>NC_073258.2:5010000-6260000 GCF_029289425.2 Pan paniscus | reverse complement strand
GCAACAGCATGAGACTCCGCCAAAAAAAATTTTAAAAAGAAAGAAAAAAAGAAATACCTGAGACTGGGTAATTTATAAGAAAAGAGGTTTAATTGGCTCACCATTCCACAGGCTGTACAGGAAGCATAGCAGCTTCTGCTTCTGGGGAGGCCTTGGGAAACTTACAATCAAGGCAGAAGGTGAAAGGGAAACAGACACACCTTACACAGCCAGAGCAGGAGGAAGAAACAGCAAAGGGGGAGGTGCTACCACACTTTTAAATGACCAGATCTCATGAGAACTCACTCACTATTCAATACTAAGAGGGGATGGTGCTAAACAATTCATGAGAACATCACCCCAGTAATCCAATCACTCCTAACAGGCCCCACCTCCAGCACTGGGAATTATAATTCAACATGAGATTTGGTGGGGACACAGAACCAAGCCATATCAAACCCATAAGTCACATGTTCCAGATCTGAAAAGTTTACCAACTCTTATTTACCTCTTGAACATCTAGCAAGGAAGCATACCATATTTCAGGTACAATAGCTGTAAATGTCATTTACAGAGTTCTAGGACATGTACGTTTCATGAGTGAAATATCTGTTTCCACTGAGATCAGAAGCTGTTGCTCAAGGCAGGGATACAGCAGTCATCTCTCACTTATCTTTGTACGTCTAGTCTCTTTTCTGTCAGTCTATCTACCATATTAGACACTAGAATGATCTTTTTTATCATTATTATTATTATACTTTAAGTTTTAGGGTACATGTGCACAATGTGCAGGTTAGTTACATATGTATACATGTGCCATGCTGGTGTGCTGCACCCATTAACTCGTCATTTAGCATTAGGTATATCTCCTAAAGCTATCCCTACCCCCTCCCCCCACCCCACCACAGTCCCCAGAGTGTGATATTCCCCTTCCTGTGTCCATGTGTTCTCATTGTTCAATTCCCACCTATGAGTGAGAACATGCGGTGTTTGGTTTTTTGTCCTTGCAATAGTTTACTGAGAATGATGATTTCCAATTTCATCCATGTCCCTACAAAGGAGATGAACTCATCATTTTTTATGGCTGCATAGTATGCCATGGTGTATATGTGCCACATTTTCTTAATCCAGTCTATCATTGTTGGACATTTGGGTTGGTTCCAAGTCTTTGCTATTGTGAATACTGCCACAATAAACATACGCGTGCATGTGTCTTTATAGCAGCATGATTTATAGTCCTTTGGGTATATACCCAGTAATGGAATGGCTGGGTCAAATGGTATTTCTAGTTCCGGATCCCTGAGGAGTCGCTACACTGACTTCCACAATGGTTGAACTAGTTTACAGTCCCACCAACAGTGTAAAAGGGTTCCTATTATTCCACATACTCTCCAGCACCTGTTGTTTCCTGACTTTTTAATGATTGCCATACTAACTGGTGTGAGATGGTATCTCACTGTGGTTTTGATTTGCATTTCTCTGATGACCAGTGATGATGACCATTTTCTCATGTGTTTTTTGGCTGCATAAATGTCTTCTTTTGAGAAGTTTCTATTCATATCCTTTGCCCACTTTTTGATGGGGCTGTTTTTTTCTTGTAAGTTTGTTTAAGTTCATTGTAGATTCTGGATATTAGCCCTTTGTCAGATGAGTAGGTTGCAAAAAATTTCTCCCATTTTGTAGGTTGCCTGTTCACTCTGATGGTAGTTTCTTTAGCTGTGCAGAAGCTCTTTAGTTTAATGAGATCCCATTTGTCAATTTTGGCTTTTGTTGCCATTGCTTTTGGTGTTTTAGACATGAAGTCCTTGCCCATGCCTATGTCCTGAATGGTAATGCCTAGGTTTTCTTCTAGGGTTTTTATGGTTTTAGGTCTAACATTTAAGTCTTTAATCCATCTTGAATTAATTTTTGTATAAGGTGTAAGGAAGGGATCCAGTTTCAGTTTTCTACATATGGCTAGCCGGTTTTCCCAGCACCATTTATTAAATAGGGAATCCTTTCCCCATTGCTTGTTTTTCTCAGGTTTGTCAAAGATCAGATAGTTGTAGATATGCGGCGTTATTTCTGAGGGCTCTGTTCTGTTCCATTGATCTATATCTCTGTTTTGGTACCAGTACCATGCTGTTTTGGTTACTGTAGCCTTGTAGTATAGTTTGAAGTCAGGTAGCGTGATGCCTCCGGCTTTGTTCTTTTGGCTTAGGATTCACTTGGCGATGTGGGCTCTTTTTTGGTTCCACATGAACTTTAAAGTGGTTTTTTCCAATTCTGTGAAGAAAGTCATTGGTAGTTTGATGGGGATGGCATTGAATCTATAAATTACCTTGGGCAGCATGGCCATTTTCACAATATTGATTCTTCCTACCCAGGAGCATGGAATGTTCTTCCATTTGTTTGTATCCTCTTTTATTTCATTGAGCAGTGGTTTGTAGTTCTCCTTGAAGAGGTCCTTCACGTCCCTTGTAAGTTGGATTCCTAAGTATTTTATTCTCTTTGAAGCTATTGCGAATGGGAGTTCACTCATGATTTGGCTCTCTGTTTGTCTATTATTGGTGTATAAGAATGCTTGTGATTTTTGTACATTCATTTTTTTATCCTGAGACTTTGCTGAAGTTGCTTATCAGCTTAAGGAGATTTTGGGCTGAGACAATGGGGTTTTCCAGATATACAGTCATGTCATCTGCAAACAGGGACAATTTGACTTCCTCTTTTCCTAATTGAATACCCTTTATTTCTTTCTCCTGCCTAGTTGCCCTGGCCAGAACTTCCAACACTATGTTGAATAGGAGTGGTGAGAGAGGGCATCCCTGTCTTGTGCCAGTTTTCAAAGGGAATGCTTCCAGTTTTTGCCCATTCAGTATGATATTGGCTGTGGGTTTGTCATAGATAGCTCTTATTATTTTGAGATACGTCCCATCAATACCTAATTTATTGAGAGTTTTCAGCATGAAGGGTTGTTGAATTTTTTCAAAGGCCTTTTCTGCATCTATTGAGATAATCATGTGGTTTTTGTCTTTGGTTCTGTTTATATGCTGGATTACATTTATTGATTTGCGTATATTGAACCAGCCTTGTACCCCAGGGATGAAGCCCACTTGATCATGGTGGATAAGCTTTTTGATGTGCTGCTGGATTCAGTTTGCCACTATTTTATTGAAGATTTTTGCATCAATGTTCATCAAGGATATTGGTCTAAAATTCTCTTTTTTGGTTGTGTCTCTGCCCGGCTTTGGTATCAGGATGATGCTGGCCTCATAAAATGAGTTAGGGAGGATTCCCTCTTTTTCTATGATTGGAGTAGTTTCAGAAGGAATGGTACCAGTTCCTCCTTGTACCTGTGGTAGAATTTGGCTGTGAATCCATTGGGTCCTGGACTCTTTTTGGTTGGTAAGCTATTGATTATTGCCACAATTTCAGCTCCTGTTATTGGTCTATTCAGAGATTCAACTTCTTCCTGGTTTAGTCTTGGGAGAGTGTATGTGTCCAGGAATTTATCCATTTCTTCTAGATTTTCTAGTTTATTTGCCTAGAGGTGTTTGTAGTATTCTCTGATGGTAGTTTGTATTTCTGTGGGATCGGTGGTGATATCCCCTTTATCATTTTTTATTGCGTCTATTTGATTCTTCTCTCTTTTTTTCTTTATTAGTCTTGCTAGCGGTCTATCAATTTTGTTGATCCTTTCAAAAAACCAGCTCCTGGATTCATTGATTTTTTTAAGGGTTTTTTGTGTCTCTATTTCCTTCAGTTCTGCTCTGATTTTAGTTATTTCTTGCCTTCTGCTAGCTTTTGAATGTGTTTGCTCTTGCTTTTCTAGTTCTTTTAATTGTGATGTTAGGGTGTCAATTTTGGATCTTTCCTGCTTTCTCTTGTGGGCATTTAGTGCTATAAATTTCCCTCTACACACTGCTTTGAATGTGTCCCAGAGATTCTGGTATGTTGTGTCTTTGTTCTCATTGGTTTCAAAGAACATCTTTATTTCTGCCTTCATTTCCTTATGTACCCAGTAGTCATTCAGGAGCAGATTGTTCAGTTTCCATGTAGTTGAGCGGTTCTGAGTGAGTTTCTTAATCCTGAGTTCTAGTTTGATTGCACTGTGGTCTGAGAGACAGTTTGTTACAATGTCTGATGTTTTACATTTGCTGAGGAGCGCTTTACTTCCAACTATGTGGTCAATTTTGGAATAGGTGTGGTGTGGTGCTGAAAAAAATGTATATTCTGTTGATTTGGGGTGGAGAGTTCTGTAGATATCTATTAGGTCCGCTTGGTGCAGAGCTGAGTTCAATTCCTGGGTATCCTTGTTAACTTTCTGTCTCGTTGATCTGTCTAATGTTGACAGTGGGGTGTTAAAGTCTCCCATTATTATTGTGTGGGAGTCTAAGTCTCTTTGTAGGTCACTCAGGACTTGCTTTATGAATCTGGGTGCTCCTGTATTGGGTGCATATGTATTTAGGATAGTTAGCTCTTCTTGTTGAATTGATCCCTTTACCATTATGTAATGGCCTTCTTTGTCTCTTTTGATCTTTGTTGGTTTAAAGTCTGTTTTATCAGAGACTAGGATTGCAACCCCTGCCTTTTTTTGTTTTCCATTTGCTTGGTAGATCTTCCTCCATCCTTTTATTTTGAGCCTATGTGTGTCTCTGCACGTGAGATGGGTTTCCTGAATACAGCACACTGATGGGTCTTGACTCTTTATCCAATTTGCCAGTCTGTGTCTTTTAATTGGAGCATTTAGTACATTTACATTTAAAGTTAATATTGTTATGTGTGAATTTGATCCTGTCATTATGATGTTAGCTGGTTATTTTGCTCGTTAGTTGATGCAGTTTCTTCCTAATCTCAATGGTCTTTACATTTTGGTATGATTTTAAAGTGGCTGGTACTGGTTGTGCCTTTCCATGTTTAGTGCTTCCTTCAGGAGCTCTTTTAGGGCAGGCCTGGTGGTGACAAAATCTCTCAGCATTTGCTTGTCTGTAAAGTATTTTATTTCTCCTTCACTTATGAAGCTTAGTTTGGCTGGATATGAAATTCTGGGTTGAAAATTCTTTTCTTTAAGAATGTTGAATATTGGTCCCCACTCTCTTCTGGCTTGTAGAGTTTCTGCCGAGAGATCCGCTGTTAGTCTGTTGGCCTTCCCTTTGTGGGTAACTCGACCTTTCTCTCTGGCTGCCCTTAACATTTTTTCCTTCATTTCAACTTTGGTGAATCTGACAATTACGTGTCTTGGGGTTGCTCTTCTCGAGGAGTATCTTTATGGTGTTCTGTGTATTTCCTGAATCTGAATGTTGGCCTGCCTTGCTAGATTGGGGAAGTTCTCCTGGATAATATCCTGCAGAGTGTTTTCCAACTTGGTTCCATTCTCCCCATCACTTTCAGGTACACCAATCAGACGCAGATTTGGTCTTTTCACATAGTCCCATATTTCTTGGAGGCTTTGCTCGTTACTTTTTATTCTTTTTTTCTCTAAACTTCCCTTCTCGCTTCATTTCATTCATTTCATCTTCCATCACTGATACCCTTTCTTCCAGTTGATTGCATTGGCTCCTGAGGCTTCTGCATTCTTCACGTAGTTCTCGAGCCTTGGCTTTCAGCTCCATCAGCTCCTTTAAGCACTTCTCTGTATTGGTTATTCTAGTTATACATTCATCTAAGTTTTTTTCAAAGTTTTCAACTTCTTTTCCTTTGGTTTGAATTTCCTCCTGTAGCTCGGTGTAGTTTGATCGTCTGAAGCCTTCTTCTCTCAACTCATCAAAGTCATTCTCCGTCCAGCTTTGTTCCGTTGCTGGTGAGGAACTGCGTTCCTTTGGAGGAGGAGAGGCGCTCTGCTTTTTAGAGTTTCCAGTTTTTCTGCTCTGTTTTTTCCCCATCTTTGTGGTTTTATCTACTTTTGGTCTTTGATGATGGTGATGTACAGATGGGTTTTTGGTGTGGATGTCCTTTCTGTTTGTTAGTTTTCCTTCTAACAGACAGGACCCTCAGCTGCAGGTCTGTTGGAGTTTGCTAGAGGTCCACTCCAGACCCTGTTTGCCTGGGTATCAGCAGCGGTGTCTGCAGAACCGCGGATTTTCATGATCCACGAATGCTGCTGTCTGATCGTTCCTCTGGAAGTTTTGTCTCAGAGGAGTACCTGGCTGTGTGAGTTGTCAGTCTGCCCCTACTGGGGGGTGCCTCCCAGTTAGGCTGCTTGGGGGTCGGGGTAAGGGACCCACTTGAGGAGGCAGTCTGCCCGTTCTCAGATCTCCAGCTGCGTGCTGGGAGAACCACTGCTCTCCTCAAAGCTGTCAGACAGGGACATTTAAGTCTGCAGAGGTTACTGCTGTCTTTTTGTTTGTCTGTGCCCTGCCCCCAGAGGTGGAGCCTACAGATGCAGGCAGGCCTCCTTGAGCTGTGGTGGGCTCCACCCAATTCAAGCTTCCCAGCTGCTTTGTTTACCTAAGCGAGCTTGGGCAATGGCGGGCACCCCTCCCCCAGCCTCGCTGCCGCCTTGCAGTTTGATCTCAGACTGCTGTGCTAGCAATCAGCGAGACTCCATGGGCGTAGGACCCTCCAAGCCAGGTGCAGGATATAATTTTCTGGTGCGCCGTTTCCTAAGCCCGTCGGAAAAGTGCAGTATTTGGGTGGGAGTGGCCCGATTTTCCAGGTGCCGTCTGTCACCCTTTTCCTTGACCAGGAAAGGGAACTAACTCCCTGATCCCTTGCACTTCCCGAGTGAGGCAATGCCTTGCCCTGCTTTGGCTGGCGCATGGTGCGCTGCACCCACTGTCCTGCGCCCACTGTCTGGCACTCCCTAGTGAGATGAACCCGGTACCTCAAATGGAAATGCAGAAATCACCCGTCTACTGCATCGCTCACGCTGGGAGCTGTAGAACAGAGCTGTTCCTATTCGGCCATCTTGGCTCCTCCCCCTGCCACAATCACTCTAGAATGATCTTAAAGTAAATATCTATTCCAACTCCCTTACTTAACATCTCATGGCTCCCCATTACCTACAAGATAAAGCCCTAGCTTCTTGGCCTGGCATTCAAGGTCTTTTACAATATGACACATTAACTTCCTAAGTACCTTCCTGGCCACTCTCCCTCCCTACCAGACACCTTACACACCAGATATTGGGTCAGAAAACTATGGCCGTAAGCCAAATCCAGTTTGCTGTTTGTTGGTTTTGAGACTGAGTCTCTCTCTATTGCCCATGCTGAAATGCAGTGGCGTGAACATGGCTCACTGCAGCCTCCTGGGCTTAAGCAGTCCTCCTGCCTCAGCCTCCCGAGTAGCTTGGACTACAGGCACAGGGGCTAATTTTTTCTTCATTTTTTGTAGAGACAGGGTCTTACCATATTGTCAAGGCTGGTCTCAAACTCATAGACTCAAGCAATCCTCCTGCCTTGGCTTCCCAAAGTGATGGGATTGCAGGCATAAGCCACCATGCCCAGCCAGTTTTCATAAAGTTTTGCTGAAACATAGCCAGGCTCATGCATTGATGCATATTTTCTGTGGCTGCTTTCATGCTACAAAGACAGAGTTGAGTATTTGTAACAGAGACTCTATGGCTATCAAAGTCTAAAATAATTACTATCTAATCCTTTACAGAAAAAGTTGCCTGCTCTAGACACATCAAGCCATTTCATGCTCCTTGACCAAACCATGATCTTTTATACCCCCAAGATTTTGCACAAGGTGCTCCATTTAAAATGCTTTCTCCCACTCTTTGTCTATTAAATAAAAAGTCACTGCCTTCTGTGAAGTTTTCTAGATCTCTCCCAGGTGAGTTCATTGCCCTATCCTATTTGTTCCCTTAGTTCTCAGGGTATACATTATCCCCCTCTTACTCTCCCTAAGCAACTCAAAAATAGAGACTATATTTTATTTATCATTTATTCTTCACCAGCATCTTGTAAATTTTCTGGAATACATAAATGAATAATTAATTTAGCTCCATAAATCCATCTCCAAGCCGAGGGCCTGGCACAGAGCAGGGTGTGTGGTTATTAAATAACTGAAGGAGTGTCTCTCGAGTTTGTCCTATAACATGTAGCAGAGAGCTTAGCTTACAATAGCTAGTCAAGACATAATTGTCTATTGAATAGAAGAAAGAAAAAGGTCCCCAAATTGTCAGCCTATCTAAAAGAAAGATATTTAGCCAGGAGCCAGAGAGTTACACTAGCTTGGATTCAATGTAACATGATACTTTAGAGTTTGATTCTAGACCTGGCTGCCTGAGTTTGAATCCTCGTTCCACCACTTAGTTTCAGTGTATAACTTGCATCATTTGTAAAATGAAGATAGTAGCACAAAACCTAACAACCCTCATGTTGAGGGAAGCATAAATGAGTAAATTCAACTAAATACCTTAGAATAGTGCCTGGCACAAAATAAGCTCTCCTGTCTGTGTGTGTGTGTAATATGTTTTAAGAAGGATTAAAGATACTAAAAGAATGTACAATCCTAGGGCCCACTATTACAGTGATGCTGATCCCTCATATGTAAGGAAGACCTATAGAGGTGGTAGAAAACGGATATTTTCTAAGTGCTTGCTATATGAAGTCCATGTGTCAAGAGGTTAGGAATGGAGATAGTTAAGACAAGACATTGTAGTCTACTAACCTCTAAGGTCCTTTCTGTTCTACTCTATGATTCTTTGAAAGCTTTTAAAGCTTTAACTCCATTTAAAATCAAAACTTTACAACTTTATGCAAGACCCTCCCTCCTCTATGGGCTGGCCTTCCTCAGTGCATCAGTTGCCACTTCCTCTCATTCCCAATGATAATCAATTCCCAATTCCCAATGATAATGAATTACTTAAAACTCTCTGACAGTACCAGGCTTTTCACCTGTACAATATCTTTGTACATGCTATTCCCTCACTTAAAACATTCTCCTTATCACTCCTAGTCATCTGTTGAGATCCGGATTATGTGTCAGTGACTATAACATGGGAAAAGCTGACTTAGGGCGTCCTCTTCTGCAACTCTATCACAGTGTTCACTCTTAAAATTTTATTTTTTTTTAGAGACAGGGTTTCGATATATTGCTAAGGCTGGTCTTGAACTCTGGGCTCAAGCAATTCTCCCACCTCAGCCTCCCAAGTAGCTGGTACTACAGGTGCACGCCATTGTGCCTCACACTATCCACTTAATAAATTATAGTGTCCTTATCTGTTTTATGGCTATCTCCACCACTAGGGGAACTTCTTCAAAGGCAGCAACACTGCCTTTCCTTTTACTCCTTTTTTTCCAGCACCTAGCACATACATAGATACAGAGAATCCCTCTGAGGTCAATGAGAAAGCTCAGTGCTTGTCATGGAATCATCGTTGATGCCCCACCAAAACACTGGGCACATGACACAGGTCAAATCCTAGAGGCAGCATTAAAAGTTTCAGCTTGCCGGGTACCTGGCCAGAATGGCAAAGACAGAGAAACTCTAACATCTGCAGTCTTACAAACTGTCAGAACCAAAGTATCCAGGCTAGCCAAAGAATACTGTCTGGGGAACCTTTGTTTTATGAAAGGAGGACAGAAATAGATCACTAATTAGAAAATATTTCCCCAGAGGAAAGAGATTATCTTCTTAATTGAGGTAAACACTGCCACATTTATATAGGCTGAATGCATAGGACTGGAGAAAATGCACTATGAGAAAGAACAGTTACAAAATTGATGGGTTAGAAGGGACTTCTAGTTTGACAGCATGAGAAGCTCCAAAGACCCACTCTCCAGTAAAACTAGTGAAACTTATTTTTCAAAAGCAACCATTTAAAGTTTCTGGAAATGGTCTTAAAGGCACACAGCCAATGAAGAAACATATGCTCAAGAAAATCTAAGAACAGCGAGAGTCCACAATATTTAAACCAATACCTGTTCTCCACCTTGCCTCTCCCAACTCAATGACACAGAAACTCCACTGCACACTGATGCAGCTAAAAACACAGACCTTCTCTCTCAAGCTCCCTGTTAAAGGGTTAGCTGCCTGGAATGTCCTGAGCAGGATATTAGCATTTCTGATCCTTCCCCCAGCTACCTGTTGCTGGGGCTAAGTTCTAAGTGAGTGCAGCTAAAAGGTGGACCTCTTTTGTCCCGTTTAAACCCCACTCATAGGACGAGAGCTTTACCTTGGATGCAGTGCCACTGAGAATACTGGAGCCACAACTGGCATTGCCCTGGCTCATAAGATGGTGATTACACTCTGGGAGAAGCAAACCAAAAAGACCTGAGGCTACTGCCACCCCTCCACCAAGTCCTCAGCTCCTAAAGTGGTGATGTCACTCAGAAGCATGTCATTGTCCCCCACCCTAGCTCCAGAATCGTGACTCAAAGATTTTGCCTGGCCGAGGAAGCAGGCTATAAAACAAAGAGCTCTGAATCTCTTCCCAGGGGAAATGACCTCATCTGTGACAGAGTGTAGAGAATTTCAAGACTAAGGGTAGGGTACTCTCAAAAGAGTAGAAGTTGTGGTGAAAGGAAAAGATTAGCAGATTCATTGGAGATATAGGCTAAACTGTAGACTAGAGAATTTGCTGGAGATAACTAGGGAAAGAGACAGCTGGGAGGAGTCTCTCAGGGTAAGAACAAATTTCACCAGCCTGGGCAACATAGGGAGACCCCATCTTTACAAAAAATTTAAAAATTAGCCAGGCCACCTGCACATCCTGCACATATATCCCAGAACTTAAAAAAAAAAAAAAGAAGCCAGGTGTAGTAGCACACACCTGTGGTCCCAATTACTCAGGAGGCTGAAGTAGGAGGATCACTGGAGTCCAGGAGGTTGAGGCTGCAGTGAGCCATGATCACGCCACTGCACTCTAGCCTGGGTGAAAGAGTGGGACTCTATCTCCAAAAACAAACCAAAAAAGAACAAATCTCAAACAATGACCTCAGGAGCTATCCCTTCAAAGGAACCCTAATATAGTTGGATTAGTCTGGGAAGCAACTTATGCCTCAGGGCATTGCTGAAAAGAGCAGAGCAACCAGATGGCAATTAGTGAACCTAAAAAGCTGGGTGTGGCCAGGGAAAGAGACAGTCAAAGTTCTGCCCAAACCATTATCATCCAAATATGACTGTGGGCATACCAAAGTCCTCTGAGGAGCAACATCAGAGGATTCACACTGTGGGAGGAGGGGGATCAACCACTTAAACAATCTAGCCAGTCATTAAATAAATAAACAAGCAAATAATAATAAGCCCCAGAGGAATCAGACAAGTACCCAAAGTTGCTACAATATATTATCAAAAATGTTCAGCTTCAAACAAACAAACAAAAAAACAGAAAACAAAGAAACACGAAAGTGTGACCCATATACCAGAAAAAAAGTAGGCAACAGAAACTCTCAGTAAGAGGGACCAGATGTCAGATTTAACAGAAAAAGACTACAAATTAGCCATTATAAATATGTCCAAAGATTAAAAAAAAAAATCATGATTTTTAAAGAGGTAAAGGAATGCATGATGTCAATGTTGCATCAAATAAAGAATGTCAATAAAGAGACAAATTATTGTTTTAAAAAAAGAACCAAATGGATGTTCTGGAGTTGAAAAGTACAATAACTGAAGTGGAAAATTAGGAGAGGGGCTAAATAGTAGATCTGAACTGGCAGAAGAAAGAATTAGCAAACTTCAAGAGAGACTGATAGAGATTATACAATCCTAAAAACACAGAGAAAAAGGAATGAAGAAAAATGAACAGAGCCTCAGAGAAATGTAGAACACCATTAATCACACCAACATATGAATACCAGAAGGGGAAGATAAAGAAAAAGGAGCAGAAAGACTCACACCTGTGAGAGGCCAAAGTGGGTGGATTGTTTGAGGCCAGGAGTTAAAGACCAGCCTGGACGACATGGCAAAACCACATCTATACTAAAAATACAAAAATTAGCCCGGTGTGGTGGTGTACGCCTGTGATCCCAGCTACTCGGGGAGGCTGAGACATGAGAATCGCTTGAACCCAGGAGTCAGATTGGAGTGAGCTGAGATTGTGCCACTGTACTCCAGCCTGGGTGACAGAGTGAGACTATGTCTCAAAAAAAAAAAAAAAAGAAAAAAAAGAAAGAAAGAAAAAGGAGAAGGAAAAATATTCAAAGAAATAATGGCTGAAAAACCTCCCAAGTTTTGAAAAACATTAATCTACCCATAAAGAAAATCTAATAAACTCCAAATAGGATAAATGCAAAGAGATCCACAAATAGACACATTAAGTAAAACGCTAAAAGTCAAAGGCAATGAGAAAGTTTGAAAGCAGCAAGAGAAAAATGACTCATCACACACATGTGAACCCAGTAAGATTAACAGTTAACTTCTCACCAAAAATAATGGATGCCAGAAGACAACGGGATAACATGATGAAAGGGCTCACTGAAGTGAGAGGATGTCAACCAAGAATTGTACATCCGGCAAAACTCTTGTGAAAATAAAGACATTTCCAGATAAACAAACACTGAGAAAATTCATTGCTAACTGACACACCTTACAAAAAAATACTAAAGGAAGCTCTTTAAGTGACCCCCCAGATAGTACTTTGAATCCATACAAAAAAGTACCAACAGTGAGCCAGGTACTGTTCTAGGTACTGGAGATATAGCAGTGAACAAAACAGATCCCTTTCCCTTATGAACTTTATATTCTAGGCAATAAATAATAAAACAATAAGTGGTTAAATAATAAAATCCAGATGATGATAAGTTCTTAAAAATTATTTTAAAAAGTGATTCATAATGAAGATCTGGGTGCCAGGAATGGAGTAGAGGTGCAGATTTCATTATTAAATAGGGTGGTCTGGGAAAGGTCTCTTTGATAAGATGAAGTATGACAAATGACAAAGAATATTTTTGGGGTTTTTGTTTCGTTTTTTGTTTTTTTGAGACAGAGTCTCCCTCTGTCGCCCAGGCTGGAGTGCAGTGGCACAATCTCTGCTCACCACAACCTCCACCTCTTGGGTTCAAGCATTTCTCCTGCCTGAGCCTCTCGAGTAGCTGAGATTACAGGCATATGCCACCACGCCCGGCTAATTTTGTATTTTTAGTAGAGACAGGGTTTTACTATGTTGGCCAGGCTGGTCTCAAACTCCTGACCTCAAGTGATCTACCCACCTTGGCCTCCCAAAGTGCTGGGATTACAGGCGTGAGCCATCACGCCCAGCCACAAAGTATATTTTATATGGAAATATGAGGGCATAAACTAAATACCTGAGGAAACAATAGTCCAGGCAGCGGCAAAAGCTAGAACCAAGGCCCTAAAGCAGGAATATAAAAGAGTATGAAGGAACACCAAAGAGTGTGGCTACAGTGAGTGACAAGGGGAATATAAGTCAGAGAGGAGATCAGAATAAGTGGGGACCAGATCACAGAGGGCCTTGCTAACTTTTGTGGAGACTGTGGCCTTCACACCAAACAAAAAAATGAAGTTTTGAGGAGAGTGAAATGATCTGGTTTACATTTTTTTTTTTTTTTTCAAAAAAGCTCTCTAGCTGCTACATTGAGAATAAATGTAGACATGATTATCTGCTAGGAGACTATTGAGACTTGGTGCCTACAGTGGAATGATAGTAAGAAATGATTCTATTTTGGATATGTTTTAAAGGGAGAACCCACAGGATTTACCAATAGATGTGGAGTTGAGGAAAAATTATGAATTATTTAGAATATTTTTTGCCCAGGCAATTGAAACAATGGACTTGCCTTCAACTGAGATGAGGAAGGCAGTATATACAGCAGGTTTTGGATGAGAGGATATTTAGAATCCAGCTAGTGCACATTAAGCTTCAGATGCCTTTAAAACTCTTAGAAGAAAACACAGGGGTAAGTCATCACGACCTTGGATTTGACAATGGTTTCTCAGACATGACCTCAAAAGTATGAGCAGAAACAACAGCAAAAAAATAAATAAACTGGACTTCATCAAAATTTAAAACTTCTGTGCTTCAAAGGATACAACCAAGAAAGTGAAAAAGCAACCCACAGAATGGGAGAAAATATTTTCAAATCACGTATCTCATAAGGGATTTGTACCTAAAATATATAAAGAACTTTAACAACTCAATACCAAAAAGAAAACCCAATTTAAAAATAAGTAAAGGTTTTTTATTTTATTTAAATTTTTTTTTGAGACAGAGTCTCACTCTGTCACCCAGGCTAAAGTGCAGTGGCCCAATCTCGGCTCACTACAACCTCCGCCTACTGGGTTCAAGCCATTCTCATGTCTCAGCCTCCTGAGTAGCTGGAATTATAGGCACACATCACCATGCCCAGCTAATTTTTGTATTTTTTTTTTTTGTAGAGACCAAGTTCTGCCACATTGCCCTGGCTGGTCTCGAACTCCTGGCTTCAGGCAATCCACCCACCACCCAAAGCGCTGGGATTACAGGCATGAGCCACCATACCAGGACGCAAAGTTATTATTAAAAACTAAAAAAAAAAAAAAAAAAAAAAAAAAACAGATGTTGGCAAGGCTGCAGAGAAAAGAAAACACTTATACACAGTTGATGGGAATGTAAATTAGTCCAGCCACTGTGGAAAGCAGTTTGGAGATTTTTTTTTTTTTTTTTTTTTTTTTTTTGAGATGGAGTTTCACTCTTGTTGCCCAGGCTGGAGTGCAATGGCACAATCTCGGCTCACCGCAACCTCCGCCTCCCAGGTTCACGCGATTCTCCTGCCTCAGCCTTCCAAGTAGCTGGGATTACAGGCATGCGCCACCATGACCGGCTAATTTTTTTGTATTTTTAGTAGAGATTGGGTTTCCCCATGTTGGTCAGGCTGGTCTTGAACTCCCGACCTCAGGTGATCCACCCGCCTCAGCCTACCAAAGTGCTGGGATTACAGGCGTGAGCCACCGCGCCCGGCCACAGCAGTTTGGAGATTTCTAAGAGTACTAAAAATAGAACTACCATTCGATCCATCAATTCCATTACTGTATACATACCCAAAGGAAAATAAATTATTCTACTAAAAAGACATGTGCACTCATATGTTCACTGGAGCACTATTCACAATAGCAAAGGCATGAAATCAAACTAGATGCCATTAATTAATGTGATACAGGCCAGGCACGGTGGTTCACGCCTGTAATACCAGCACTTTGGGAGGCCAAGGAGGGAGGAGAGCTTGAGCCCAGGAGTTCAAGACCAGCCCGGGCAACATGGCAAAACCCCGTATCTACAAAACAATACAAAGAAATTAGCCAGGCAGTGGCGCATGCCTGTAGTTCCAGCTACTCAGAAGCTGAGGTGGGAGGAATGCTTGAGCCAAGGAGATTGAGGCTGCAGTGAGCTGGAATCATGCCACTGCACTCCAGTCTGGGTGACAGAGAAAGACCCTGACTCAAAAAAAAAAAAAAAAAAAAAAAGAAAGGAAAGAAAATGTGGTACATATTGACCATGAAAATATTTTGCAGCAACATGAATGCAGCTGGATGCCATTATCCTAAGTGAATTAATGCAGACACAGAAAACCAGATATTGCATGTTCCCACTTGTAAGCGGGAGCTAAATCTTGGGTACACACAAACACAAAGATGTGAACAATAGATACTGGGATCTCCAAAAGGAGTGGGGATAGGGAGAAGGACTGAAAAAATTCCCATTGGATGCTATGGTCACTGTCTGCATAAGAAAATCAATAGAATCCCAAACCTCAGCATCACGCAATACACTCTTGTAACAAACCTGCACGTGTACCCCATGAATATAAAATGAAGATGGAAATTTTTTTAAATAATAAAAAATAAAATAAATGAGCAAAGGATCTGAGAAAATATTTCTCTAAAGAAGATATACAAATAACCATTAAGCACATGAAAAGATGTTCAATACCATTAGTCATCAGAGAAATGTAAATCAAAATCATAATGAGATATTGCTTTATACCAACTAGGATGACTGTAATCAAAAAGTCAGACAATAACAAGTGTTGATGAGCATGTGGAGAGAACAGATCCCTCATACACTGCTGGCAGGAATGTAAAAATGGTTTAGCCACTTGAACCATTTTTATATGGAAAATACTCTGGCAGTTCCTAAAACAGGTAAACACAGTTACCATATGACCCAGCAATTCTATTCATATGTATGTACCCAAGAGAAATAAAAGTATACATCCAAACAAAACATAAAACACACGTCCACACAAAAACTTATACATGTCTATAGCAGCAGTATTCATTATAGCCAAAAAGTGAAACAAACCAGATGTCTATAAATTGATGAATGCTAAACAAAACTGGTATGTCCATGCAATAGAATATTATTTGCCCATGAAAAGAAATAAAGTACAGATATATATACATGAACATGTATAGGCAGTACTGATACAACATGAATGCACCTTGAAAACATGCTAAGTGAAAAAAGCTAGTTACAACAGACCACATATTATATGATTGAATTTACATGAAATGTCCGTAATAGGCAAAACTACAGAAAGAGAAAGTAGATTCGTGGTTGCTTAGGGCTGGGGGAAATGTGGAGAAAGAACAATAGCTAATGTGTATGTGGTTTCTTTTTGAGGTGACAAAAATGTTTTTAATTGACTGAGGTGATGGTTGCACATATCTGTGAATATACTAAAACCCATTGAATTGTATATAAATGGGTGAATTGCACAGTATGTGAATTCTTTCTCCAAAAAGCTGTTTTTTTAAAATTGATAGGTTAGACTAGAGGCCAGATAAACTTTTTCTGTAAAGAGTCAGACAGTAAATATTTTAGGCTTGGTGGTCCATATGGTCTCTGTCGCAACTACACAACTCTGCTGTTCTTGTATAAAAGCAGCAATAGACAATATGTAAATGAACGAGAGTGGCTGTATGCCAATAAAACTTTACAGACACTGAAATTTCAATTTCATATAAATTTCACATCTTGAAATTCTTCTTTAGCTTTCCCCCTAAACCATTTTAAAATGTAAAAATCAGGGTTCTCCAACCGCCCCTTCTGGGGATCTCAGCAGCTCGGGCGGCGGGAGGAGCGGCAGCGACCAGGCAGCCCAGCTTCGCGAAGGCTCTCGGTGCGCCGCGGCTCACAGACATCCCGCACGCACCCTCCACGCCGCAAAGATGCGTAAGAGCAAGGTCAGCTCCGCGGAAGGGGCCGCCAAGGAAGAGCCCAAGAGGAGATCGGCGCGGTTGTCTGCTAAACCTGCTCCTGCAAAAGTGGAAGCAAAGCCGAAAAAGGCAGCAGCAAAGGATAAATCTTCAGACAAACAAGTGCAAACAAAAGGGAAAAGGGGAGCAAAGGGAAAACAGGCCGAAGTGGCTAACCAAGAAACTAAAGAACATTTACCTGCAGTAAACAGGGAAAAGAAAACTGAGGAGAGTCCAGCCTCTGATGAGGCAGGAGAGAAAGAAGCCAAGTCTGAATAATACCACACATCATACATTATCAGTGGTCCCTGTCTCCCTTCTTGTACAATCCAGAGGAATATTTTTATCAACTATTTTGTAAATGCAAGTTTTTTAGTAGCTCTAGAAACATTTTTAAGAAGGAGGGAATCCCACCTCATCCCATCTTTTAAGTGTAAATGCTTTATTTAAGAGGTGAAATCATTCGCTGGTTGTTTATTTTTTGGTACAACCAGAAAACAGTGTGGGTTATTTAATTATGGGAGGTTTTGACTGTCTTTGCTGTCAGCTTAACACTCCACAGATGGGGGTTAGTTTTTATATCCTATAATACAATGCATATTAAATGACAATATGGAGTCAGTCCTGCATTTAATGTCTTGAACATTTTAAATTACTTCTATTCCCATGTTATTTTTTAGTAGAATTGTTTCCTAAAGAAAACCACTCCTTGATCATGGCTCTCCCTGTCAGAATTGTGTGTACTCTGTAACATCTTTGGTTGTGGTAGTCCTGTTTTCCCAATCACTTGGTTACTGTGCTGTGAAAGATTAAAAATTTGAATATGTAGTATACATGCTATTCAGTTGTGAATTGGTGGGACGTATGTAACAGCTTATCAACATGTGAACATACCGGTACTTGATAGCCTCTTAAGGACAATTTGCTTCCAAATTTTAAGCTGGAAAGTCACTGGAATAACTTTAAAAAAAAAGAATTACAATACATGGCTTTTTAGATTTTCGGTACGTATGTTAAGAATTGTGTACAAATTGAAATGTTTGTACTGATCCTCAACCAATAAAATCTCAATTATGAAAGAAAAAAATGTAAAAATCATTTTTAGTTTGCAGGCTACACGAAAAAAACAGTTTGCTGATCCCTGGACTAGATATAATAAATCCACCCTCTGCTCTGGCTTCAGGTGCTAAGGAAATGTCTCTCCCTGACAATCCCCATGAACAAACGGCAACTTCGATTCACTGCTCAGTTTTCCCTCATGCTACCATCCCTATACATGGCTTTCAAACACCCTGAGAGGATCACAAACCCAGTCAAACACTCAACAGCAGGAAAACCTCTAGGACTCCATTTCCAAAATAGAACACCCACTTCAATAGACTTGGCAAAAAGAATTAGAGCTCATCACGTGTTCCTTATAAATGACACTCACCTTTGGGCAGTGGTATGGGAAGAGGCTTAGGGACAAAGAATATAAGAGAATAAAACAAACTCATGCCTCTCCCAAGAAGCTTCTGGCATCTAATCAACTCTAAGAGGGAGGATTTAGGCTTATGCATCAATGAGCAATACAAAATATATATACACACTGTGTGTGTGTGTGTGTGTGTGTGTGTGTCCTTAAGGACAAAATATCCTATTAAGAGTATTGTACTACACAAGAGAAGGCAGAAGAATAGTGCAGGCATTGGGAGTTCCAGAAGCCTTTGTTAAGCACCATTTGTTCTTTCATTTGCCTAACCAATATTTACTGAGTAGTTACTATGTGACAGGTCTTGTGCTGAGATCCAAGGACACACAGATTAATCAGACATATTGAAAGCATCTAGGTGAGACAGATATATAGATGAGAGTTGGTCCTTGAAGGAAAGAACCACTGTTCTATGCAGAGGAAAGTGTTACCACTCAATCCCAAAGACAGAGCCAAGCAACTTTCTCTCCAACTCCTCCATCCCCATACTGCCTGAGACTGCACAAAGTTTTCCACTCTTAACTGATCACGCAGCTTGGTCAACATCCAGAGAAATCACAAAGCTTATGAAGTGTCACAGAGGAAAAAGAATTTCACAGATAATGTCTTGAATCACATTTCTGCCACTTACCACTGTGTCACCTAGAGCCTGTAAAATGCAAACTACCTCACAGTTACAATGTGGAGAAAAGGAGATAATTTAAGGCACAGTCCCTTACAGTGCCTGTATGTAGAAGATGCTTCATATGTGTTTGACTATTCTGAACCTAGGTCTCCTTGACAAGGGGGCTCATACTATTTATACTGGTTTATCTGAGGAGAAACCTAGTGTCTGAGGATAAACAAGAATAAAGAATATGAGCCCCCTTGTCAAGGGACCCAGCAACTTCTAATCTTACCAGTGACTTCCCAGAGACTTCTAATCTTACCTCTGCCTCCTCAAGACACCAAGTGGCTAGATAAAAGAGGGCATGCCTCTCATCAAGCCAGTGCCAAACTGCTGAGGTGTATGCCTATGTGGATCTATACCTGAGAAGGCCTGATGCATGTTGGGTACTGACAAAAAATTAGAAGAAACTGGATAACACAACAACTATAGAAATTTGCACACAGCTCTATGGTTTACAAAGGATATTTTTCAAGCCTCACATCAGCCATTGAAGGTATATGTTACTGGTGTCCCTATCTCATAGATGAAGTAACTATTCTCTAGATACTTCCCTACTTGATGTCTCCCAGAGTTGCCATATTTTTTGCCTCCTGCCTTTACTCGTTAAGTTCCCCTTTCCTGGAATGCTCTTCTTCCTTTCTTCATCTAGTAAACTCCTGCTCATCTTTAAAAACCAAGTTCCAACTTCACCTCCTCTGCAAAACCTGCTCCTGACATACCTTCAGTCAGAATTAGGGCCAGCTCTGTTTACTTCTAGCTTTTCAACTTTAGGATGAAATCCAAGTTCCTCAGTATGGCACACAAATCTGGCTACAGCCTGCCTTTCTAATCTTATTCCCAACCTCTCCCTCCCTGCCCCACTATTACATTTGCTCAAGTTAAAAGAACCACTGACCACAGATTCCCAAGGACATCATACTTGTTACTCCACATGATGTATCATGCTCAGCCCCCTCCCCATGTAAACCCCTATTCATCTCCAAAAATTCATCTCAGGCAATACCTTTTCTGGATAGTGTTTCCTGTCATCCTCAGATGGATTAACTCTTTTCTGTACTTCCAGAGCATGCAGGGCTCATCTCTTGTTACAATATCTATGGGGATTGAATATGTATTTTTTTGCCTCAGTAATATGTGAGACCTTTGTAGGTAGTGAATTCATCTTATTAGTCTTTAAATGAATATGCAAAGCATATCCAGCATCCAGCACATAGCACACACTACATATGTTTGAAGAAAAAAGAGAGAAAGAAGGCAAGGAGCACATCAAAAAGTAAGAAAGATTTCAAAGGAGGTATTTATAAGTGAGGAGAAGAACACAAGAATGAATGAAAGGAAATGAAAGGAAACTCACTGAACTTAAGTGAATCAGACAATTCTTCTTAATGCTATGAAGTACAAGTACACTGAATGTGAGGCATATGCAGACACAGACATGCACAGAAGGACTTGAAAAAATACATATATAGTCAAACAAACACAAACACCAGTTAGGTCTGAAGGGAAGCAGGGCCTTGGGAGCCAGCTGCCAATTCCTCCTTAGACAGGAAGAGTCAGAAGTTTTTAATTTCTGAAGCATGGCTTTTCTCTCTCTGCTAGCTTGACCATTCCTGGCTGCTAGGTGATACCTGCATTCTGCCTACCACTCTGTGGGGCCCAGATTCTGCCTAGACTGACAGCATCTTTGGGCTGCTGATTACATTTCTGGCTCTGCTTTTACTTCCAGGTCCTGTGTCCTATACCTCAGGCCAAACCCTTTGTCCCTAACCTGCTCCTTGATCCTCAACCTCATTTATGGGCTTTCTTTCAGCCCCTACTTCCTTGGCTCAGTGTTCCTCTTCTCCCTCCACTTCTTGTCATACACAGACACATCTAAATGCAGAAAGACACATACCCACACAAGCACAAAATGATGTATACACACATACAAAAAAAACACAAACACAAAGGCACATATAGACATATACACATATATAGACATCTATACAAACAAGTCTTACAAATATATCTCATCCCTGTCATCGACAGGATTACCATCCAGAAAAGACAAAGCAGACTCAATAACAAAGAGAGGGGGAAGGAAAACAACAGCCTGCTTAGTGAGAAAGAATTTCCCTATCTGTCAAAGCAAGCCACCGTCGGGTTTTCCTGGAAACATGAGGGGTACCATCTGGGGGAGCTGCTGCCTCATCTTGTATCTGGCTAAGGTACTGGGACAGATTGCAAACTATGCCTACTCTCACTGATATGTAGCTCAGCTTGTCTGGGAACTGGTACCCTTGCCTGCGTGCTGGCTGACAATATGGCTTCTGCTACACCAGTACATATAAGATCACTGCATCCTGATTCCTCTGGAAACTCCCGCAGGACCTATGCATACTACCATTACAGCCCTTAAAATGCGCTGTTGTCACTGCCTGTTTATATAATTGTATCTCTCACTAGCCTAGGGCTTCTTAATGGCAAAGAGTATCTTATTTTCATCATTACTTTATAGATGAGGAAAGTGAGTCTCCAAATCACTTGGCCATATACTTAGTACATTGCAAGGTTTGGATTTGAACCCAGGTTGGACTCCAAAGCTCATGCTTAGACTTTTAAAAAGTCAAAGTCCAAATAGTTTATTCTAAAGCTATTCTAATAAACTCACAAAAGTTAGGACTGAATGTATGAGCTGGGCCAAATAACTTGAACTCAATGGAAGTTGCGGCCTATAAACTGATGAGCCACTCCTGGTAGGTGAATTCTACAGCCACCCTATAAGTACTTACAAGGAAGAATGGGAACAGGACATTTCTTTAGCCTAAGGAGCAGGTTTCACTTGAAAAATTATGTCATTCATGGTGTCAGCTATCTCTGTGCTGTCCAAAGGGCCTGAGCAGACTTCAATCCATGCTTTGCCTGAATTAAGAGCAGGGGGTCAGAATGTTCCATGAAGTAGGAGACAAGATGATGACTGCACCAGGATACAGGCAGAGAACTAGAAAGAAAAAAGGCAGAGCAGTGCCTCCAAACTGAAGTCAAAGAAGAATTACTGTAGCAAAAAATATATATACCAGAAACCAATGCTGAAGTAAATTTGCATATAGTAAATTTTTTTAAGAAAGGAGAAAGAGGCTGGACACGGTTGCTCACACCTGTAGTCCCAGCACTTTAGGAGGCCAAGGCGGGCGGATCACTTGAGGTCAAGAGTTCGAGATCAGCCTGACCAACATATGAAACCCCGTCTCTACTAAAAATACAAAAATTAGCCGGGCATGCTGGCATATGCCTGTAATCCCAGCTACTCGCGAGGCTGAGGCAGGAGAATCGCTTGAATCCAGGAGGCGAAGGTTGCAGTGAGCCGAGACTGCGCCACTGTACTCCAGCCTGAGCAACAAGAGGAAACTCCATCTAAAAAAAAAAAAAGAAAGGAGAAAGAGGAGGAGGAGGAGCAGAAAGAGAAAAAGCAGCAGCAGCAGTAGCTCCAGGCTGTCAAAGCTGTGTGCAGGGAATGCAAAGAAAAGTTATGTTCAGAATTGGGTCCAGGGACCAAAAGAAGAGCTCTGCTTCTCAGGTGCCAGTATGGCTTCTGGGAGTGATATAGCAGCCATGGGAATCAGAGAGAGGCCCTGAGCACAAGGTGAATCAAGGAAAAATAAAACTAGAGCCACTTGGGGTCAAGAAATTGATTCAGGCCCCTGGTATATGGGTAAGAGGGAATTGCCACCAGGGTTGTCCCACAGATTCTTTGACATCTTAACTTCCCCAGAAGCAGTACTAACTACAAAAAAGGAAAAGGAAGGAATAAAAAGAGGGAAAGAGGGAGAAATTCTCCAAAAGAGAATGCTCCAGGAATCTTCAGTCTGACATTCTCAAAAGTCATCTATACCTCCCCAGGAACTGAGGCAACCTCGCTGTCAGTTAGCTAACCACGGATCTGCTTCCAGCAACCATGGTACTTCAGACTTCAAAGCACCACTGCATCTCTATCAAAGTTGGAGGTAGGGGAAATGGAGATAGAGGCAGGGCATGGTGGCTTACACTTGTAATCCCAACACTTTGGGAGGCCAAGGCAGGCCGATTACTGGAAACCAGGAGTTCGAGACCAGCCTGGCCAATACAGAGAAACCCCTTCTCTACTAAAAACACAAAAACATTAGCCAGGCGTTGTGGTGCATGCCTGTAGCCCCAGCTACTCGGGAGGCTGAGGCATGAGAATCACTTGACCCTAGGAGATGGAGGCTGCAGTGAGCAGAGATCACGCCACTGCACTCCAGCCTGGGTGACAGAGCAAGACCCTGTCTCAAAAAAAGTAAAAATTAAAAAATGGAGATAGAAATCAACATGACTTTCAAAGTGCTTTTCTACAGGGCCCTAAGGATTGTTATGGGCTGGGCTACAGAAAGGCAAGCGAAAGGTGACCACCACTCCAACCAATGCAGTGACACTTTTTTAAAAAACATCTTTATTGAGATTTAATTCACATACTAATTGTAGTATATAACCCCATAGTTTTGAGTATATTCACAGAAGTATACAACTATCACCACAATCTAATTTTAGAACATTATCATCAGCCTGAGGCACATCTGAGTTACAATAACCTCAAAAATGGTTAACAATGAGCTAACTCAGTCTCTTTCCTTATGGGTTATACAGAAAAAAACTACTGTCTGTCTCAGAGATTTCTTGTAAGGATTATATGAGACAGCATATGCAAGAGTACACAGCACAAGCCTAGCACATCATAGCAATGGTAGTACGAGTTAAAGAAGTAGAAATACTGCTACTATAAACTAGACCATAGGCTGGGTACTTGATATACATGATTTCATTTCATCTTTGCCATAATCTTTCAAGGTAGGAATTACTGACTAATTTGATGGTAAGGAAATGAAAGTTCACAGAGTTTAAGAAAATTTTCCAGGCTGGGTGCGGTGGCTCATGTTTACGATCCCAGGATTTTGGGAGGCTGAGGTGGGCAGAGATTGCTTGAGCCCAGGAGTTTTGAGACCAGCCTGGGTAACATGGCGAAACCCCGTCTCTACAAAAAATACAAAAATTAACTGGGCATAGTGGCGTGCACCTGTAGTCCCAGCTACTCAGGAGGCTGTAGTTGCAAGATTGCTTGAGCCCAGGAGTTTGAGGCTGCAGTAAGCTGTGAGCATGCCACTGCACTCCAGGCTGGGTGACAGAGCAAGACTCTATTTCAAAAAAAAAAAGAAAGAAAAGCAAAGAAAAAAGAAACAAAAAGAAAAGAAAGAGACAGAGAGAGAAACTTTCCAAAGTCAAACAACTAATAATTGGCAAAAGTATACCTGAAACTATCATCTTTCTTGCTTTATAAGTACATACTTTTGCTCTACTACATAGCCTTTGGGCATTCTCAGTGTTTTCCTTTTTTTCTTCACTTGTGCTCCTATAGTATGTGTTATTCTTAAAGTCTTTCCTATCATTTTAAGTACAGTAATCTTACCTCCATCCAGATTCTGCACATGATTCATAACATAGGGCAGAAGGGTAGGGAAGAAGGTCACAGAGGAGATCAGACGTATAGGTCATATACTAACATATCTAGAGCCCAGACTGTAGCAACTCCAGAAAAACAACCCAACACTGACTTCAGCTTTTATCCTGACAGGGAACTCACAAGTCCAAAGCACTCTGTCCCCAGTACCATTGACCAGCCCACTCTGTACTCCTCCTTTGGACTAGAGAAACAATTTAAAGGGCATAAAACAATAAGATAGTATCTTTGTTTTCGAATTCAAAATTCAAAAAAACCTCAACTCAGCACCCTTATGAGAAAGGTCCTGAACCAAACACAATGTTATGAGAAACAGCAATGAATAAAACCTAGTTCATGACCCCTAAAGGAACTCAAAATCTGGTAGGACAGTTAAGGATGGACCCAATTACAATACAGAACAGAGCAACATGACAAACATAAGGTTCATGCCAAGTACTCTCGAACATGAGAAAGGATTACTTCCCACTGTAGGAGAACAAACAAGATTTCTCGGATTGGCTGGGCGTGGTGGCTCACGCCTATAATCCCAGCACTTTGGGAGCCCGAGGCAGATGGATCACAAGGTCAGGAGTTCAAGACCAGCTTGGCCAACATGATGAAAGAGAGCCTGAGGCAGAAGAATCATTGGAACCTGGGAGGCAGAGGTTGCAGTGAGCCCAACCCTTTCCATTCTATCCAAATTTTACTTGTTATCCAGGAAGTCTATTTTTTCTCTTCCACTAAATTCCTTAAACATTATCTGGTTCATCCTTACAGACAAATCCCCTCTGTTGACCAATCAGTGAATTTTGTGTTTTGTTTTGTGTTTTGTTTTGTTTTAGAGACAGGGTCTTGCTCTGTTGCCCAGGCTGGAGTGCAATGGCATGATCATAGTGCACCACAGCCTCGACCTCCTAGGTTCAAGTGATCCTCCAGCCTCAGCCTCAGAGTAGCTGAGACTACAGGTGTATGCCACCACACCCAGCCAATTTTTTTTTTTTTTTAGAGACAGGGTCTCGCTGTGTTGTCCAGGCTAGTCTCAAATTCTTGGCCTCAAGCTATCCTCCTGCCTTGGCCTCCCGAAGTGCTGGGATTACAGGCATGAGCCACCACACCCAGATTCAGTGGAGTTCTGTATGCTACTTGCCCATCTTCAGTGATAGGGAGTTCACTGTCTACCAAGGAAGCCTCTTCTATGACAAGATAGCTCTCACTGTTAGTCAATTCTTTATTCTAAAAGAAAATGCCTACTTTTTACTTTCCCCACTTTACTTTGGACCTGGTTCTGCTCTTAGAATAGGAGAAACAATACAGCAGTACTTAAGAGCATGGGCTTTGAAATCAGATCTGCACTGATATTCACTGTGTCCCTGAAGAAAATGCTTAACCTTTCTAAGGCTCCATACCCTAGTAATAATACCAACTTCATAAATCTGTTGAAGTTAAAAGAGCAACTATGCAAAAAGCTTAACACTGTGACTGGCAGAAGGTAAGAGTTCAATCAATGAGAGCTAGTATCATGGTTTTCACTTTACTATCATCATTACTTAAGTCTGATGGATTTACTTCTTATGTATTTAAAGATAGAAATTATATTACCTGAGTCTCCTCTTCTCCAGGCTAAAGTCTCTTCACTAGACTTTAAGTTATATAAAGACAGACTGTATCTGTTTTATTTACAGTCCCACCTCCACGCCTAGCACAGTGCATGGTACATAGACGCTTAATAAACATAATTGTGTTGAATGCTCTTTGTTTCATACTTTCCAAACTCTTCATCACTCATGTCACTCCTCTCTGTATAGGCCCTCACTGTTCCTCACATTGGATCTGACAATGTGGGATCCAAAATTGAACTCAAAACTCAAAGGTAGGCTGGCAGGAAAGAGAGAATGGGGATATCTCGCCCATCGTGATATAACTACATCACTATTGAAGATTTGGCATAACTTGGTAGCTTCACCAAACTACTGGTATATGTTGAGCTTTAAATGAACAAACTTTTAAATCTTTTCACATATAATGACCTTATACTCTGGGATCTGCTGAGCCACAGGTACAATAATGCCAAAAGATGAAACAACAATAGAGCTTTTTTCCATTTAGAGACTCCTCTAACTCTTACTATCTAGACCACTCAACTGGATCCCAAAAACTTCAGCCTGGAATTCAGAATGATCTTTCTAAAACAATTTGTTTCTTCTTCCCATATAGAGTATAAACTCCCAGAGGGCAGGATCTGGGTGTCTTATCTTCTATCCCTCATGCCAACACAGGGCTGAGAACAGACTGATGCCCTCCATCTATAGCAGGATTGCAAGAAGGATCCAAGGAAACCATAGAGACCAGCCTCAGGGATCTCTCTCCCTCCCAAACAACACAGCTTAGTCAGTGTTACACAACTAGCCAGTAGGCAGGGGGCAGCCAGCCCAGGCACAGACACAAGCATAAAGCCTACACTCTGACAGGCTGACTCCTGGAGGGCTGCTCTTCTGGGAGCCATCTTCCCTGATAGGGATGAGTTCCTAAAGAACAAGCCAGCAGAGAACATCTCTCCCCAGGGAAGAGGCTGTCTAAGTAGCTTTGAAAGACTAAATCACACAGGAAGAAAAGAGAGACATAGCAGGATGGGAGAGCTCACCTCATCACTTTCTTCCACATCCACATCACCATTGGCATCATCGTCCATCAGTTTGTGGATGTTACGGACTGCCTCGAAGCTGAGTTTCTCATCCTCACTGTGACACAGGGGCTTGTCAATTCGGCAAAACTCTGTGTAAGAAAAGCAAGAGACAAAATTACTCAGAGCTGCCACCCAGAACCTATCACCCACCTGTGTCATCATCCTTAGCTTCTAGCATCTGACTCCTCATGTAGGCACTTAACTGGCTACTTGTACAGTGACAGAGGTGTTTCATCTAGACTTTAACTGTCTCCCCAAGAAAATGCTGAGCTCCCCCACAAGGACAATGCTTTATCACCCTAATAGTTTCTTGGCAGGGAAGTCTTGCATAGGACTGGGAGTATACTGGGATCTAGACAAGAATGTGAATCAGTAACTCACAAATGAGAGAAAACATAAATAGCCAATGAACACAGGAAAAAATTTGTCCTCATTAGTAATCAAAGAAATACATATTCAATTGAGCTATTATTTTTAATCAGCCAAATACACAAATGTAAATCAACATAATCTTTCTGGAAACAGAACAACAGCCAATTAGTCCCAGTTCCCAAATAATGTGTAATTTTCCTTTTTGTTCATTTTGTCAGTGCTGATACATATAAGGTCAGCCATTGACTGGGGAAACCTCTCACATCTCATGCGTTCTCATAGACAGTTATATCAGGCAAATATTTTTTAGATATCTGAAGGTCCTGAGCTCATCTGATACAACACCTTAGGTGGTCTGGGATACGGTTTCTTCTGCCTACCATTACATGTCCATGTAGCAGGAAAACCAGCACAAGAGCCTAGGCCACCTTAGCTCTTTCTGTGACACCTAGTCCTCTCTTACAAGCCTGGAAAACACCTAGTCTGAATGATGCACACAATAGGAAGAGCCTGAAATCTAGGCTTAGCTCTACCATGTGATCTAGGGAGGTCATTTCTCTTCTCCAGGCCTCAAGGTCACTATTTGAAAAAGGTATTTTGACTGAAGTTTCTAGTATTTCTTCCAATTCCTAGATGCTAAAATTCCTCTTTCCTTTTGACCTGGATCTCGACAACTACTTCCTTGGCAAAATACTCTTCAGATGACCCTCAAAGAAGATAGATCTTAACTTCCTAGCCAATAGAAGAAGCTGTCACAGGACAGAAAGTAAGGACAGGGTGAAGAGGCTGTGGTTGTGACGCCTTTTAGAAGGCACTAATCAAAGACCTAAAATACTCTAATCCATTTAATCATCTACTTGTCTGCCAGCCAAAGACAGTGATAAGACTAGACAGGTCACCTCTCTACCTCTTGCTAGTTATTCAAATCCTTTTCAAAATAAGGGAGGAGTATAAATATTAAATTTTAAAGTGTTCCAGATGTGATTCAATAGAAGTATGTTGAACATTGAAGCTCACCAATGTTAAGTGATGTGCCAAAGTCAAAGGCAGCTAAGGAGCCACAGTGAGAGTCCAAGTCTGCTGACTCCCAGGCCAGCACTTCAAAATTCCATTTTCACCACTGCCTTTTTGCTAGGGTGACCAGATAGCTGGCCTTGTGTTGCTTTCATCTTTTAGAAGCCACAGGTGATAATATGGGCAAGAAGAACATTGAAGAAATGGGATTTTTTTTTGGTTTTTTGTTTGTTTGTTTGTTTGTTTTTTGAGACAGAGTCTCACCCTGTTGCCCAGGTTTGAGTGCAGTGGCATGATCTCTGCTCACTGCAACCTTCGCTCCCGGGGCTCAAGCAATTCTCCTGCCTCAGCCTTCCGAGTAGCTGGGATTACAGGCATGCGCCACCACGCCCGGCTAATTTTTTGTATTTTTAGTAGAGACGGGGTTTCAGCATGTTGGCCAGGCCAGTCTCGAAGTCCTGACCTCAAGTGATCCGCCCACCTCGGCCTCCCGAAGTGCTGGGATTACAGGCATGGGCCACCACGCCCAGCCTGCAATGGTTTGATAAAAGAAAAAAAGTATGATGAACAGTATGCATACAAAAAGAAATATCTCTGCATAAACTTATTTCTCTCTACATTTGTTCTGCTAAATTGGGGAGTGGGATGAAGGGGTAGTGGGAACTTAGGGAGAGAACAGAATACACCCAAAGATTAAGGCATTGTTTCTCTACTACCTCACCAACAAAAACATATATAATTGCATATTAGAGCTTTTTGATCAGCCCATGATATGCCCATTTAAACATTTATTGAATGTTCTTCATATATCAGGCCCTGTGATCAGCATGGGGCATAAAAACATGAATCATATCTCATTTTTCTCTCAGAAGGCTAATTACAAAAGTGGGAGAGACAAGCAATTAAAACACTATGTGCTAAGTGCCATGATAGAAAGGATCATAATTAAGTATCAGCAAATTTTTCTGTAAATGGCCAGATAGTAAACAACTTAGGATTTGTCAGCCATATAGTCTCTGTTGCACAACTTAACTCTGCCATTGTAGCACAAAAGCATCCATAGACAAAATATAAGTGAATGAACTTGAATGTGTTCTAATAAAACTTTATTTATAAAAGCAGGCAGTAAACTGGATTTGGCCCACAGGCCATAGTTTGTTGAACCCTGTTCTAGAATATCATAGGTAGCATACCTAAATCATATTGGATTGACCTAAAAGAAAGAAATCCAAGGCTGGCTGTGGTGGCTCATACCTGTAATCCCAGCACTTTGGGAGGCTGAGGTGGGAGTTCCCTTGAGCCCCGGAGTTAAAAGACTAGCCTGGGCAACATGGTGAAACCCTGTCTTTACAAAAATTTAAAAAATTAGCCAGGCATGATGGCACACACCTGTGGTCCCAGCTACTCAGGAGGCTGAGGTAGGAGGATCGCTTGAGCCCACGAGGTTGAGGCTGCAGTGATCCATGTTTGTGCCACTGAACTCCAGCCTGGGCAACAGAGCAAGACCCTGTCTCAAAAAAAAAAAAAAAAAGAATTAAAGAAAGATAGAAATCCAATCTTTTCATTAGCCTGTATCCACACATATCCTACGTAAAGCAAAACTTCTAATAGGCTTTTTAAAATAATGGAAATAGTTTACCAAGCTCTAGGGTTTGGGGCCTCCAGGCTGCACCACTGGCCTGAGGTCAATTAACCAGCACCTTTCCCAAAAACCTACAAGATCCAAGAAGTTTGGGCTTCAAATACCCAGTCTCTGGTTTGTAACCTAATCAGACAGACAGGTGACCTTTGCTGCTAGCATCAGCTGACATAGAGAAGGATTAAAGGGATTGAGGGTTAGGGAGTACAAAAGCTTGATTCTCCTATGGCCGTTGAATCCTGTACAGAAAAACCATGTCAGCCAAAACTCACAAATAATTCCTTCAACCAAGCATGTCCTAAGCAGTCTCTCTGTTCTTCCTGAGACCTTTCCTACCTTCTCTTACGCATTCCAATCTGGCAAGGTTTCCCACAACCATCTGGAAATACCTTCAAAGAGCCATGCATTTAGCAACACATAACTACAGTGAAAAAGCCTGGACTTAGAGTCAGAACACTATCAAAATCCCATCTTCACCAATTACAAACCATAAGATATTGGACAAGTTAATTTATTTGAGCCTCCAATTTCTCATTTGCAAAATAAGGATAATAATCTGCTGCACAGACTTTTTAAAAATAAAATCACATTTGTTAAAACATCCAGCATAGGGCCTGGTGTAGGCTGACATTTAATACATTTGAAGTATCCTTCTTTACCCCCAGAGCAGCAAGTAAACAGTTCCCATCTTCTTTTAACTTCGGCCACTTTCCCTGTCTGACTATGAAGAATCAAATATAGGAGGTATAATCCAATCAACCTGACCAGTCATATGTTCCAAGTGAGTGGGAAAGTGGCTCTTTGCAAGACTCTGACAGCAGGCTGTACTCCCACAACATTTATATGCTATCACTGGTAACATTCAATATACTGGGTTTAATGTGTCTTCCCCAACAGACTGTGATCTCCATAAGGGATTGGTACCATGTCCCCAACAGCAACAAAAAGCCAGGTTCTTGATAAGATGCTCAGTAAATGTTTTTTTAAAATGAATACCTAAATATTAACTCTACAACTATGTGTAGGATTTCTCTAGAGAAAAAAGAGAAGAGTTCTAGGCAAAGAAAATAGCATAGGCATATGTTTTTAAACTTTTTGGTCTCAGGACCCTTTTATATGCATAACATCTTTTAATTACAAAGAACTGTTTAATATTTACCATATTAGAAAGTAAAACAGATGCAGCCATAAAAAAAGAACGAGATCATGTCCTTTGCAGGGACATGAATGGAGATGGAGGTCATTATCCTTAGCAAAAGAACACAGGAACAGAAAACCAAATACCACATGTTCTCACTTCTAAGTAGGAGCTAAATGATGAGAACACATGGACACACAGAGGGAAACAACACACACTGGGGCCTTTCGGAGGGTGGAGGGTGGGAGGAGGAAGAGGATGAGGAAAAATAACTAATGGGTACTAGGATGAATACCTGGGTGATGAAATAATCTGTGCAACAAACCCCATGTCAGAAGCTTAGTTATGTAGCAAACCTATACTTGTATCCCTAAACTCAAAATAAAAGTTAAAATTTAATTACCTACATTGCGTTAATGAATATTTAGCAACATAAAACTTTTGCAAACTGCCTCAGTAAGATTTTTTCTAGATTGATAATATGTTTCATAAGGTATAGATCAGAGCATTTCAAATAAAATTTCCACAAAATTTTGAATTAAAAAAGGAAAGTAAAACACAAATTTTTATATTTAGCTATTAATTCATTTTATTTCTTCTTAATAATCAAAACAGATGAACACTAAACGAGTAACACTAAACTCACTGTAGAACAGATAAGCCAAAAGAACAAACAATTGCTAAAGTCTTTGTATACATACTCCCAGAGCAAGACTTTTCTAAAAAGTCAATAAACGACAGATGTTGGTGAGGATGCAGAGAAAAGGAAATACTCATACACTGTTAGGGGAATGCACCAGTACAACCTCTATGAAAAACAGTATGGAGATCTCCCAAAGGACCAAAATTAGGCAGCTAGCCAAAGGATAAGAAAGGATAAGAAATCATTATATAAAGAGATAGCCACCACTCATGTCTGTTGCGGCACTATTCACAATAGCAAGACATAGAATCAACTTTAGTGTCCATCAATGGATGACTGCATAAAGAAAATATTATTTTTATACACACACACACACACACACACACACACACAATACTACTCAGCCATAAAAGAAGAATGAAATCATGTCTTTTGCAGCAACGTGGATGGAACTGGAGGCCGCTATCTGAAGTGAAACAACTGAGAAACAGAAAATCAAACATCACATATTGCCACCTACAAGTAGAAGCCAAACAATGTGTATAGGGGGACATGGAGAGTCCCTGGAGGCAGTGGAGACTTTGAAAAGTTGCCAGGGGTAGGGGAGGACGGTAAGGGACAAGAAACTACCTTTTGGGTACAATGTACCCTATTTGGGTGATGGATATACTAGGTACACTAAAAGCCCAGGCTTCACCAATACACAATATATCCATGTAACAAAACTGCATTTGTACCCCCTAAATCTATAAAAATAAAATATAAGACACTTTTCTAAAAGAACTTTTACAGACACCTAGTTTAACCACAGTTTAGTTAACTAGGTAGTTTCAATTTACTCCTAATTATTACAATTCATGCTAACAGCAAAAATGTAGATGATACATAGAGTTAAAAGTGCATTTCCCCCTCTAAATGTTAGGTCATGATACCAGTATGAAGGCTTCCAAGGGACAATTTTCTCCTATGCTTTATCCTAAATTCAACCTTTTTCTATCAGCTCCTTTGCTTAGAAATACAGGTATTTGGCCGGGCGCAGTGGCTCACGCCTGTAATCCCAGCATCTTAGGAGGCCGAGGCAGGCGGATCACAAGGTCAGGAGTTCAAGACCAGCATGACCAACATGGAGAAACCCCATCTCTACTAAAAAATACAAAAATTAGCCAGGCGTGGTGGGGCACACCTGTAATCCCAGCTACTCAGGAGACTGAGGCAGGATAATCGCTTGAACCCGGGAGGTGGAGGTTGCAGTGAGCGGAGATCGTGCCATTGCACTCCAGCCTGGGCAACAGAGCAAGACTCTGTCTCAAAAAAAAAAATGTATATATATATACTCATCACATTGTCCTTTGATATCCCATTTTGGAAATTCAATGCTTCTCATTTGGCCTTGCCTTTTAAATCTAGCATTCCTGAACACTCAATATTAATGTCCCCAGTTATAGCTTGTTTCTAAAGCCCATAGAGTTGTTTCAGTCCTTCCTCATCTGGTCTTGTTTTCAGCTTCCTCACATCTTCTGCAACACTGTCAAAATCAGCCTGCAGGGCCAGGTACAGTGGCTCACTACCTATAATCCCAGCACTTTGGGAGGCTGAGGCATTGCTTGAGCCCAGGAGTTCAAAATCTGTCTGGGCAACATAGTGAGACCCCATCTCTATAAAAGCCAAGCATGGTGGTGCATGCCTGTAGTCCCAGCTACTCAGGAGGCTGAAGTAGGAGGATCACTTGAGTGCAGGATGTTGAGGCTGCAATGAGCTGTGATTGCACCACTGCACTACAGCCTGGGCAACAGTGAGACCCTGTCTCCAAAAAAAAAAATCACCTTTCAGGGACATGGTGATGACAGCCAGGCTGCTACTGCTCTCCAGGCTCTCTTTAATTTATTTTAGAACAATAATAAATCTCTTACATATTAATGTAAATAATATTTTTATGGAAAATAATTGTTTTCTGAAAAAATCTCGAGAAGGGTAGAATTGTACATTTTTGCAAATCTTTTAAATGTCTGGCTTAATAGAAGACAGATATAATCTTATAGCTACATTCAACCTATTGTGATGTGTTGTTTTGACTAAAGATCAAAACATAGATATGCAGTTGGAAAAGACAGGAATATTTTACTAGTCAGACTATTGTGGATACCTTATACGAGACTATACCCAAACTCAACAAGCGGTAGGTTTCTTAAAGGTTAGTTGCAATGTGAAATCCCAAACTATATGAATAAACTTTTTGTACCCTCTAACATTAAAATCCATTGGTCTATCTTACACTTTGAATGGATCTTTAATACGTGCATGACTTTGTAACATGATGCACTTGTCATTTGGAAACTATTGGTTAGGAGTTAGTGCAGAGCTTCCAAATGTTGACACTTTCATTTATACAATATCAAAATAGCCACAATTATTAGTATCACCACTGATTTCATCAGAAAAGCTTTTAATCCAGGAAAACTGTCAATTTCACAGTGACAGATACAAGTTTTCTAAAATCCAGTTTTCACTTAAAAGCTGGAATTTTATCATTGGCAACAAATACTACCAGTTGTTTTCCTTAAAGCAGAAGACGCATTTCATTTATTTACAAGAAAATGTCTGCCAAATACTGAATAACCATAGTTATCTATCAAGTATTCTTTCAAGTAATGATAGTGCTCCCTGAAAAAAAAGAGGTATGTCAACTTACAACTCAATTGCACAAGTGCTTTCCTTGAGATAACCATCAAACTTCTACATGCAGCAGAAATGCTTTATGCATACTTATATTTCATCACACAGAATACTAAAAGGCATGAACTCATGGGATGCAATTCAATAAAATTAATGATTTCTACTTCTTTGTTGAAAACTTTTATTTTTTTTAACTGACAGTGTGTGGAGGTGAGGAATACAGTCATTACTAGTAGTTCAGTGCCACTGGTTTGATTTGTGTTACGGTGCCAGCAGTTTTACCTACCACTGTTTTTGCAACATCAGTACAAAGGTATACATAGTTTTTTTAAGGCAAATAATATATTATTATGAAACGGCTTTGATCTTCTGGATGTCCTGAAAAGGCCTTGTTGCCACCCGCCACGGTCTAAAGACTACACTTTGATAGCTATTGGCAGAAAAAAACACAAAGTCCTTTCCCTCCTGCCCAAATCTCCTCACCTTTCTCCAGGCAGAGCTAATCATTCACTGTTCACTGTTCTATGCTCCAAAGCACTTTGTGCATAGCTCTGTTATGTTAATTCTCATGTTATGAGTTGTTCACATACCACATCCAAGTGGTAAGAACCAAGCTTGACTCACTCTATCCCCCAGGGCCCATTATAATATTACCACTACCATCTACCCTGTCAAGTATGAAATCAGTATGTGCTGGCTAAATGAATGAATGAATGAAGAATGTGTGAATTAATTAATTAAAAAGCCGTATCTCCCAAAAAGTCAAGGGAATTCTTGAATACAACCCACCAATTCCCACCACCAATATCCACCGTCCATCTAATGCTTCGACTTTCCCAACCACTTTCTGTTTCTCGTCACTAAACAGTAATTCATCCCTATAGGATGAATTGGAAATTGCCAAGTTTTACCAGCGGGGGCCCCATCAGTAAGAAGAATTTCTCCCACTTCACCTCTTATTCCTCAGCCAGGACTAGCAAATTCTGCAGCTACTCTTGATGGGATTAGAATCCACCCTCATTCTTGGAAAGGGATCAAAAGACTAAGACTTGAGAGTACTAGCCCTGGGAAGATTTTCAAATTTGGTCAAGGACCATGAAGTTCAAGAGATAAAATAGTATGGGGCCTAGAATGGGGATGAGGTGAGGGAGGAGTAAGGGATGGATGCTCTGGCCAGAAATGTAAAGTCTTTTTTTTTTTTTTTTTAGACAGAGTTTTGCTCTTGTCGCCCAGGCCCAGGCTGGAGTGCAATAGCTTGATCTCGACTCACTGCAACCTCTGCCTCCCGGGTTCAAGCGATTCTCCTGCCTCAGCCTCCACTGCCACGCCTGGCTAATTTTTGTATTTTTAGTACAGACAGGGTTTCACCATGTTGGCCAGGCTGGTCTCAAACTCCTGACCTGAGGTGATCCACCCACCTCAGTCTCCCAAAATGCTGGAATTACAGGTGTGAGCCACTGCGCCTGACTATGGAAATGTGAAGTCTTAAAAAAGGAACAGGTTTGAGACCTGGAGTTATCCAAGAAAGGAAATATAACAGTGAAATATAACATCTCAGCTGAGGCACACAGCAGGCCTAGCCACAGAAAGAGGAGTCATACCCCTAGGCTAGGCAAAACTCAGCCTATCTGAGAGATATTCCTGCGCCTGTTAGAACCACTTGTCCTCATATCCAAGAAGAGGACCAGCTCTTCTCCGCAGGGGGCAGGAATTCAAAAGATCTTTTCTTCTGGACAAAACTGGCACTGGTTTCAGCTGCCCAAGCAACACTAACACAAATCACTACAGATTCTAAGCTCTAACTTCCTTTTTCTTTTTGAGAGGGGGGTCTTGTTATGTTGCCCAGGCTGGTTTCAAACTCCTGGCTCAAGCAATCCTCCTGCCTCAGCCTCCCAAATAGCTAGGATTATAGGCTTTTGCCACTGCACTCAGCTTCTAAGCTCTGAATTTTGACCAAGCTCACTTCTCTCCCTGAGGTCGCTCATCAAAAATTAATCAGCTGGGAGCGGTGGCTCAAGCCTGTAATTCCAGCATCTTGGGAGGCCGAGATGGGCGGATCATGAGGTCAAGAGATTGAGACCATCCTGGCCAACATGGTGACACCCTGTCTCTATTAAAAATACAAAAATTAGCTGGGCATGGTGGCACGTGCCTGTAGTCCCAGCTACTTGGAAGGCTGAGGCAGGAGAATCGCTTGAACCCGGGAGGTGGAGGTTGCAGTGAGTCAAGACTGCGCCACTGCACTCCAGCCTGGCGACAGAGTGAGAGTTCGTCTAAAAAAAAAAATTAATCCATTGGCCAGGCTTGATGGCTCATGCCTGTAATTTCAGCACTTTGGGGGCCAAGGTAGGAAGATCACATGAGGCCAAGAGTTCAAAATCAGCCTGGTCCACACAGTGAGATCTCACCTCTACAAAGGAAGAAAAAAAAATTTTTAATTAGCCCAGTGTGCTGGTGTGCACCTGTAGTCCCAGCCACTTGGGAGGCTGAAATGGAGGACTGCTCGAGTCCAGGAGTTTCAGGCTGTGTCAGCCATGATCATGACACTGCACTCCAGCCTTGATGACAAAGCAAGACCCTGTCTCAACATTAATAATAATAATAGGCCAGGTGCAGTGGCTCACCCTAGTAATCTCAGCACTTTGGGAGGCTGAGGCAGGTGGATCGCAAGGTCAGGAGTTTGAGACCAGCCTGGCCAACATGGTGAAAGCCCATATCTACTAAAAATACAAAAAAATTAGCCGGGCGTGGTGGCGGGCGCCTGTAATCCCAACTACTCAGGAGGCTGAGGCAGGAGAACGGCTTGAACCCAGGAGGCAGAGGCTGCAGTGAGCCAAGACCACACCACTGCACTCCAGCCTGCGCAACAGAGCAAGAATCTGTCTCAAAAATAATAATAATAATAATAATCCACAGCATCAACTATATATACAGGTCCATGTTGAGCAATGCAATGAGATATACTTCTGAGTTCCACCAGCAATTCTGACTTTGCACCTCATATGGCCTTACCTCAGTCAGTTTATAACTATAGTTATTTGAAGATATCTGAGGACACAGCTTGTGATTCTCATTTTTCATAGCATTTGATTCCACCTGACACATGATATATTTACTCCTTGGTTTGCTTATCACCTATCTCCCTCCACTAAAAGTAAGGTCCACGAGAGCAGTCGCTTTTTTGCTCACTGCAGTATCCCAAGGGACTCGTACAGTGCCTGACACATACTAGGTATTCAATAGAGAATTTGCTGAATGAATGAATAAATCTTCGCTTTCCCTAATTTGCAAGGTAGGTTTCTCCTCTCCTCTCTGACTTTTTTTTTTTTTTTTTTTTTTTTTTGGAGACAGGGTCTTGCTCTGTCACCCAGATTGAAGTGCAATTGCATGATCATGGTTCACTGCAGCCTCTACCTTTTGAGTTCAAGAAATCCTCCTGCCTTAGCCTCTCATAGTGTTGGAATTACAGGCATGAGCCACTGCACCCAGACTTCTACATGAATTCTAAATGTCAGAATTTTTTTCTAAATTCTGGGCTGTCTTCTTACTACACTCTTTCCTAAAGTGATTTTACCTCTTCTCATACCTTCAGTTACTATTTAAAGAAATTACTATTACCAAGTCCTAAAATTATGTTTCTGGTTCAAGTTTCACTTAGGACCTACAGAAACCCACAGAACCTATCTACCTAGTAGACATCACATGGATGTCTTTCAGGCACTTGAACTAGTTAAGTTCCAATTCTAAATTCATTTTTTCCCTAACCTTCCTACTTTTCCAGGTGCTTATGTCAGAAGCCTTGACATCTCACTCTCCTTCACTCCCCACATTTAATCAATCACCAATCCTAATTCAATATACCTTAACTATGCCAAATCTTATCCTGCACACAGCATGCCTCTCCCAGAGGAGATAATCTAAATACTTAATGACCAATCAGCAGAAATGCTAGCTATAGGCGGTGCTAGTGCATACTAGCTGAATATCCAACCTAGTCACTCTCTGCTTATAACCTTTCAAAAATTTCTCATTATTCTTAAGATAAAGTTAAAATTTCTTAATGTGGCCTGCAAGGCCCAGAATGATCTGACACCTGCCATCTTTCTGATTTCATCTCGAGTAACTCCTGCTTTTTTTTTTTCTATAACTTCATATTAGAAGTGAAACTCCTGACTACTCTGGGCACACTGCTTATGGGGTAGCCCTGCTGCACAGGGAGCAGTAAAAAATAATAATAATAAAATTTTTTAATTAAAATTTTTAAAAATAAAAGAGAAGTGAAACTCCTGCTTTTTATGATCCTTCTTTACACACCATTTCTTCCCTCCTCAGCCTTTCCACATAGAGCAGTAGTTCTCAACCCTGGCTGCATAGCAGAATCACTTAAGGAGCTCTTAAATTGCTGATGCCCAGGCCCCACCCCAGACCAATTAAATCAGTATCTCTCTGGGTGGGGCCAGGCATAAGCTGGGTTTTTTGGGGTTTTATTTTTTCTTTAATAGAGACACATACAGTAAAGTACATAAGTAAATGTATAGACAATTTAAAATATATATTTTTACATTATATATATTCAATTTTTATGTAATCTATATGTTCATGTAACTACCACTGAAATAAAAAATATAGAACATTTCCAGGAAGGCTCCACCCTTCTTGCCCCTTTCCAGTCAATACTACCATGAGTAACCATACCCCACAGTAACCACATTCTGATTTGTATCATCATAGACGAGTTTTACCTGTTTTTGACCCTTATAAAAATGAGGCATGAATATTTTTAAGGTACAGTTACACATAATAAAATGCCCTCATTTTTAATGTACTGTTAAATGTGTTGGACAAACATACACCCCTGTGTAACCACCACCCCAATCAAGATGCAGAACCTTTCCATCACCCCAGAATATTCCTACTTGGTCCTTCACTGCCAACCCTCATTCTCCCTCCCCACACAACCACTGATCCAACTTCTATCAGTATAAACTAGTTTTGCCTGTTCTAGAATTTCAAATTAAATGGAATCACCAGTATGTACTCTTTTGTGCCTAGCTTCTTTTACTCAACAAGATTTGAGATTCAACCATGTTGTCACATGAATCAGTAGTTTGTTCCATTTTGCTGCTGAGTAGTATTCCATTGAATGGCTATACCACCACTTGTTTATCCACTCATCAGTTTTTGGCTATTTTACAAATAAAGCTATTATGAGTATTCATGTACAAGTCTTTGTATGAACATATGTTTTCATTTTTCTTGAGCAAATATCTAGGGTGGAACTGATGCATTTACACAATAAAAGTATGTTTAACATTTCAAGTAACTGCCAAACTGTTTTCTAAAGTAGGCATATCACTTTATACTCCCACCAGTCATGCATGATATGTCCAGGTGCTCCATATACTCCCTTATATGTGGTGACGCTAGACTGCAGCCCAGGTCAAGAACCACTCAGAATTCTTTCGGTATGGAAGGCTCTTACTTCTTTCTTAACCGGCAAATTCTGACTCATGCTGCTGATCTCCACTTAAATGTCTTTTCTTCAAAGATCCTGACTCATTCTCTCTCCCAAACTGGCTTAGGCCCACATTATACATTCTCAAAACACCCTATATTTTTCATTTACAGCACTTTTCACAATGGTAATTATTTCTGTGATAATTTGCTCAATGTCTATCTTCTCCACTAAATTGAAAGCTCCATAGTGGCAGGAACCATGGCTGTCTTGCTCATGGCTGAATCCTGGCTGCTAGCACCTAGCTTAGTCCCTAGGACAACGGTTAGACTTCAATGAACATTTGTTGAACGAACAAACAAATGCACAGAAAAACTTGTTGAATGAACAAATTCAAAAAGAGATGAATAAACACCATCCTTTGCTCACAAAAAGTACTAGGAGAATGAGCACAGTATATGAATTACAAAGTAAAATATGGCAAGGGGCAAGAGACCACACAAGCAGGAGTTACCACTGAAAAACAGGTAGAAGAGAATGGGAGAAGAAGGAAGGGCAACCCAAACAAAGAAAGCCCAAAGGCAAGGAGCACAGCATCTCACACAACTTGACTTATTAAAAGATCAGAAAGTCAGGCCAGGCATGGTGGCTTATGCCTGTAATCCCAGCACTTTGGGAGGCTAAGGATCACCTGAGCCTGGGAGTTCAAGACCAGCCTGGGCAATATAGGGAAACTCCATCTCTATAAAAAATACAAAAATTAGCTGGGAGTGGTGGCACACACCTATGGTGCCAGCTACTAGGGAGGCTGGGATGAAAGGATTTCTTGGGCCTGGGAGGTCAAGGCTGCAGTGAGCTGTGAGCATGTCACTGTACTCCAGCCTCAGCAACAGAGCAAGACCCTGTCTCAAAAAAAAAAAAAAAAGAAGAAGAAGATCAAGAAGTCAATACCGATCTTGCAAAAACTCCTGGCATAGAATGGGAATAATGGATGTTGAGATCACATATTATACTCAGACTCTAAATGGCAGAATTGAAGGGGATTTGGAGGGCCTCAAGGGCCGTTGCTCTTTTAACACCTGGAGAAGAAAATTGAGGCCATAAAATGGGTTGTTTTGCCCTAGGTTGGCCAGCAAAGAAGTGGCAGAACCAGATTAGAAACCACACTAACTTCCTATACCACGTCCTATGGCAAGGCTATAGTTGGGTGATCTGGATCAGCCTATGCAACCGGGCTCCCTGGCATTACTAACTCTTACTTTCCAAGGCAACAAAGCAAGGGCTGTGGGGTGAGGAAGCAGGGCTTCCATCAGGGGTTTTTTGTCTATTAATGACAAATACAAGAAACTCTATCTGGGCTTGAACCATTCCCCAAACAGGGTAAAATAGAACATCCTCGCTTTGCCTTAAATTCTTTAGTGTTCAACCTCCTGAAACAAACTAGCCAAAAACCTCTTTCTCATTAGAACTTAAATATAAAGTTTAAGAATCACTAGAGAAGGAGAACTGAGTCTCTGGTACACCATGCTGGGAGGAGCAAAAAGGGAAAAAGAATATGCTTCTGCTAAACCTAATCATCTTCTAGAAGAGAAGTCTCTGGCTATCTCTCCTCCAGGGTGCACTCAGCTACTCCTTCTGTGTCCCATTTCTACCTTCCTCCTCCTCTAAGCATTCTTTTCTTCAAATTTTGATCTCACAAGAAGCCTCCTTCCAGAAGAAAATGGCTAATCCCTACAGCTAGTCACCACCAAGCAGGCCTTGACCTCAATAACATGGGCTTCTGATGCAGGAGCTGTCCAACTGTTATGATACCCTTTGCCCACTCCTTGGTTTCCCATAGGGCTTCAGACTCCTGGTAGACAGCCTATTTGCCTGCCCTTTTGTTTCTATGACCTTCCTGACTGAATTGAAAATGTCTGACTGACTCCCAGATCAGTGTTCACATGCTGGAATACCCATTTCAACACTTATTTAACACTTTCAAGCAGCTTTTGCTGATGACTGAACTAGCTGAACTAGGCAAACGCACTGGGAAATCAAACAATAACACACGTTTCTCTGGCCTCCAGGATCCCCTTTTTCCCCAATCCCTAATTATTGAAATATGTATTGAATTGCAGAGGTAGCAAATATGGGTCTTTGAATTCCAACTTTCCTATACATTGACTACTCCTAAGGATTAATGTTCTTACCTGAAAAAATCAGTCAAGTCTTTTGAAAAATAGTAAAGCTCTATACAAATGTTAGTTGTTCATCCGTCAGTTTTCTACTCTCTGCTTAACCTGGAAGACTTTATTTTATTTATTTATTTATTTATGAGACAGGGTCTCACTCTGTCACCCAGGCTGGACTGCAGTGGCAAGATCATGGCTCACTGCAGCTTCCACCTCCCAGGCTCAGCCTCCCAAATAGCTGAGACCACAGGTATGCACCACTGTGCTCGGCTAATTTTTGTATTTTTTGTAGAGATGAGGTTTCACTATGTTGCCCAGTCTGGTCTTGAACCCCTGGGCTCAAGCAATCCACCACTTCGGCCTCCCAAAGTGCTGGGATCACAGGCATGGGCCACTGAGCCTGGCCCTGAAGTCTTACCTTCCCAACAATAGCAAAGAGAGTCTTCGATTCTTCTGGTGTTCCCCTGTGTCTAGCCCAGTGCTGGGCAGCACAATATCTGGTCTAGAGACAACTGAAAGCTGCATACTGATTTTGAAGATTTGCTATCCCAGGTTTGGAGTCCCACATACCACAGGTCTTTATATACTAAAGCTTCCAAGAAGAAAGACAGCCCCAGAAGAATTAAATCAACACACACTTGTTCAAAAGCTACCCCAAATTATCTGACTGGCGCCTGACCCAAACGTTCTTGTGCCCTAGCCAGCACTCATCACGGTCTGAGATAGCCAAAAAAATAATTACAGACAACTCAAATGGCTTTCTGCTGGGAAAAGTTTTCTGAAAGTGTTGGAGTGGGCACCCAAGGACTTACCCAGATAAAGGACAACACCTAGGGGGCATGTCCAACCTATCAGTGGACCCTCTAAGATTATACCCTTCTGGGTTCAATCAGTAAGGCTGGTTCCCAACAATCAGTCCCAATCACAGCGGCTCTAAGTGCACAATGATAAAAGCCTTGAAAATATAAACACTGAGGAACCAGGCACACCACTGCATGGGGTAAAAACAATGTGGATTCCAGTTTCCATAGTAATAAGAGGACAGACTGAAACCTCCCAGGCCTCTTGCTGGCTGGTTAAAAGAGAACACATTCCTGGGCTCCAAAAGAGACATGAAGTAGGAGAGAGCTTCTCATTATCTTTCTGCCCCATATAACCCTCCACTCAGACAATAAAAGAAAGATAACTGGCCCCTCTTTGTCTTTTCTTGGGAGAAGACAACCAACAGCATCTGCTAAACAACATTGCAGTCAAGATGATCATTCTAGGAACCAGGTTCTGACTCTCTTCCTGCAGCTGAAGAGCAGCCCTTCCTTACAGGATGCCTTTCTCAGCTGGGGTAGCAGAGTGTCCTCCCTGAAAGGAGACTATCCAGAATGAAGTCTGCCTGAGCCTCCTGGCAGCCCAGGCTCCGTAGCCCTGCTCCCTCCTCTGCACAAGCCTGATCTGATTTCTGAGGGCGATACCTCTATGCCAAAGCAGTTCAGGCTTCTACATCTCTTGCCTGGGTTACAACAGTTTCCTCACTATTCGCCCTGTCTCTGTTCTAGTTTCTTTCAAACTCATCCTCTACCAAGCAGTGAGTACAATTTTTCTAAAATTCAAATCTGGGCCAGGCACAGTGGCTCATGCCTGTAATCCCAATACTTTGAGAGACTGAGGTGGAGGATCACTTGAGCCAGGAGTTCAAGATCAGCCTGGGCAACAAAGCAAGATCCTGCCTCTACAAAATAAAAATTTAAAAATTAGCTGGGTATGGTGTCATGCACTTGTAGTCCCAGCTGCTCAGGAGGCAGAGGTAGGAAGATCCCTTGAGCCCAGCAGTTTGAAGTTGCAGTAAACTATGATCGTACTACTGCACCCCAGCCCAGGTGACAGAGCGAGACCTTCTCTCAAAAAAATAAAATAAAATTCAAATCTGACTAGATAGCCCTCTGAATAAAATCCTTCACAGGCCCACACAAAAACCTGTACATAAATGCTCACAGAAGCTTTATTTGTAACACCCAAAACTGGAAGCAGCCCATATATTCTTCAACAAGTGAATGGTTAAACTCCAGTACTTATGTACAATGGTACATGACTCAGCAATAAAAAGGAATGCCCAGCCAGGCGCAGTGGCTCAGGCCTATAATCCCAGCACTTTGGGAGGCCGAGGCGGGCAAATCTTGAGGTCAGGAGTTCAAGACCAGCCTGACCAACATGGTGAAACCCTGTCTCTGCTAAAAATACAAAAATTAGCCAGGCCCACTGGTGGTGCATGTCTGTAATCCCAGCTACTCAGGAGGCGGAGGCAGGAGAATCGCTTGAACCCAGGAGGTGGAGGTTGCAGTGAGCCGAGATCGCACCACTCCACTCCAGCCTGGGCAACAGAGCAAGACTCTGTCTCAAAAAAAAAAAAGAATGACCTATTGATACACACAACTTGGATGAGTTTCCAAGGAACTGAACTGAGAAAAGAAAAAAAAGAAAGAAGCCAATTCCAAAAGGTTATATACTCTGTGATTCCATTTATGTAACATTTTTGAAAGGATAAAATTCTAGAAATGGAAGGCAGAGAGAGATTAGGAATGAGGAATGGGGTTGAAAGGAGACGGGAGTGGTTATAAAAGAATAGGAAGGATCTTTGTGGTGTTGGAATAGAACTTTATACACATAGATGAGTACAAGTAAAACTGGGAAATCTGAACAAGATTGGTGGATTTTATCAATGTCAATGTCAATATCCTGGCCATGATATACTATAGCTTGTCCAAAATGTTACCATGGAGGAAACTGCAAAGTTTTCCAGTGATCTCTCCATATTATTTCTTAGGACTCCATGTAAATCTATAATCATCTCAATAAAAATTTTAATTTAAAAAATCCTTCACAGGGTTCCCAAACTCCCTTAACAGTGATGCCTAACTTTTTTCAGTGAGGAATTCCAAAGAGCTCCATGTAATGATAGGTGTGCTTTTACTAACCACTGGTTGAAAAATGACTGAGGAAATAATATGGATTCATGAGACACCCCTCAAGGACCCCTTTCAGGGATTCAAATCCCCAAGACTGGGAATACTTGGCCTTTGTAATGAATATAATTTAGAAAAGCATGCAAGACTTTTTCAAGAGGCTGTCTCTACAGCATTTTCTAGACTTATCTCCTGCCACTCACCATCTCACATATACCCTACACTCCCACCATACTAAATTACTTTCAGTTCCATAAATATGCAAGGCTCACTTTGTGGCTTTGTACATGATGTTCCCTCTGCCCGCAATATCCTTGCCCCATTCTGCACCTGACTAATTCATACTCAGGTTTCAAGATTCTACTCAGGCTTTTTCTAATTTCTCTAGGAGCCTTCTCTATACTGACCCCCGGGGTTTGATTAGGAGTCCCTCTTCTGTGCTCTTATAGTCCCTGTGCTTCTCTTTATCACAATTTGGACCAATTACTTAAATTCTCTATGCCTACATTTCTATCTGTAAAATAAGGAGAAAACAGTATCCACCTCATAGGGTTGTGAGAATTAAATGAGTTAATACATATAAAGTACTTCAAATAGAGCATGGCACATAGTAAGTGTTCAATTATTACCATGTTATTTTTGTTGTAATTGTCTAACTAGTACACTGAAATATCTAAGCAGAAATTGGTATTTGCATTTGTGTCTAGCCTGGCATATAGTAGATGCTTGGTAAATATTTGAGAAGAGAATTAAGGGATCTAAGGTTGGGGCAGGAAGGTACAATCTAAATTAATGGTAGAACTGGAGATTTAGAGGATTGGGAATAACTGCTAAGAGCAGGAGGTGAGTACAGGTTGGAACTAGGAATAAGATACACGTATTTAGAAGATAAGTGTAAAAAGACCCAGACTATTATAGATTGAGAACTTGGAATGAATAAGCACAACTGACACCTGCTTATACATGTCTTCTAAACTGGCTCACGTAGGGCTCCTTTGATTTGTCATCATAATTTGTTATTGTAGAGCTAGAAAAGTTGTCTAACCTTTTGGAGGCACTATTTTTTCATTTGTAAAATATGGCATAATAATGTATTTTTCTAAATAAGTAAGATTATGCAAGCAAACTACATAGCCTACAGATTCAAGTAAAACTAGCTTGTTCTTAATAAATATTAGGTTCTCCTCATCCCTTAATTTTTTTCTCTTATATATTAAAAAAAGGAAAGATAAGCCCCTTGGATAATAACCACCTAGAAGAAGAGAAAGGGAGATATGTGGGAAACTGACCTATACAAAACAAAGCACCAGAGCTTGAGAAAGGGTAGATAGGTACCTAGAATTATTCTATCTCTAGCTTTTCATGTCTAATACTTTCTGACCCTTCAAGGCCCAGGGAAGGCCCTGGGATGCCTTCTTTAACTACTCCGTGCCCTATAAGTCTCCCATTTTGAGGTCAGAGTATTGAGCCTACACTGGCCAACGGACCACCTCATAAGAGCTCTTCTAAACCTAACTGTATTCTGTTCTCATGTGGCCTGTTAGCTCCTCTAGAATGGAACTTGAGTGTCTTTTTGCTTTCTCCACAAGAACAGAATTAAGAATACTGTTAACTGTCTAAGGGAGAAAGGGAGGATGAACATGTCAGGAACTATGTTGAGCACTTCTACATACGTTGTCTCTTTGAAACTTTGTAAAGTCAGTACTTTTATTATCCCCAATAAAAAATGAGAAAACTGAAGCCCAGATACAATAAGTGACTTCCCCAAGGTCACATATATGGTGAAAGTAGGTCTGGAAGTAGGATACAGTCTGTCTCCAGAGCCTTGATAAGAATAAATGCATACAGGTGCCTACCTGGTTACCAACCACACAGCTGATTTACTGGGCAATTCGGTGACACCAGCTTCTCACCTCAACTCCTCTCTGCTGCCAACTGAGCCTGGGAGAGCTGTTTGGCTTCCTTTCTTCCTCTTATTTTGTCCAATATAGGAAATGCAAAGGTAGCCTGCTGTGTCTCTTGTAGGATGGAGTATGTGGAAAAAACAGGTGAAACAGAGGGCCCCCATCAGCAGTAATAAACAAGAGACATATATTCAACATCAGAGCCAGAAAGCCTCCCTCGTTAAAACTTTCTGGCTCCAGAGAGGAGGAAATTGAACCCTGAGAAGGGAGGTCACTTCCATAAGGTCATACAGCTGAGCAGAGACTGAAACTCTGTCTTCTGACACTCAAATTGGTGCTCACTTTGGTCTACCCTGTACCAGGCTACGAAGAGAAAACTACAATATGACCTGTCAGGCCTGTCACTAAGTGCAAAACCCAAAAGCTGTAAACACAGGAAATGGGCTGGGATGAGGTTCAGAGGAGCAGCAACATTTGCCAAGTTAGAAGTGTTCAAGGGTTTCCTGTCCACAGCTGTTAACTGTCACAGAAATGTTCCAGAAAGTAATACAAGGCAGAAAGAAAAAAAAAAAAAACACTAAGAATGAGGAGAAAATATTCAGGTTTATATATGCCTTTGTAAATTATTCAAGCCAACATACTTAGTTTTACAGATGAGGAAACTAAGACCCCCCCAAAAGAGAAGTGATTTGTCCAAACTCAAATACAGAACTTAAGGACTCTTACAAAGCACTGAGTTGGTTCAAATCATTCATTTTAATGATGAGAGCCTGAGACACAGAGAGGGAAAGGGCTATGCCCAATGTCACACAGTGACACAGTGGCAGAGCCAGCACTGGAACTCAAGGCTTCTACCTCACGGGCCACTGTGCTTCCCACTAGTTAGAGTGAGCCAAATAAAGTTATTTACCTGGAGTGATGTGGGTAGTGTTTTGGCCCTGGAAAAAGTATAGCAGGTCAGGAAACATAATATCAGCAGGATATGGTAATGGCTAACAATGACAGAACCAAACAGGGCCAGCCTAAAGGAGCCAAAATTAAAATGCTTCTGATTGCTTAAGACACTTGGAAAACTAAGAGGCAGAAAAATATTCTGGTTATTTTTAGGAACCTAGAATCCAACGAAGAACAAGAAGGGCAGGCAGATAGAAAAGGCCAGAAATGCTAAGAATAATCTCAAAGTATGCTACTTTCTTTGTCCTAGGCCAAATATCCAGAAAACATCACCTCAGAAGCATCTCTGGGTTTAGCTCACTATAGGGGTACTATAGTAACCAGCAGATTCTTGGGTTCCACATGCACACAGCCAACAGGTATGGAGAGGAATGACATTTACACACTTCCTGGCATTTCATATTAGTTTAATTCTCACATCAGCCCTACAGGACAAATATTTTGATTCCCATTTAACAGATATGAAAATTGGGGTGTAGAGAGGGCAAGTCTCTTGCTCATGATCATAAAATTAGTATTGTATATGGAAAATTCAGCATTCAAATGTATACTATTATTCAAGAAATTCCTATCCAGCGCCTGCTGTTCCAACCCCATTGATATAGTTGGGATATTCATCCCTACCCAAATTTCATGTTGAATTGTACTCACCTATGCTGGAGGTGGAGCCTGGTGGGAGGTGTGTGGGTCATGGGGGCGGATCCCTCCTGGCTTGATGCTGTCTTCATGATAGTTCTCACGAGATCTGGTTTAGAGTGTATCGCATCTCTCCCCACCCACTCTCTATCTTGCTCTTGCTTTTACCATGTTAAGTGTCTGCTCCATCTTTGCCTTTCACCATGACTGTAAGCTTTCTGAGGCTTCCCTAGAAGCTAAGGAGTTGCCAGCACCATGCTTCCTGTAAAGCCTGCAGAACTGTGAGCCAATTAAACCTCTTTTCTTTATAAATTACCCAGCCTCAGGTATTTCTTTATAACAATGCAAGAATGGCTAATACACCTGTGCTAAGGACTATAGATATGATAATAAAATAGACATCGTCCCTGGCCTAACAGAGTTTCAATCAGGGAAGAAGTTAAGCAATAATGATTATTATAATAATACACAACATTATTTTTTTTGAGACAGAGTCTTACTGTGTCGCCCAGGCTGGAGTGCAGTGGTGCAATCTCGGCTCACTGCAACCTCTGCCTCCCGGGTTCAAGTGATTCTTCTACCTCAGCCTCCTGAGTAGCTGGAATTACAGGTGTGCACCACCATGTCCAGCTAATTTTCTTTTCTTTTTTTTTTTTTTTTATTTTTAGTAAAGATGGTGTTTCACCATGTTGGCCAGGCTGATCTCAAACTCTTGACTGCAGGTGATCCACCCGCCTCAGCCTCCCAAAGTGCTGGGATTACAGGCGTGAGCCACCATGCCCAGCCTACACAACATTTTTGAATGCTTACCATATGCCAGGCACTAGTCTACACTCTCCATATATACTGCCTTATTTAAATTCTCACAATAACTGCCAGTGAGGCAGTTGCCATTATTCTCTTCATTTTATAGACAGGAAACTAAGGCACAGAGAGATAAGTAACTTGCTCAAGAGCACATAGCCAGTGAGTTGTAAAAGTAAGGATTCAAACCCAGGCAGCTTGACTCCAAAGCCTATACTCCTAATAGCTACCTCCAAACAAACAATGGTAAGACAGCCTGGTGAGTACTGTGATAGAGGGAAGTCAGAGAATATGGAGGGGCCTTGCTGGCTTGCTGGGACAACTGGGTCACCCGTATTATATAATCAGGAGTCACTAGATAAAGACAGGAAAGAACAGAAAGATGAAATTGAGCATCGAGGACTAGGCTTTAGTAGCTGATTCCTCTAGAGATAGGAAAACCCTAGCAAGAAATGATGGGATGATGACAAGAGTCACTACACTCCTGCTCTGATTAGGGTACCATCACCTCTACTGTGCAGAGCTCTGTCATCCAACAGCTCACCGATGCTCACTACAATTCAAGGAGTCAGGCAGAGCAGAGATTCCTGATCCCACTTGACAAATGAGGCCCACATGGCGGCAGTGATTTGTCCTAGGTGGCACAGTCAGTTGGTGACAGAAGAAAGTCTCTTACTTAAATTGTGCTCTTTCTACTAGACTCTGTCACAAAAGGAAAATCCAAAACATAGTATTGATGAAGAGTTAAAAACTGTAGATTTCTCTGACCATTCTCTTTTCATCTTACCGTCACTCCCATCCCACTTCCCCTCCACTCCCACTACACAGGCACAGAGAGTTCTGGCTGCTTAAATATACTCATGCTCCCTCCCTTGGTGCCTCCAGAGGCCAGTGATTCAATCAGCGAGTTAATCAGGCACAAAACCTTGGCTGCCATGAGAAGCCATGTCCTCAGGGAAACATTCCCCTCCATCAGCTCATCCACAGCATACAAATCTTTAAATGGCAATTAAAGAATTGAGAAGAATGCTGAAAAGAAAAGCCAGGGGAAACACCCTGTAAAAGGAAAACATTTCACATTATCTCAAGTCTGCACAGAAGACATAGAATTTGGCCCCAGCCTAAGGCCCTTTCCTCTAAACAACTCAGTTGGGGTCTTAAGTTCCTAAAAAAGAGAGAAAATGTGCTAAAAATCCATCATTAACTCATTAACTAATTCGTCTGTTCATTCATTATTGATGTCTATTCTGTACATAACCTATGTTAGGTGGTAGAGTCACACAACTTAAAAAAAAAATCTCTGCCTTCAAGAAGTTTACTTTCTAGCTTGTACTTCAATATAGATGAAGACATCCTTTGACTAATACATTTGCTTCTGTCACTTATGTGAATCTGTGTATATACGTGATAATTTATTTTCTTTAAGTCATAGTGATATGACTGTGTAAGATATGCAAAGGAAAAATGAAAGGAAAGTTGTCTTTGTTCCTTAGTATGATTTTCCATCTATTCTAGGATAATTTTTTGTTTGGTTGGTTTTCGTGTTTTGCAGAGACAGAGTCTCTCCTGTTGCCCAGGCTAGCCTCAAACTCCTGGGCTCAAGTGATCCTCCCACCTCGGCCTCCCAACATGCTGGGGTTACAGGCGTGAGCCACCGCACCCGACCTAGAAGATGTTTTTTTTAACTGTGAACTGGCCTGTGGCTCTCTTGGAAAAACCTATATTGAGCAATAATCTTTTTTTATTAAAGCACAATAGCTTTACCAGAAGAAAAAACAAAAAAAGCTTACCAGCTTACAGTCTTTATTGTCTGGTGAAGAAGACAGGTAATCAAGAGGCATTGCATGGAGGTAAGAATAGGTACGGTGTGTGATCAAGTTACCAGCCAAACCAGGACTTCAACCCAGTTTCTCTATTCCAGTTAACGATGCAGAAAAGCACTCCTTAAATGGCCATGTAATATTTAGATAGCATGTGGCAATCTTATCATGTGAGTAGTCCCCATTTTCTACTAGGAAATATCTACAATCACAGGATATACCAGGTTCTGTGGAAGCAAGTTGACTAATTCTTTCCTAGGAGTCAAGGAAAGGCTTCCCAAAGAAGATGCCCTCAGAGCTTGGCCTTAGGAAATACAAAACATCTAGATGGCAGAAGGCTGAGTATGCACAGACACAGCTGGCAAGCTCTCTAAGAGCAGACTAGAGGGTCCCAGGCTCCTAGCAGAAGAGTTGCCTTGGGGTAAAAGAAATGATATAACCCTGGTTGCTTTAACAATGATAACATCCTTCTGGGGTGTCTGTTCCAGGCAAAGTCCATCTAACTCTGTAAAGAACCTAACTACTCTGCACTCAAAAAGCTCTAAGCATTAGCTTGAGACTCTACAAGAGGTTTCTCTACCTTGCTCTCAAACACTTACTTCCTGCCTTGCACACTAGCCCCCAAAGCAACCAGGAACACATTACCTCATAAAGAGGTCTGCTGGTACCACAAATGGCCTTAAGACATGAGACTTAAAGCCAGCCAAAATGAGAAATGATCCAGTTCAAATGCAAACTTCGGAGGTTTTAACCTTCAGCTGGCCAAAGATAAAGATAAAAGTCCTTTAATGCTGTATAAACAGAGAGCAAAGCAAACCACCCATACGAAACCACAGTTCATTGAGAGGAAATCCAAAATCCAGTAGTCCCTGCCACCCTACCGGTCCATCACCAAACCCATGTTCCAGCTAGGCCCACTCTAGGCCCACAGCACAGGCAGCACTACAAAGAAGGATAGGGTAGGTTCTCAGGAACTCTCCTGAGGCACATCCAAATGGAAGAGGGCAACTGTCTATGGTTCTTTCCCACCCTCAACACTACCCCAAATGCCAGATCACCCTGGCCCTTATGGGACTTAGAAGTCTACAAGGAAGCTGAAAATGTGTCATCCAGGCACCTCAGACCACTCTGCCCAGGAAATGGAGGCTACACATAGTGAGACTGCCTGCTATAAGTGGTCTAGATATTACATGGCCATTAGTGCTTCTCTGCACAGCTCACTGGAGTAGACAGACCAGGTTGAAGTCCTGGTTTGGCTACTAACTCGATCACACACCATATCCATTCTTACCTCCATGCAGTGCTCACCAATGATCAAATTCTACCCTACCTTCAAACCCAATCCAAGTACTGCCTCCTCTAATGAGATCTTCCTGCCTTTTACAGTCATCAGTGATCACTCTATTTGTATTTGAACATTTTTTAATTGAGATGTAATTAAAGCCTATTTTTGATCATTTTATATACTCAAAAATATGTACAGACAGGGCTTGGTGGCTCCTGACTATAATCCCAGAACTTTCGGAGGCAGAGGCAGGAGGGCTGCTTGACTCCAGGAGTTCAAGACCAGTCTGTACAACAACATAAGACCCTCTCTCTACAAAAATAAAAAATTAGCTGGGTGTGATGGTTCATACCTGTAGTCCCAGGTACTCAGGAGGCTGAGGTGGGAGGATTGCTTTAGCCCAGGAGGTCAAGACTGCAGTGAGCCATGATCATGCCATTGCACTCTAGCCTGGGCAACACAGTGACACTGAGACGCTCTCTCTCTCTCTCTCTCTCTCTCTCTCTCTCTCTATATATATATATATATATATGTATACACACACACACTATCTCTCTCTCTATATATATATGTATACACACACACACACACACATATATATATATGCTTCTTCTATGGCAATACTATTTGCTACAACACTGCTGCATTCCTTTCACCAGAACTCACATTATTTGACAAGGCTGCCCAAGTCCTACACATCTACTGCTTAACCCTACCAAGAATTACTTTCAAATATAACAAATGTTTTGCACTGTTAGGTGATTTAACATGGACACACCCTATCTCAAGAGCCCATTGCCAACTCTCTTTCCTCTAATTCATCCTGCACCTCCCAGTCAGATCTGTTTTGTTTAATATCACTTTATGCAGACCTCACCTTGCTTACCACTTTCATGGATCTTCATTACCTACAGCAGAAGTCTTCGAACTGTAGATATCAATCCCTCAGTCAGTGGACCATTTTTGTTTTGTTTAATTATCAGAGTTCATCAGTAGAGGCATGTACTCTTTTGTAAAAGTTTTGTTTCATTTAAATAATAACAATAAAAATTATAGCACCTTACATGTATGTAGCATTCTGTGTCAGGTACTATTCTAAGCACTTTATATTTGTTACCTCATTCATCCTCACAACAACCCTATGAGGTATCATTATCAACATCTCCGTTTCTCAGCTCAAGAAACTGAGGCACAGAGAAGTAAACTAAGTGGTGGCATACAGAGACAGGCAGTCTGCTCTAGAGTCCAAGCTCTTAGCTACTACACTACACTGAAGAGTACAAGAAAGGCCTTTCTATAAATATAAATATATGCATATGGCATAAAAACACTTCCTATAAAAACATCTCTTTTAAATAAAGTCCAAACTTCTCTGTTTCTTTAATTTTACTCCACTGCTTCTTCCATGTATCCTCCACTCCCCCTAGATTGACATTCTCTGTGGGACCTGTTCCTTCATTCATGGCTTACCATCCCCCCTTTTCTCTTTCTCCAAATGCTAACCAACCTTTCCAGTTTAGGTCCTCCAGGATGGCTCCTTGAAAGGGTCATAGGGGAGGCAGTCAGTGCATGGGGGTATGCTGCTTCCCAATAGTTCGATGCCTACCATGATGCATCAGCCACTATGTGGGTGCTTTACACACATCACCTCATTATTCCTCACAACCCTGTGAGTCTGCTGTTATTATTCCCATTTTACAGAAAAGGAAAAAGTAGTTCAGAGAATTATGTTAACTTGCCAATGGCCTACAGTTCTAAAGCATACACTCTTTCTGCTATACCTTCTCAGCCCCTTATGATCTATTCCCCACATTTAAATATTTACATGTATACAATTTGATTTTGCATTTTATTTAAACTGCCTCAAACTATTTTCCCATTTATGTATGTGTCTTATCTCCCCAACTGGACCCTGAGTGAGCCCCTCTCCTCCCCTCACACCAACGGCTTCCTCTGTAGCACCTAACAGAGCTAGGCATTCAAGAGTTTTGGCCAAACCAAATTGGTAAGTCTGGGCTCACTAGAAGACGGAACTGTTGTGTTCTGGGTAAAGCTACTAAATAGCTGTGCTTTAACCATACAAAACTATGAATTAATTTCTTCTGGAGTTAAGGAAAAAGGTCTCTTAACCAAGAAAATCACATAGTGAAGTCTATGAGTCACTCTTGTCAGCAATGATATGAAGATCCCAGAAAACAAGTAACAAAAAAAGATTTACAGTGGGTGGAGTGTTTTTTCCCTTCCCACTCCTTAGGGAACACAACTGGAATGATGATCTCTAACGAGTGCACACAGCTTCAGCTACAGAACACGAGAATCCCAAAGAGAAGGTCAACCAAAAACAGCCAACCGAAAAGGTGCTCAGAGAAAGCCCCCAGGCAGCTCATAAGAATAGGGAAAGAAAAATACTGGCCAAGGAAACAAAGAATCTTCCTTGTTCCTAGTTCTATGTTCTGATTCATTCATTTATTTAACAAATATTTATTAAGAGCACTGAGGATACCAGTTGATCTAGTGTGTAATCTGGACAGGTAAATTATTTAACTTCTCTGAATCTCAATTTCTTCATCTCTAAAATGACTTAATAAGCACTTTCTTGCCTATATCACAAGGTATTGGGAGGGTCAAATGAGAAAGGATAGACTAACATTGTGGACAAATAAAAAAGCTGTATTTTTTTAATTGTGGTAAAACATACATTTAAAAGGCTGTATTTTACATCTGTATTTCTCTGGCCTAAGTGGAATGCAGTGGTTGGGAGAAATGCAGAAATGAGATCAGTGGTAACCTCAAATATGTCATAGTCACCTACTTTCCTGACCCCACTGTTGGGCCTGTAAGATTTGCAAGAATCACAGAACAAAGTCAGTTCTAGAATTTTCAGTTTGGAAAAGCCTAGAAGAATCACAGAATCTCAGAGCCAGAAGGATCTTTAGAAGTCACACCTCTCTCTTCTCTCTTCCATCATAACCAGATAATCATGATGGCACTGTCTAAGTGTATATCCTCTGATAGTCCCAGAGATCAAGCAGCATTTTATAAGCTAGTCTATCTAGTCTCAATTCTATTGCTATCCCTTAGTTTTTAGAAAATTCTTGTCTAAATATTTTATATAGGGCTCAGTTATATGTAATACAGAAAAGTTCTTTGCCCAACTTGGGGCCAAACATAAAGGGAGAACAGTACCTTGCTGAAGCTAGTATGGCAGTAGTGGAGAAAATTAGTAAGAGTCCCTCCTAGGAGAAAGGGGTTTCAAGATACTGGTTCAGACTGCATGGCCACTTGCCCCTTCTCACATCTTCTAATGATAACCCTGCTCATTCTGGATGATGGTCTTAAACTGTCTTTTTTTGGGACAGTCGTGCCCTGTCACCCAGGCTGGAGCGCAGTGGTGCTACCTCGGCTCACTGCAACCTCTGCCTCCCGGGTTCAAGCGATTCTCCTGCCTCGGCCTTCTGAGTAGCTGGGATTACAAGTATGTGCTACCACACCAGGCTCATTTTTATATTTTTAGTAGAGACAGGGCTTCTCCATGTTGGCCAGGCTGGTCTCAAACTCCTGACCTCAGGTGATGTGCCCACCTCAGCCTCCCAAAGTGCTGGGATTACAGGTGTGAACCATGTGCCCAGCCTTAAACTGTCATTTTAAAACTGTCAGTCCCTCCTGTCAGTCCCTTTTAATGTTTAGAAACATTAAATCATTCTGGGACAGACCCTCACTCTTGAGGAGCCCTGTTTTAATGATAAAACATAAAGCAAATGAGCACACATTGCTCTTGGGGAAAAGGATACAACAGGATATTTTGTGACTTGGCAAAGACTGTTCTCAACACCCCTTGGTATGCAAAGCTGAAGAAAATGAAAACAAATATGCATAGGGTCTAAAGCTCTCCTAGGGAGAGACTGAAACTTTGACTGCCCTTACTTCTGAAATTCAATGCTATTAGAATTTCTCTAACAGGCCAGGCGCGGTGGCTCATGCCTGTAATCCCAGCACTTTGGGGGGCCAAGGCAGGTGGATCACTTGAGGTCAGGAGTTCGAGACCAGCCTGACCAACATGGCAAAACCCTGTCTCTACTAAAAATACAAAAATAAATTAGCTGGGTGTGGCGGTGGGCACTTGTAAACCCAGCTACTCAGGAGGCTGAAGCAAGAGAATCGCTTGAACCCAGGAGGCAGAGGTTGCAGTGAGCCAAGATCGCCCCACTACATTGCAGCCTGGGCAACAAAGCAAGACTCCATCTCAAAAAAAAAAAAGAATTTCTCTAACAGACTCAAGATCCTAGGTGAAGTTAAAGGTAGGGAGGGACACTAACAGCCAACAGTAAGAGCTCATGCTGAAGGGATGTCCCAAGCTCTATAACCAAAGTGATCATGAGAGAAGGTTCTGGAGCTAGAATGTGGTGGAAGCTAGAAACACTTCTAGACTTAGCCAAATGGAAAATTGTGGAGGTTTCCTCCTCCAGTGGATGAGCTTATATACATATAAACTCGAGCATTCACCTTGAGAGCTCAAGCAGAGTGAACCCTGGGACTAAGAGTGACATTGAAGGACTGCCATCATCCTCCCTCAGTGAACCACTGTGACTTATGGAGAATCAGGTTCTTGTGGCTACAGTAAATACAGAAACCACATTCTGTGAAAGATCCATTTTTAAAAGCCATACTGTGCAACACCAACAGAAGCTAAACATGGGGCCCGCTAGGAGGCCAATAAGATTCTTTAGTTCTCTACTTGGAACTAAGCCTGACCCCTTTGGATTGAATAAGCCCTTAGAGTTTTTGAATACTTCATAAAGAGAAAGAGGGAAGAAGAACGGCCCCAAGGGAAACATATTAAATTTCCAGATAATTTCACACTCATTCCAGAGATTTTATTATTATTATTATTATTATTATTGAGATGAAGTCTCGCTCTGTTGCCCAGAATGGAGTGTAGTGGTGTCATCTCGGCTCACTGCAACTTCTGCCTCCTAGGCTCAGGTGGTCCTCCCACCTCAGCCTTCCAAGTAGCTAGGACTACAGATGCATGCCATCACACCCAGCTAATTTTTGTATTTTTTGTAGAGATGGGGTTTTGCCATGTCACCCAGGCTGGTCTTCAACTCCTGGACTCCTCGGCCTCCCAAAGTGATGGGATTACAGACGTGGTCCACTGCACCCGGCTGCAGAGATTAATTTTAATATTGAAAAAAGATCTGATCTTATTTGTACCCAAGCTAATGAGATATGAGATATGTCATATTCGCTGTACTTTAATTTTTCCAAAATACTCTACACCATCCCACCCATTGGGTTCTAATTACCCCTTCTGAAGCCACAAAGAAAAACAAGTTGGTTTTCTCTGCCAAAGAACAGCCTTTCAAGGATATGAAGCCAGTGATTACATTTTCACTTCAGGGCATCCAATCTTGGCTCCTTCAACCTCTCCTCAAAGGATTGGATTTCAAGGCCACTCTCCATCTCCAGACTATCTATGTTGCCTCTATAGTGCCAAGTCCAGAATGGGCTGCAGCCACTACTAAGATCACTCTCAGAACATATGAGACTATCATCTCTTCTCATTTTCTATGTTCCTATTCCAGTTATGTGAGCCTAGGAGCCGTCCTTTTTTCAGATACTATATCATACTGGTAACCTTATTATAAGACTCCCTAGTCTACCCTATTCTTTGCAGGCCTGGAGAAGCAAAGGCTGAGCAAAAGGCACGTTGTTCTGCCTTCTTTGGGTCCTGGAACTGTAGGGGTACTGAGATGGCTATCTCATTCCTCCCCACTGCCTATCTCTGGGCCTCTTGCTCCCCAACACCCCTCTTTAGTGCTTAGATTGTAAGTCTATGTCATCTTAGTCCTTAACGCACTTGTCCACTAGGACAAGAGAGGCAATGGCTTGACCACCAATTGAGAGAGGAAAGGTAGTACAGCACAGAACAATGTGGACTCTGGAGTCACACAGCATGGATTCAAATGCTGGTTCTATTACCATGGGGCCCCGCACAAGTCACTTAACTTCTCTGTCTTTCAGTTTTCCTCTTTGTAGAATAAGGATAACAAAAGTACCTACTGATGAAAATGTTCTATATCTTGATTGTAGGGGAGAGGTTACGCAGGCATATACTACATTTGTCAGAACTCGAACTGAGCACTTAAAATGAGTATATTATATGTAAATTATATCTCAATAAAGTCCATTTGAAAAGTTAAAAGAATTATAGTAACTACTCATGGATGATTGTGAAGATTAAAAGAATTGTAAATACCTTAAAAAGTTCCAGAAAACTTAGTAAGCATTCAATAAATGTTACCTATGTATAATGTAGTTAGTTCTCAATGATGCACACGATCTCTGTCTTGTGATTGCTGCTAGGGAATAAGGGAGGCATCTGAAGACTCAAAGGCATCCTCAGCCCAGGTGTGGTATTTTCACAGACATTTAATTACAGACCTGGTTTTCACCAGATAAAATACCATGGTTACAATCCATACTTCTTCCACGCTCCAGCCAAGGTTGCATTTAACACTGGGAAAATCGAACCACAGGAATCATCATCAAAACCAAAGATGTCCAGTGAAACTGGGAGGGATCTGCTTTCGTTAGTCTTCTTCTGGCTTAGACCATGCAGTTTTCCTGGGCCAACTTTGTTTTTTATTTACTCCTTCACTAAGTCTTCCCAGAATGTCTACTGTGCCCTGATGTCCAGAAACTAGGAAGGTGACAGAACGAAAAGAAACCAGGTTTCCTGGTTACTTCAGCCTCACCAACTTCACAATCTACAGGCATTACAAACATAAACTGATATCAGAGACAGCAGGGTATAATGAAGAGAGCACCTTGCAGGGAGTTGGAAGACCAGTGTCTAGCCTCACCTGACACTAGTCACCCAACCTTGAACTAGTCCTATGCCCATGGTGGGCCTCAGTTTCCCCATGTATAAAATGAAGGGCTAAGGGTACACAATCTCACAGTCTTTGGCCTTACAATGGTAGAAAAACACGGGTAAGACGACTTGTTTCAGGCTCTCAGCCCTATGAGAAATCTCAGGACAAGCCAAGAGAGCCAATTTAAAAGATGAATTGATTTTGTCTTAGATGCAGAATGCAATGAGGGGAGTGTCTCATTGCTGCAACTGCAGCTGCGAAAAGATGACAGTAATAATCTGTAGAGATCCCTTTCAGCTGCTATTACAGGGAACAGGTTCTTTTCCATTTGCTCACCTTGCACTGCCCCACAGGGCCAAACCTGCAAACCAAGGAGTTAGGATGCCAAGGGTGGCTCATTTCTGGCATTTCCTCCCTACTCATTCCTTGGGTCAAGCCCAAGGACTTAGAAGAGCACTGTGAGGTGAAGGGCAAAGCAGGCAAAGATAACATCTGTGCTCTGTTCTCTCTCAAAGTCAGCTACTGCACTGCATGTTTGAAGGGCTATGGGCCTGGGAGATACACAAAACAGTGAATTATGGAAGAGAAACTTATTTAGTTTATGGAAGTACACAAGATAGTTGTACACAATCATCTACTTTTGATTTGGGCATCAGTGTACCAAGGTACTGATGTAATGAATTGAATTGTTCAATTCTACAATTTTTGAGACTCTAGTCTCCCTCATACCCTGTGCTTGCTAAAGAGAGGTGAAACTAACTCAGCCTCTTGCTCTTAAGAGGTTCAAGATGTGGAGAGTGAAGCAGACAGCTAAGTGAATAAGACTATATAAAAGGCTGTACAAAGTGCTATGGAGGCACAAAGTGGGCATGACAACCTCCAGAGAGAAGAGATCAAGCTGGGCCTTCAAGGATGAGTAGGTATACATGGGGTAAAGAAGATGGGAAGAATATTCCTGACAGAGGGAACAGAAGGTACAAAGACTCAAGATATGAAAAAGCCTGTCAGCCTTCAGGAAAAGGAAGCAGAGTTGGAACACAAGATGGGTGAGTGTAGCAGCCTTGTTTTATTTGGGACCCCACTTCTCAAATGAGACTGCAAAGTCTCCAGAAGAAAAGAGGAGGAAAAAAAAAAGAGTGCTGAAAAGCTATTGAAGACACAAAAACATGTTACACTTCCTCTTCCACCATTCCCTGGATTCTGCCTTATACACAGACCCCTCTCCCACCCCGTACACAACCCTGACAACTCTGTGAAAGAAAAAAGTCTCTCCACTCTAATGTCAGTAGCTCCAGAATCTCCAGATGATGAGGCAGGGCTTCTACGGGAAAGAGAGAAAAGAGAATCTTAGGTCCCTGGAAAAGGGACATTAAGTACTAACTTACAAAGATCCAACCAACTTCAGTAGCCACGCAATTTAGAAAGGCTGAGGGAGGCTCTTTCCACCACTCAAGCCAAGACCCAATGCCTTTTTCATTCAAACTCATTTCTAGTGAGCCATCCCCATCTTCCGTCTTCCTGAGAATGCTGTGGGAACTGGATTAAGAAAAGCAGCCCAATAAATTTAGAGCTAACTTACTCTTTAAAAATGACTCCAATTATAGTTATAATGTTGCCTCACATTAAACACAAAAATACATTGTAGACGGGGAGGGGGGGGGAAGAGAGAGAGAGACTCTAGGTTATCTACCAAACAGGATATATTCCTGAGCCTCAGCCATGTTGAGAATCCTTAGATTACTGACACAGGGAGGCAAGGCAAATAAGTCAAGGTAGACAAGGCCAAAGAGGCCATGGAAACAAGATGACATGCAAGATCTGAAGTCTGTAACTACATTGGGAAACAGCTGGATGAGAGAGGGAAACATGGACTTTAGAGTTGGACCTAAACTCTAACCCCAAACCACTACTTACTTGTTTACTTAGTTCACTAAACTTCAGTCTCCTCATCTGTAAATTAGAATAAAAGTACTTACTTCAGAGCATTACAGGGAGTATTAAATGAAATAAAGAATACAAATCACATAGCCTGAGGCACACAGTCCATGTTTCAATAACCTAACTTCCCTTCCCTTTAACCAGGGCCACAATGTTGCACTGTTGCACAATTGGGGAAACGTGGTCGCATTCACAACACAGCCTATGTGAACAACACACCCAGGACTTAGGCAATTTACAGTCCAAGATAGCCAGCCGCTAAGACTTTTGTCTATAAGCAGTATGAGAATCCAGAAAAACAGAGCTAAAATACCACCTTAGGTGTACTCAAGACAATGGATGGGTCTGAGAACACATGATCAATTGTAATAAATATGAGACACCAAGGACACAAAGCTCTGAAAACAGAGGCAACTTCACCTCAGCCAAAAAGCTCCTTCTATGTTTTCTACTGGGGACAAAAGCCAATCTCTGGACCCCAATAACCTCAACTCTGTAGAGGAGCCTGTCTTAGTCCATTCAAGCTGCTATGATAAAAATACCATAGACAGGGCGGCTTAAACAACAAACTCATTTTTCAGAATTCTAGAGGCTAGGAAGTCCAAGACCAAGGTGCCAGCAGATTCAGTGTCTGGCGAGGGCCCGCTTACTGGTTCATAGATGGCTGTCTCCTTTCTGTGTCCTCCCACTGCAGAAGGGGCAAGAGAGATCTCTAGGGTCTCTTTTCTTTTCTTTTTTTTTTTTCTTTGAGACAGAGTCTTGCACTCTTGCCCAGGCTGGAGTGCAGTGGAGTGATCTCAGCTTACTGCAAGCTCCACCTCCAGGATTCATGCCATTCTCCTGCCTCAGCCTCCCAAGTAGCTGGGACTACAGGTGCCCGCCACCACGCCCGGCTGATTTTTTGTAATTTTAATAGAGACGGGGCTTCACCGTGTTAACCCTGATGGTCTCGATCTCCTGACCTCATGATCCACCCGCCTCAGCCTCCCAAAGTGCTGGGATTACAGGCGTGAGCCACCACACCCAGCCCTCTGGGGTCTCTTTTCTAAGGGCACTAATTCCATTCAAGAGGGCTCTGTCCTAATGACCTAATCACCCACCAAAGGCCCTATGTCTGTTGTACCAAACCCTGTTAACTTCCATAGGGAAGGCAGCAGGTTTAAGAGGCCAAATAAGAGACCTAGAGCCAGCAAACAAGACACAGGGTTTTATTAGGGGCTTACATACAGGGAAGAGAGTCCAATGGTGGTGGGCTGGACAAGAGAACTGCCTTATGTACAGATATGGTCCAGTAGTGGCAGGCTGAACAAGGTATCTGCCTTACATACAGTCCAGTCGCAGCGGGCTGGACAGGAAAACCACACAGCCCAGGAGCAACAGGCCGGGCAGGAAAATCGCAACCGCTTGCAAACAGCATGCAATTTACATAGCATTTTCACTTAACACCCTCCTCTTAATGGCCTCATCTGGCAGCCTTCATTCAACTCAAAACCCAGGGCCTCAAGCCCCTGTATGGCCCGTGTTCCACAGGATAGGCTAGGGCTCAGATATTACTTATAGACAAGGAACGAAATCTCTGGATTGGCCACTCCCAGATTCCCTAGCTTGGAACATGCATTCAGGTGTGTCTGCCATACAGTGTCATTCTAAGGGAATGCTTGTTATTGCTCTCAGGTCCATTTATCCTACAACCTCCTAATACCATCACATTAGGGGTTAGGATTTTAATGTATGAAATTTAGAGGGACACAAACATTCAGTCTATAGCAGATCCCCATTTATCATGGATCTGGTAAGTGTGAAGCCAGGGATAAGAATACTGCAAGTTTTCATCTGAGGTCCATGTCCTCTCGGCTTGACAGATGGACCAAACACTCAAGAGCAGGCAGTTTTTCTAAAGGTGTTAAGTCCTATCACATGGGACCCAAAAAACTGAGTCCAAGATCTAGGGTGAACTTAGCACCCTGGTTACCAAGGAGTGACATCACTACTCCTTACTGAGTTTATTCAGGGCAGGTAAGGACCACGTCTTGTTGTTTTTTATGTTCCCAGAACCTAGCACACTGCATGATATAACCCAGCAGTTGTAAATGACTGCTGAATAAATGAACTGACGTGGACATGGCTTTATCCTTATTGCCTGGCCTGTAAGCCTTTGCATACTCTTCCAGCTGCCTAGCATTACCTTTCTTAACCCTTACTTATTTTCTCTCAATTTTCAGATCCAACTTAAATGTCACCTCCTCAGCTAATGTCAGGTCTTTCCTACCACCCTAAACAATATTAAGTTCCTCTGATATATGCACCTTCCCATCACATCCCTTATTTGCACTTCATGACATTCATCAGACTTCATTATGATTATTTTGTTCATTTTTGCCTTCCCTACTACACTGCAAGCTCTAGGAGAGCAGGAACCATATCTATCTTGTTCATTATTCTGATTACCAGGGCCTAGTACAGTACCTGGCAGAGAGGCAGTGTCCTATATGTTAAAAGAATGATTGAATACATGAATGAATGACAGAGCTCCAGCCCAAAATGATTCTGGAGTAAATGGAGATTCAAAACTGTCTGCTAGGCCCTAAGGTAGCCACAGTTACTTTTTTACTAGAACCTTAATAGAGCCTACAAATGCCCATGCATGGAAGATGACAGCAGATCTGGCAAACAATAGAATGAAAAACAATTTGTATGATAGGAAGTAGGAAGAGATAAAATGGGATGAAGCAGGAACCCTAATTCTGAATGCCTTGTATGCCAAGCTAAGAAATATGGTTTATTAACCTGCAGGACAGCCACTATCTGACTTGGGTTCACTAAGGTCACATGGACCTGTATAGTAGGTACCATCCTGCTACATGACCCACTGAGCTCCCTTTGTTGCCCACAGCCTGATAGGCCTTATTCCCCTCCCTTCATGTTTGCCCCCATTTTCCTGAGCTATATGAGATAATTCAATAATACAAGTGTCCCCAAAGATAGCATGGTTAAATTATCCTAGCCCAATTTTACTATAGAAAGTTATAAACAGGGAAGCTGTCATTTTTGAAAGACAAAGTCAGAAGGCCTGGATTTTAGTCTTGCCAGCTGTGTAACATTAGGTTACTAAGTCAATCTTCCTGAGTTTTAGTCATCTCCTCTGTAAAATGAGAATATCTATCTCACAAGGTTCAGGGAAGATTGTGGTAAACACACGCAAAGTGCCTAGTACAGTGCCTTACATATAGTGAAGGTCAAATACATGTTTGGGTTTTTTTTCAATCCCATCCAGGGCAAACTGGAATTACTTCCTCCTAAATGCTAAGCATTTCCACTTGACCTGATGCAGCACAGACACCCATGAGGCCAGAGGCTACTCATATATATACACCTGGGCCTGCATTACCTCCTAAAAGGGGATGGGCAGATTGCCCTGTTTCCATTCTCTGTCCAGTTGTCCGGGCACTGAAGAAATTACCAGCAAGCAGGCTGCTGGAAGTAGAAAGGTGGGGGAAGAGCTGAGGCTCTCCCAGAACTTCAGATCTATTAATAGACCAGTCACGTGTCCAGAGAGGCACAGGACTGTTGTCTGTAAACTTGGTAACCTGTGGCCCGAGACATGCAATTTAGGACTGGGTTGAATTTCAGACCAACGATTGCAGAACGGGGTCCACTCTGAACAAAAAATGCAGGAGTAAAGCAAAGCGATCAGAGGTAAGGTGTTGACCCTTCCCTCGCCCTCCTCAACCCTTCTACCTTTGTGTTACAGTATCCTCTAGGCTTCTTTCTACATGTGAAACTCACGAAGACGAGGCCACATGACCCCAATATCTTGATGAACTTGCTCACAAATCTTCTCAAAGTCCCAGCTCTGATTTATAAGCCCAAGTCTAAAGCACTGTGTTCTAGAAACAAAAAGACAGGGATCCCAGGTGTACTACCCTTGGCACTAGCTTCAGCCACTCCACCAGGAGAGAGGCAATAATAAACTGGCAACAAGCCATTCCAATCTCTCAAAATCCTGGCACCTCCAGCCTCAGAATGCCATTATCTCATAGCATACAGCAAGGGGCTCAGTAAATGCAAGCAAATGACTTCGTGGAATCAGAATGTGGGGTGCTAACTGCCAGTTCCCACAGCTCCTTAACACACAAATCTAGAGCAGAAGTTCACCTGCTTTAACATAAAAAAGAAGTAAAAAAGGACCTGTATTTCCTGCCTTTCCCAATCTTAGCATACCATCATAGGAAAAACAAAGCAGGACATCTGTAGAAAATTTAACAAGAATCATCGGCCAGATGTATGCCAGTAATCTCAGCACTTTGGGAGGCTGAGGCGAGCAGATCACTTGACATCAGGAGTTCGAGACCAACCTGGCCAACATGGTGAAACCCCATCCTGGGCGTTGTGGCACGCACCTGTAATCCCAGCTACTTTTTGGGAGGCTGAGGCAGGAGAATTGCTTGAACCCAGTAGGCAGAGGCTGCAGTGAGCCGAGATTGCTCCAATGCGCTCCAGCCTGGGCTACAGAGTGAGTGAGAGTCTGTCTCGAGGAAAAAGAAAAAAAAAGAAAAAGAAAAGAAAATTTAACAAGAATCATAAAGTTGTTAGGTGGCAGATAGAAGGTTTAAATACAGTTCTATGTTTGTGTATGAATGTATGAAATTTTCTGTGGGTGTATGGTCTTTTCTTTACTCCATCAACAAGCCCCTTGAGGAAGACTCAAGAGATGCCTTCTAGAATCCCAGGAAAGATGTTAGACTGCCTTGTGACACCAGGAAGGGATTCCTGTCAGCATTCTGGGGCTCTATAAGATGCACACGCATGCACGCACGCACACACACACACATCCCCAGGCTAAACTACAAAATCCACAGAATAAAGATACGCCAAGTGAGTTTAAAAAACAGAATAGCAGCCAAGCGTTGTGGCTCACATCTGTAATCCCAGCACTTTGGGAGGCCGAGGTGGGTGGATCACCTGAGGTCAGGAGTTCAAGACCAGCCTGGCCAACAAGGTGAAACTTCGTCTCCACTAAAAATACAAAAAATTAACTGGGTGTGGTGGCACACACCTGCAGTCCCAGCTACTCAGGAGGCTGAAGCAGGAGAATCACGTGAACCTGAGTGGCAGAGGTTGCACTGAGCCGAGATTGCACCACTGCACTCCACCCTGGGCGACAAAGTGAGACTCTGTCTCAAAAAAAAAAAAATGGACTGTTACGCAGGATTACATCTGTATTAACATATCCAAAGAAAAAATATGTCCTTCCTTAGGGAGATCAGTCAACCACGAAAGCTGAGAAAAAGCAGAGTAACAGACACATATTGGCAGTACCCATCATTCTTTCATTCCACAAAAGGTTTACTAAGCACTTACTTTATTTCAGGCACAAATCTAGGCCCTGGGAATAGGGTGATCTTAACACCCACAAGGGGAGAAGAAGCCAACAAAGTTTAAATACTTCATTTGCTTTCCCATGACCTTTCTATCTGTATTGCAAGACAAATGCGTCAGGCTATTGTAGCTGCTATATCCACAGGGTTCTTAGTTGCAAGAACAACTTAGATTGCAAATTTAGCAACCCAACTGATTTTGGCTAGTTTGAGGAGAAAAAGAACTTATCAAAAGAGTAACTCAGACTTACAAGGAGAAGTGAAAAACCAGGGATTGATGCCAAGAACAATGCCTAAAACTAAGTAGCAGAACTAATCTGATCAGGATGCCTCTGCTTCCACTGCCAACCTCCACTATCTCTAGCCACTGTAATATAACTGGCACTGCTGCCCCAGGAACTCAATTTGCTACCTGCACCACCATCACTGCACCCTGCTTCTTTGCATCACAGCTCTTCAGAGTCAAAGTCCATGATGAGTGGCTAAGACCAAAAGAGCCTAGGGCAAACTGCGAAAAAGGTTACAAGTAAGTAGCTGGCATTTTAGGTAAAGAAATTCCTTAAACACAGGAAAGGGTAATAAATATTCACTTTAGCCACTTTGACATTATACACAAAACACTGGATTCACCTAATGAATGTCCCTAATTCAGACCCTATGTTCAATATAACCTTCATGATTAGGATGTTTGTGTTCCATGGTGCCATCCAGAGGTAGAAAATGTACAGGTCATTAACAACATAGGGCATCCAGTATATGTGACAGTTCTACTTCCTGAGGTAGACTTAAAAATTGGCATTGTAGTTTTATAAGAACTTAATATAAGTCTGCTCAAAGATAAATAAAGGTTAATATGAGTCTGCTCAAAGATAAATATTCTCAGTGAACTGTGAACTGACCAAATCTGAACCGCCAGAAAGTTAACTAAAAATTAACATTCATTGAGCTCTTCATATGTGCTAGATAGTATGCCAAGCACTTAATATGGATTAACTAATTTTTCATAGCAACCTTAAAAGTTAGATGCCATTCTCCCTATTTAACATAAGAGGAAACTGAGACACAAAGTGGTTAAATGAACTTGCCTAGGAATACACAGCTTATAATAGGAGGAGCCCAGAATTTGAGCCCAGACTGTATGACTCCATACTTAAGGATCTGTCAACTCCCTAAAGTAAATCCCTACCTATTGAGGCCTCTAAGGTGGTAGCTCTCCTCACTGGAGTGGTTCTGGTGGGTTACATATTGGCAGGAAGACATAGTCCTCTATCCTCCATCCTAAGGTTAAATTCTTGATTTAATTAGCTGCAGATACAAAATTCTATTGGAAGAGAGATGACTGTCCACACAGGATAAAAACAGATAAAGCATCTGAGTAAGGCTTTGCTTAGCTCACAGATTCTCTAATTGCAGCTGCTGGCAGTACTATCCACACAAAGTATTTGCTGGACTTAAAGCTCAATTATTATGACACTACAACCTTTTATTTATATTCAGGGATTATGCCTACATTCAGAATTTGGAAAGAATTTACACAAACAGTATGTATTAAGACAGTGGTCTCCAAAGTGGAATGCATAAGACTTTCCAGTGAAGTACAAAAAGAAAAATTAAAACTCTTACTTTATCATTGTTTTTAATCTTAAAATATAAGAATTATGCTTTACCAATGTTAACTGTACCGACTAACAATGGTGCCCTCTCTGGGTCTGTATGTCATGTATTTCGGTATCGCTTACCACATATGAGTTTTCCTGAGAATAGAGATGGGAGCTCCCCAGTGTGCAAGGAAGAACATCAGTATCTGCAGTCACTCATTTGCTTTCAGGGTACTTATAAATTATGGTTTATATTTTTTTCTCAACTAAATCAAACTTTACCACACAAATGATCTTAAGGGATGTTTGCAAATAAATAAATGAATATGAAAAACAACCCCCATAGGTTAAAGATAATATTAAAATAACAAACAAAAATAAATACCAAGTAACAAAGCTGACCCTTCTATACCTAATATGAGCTCTCTGTGAGCTATATTACAGGACGAAAACAATCTAATTGGTTCAAACAATAAGTTGGCAAAAAAATTCAAAATTATCAAAAGATACTTAGAATACTGTATGGATTTAAATTTATTATTAACAATAAACTAAATCCTTACCGGGCCTGATATATTAAATCAGATGTCAGCAAAACATTTCCTGTAAAGGGCCAGACAGTTAATATTTTACAGCCTCTATTATAACTAACTCTGCCACTGTAGTTTAAAAGTAGCCACAATTACATTACATTGTTATTGATTACATTAATCAAATGAATGTGGCTTTGTTCCAATAAAACTTTATTTATACAAGCAGGCATAATTTGTTGACCATTATATTAAATAATGATAAAATAAAGCTATCATGATTAAAAACCATCTAAAAATTATATCTGAAGATAAACTTTTATAATTTTTCTGTAGTGTTTAAAGTCCAAAGATATTCAATCCAGTGCTAAGAAGTCTCTTTATACCTGTCCTGCTTAATAATGAAAAACAGGAACATATTATTGGCAAAACATTTATTCTTTCTTATTGCAATAATAAAGTGGATTACATAGTACAAAGAAAGCAATATTTTGTTTGTTTTGTTTGTTTGTTTGTTTTGAGATGGAGTCTCACTCTGTCGCCAGGCTGGAGTGCAGTGGCACAATCTTGGCTTACTGAAACCTTCGCCTCCCAGGTTTAAGCGATTCTCCTGCGTCAGCCTCCTGAGTAGCTGGGACTACAGGCGTGCGCCACCATGCCCAGCTAATTTTTATAGTTTTTGTAGAGACGGGGTGTCACCATGTTGGCCAGGATGGTTTCGATCTATTGACCTTGTGATCCACCTGCATCAGCCTCCCAAAGTGCTGGGATTACAGGCGTGAGCCACCGCAGCCAGCTGGAAAGCAATATTTTTAAAACTGCATTCCTTTGTCAGCAAATACTGTTAGAAAATATATATTAAATATTGTTTAAGATTTGAAAAACAAATATTATTATAAATTATGGAGCATGAGGTATTTTCTAGAAAGTAAGATACAAGTTTTCTTTCATGTGCCAGTTAAGGGTATTTGCTATGTTCTGTTAAATTCTGAAATAAAAAAGGAACTGTCTTTCAAGGGACACTAAAGGAAAAATGTACAAGAGAAGAAATATCCTCCATAGCATAAGACTTTCTTAGTTGAAATAAGATTTTTTTAAAATGATAGAAAATAAAGTTTTATTTTAAAAATACTTAAGTGTAACCACGATAAAGTAGCTGCTTCAACTGGAATTTTAAAAGGATTATGGGTAAGATTAAAGAAATAGCACTGCACATGAAATTCTTTCCTGAATTGTTCATAAGCAAGCTATTACAGCAAAGAAATTAAAGTTGGAAGTGTTGAGTACTACAAGGCTTCATTGAAATTGTTTATTTTATAAAAATAAGACCTTTAAAATACAGTAATACTATTGACTATTGCATCAAAAATACATCAAATACTTAGGGGGGAAAAAAACTAATAAAAGATATATAAAGCCAGGCACGGTGGCTCACACCTGTAATCTCAGCACTTTGGGAGACCAAGGCAGGTGGATCACGAGGTCAGGAGATCGAGACCATCCTAGCTAACATAGTGAAACCCCACCTCTGCTAAAAATACAAAAAACTAGCTGGGCGTGGTGGCGGGCGCCTGTAGTCCCAGCTACTTGGAAGGCTGAGGCAGGAGAATGGTGTGAACCCAGGAGGCAGAGCTTGCAGTGAGCCGAGATTGCGCCACTGCACTCCAGACTGGGTGACAGAGGGAGACTCCATCTCAAAAAAAAAAAAAAAGAAAAGAAAAAAAAAGATATATAAGACCACTACAAGACAACTTACAGACTTACAGAAAAAAAAAAATAATTTTAAAGATCTAAATAGGCCAGGCATGGTGGCTCAAGCCTGTGGCAGGAAAATCACTTGAGCCCAGAAGTTCAAGACCAGCCTGGGCAACATAGTGAGACCCTGATTCTAATTTAAAAAATAAATAAATAAATAAATAAACTGAATAAATGGAAGAACATATCATGTTCATGAGTTGAAAGACTACATACAGTTTGTCAGTTCTCCCAATTTATAGATTTAATGCAAAGCCAATCAAAATCCCAACAGGGGTTTTTCTTAGCAGAAGTTGACAAACCAGTTCTAAAATTCACATAGAAATACCAAGGACAGCCAAGCACTGCTGAAGAACAACAAGCTGATAAACTTAAACTTCCAAATATCAAGAATAATTAAAATAAAAACTAGCACAGTGTGGTCCTAGTGCAGGATACAAAAATGACAATTAGAATAGAGAGTGTGGAAACAGACCCACAAATATCTGCCTTATGAGAAAGGTAACACTTATGGTACAGTAGGAAAGAATGACCTTTTTTTTTTTTTTTTTTTTTGAGATAGGGTCTCACTCTGTCGCCTGGGCTGGAGTACAGTGGCACGATCTCAGCCCACTGCAACCTCCGCCTCCCAGCTTCAAGCAATTCTCATGCCTCAGCCTCCCAAGTAGCTGGGATTACAGGCGTACACCACCATGCACAGATGATTTTTGTATTTTTAGTAGAGACAGAGTTTCATCATGTTGCCCAGGCTGGTCTCAAACTCTTGGCCTCAAGTGATCCACCTGCTTCAACCTCCCATAGTGCTGGGATTACAGCCATGAGCCACTGCACTCGGCCCAGGAATGATCTTTTCAATAAATGGTGTTGGATCAATTGGTTATACACAGAAGGAAAAAAATGTACCTAGAATCATTACTTCACACCATACACAAAAATATCAATTTCAGATGGATTGCAGATCTAACGGGAAAGGTGAAACAATAAAACTTTTAGATAAAAAAAATTATGGGGAAATCGTTATGAACTTGGAATAGGCAAAGAGTTTTTTTTTTTCTTTTTTTTTTTTTTGAGACAGAGTCTCGCTCTGTCTCCCAGGCTGGAGTGCAGTGGCGCCGATCTCTGCTCACTGCATGCTCCGCCTCCCAGGTTCACACCATTCTCCTGCCTCAGCCTCCCGAGTAGCTGGGACCACAGGCGCCCGCCACCATGCCCGGCTAATTTTTTGTATTTTTAGTAGAGATGGGGTTTCACCATGTTAACCAGGATGGTCTCGATCTCCTGACCTCAGGTGATCCGCCCGCCTCAGCCTCCCAAAGTGCTGGGAATACAGGCATGAGCCACCGCACCTGGCCTGCAAAGAGTTATTTTTTTTTATTACTCATTTTTTTTTTCTTTAGGAAAGAAGCAGACCCAGTTAAGGAAGAAGAATCCTTAAAGGAGGTTTTCCTGCCCAGGGACTGAACGCTGTCACAGAGTGTCTTCCAATCACCAGCTACTGAGCACGCTGGAATGGAAAGGGTGCCTCACCAGGTTTGCTTTCCCTCCCTTTGTGAAGCAGGCAGAATACTAAGCACTTTCCAGATGGGATCCCAGGAGGCCAGATTTCTTACAGGGCACAAAAAGGGATAAGGACACATGGAGGAAAAGGTTGATAAACCGAGAAAAGATATTCATAATACACATATAAGACAAAGGACTTATATCCAGCATACATAAAGAACTCCTACAAATCAGTAAGAAAAAGATAGCCCAATGGAAAACTGGGCAAAAAGGCTTGAACAAATACTTCACAAAATAATAAATCCAGATATTAAATACACATATACATATCTATATGTCCATATAGATATTCATACATATGTCAAAAGATGCTCTATACATTAGTCACTGGGGAAAAACAAATTAAACCACAATGTGATAACAGTGGTGTTAGCACTCACTAGAATGGCTAAAATAAAAAAGATAGGGAAATACTAGATGTTGAAAAGAAGGTCAGACAACTAGAATTCTCATATTCTGCTTGTAGGAATGTATATTAATATCTATAATTGCATAACAAATTACCTCCAAAATTTAGTTGCTTAAAACAATAAACATTATTTCATACAGTTTCTGAGGGTTACGAATCAAGGAAGTGGCTTAACTGAGTGGCTATGGCTCTGGTCTCTTAGGTTTTAAAAGGCCAATAGCCATCTGATGGTTTGACTGGGGCTGGAGGATTTGCTTTCATGGTGGCTCACTCACATTCCCAGCAAGCCCATGCTGATTGTTGTCAGGAAACACTAGTTCTCCACATGGCCTTTTCCATATGCTTCTTGAGTGTCCTCACAATATATTGATGGACTTCCACAGAGTGAATAATTTAAGAGACAGAGAGAAAGCAAAAAGGAAACTGTAGTGCCTTTTATGACCTGATTTCTGAAGTTGTACACTATCATGTTCACTTTATTCTATTTGTTAGAATAGAAAGTGAGGTCCAGCTCAAGGGGAGGGGAATTAGACTCCACCCCTTGATGGAAAGAGTATCAAAGAATTTGTGGACATATTTTAAAACCAAGTATATCCAGTTTGGCAAAGAATGTGACAGTACCCACTGTGGAGCACACACATCTTACCAAGGCCTCCAGTGTGCTAATGCTGTCTGGTTAGCATGATGTTGTCAACGTAATATATCACGGTGATGTTCTATGGCCAGATGGTCCAGGTATCTTCTGACTATATTATGACAAATAGTATAAGAGTAGAAGTGTTTACATATCCCTAGGCAAAACTATAAAGTTTTGTTCCCCATGAATACAAATAGTTTTTAATCTTTTTTTCTGACTGAAACAGAAAATAATGCGTTTGCCAAATCAATGGCCAAATATCGAAGTATAACCTGCTCTAGCAAAGATATCAAATCCATCATGGCAGCCACATTTGGGGATGCTAAATCAAAATTACTGAAGTCCAGTCATTCTCTGATCAATCCAGTTTTACAGGGGCAGACTAATGAATTAAATATAGATAGGATAGAGACCACCACCTTGCATCTTAAGATACTTAAGGGTAGGTCGGGTGCAGTGGCTCACGTCTGTAATCCCAGCACTTTGGGAAGCCAAGGTGGGCAGATTACCTGAGGTCAGGAGTTCAAAACCAGCCTGGTCAACATGGTGAAACCCCGTCTCTACTAAAAATACAAAAATTAGCCATGCGTAGTGGCGGGTGCCTATAATGCCAGCTACTTGGGAGGCTGAGGCAGGAGAATCGCTTGAACCCAGAAGGCGGAGGCTGTAGTGAGCCAAGACTGCACCATTTCACTCCAGCCTGGGAAACAGAACAAGGCTCCATCTCAAAAAATAAAAATAAAAAAAAATTTAAAAAAAGATACTTCAGGGTAGCACTACTCTCCACCACCTGTCCCAGAAGGTGTTATTGGGTTTGGTTCACTATCTTGGCCAGGAGAGCAGAAGGTAGTTTCCAAGGCTTCCACTTAGCCTTCCCACTATGACACCTCTTATTCAACAGGTCAAGTATCCAGTATGGGTGCTATCTTTAACTGCTGAGTTTGTCAATCCCAATTATACACTTGGGGACAGAGAAAATGACCAGTTGGTAGGTCTGTGGGATAATTCTACTTCAAAAAAAGTATCACAGAAAAGTAACAAGATAAATATATATATTAAAATCATACTAAGTGAAAGAAACCAGACATGATTCCATTTATATGAAATGTTCAGAATAGGCAAATTCATGGAGACAGAAAGTAGACTAATGATTGCCAGAGGATAGAGAATAGGGAGTGTGACTGCTTAATGGGTGCAGTGTTTCTTTTTAGGGTGATGAAAATGTTCTGAAATTAGATAGTGGTAACGGTTACACAAAATTGTTGAAAACCACCAAATTGGGCGGGGCACAATGACTCATGCCTGTAATCACAGCACTTCAGGAGGCTGAGGCAGAAAGACTGCTTGAAGGCAGGACTTTGAAACCAGTCTGGGTAATATGGCAAGACCCCAACTCTACCAAAAAAAAAAAAAAATTGTACACTTCAAAATAATAAGTTTTATGCAATGTGAATTTTTTTTTTTTTAAGAAACAGGGGTCTTGCTCTGCTACTCAGGCTAGAGTACACTGGCACAATCATAGCTTACTGCAGCCTCAAACTCCTGGGTTCAAGCAATCCTCTCACCTTAGCCTCCTGAGTAGAAAGGGCTCCACCATGCCAGACTAATTTTTTAATTTTTTGTGCAGACTGATTCTGGCTATGTTGTCCAGGCTGGTCTTGAACCCTTGGACTAAAGGGATCCTCCCACTTCAGCCTCCCAAGTAGCAGGGATTACAGGCCTGTACCACCACCAAACTGTTATGTGATTTTTACTTCAATTTTTTAAAAAATCGAATGGTTGTTGGCTGCCTGGTAAACTGGATAGTATGTGAGGGCAGCTTTCATCCTCACTCAATTTATAATACAGAATTCATCCAGCTCACAGCTTTATACACCGTACCATATAGAGCCCCTGCCAAATGCTTAGGATACGAATATATTTCATCACTTACATTAACCAACACATTATAAAGCAACTTCTTCCTGTTCTCTATGAGTCACTATTTAAATTTGAAAGACTCATGGCTTCTAAAAAAAAAAAAAAACTCAGTTTCAGGCTGGGCATGGTGGCTCACACCTGTAATCCCAGCACTTTGGGAGGCAGAAGCAGGCGGATCACCTGAGGTCAGGAGTTCGAGACCAGCCTGACCAACAAGGAGAAACTCCACCTCTACTAAAAATACAAAATTAGCTGGACATGGTGGCGCATGCCTGTAATCCCAGCTACTCGGGAGGCTGAGGCAGGAGAATCACTTGAACCCGGGAGGCAGAGGTTGCAGTAAGCCGAGATCGCACCATTGCACTCCAGCCTGGGCAGTAAGAGCGAAACTCCGTCTCAAAAAAACACAGTTTGGTGTTGGGGCTAAGAAAAGTCCTTGGCATCTTCAACCCCAGACAATGACTGGCTCTGCTACTTACCTCCCTCTCCCTGATTAGAAGGAAAATACAATCTCTATTATAAAATGTCAGAAAGATGCAAAGAAAGGATTCAAGCACTATCCCACCTCAAGCAAATATTTAATGGATAAACTGTCTAGCAGTTTTCAAATTATGCTCTATAGACTCCTCCTCTCCTTCCCTCCCCTGTCCAAGTCTCCTGGCAATATCTACTTCAAGTAGAATTCTACTTTTGTTGAGTTTTAAATATTGGAAACACACTTTTTTTTAAACAAAAATGGCTTAATTATGTAGTAAACATCTACGAATTTTGTTGACTTAAAACTATTTCCCTACCTCCCAAACCTACCTTTCTGTAAATGTACCTTGATCTTTTTCCCTTAAGGAACCACCTCTTTCCTGCTCTCGATCCACATGGTTCCAGGGAAGCTGACCCTGACCCCTGGGTTCCATGAGTAGAATGGAACTCTGTTGGCCAATTAAAGGCCAGTATTCTCCTGGCCACAGTGATTACTTTAGGATGGGCACAGGACCCAAGCCAAAATCATACCCAGGACCACCAGCACCATCAGGAAAGAGAGGTATTATGTTGTTTCTTTCTTTCTTTCTTTCTTTTTTTTTTTTTTTGAGACAGTGTCTGACTGTCTCCCAGGCTGGAGTGCAGTGGTCTGATCTTGGCTCACTGCAGCCTTGACCTCCCAGGCTCAAGCTCAGTCTCCTGAGTAGCTAGGACTACAGGTACAAGTCTCCTGAGTAGCTAGGACTACAGGTACAAGCCACCACGCCCAGATAATTTTTGTATTTTTTGTAGAGATGCGATTTCCTCATGTTGCCCAGGCTGGTCTCAAACTCCTGGGCTCAAGTGATCCACCTGCCTTGGCCTCCCAAAATGCTAGAATTATAGGCTTGAACCAACATGCCAGGCCTGTTGTATCTTTCAATAAGCTGGTAGGATGCATACCCAAATCTGATATCTTTCTTTGCCACTACATGGGAGAAAGCCTGCCTAAGAATGACACCCGTACAAAGAAAAGCAGAGCCAAAGGGGGAGAGAGTGAGTCCTAATGACATAATTTACCTCCCTGTGTCTAGCTGTGTCTAAAAGTAGAACTACTTCTAGGCTTTTTAGTTACTCAGTCAATAAAGTTCCTCTCTTGGTTAAGTCTGTCTGAATTGTATTTCTGTCACCTGCAAAAGAAAGAGTCACAACAAATGCAAAATTATTTGAATAAAAAATTGAAAATCAACTATCTAGTCAGTAAGCCTCAAACCTTTTCTGAGAATCACAGTCACGAGAAGAATCTTTTTAAAAACTCCCAGAAAACTTAGTCTTCGCCTTGATTCTCTATTACATCCCCAAATCTCATTTTATGGTTTCCAAATCACTTTTCCACTGATAACCTCAGCTCATCTTCAAAAACAAAACAAGGCTGGGTACGGTGGCTCACACCTGCAGTCCCAACACTTTGAGAGGCCAAGGCAGGTGATCGTTTGAGTCCAGGAGTTCAATACCAGCCTGGGCAACATGGCAAAATCCTGTCTCTACAAAAAATGCAAAAATTATCCAGACATGGTGGCATGCGCCTGTAGTACCAGCTACTTGAGAGGCTGAGGTGGGAGGATCGTTTGAGCCCAGGAGGTAAAGGTTGCAGTGAACCAAGATCGTGTCACTGCACTCCAGCCTGGCCGACAGAGCCAGACCCTGTCTCAAAAAAAAAAAAAAACAGAAACCCTGTGAAGTCAGCATTCACCTTTTGTAATCAACGACATTAAGGTTCAGAGAGAAGTGACGAGTCTTAAGTCATCCAACTTGAAATCAAGGCCTCTGTCTCCATATGATCTTCTCCCTAATCATTACTGTTTTTGCACAGTTCTCAGGAAGCCATACCCAGGGCTGGGAACCTGCCTGGGCTCAGTACAGACTTGCTACCTGACTACATTGTTCCCCTCACCCCTGCCAGCTGTGCCTTGTTTCAATTAGGCCTCACCCTGCTCCTCACAGGCTGAGATACAGACAAGCCAATAGCAGAGCATCTCACTACGCGTACATAAGGGTGTGTCACTCAACTGACTGGCATCCCTGAAAGTCACTGGCCTTACTCTCAAAGTTGCCCCTAAACCTATCAAATGCACATCAGTGGATCAGATCCGAGGAGGAGGAAATGTCTTCTAAAATGCCCCTACTGAAAGAAACTTCAGCCAACAGCCACTAAAACATTGCCAAACCACCTTTCCATAGCTATTGGGATTTAAAGATTTAAAAATCATTACTGGCTGGGAGTGGTGGCTCACGCCTGTAATCCCAGCACTTTGGGAGGCCAAGGTGGGCAGATCACCTGAGGTCAGGAGTTCGAGAACAGCCTGGCCAACACGGCGAAACCCCGTCTCTACTAAAAATACAAAAATTAGCTGGGTGTGGTGGCAGGCGCCTGTAATCCCAGCTACTCGGGAGGCTGAGGCAGGAGAATCGCTTGAACCCAGAAGGCAGAGGTTGCAGTGAGCCGAGATCACCCCATTTACACTCCAGCCTGGGGGACAAGAGTGAGACTTCATCAAAAAAAAAAAAAAATTGGGTGTGGTGGCACATGCTTGTAGTCCTAGCTACTCAGGAGGCTGAGACAGGAGAATCACTTGAACCCAGGAGGCAGAGGTTGCAGTGAGCCGAGATCACCCCATTTACACTTCAGCCTGGGGGACAAGAGTGAGACTTCATCAAAAAAAAAACAAAAAAACTGGGTGTGGTGGCACATGCTTGTAGTCCTAGCTACTCAGGAGGCTGAGACAGGAGAATTGCTTGAACCCAGGAGGCAGAGGTTGCAGTGAGCCGAGATCACCCCATTTACACTCCAGCCTGGGGGACAAGAGTGAGACTTCGTCAAAAAAAAAAAAAAAAAAATTGGGTGTGGTGGCACATGCTTGTAGTCCTAGCTACTCAGGAGGCTGAGACAGGAGAATCGCTTGAACCCAAGTGGCAGAGGTTGGCAGTGAGCCAAGATCATGCCACTGCACTCCAGCCTGGGCAACAAAGCGAGACTCTGCCTCAATTAAAAAAAAAAATCATTACTGACTGGATTGGCACACATTCAAGGGTTTAAAGTTCAAGAAATTCACACTACACCCAAAAGTTAACTCAAAGCGGATCAATGACCTAAATATAAGTGCTAAACCATAAAACTCTTTGAGGTAAAACATAGGAGCAAACCCATAAAACTGAGGAGTAAATCCTCATAACCTTGGCTTTGAAAACAGATTTTTAATTTTTTAATCTTATTTATTTACTTATTTATTTTGAGATGTATCACCCTGTGGCCCAGGCTGGAGTGCAGTGGCACAATCTCAGCTCCCTGCAACCTCTACTTCCTGGGTTAAAGTGACTCTCCTGCCTCAGCTCCCAAGTAGCTGGGATTACAGGCATGCAGCACGAAACCTGGCTAATTCTTTTTGTATTTTTAGTAGAGACAGAGTTTTGCCAGGTTGGCCAGGCTGGTCCCAAACTCCTGACCTGAGGTGATCTGCCCACCTCAGCCTCCCAAAGTTCTGGGATTACACATGTGAGCCACCATGCTGGTCAAACTTTTTTAGATACAACACAAAAGCACAAACAACAACAACAACAAAAGATAAATTAAAATCTATAAAAATTAAAAACTAGGCCGGGCGCGGTGGCTCATGCCTGTAATCCCAGCACTTTGGGAGGCCGAGGCATGTGGATCACAAGGTCAGGAGATCGAGACCATCCTGGTTAACACCGTGAAACCCCATCTCTACTAAAAATACAAAAAATTAGCCAGGCGTGTTGGCGGGCGCCTGTAGTCCCAGCTACTCGGGAGGCTGAGGCAGGAGAATGGCGTGAACCCAGGAGGCGGAGCTTGCAGTGAGCCGAGATGGCACCACTGCACTCCAGCCTGGGCAACAGAGCGAGGCTCCGTCTCAAAAAAAAAAACAAATTAAAAACTAGACTGGATACAGTGGCTCAGGCCTATTAATCCCAACACTTTGCAAGGCTGAGGCAGGTGTATCACTTGAGCCCGGGAATTCGAGATGCACCTGGGCAACATAGCAAAATCTCGTCTCTAAAAAATAAAAATAAATTTAAAGCTACAGTGTATCAAAAGACATTATCAAGAAAGTGAAAAATCAACCTATAGAATGGGAGAAAATATTTGCAAATCATACATCTCATTAAGGGTCTAGTATTCAGAATATATAAGGAATTTTCATAACTCAACAACAAAAAACAAATAACCTAATTTTAAATGGAGAAAGGACTTAAATACACATTCTCCAAAGAAGACATACAAATGGCCAATAAGCACATGAGAAGATGATCAACATCATTAGTCACTAGGGAAACACAAATCAAACCACAACAAGATAACATGTCACACCCACTAGGATGGTTGTAATTAAAAACAAAACCAAAAAGGAAAATTTAAGAAGTACTGGCAAAGATGTGGAAAAATTGGAACCCCTTATACACTGCTGATGGGAATGTAAAATGGTATAGCTGCTATGGAAAACAGTTTGGTGGTTCCTCAAAAACTTAAACATAAAGCTACCATACAATTCTACAATTCCACTCCTATGATACACTCCCACAAACTGAAAACAGGCCGGGCGCGGTAGCTCACGCCTGTAGTCCCAGCACTTTGGGAGGCCGAGGCGGGCGGATCACGAGGTCAGGAGATTGAGACCATCCTGGCCAACATGGTGAAACCCCATCTCCACTAAAAATACAAAAATCAGCCGGGCGTGGTGGTGCACACCTGTAATTCCAGCTACTTGGGAGGCTGAGACAGGAGAATTGTTTGAACCCAGGAGGCAGAGATTGCAGTGAGCTGAGACTGCGCCACTGTACTCCAGCCTGGCGACAGAGTGAGACTCCGTCTCAAAAAATATAAAAAAATTGAAAACAGGTACTGGAACAAGTACATGTAACTAGCATGTCCATAGCATAGCAGTCTAAATATTCATCAACAGATGAATAAACAAATTGTGGTATGTATATATACACATAATTCAGCCAGTAAAAAAAAAAAAGAAGTTTTCTGATGCATGTTGCAACATAGATGGACCTTGAAAACATTATGCTAAGTGAAATAAGCAAGACATAAAAAGACAAACATTATATGATTCCACTTAATTAAATATCTAGAATAGGCAAATTCACGAAGACAAAAAGTAGACTGGAAGTTCACAAAGGCTAGCAGGAGGGAGGAATGGGGAGTTATTGCTTAATAAGTACAAAGTTTCTGTTTGGGATGATGAAAAATGTTTTAAAATAGTGGTGAAAGTTGCACAATACTGTGAGTGTAATTACTGTAATTAAATTGTATACTTATCAATGAATAAAATAACAAAATTTGGTTATATATATTTTACCACCAAAAAAAATAATAAAAAAAGAAAGTACCGACACGTTACAACGTAGATTAAGCTCCAAAATATTATTCTAAGAAGCCAGATACAAAAGGTCACATATTATATGATTTCATTGATATGAAATATCCAAAATAGGTAAATCCTATTGGTGGCTGCCAGCGGGAGAGGAAAATAGGGAGAAACTGCTTAATAGGTAAGGGGTTTTCCTTTGGAATGATAGCAATGTTTTGTTGCTAGATAGAAGTGGTGGTTGTACAACACTGTGAATGTACTAAATGCTACTGAATTGTTTAATTCGAAATGGTTAATGTTCTATGAATTTCACCTCAATAAAATGTGTTTAAGTATATGAGAGAGTTCAGGGAATCATCCAGGCATCAGGAATTAAGGCTTAGGAGCAAGGCAAGGCAAGAAATAGTCAGGAACCCAGTGCATAGTGTGACTTAAGAGATACCCATGAACAGCAGCAAGAAGCAACTGAAACTGGGCACAGTGGTTGACCCCTGTAACTCCAGCACTTTGGAAGGCTGAAGCGGGAGGATCACTTGAGCCCAAGTGTTCAAGACTGGCCTGGGTAACATCGTGAGACCTCATTTTTAGAAAGAAAAAAAAAAATAGCCAGGCATGGTAGTGCCCATCTGTGGTCCCAGCTACTCAGGAGGCTGAGGTAGGAGGATCACTTGAGTCCCAGGGATCAAGGCTGCAGTGAGTGGTGATGACACCACTGCATTGCAGCCTGGGCGACAGCAAGACCCTGTCCTAAGAAAAGAAAAAAAAAAGCAACTTGATACTGCAGCAATTTGATGCCTCACTGTACTGGTCAGGATACAGATAAAGCTGCTGTAACTAAGAAACCCTCAAATACAGTGGATTAAACAAAAAGTTTATTTCTCTCTCATAATAGTTAAGCAGTGAGCAGTCTCAAATGAGAGTGGAACTTTGCCATTCTCACTCAAAATGAGGCTTCCATCTCTGGGACCAAAAAAGGTGCTGTAGATCTCACCATATTCCAGCTAGCAGGAAGGGAAAAAGGGAAAGAGAAGCACCACATACTGTTTTTAAGTACATGATATAGAAGTGGTACACATAACATTTCCACTTGGATCCCCCCCCCAGATAGAACTGACACATGTGGCCACACTTAGTTGCAAAGGAAGCTGAGCAGCTATGCATCCTGCTAAAACTCAGGTGTTCTATCATTAAATAAAGAATGAGAGAGCCCACATTGGCAAAGGCATCTAAGAATCTCTTTCATATTACCTCAGTTTTTTTTATATTTTGTCTTATTAAACAAACAATTTGGCTGCACACGGTGGCTCACGCCTGTAATCCCAACATTTTGGGAGGCCAAGGCGGGTGGATCACTTGAGGTCAGGAGTTCAAGAACAGCCTGGCCAACATGGCGAAACCCCATCTCTACTAAAAATACAAAAAACTAGTTGGACGTCATGGTGGGTACCTGTAATCCCAGCTACTTGGGAGGCTGAGGTAGGAGAATCACTTGAATCTGGGAGGCGGAGGTTGCAGTGAGCTGAGATCGCACCATTGCACTACAGCCTGGGCACCAAAGTGAAACTCCGTCACAAAAAAAAAAATTTATTCCCAAACCCAGCTATACTGAAGTTTGCAGTTATTGTTCAGTGAAACCTGATGGCTAGCTTGGAAAAAAAGAAAGAGAGAAGAGAGGGGAAGAGAGGGGAGGGGAGGGAAGGAGAGAAGGGAGGGGAGAAGGGAGGGCAGAAGGGAGGGGAGAAGGGAGGGGAGGGGAGAAAGGAGGAGAGGGGAGGGGAGAAGGGAGGGGAGGAGAGGGGATGGGAGGGGAGAAGGGTAGGGAGAAGGAAAAGGAGAAGGGAATGGAAGGACAGTTATGGATAGATGCCCCCTGTTAGCCTCACTAGACTGAACAATACCAACAAAGCCTACTTATTTAACTTCTGTGACCAGTATTTATGGTGGAAATAAAAGTTGCTCTAAAAAATCAGTAAGTGCTATCTCTGTGCAATACTAGGCCAAGTGGTATAGAAAACAACAACAACAACAACAACAACAACAAAGCAGTGTTTCTGTCTTTAAAAAACTTCCAATCTTGTGTGGCAATCACATACAAAGCAACCACAATGCAGCAAGATAACTGAGACATATAAAGTATGATAGGAGAGTAACAGTAGAATAGACTGCCTGCCTACAGGCAACGAGGACAGAGAAAGCTTAAAAAGTGGTGACACTGGAGCTATGTACTAAAAGATGAGGAGTTTACTAGATAGAAAAGAGTAAGCAAGCCAGGGGTGGTGGCTCACACCCAACACTGTGGGAGGCCAAGACAGGAGGATCACTTGAACCCAGGAGTTTGAGAGCAGCTTGAGCAACAGAAGGAGACCCCATCTCTACAAAAAAAATTTTAAAGTTAGCCGGGCATGGTGGTATATGCCTGTAGTCCGAGCTACTCAAGAGGGTTAGGTGGGACGATCACTTGAGCTCAGGAGGTTGAGCTCTGCAGCCTGGGCAACAGAGTGAGACCCCGTCTCAAAAAAACAAAAACAATTTTAAAAAGATGGTAAGGAGACATTCCAAGCAAAATGGAAAACATGAATAAAAGCATAGAAAAATGTTTGCTGAAAAGACAATATGCAGAACCCAGATCATAGAATGCCAGGAACACCAGATTGAGAAGCTTGGATTTTAGAATCTCTGAGAAATAGGAAAGCAATAGACTTCTGAGCAGAGGTGGGCCACAGTTAGATTGACTTGTTAGAAGATTCTGGCAGCCAATTGGAAGGATGGACAAGGACACATGCTTTGGAGTCTCATCCTTGCTGCTATGCCTAGTCCTATCCTTATCTCCCCAATGCTACCACTGATAAGCCAAGCCCTTACAGAAGGAAGGCAAATCCAGGCCAAATCCCACAGACTCCAGCAGGATGAGACTTGTAGATTTGTTAGTTTGTTTTCAGTTTTCTTGTTTGTTTGTTTATTTGTTTGTCTCGCTGTGTTGCCCAGGCTGGTGCGGTGGTGCGATCTCAGCTCATTGCAACCTTCACCTCCTGGATTCAAGCGATTCTCCTGCCTCAGCCTCCTGAGTAGCTGGGATTATAGGCAGGCGCCACCACGCCCGGATAATTTTTTTTTTTTTTTTTTTTTTTTAGTAGAGACAGGGGTTTCACCATGTTGGTCAGGCTGGTCTCGAACTCCTGACCTTGTAATCCGCCCACTTCAGCCTCCCAAAGTACTGGCATTATAGGCATGAGCCACCTCGCCCGGCCTGTTTTTAGTTTTAATCTGTCTTTTATTGAGGTGAAATTCATATAACATTCACCATTTTTAAGTGAACAATTCAGTGGTATTTAGTACATTTATAGTGTTGTGCATCCACAGAGGCTTTTAGTTCTAAATTTTTTTGTTTTAAGAGACAGGGTGTCGTATGTTGCCTAGGCTGGCCTTGAACTCCTAAACTCAAGCAATCTTCCCACCTCAGCTCCTGAGTAGCTGGGACTGCAAGCAGGTGCCACCATGCTCAGCTGGACCTTAGTTTTTGATGAGGTCCAGGAAAGCCTCTGCTTACTTCACTCAGGTCAGGCTTCATCCGGTCCTCTGGCATCTCTGCTCAGATGGATACGCCAGATACTTTTGGCTTTCAATAAACATCTGCCTAGAGTCCCTAAACTGCCATACTCTTTTCGAACCTTTCCTGACCTCAGCTCCCCTAGGAACACAGGTCATTATGACCAGGAGGAAATTTGACCATGTCTATCCCTTATTTTAAATTTTTCAGTGGTTCTGCATTGCCCAAAGAATATAGTCGCAAATCCTTAACAGATAGACAAGGCTCTCTATAATCTGGCATCTGCTTGTTTCCCTAGCCTTATCTCCTAAACATCTTGCCCTAAAATTCTTCCCTCTCATTATGCTTCCCTTCCTACTCATGGCTGCTCAAACATATTTTTTTCTTTCACCCTGGGAATGATTTTGTCACCTCATACACATTTCCCACAGACTTATCTCACCCTAGGGAAAGTTCTCATATTTTCATTATTTCCTCGGAACAGCTCTGATTCCAGTCTCATTTCCCTCTGGGTGCCATTCTAATCCATACCTCATTATTCACTCTTCTTTACATATGTTATTGACCATATAATACCACAAGATGACTTTTTTTTTCTTTTTTTCTTTTTTTTTTTTTTCTTTGAGATGGAGTCTCGCTCTGTCACCCAGGCTGGAGTGCAGTGCCAGGATCATGCCATTCTCCTGCCTCAGCCTCCCGAGTAGCTGGGATCACAGGCGCCCACCACCACGCCAGGCTAATTTTTTGTATTTTTAGTAGAGACGGAGTTTCACCGTGTTAGCCAGGATGGTCTCAATCTCCTGACCTCGTGATCCGCCCGCCTCGGCCTCTCAAAGTGCTGGGATTACAGGCATGAGCCACTGCGCCCAGCCCCATAAGATGACTTTTTTTCCACCTCCTACTATTCTACTTCTGTCATATTACTGAGAATAGCCTTACTGAATATATCTGCTTCTGCTCCCTCTGCCTGGGTCTCTCATAAGCCCAGGACTTCACCAGGACCCTCACCCCAAAGTTCCTGGTACCTGGGACTTAGGAGGGAGATATGTTATACCCATACCCCCAGTCAGCTGGGGAGTTGGATCCAGACCTTATTCTCTCTCACCTTCTTTCTGACAGAATTCTTGAAATGACAAAGCTCTATTAGGACGGCACTTGAACCCACCCTCATTTTACCCTGGAGACATCACTGACCCCAGTTTCATCTTACTTTGAGATCAGCTCTGGCCTTGGCCTCCCCAGTCACCATACCAAAGAGAAAGTCATACCCCAGTATACCTTGGGAATGATTTGCACTCTGGCCTTGGCTGGCACTCAACTCAGGAAAGAAAAGTGACATGAAGCAACTGGCCCAAAGTACACTAGTACTATCCCAAACTAGGGAAAGAAGGTCTTTCTCTGGGGTGGTAGGGGAGAAAAACTTCCAAATCATCATAAAACCCCCCTCACTTTCTGTGTATGCAAGCCAAATATGGGTCAAATGGTGCACAGGAAGAACTCACACAAAGGCCTTTTTCCAGGTGTATTTTAGGCTTCCAGGTATGTCACAGTCACAAATATCAGTTTGCTCCCAAGTGAGTGAATGAGCAATGTCCAGTTCAGGAAATTCAGACTTCGGCTTTCTTCTGGTTTCTAGGCTTGTGGTTTATAAACTCCATTCAGCAGCAAAGCAACAATATTTATAAGCCATAAGCCATCTTTCTATAACATTTTATTTGAGCTTGACAATGTATTAAGCAGAATAAACCTAGGCTTTAAACTTTCTAGCCATGCAATCTTGGCAAATAACTTTTTTTTTTTTTTTTGAGATGGAGTCTCGCTCTGTCACCCAGGCTGGAGTGCAGTGGCTCGATCTCAGCTTACTGCAAGCTCCACCTCCCAGGTTCATGCCATTCTCCTGTCTCAGCCTCCCAGGTAGCTGGGACTACAGGCGCCCGCCACCACGCCCAGCTAATTTTTTGTGTTTTTAGTAGAGACAGGGTTTCACCGGGTTAGCCAGGATGGTCTCAATCTCCTGACCTTGTGATTCGCCTGCCTTGGCCTCCCAAAGTGCTGGGATTACAGGCGTGAGCCACCGCGCCTGGCCAGCAAATAACTTTCCCCATTCATAAAATGGGAATAATAGTAGTATCCTGCAAGACTGTTGTGCAGAAAAGTAAACAAATATATATAAAGCATCAAGAAATATACCAGGCCCAAAAAGGTTATTCAATCATTTGTTCATTCAGTCAACAAATATTTACTAAGTATATGCTATATGTACCAGTCAGTATTCTAGCACTGAGGATTTAGCCATTAACAAAAACCCCTGCTCTTATGGAACTAACAGGGAGTGGGGGTACAAGGTGAAAGGCCTGACCAATAAATATGCCAGATGGTGATAAATGCTGTAATGAAAAATAGAGAAAGGGGTTGCAGTGTGTGGTGGGGGAGGGATTGCTATTTTTAAATAGAATGATTGGATAAGGCCTCACTGAGTTGACATTTGACCAAAAGATCTGAAGGAAATAAGGCATGAGTCATGCAGAAAGTTAGAGAAAGAAGGAAGAACCAATGCAAAGGCCCTGAGGCAAGAGTATGTCTGTCTCTATTGTTCAAAGAATGGTAAGAAAGCCAGTGGGGCAGGGTGAGCAGGTGGAGAGGAAATGAGGCTAAGACAGGTAACTGGGAGCCAAGTCATATGTGACCTTGTGGGCCACTCTAAGGGCTTTGGCTTTTTCCCTGAGAGATATGTAAAGCCACTGAACAATTTTGAACAGAAGAGTTATATAATTTGGATTTACGTTTTGAAAGGATCACTCTGGCTTCCTGTTTAGAATAAACTGTAGACAGGCAAGGGCAAAAGCAGGGCAATCAGTTAGGCTATTATCTCACCAGGCAAGAGCCGATGGTAACTTGGATCGGGGTGGTAGGTGCAGAGGTGATGAAAAGTATCTGAACGTTGGATTTGTTTTAAAGGTAGAACCAACAGGATATGCTGACAGATTCCATGTAAGTGAAACTTGTTAAATTTAAAATGCCTATTAGATATCTAAAATGTTAATTAAGAGGTTAGATATACAAGTCTAAAATTCAGGGAGAAATCTAAGCTGGAAACACAAATTTGAGTTGTCAATAAATAGATGATAGTTAAAATTATTTAAGTGGACTTTTAATGCCATGAGATATTCAATAAACAAAGTTCCCAGTGAATAGTAACTGCCATTATAACCCCTTTTTGTTCTTTTTTTCCCCCAGCTTCCCAAGCTTATAAACCCCTTTTTATTCTTAAGGTATTGGAGATAATTGCCAACTTCTAAACTTCAGTGCCCAACCTCTAACCCTGTCCCCACCCCTCAAGAAAAATTTGATTTTCTGATCTTGTATCCTTCTTTACTGTTGTCCTTCTTTTCAAATTTGCAATTAAAACATCAGATAAGTGAAGGCACGCTGGTGTTAAGTAGTAAAGGTACCAATTTCAGAGTTAGATTTAGGTTTGAATCTTCTCTCTCTCAGCCATTTACTAGTTCTGTGACCTTTTAGCCTCAATTTTCTTATCTATACGATGGGACTAATAGTACCTATCTTAAAGGATTGTTATCTTATCGATGGTAAGACACCTACTTATTGCTTTATTCAACAAAAACTTACTGAGCATCCATTACATGCCTAGCACTGTGTTCAGCATTAGGGTTACAGCAGTGAACAGGCACTGGTACTATCCTCATGGAGCTTATAGCCTAAGGGACCATAGTATTTCTAAAGCACCTAGACAAAATTTAAATTTTTTTAAATCACCTAAATAAAATAAATATGTAAAGAACCTCACACAATGCCTAGCAAATAGTAGGTGATAAGTGACAGTATATATTATTTTATAATTAAAACATCATAAGCCCTCACAGAACAGTACGCTTTAGAATTGGCGAATCTTTGGAAATCAAAAGGTCCAATTATCTCATTTAATAGAAGAGCAGATTAACTAGCTCCATAATAAACTTATTCAGGACACCTATTCAGTCAGGGCATATGCTAGCTGCTCAGGATACAAGGAGGAGTAAAACACAGTCCCTACCTTACATCAAGTAAATATGCAAAGGCAGAATGACTCGCCTGAGGTAACCTAGTTCATCTCTTAGACTGGAAATCATGTCTTCTAATTCTCAGTGTTTTGCTCTTTCCACTGAATCAAAATTATTCAACTCAAATAAAAATACTTAGGAAGAAGCCTACCACTGTGCCAAAGAGAGTGCATCCTACAGCTCAGCAATTCCTCACGAGTAGCTTGTCAAAAAGGATAAGCCCCTCTGGGCCTGGAAGCTGATTTTTTTTCCTCTGTAACAGTCCATAGCACACAGCAGCTAGGGCCTCAGGGGCCCTGGTAAGAAGTTACAGAAAGATGCAGAAAAATAGAGTAAAAGCCTGAAACCACCAGAGCCACTGGTAAGTAAAGAAAAGGTAGAGCAAGGCCAGACCAAGACCCTCCTCCCTCATCCCAGATATTAAGTCATGTTCCCTCCAGGCTAGCACTAGCCCCAGAACTCTACCTTTGTCCCTCTAGGCCACCCACCCTGCCCCCTGCAAGGGCCCTCTTTAGAGTTTCAACATTAAGCTCCATTTAATGGAAAAAAATAGCACTGGGAAGCAGAAAGAATACATCATGGAGTTCCAGAAACCTGGCTGAAACTGGCTCCGCCACTAACTAGCTGAATGTTTCTTAACTCATCTGTTTCTGCATTTGGAAAATAGTGACAATACTCACTTCTGGGTGCTGTGGTGAGCATCATAGATGTGTCTAATGTATCTAGAAAAATGCCTGGCATGCAGCGGTTACTCAATAAATGGTGCAATGATTACTTATGAATGACAAGGTCTCCCTTGTCTGCCCCATGCTCTAGTGACCGCAGGCTTCAGCAGAGCAGCACAGTTTAAGACTCCCACAATAGTATGAAGTATTCAGGGAGCTGTGGCACCTTCACTGGCTACATTTCTCAATCTCTTCTCCCCTCAACCTATACCAGCTCAGGTCTCCACTCCACCCCTCCACCTTTTAAAAAAAAAAATCTTTGAACCTGCCTCCTCTGCTGCCTCTTCAAAATACCACCCTCTTTCCTTCCTTCCCTCGCAACTATATTTCTCAAAAAAGTCTTTTGTTCTACATCTTTGCCTCATACTGACTCCCTAAGCCACAGCAGTCTAGCTTCTGTCCCCACCCCTCCACGGAAACTGCTGTCACCATGGTCACCAATGACTCAGTAGCCTCATTTCAAGCTCACCCTACCTGTTCTCTGCTGCAATAGACACTATTGCTTTCTTTTAGAAACTCTTCTCATTCCTGGCTTCCCAGACAGTACTTTCTCTTGCCTCTCTGATTGCCCCTCCTCAGGCTCCCTCCCTAACTTTTCTGTCTACACATATCAGAGTTCCTCTGTGCTCTATCCTTAACCCCCTTTCTTTCCCCATTTTATAAATTTTACTCAGGTGATCTCATCTACTTCTACAGTCTCTACTATTTCTTAGAGTTCATGATTCTCATGTCTATTCCTACCTCTCTCAGGAACTCCAAAACTCATGTCTTCTCACCCAACTACCAGATATTTTCTCATGGATATCACCCATAACCATCTCAAAACCAGCATTAACTTCCCCGGCTCTCTCTCTTGTATTCCATGTGTTAACAGCATCACAGTAATGCCCAGTCCCCTAACACTGCCTCCTTCATCCTTCCGTCACACAATTTAAATCAACCCCCATGACCACCACCCTTGTTCCAGCCTCATCATCTGCTACTGCAAATCTTCTGGCTGCCTTCCCTGCCTCTAGTTATAATCTATACATTCTAAGCACAGGCATATAAGAGGTCTTCCTAAAAAAAACAATCTGGTCACGTCACAGCCATCTTAAATATCGACGGTAAAGCTTAACTCCAATAGGATTTAAGCTCTTTACCATAAAATACAAGGTCATTCGGGATCTGGCCCTTCACACACACCCAACTTCATCTCGTGCCACTCCCTCCAAGTAGTCCAACACTCCAGTTCAGGGAACAACTCGTCATTCACTGAATATGCCATGCACTTCCACAGTCACACTGCCCAGAATATGCTCCAGGGCACTCTGTCTGGCACAACCCTGGTCATCCTTACAGGGTGGCATCTTTGATATTGCTAAGCATTTTGACCCTCCTTCCTTTCTCTCCCAGTATATTTTCTTTTTTTTTTTTTTTTTTTGAGACAGAGTCTCACTCTGTCACCCAGGCTGGAGTACAGTGGAGTGATCTCGGCTCACTGCAACCTCTGCCTCCCGGGTTCAAGCAATTCTCCTGCCTCAGCCTCCTGTCTAGCTGAGATTATAGGCACATACCACCACACCCAGCTAATTTTTGTATTTTTAGTAGAGATGGGGTTTCACCATATTGGTCAGGCTGGTCTCGAACTGCTGACCTCGTGATCTACCCACCTCAGCCTCCCAAAGCGCTGGGATTACAGGCGTGAGCCACCAAGCCCAGCCTTTCCCAGGACATTTTCTATGTACTTCTATTGTAGCACTTGTGACACTGTACAGAGTGCACTTGTTTATGGGTGTCTCAGTAACCTGCAGGTTGTTCATGGACACAGACTATGTCTTTCACATCTCTGCACCCCAGCCTACTTGCCCAGCCTCTCAAGATAAGCAACCAGACTATCAGTCCTAACAGGGGATACTCCCCCTATAGCAGGAGAGCAAATTCTAATGACAACAGGAAGTCTCAATAGTTTCAACTTCCCCTCTTGCAAATGCTTCCAGATGGACTGACCCCACAAGAGCTATTTCCTACCTGGTTCCTGGGGCCCCTATGCCTGGTACAGCCTGTTCAATAGAAAGAGGAGAGCTTCCTTAAGATTAAAATTCTTTGGAAAATGATTTCTAAAATGGGCTGAGCTGACAGGTAGGACTGCCAACTGCCAGAGCCATCTCAGGAAGTAATTTGTGAAATAACTCCAAGACCTTTATACATCTTCCAAAGCAACTGGGATGGTTGCTACAACACCCTGTGGCTGGTCTTCTTGCCTTCAATCAAGGCTTGGGAAATTGCCCTGCATCACAATACTTACAAACAAGTTGCTTCACTAGGCAGAAATCTATAATGACTTCTCATTGCTTAAAACTGTAAACCAGAGTGGTTAGGAACAAGCACGCTGAAAACATATTACCTGGGCCCGAATCCCACCTCTACCACTTATTAGCCATGTGAGTTTGGGCAAATTATTTCAGTTCTCTAGGCCTCAGTTTTCCCATCTTTAAAACAATAAAATAATAGTACCTACTCTCATAGGGTTGGTACAAAGATTAAATAAGCTAATCTAAATAAACTACTAATAAAAATTAAATAAGCTTAGCATTAAAAATGCAAAGAATAGTACCTGGCACATGGTAAGAACTTAATAAATTATATATAAACATGTTCAGGTTCCAAGTCCCTCTGTCATTCATAGCCTGAGATATGAAATGTTGCCCTGTCCCATTTCACATTCCATAATCCACCAGCTCCCTTCTGACGATCATTTATGATCCTTTGCCTCTATCCACAACACCAATTGCAATCTGCCCAGCTCCTCCTTCTGGCAATGCTACCTTCAGCTGGCCAGAAATTAACGCCTTCAGCAGTCTCACAGGTGGTGTCATGCCTAAGAGCAGTACAGGATACCACCTTCTCCTGAGCATTCTATTCCCTATGCCAGGGGTCCCCAACCCTCAGGCTGCAGACCGTACCAGTCCGTGCCTTGTTAGGAACCAGGCCACACAGCAGGAGGTGAGCGGCAGGCAAGCGAGCATTACTGCCTGAGCTCCGCCTCCTGTCATATCAGTGGCAGCATTAGGTTCTCACAGGAGTGCAAAGCCTATTGTGAACTGCACATGCGAGGAATCTAGGTTGCGTGCTCCTTATGAGAATCTAATGCCTGATGATCTGAAGTGAAACAGTTTCATCCCAAAATCATCCCCACCCCCCACCCTGGTCTGTGGAAAAATTATCTTGCATGAAACCGATCCCTGGTGCCAAAAAGGTTGGGGATCGCTGCTCTCTGCTCACTCCTATTTTCACTCAGGTCATTTTCCAATCTAAATGCCTCCCTGAGCTTCTGCAGTATATAAACTTAAACAGAGTTTTAGGGATTAGTTAAGTCACACCATCCCAGGAAGCTACAGTAACTCATAAAAATATCTGCCTTCCCTTAACCTCTAAAGTCCCAATGTGTAACTTATACTTCCACACTCATATCTAATCATCTTTATTAGATTAAGTTCCATGAGGCAGTGTCTGGTTTTCCATCACTACATCTCCATTACCCCAGAACAATAAATGTTTAGGAAATGTTGGGGGCCAGCCACATTGGCTCATGCCTGTAATCCCAGCACTTTGGGGGACCAAGGCAGGAAGATTGCTTGAGCTCACGAGTTCGAGACCAGCCTGGGCAATATGGCGAAACCCCGTCTCTACAAAAAATACAAAAATTAGCTGGGCATTGTGGCACGTGCCTGTAGTTTCAGCTACTCAGGAGACTGGAGCCTGGGGCAGGAGGATCACCTGAGCCCAGGAAGTCAAGGGTGCAGTGAGCTGTGGCTGCACTGCTGGAGTGTACTCCAGCCTGGGCAACAGAGCGAGATGCTATCTCAAAAGAAAAAAATGAAGAAGGCTTAGGCAAACAATAAAAGCTCAGTTAGCTAAATCTCCTACCACTGAGTCTGAGACATAACCAGGGACTGGTGGATTAACCAAGATCTATACCTTTCTACAACAACAACATGGAGAAAACTATATCAGCAATCTCATAGAGCTATTGTGAACACAAAGATGTAATCTATGTTGAACACTTAGGAGATTTCTGACACATAAGCTGTCATTAAGTATCTCATTTTCTCTTTGAAAAGGAGTCATGGAGGTACCTTGTCAACTAAAGGACAGCTGGCCATACTACTTCTCCAAGTCATACTAATAGAAAAGCAGGGGACCACACTGTATTCATTTACCTAATGGTGTTCTGTGGAACACTGGTATCTAACAAAATGTCAATAGGTGGTTTTTGAGGATAAAAAAAGATTACATGTTCAGAAAAACATAGAAAACCCTGTATACCTTTCCTTATCATATTAAAGCCTCCTAGCTTTTCCTAACTTAATCTCAAAGGTCTTTTACTGAGTAATAATAATAATGCCATTTCACGTGATACTGACATTCTGAAGAACACTTATTTTATTTATTTTTTTGAGGCTGAGTCTCGCTCTGTCGCCCAGGCTGGAGTGCAGTGGTGTGACTGCACCTCCCGGGTTCAAGCAATTCTCCTGCCTCAACCTCCAGAGGAGCTGGGACTACAAGCGCACACCATGGTGCCTGGCTAATTTTTGTATTTTTAATAGAGACAGGGTTTCGCCATGTTGGCCAGGCTAGTCTTGAACTCCTGACCTCAAGTGATCCAACTGCCTCAGCCTCCAAAAAGTGCTGGGATTACAGGTGTGAGCCACCATGCCTAGCCAGAACACTCATTATATCTTAAAACAATGCATTGGGCCAGCCACAGTGGCTCATGCCTGTAATCCCAACACTTTGGGAAGCCAAGGTGGGAAGACTGCTTGAGTCCAGGAGTTCAAGACCAGCTTAGGCAACATAGTGAGAACCCATCTCTACAAAAAATATATTAGCCAGGCATGGCGGGGTGTGCCTGTAGTCCCAGATACTTGGGAGGCTGAGGTGGGAGGATCATTTGTGCCCAGAAGGCTGCAGTGAGCTGTGATCGCAAACCTGCACTCTAGCCTGGGCAATAGAGGGAAAGACTCTGTCTCAAAAAACAAACAAACAGGTCGGGAGCCAAGATGGCCGAATAGGAACAGCTCTGGCCTACAGCTCCCAGCATGAGCGATGCAGAAGATGGGTGATTTCTGCATTTCCATGTGAGGTACCAGGTTCATCTCACTAGGGAGTGCCAGAGAGTGGGTGCAGGACAGTGGGTGGAGCACATCGTGCGTGAGCCAAAGCAGGGCGAGACATTGCCTCACTTGGGAAGTGCAAGGGATCAGGGAGTTCCCTTTCCTAGTCAAAGAAAGGGGCGACAGACGGCACCTGGAAAATTGGGTCACTCCCACCCCAATACTGCGCTTTTCCCACGGGCTTAAAAAACAGCGCACCAGGAGATTGTATCCCGCACCTGGCTCGGAGGGTCCTACGCCCACGGAGTCTTGCTGATTGCTAGCACAGCAGTCTGAGATCAAACTGCAAGGCAGCAGCGAGGCTGGGGGAGGGTCGTCCGCCATTGCCCAGGCTTGCTTAGGCAGAGGTACAAGGAGGAACTGGTACCATTCCTTCTGAAACTATTCCAATCAATAGAAAAAGAGGGAATCCTCCCTAACTCATTTTATGAGGCCAGCATCATCCTGATACCAAAGCTGGGCAGAGACACAACCAAAAAAGAGAATTTTAGACCAATATCCTTGATGAACATTGATGCAAAAATCCTCAATAAAATACTGGCAAACCGAATCCAGTAGCACATCAAAAAGCTTATCCACCATGATCAAGTGGGCTTCATCCCTGGGATGCAAGGCTGGTTCAATATACGCAAATCAATAAATGTAATCCAGCATATAAACAGAACCAAAGACAAAAACCACATGATTATCTCAATAGATGCAGAAAAGGCCTTTGACAAAATTCAACAACACTTCATGCTAAAAACTCTCAATAAATTAGGTATTGATGGGACGTACCTCAAAATAATAAGAGCTATCTATGACAAGCCCACAGCCAATATCATAATGAATGGACAAAAACTGGAAGCATTCCCTTTGAAAACTGGCACAAGACAGGGATGCCCTCTCTCACCACTCCTATTCAACATAGTGTTGGAAGTTCTGGCCAGGGCAATTAGGCAGGAGAAGGAAATAAAGGGTATTCGATTAGGAAAAGAGGAAGTCAAATTGTCCCTGTTTGCAGATGACATGATTGTATATCTAGAAAACCCCATCATCTCAGCCCAAAATCTCCTTAAGCTGATAAGCAACTTCAGCAAACTCTCGGGATACAAAATCAATGTACAAAAATCACAAGCATTCTTATACACCAATAACAGACAAACAGAGAGCCAAATCATGAGTGAACTCCCATTCACAATAGCTTCAAAGAGAATAAAATACTTAGGAATCCAACTTACAAGGGACGTGAAGGACCTCTTCAAGGAGAACTACAAACCACTGCTCAATGAAATAAAAGAGGATACAAACAAATGGAAGAACATTCCATGCTCATGGGTAGGAAGAATCAATATCGTGAAAATGGCCATGCTGCCCAAGGTAATTTATAGATTCAATGCCATCCCCATCAAACTACCAATGACTTTCTTCACAGAATTGGAAAAAACTACTTTAAAGTTCATATGGAACCAAAAAAGAGCCCACATCGCCAAGTCAATCCTAAGCCAAAAGAACAAAGCCGGAGGCATCACGCTACCTGACTTCAAACTATACTACAAGGCTACAGTAACCAAAACAGCATGGTATTGGTACCAAAACAGAGATATAGATCAATGGAACAGAACAGAGCCCTCAGAAATAACGCCGCATATCTACAACTATCTGATCTTTGACAAACCTGAGAAAAACAAGCAATGGGGAAAGGATTCCCTATTTAATAAATGGTGCTGGGAAAACTGGCTAGCCATATGTAGAAAGCTGAAACTGGATCCCTTCCTTACACCTTATACAAAAATTAATTCAAGATGGATTAAAGACTTAAACGTTAGACCTAAAATCATAAAAACCCTAGAAGAAAACCTAGGCATTACCATTCAGGACATAGGCATGGGCAAGGACTTCATGTCTAAAACACCAAAAGCAATGGCAACAAAAGCCAAAATTGACAAATGGGATCTCATTAAACGAAAGAGCTTCTGCACAGCAAAAGAAACTACCATCAGAGTGAACAGGCAACCTACACAATGGGAGAAAATTTTTGCAACCTACTCATCTGACAAAGGGCTAATATCCAGAATCTACAATGAACTCAAACAAATTTACAAGAAAAAAACAAACAACCCCATCAAAAAGTGGGCAAAGGACATGAACAGACACTTCTCAAAAGAAGACATTTATGCAGCCAAAAAACACATGAAAAAATGCTCACCATCACTGGCCATCAGAGAAATGCAAATCAAAACCACAATGAGATACCATCTCACACCAGTTAAAATGGCAATCATTAAAAAGTCAGGAAACAACAGGTGCTGGAGAGGATGTGGAGAAATAGGAACACTCTTACACTGTTGGTGGGACTGTAAACTAGTTCAACCCTTGTGGAAGTCAGTGTGGCGATTCCTCAAGGATCTAGAACTAGAAATACCATTTGACCCAGCCATCCCATTACTGGGTATATACCCAAAGGACTATAAATCATGCTGCTATAAAGACACATGCACACGTATGTTTATTGTGGCACTATTCACAATAGCAAAGGCTTGGAACCAACCCAAATGTCCAACAACGATAGACTGGATTAAGAAAATGTGGCACATATACACCAGGGAATACTATGCAGCCATAAAAAATGACGAGTTCATGTCCTTTGTAGGGACATGGATGAAATTGGAAATCATCATTCTCAGTAAACTATCGCAAGAACAAAAAACCAAACACCGCATATTCTCACTCATAGGTGGGAATTGAACAATGAGAACACATGGACACAGGAAGGGGAACATCACACTCTGGGGACTGTTGTGGGGTCGGCGTGGCAGGGGGAGGGATAGCTTTAGGAGATATACCTAATGCTAAATGACGAGTTAATGGGTGCAGCACACCAGCATGGCACATGTATACATATGTAACTAACCTGCACATTGTGCACATGTACCCTAAAACTTAAAGTATAATAATAATAAAATAAAATAAAAAACAAACAAACAAACAAAAAGCACTGTACAAATATATAAAGGTACTGCTATTCCACAGTTACCCAGAATAGACAGGACCCAAAAGTAGTAGAGAATACCTGGACTACTAAAATTACATTATCTTCTCCATCGCAATAAGCTTGGAGGAAGAGAAGAGAAATAGACCAGTATTCCAAGAGGCCAGCTTTCAGTCAATCCAATGAAGAGGCAGCAGAGGAAAGAAGAGCCTTTATCAGGTAGCATTTCCAGCAACTCACCAGAGCTGGCTTTATGGAACTCAAGCCAGATTTGGTTGCCACAGGATACAAAGTAACTTGACTGCTGCCCTCCTGGAAACAATTAACTTGGTAGTTTTTACTTTGACAGAATCTTGGGCCTGAAAGAAATATTTTGAAATCACTCTAGACAAAACCTCTACTTTATTGACAATAACAGGCCCTAAGAGAGCCTACATTTGTCCCCACTTGAGCAGGATATGGGAGAAAAACAGATTAGACAGTGATAATTATAATGGTTAACACTTAATGAGAGCTTATTATGTGTCAAGCTGGCTGCTAATTATTCAACATAGATTATCTCATCTTAATCTTCGCACAGCTCTATGAGATTGATTTTATAATAATTTCCATGTTATAGATGAGGAAGCAGGCTCAGAGACATTAAGTAACTTCCCCAAAGCACTATAGCTAGCATATAGTACTATAGTGATGAGACCCAGGTAAGCTGACCCCAAGGACCCATGCTCTTTATCGCTAGAGAAGCTAAGGTACCAAGTTTTCTGGAAAGCCTTCTCTGACAATTTCCCCCACCACCAATTATTTGGGGGGCTCCCTAAACTCCCACTGCCCCATGTCTCTATCTATCCCTATGCACCACTGTCTCTGCCATAGCAGTATCACCAAATTACGTACTCCATGAGGGAAGAAATTACTAAATCTTATGCTTCCTTGCATCCCTTGTGACACTACCTAGTGTTGCATCGGCAGCTCAATCAAGATGTTTCAGAATAAACAACTATCGAGGAATATAGTATAATGATGAAAAGACATGGGTTCTGAAGTCAAATAGACTTAGATCTGAATCCAGGCTCAGCCACTTAGCTCTATGATCGTGAGTAAGTCAACTACTCTGAAGCTCAGCTTCCCTAACATTAAAATAGAGATTAAAAAATAAATTACCACAAAGTGTGAGAAAACTAAACTAAGCACCTTACCCATTGCCTAGTACATAAAATAACTGTATTTACCATTCTCCTTTCCCCTTGTCCCACATATAATGGTAGAGAGAGAGCACTATTCCGGCCAGGCGCAGTGGCTCACGCCTGTAATCCCAGCACTTTGGGAGGCCGAGGTGGGCGGATCACGAGATCAGGAGATCAAGACCGTCCTGGCTAACATGGTGAAACCCCATCTCTACTAAAAATACAAAAAATTAGCCGGGCGTGGTGGTGGGTGCCTGTAGTCCCAGGTACTCGGGAGGCTGAGGCAGGAGAATGGCGTGAACCCGGGAGGCGGAGCTTGCAGTGAGCCGAGATCGCACCACTACACTCCAGCCTGGGCAACAGAGCAAGACTCCATCTCAAAAAAAAAAAAAAAGAAAGAAAAAGAAAGAAAGAAAGAAAGAAAGAAAGAAAGAGAAAGAGAGAGAGAAAGAAAGAAAGAAAGAAAGAAAGAAAGAAAGAAAAAGAAAAGAAAAGAAAAGAAAAGAAAAGAAAAGAAAAGAAAAGAGAAGAGAAAGAAAGAACACTATTCCCGGAACCCAGAGCCGAATTAGCTATATAAACTTGGTTAAGTGCATCTTCTTTCTGGGCTTTAATCTCTTCATTTACAACTCACAGGACCGTTGGTTTGAAACTAAATAAAATGTGGGTAAGTGACCAAAAAGTGCTACACAGATGGAAGGAATTTTTGTCATTCCACCTATCCGGCTTTTAAAATCAGCCCTGAACCACACTGTATAGAAATGTCTTGAAGCTCAAGGAAGAAGACCAATCTCTTGGAGGTTTAAAAGCTATAAAGGGAAGGAGTATTTGCACTGTCACTAGGAGAAGGAGCCAGTCCCACCAAGAAGCTGAGACACTGCCAAGTGGCTTTGCTCCAGGAGTCCCTAAGTAATTAAGGCCTTGCTCCCCTGCCCTGTTTGCCTGTGACCTCCACAAAGGCTAGAGAACACCAAGTGCTCCACAGCAGCTCTTCTCTTGGCCAGAGTGACAAATGTATTGCTGGCCAAGGATCAGCCAAAGCTATTGCTAAGAGGTTCCTGCCCTTGGCCTTCCTTAGAACAGGGTCGGCCGGGCGCGGTGGCTCACGCCTGTAATCCCAGCACTTTGGGAGGCCGAAGCGGGTGGATCACCTGAGGTCAGGAGTTTGAGATCAGCCTGGCCAACATGGCAAAACCGTCTCTACTAAAAAAAAAAAAAAAAAAAAAAAAAAAAAATTAGCCAGGCGTGGTGGCACATGCCTGTAATCCCAGATACTTGGGAGGCTGAGGCAGGAGAATTGCTTGAACCCGGAAGGCGGAGGTTGCAGTGAGCTGAGACTGTGCCACTGTACTCCAGCCTGGGCAACAAATCGAGACCCTGTCTCAAAAAAAAAAAAAAGAAAAAAGAACACGGTCAAAAACAAGACACCCTTCATTCTTTGTCCTGAGGTTATCAGCTCATGATTCCTAGGAATCAGCCCTAAACACAGCTACCAGGACCCTGGGTCTGGAACATGTTGGATGTGACTCAACTAAAGCCTGACCAGCCAGGCCCTTTGGACAACTGAAAGACAACCTGTAGGCTGTGGAATAAGGGGTAAGGAAAAGGGACCCATGCTCTGCTAAGAGCGTCGAGTCTTAGATGCTCCCAAGGTCACTTTTGGGCTCTTGTTCAGGCTGCACAGGCCCCAGGGACTTAACCACTTCCTTTGCTCATTAAAGCAGAACCCCCCACTCCACCCCTTGGGACTCCCGCCCCCAAGCCTGAAGCCTGGCTCTAGGGTAAGACAGTCCACCAATCTCTCCCTTCAAAAGTGAAAACATACGGGCCCTTTTTGTTGTAAGAGTTTAACTGTTGGGTTGAGAAAGAATGTAAGCCAAAAACAACAAATATGAGGAAGTAAAAAAAAGTTTAAAACATATTACAAGTTAGTCACAGTCACTGTCCCCACTTCATAGTTCCTGGTTCCTGTCATAATTGGTGCTGTTAGAGAACAGCTACAATACAATAGTTTCCAAGACTTATTTTTAAACAATGGAGCCCTCTTTTTCAAATATAGTTCAAATTGGCCTGGCGTGGTGGCTCACACCTCTAGTCCCAACATTTTGGGAGGTGGGCAGATCGCTTGAGCTCCGGAGTTCAAGACCATCCTAGGCAACATGGCAAAACCCCATCTCTACTAAAAATACAAAAGTTAGCTAGGCATGGTGGTATGTGCCTGTAGTCCCAGAAGAGACTGAAGGTTTAGATCAATCAACATGATGTAGACCTTATTTGGATATTGATATTGACCCCATCTCTACAAAAAATAAAAATATTAGCCAGGCATGGTGGCACATGCCTGTAATCCCAGCTACTTGGGAGGCTGAGGCAGGAGAATCACTTGAACCCGGGAGGCAGAGGTTGCAGTGAGCTGCAATTGCGCCACTGCACTCCAGCCTGGGTGACTGGGCTACAGAGCGAGACTCTGTCTCAAAAAAAAAAAAAAAAAATGTTGACCCAGATTTTAACCAACCATATACAATTATCAACCATATACAAATAATATTGCTAATGAGCAAGAAAGTGGAAGTAAACATGTAGATATTCACGTACCAGGCTCTGCTACCAGTTGGTTATTTTGGCTGTGTACTTGTGTCCAAGGTCATTCACTCACTGGGTAGGTTTATGTCCTATGATGCCATCAACTGCCAGTCAAAGAACTAATCGGCATGAGCAAACTAGTGTTCACACAAAACTTGTATAATTGAAACCAAAATCAAAGACACTTTTATTGTAGGTAAATGTACAATTTCCATTAGGCTTGTTAAAATACTGAAAGCAATTTAAATTCATTTATTCCTTCAAAAACAAATATTTACTGAGCATCCCTGTCCATCTATGCTGGCTAGGCACCAAGGACAAAATAAATAACACATAATAGCCTTAGGGGATTCATAGAAACATACCTCTATATTGCTTTCATGGATCCCAAATATTCTGAAGACCTTGCACCAACAAAATTGGGAGAGTGCTGGAAGGGATGACATTTTTATTCCCTTATGAACACAAACAACTTATCAAAAGGCAGCCTGTTCCACAAAGAACCTCTCAACATTACAGCCCTAGCATTTTGGGAGGACGAAGTGGGTGGATTGCTTGAGCTCAGGAGTTCAAGACCAGCCTGGGCAACATGGCAAAACCCCATCTCTATTAAAAATAAAACATAAAAGTCTTTGCAGATGCTGCTGCTGCCGGGAGCCCCGTACTATCAGCCATGGTTAACCCCACCGTGTTCTTCGACATTGCTGTCAACAGCGAGCCCTTGGGCCATGTCTCCTTCAAGCTATTTGTAGACAAGGTTCCAAAGACAGCAGAAAACTTTCGTGCTCTGAGCACTGGAGAGAAAGGATTTGGTTATAAGGGTTCCTGCTTTCACAGAATTATTCCAGGGTTTATGTGTCAGGGTGGTGACTTCACACACCATAATGGCACTAGCAGCAAGTCCATCTACGGGGAAAATTTGATGATGAGAACTTCATCCTAAAGCATACAGGTCCTGGCATCTTGTCCATGGCAAATGCTGGACCCAACACAAACAGTTCCCAGTTTTTCATCTGCACTGCCAAGACTGAGTGGTTGGATGGCAAGCATGTGGTCTTTGGCAAGCCGAAAGAAGGCATGAATATTGTGAAGGCCATAGAGCACTTTGGGTCCAGGAATGGCAAGACCAGCAAGAAAATCACCACTGCTGACTGTGGACAACTCTTAATAAGTTTGACTTGTGTTTTATCTTAGCCACCAGACCATTCCTTCTGTAGGTCAGGAGAGCACCCTTCCACCCCATTTGCTAGCAGTATCCTAGAATCTTTGTGCTCTTGCTGCAGTTCCCTTTGGGCTCCATGTTTTTTCTGTTCCCTTCCATGACTAGCTGGATTGCAGAGTTAAGTTTATGATTATGAAATAAACACTAAATAACAAAAATAAATAAATAAAACATAAAAAATAAATAAAAACAAAGTACAGCCCTACCGTGGAGATACAAGCTGCCCCACTGCTAGAAAATCAAGAAGAGATTTCTGAAATCAAGGTCTTTGTCTACAATTCAACAAACATTTACCGAATTTCTATTTTGTCCTTAGACACTCTGCTAGACAAGGGATCAGCAAACTGAGGCCCTCAGGCCAAATCTAGCCCAAACACCTTGTTTTTGTAAACAAAGTTTTATTAGACACAGCTACACATGTCCATTTAAATATTATCTATGGCTGTTTTCCTGCTACAACTTGCGGTATAGCCCATCAAGCCTAAAATATTTACTCTCTGGCCCTCCACAGAAAATGTTTGCTCATCTCTATGCTACACTCTAGAAAGATGCAGAAATGTATCTTGATCTAGGTGGTGGTTACATAGATAAACACGTTGGTAAAAATTCATCAAGCATTTAATTCATTTTATTGTATGTATGCCGGAACTCAATACTTCTTTTTTTAATGAAATGAAGAGTAATCAGCCCCTGCCTTCTGGCAATTTAAAATCTGGTAGGAGGATATCAAAGTAAATGATTAAAATACAATAGTGAGCCTGCACAGTGGCTCACACCTGTAATCCTAGCACTTTGGGTGGCTGAGGTGAGAAGATCGCCTGAAGTCAGGAGTTTGAGACCAGCCTGGCCAACATGTCGAAACCCTGTCTCCACTAAAAATTAGCCGGATATGGTGGCATGTGCCTGTAGTAGTCCCAGTTACTGGGGAGGCTGAGGCAGGAGAATCACTTGAACCCAGGAGGCAGAGGTTGCAGTGAGCCGAGATTGTGCCACTGCATTCCAGCCTGGGCAACAGAGCGAGACTCTGTCTCAAAAAAAAAACATGAAAAATAAAATTTTTTTTATTTAAAACAATAAAAAAATAGAGTTTGGAATTAGAACATGAAATTTCTAATTAGGTTTAAGTCCTACTTGCACCAATTACTAGACACATGACTTTAGATTCTTCATCTACAAAATGAGAATAATAACAATATATATGTCATTGACTGCTGTGAGTATTAAATAAATATGTAATTGTACCTGACATATAAGTATTCAACATACATTTCTTATCATAACAATTAGCATTATTATTAACTGTCTAATTAGTGGTGGACTTTGCTGTAGCTCAGAGTTCCTGTGACTTCCTGGTAGGTCCCATGGGACCCTAAGTCATATCAAAGTTGATTCTTTTACAAGTTTAGAGCTCAAGCTGGTATTGTACATAAACAGTATTTCACGGAGCTTTAGACTTCTGGCCCAATACCTGGAGAGGTGAAAGTCCTAAGGATGGGGTCCTATCCCACTGCTCAAAGAATGCCTTCTAGAAGCAAAATCAGGAAAGCACTACCTCTAGTTGACCTAGCTGATAATGAGAGAAGCCATACTAGAAAATACACTTAAATACAATATGCTTTTTTGTTTTTTTGCAATGGAGTCTTGCTCCATCACCCAGGCTGGAGTGCAGTGGCGTGATCTCGGCTCACTGCAACCTCCACCTCCCAGGTTCAAGCGATTCTCTTGCCTCAGCCTCCTGAGTAGCTGGGATTACAGGCGTGTGCCACCATGCCCAGCCACAATATCCTTTTGAGCTTAAAACTTCAGTCAAATCTTCCATACCAGGCTGAGAAAACTGGTTCGGTCCAAGGGACTGGCCAGGAGAAGCCATGAGTCTCTGTCAGTGCTACTGGGTATGTAGCTCTAACAGGGGTGATACAGAAAAGTTCTTAAGACTTCGGAGGTACCATAAATTACCTTCAGCAATCTCTGTGACAAACTTAAAGCCTCTTGGATATCCAGCTCTATATAAGGACCAAAAGAGGATGATCACAGAAATCACAGATTTGGAAAAACTAGATGAACCTCCAGAGATCACCACTTGGACTGGCCCCTGCTCTCAGATTGCAAAACACCTATCATTAGGCTTGTTTTACAGATAATGCCACTAAGGTCCAGAGAGGGTAAGCGTGATGGCCTAGGTCAGATATCTAAGAGGCAGTAGGAAAGAAAAAAAGAATATCTAGTCTCAAGGAGTAAGCAATCTTGATGAAAAAGTAACACTCATGAAACTGTCGAAACACATGGTCAGGGAATAAGGGAGATCCCAATGAGGAGCTTACAGGTATGGAAAGAAGGACAAGAGTTGAAGTCTCAGAGTAAAAGTCCCTGCCCAATGTACCTCTCACAAAGTAAAAAGGCCCATCTTTGCTTAATATTTACTACCCTGTAATGCCTATTTACCTGTCTCCCCACTCAATAGTAAGTCTTCCAGTTTATGTACCTTATATTATCCTTATCTATATTATCAGCACCAAGCCTAGACAACTGCATCTCCTGCAACTTTGAAAAGACTCAGACTAGCCCCACTCGCCCAACAATACTAAAAACAAGGTTACCCTGTTAGGCATCTACCAAACCTAGAGGCCAGACCCTCAAAAAAGCGCCTAGATACGGCTAATAGAAAGTGACTTTGACAAGTAATTTAACCTCTTATTTTGTCCATCTCAAAGATATCAATAACATTAACAATCTCAGAAGACCGTATTAAAAATTAAGTATCCACGGTGAAACTCCATCTCTACTAAAAAAAAAATTAAAAAATTAGCCAGATGTGGTGGCGTGTGCCTGTAATCCCAGCTACTCTGGAGGCTGAGGTAAGAGAATCACTTGGACCCAGGAGGTGAAGGTTGCAGTGAGCCAAAATCGTGCCATTGCTCTCCAGCCTGGGCGACAAAGCGAGACTCTATCTCAAAAAAAAAAAAAAAATTAAATATCTGTGAAAGCACTTAACACAGTACTTGGCACATAGTAGGCATTCAATGACTGCTAGCTTCCTTCTCACACCCCCTGTGTCTGGGTTCCTTTAAAAAATAGTTTATTCCTTGGATCAACATTTATTAAACAACAAATATTTATTTGTTGGGCCTCAGGGATAAGATAACGATCTTGCCTTAGGTATCTCTGATAAAACCTCAGCATCTAGTATGACGCCTGCTGTTGCCACAACTGCCTGGCACATAGTAAGCACTCACTAAATAGGGAACTCCCAAGAACACTCTTGGATACAGACCACTGATGCATCACCTCTTTGTACAGCCCACTCCATCTGCTTTGTTAGCCCTAGAGGTGTGCAAGCACAAAAGAGATCAAGTCTCTGGACAGCAGCAGATCTATACATTTACAGAGCTCCCCCCCGCCATAGTAAAGCCTGGCAGTCAAGATGACAAGAAAAACACAAGAACAATTCAGATGAGTCCCTCAAAACTGCATTAAAGACTACACGGCGGCCGGGCATGGTGGCTAACACCTGTAATCCCAGCACTTTGGGAAGCCGACACGGGCGGATCACTTGAGGTCAGGAGTTCAAGACCAGCCTGGCCAACATGGTGAAACCCCGTCTCTACTAAAAATACAAAAAGTCAGCTGGGTATGGTGGTGCACACCTGTAATCCCAGGTGGTGTGCACCTGTAATCTCCAGGCTTAGGCAGGAAAATCCCTTGAATCTGGGAGGTGGAGGCTGCAGTGAGCAGAAAGCACACCACTGCACACCAGCCTGGGCAACAGAGGGAGACTCTGTCTCAAAAATTCAAAAAAAAAGACTATATGGCAATGTTCCAAATTATACAGCATCTCTACTTAAAACCTGGGTTATAATATTAAACTGACCACCCACCCTCACATTTCCTATACTGCCCACTGAAAGAAAAGGGAAGTGCTTCTTCCTTTCAGTGCTGCTTGTTCAGAAAAGCTGATGTCCTGGAAAATGGCTGAGCACCTATCCTGGCAAATAGGATCTAGCAAAAGCTTGAACCCCATAAAAGCATCTCAATCATTCACCTTGCTGGCCTCCAAGGCTGAAAATAGCCCCAAATGAAAAACAAGCTATGTGAATACTTATCTAGTTTCATAGCAAAGACCTTAAGCTAGCTGAAGAGGACAAACCCGTCACTCCTTAACTCAAGCAGACCTAAAAGCCTCACCTGTTTCTGGCCCCATAGCAGCTGGCATAGCTCTGGCACCTCTCAGGCTTCATCTTTCAAAAACAGAAATGGAACAAGTGCAGAACAGGGAAGAGCCTTCTACAGTCAGCCCAGCACTGCTTGAGGGGTGGTGGGGAGATAAAAAGATTCCTGGACACAGATGTCCTATTTTTTTTTTTTTTTTTTTTGAGACAGTCTCACTCTGTCACCCAGGCTGTAGTGCAGTGGTGCGATCTCCACTCATTGCAACCTCCGTGCCTCCCGGGTTGAAGCGATTCTCCTGCCTCAGCCTCTCAAGTAGCTGGGACTACAGGTGCATGCCACCACGTCCAGCTAATTTTTTGTATTTTTAGTAGAGGCAGGGTTTCACCATGTTAGCCAGGATGGTTTCAATCTCCTGACCTCGTGATCCGCCCGCCTTGGCCTCCCAAAGTGCTGGGATTACTGGTGTGAGCCATCGCGCCTGGCCACAGATGTCCTATTCTTTCATCAAATCTGAAAACGAAATGAAAGGCCCTAAAGCAGCCATACCCCAAAAGTAGCATTCTGTACCTCCGCTTCATCTTCTGGCAATAACCTTAACAGGTTTCTCTAACCAGGCCCTGTCTCAATGCCTTTTTAAAGGTAGGTTTACCTAATCCCAAGTCCGAGTCAGTAGGTCGGCACTCTGATATATCAAATCCATCTCTGTCTATTACATACCTTGACCCATGCCATTACAGTCCATTGTTTCCAGGTTCACCTATCACAATATATTAAGTACTTCTAGATGTATGGCCCAGGTTTCATAATGCCCATGTTTCCAGTTTTGCCCAGTGCAAGGCCAGGCTAAGAACAGATGCTTAAAGGCTTATTTGTTGCAGAGCAAAAGTGAGCAGGCACAGAAACAGGGAAGGAAGTATAAGGACAAGAATGTATCCTGCTTTACTCTCCCTAGAGGCCCTCACCCAGTGCATGCTGCCCTCTGGACCTAGACTCAGGCTGGGTTTCCCAAGCCTCCTCTCTTATTACCAAACTCACAGCCCTCTACCTCCTCTGACTGTGTACAGTACTAGTCCCTGGACCCTTTTCATCCTAGATGTTTGCTTCACCTCTGGATATATTTGGAAACTCCTTGAGTATATGGCCCGTCTCTCTTCTTTTTTTTTTTCTTTGAGACGGAGCCTTGCTCTGTCTCCAGGCTGGAGTGCAGTGGTGCGATCTCGGCTCACTGCAACCTCCGCCTCCTGAGTGAAAAGTGATTCTCGTGCCTCAGCCTCCTGAGTAGCTAGGATTACAGGCACCCGCCACCACACCCGGCTAATTTTTTGTATTTTAGTAAAGACGGGGTTTCACCATGTTATCCAGGATGATCTCGATCTCCTGACCTCGTAATCCGCCCGCCTCGGCCTCCCAAAGTGCTGGAATTACAGGCATGAGCCACCGCACCCGGCCAAATAAGACCTTTTTTTTTTTTTTTTTTGACACAGAGTCTCGCTCTGTCGCCCAGGCTGGAGTGAGGTGGCGTGATGTCTGCTCACTGCAAGCTCCACTTCCCAGGTTCATGCCATTCTCCTGCCTCAGCCTCCCGAGTAGCTGGGACTACAGGTGCCCGCCACCACACCCGGCTAATTTCTTGTATTTTTAGTAGAGACAGGGTTTCACCATGTTATCCAGGGTGGTCTCGATCTCCTGACCTCGTGATCTGCCTTCCTTGGCCTCCCAAAGTGCTGGGATTACAGGCGTGAGCCACCGCGCCCAGCCAAGTCTCTCTTCTTATAGCACAAAATACAATACCAGCCTCAAGGAATTATACCAGTAGCTATTTACAGAGTTAAAAAAAAAATCAACTTCCCTCAAGTTTTTAATTGCTCATGTGTGAAAAGGTGAAAAGAATGTCTCACCAGATTGCTCCTCCCTCTTAGGTTATCTGTCTTTCTCTATTTTATCATTGGGTTCCCAGTGAATTTTCTATAAAGAATTCAACCCAAATGGTTTAGCACCTATATTTGGCCTATAATGTGTGATATTCAAGATATCATCGGAGATAACAACTCATTCTTTATATCCCACATCCCTCAGACTATGGGAAATGACTCACCCATGCCAATCCTTAATCAAAGGCAGGAAAAGTCCCCTTGGGCCAAAGCAGGACAATGCTATATCCTCAACACCTTCATTGATGGGCCCTTGCTACGATCATGCTCAAACTCACATCGAAAACTGGAATGGGGCCACGCACAGTGGCTCACGCCTGTAATCCCAACACTTACAGAGGCTGAGGCGGGAGGACTGCTTGAGCCCAGGAGTTTGACACCAGCGTGGGCAACACAGTAAGACTTTGTCTACACAAAAAATAGAGAAATTAGCCAGGTGTGGTTGCTCATGCCTGCAGTCCCAGCTACTCAGCAGGCTGAGGTGAGAGAATCACTTGAGCCAAGGAGGTCGAGGCTACAGTGAGCCATGTGCCACCATATTTCAGCCTCCTGTACAACAGAGCGAGTCCCTGTCTCAAAAATAAAATGATAAAATAAATAAAATAAAATAAAACAAAACTGGAATGTGTCCACCTTTGTGAGCTGAAGTACCAGGAGAAGACTTCCAATCAGAAAAGAAAATTATAATTATCTACAACTGTGTTAAACCAATAGTTCTCAGCAAACTCAAATTATGTATGTTTGGCAGAGCACTATGGGTCATGCCTGTAATCCCAAACTTTGGGAGGCCAAGGCAGGCAGATCACTTGAGCCCAGGGGTTCAAGACCAGCCTAGGCAACATGACAAAACCCTGTCTCTACAAAAAATAATAATAATAATACAAAAATTGGCCAGGCTAGCACACGTCTATAGCCCCAGCTACTTGGGAGGCTGAAGTGGAAGGATTGCTTGAGCCCGGGAGGTCAAGGCTGCAGTGAGCCGTGGCTGCACCACTGCACTCCAGTCTAGATGACAGAGTGAGATACTGTCTCAAAAAAAAAAAAATTATCTATGTTTATATTGAAATATAATTCACATGACATATAATTAATCCTCTTAGATTTTATAATTCAGTGATTTTTAATATATCTATAAGGTTGTACCATCATCACCACAATCTAATTTTTCAGAATATTTTCATTACCCCAAAAAGAAACCCCATATCCATTAGAAGTAACTTCTCATTACCCTCTCCCCCCACACCCTGGCAACCACTAATCTACTTTCTGTCTCTATAGATTTGCCTATTCTGGACATTTCATGTAAATGGAATCATACAATATGTAGCCTTTTCACTTAGCATAATGTTTTCAAGGTTTATCCATGTTGTGGCATCTATCAACACTTAACTCCATTTAATGGCTAAATAAGATTCCATTATACAAACATACCCCCTTTTTTTTTTTTTTGAGATGGGGTCTGGCTCTGTCACCCATGGTGGAGTGCAGTGGCGCAATCTCAGCTCACCACAACCTCCACCTCCCAAGCTTCTTGGGGACTGCTAATTATTACTCCCTTGGGTTAGGTTCAGACATAGCAAGAAATAAGGCTGAACTGAGAGAAACAGTGGTCTCCACATTCTACCTCCTGGAGGGCTAAACAGAACAGGCCCCAAGTTCCCAAGGCTATTCCCTTTTGCCAATGTACATGGAGAACCACTTGGGGCATGGGTTTTACTCTCAGCCCCTGGATCAGGACTGCATAAGTCAGTGTCCCAGGCAAGCTAGCATGACAGCTCCCAGCAGAAACCAGTTCCTTTTGTCTTCAAAGTGCTGGAAACATCTGGCTGGCTCCCACACTGCTCACTCATCCTCTCAACTTGGGAAAGGGAAAGCCAAACATCATGCTGTTCACCATATAACAAAGCACTTTCAATGTCCATTAACTCACTGAATCCTTACAACACTCCCACAATACCAGGGCAGGGACTCTTGCACCCATTTTATAGACCAAGAAACTCCAACCTTGAAATGTTAAGTAATTTTGCTAAGTAACAAAGCACAGAGATATAAGAAGAACCCAAGACTTCTGATTCCTGATCCAGACCCTTGTGAGGTGATTTTAAGGGCCATCCAATGGGAGGCCTTCCCCACCCCTCTACCTAAAATAGCACCCCCATCACTCTCTAATCCTTTGCCCTGCTTACTTTTGTTTTTTAGCACTTATGATTACCAAGCATTATATTACTTATCTCCTTGTTTACTGCCTATCTTCCTACCTGAATATAAAACAATAGGGACTATTATTCTTTACTGCATACCAAGCAGAGTTTCTGGCACACAGTAGGGTCTTAAATATTTATTATATGAATACATCTAGTACAGCCCATAACTGATCCCTCCTACAGTGATGGTGTCTGGTGTCATTACTATCAAGTAAGTCTTCAGTCTATACTCAAGTTTCATTCAGCATTTATTAACATCCACTAAATGTCAGGTCATATGCTAAATGCTAAAGACAGAAATGAATCAAATATAATCCCTCACTCTAGAAAATATAACTTAGTGGTTTGAAGCAGACAATAAAAAAGTGTCCCATTGGCTGGGTGTGGTGCCTCACGCCTGTAATCCCAACACTTTGGGAGGCTGAGGCAGGTGGATCACCTGAGGTCAGGAGTTGGAGACCAGCCTGACCAACATCGTAAAACCCCATCCCTACTAAAAATACAAAATTAGCTAGGCGTGGTGGCGCATGCCTGTAATCCCAGCTACTCGGGAGGCTGAGGCAGGAGAACTGCTTGAATGGGAGGCAGAGGTTGCAGTGAACCAAGATCATGCCATTGCACTCCAGCCTGGGCAACAAGAGTGAAACTCTGTCTCAAAAAACAAAAACAAACAAACAAAAAAAATGGTGTCCCATTATAGAGATGTTCATAGAAGGGAGCACCTAACTAGTGGAAGGAGGAGGAGAAACCGATTAAGAGAGCTTCTCGGAGGAAGTGACATTTGAGCTGACTCTTGAGGAACAATTATAATTTCAACCACCAGAGAAAAGAAGGATATTCTAGACAAAGAGAAAAGCATGAGCACAGGCTGAGACATGAAAGAGCTAGGTATATTTAAAGGCTAGTGGGTGATTTTTAAGTCAAGAAAGGTTTGCCCCAAAATGTTTTTTAAAAAGATAAATGTCTAGTATCCAGAATATATAAAGAACTCTTACAATAACAAAAAAACAAACAACTTAGTTTTAAAAAATAGACAAAGAACTTAGACATTTCTCCAAAGAAGATATACAACTAACCAACAAGTACATGAAAAGATGATCAATATCATTAGAGATTAGAGAAATGCATGTCAAAACCACAATGAGGTACTATTTCATAACCACAGTGAGGCACTATTTCATATCCACAAGAATGGTTATAATAAAAAAAATAACAAACTTTGGTGAAGATGTAGAGAAACTAGAACTTTAGTCCATTGCTGGTATAAGTAAAAAGTGGTTCAGCTGCTGTGAAAAAGAGTTTATTGGTTCCTCAAAAACTAAACAGAATTACCGTATAACCTAGCAATTCCACTCCTAGGTATGTACCCAAAAGAACTGGAAACAGGTACTCAAACAGGTACATGTACACACATATTCTTTTTTCTTTTTATTTTAAGTTCCGGGGTACATATGCAGGATGTGTAGGTTTGGTACATAGGTAAACGGTACACACAAATTCTTAACAGCACTATCCACAAGAGCCAAAAGGTGGAAACAGCCCAAATTGCCCACGTGTGGATGAATAGATAAACAAATTATTGTATAAACATACAATGAAATATTACACAGCCATAAAAAGGAATGGAGTGGCCAGGCATGGTGGCTCACACCTGTAATCCCAGCACTTTGGGAGGCTGAGGTGGGCGAATCACCTGAGGTCAGGAGTTCAAGACCAGCCTGGCCAACATGGAGAAACCCCGTCTCTACTAAAACTGCAAAATTAGCTGGGCGTGGTGGCGCACGCCTGTAATCCCAGCTACTCGGGAGGCTGAGGTAGGAGAATCGCTTGAACCCAGGAGGCAGAGGTTGCGGTAAGCCAAGATCGCACCATTGCACTCCAGCCTGGGCAACAAGAGCGAAACTCTGTCTCAAAAAAAAAAAAAAAAAAAAAAAAAAAGGAATGAAGTGCTGATACATGCTACAATATAGATGAACCTCTAAAACTTATTTTCCCTTATGCTAAGTGAAAGAAGCCAGACACAATACATCATATGACCCCATTATAATCATATGATCAAGGCCGGGCGCCGTGGCTCACGTCTGTAATTCCAGCACTTTGGGAGGCTAAGGCAGGTGGATCACCTGAGGTCAGGAGTTCGAGACCAGCTTGACCAACATGGCGAAACCCCGTCTCTAGTAAAAATACAAAAATTAGCCAGGTGTGGTAGTACATGCCTGCAATCCCAGCTACAGGCAGGAGAATCACTTCAACCCAGGAGTCAGAGGCTGCAGTGAGCAGAAAGCACACCACTGCACTCCAGCCTGGGCTACAGAGCGAGACTCCATCTCAAAAAAATAAATAAATAAAAATAAAATAATCGGCTGGGCACGGTGGCTCACGCCTGTAATCCCAGCACTTTGGGAGGCTGAGATGGGCAGATCATGAGGTCAGGAGATCGAGACCATCCTGGCTAACAGGGTGAAACCCCATCTCCACTAAAAATACAAAAAAATTAGCCGGGTGCTGTGGCGGGCACCTGTGGTCCCAGCTAATCAGGAGGCTCAGGCAGGAGAATGGCATGAACCCAGGAGGCGGAGCTGGCAGTGAGCCGAGATCGTGCCACTGCACTCCAGCCTGGGCAACAGAGAGAGACTCTATCTTGAAAAAATAAATAAATAAAATAAAATAATCATATGATCAATAGATCATATGATTCCATTTATATGAAATATCCAGAATAGGTAAATCTATACAGACAAAACACAGATACACAGATTGATGGCTGCCAGGGGAAAGGGAGAGGGGGGAATTAGGAACAACTGCTTAACAGGTATGGATTTCCTTAGGGTTGATGAAATAGTTTTGAACTACATTTATGATAGTACTAAATCCCACTGAATTGTACACTTTAAAATGATTAATTTTATGTTATGTGATTTTCCTTTTTTTTTTTTTTTTTTTAAATAAACGGCCTACGTCACCATACTCTAAAAGGAAAAACTCAAAAGTCACTGTTTTCCCATCCAGCTGCCCCTTCCTGCCTCTTCAGGAAGCCTGCTCTCCCATCCAGCAGCCGTCCAAACCTGCCATTTTAGCAATGAGTTATGCTCCACTGGTCAGATTTTCTAGTCATTTCCTGTGTGTCAGGCAGTCTAAAATCCCTAGTGAGAAAGCAAGCTCCCTTTTAAATAGGATGTATTGGTCCATGTATCTCATCCTCTTTCCAGACAGACCAGGTCATGGTTGAGGAGTAAGGGAAAGGGGCTGACTGACCTCTTTTGAAGCAGCAATTTGGAGTGGTGCTAGCAGAGAGCTAGAGGCTGGGTGACCAGGGAGGCCAGAGATATAACCATCGCACGATGGTCTGAATATGATTTATTTTTCTTTTGGGGAGGGGCAGGGGTTTAGGAAGAGTAGGTAAGTATTTAACAAACAGCTTTGGAGCAATATCTGGTTTCAGAAATAACTAAAATCTCTCAATAACAACTGTGTTCTTCACTTTCCAGAACCAACAATTCTAATGCCAAAGTTCTTCAGAAAAACATGAAAGATTTTACTCCCAAAGTTTGACACTGAAACCATCCCCCAGCTGTCCACAAACTATTTTCATTGCCCTGAGAAGGCACTGGAAACTTGGGAGACTGGAGACTTTGGGAACAGCATTCAAGCCCATCCTCTATCAGCCAATAGTTTCCAAGGTAGTCATCACTAATGCTTGGAAATCAAGACACAAGAAGTAACCTGCAAGGGTCACAGGTTCTAATGCCCTTCAGGCACCTTAAACTTAAAGTAGTATTGGCAATAAAAACCAACAACAAATACTGTTTTCACAGGCCATTATGTGGCCCTTAAATACATTCTCTCAGTGGCCCTAAGGCTCAGAGAGATTAATGATTTACTAAGGGTCATGAGGCCAACAAACAACAGCAAAGCCAGATTTCAAACTCTGGCCTGACTGCTTGCAAAGCTCATGCCATTGCCACAATACAAAAGTGCCCAGCACCACACATCCTGTCCTGCTTCCTGGATCTCCATGAGAGTGTGTTCTGACCATTCATAATAATCTAATGCTTCTTAGTTCAACATTAATCCTAATAGCCACAGAAAGAGAATTCTCTCGGCAATAGCAACCCAGAACACTGATGCCACTGAGAAGTACCTAAGATTGCTATCTGGGCTACTTTACCATTCACTGGGTCACCAACCAAACCTCCTAAAAACCCACAAGGTAGATGTTCTGCCTTGAGTGACCCTTGAAGGCAAGAGGGGGAATGGTAGGGAAAAAAACAAATGTAGAAGAGGCTGCAGATAAAATTCTACGCCAGAAATTAGTAAACCTGAGATATAGTTTCTGTTCTGCCCCTAATTACATATATGACATTGGGAAGTCACCTGCTTTCTTTGAATTTGTTTACAATGATATGGAGATAACAATCCCCTCCTGTCCCACCTCACAGAGCAGCTGTGGGCATGGTAAGCAAAAAGACAGGTCTTAAACAGGGGAGTGATTTGTAAAGTGCAGAGCACAAACCAATCTGGGGAGTTATTATAATATGACTACCATCAGTTGGCTGGGGAGAAGATTAATGTCCATGAAACCAACAGAAAGTGAAACAGTAGATAATTAGGTGACAAATTATATGGTACAGACTAAGAAGATTATAATCTAGAAAGGGAAGTCCCTGGAATAAGTCAGAAAAACTACAGAGAAAAGAATGAACAGGATTGGAGGGTTTTGGGAAGCCATAGCCGGAGGAAAATGTATAGCTAGGGAAAAGAGGTATGAAGGGCCAGGCGCGGTGGCTCATGCCTGTAATCCCAGCACTTTGGGAGGCTGAGGCGTGTTGATCACCTGAGGTCAGGAGTTCGAGACCAGCCTGGCCAACATGGTGAAACCCCGTCTCTACTAAAAATACAAAAATTAGCTGGGTGTGGCGGTGTGCACCTGTAGTCCCAGCTACTCGGGAGGCTGAGGCAGGAGAATCGCTTGAACCCGGGAGGCGGAGGTTGCAGTGAGCCAAGATCATGCCACTGCACTCCAGCCTGGGTGATAGGGCGAGACTCCGTCTCAAAAAAAAAAAAGAGGTATGAAGAAGAGGAAAGCAACAGTACTAGAGGAGATGCTGTGTGTTGGGATGTCAGGGAGGCCACACTGGGTAGGCACGATAAGGCCAAACTGTCGGGGGAAGATAGGCAGCCGAGCAGCTGGGGCAGGACGCAGCTAGCAATAGGAACCCACTGCAGCTAACATGAGCTATGGGGAGGGCAGAGCTAGATTTTACAGCAAGCATTTATTGGGCACTAACAACATGGTAAGCACTGTCATAGGGAACGGTGACACAAAGATAGGTAAGACATAAGCCCTGCTCTCATGACTCTGCATTTGAATCCCAGCTCTTCCATTTGCAGAGCAACATGGACAACAAGGGAACACATTCTGTAATGAGACAGACCTGGTTTCAAATCCCTGCACTGACACTGCCAGATGAGTGACCTTCCACAAGTAACCAAAGCTCTTTAATTCCCAGTTTCCTCATTTGCACTGAAGAAGTAATAATTATCTTTCATAGGATTAAAAAAAAAAAGAAACTTCATATGTGCTTTTCAGGCACATGATAAATAATAACTTATTATCATTAACTAGCTTTGTGACCTTGGATAAGTTGCTTAACCTCTCTGGGCCTCAGTTTCATCATATGTAAAACAAAACTAGTTATAGCTACCTCACAAAGTTGTTGTGAAGATTAAAGAAAATTATTGGTGTAAAGCACCTAGCCTAGAGAAACAGCTCAGCAAAAGTTCCCTTTTCTTCCCTCTGTCTCTTCTTTCCTTAACCCTCCTCCTTTCCCTTCTCCCCAGCCCATATGTGAGATCTCCCCTACAGCAATGCTCAGCTCCCAAAGGAGGGCAACGAGGACACAGCCAGGACCCTTACTGATTCCACTCCTAGAGAGCACCAGGCCCATTTAACCCCAAACCAAGTCTAACTTACCAACGCTTGACCACTCCTATCCAGGAACATGTTCTTTACTCACTTCTCGCCTAGTGACTTCAATTCACAAGCAAGAAGTCCTTTTTACCTGAAAGCCAAACAATTCCTCCCTGCTTACTCATTCTCCCAAGAAACTAACTAGAAGAGAAAGCATCAGTGTCTAAAATGCTGATCAGAGAGAGGAGACTGGTATTCCCAGTGCTTTAGAATGATAGGATAAAAGGAGAGGTCCTGGGCACCCTTGCTGGGAGACAGATAAATCCTACTGGCCCTTGTGCATATATGACAAGGGCAGGCAAACCTGCTGCAACTCCCAACAGTTCTGGGAATGCCTGAGAACAAGGCCCTCGGCCTGCTAGAGTTACTTAGGCATGAGGGGAAAATTAGGTATTTACTAGTAAAGGTCAACTTATAAATACCTGATTAACCCAAGCAAACACACTCTGCTCTACCTTATGTGAGAATTTACAACTGATCCGGAACAGAAGTCAAGCTGAGTACACGTTTTCAAAGCTATAACTAACAATTATTGAGGTATTTGGCAGGGTGGGGATAGGGGATTGACGGCTGGCTACAAAAGCCCATGCAAATCAGCTAAGTCCAGAGTCTCCACTGAAAGCTGCTTCTTCTGGAACAACAACCTCTGAACAAACCTGCAGTGTAAATGTGACCTTGCTAGAAAGACAAGAGCCAGCCCTCCAATGAAGACGATGGGAAATGTAGAGAAGCAAGGCATACCAATTCCAAGATGCTTGCTTAATCCCAGGGAGTTCCTTTTGTGAGGAAATAATAATAATAATAATAATAATAATAATGTTGTTCTGTAGGAAGACACTAACAGATCAAGCCTGTGAAGCCATTGTCTAGACTCCCCCCGGTAGCTCTGCTTTTTCCCCTGCACTCCCATCACACTTTGCAAACCATCAAGGGGAAATGAAAGAAACTATCTTTCTTTAAGCGCTTACTGTAAGCCTTATAGAAAAGGTTTTAATCTTTTTTTTAAACAACCTCCCAATAACCAGCTAATCCTAGTTCTATTTTATTTATAAATGAAGAAACTGAGCAACGCACTCAGGAAAGGGGCTGGGCAGAACCCAAATATGAACCTGGTCTGTCTGATTCCAAATCGTAAACTTTCTTTCAACAAATATTTTTTGAGAGCCTACTACATGCCAGGCACTACTCCTGGTGAATACATAACAGTGCATGAGACAGACAAGAACCCTATCTTTATGGGGTTTTCATTCTAAACCAAACTGCCTCCATATTTTACCACATCATGTATTTAGTAGGTAGATATCAGTATTTCTTTATCTTCAACCAGGCAGGACTCAATAAACATGTATTGAAGGCCAGACCCAGTGGCCCATAATTCCATCACTTTGGGAGATGGAGGCAGGAGGATCACTTGAGCCCAGGAGTTCGAGACCAGCCTGGGCAACATAGTGAAACCCTGCCTCTACAAAAAATAAAAATAAAATCAGTCAGGTGTAGTGGCATGTGCCTGTAGTCCCAACTAATCAGGAGGCTGAAGCAGGAGGATTGCTTGAGCCCAAGAGCTCAAGGTTGCAGTGAACCACGATCATACCATAGCACTCTAGCTGGGGTAACAGAGTGAGACCCTGTCTCCCAAAAACAAAAGAAATGAATGTAGTCCTTTCCCTCAACTCACAGGAATTCGTCTCAGCTGCTACCCAAACAGCATTCAACTGTTTATCCATTAATTTTGCATCCTTCTTCCTACCTAGGTCTAGCCATATCTTAAACCAAAAGCTTCCTTACAGTGCTAGCAAATTGGCTCCAGCCACCCACTAAGTATGACAATAATAGTATTTCATAGTTTACAAAAGACTTTCACATACATTATCTTACTTAACCCTCATAAAATTAAACAAGATAGGTATTATTCCCTTTAACACATAGGGGAACAGACAACCAGAAAGCTTAGTTTCACCACTGAGTAGAGGAACTGAGCCACAGCACAGTTCTTCCTAGTCCCAGAATGCATTATTTGCCCCTTCTCCTAAGAACATTTCATATCTATTCTCCATAGCATACAAACCAAAAGGAATGTTGCGTCCTTATTTAGTTCAATATATTTGACTAAGCTATTTCAGGTTGCCTATGTTATCAAAACAATACAAAGCAAAAATGCATGTTTCATCCTATTGCAGTATTTATTTTGATTATTAATATTTTATGACTTCTTCCACTAAAGGCGTTTTAACTATATTTTGTTGTTGGTTTGATTTTTTTGTTGTTGTTTTTAGGGGTTTTTTTTTTTTTGAGACAGGGTCTCACTTTGTCACCCAGGCTGGAGTGCAGTGGCATGATCTTGGCTCACTTTAGCCTCGGCCTCCCAGGCTCAAGCAATCCTCCTGCCTCTACCCCCAAGTAGCTGGGATTACAAGCACACACTACCACTCCTGGCTAATTTTTTGTATTTTTTGTAGAGACAGGGTTTCGCCATGTTGCCCAGGCTGGTCTCAAGCTCCTGAGCTCAAGCGATCTGCCTGCCTCGGCCTCCCAAAGTGCTGGGATTACAAGCATGAGCCACTGTGCCTGGCCTATATTTTGTTATGTTCCAATTTGCCATTTATTCCCAAAGGAACTTTTTATGTTAAACACTAAGTATACACTATATGCATAGAAAAACGTCTGAGATAGTTTTACAATTGTTTTCAAGTCAGTGAGAAAAATAACTCAACTTATAGGGATGCCTTTACATGTGTTTGCCTTTGCCAGGAAAGCCTTTATCCTGTGAAGTGACATACACTGCTAGGCAGAGGTTGCAGAAAGTATAAGCCCCAAATGCAAGGTTAGTATCTTGGCATGCTCTTTGCAAAAAACCAACCAACCAAACAAAATCCAAGCACCAAGGTCAACAGGCATATTCCAGCAACCAAGACCAAGCTGAGGGTTTGTCATATCACTCCAGTCCAGGGAGCATTAAGCCTAGCTCTGTAGGTTGCAAACCAACTACAAGAAAAACACAAACAAACAAACAATAAAAGAAGAGGAAGGGGAGGAGAAAATAAAAATTTTAAAAAAAAAAGATACAAACTCTAAAGCCAGATGTCCAGGAAAATAACAGCACATTCTGGGCAAATCAGAAAGACACAGCGGGCCTTATTTGAAAAACTAGCCAAGGCTTTGCCCAAAACCGCTACCCTTGCCAGTCTGTCATAACACCTGAAATTCCAGCACTATAACTTCATTCTGTTCTTTAACAAATACACCCTGAGTACCAAATCTTGCAGGAGCGGGAATAGTCAGATGAGGGAGGTAGATTCATGCCTCAGTGACTTAAATATCAGACAGATTAGCGAGAGGCAGAGTAGTCTGAAAAAGCAGGGCAAGAAGTCATTCTGGCTAAAGGAACCGAAGAAGACTCTCTGGATATGAGAACTTAGCGGCTTAAAAGGATAAGAGGACATGAAATCATTTGTGCTACCTTAGGAAAGTAACCTGAAGCTACGGAGAGACCTGGATTTGAATACTGATTTAGTTGCTTACAGCCTGTAATGACAATCAAGCAAGTTATTTTCCTTTTCTGAATCTATTTCTTCACCTGCAAAATGGGCATTATGAAGCATACCTCAAAAGATAGGTGTGTAAAACACTAGCCCTGATCTGGCAAACGGTAGGACTTAAATATCTTTTCCTTATCCCTTTTTCTGGTTAGAAGAGGAACACATACCAGAGAAGGATACTCCAGGGCAATAGAAATGACTTGCCAGCTCACAGAGCAAGGCCATTTGAGGGCTACCAGAACAGACAATCAACCTGAAAAGACACCTTAAGAAGTGCAGAAACCCAGGCCACATCCAAGTCCCAGCCTAAATTTCTCCCCACCATAAAATGTTTGGCAGTCCATTTTGGACAAACATTACATCACTGTAGATTTAGTAGATTAGGAAATGGAAACCCACTCCTCAGCTCCCCAGGAAACATAGCTCTGTGCCAACTTCTGGTACTCTAGGAGGCCGGAGCAGGACCTAGTGCAAGGAAAGCAGTGAGTCCAACTGTCAACACATTTTAATTAGTCCAACCTTAAAAGACTATAACCACATGAGATTAAAAGGAGCCCCCAGGGAAAGCCTCTGCCCTTCACACAGTTCAGCCAATTAGATATGCTCAAGTGCCCTAATTTTTATCACTGAATTCTTTGGGGAATCAGGCCTCACCAAGCTCTGACTTCTGGCTAAGAGTACAAGCATATGCTCAGCTCAAGAGGAGCAGTTAGGGGTCAGCTGTAACAGAAGCAGCATAAGTATGCCTGGAGGCCCTAACACCCTTCCTGCGTAGGTAAACTGAGCTAACAGAACTGCCCTCTTGCCAGGCTCCACCCCTCACTCCAGAATGCAATCCATTCCCCAGTGGCTATACTGAACCTAATCCATACTAAAAAGCTAGTTTTGGTCCTCAGTTCAGAGGTAAACACATGGCCAGACCCAGTAGCTCACACCTGTAATCCTAGCACTTTGGGAGGCCGAGGTGCGAGGATCACTTCAGGCCAAGAGTTCAAGACCAGCCTGGGCAAATCCATCTCCACAAAAAAAAAAAAGTTTTTAATTTTTTTTTTTTTTTTTTTGAAATGGAGCTTTGCTCTTGTTGCCCAGGCTGGAGTGCAATGGCGCAATCTCGGCTCACTGCAACCTACGCCTCCCGGGTTCAAGCGATTCTCCTGCCTCAGCCTCCCAAGTAGCTGGGATTACAGACATGCGCCACCACGCTCAGCTAATTTTTTTGTATTTTTAGTAAAGACGGGGTTTCTCCATGTTGGTCAGGCTGCTCTCGAACTCCCTACCTCAGGTGATCCACCCGCCTTGGCCTCCCAAAGTGCCGGGATTACAGACGTGAGCCACCGCACCCGGCCAAGTTTTTTAATTTTTAAAAATTAGTGGAGTGTGGTGGCACCTGCGTATAGTCCCAGCTTGGAAGGCTGAGGTAGGAAGATCACTTACGCCCAGGAGTTGGAGGTTACAGTGAACTATGATCATGCCACTGCACTCCTGCCTGGGCAACACAGTGAGACTCTGTCTCAAAAAAAAAAAAAAAAAGTGGTAGTAACATAAACACAGTAATACTTGTGCATTAAAGGGGAGTTTTCAAAAATGGAAGTGACTTTGAGAATCAAAAGAGTTGAGCTATAATGGTAAACCAGATGGCACATATGAAAATGGAGGTAAAGAGCCAGACACGGTGGCTCACGCCTGTAATCCTAGCACTTTGGGAGGCTGAGGTGGGAGGATCATGAGGTCAGGAGATAGAGACCATCCTGGCTAACACAGTGAAACCCTGTCTCTACTAAAAATACAAAAAATTAGCCGGGCGTGGTGGTGGGCGCCTATAGTCCCAGCTACTCGGGAGGCTGAGGCAGGAGAATGGCATGAACCCGGGAGCTGGAGCTTGCAGTGAGCCGAGATTGCGCCACTGCACTCCAGCCTGGGCAACAGAGTGAGACTCCATCTCAAAAAAAAAAAAAAAAGAAAAAAAGAAAATGGAGGCAAAGAGACTTGTTCAAGTTAATGACAACATATTGTACTCAAAAGCCAATGAAATTTTACATTTCCCCAAGAGCTCAGACCCACTCCCTTCCAACTGGTGTAATGCCAGTGTAGCCACACTTTTCCTGTTGTCATTAAGAGTTAGAAAACAAGGCCGGGTGCAGTGGATCACGTCTGTAATCCCAGCACTTTGGGAGGCCGAGGCGGGCAGATCACCTGAGGTCAGGAGTTCAACATGAGCCTGGCCAACATGGTGAAACCCTGTCTCTACTAAAAATACAAAACTTAGCCGGGCGTGGTGGCACACGCCTATAGTCCCAGCTACTTGGGAGGCTGAGGTACAGGAATCGCTTGAACCCAGGAGGCGGAGGTTGCAATGGGCCGAGATCACACCACTGTGCTTCAGCCTGGGCGACAGAGGTAGACTCTGTTTCAAAAAAAAACGAGAGTTAGAAAACAAGATTATAAGGAAGAGTGAGAACCTAGGAGAACAGGGTACTAAAGAGAGAGGGATAAACCAAAGAATTGCAAAGAACAGATCATCAGACAATTCAGAGGAGAAAAACCAATACAGTAATGATAAATTACTCAAATTTGTGTATGAATAAATGCCTATCACATTATTTCTTAAGATCTGCACACATCAACCTTGTAAGATAGGTTCTGTTATCCCCACAATACCTGGGATGAGGAAATTTAAGCCCAGAAAAGTCAAGAGTAACAGAACCCAGGCTAAACTGAGCCTACCTAATTCTTAGTCTCATGGTCTTTTTATTAAACCAGATTTTCCCTAAAGAAAGCTGTGAACACTCAAGAGAACCAACCTAGGAAGAGGGAAGAAAATGAAAAAAAGTTTCAAGAAAACAATGGAAAGAAAAGGCATTAAGACAGAAGCTACAAAATAGTAAGCAGTTGTTTTTTAAAATTAGAAAATCTTGTATTCCTCCTCCACTCACTCAGAGTATGTGACTAGATATTGGACAAAACAGCTAGTTTCAGGCCTGCCCCCATGACACAGAGCTGACATAACCACAGCCCTACTACCTAACAATACCCCTACTAGAGCAGCTGACTTCCCCTCTGAGAAGAACTTAGGAACTTGTGTACTAAACCAAAGAGACGACCAGATAAGGACTCCAAGCACTCTAATCAGCAAGTCCACCCTAGTTCCTCTGTCCCAAGCCAGGACTTACCCTAGTCTAGAGGAAGTTCTCACTAAGCATAGCCTAAATTCAGCTATCACTTTGCCTCCACTTTGAGCCCACGTGAAGGTTGGCAGAAGACCCTGAGGGAAAGGGATATTAATCATCTTCTCTCTGGTCAAGAGTAGCTGATAGGAGGCCGGGCGTCGTGGCTCACGCCTGTAATCCCAACACTTTGGGAGGCCGAAGCAAGCAGATCATGAGGTCAAGAGATACCATCCTAGCTAACATGGTGAAACCCCGTCTCTACTAAAAATACAAAAATTAGTTGGGAGTGGTGGCAGGCACCTGTAATCCCAGCTACTTGGGAGGCTGAGGTGGGAGAATCGCTTGAACCCAGGAGGCAGAGGTTGCAGTGAGCCGAGATCGCACCACTGCACTCCAGCCTGGCGACAGAGCAAGACTCCATCTCAAAAAAAAAAAAAAAAAAAAAAAAGAGTAGCTGATAGGATATGGTCACTCGGTGTTCTGTCAGCCACTCCATATCCCACTAGAAAATCAGAGATGTAGCCAGGCGCAGTGGCTGATGCCTATAATCCCAGCACTTTGGGAGGCTGAGGTGGGTGGATTCCTTGAGCTCAGGAGTTCCAGACCAGCCTGGGCAACATGGTGAGACCCCCATCTCTACAAAAAATATAAAAACTAGCCAGGCATGGTGGTACACACCTGTAGTACCAGCTACTTGTTGGGCCGAGATGGGAGGATCGCCTGAGCCTGGGAGGTGGAGGCTGCAGTGGGCTGTGATGGTGCCACTGCACTCCAGTGTGGGCAACAGAATGAGACCCTGTCTCAGAACAAAACCAGAAAAAAGTAAAAAGAGTATTATAGAAAGCATATTTACTTCCAATGCCTCCATGAGGTAAAAATTAATATTCCCTTTTTTGCAAATGTGGACAAAAGGGAATATGAGGCTCAGAGAGGAAAAGCAATCTTGTTACGATCTCACAAACAGAAAACTGGCAAGATCTGGAATTGAAGTCAGGTTTGTCTGTCTCCAAGACTCTCTGATTTTCCTAAAGTCAAGGCTCAGCTTTGTTAGGAAGTTTAATAGCTAAAAAGCAAAGAGACTTGGGTTCTCAGACTTAGATTCCACCATGGAGTTACTGTATGACTTTAGGCAAATCATTTCATTTCTTTGGACCCCAGAAAACTCATTTGTAAAACGCAGCAATGTGAAATAAGCATAGAAAGAATTATTTGGTTCCTGAAGTCCTGTGGAGTGTAGCCCCTTGCCCAGCACTTCAAATAAGTTCAGCTACCCCACCACTAATCATCCCCTAGCACTGACCCTCCTTCTGACTGCCATATATTTTCTGTTAATGGCACCACCAGTCTCTTCATGACCCACACTCAAAACACTGGTGTATCTTTGACTCTTTTCTTTCTTTCCTTCCCTTCCTACATTTAAACTCTGAGTCCTACTGATTTTACCTCCACAATGCAGACCCTGATGTCTTCTGCTCATGAACAGTTGCAAAGTCTCCTATCTAGGCTCATTGCCTCCAATCTCACCTTTACCAATGTACTGTGCATATTCTGTGAGATTAACCTTGCTAAAGCAAAACTCAGGTCATGTCTCTCCCCTTGTCAAAATGTGCAAGGACTATTTATTCCCTATGGAATCAAGTAGCCTGACAATTTAGGCCCTCCTTGATCTTTTTATGGTACTCTCCGGCACAGCTACCACTCTCCAGCCAATCTAAACTACTGACCCCCAAAGACTCTTTACTTTTTCCCACTCCAGACCTTTACTCATAACATTTCCTATGACTGGAATACTTCCCACAAATTCCCTTATATTTCTACCTGAAGTATCTGAAGACCCACTAAGCTGCCACCTCCTCTACAAAGCTTCTCTGATCTCCCTCAGCAGAGAAGATCACAACTGCCAACAAGACTATCAGTATCAATCACAGGGCACTGAACCAAGATTGCCTTGTACAAAAAGCTATAAAGTGAGAGACTCGATGTGAGGATTAACTAAAATAATGCATGTGAAAGTACCTAGCCCAGTCCTGATAAAGAATAGGTACTCAGGCCAGGCGCGGTGGCTCACGCCTATAAACCTAGCACTTTGGGAAGTGGAGGCGGGCGGATCACGAGGTCAGGAGATCAAGACCATTCTGGCTAACACAGTGAAAACCCATCTCTACTAAAAATACAAAAAAATTAACCGAGCATGGTGGCTGGCGCCTGTAGTCCCCGCTACTCGGGAGGCTGAGGCAGGAGAATGGCATGAACCCGGGAGGCAGGGCTTGCAATGAGCCAAGATCGCGCCACTGCACTCCAGCCTGGGCGACAGAGCGAGACTCCGTCAAAAAAAAAAAAAAAGAGAAAAGAATAGGTACTCAATAAATAGAAGCTCTTATTATAATATAAAATGTGAGCATACATCTTAATTCTCCTGCTGTATTGAGTCCTTCTACTGGGCAGGGATTGTCTTATAACACATAATAAACATGCTAAATGTTGACTAAAGAGATAAAGAACACTAACTACAAAGACACAGCCCCTACCCCAAGGCTTAAATTCAGAACAGTTCAACCAGGGTGATAGTTATAATATAAACTGAATATACACCACTCTGTAGCTAGGTACTACCTACTCAGAATTCATAAGTAAAATACAGCCTCTCTTTCCATCTCCCATCCCACCTCTAATCCTAGTTTCCCAGGCCACTTGGGTGATAGAATAAACTAACACCACTTAACAGTCCTATAAATTGTATAATTTTTAATCAAAATGCCTATCTCCACCTAAATTCTAAACTCAGATAGCTGTTTCTTCCCCCCCACTCCACCCCACACCAAGTTATTAAACAAAAATAGAAACAATTTTGGTCTTGGGATCAGATAAAGCTAGTTTCAAATCCTGGCTCCGCCACCTTGGGAAAATGACCTTACGTTCTCAGAGTTACAATTTCTTCATCAGTAAAATGAGAGCTATATCCACCCTTAAGAGTTGTCTTGCAGATGTAAAACACCTACAAAGGTGCACAATAAATAGTAGCTGTCATCATCATTCTTACCATGGAAGTTATTTCAGTTGTCTTAATTACATATTTATCTCTTCAGAGATATGAAGTGTGAGTTCCAGTGACCTTTGCTCTTGTCAGCAAAAGTTTCTTGAAACAAGACCTCCACAAACGCGACCGCCCAGCAACAAATACACACACAGACACACACTGCTTTCTAACCCGTGTGTGTGTGTTACACCTGAAGGCCACCCATCTCCCCTGGCTGCTGTATTTCAGAAGCCCAGCTCTGGGAACTTGGCAAGCACAGACACATTTGTTCGAACATACACTGTAGTGACAAGAGTTCTGAGAGCTTCCTGAGAGGCCTGAGATAACCCAGAGAGGCCAAACAGGAGCAGAGCTACTGAATCACACTGAGAAAACTAGAGGCACATGAGATTTGAAAGCCTGCCTGCTTGCCTGCCTGCCTGCCTGCCTGCCTGCCTGCCTGCCTGCCTGCCTGCCTGCCTGCCAGTGAGATTTCTGGTCATTACCTAGGCCAGAGATCAACACAAGGCAGCCAGGAGCTCTGTGTATATGGCCAACAGAGGAAAGGGTCAGATAAGCCCTTACTGGGCCGTGCTGACAGCACAGTTGCTTTTATTCTTTTGTCTCCTCCATCACGTCTCCCAAGAGGCCCCTCCCCAGCGTCTTGAAGGAAAGCTGAGGTGATGCCTGCTCAGGCTGGAGTTCTCAGCATCAGAGATAACATTTAAAAAGCCAGCAATCTTCACAGGACTATCCTATCTCTCTGCTGCACAACAAGCCCAGGAGTGGGAACCATGAAAGGCTTCCTCCTCCGTTCCACAAGCTAGTCTCAGCAAAGTAGTGAAAGTTCATTCTGTTCATTCAGCTGCCTCAAATTTGACCTGAGGTAAACCCATGTGGGCCATGGAACCAAAGACAGGGAGCAGGAAGACCCAAGAAGGCCTTGCCTACAGGTTTCATGTCCTCTTCAAGCACAGTTCTCCACTCCTACTGCAGCCACCTGCTCAGGGTAGTCATTGCTGTGGCAAACAAAAACTGCCAACCAAAGTCAATAGCCAAACCATCCCTCATTATGACTGATAACTGTCACTGAGCACAGCTTCAGTAGGTGCTTAGTAAATAGGGATGAAGTACTAGGTCAGGCAGAAAAATAATCCCTACAGAACTCCTCAGAAAACCCAGCATGTGAATTCTATCCCAATCCCAGGGCATGCTCATCTAACAGTTTTACAGGAACTGATGTCAAGTACTTGGTATTCTCCCTCCCCACCTATTCAATCCAAAGATCAATTCATTGTTATTCAGTTGGTCAACAAATATCTATTGGGCACATACTCTCTGACCAGCACTCTCATAGGTACTGAGGATATGGACTACAGCCAACAAACCAGACATGGCTCTTGCCCTTAAGAGACAAGGAAATATGCAAAAATAATAATAATAATAAATAAAATACAGTTTTAATTTCTTTTTTACTTTTCTTTTCTTTCTTTCTTTACCCTCTCTTATGGTGCTGATAACTCCATTTTTCAAGTGAGGAAACTGTCATTTGAGAGTTTGGATCACACTGTCCTACTGTCACCAAGAACTCAAACCAATGCCCAGTGCTCTTAGGTACTAGCTTGCTGTAAAAGACATATCTTGAGAGGCCGAGGCAGGCGGATCGCAAGGTCAGGAGTTCAAGACCAGCCTGATCAACATAGTGAAACCCCGTCTCTACTAAATATACAAAAATTAGCTGGGCATGGTGGCACGCACCTGTAATCCCAGCTACTCAGGAGGCTGATGCAGGAGAATCACCGGAACCCAGGAGGCGGAAGTTGCAGTGAGCCAAGATTACGCCACTGCACTCCAGCCAGGGGACAGAGCAAGACTCTGTCACAAAAATTAAAAAAAAGACATAGCAAGCTGCCTCTTGTTGTAAGTGGCATAAGCAGGGTGTGAAGTGCATAGAGAGCACTGCAGATAGTAAGTGCTACCAGAGTTTGTTCACAGGTCAGCAGTATCTCACAGCTAGAATTAGTGTCAGGAAAGACTTCATAGAGGACTGGAAGTAGAAATAAAGAAGGACAGGTAATAAAGACATTCTGAAGGAAGTTAAATGACATAAGTAAAAACAAAAGTGAAGCAGTATAAATAAAAGTTTGTTCTGCAGATCAGAACAAAGAAAAAAGCTTGGCTTGCCAAGAATGCAGCAAGGGCAACAGAGGGAGATGAAGTGAGTAAAGTGGTCTGGGGCTGGAACTCTGTGTCAGGAAAGCAACCACCACCCATAGAGAAATTTTAGAACCTGCACCTTCTCTATTCCATGCTCCCCAGCAGAAAACAAAAGTTTAAGTGCTGTTGGCTCATTTCCGGATTTTTCTTGCATGACTTCTCACACAAAAGAAATCTGCTCCACTCTGATAAACGTGACAGGACCACAGCCATCCCTCTTCAAGTCTCGCCTGCTCTGGCAAGTTGTATCAACATAGGCAAAGTTGTCAAATTCTCAATGCCCAGAGAACCTCCCCTTGGCACTTTCCAGGTGGCCACGAGTAACCCCACAAAGTTTTTAATACATTTACCCTGCCTGTGGAGGCCCCAAATCCATAATGGAGCCAGCTGAACAGCTCAATGGTGAGACATACAACATAAGGCTCTGACCTGTCTCCTTCAGATGCCTATTCTGTACATCCCAGCAAACAGATTCCTCATTGCTCTGAACAGATATTGTCAAGAGAGTGGTATAGGGTGCATATATTAGGCACCATATGAAACAGATATTGCTGGGCTTCTTTTTCTGTGCCTAATAAAAAAGCTCTCTAGCTGGATAGGTCCAAAGAAGCAGCACTTGACATTTGACTTTGTATATCCCTAATTGTACCCAGACCAATTTCTGTGAACATAATATAATATTGTGAACTGCTTCCTGGTTCTCCTCTGTGTAGGTCCCAGACCTCCTAACAACTCAAACAGGCTCCATTAGGGTAGACAGGCTCCACAACAGAGTGAGAACAACATATGAATGAGAATCAGAGAAAATTATATTCTAGCCCTGGCTTACAAAAACCTTGGGTAAGTTTGTTCTTCTGATATGTAAATAAGAAGTTTGGGAGAGATGGTCTCTAAAACCCCTTCCAGCTTTCACATACTAGGATTTCAGTCCTAACACCTAACACCAATGGCCTAAAAAGTCAGAATAAAGTTTTTCATCTGTCATTGTGAGTCCCAATTCAATGCCATCTACAAATCTAACTCTCAGAAGCCAAGTTGGAGTAGTAAAGCCTCCAAAGTCAGTGGCTGTACAATGGGCTCCAGAATAAAAGGTATGAAACAAAAAAAGTTAGTAGGCAGGACTACAGCCTAGGATAAAAAGCTAGTTTCTAATTGGAGCCCAGGAGTCCGGGGAGAAGGAAAAAAGGATAGGTCATGTCAAAGCAATGAAGTAATGCATGAACCAAGAGACACAATATAAAAGGGAGTATAAAAAGACTCCACAAGACTCTAGGTCGTAAGCAAAGGAAGTCAAAGAAAAACTAAAAGGCCACAGAACCTAGAAGTGATTGTTCCCCAGAGCATGGCCCTTGGGCAATGTCAGAGGCATCCTTTAAGATGATCCCTAGCGGTCCTTGCCCTCCTAGTGTTCATGCCCTTATGTAATTCCCTCACCTTGAGGATGGGCTGGACTTACTAACAAACACAATACAGAAGAAGTGATGGCCTATCAATTCCAAGATTAGATGATAAAAAGATGGAGGTATCCATCTTAGGCACTCTCTCTTGTGCTCTCTTGGACCACTTGTTCTAGGGGAAACCAATCATCATGTCCAGTATAGCCCAGTGTAGAGGCCCATATGGCAAGGAACCAAGGCCTGCCAACAACCATGTAAATTAGCTTAAAAGCAAACACTCTCCCCCCAAATAGAGTCTTCAGCCCCAGCCAACAGTTTGACTGCCATCTCATGAGAGACTCTGAGCCAGAGGTACCCAGTCAAGCTATATCCAGACTCCTGATGCACAGAATCTATGAGATAATAAATACTTATTATTTTAATCCTCTCTGTTTTGGCATAATTTGTTATACACCAATAAGTAACCAATACAGTGGGGACCAGGCCCATTTGCTCAGCCATTTCAAGACTGCAGGTGAAGCTAGGGAGGTGGTTATACTCAATAAGAGAGTACAGCTGGAGCTAAGGTCAAATATTAGCACCCAGACTTTATTAACAGTCTCCCCATGGCCTACAGTAAGCCTTGAATAAAAGCCTGGTTTGGCCACACCAGAGTTATGCATGATGGCTGGGTATAGCTGAAGTAAGACAATGAAACTACAGTAGTCATCCTTTATTCTCAGGGGATACATGCTAAGACTCCCAGTGGATAGCACCAAACCTATACCTACTATGTTTTTTCCTACACATACATACCTATGATAAAGTTTAACTTATAAATTAGTAAGATGTTAACAACAATAACTATTAATAAAGTGGAATAATTGTAACAATATGTCAGCAATCACTCTTGCACTTTGGGGCCATTATGAAGTAAAATAAGGATTACTTGAACACAAGCACTGTGACACCAAGACAGTCGATCTGATCCCTAAGATGGCTACTAAGTGACTAAAGCGCAGGTAGCCTATGGTACATGAATATGCTGGACAAAGGGGTTGATTAACATCCTGGGCAGGACGGAGCAGGACAGCATGAGATTTCATCATGCTACTCAAAATGGTGTGCAATTTAAAACTTATGAATTATTTCTGGAATTTTCCACTTAATATTTTCAGATTTGGCTGGGGCACAGTGGCTCATGCCTGTAATCCCAGCACTTTGGAAAGCCAAGCTGGGAAGATCCCTTGAGTCCAACAGTTCAAGACCAGCCTGGGCAACACGGAAAAACCTCGTCTCTTCAAAAAAATAGAAAAAGTAGCCAGGCATGGCGGCACATGCCTGCAGTCCCAGCTACTTGGGAGGCTGAGGTGGGAGGATCACCTGAGCCCAGGAAGGTCGAGGCAACAGTGAGCCATGATCACACCACTGCAATCCAGCCTAGGTGACAGAGTGAGACCCTGTCTCAAATACATACACACACACACACACACACACACATGCATTGTCTCAAATATATACATGTGTGGCCAGGCGTGGTGGCTCACGCCTGTAATCCCAACACTTTGGGAGGCCGAGACAGGTGGATTATCTGAGGTCAGGAGTTCAGGACCAGCCTGGCCAACACAGTGAAACCCTGTTTCTACTAAAAAATACAAAAATTAGCCAGGTGTGGTGGCGGGCACCTGTAATCCCAGCTACTTGGGAGGCTGAGACAGAAGAATTGCTTAAACCCAGGAGGCGGAGTTTGCAATGAGCCGAGATGGCGCCATTGCACTCCAGCCTGGGTGACAAGAGCGAAACTCTACCTCAAAAAAATACGTGTGTGCGTGTGTGTGTGTGTACTTACAGATATACTTATATATGTATAAGTATGTATCTTATACACACATATATACTTTTTTTACCCCCAGACCTCAGTTGACCTCAGGTAACTGAAACCACAGATAAGAGGGGACTACTTGGCTGGGCACGGTGGCTCACGTCTGTAATCCCAGCACTTTGGGAGGCCAAGGCGGACAGATCACGAGGTCAGGAGATCGAGACCATCCTGGCTAACACAGTGAAACCCTGCCTCTACTAAAAACACAAAAAATTAGCCGGGTGTGATGGCCAATATGCAGTACTTAAAGGAACCTGCTCGGTCATTCTGATGCATATGCAACTCTGGAGTACAGAAGAGGTAGCACCTCCTGGGATAACCCTTGGCGAGTGAAGGTGAGGTGGTGGATAAATACTTCCCTCGTCTATCACCTGTAGAATGCAATTCTACAGAGCATTCTACAAGGCTTCTCAGAGGGTCTCTAAGTGACACTGAGCCTCAGATGCTCACAGTGGTGTTAGCTCCATAGTACACCTGTCCATTCCCTGTTTCATTCTTCACAACTCCCACCCCTCATTTCTTGAAGTCACTTCTCCGAAATAAACTCTCTGCAAGTTCCTATCCCAGGTCTTACTTTTTAGGGGGAATTTAGGGTAAGACAAGGTCTTGGGATGATTTCCTGCTTTTAGTCCACAATTTTTTTCAAAGTCATTTGAGGGTATTCAATGTATTATTATTTATACTTCGTTGTATATCTTAATATTTCATGATTTTTTTAATCAACAGTAACAACAACAGCAACAACAAAGCTCTGGAGGCCCAGTTTGGTCTCTTTTTTTCTCCCTAAAAGCCTGACAACAACCAGACCTGCTGAGTTTCCCAAAGAATCATTTTCCACAAAGGGAAATGTACCACAGCATGCCCACAAAGCCACTCAGCAATGTATATCAAAGGTTACCCAGCAGGAAACCAGAGGGGCCCCTTGGGGCTGAAACTCAAGTCCTGTAGAGACCTAGGAAACTACTCCCCTCCACAAGATCTCATCACTTCCTTGCCAAAGAGCTGTTCTTAACACGAAGGCCCCATATACCTAAGGGGCCCATAGACAGAATTCAGGAGGCCTGTGAATTTGGATGGGAATGAAATTACATCTTTGTTTTCAATATTCTCTTACTGAAAGTTAGCATTTCCTTCAATTACATATGGAGCAACCAACCACAATAATATTAGCAATAACTGTGATTTTGTCATCAATAGAAATCAACAGATGTTTTCATATCACATTACATTGCTACAGATATCTCAAAGTATTATTTACACTCATCATTACTTCTAAATTACGGTAAAAAATAGAGGCCAGGCGCGGTGGCTCACGCCTGTAATCCCAGCACTTTGGGAGGCCGAGGCAGGCAGATCACGAAGTCAGGAGATCAAGACCATCCTGGCTAACAAGGTGAAACCCTGTCTCTACTAAAAATACAAAACAATTAGCCAGGCGTGGTGGCGGGTGCCTGTAGTCCCAGCCACTTGGGAGGCTGAGGCAGGAGAATGGCATGAACCTGGGAGGTGGAGCTTGCAGTGAGCTGAGATTGGGCCACTGCACTCCAGCCTGGGCAACAGAGCAAGACTCCATCTCAAAAAAAAAAAAATAGAACCACTACTAGATCACACATGACTGCAATCTTCCTACCTATGGGCGCTCATGTGAGGTAGCTAGCCAACAATGAAGCAACTCTGCCTAATGATCATCCAGCCACCAAACAGTGAAACCAGATATTTACAATGCCTCCTTTCCTCCAACCTCCCCAAGTCAGACTACTCTCTCCTGTTCTCTTCTGCCTCCACCCAACCCCTCCTTTCCAGGAAGCCCTCTGCAGCCACCTAGTCTAGCCCAGCCCACACAGATCTCTTTTAACCCTTAGCCTACAATGTCTATACTGCCTGATTTTGCACATCATTAAGCCTGTACATTATGTTGTATTTAATATTCCCTAAATATATGTGGCCCTACAAAACGTAGACTTCTTCAGTAGCCCTAAGTTCCTTCCACAGTGAAAAGCAAGCAGTGAGCACCCATTATTTTGACTTATAAAATGAAAAACTGATTTAAGTTAAGGTCCCTGACTCAAATTTCCTAGTCTAGTTCTACTAATAACCCACCAGGAAACCTCTAATGCCTCTCTGGATGCCAGTTTCCTCATATGTAAAAATAGGTGGGATGAACTAACTGATGTTTCTATCTCGTAACCTTTGAATTAGGCAGCCGCTTTTCATCTCAAGATCTGAGAAAAATTACAAAGAAACTGTAAGGCCTCCCCCAGCTCTCCCAGGCAGGGTTAGTCACTTACTCCTCTGGGCTTCCCACAGCTTTCTGCATGTATATACAATACCTCTATTGCAGATTTATCACAAAGTTTTGAGAGTGGCTAAAGTAGAGGTAGAGAGAAGAATCAGACTGCCTGGATTCAAACTCTGGCTTCCTTGTTATCTGTGTAAACATGGGCAAGTTATTTAACCTCTCTATGATTTAATTTTCTCATCTATAAAATGGGGACAATATAACACAGGATGGTAATAAGAATTTAATAAAACAAAATGTTTAAATAGTGCCTGACATATAGTAAGCTCTAAAAAAGTTAGTTGCTATTATTATCATTGATGTTATTGTATTAATCTGTCCTACAATTAGGTTCAGGCTTTAACTAGATCCCTGTTCCCCTCTCATTCTCCATGATAGCATCCTGTTTATTTCTTCCATGACATTTTCCACAAGATAATATATTTATTTATGTGTTTATTATCTGTCTCATCAACAAGACTGTAACTTCCATGAGGGAAGGAACATGTCTGTTTTGTTCATCCTTAAATCCCCACAGGAACATATGACCTAGCCCAGAGAAGGCACTCAAATATTAATACTTGTTTAATAAATACCACATGAGCTGGCATTGTTCAATGTTTGCTGAATCAATTAACCTAGCTAAGGGTGATTGTCAAAGCTGAGGCCTGGGAGCAGATTATATCCTGGCTACCCCAGGCTTAGTGTGTCCCTCTCCCCAGGCCCCAGTATTAGCTTCAGCCAAGCCCCACCTACCTGCTCTTGGCCCCAGCCCAGTTCCGGGAGCCACCCTCAGCTAAAATTAGCATAGCTACCAAGATGGCCAGGCCATTTATAGCCTTGGAGGCAGCAGCAACTAGCTGGGGGAGGGAGGCAGGGTTCTGGCCTGCCACTCCATCAGAGGTTGATTGAGAAGCCAGCCTGCACTCTGCACACTGCCTAGATGCCTATCCTCCAAGGCCCTGTCCTAGCTACACTGAACTAAACCACAGTTCCTGATTAGAGGCCCTCAATACCTCCAACACTGGCAGCCATAACTCCAGACTCCACCTGAGGTCCCACATGCACATTCTACAGAAACCATTGTTGTTTTCTAGAGTCTAAGGACGGTTCCAAGCATCCGTATCAGGCCAGCTTCAGAAACGCAAGCCCCAGAGTAGCACAGGCAGGCACAGATCTTTACTGAGAAAGTGACCTAGCATGGCTGGGTGTACAGGTATTAAAGAGCCAAAGGGTGACAGGAATGGCCTCTCCACGGCCCAATGAGAGATCCTCCTTGTAGAGCACCTGCCTTCACTGCAGAATCAGGCTTTCATAGTGTTTATTGTATGCATGCTAAAGCCATAAGCATTTTAACTAAATCAATCTTAGGATCAAATATTTTAACTAACTAAAAAGAGACAGATGGGTATATACATCCAAAAGAGAAAAAATCAAATTCTCTGGGCCCCTGCAAAAGACTCTCCAGAGCAGAAAAAAAGTGCAGCCCTTTTCTTGGCTCTCAGCTACAGAGTCACCAAGGCCTGCCTAATTGTCAGAAGGAAAGCAACATTCTCCAGCCCTGCCTAGCACTCCTTTAACAGGGCAGGACCTGAGAAGATGGAAGAAATCCAAGACTTAAGCATCAGAAGACCTGCCTATAAGAAAGACCAAGCACAGGCCCAGGTTTCTTCACCCATAAAAATGGGGACAATACCACTTGCCCTGCATTGTAACAGGGCTATTGTGAGACTCTGTTGGAAAAACAGCTATGTAATTGTAAAATACAAACTGCAGAGAACACACAAATTGACTGGGTATGTTGAATCTGATTTTTAAAAGTAGTAGTTTTAAGAGCAAGTAAAGCTCCTCCTGTGTTCTGGGGATACGGAGAGGCCGGAAAGGATGCAAGAGTTCCTAGTTGCATAGAAAGTTTCTCTCCAAACTTTTTTGCAGATCCCAGTCTATATGAACCACCTCTTTGCAAAAACAAGTCCCTGACTGAGTCAAAGACAAAACCCCAGGTAGACCCAAGGGGAAAACCTACCACAACAATAGTGCTAGAACCTCCAGGTTTCCACAAACCTTAGGCATTCACAGCACCTAGGGTCTCTCTGAGACTTTCCTCCCTGGAATTCACTATTATTGTGACAACAGAAACCAGTTTCTAAACTGAGCATGAGTAGGCCTAAGTGGTATAATCAGCATAGCCAGGCCTCTGAAATATATGTTGTGTGAAGAATTGTCTCCAAAAGCTCAAGTCACGGGGTGGTCCTGAGGAAGGCTAGAATGCCTTTTACTTCAGGCGAAAAAAAAAACAACCTTCCTAATAGCCAGCCAATGTCTACATTCAAAATTTCATCCCTTTAGCTTATGTCTAAAATATAGAACACCCACTCTCCAAAAAATATTCATTTTATGTCAGGCACTCATATTTTGGAGTGAAAAAAGACATATTATCAGTTATAAATAGGAATGTCACAGGGACAGGAAGAGATGATAATTAGGTCTACTTCACAGTTCAATCTACATTTGCCCACTAGTCTTTCCCTTCATAGCCCAATGAGAACCAAGCTTTCAGCCAGGTCTCAAAGGTCAAGGAGACTCTCTATGGAGAGACAGGATTAATAGGCAAAAAGAATCTATCTAGAAAGCAACAGCCAGGTATCCTACTTACACATGGGCAACCCTGGCCTCATTTGGAAACCAGACCTCTTGGAACATCTGGAACTTAAAAGGGTATTGCCCAATAAAGGGTCTACCACCAAAGCCAGCTTCTGGATCCATCCATGAAACTCCCCAGCCACCATGACCTATATTTCCTTTTCTGACTTGTATCAGCAGGTGCCCACTGAGCCATTCCCTCATTTGAACTTGCTTATGCTCAGAAACAACTCATCTATAAACTCTCCCCACATTGCAGGTCACAGCTTTGGGCAGATCACAGCCAAAGGGTGAGAGAAATGGGAAAAGAGAACTGATCTTCTAAGCCTTATGTAAAATGACTGGATTTTAATAGAGTTCCTTGATGGGTACAGTGGCTCACACCTGTAATCCCAGCACTTTGGGAGGGATCCCTGCACAACACAGAGAGACAGTGTCTGTTCAAAAAATTAAAAATAGAAAGAAAAAAAAAGTTAGCCAGGCCCAGTGGCTCTTGTGTTTAGTCCCAGCTACCGGGAGGCTGAGGCAGGAGGATCACTTGAACCCAGGAGTTTGAGGCTGTAGTGAGCTGTGATCACACTACTGCATTCCAGCTTGGACGACAGATCAAGACCCTGTCTCAAAAAAACAAAACAAAACATAAAAGTGTTCCTTTCTACTGCAAAAGTATACCAGGGCTCCTGCTGCCTGATAAGCCTTCACAACTGCATAGGAAAAACCATGACAGATCAAAAGTAGCATGGTTTCCCTAGCAAGCAGACTCAGGGAAAAAAAAAAAAAAAACCTGGAGCATGGAATTCCCACCCTCATCAGTCAGAAGAAACAGAATAAGTCAACAAGTGGTCCCAGGAATTATATCATGTCTATCTCAAGAAAAGGCCATTTAACACCCTAGTGGTAAATAGGATTCCATCTAAGAAACTGCCTGGATATTTCAAATGCGCACAGCAAAGAGACAAGACTACCTAAGGGAAGGGTGGGACTAGGGTTCCCACGGTTGTTGGAATAGGCACACCTGAACACCAGGCTTTCAGGCAACAGAGTTGGCCCAGCCTTAACTTTCCCTTTCCAACATAAGTGGCCCCAACCTCCCCCATGCTGCTCAGTACTAAAACCGAATAGGAGCAATGAACTTATCATCTCACCAGGCCATTCTTCCAGACAAGTAGGCCTAAGATGGGGTCTTTCCTTGCTGATCTAAAAGGTCAAGTTGCCCCAAAGGCTTCTTCTTACTGCCAACAAAAAAAATCCTGAGTGCGGGGGATGAGGAAAGTTGTTCAGGAAAGATACAGGCATTTGCCATGACTACTGACCAGAAAGAACTTCTTGAACTACTTGGAACAGGCAGTGCCATGTGTGAATCCTCCATGAACCTCACATGTACAAACCTAGATTTCAACTTGCCCACTTCGGGCCACTCAGTCCTGAGCCAAAGCCTCCAGCCCAGTCCAGCCCGCAGCAAGGCCTTACCTGCTGCAGTGGACTCCTCAGAGTTGGCCCCCGAGCTGGTTCCTGTCGCCTTCTCACTGTGACTATGGCTGAGGCTCTGGCCCTGGTGCAGGAGGAGTCCCCAGAGGAGCCACAGGGCAAGACGGACGCATACATCCATGACTCTAGGTCTCAGTCAACATGCGTCTGATGTGGACACCTCGGGATCCCAGAGGCAAAGTCAGGAGCCCGGGAGTGCAGCCGACGGTCTCCAGGCAAGATGCCCTCGCGGCTCCGCAGCTGTCCAGCCACCCGCGGGCCTGCCCCCTCCAACAGCCAAAGGTCAAGTGCTCCAAGTTTGGGTGCGGGAGGAGGGCTGGCTCCTCAGGTCCAACGGTGGGTCCGCCGGGGCTGCGGCGGCCTGAGCTCGTGCCGCTTCCGGAGACTTCGGGCAGGGTGGCTGCGGGGCTGCTGTCAGCTCCGCAGATTACTACACCCCTGCGGAAGGGGGCGGCCGGAGTCTCCGCGGGCACAGGAGTGGAGGAGGAAGAGAAGAGAAGAGAGGCGAGAAGGGGGCACCTGAGCTCGCCCTGCCGAAGAGCGGCGAGCAGCAGAAGCTGGGGAGGGCGTGCGACCCGCAGGGTCCTGAGGGCGCGGGCGTCTCCGGGATCCTGGGCCTCCTAGGCCGAGGTCAGCGCCCCCGCCCAGTCCCGTGCCCAGGCGGCTGGCGGTGCCCAGGTCCAGCAGGCGGACGCACACCGGCCAGGCCCAGGACAGCGGCTTCCAGGCGGGCGGGCGGCGCGGGGCGGGCCCGGGGCGGGCGGGGGCGTGCTCTCCCGCGGGCCCGCCCCGCGCCGCCCGGCCCCCAGCGAAGCGCGGGCCAGCCCCAGCGCCCAGCTGGATCCCGGAATAACCGGTGAAGACGGCTCCCCGGAATCCCCGCCCCTAGCGGGCTCTCCCGGACCCCCGGCCCGCGCTAGTCTTTGCCAGGATCCCGCGCAAAGGATCAAGTCCCAGCTTCCCTTTCCCCACCGAGAGTCTCCAGCGCCAACCGCGGGCCGTCGGGCGGGTCCCTGACCCGCAGTTACTCAGGTAACTCAGGCCTGCGGCGGCGGCGACAGCAGCTGCCCTGCCCCGATCTCCGGGCCTTGGTGCTGCTCCACTCGCCTCAGTTCTAGAGCTGTCTAAACAGAGGCCCAGGACACAACGTTAGCCTCCCAGGAGCTGCCTGAGGCGACAACAGCCCGACCCGGCTCGGCCCGGGGGCGAGCTCCCAGCCCCCAACTCCCGGCCAGTTCCCAGGCTCCGCCCTCGCGCCTCGCCTGACAACCAATCGGCTTCCGCCTCTCTGCGGCTTGGGAACCCGCGCGCTTCGTCGCCCATGCGCAGCGGCCCCTGGTGGGAAAATCAGCAAACTGCAGACAGGACTTGGCGCTCCTGGGAGGGCCTGCTCTTTTGCAGAGGGCTGGGGAGTGAAGCTAAGACCCGCCCCGGGGGAGGCCCACTAGGGCCACTGGGGCCTGCGAGTGTTTTCTGAGGAAATGATGATGCCAGAAAGCAAAATGAAATGTCCAAACCACTCTAGCTAAAATTCCCCTACACATTCCTTGAGTCTGGGCTAAAGGGTGCCATCTGCTTTCCTGACCCCGCCTCCCTTCCCCTCCAAGCTAAGTGGGATGCCCTCCCTTAGCTCTCACAGCCCGTTTTCCTACCTGCCCTCAAGCTCTCAGCCCTTTAAGGTTTTTCGGTGGGGCCTGTAAATGCTTCCTCCCTGCATCTCATTCTCTCAGCTACCTCTCTGGTGGAGGAGGTGTCAGCGACTTGAGAATGAGTGCGCCAAAGAAGACAGAGCCACGCCTGAGCCTCCTTCAACAAAGCCTGCACTTCCTGTTCTCTTCTCAAGCGTGCTGTCAGCAGATCTTGACTGAAACCTCTGTGCCCTGCCCTGTCCTTGGCACCAGACGCAGAGGAAAGGATCAGGCCCAGTCCCTCCTCTGACTGACAGTGCTAAACCAGCTACCTGTTCTGAGCAAGCCCTTTGAAGACTGGGAACACGAATTTGCCCAACAGCTGCCTGGCTTAAGGGTTAGGCCGTTGATATAAAAATACATGGCTAACGTAACCTACTACCACTCTCCCGGCTCTGTTAAGCTCCTGTCACACTAGCCTTCGTTAAGTTCCTAAACACGTCAAACTCAGCCACCTCACAGTCTTTGTATCTGCTGTTGCTTCTGCATGAAACACTCTCCCCTGCTCCCAGTTCCTCATGCAGCTGGTCTCTTATTCTTCCAGATACAGCTCAATGTGTCTCCTTAGAAACTTTGACTCTGCCCACCCCTTCAAAATCAGTCTGTGGCCAAAATTGGACCATTACATCTGTCTGCCCCTCCCCCAACAGATAGTGATTGCCGCTTTTCAGGTCAGAGACTGTGCCTCATTCATCTCTGTGACATTAGGACCCAGCCATAGACCCTGCACATAGTAAGTGCTCTGTAAAAGCTGGATTACATGAGTTAATTCACTGGAACACTCAGATACTAAAAACTAATACTCAATACCGGAATATTGGAAAATTGACCAGAACAGTTGAAACCCTACCTAGGTTCTCCTAGACCTATTCTCTGAGCCAGGGGTCTTAAATTCAAATGGCAAAATGGGCAGGTAGGTAATTCAATTAAGAAAAGTAGGTAGGAGTAATAGGGAGTGGTGGGGACTGTGGAGAGCAGGCAGAAAGATGGGCCTAGTATTGCTGGAGTGTCATTAAGAGAAGATGGGGCTGGGCGCAGTGACTCATATCTCTAATCCCAGCACTCTGGGAGGCCAAAGTGGGAGGATTACTTGAGCCCATGAGTTCAAGACCAGCCTGGGAAACACAGTGGGACCCCCATCTCTACAAAAAAAAATTTTTTAATTAGCCATGAGTGGTATCTGGCTTCTGTGGTCCCAGCTACTCAGCAGGCTGAGAGGGGATGATCGCTTAAATCCAGGAGCTCAAGGCTGCAGTGAGCCATGATCACACCACTGCACTCCAGCCTGGGCAACAGAGCAAGACCCTGTCTCAATTTAAAAAAAAAAAGAGAGAGAGAGAGAAGATGGAAATCTGGACTTTCATATGACATATCCTTTTTAAAAATATATTAGCAATTCGTTTAAAAGGATAAAACCTTATATAGGCCACAGAAAACATGTCTGCAGCCCAGATTAATCACTCAGACTGACAGTTGATCATTTCTACCTAAGCCAGCTCTCCTGCCTGTGCACTCATTTGCCTAAGAGAACATGAAAGAAATGAGCAAAGTAAAGCATGTTTAACACAATTTCCTTCAAACTTGACTACAGCATTTCTTTTCACCACCATATGATTTCTTCGGGGTTATGGGTGCTTATCTATTTGGTACAACAAACAGGTCTTGGAGGCAGGAAGCCAGGGTCTGTTACCAATTTACACCAAGACCTTAAACCTCTTGGAAGCTGTCAAATTTCCTGTGACACTAAAATGGTGTCTAAGAACTAAAAATAGTTACTACGATGCACCAATTTCAATTCTGGGTGTACACCCAGAAAATGTAAACAGGGTCTTGAAAATTGTACACCCATGTTCATAACAGCATTATTCACAACAGCCACAAGGTGAAAGTAACCCAAGTGTTCATGGATGGATGAACGGATAAACAAAATATGCTACATACGTACAATTAAATAGTACACAGCCTTAAGCAAGAAGGAAATCCTGACCATGCTACAACATGGATGAACCTTGAAGACAGCCAGCTAAGTGAAATAAGCCAGTCACAAAAGGATAAATACTGTGATTTCATTTATATGAATGTACCTAAAACAGTCAAATTCATAGAGACAGAAAGTAGAGTAGTGGTTGCCAGAGACTGGGGAGAGGGGAAAGCTGGGAATAGTTTCAATTTTACAAGATGAAAAAAGTTTTGGAGATTGGCTGCACAACAATGCGAATGTACCTAACATGACTAAACTGTACACTTAAAAATGATTAACATGAGGCCGGGCACGGTGGCTCATGCCTGTAATCCCAGCACTTTAAGAGGCCAAGGCAGGCAGATCACGAGGTCAGGAGATCGAGACCATCCTGGCTAACACGGTGAAATCCCGTCTCTGCTAAAAATACAAAAAATTAGCCGGGCGTGGTGGCGGGCACCTGTAGTCCCAGCTACTCAGGAGGCTGAGGCAGGAGAATGGCGTGAACTTGGAAGGTGGAGCTTGCAGTGAGCCGAGATCGCGCCACTGCACTCCAGCCTGGGCAACAGAGCAAGACTCTGTCTCAAAAAAAAAAAAAAAAAAAATTAAGCTGGCAAAATGTATGTTATGTATTTTTTAACCACAATTAAAAATAAAAATAAATGACCAGGCGCCGTGGCTCACACCTGTAATCCCAACACTTTGGGAGGCCAAGGCCGGCAGATCACTTGAGGTCAGTGATTTGAAAACAGCCTGGCCAACATGATGAAACCCCATATCTACTAAGAATACAAAAATTAGCTGGGCGTGGTGGCGTGTGCCTGTAACCCCAGTTACTCAGGAGGCTGAGGCAGGAGAATCACTTGAATGTGGGAGGCAGAGGTTGCAGTGAGCCAAGATCACGCCACCAGACTCCAGCATGGGTGACAAAGCGAGACTCCATCTCAAAAATAAAATAAAATAACAAATAAATGGTGCCTGGGAGCCAAAGCCACAGCCTGGGCAACAGGAAGAAACTTCTGGTGTCTTCTCTGCCTCCAAGATCACGATGTGACACTAGAAAAGTCAGTTCCCCTCTGAATTTCAGTCTCCCCAACTATAAACTGGTCAGCTACCAGATTATTGACCCAGTGCAGCTTTAATATTCTACAAAATAAAAAAATTCTGAAACCTGATCAGAATCTGTGACCCTCATCTCTATAAGCCCCTATGCTTCGTCCTTCTAAAAGTGTGACCCTTGCAAGAACCCAGGTATGTACTAGGGCTCACACCTAAAATCCTAGCACTTTGGGAGGCTGAGATGGGAGGATCACTAGAGCCCAGGAGTTTGAGACCAGCCTAGGCAACATAGTGAGACTCTGTCTCTACAAAAAAATACAAACATTAATTTGGCATGGTGGTGTGTCCCCGTAGTCCCAGCTACTCAGGGGGCTGAGCCAGGAGGATGGCTTGAGCCCAGGAGGTCGAGGCTGCAGTGAGCTGTGATTGCCACTGCACTCCAGCCCAGGTGATAGAGCAAAAATCTGTTTAAAAAAAAAAAAAAAAAGAAAGGACCCCCTCACCATATTGTAAGCCTCAGGGGGAAACAGAGAGCTTTCTCCCCATCTCTCTTTTTATACCTATGCAGTATATCTCCCTTGCATTAATCTTAGGGCCTTGCTTAGATGTTCTGAAGATGTTGGCTAAATCAAATTGGATTAACTAATTCTTATGCCTCTATTCCACTGTTTGCAAGAGTTTTCACATGTATTATCTCATCTCTTCCTCACAGAAGCTCTGCTAGATAAAACAGGGGCTACACGGTGGTCCCCATGTTGACCTGAGGTCAACTTCTGTCCAAAAATAGGTGACTATGGGGTTCGGGTGCAGTGGCTCACACCTGTAATCCCAGCACTTTGGGATGCCGAGGAGGGCAGATCACCTGAGGTCAGGAGTTCAAGACCAGCCTGGCCAACATGGTGAAACCTGGTCTCTACTAAAAATATAAAAATCAGCAGGGTGTGGTGGCACGTGCCTGTAATCCCAGCTACTCGGGAGGCTAAGGCAGGAGAATCGCTTGAACCCAGAAGGCAGAGGTTGCAGAGAGCCAAGACTGCACCACTGCATTCCAGCCTGGGTGACAGAGCGAGACTCCATCTCAAAAAAAAAAAAAAAAAAAAGGGGGGGGGTGAGTATGGTACAATAAGATATTTTGACAGAGAGAGGAGAGAGAGAGACCACAATTGATCTATTTTATTATTAGTTATTTTTGTTCATCTCTTACTGTGTACAATTTATAAATTAAGATTTATCATAGGTATGTGTATAGGAAAACAATATATAGAGAGTTTGATACTATATGCAGTTCACGCATCCACTGGGGTCTTGGAATACATTCTCCATGGATAAGAGGGGACTACTTTACTCATTTTAAAGATGAAGAAACTGAGGCTCAGGAGATAAAGTGGTAGGTGAGAGCCAAGCTTGCTTTCTTCTTTGGGATTCCCTCCCCATCCTTCAAGTCTCAGCTCAAATGAAATAAAAGCATCCATGCCCTGACCAATGATGTTATCTTACCATAAATCAAGGGTTATGATTTTTAGAAAAACTCAAAAGCTCCACCCCACTTTAGCACCTTGCCTGACTTGCCCTGTCTCTTCAGTCTTCTTCTATACCTTAGAGTACTTATGTAATTTGATTATGATTTTTTTTTTTTAGAGACAGGGTCTTTCTCTGTTACTCAGGCTGGAGTGCAGTAGTATGATCATGGCTTACTACAGCCTTAACCTCCTGGACTTAAGTGAGTTTTATTTTTTGAATAGGAATATTCTTTTTTATTTATTTATTTATTTACTTTTAGAGGCAGGTTCTCACTCTGTTGCCCAGGCTAAAGTGCAGTGGTGCAATTATAGTTCACTGCAGCATTGAATTCCTGGACTCGAGAGATCCTCCCACCTCAGTCTCCCGAGTAGCTGCGTCTGCAGGCACATGCCACCATGCGCAGCTGAATTATGATTATTTAATAAATATATATCTTCTACATTAGCCTCTGAGCTCATCAAGGGCTGCATTTTATTCATCTTTATATTTTCACAGTCTAGGTTGCCCATTACATAGCTGGTACTCAATAAACGTTTCGCTAAGTGAATAAATGAATGATGTGTGTTCTGCACAGCAGCATAACTGTCCTTTCTCCACACCACAGGGTTTCTGGTTACCAATAGCTTTCATTCAGAAAATGAGGGAGACTTTGCTAGAAATAATAATTGAGAGTCCAAAATCTGCTCAGAAAAATTTAGGAATCCCCTAGTTTGGGTTGCATTATTAGTAGCGCTCCCTGGTGTCCAAAAACGGAAAGTATAGCTATCGCTGAGAAATTGCCCAAGGTCTGGGTGGGTAGAGAGTGAGGAGAGACCTTAGCTTCTAGCAACAGCTTTTCCTAGGCTAGTTTCACACAGAGAATCATCTCCTCATTCAGAGTCAGTTCTAGAATCTTGCTTGCAATGTTCATTCATTCATTTAACACCTACTGAGCACCTATTTGTAACAACTTAGTTCCTACTCTCAAAGAGGTCCATTTTTACGGGAAAAAAAATGGGGTGAGTGTGTGTGTGTGTGTGTGTGTGTGTGTGTGTGTGTGTAGAGATAATTAGTACATGTCAATATGTCTCGAGAGGGATTGGTACAGGAATAGGTGAGGGAGCACAGAGGAAGGACAAGTAACAGTCTAAAGCAGTCAGGCTGTGCAGACTCACAGATTGGGGTGTGTGGGTGAGTAAGTGGGGTTCTAGGATCAGACTGCCTAGATTCACATCCAAGCAATGCTGTGTGACTCTGGGCCAGTTACTCAATCTCTCTGCCCTCCGATTCCTCCATCTGAAAAAAGTAGGATCCTGTAAGGCTTAGATGAGTTCATAAGTGTAAAACAATTGGCACAGTGCTTCGCGTAGAGTAACGTGCTCAAAAATGTTGGCTCTTATTCTGCAAGGAATTTCAGGGCCGTTAAAGAATTACACCAAGATCAGGTAACTGTGATTTGCAGAAATTACTTTGGCAATAGTGTTGAGAAAGTATTGGAAAAGGTAGAAGCTGGAAACAAGTGACATGGTCTGACAGACCTGTGCTGATAACCCAGCTCACCGCTGTGTGACCTTGGGCAAGACCTGAAGTCTAATTTGGACAATAATGACGGGAATAGAAAAGTGTTCAGATTTGAGAAATATTTGGTGATTGATTAGATGACCAGGTGAGCAGGCAAGACAGATCAAGTTTAAATAATAGCTATGGTTTTGGAAGATACTATTGTCTGCTAGATATTATGCTAAACGTGCTACATTCAATCATTCATTCAACCAATATTTACTGAGCAAAGTATTTTCATACCAGGCACTGTTCTAGGCACTAGGAATATAGCACTAAGTAAAACAAGCAAAACTTCTTGCCCTCCTGGAGCTTACATGTTATCCCATGTAATGAATATCCACAGCAATCCTGAGGTGTAACACAATTTAGATTCATCTTACAAAGGAAATTAAAACTGACACGTTCAATTTTGCTATCTGCGAGGTTTTTTTGTTTTGTTTTGTGTTTTTTTTTTGTTGTTGTTTTTGCTATTGACAGAGTCTTGCTCTATCACCCAGGCTGAAGTGAAATTGCATGATCTTGGCTCACTGCAACCTCCACCTCCCTGGTTCAAGTAATTCTCCTGCCTCAGCCTCCGAGTAGCTGGAATTACAGGCACACACCACCATGCCCGGCTAATTTTTGTACTTTTTGTTTTAGTAGAAACAAGATTTCACCATACTGGTCAGGCTGATCTTGAACTCCTGACCTCAGGTGATCCACCCACCTCGGCCTCCCAAAGTGCTGGGATTACAGGCGTGAGCCACCTCACCTGGCCTATCTGTGAGTATTCTTATCTGTAAAATGGAAATAATATTACCTGCCTTATAGACTTGTTATATTTATTGAGTTAATACGTGTAAAACATATCTAAGTTGTTTTCCTAAATTATTATTCAGCAACTTCTCCAGGATCACACAGCAAGTAAATGGCAAAGATGAGAATTGGGGAAAATTTCCCCAGGGAATCCCGAATCAACTGGGCAGCTATAGTTGGGTTGCTCTTAGAATACCAGGACTGAGGAAGGAGAACTTTCCTGGAGGGGCATTATGCCAGATGATGTGGGTACTACCACTGGGCTTAGAAAATGTCAAAGATGCAAAGCTGTCCTGGAGGCAAACAGGACAACTATTGTTCTGCCTGCCTGGGAGAAGGGACCCTCTTGGAAGATAGGGCATGGCCATTGTCCACACACCCTTCATCCATTTAGTTCCTTGAGAGAGTCAAGAACAAAAGATCGGCCAGATGTGGTGGCTCAAGCCTGTAATCCCAGCACTTTGGGAGGCTGAGGCAGGCAGATCACTTGAGGCCAAGAGTTCAAGACCAGCCTGGCCAACATGGTGAAACCTCATCTCTACTAAAAATACAAAAATTAGCCATCGTGGTGGTGCTCGTCTGTAGTCCCAGCTACTCGGGAGGCTGAGGCAGGAGAATGGCTTGAACCTGGGAGGTGGAGGTTGCAGTGAGTCGAGACTGCGCCACTGCACTCCAGCCTGGGTGACAGAGCGTGACTCCATCTCCAAAACAAAAAAAAAAAAAAAGAAAAAAAGAAAAAAGATCAGAGGTTGTGACTCTAGAACTTTGTTTAATTTGTCACCTCTTTTTAGTTCTTTCTGCTGTCTCCTGTCTGGCCCATCAAAGCCAACAAAATGGGATATTGGACTTGTTTTGGGGGGCAGCAATAAAGAGGAGTAATGAAAAGGAGGCCAGTCACAGGGGCTCATGCCTGTAATCCCAGCACTTTGGGAGGCCGAAGCAGGTGGATCACTTGAGGTTAGGAGTTCAAGACCAGCCTTGCCAACATGGTGAAACCCCATCTCTACTAAAAATACAAAAAAGTAGCCAGGCGGGTGGCAGGCAACTGTAATCTCAGCTACTTAGGAGGTTGAGGTAGGAGGATCATTGGAACCTGGGAGGTGGAGGCTGCAGTGAGCTGAGATCGTGCCATTGCACTCCAACCTGGGCTACAGGCCAAAATTCCATCTCAAAAAATAAAAAATAAAATAAAGGCCACGCACGGTGGCTCACGCCTGTAATCCCAGCACTTTGGGAGGCCCAGGTGGGCGGATCACCTGAGGTCGGGAGTTCGAGTCCAGCCTGGCCAACATGGTGAAACCCTGTCTCTACTAAAAATAGAAAAAGTTAGCTGGGCGTGGTGGTGAATGCCTGTAATTCCAGCTAATCAGGAGGCTGAGGCAGGAGAATTGCTTGAATCCAGGAGGCGGAGGTTGCAGTGAGCAGAGATCGTGCCACAGCACTCCAGCCTGGGTGACTCTGTCTCAAAAAAAAAAAAAAGAAAGAAATAATGAAGAGGAAACTGTGTTCTACTCCTGAGGCTGGCTGAGAGAGGGAAGACCAAAGGATCAAGAGGAGCCCCAAGAAGGCTGAGTCCCCTGGAGCCACAGCAGAGGCAAAAGAGAATTCAGATTTAAGGGTAACCTAAAGGGGCTGGGACTGGGGCTAAGCCAAGACCCCTGTGGATCACTGGTGAGCTCCTGGAGCTGGAGTTCAGTGAGGAATAGGCTGGGAAGACCCCTTTGGAATCCTCAGGGCACTGGTGAGATCAGTTCAGGGCCTTTCTCCTCTCACTCTCTGTCCCCTCCTCTCTCAGGGAAACTAGTCAGCTTTAGCATTTTGACATTGAGAGAGAGGGAAGAATTAACCAAGGGTTGGGGGATACCTGAAAACATCAAGGGAGTGTGGAGAAATTAACTAATGTTTATTTGCTGTACCCTAGGGCAATTTACGAGGGCTCCACATGCATTATGTCGTTTAATACTCACAATCTCATGCAGCACTTGCCAGTCCCATTTTATTGTTTTTTATTTGTTAGTTTTTAGAGACAGGATCTGACTGTGTCACCCAGACTGGAGTGCAGTGGCATGATCATAGCTCTCTGCAACCTCAAACACCTAGACTCAAGTGATCCTCCCACCTCAGCCTAGCAAGTAACTGGGACTACAGGCATGTGCCACTATGCCCAGCTAATTTTTGTGTGTGTATGCAGATGGGGTCTTGCTATGATTGCCTAGGCTGGTTACAAATTCCTGGGCTCAAGTGATTGTCCCACCTTGGCCTCTCAAAGTGCTAGGAATACAGGCATGAGCCACCACGCCCAGCCATTCCCATTTTAAAATGAAACTAAGACTGAGAAGTTGGCTCTGTTATATGCTCTTACAGTATTCTGTACTTTTTTTTCTGGAGAAATGTTCTTGCTATGTTGCCCAGGCTGGTCTGAAATTCTTGGGCTCAAGCAATCTTCCTGCCTTATCCCCCTGAGGAACTAGAACTGGAGACAAACACCACCATGCCCAGCAGCACTCTACTTTTGTATGATTACCTGTTTAAGGTCTATCTCCCTTACCAGTTATATCAGGGCAGTTTTCTCTACTTCATGATTGGCATGTAACACTATGTCTGGCACCAAGAAGATTTTCAATAAATATACATTGAATATTTATGCATATGGGAGATCTCATACGACTAATCAAAGGCCATACTGTGTTACAACCATCCTAATCTGTCTCCAAAACCTGTCTGTGATCTCTATTCTACCCCACCAAGTGCTTTCATATTATCTCACTTCTAAATGTCCAGGTTCAATGTCCTTGTCTCTCAGCTGCTTGTAAGCATACATGCACACCACCTACCAAGAACTCACCTATTCAGGGAAAGCTAGTGAGAGAGTAGAAAAAAGAAACAGCCCATTTGGGATTGTGCCCTCTTCCTACCCTCTTCAAGTCAGCATTTCTCCTCCTTCAAGAAGCCTTTACGGACAGCTCCACCTGTCCACCTGCTTCCCTTTCCTCTGGCCCTTCCTATACCTGTGCCACAAAAGTATTTCCAAGTTACCTGGAGTCTGATTGTTCTACACATATTAGAACTTTATTAAAGCAATTTAACATTATGGATGTTTAGTGAAGGCAAATGTGTGCTCAGGCCTGCCTCTGTCAGGCCCAGTGGGTGGACACAGAAATGAATCAGACGCAACCTCAAAGGACTTATAGTCAGTGGGGGAGACAGATATTAGGCACAGATGCAATTTACTAGAGCACAAAGCATGATGACCTAAATGGTATTAAAGAACTATGAGCAACATGCTATATGCATAAACCTTAATTATTATTCTGAAGAGTGTATCATAGAAGATGAGAGCTCAAAGGTATCATCTAGTTCAACCTCTGTTTTCCAGTGGAAGAGTTTGAGACAGAGAAGGGTGGGGCCTAGCCTAAAATCTCAATCTGTCTGTCTGAGCCAAGACAGACTTCAAGTTTGTTTGTGGTTTTTGTTTGTTTGTTTGTTTTTTTGAGATGGAGTCTCGCTCCGTCGCCAAGCTGAAGTGCAGTGGCGCGATTTCGGCTCACTGCAACCTCCGCCTCCTGGGTTCAAGTGATTCTCCTGCCTCAGCCTCCCGAGTAGCTGGGGTTACAGCCATGCGCCATCACACCCAGCTAATTTTTGTATTTTTAGTAGAGACGGGGTTTCACCATGTTGGCCAGGATAGTCTCGATCTTCTGACCCCATGATCCGCCTGCCTCAGCCTCCCAAAGTGCTAAGATTACAGGCGTGAGCCATTGTGCCAGGCCAGACTTGAAGGTTTTCTAAAGCCCAGGCTTGGACTTTTTCCTCCTCCTCTGATAGCTTCATATGCAAAGTCCTATACTTCATCAGACCATGAGATCTTTGAGGCTGGATCAGGTTCTCCCTCCTAAACCAGGGCTAGGCAAGCCCAAGACACTTACAGGCTCAGGAAATGCAATCTGATCCCAGGCTGCCAATCCAGTCTTTCAATCTGCAGCACCTAATGTGCTCCCTACTCTTATCACTATGTCCTTAAATTGATTTTCAAATATTTTTTGCAGGAAACTTAAAAACAAAATTAAACTCTTAATGCAGAATACTAGTAAATAAATCAGATAAAAAGCGAACCTTCTCTGGTTGAAGGGGAGAGAGTCCATAGCTCCACTGTTTTTCCTGTTCTTAAGTCCTGGGAAGGGAATTCTAGGAACGCATATCAGAAACATTTCTTCTGGAGCTGGATGTGGTGGTGTGTGCCTGTAGTCCTAGCTACTTGAAAGGCTGAGGTGGGAGGATGACTCGAGCCCAGGAGATCCAGGACAGCCTAGGCAACATAGTGAGATTCCCATCTAAAAAAAAAACAACAAACAAACCAAAAAAAACTTTTGTGCTGGGACGTAATCTTTAATGGCGTCATAGAAGCTGCTTTAGCGTATGGTGTCCTCTGAACCCTGTCATTTATGGGGCTCACAATCCTTTCTTTATTCATGAGATACCAAGCACCCCAATGTCAAGTGGTCCCAATGGTGTATGGATGGGAATGAGAATTTCCCCTTGTGCCTCCTGCTCTCACGTCCTCCACAAAGAGGAGTTTGTCTGAAGGGCTACAGGGACCAGACCGAAGAGGAGATAAGAGACCCAAACACTGCCTGGCAGGTCAGGGGAGGCTTCTAGAGAAGGATCTTTGAGAAAGACTTCATCCACACAGTCATTCACCAGCCTGAATCTGATAAAGCCTCTGTTTTTGAGGATGATACAGTAGCCACCAGCTACACATGCTATTGACCACTTGAAATGTTTCCAGCCAAATTGAGACATATTGTAAGTATAAAATACACACCACATTTCAAAGACTTGGTACAAGAAAAGAATGCAAAATATCCAGTTAATTTTTATAACCGATAATTTTTATGTTGATTACCATGCTAAAAGATAATATTTTGAGGCCGGGCGCAGTGGCTCATGCCTGTAATCCCAGCACTTTGGGAGGTTGAGGGGGGCAGATCACGAGGTGAGGAGTTCAAGACCAGCCTGGCCAACATGGTGAAATCCTATCTCCATTAAAAATACAAATATAAGCCAGGCATGGCGGCACGTGCCTGTAATCCCAGCTACTTGGGAGACTGAGGCAGGAGAATCATTTGAACCCAGGAGGCGGAGGTTGCAGTGAGCAGAGACCGCGCCACTGCACTCCAGCCTGGTGACAGAGCGAGACTCCATCTCCAAAAAAAAAAAAAAAAAAAAAAAGATAATACTTTGGCTATGGCTAAGTCAAATATAGTTAAAATTCATTTCGTTTCTTTTTACTTTTTTGAAATGTCATTAATAGACAGTTTTAAATTACTTATGTGGTTCCTATTAAATTTATTTTTTAAAAAATATAAGTAGGCTGGGTGTGGTGGCTGACGCCTGTAATCTCAGCACTTTGGGAGGCCAAGGCAGGTGGATCAACTGAGATCAGTAGTTCGAGACCAGCCTGGCCAACAGGGTGAAACCCCGTCCCTACTAAAAATACGAAAATTAGCCGGGTGTGGTGACATGCACCTGTAACCCCAGCTACTCGAGAGACTGAGGCAGGATAATTGCATGAACCTGGGAGGCAGAGATTGCAGTGAGCCGAGATCGTGCCACTGCACCCCAGCCTGGGTGACATCGTGAGACTGTCAAAAAATATATGTGTGTGTTTGTGTTTATAGAGACAAGGTTTCACCATCTCTGTAATTACAGGCAGACGCCACCGCGCCAGACTCTTAGAGTATGATATTTTTAAAAGATATTTGTTTAGTGTTTGAGATACGCATTGACAACAGGTCTTTTACACCCATTCTCATGTTATCTTCAAAACTACGGGGTGAAATATAATTATTCTATTTTACCAAAGACAGATTTGAGGCTCAGAAAGGTTAAGCTATTTATTCCTGGAATCAATCCGTTTATTTGAAAAGCTTCTGGAAGACAGGGATCCTGTCTTAAACGCTGTGTTTCTTCACAGCACCTAGCACTTAGCTCTCTCCACGTGGTAGGCGCTCAGAAACTTTGTGCTGAACGAAGGATATGGATTCTCAAGTCAAAGCTCCGAGCGCAAAGCCAGGGAGCGAAGCACCAGAGGGCGCCCATGAGCCCGCCCACCCGCGGGTCGCCGGGGCCCAAGCTGGACCTCAGGCCTGGGTGCGGCTCTTCAGCCCCAAGCAGCTGCGCGCCCCAGCAGAACAGGGGGCGAGGGGGCGAGGGAAGCCCCAAGTCCTCCGTCCGCCCCGCCCCCTCCCCAGAACCAGGCCTCGCAGAGCTGCACGGTGCTGAATGACGACTCGACATCCTGTTTTTGGGGCCCGCGGCTCCGCCTGCGCCTCTGCTGATCTTGTCTTTCCCTTGGGTGCTGACGCCAGCTCCTCTTCCCCCCGAGTCTCCCCACCCTCCCCAGGGGTCTGGGGCCTTCCCACTGCTGAATCACCACCACCCCGCACTCCCCCGGGGCTCAGGGCAGGGGCGGGGACTGCCCCAGCCTCGGCCACCACTCTATCCCTGGGGTTGACTGAAGGCACCGGGCCCAGGGGCGCCTTTCTCAGCATCTTCCCGCGGAGGCTGGTGGGGGCGGGATGGGGGAAGAGGACGAACGCCTAGCGCCTAGGGTAGGGCCTCCAGGGGTAGGGTGGCCAGGAGGAGGCGGAGAGACTTGACCTTGGGAGGCCTGACTTACTGACCGCAGGGGCAGCGGACTGGGAGGGGAAAGTGGCAAGCCCGGGACTGGGCCGGGGGCGAGGCTGGGGGCGGGCCGGGGCTGGAGAGGGGGAGATCGGCCCTCGGACTTCCTGGTCGGGCCCCGCCCCGGCCCGCCCCGCCTCGCCGGCCCGCCCCCCCCACTTCCTCCGGCCTCCCGCTCTCACTTCCTTCTCGAGCCCGGAGCCGCTGCCGCCGCCCCCAGCTCCCCCGCCTCGGGGAGGGCACCAGGTGAGGCCCGGCCGGGGCTGGCGGGTAGGGGTCCGGGGGAGGAGAGCCCGGCCGGCCCAGGACTCGGCGCGGGCGCCGGCTCATGAGTTTGCTGGCGGAGGCCGCGGGCGGGAGCTTCTCGGTTCAGTCCAAGTAGGGCGGGCGCGGCCGGCCGGGCGGGGCGGGAACGGGGCCACTGCGAGCCGGCGGAGGCTCGGCGAGGGTGGCTTCCCGGCGGCTGTACCGCCTCTAGGGAGCCGAGAGGGACCCCTGAGGTCGGAGGGTCCCGGGCTCCAAGATAAGTGTCTCTGAAGTGGAAGAGCTCAGAGCTGGGAGATAGGACGCAGGTGGGGTGTCCTCAGAAGTTGGTGGGGGGGGTGTTGAGAAGTGCGTGAGGGGAGAGGGCTTCTGGGCTGGAAAAGGCGCTCCCTCTGCTCTGGCAGTTGTGACACTTGGGGTGAGGGGGCGGTGTCGGGGGCCTCCGAAAGCTCTCTCCCTGTCAGATGGATGCTAATACAGACCCACACTCGGTCTGCAGCCCCAAGGCCCTCTGCACTCAGGAGGACCGGGGTTGGGTGGGGGAGCCCCGCCGACCCCAGTCGTTGTCTGTGTGTCTGCTTTCCTGAGTCCCGACCTTACCTGGAGCCAAGCAGTAGGTATTTAGTGAGCAAACGCTGTTCCTAGCTGACCAGAGCCTGGCCTTGCTCTTTTGGGAGTAACTTGGTCTTGCCCTGTAACTGGAAGTGGAAGGACTCTCTGATTCAGAGGTACTGATAGTCCCTGACAAGTTTTTGTTGCGTCTTTTGGGGACAATTGAGAACCATCTCCTAGTGTTCCTCTTCATTCTTAGTCCCTGAATTATACACATGCTCCTAGGTCTCCCTCCACACCTTCTTTACTTTCTACCCACAAATCCGCCATCACTCTCTTCTCATCCCTTCCAGTCTCTTTTCCTCCAAACATACGGTCATACCTAGGCGTTGACCTGTCTTCACCTACCCTGCCCCATGTTTGTCTTGGTCCTCTGCAACCTGCCCCATCCCTTCCCTTCCCAGCTCTGGCACCCACACACATACACCTCCTTGTTTCTTCCATCACCCCTCATTCCTTTTGAACCCTCAGCCTGTCACCCTTTCTGTATCCTTCCCTCCCACCCACTTATCTCCAGCTTTGGAATCAGGATCTGTTGTTGAAGACTTAGTGAGTCCTAGAGTCTTTTCAAACCTCCCTAGCTTGGAGAGGCAGTCTGCAGCCTCCCAGTGATAGAGAGGATTAAAGAGCTGGAAAGCCTCTGTGTGTGTGTGTGTGTGTGTGTGTGTTCGCGCGCGCGTGTGTCTGTGTATCTACATCTTCATCTCTTAGAGATGGATTAAAGAGCTGGAAAGCCTCCGTGTGTGTGTGTGTGTGTGTTCACGCGCGCGTGTGCCTGTGTATCTACATCTCTTAGAGATGGATTAAAGAGCTGGAAAGCCTGTATGTGTGTGTGTGTGTGTGTGTTCGCGCGCGCGTGTGTCTGTGTATCTACATCTTCATCTCTTAGAGATGGATTAAAGAGCTGGAAAGCCTGTGTGTGTGTGTGTGTGTGTGTGTGTGTGTGTGTGTGTGCGTGTGTGTGCGCGTGCGCGTGTGTCTGTGTAACTACATCTTTATCTCTTACAGACAAAATAACTGCCCTCAGCCTTGAGAGGGCCCAGAGCAAGGGAAGCCAGCAGAATGAAGGGAACCTGCAGTGAGTGAGGTTGTGGTTAGGCAGGAGGAAGCAGTTTGTAGCAGTCAGGGTAGGGTGACACAGGAATAAGACTTGTAAGAGAGGCCGTGGGAAATCAAAATCACCCCAACCCGTGGTGCTTGACCAAGAGGCCAGGCCTGGAAGCCGGAAGACAGCCTGAAGGTCCCTGACTCCATTACCTACTAGTTCCCGCATCACCTGGTGGAAAGAATGGGACCAGCTTGGGTGTGATGGAAATACAGGGAGGAGGCAAATGCAGGATTCTGGAGGAAAGACTGCAGCTGGTCTAACTTCGGACTTAACGGTTTTAGTTTTGAATTAAGAAGCGGCTGAGGCAAAAGTGTCTGCTCCTTTCCTGCTACCTTCTGGGGCCTGCCTAGGCTGGGTACCCACATGCCCTGATCTGCATCAGGGCCTTAGTGACCAGGAAGCCCTCTGGAGTTCTACTGACCCCTCTGCCTTCAGGCATCCTTAATACTCCCCATCTCACCTAGGACCCTACTCCTTCTCAGGAATTCCTCCCAAATTTAACTTCAGTCCATCCTGGCCATGGAGGCTCTTGTTTCCACTCTAGAGCTCCATCCTCAAGCTTTTGGGGTGCATCTGAGGATCTTGCTTCTGTCTACCTCCTCTAGTCATCTGTATTCATTTCTCTCCACTAGAAAAAAAGAGAAGTAGAGGGGAGTAAGTGCTACAGCTACATTTAAGGGCTCTCCCTGTTCCCCATTCTGTCATCTTCCCATGTCACACTCGTCCCTCTCCCATGAATTGTTCTTCTTCCAGTCCTGCCCTTCCAACCACTTGTGTCTCTTCCCATTTCTTGGAGGTACAGAAGTTTGGGTACGGGAGGAAATCCCAGGGACCTACATGAGAGCCCAGGTTAGAGAAGGATGTGCATACAAGGCACTTTCCCAGCATCACAGCTTAATAACAACCCCAGGAGTCCCAATTCCTAGGCTGGCAAACCAGTAGTTACTTTAGTATTCTGCGTAACTGAGCAAACCCACAGGGCTCTGATGGTAAAGACAAGATGGGTGAGACAGGGATTCTCCCAGGTGAGATCTGGCCCCATTGGAAGTTTGAGCTAATTGCAAAAAAGGCATCATTGGAAAAAATGTGACCAGGGCGGGAGAGATTTTAATGGGAAAATATTGAGGGGTAAAGGGAGGTGGTGGCTACAACCTAGGAGGCTGCCGCTGAAGTCTTGGCTAAACAAGTATGGTCAAGGTTGTGACATGAAGAAGGGGGCTCAGGCCCACACTGAAGACTCCTTCTATATATTGTAGACCCATTAGCGGTGAGGTCAGTAGGGGTCCGTGAGAAGAGCTGAGGAGGGAAACCAAAGACAAAGCCTGGGCCACCTCCCCAGATCAGACTGGTTTTCCTGTCCAGGGTCCAGCTTCCTCTTTTGTCCTCATCTCATATGGGGGGAGGGCATCTCTCCAGGAGCTAGAGGCCAGAGGAGGAGCTTCTCAGCTGGGGCAGGGCCAGAGTGGCTGGCTGTTGAGTAATGTCAGTGCTAAATCATGAATGCACCAGGATGGGCTAGGCATGAGAGCCTGGGAACTTGGAAGCAAAAAGGCTCAGATGTAAGTCAACCCACCCTTCGGCCCATTTTCTGAAGGAATAAACCATGGTAGGGTTCTCCTGAATGAGGTTAGAGAGATGGTCCATTCTCAGGCCAGAGTTAGAATCCTCACCTTCTCTCCTTTGTAGAAGTAGCATAAGGGTGGAGGTTAGAAGATCCGGATCCTTGTCGTAGATTTGCTACCTGGTCAACTTGGTTTCTCTTGGCTCTATTTCAGCATTAAGGAGTTGCATATCAGTACCTCCAAAGGCAACAGTGAACATCATGGCTCTGACTCTTCCTCCCCCAAGAGACTGCTCATAGCAGTGCCCCTCACTCTGGGCCCTTGTGTCTTCCCAGCCTCAATTTGACAGGTCCAAGTAGTCTGTACATACATATCTGTCCAGGGATAGTACTGCCCTTTCCCCAAGCACAAGGATTGTTAGAGCTTGAGAGATAAGAAGGCAGAGAATGTTGGGGATTTTGCCAGGGGGTAGTAAGATGGGGGAGTACCCTGTCTCCTGCTCCAGCTCTGCCTCACTGACAGTGGAAAATAGATGCCGGAGTTTCCTCCCTGGTGTTATTTTCCCTTGTGGAAACCCCCTCAGGCCTCGGGCGGGGCTAAAGGGACTGGGCAGCCCTGGGTCTCTCTGTGGGTATTTTCAGGTGGGGGTGCCAGGATTTGGAGGATGGCACTTCTGTACAGCCTCATGTGAAATTAGCAAAGGCAAAGGAAGTGCCACTTCACAGGCCTTTGGTGGGGCCCAGGGACTGCTGAGCTGCTGCTAGGCGGGGGGAGGAAGCCAGTGTGCACCCTTCCCCTGTGCTGCGTGGGGGAGGGGGCAGCTTCCTTGGCTCCCCAGCCAGAGCTGTCCTGGTCCTGAGGCTCAGCTTTTTTTTTTTTTTTTTTTTTTTTTTTGAGATGGAGTCTTGCTCTGTCACCCAGGCTGGAGTGCAATGGCGCGATCTCAGCTCACTACAACCTCCACCTCCCGGGTTCAAGCCATTCTCCTGTGTCAGCCTCCCAGGTAGCGGGGACTACCGGCATGCACCACCAGGCCCAGCTAATTTTTTTTGTATTTTTTAGTAGAGATGGGGTTTCACCATGCTGGCCAGGCTGGTCTCGAATTCCTGACCTCAAGTGATCTGCCAGCCTCAGCCTCCCAAAGTGCTGGGATTACAGATGTGAGCCACCATGCCCAGCTGAGGCTCACCTTTTATGGAACACTTGGGGTGCTGGGACAGTGAGGGAAGAAGGTTGGGAACTAGGACTCAGTGAAAGGGTCCTAGACTGCCCCCAGCCTTCCCAGCTACCACTGTCTCGTTTCCTAGTGGGTGGCATCAACTCTTCTCTTTTCCTACCTGCTGCTGCAATGTAGGATCCTCTCCAGGGGCTGAAGGATGAATGACAAGAGGTGGAGAGTCCTCCAGCATGGATTTTTTTTTTCCTTTCTTTTTTTTTTTGGAGATGGAGTCTTGCTCTGTGGCCCAGGCTGGAATGCAGTAGCATGATCTCTGCTCACTGCAACCTCTGCCTCCTGGGTTCAAGTGATTGTCCTCCCTCAGCCTCCTGAGTAGCTGGGATTACAGGCGTAATCCCACCACTACGCCCAGCTAATTTTTGTATTTTTAGTAGAGACGGGGTTTCACCATGTTGGCCAGGCTGGTTTCGAACTCCTGATCTCAAGTGGTCTGCCTGCCTTGGCCTCCCAAAGTGCTGGGATTACAGACGTGAGCCACGGCACCCGGGGGATTTTTTTTTTTTTTTTTAAGGCTAGGAACTGGGCTCTCTTGGGTTCTTCCCTGCTGATGGGGAGAAAGGGAAGAAAGAGACTCAGCCCTTGGCCTGGTCCCAGTCCCACACTGACCTCATGTCTCCCCCAGCTTCCTCCTCCCAGCCCAGCTGCAGCCAGCTGCAGCCCCTTTGAGCCTCTTTATATCACCTCTCCTCTACTCCTCCCTTCAAAACAAACAAACAAACAAACTTGTAGAGCTTTGGAAGTCTTTCCAACAGTGCCCCTGTCCCTTGCCATGTCTTTGACCAAGGGTCCTCGGATATTCCCAGTCTGTAGCCTGTCGGGACCACTTTTCCTTCCCATCTTCCTCATCATCTCTGAGCTAGATCTGCCAGCTTCACCTCTCACCCTTCCAGTTGAAGACAAGACAGTATAGCTTATGTGTTTATTACCCCAACTTTGGGCTCTTCAGGGTGAATGAGAAAGAAGTTGGTTACTTATGTCTTGTGTCGTCTGGTCATAGAGGTTCTTCCTTGTTCCCAGCATCAGAGTCTGTGGATTGATGGGGGAGGAGGGGTATGTCATTCTACAGCTTTTGCTCAGCCCTTCCCTGGGCTTCTGGAAATAAACAGAGGGTCAGACTACCCTCCCCCTGAACCATCCAGTTAGTTCAGCACAATGAAAAGTATGGTCAATGCTGGGAAAGGTAAGGCAGAAGAGGGGGTTGCTGTGATGTCCTGGAGAAGCTGGGGAACAGTACTGGGCCTGAAGGACAGGAAGGATCTGAAGGGGGGTGAGTCGCATTCCAGGAAGAGGAACTCCCATATGCAAAGACATGATTGCATCGACTTCATTCAGTCATTTACTGACAGCTACTACATGCTGTGCTCAGCTTAGGGTGCTCAGCAAGGTCCAGTCAACCAGGACCTTGCCCTCTAGACACTCCCATTCTAATAACAAGAGATAAGATTCACATCAGCCTCTCCAAGCCTGTGAGAGAGACAGGGACCAGACTTTGGATAGGATAAGTCACTTCTGACTTGGATAATTTACGCTTTCCTGGAAGAGGCGGCAGTGGTGCATGGTTCCATATTACTACTTGGTGTATTTTAGGGAAGAGAATATGGAGGCCCCTTTGTAGAGGATCAGGATTGGAATGGCCAGAGATGGATTGTAGTTATAATGAGGTTCAGGGAGGGCTGCAGAAAGGGAGCCCCATGTTAGGGAGGCAGGTTATAGAAGGCTGAGGTAAGTTCCCATCACCTCCATACTCGCCTATCTCTTAAGAGTCCGTTCCTCCCCTCCCCCACTCCCAGTTGGGACACTTCCCCTGCTGTAACAGCCACAGAGATCTGGCAATCAGGCTGCTTCCTTTCCCTCCCCCATTCTGGGCCTGCCTGGGCCACACCCCAAGGCCAGGCCCCACTGGGTACAAGCCGGGCTCCAGGGACCACATTCAGATAGGGTTAGACCCCCATGGGCTATACTTCCTGCCGGAGCCAGGTCAGCCTGGTACTGGGAAGAGAGATTTTTGCCTATTTCAGGCATAGCTTTTGCCTGTCATTGCTGTCCGGTAAGATTCAGCATTGCAGTCTTGTCTGTTGGGGGTTGGGCAGGGAGTGTCCGATACTAGGCTTCAGAGAAGTCTCTCCATATCTCAGTGATGAGGGCTGGTACAAGCAGATCAAAAGGCAATGGTTGTACAGTCCTGTGTGCCTAGCCCTATACTTAGAGGTTTTTTTTTGTCATTTAGTCCAGAGAAGCCAAGGCTTCAGTACTGAAGGGCATCTACAGCTGGGAAACTTATGTATGACTGTTGGAAAAGGAGAATCACACAGAGCCAAAGCAGGGTTAAAAGGGGCGGCCATGGGTGCAGTGGCTTACTCCTGTAATCCCAGCACTTTCAGAGGCCAAGGCAGGTGGATCACTTGAGGCCAGGTGTTCAAGACCAGCCTGGCCAACATGATGAAATCCTGTCTCTACTAAAAATACAAAAATTAGCTGGGCATGATGGCACATGCATGTAATCCCAGTAACTCAGGAGGCTGAGGCAGGAGAATCACTTGAACCCGGGAGGTGGAGATTGCAGTGAGCTGAGATCGCGACACTGCACTCTAACCTGGGCGACAGGTAGCCATGCAATGGATATCCAAAGAAGAATTCAGTAACCTTATGGAACTGTGAGACTTAAGTTAGGCCTTAAGGAGTAAGGAAGATTAGAGAAGGGAGAGGGAATGGCAGCAGAGGGAAAAACAAAGAGTAAAAGTTCAGAGGCAAGAATGATCCTGGCTTGTCTGCAGAGGACATTGAAAATCCCTCTGGAACAGGGAGCTGGGAACTCACACTTGCAAAGTACCTACATTGTGCACATATTATACATTAATGCACTTAGTCCTTATGACAGTGCTATGTGGTAGGTACTATACGTTGCCACTGCATTTGAAAGATAAGGAAATTGAAGCTTAGAGAGGCAAATCATCATAAGCTCAGGGTCACACAGCTGGTAAGAGGCAGAACTAGGATTCAAACCCAAGTCTATGTAACTGTAATACCCCTTATCAAATTGTGAAGAACTCTGAATGCCAGTATGAGGGACCAGGGATCTGAAATGGAACTAAAAACCCAGAGTAAGTGATTGTAATGTGTCTAATAACATACAGATGTGGCCGGGCATGGTGGCCCACGCCCATAATCCCAGCACTTTGGGAGGGCTAGTCAGGAGGATCACTTGAGACCAGGAGTTCAAGACCAGCCTGGGCAACATGGCAAGACCCTGTCTCTACAAACAAACAAAAAGATGCATTAAAAATACAAAAATCAGCCAGGTGTGGTGGTGCCTGCCTGTAGTCCCAGCTACTCAGGAGGCTGAGGTTGGATGCCTTGAGCCTGGGAGGTTGAGACTACAGTGAGCTGGGATGGCACCACTGCATTTCAGCCTGGGCAACAGAACAAGACCTTGCTCCAAAAGAAAAAACAAAACAAAACAGATTGGCAACCATTGATTTACTAAATAACTTTTCTTTTTTTTTGAGACATGGGGTCTTGCTGTGTTGCTCAGGCTGGAGTGCAGTGGCTACTCACAGGGACGATAACCTTGACTAGTGTACACACTACAACCCTTCACTCCTGGGCCCAGCCTCCCTAGTAGCTGGGACTGCAGGTGCACCACTGAGCTGGGCTTAATGATTCTTTTGAAAAAGCCACTTAGTGAATAAGTCATTGTTGAACCCCGCTCCAGATAGGTCACACTCCTGGTTTGGTGTCCTGCAGCACTGACATCCCTTCTTCCTGTTTGGCACAGTTTAGACTCTATATGCCCTCCTGAAATGGGCTATGGTAACTTATTCAACCCAGTTCAGGCCAGAGGATTTCAGAAAGAAGAGTTGTTTTGGGAGAGAGGATAAAGGTCTGAACTAGACCTGAGTAGGGAGGACTGGGCTGATCCCCTACCACAGATACAGGCATGCTCAGTGCTTCCTGCCTTCTGGGATGAAAGGCTTTGCTCCTGTCACCTCCTGTGTGTACAGCACTTCAGTTTACAAAGCGTATTCATTCCCATGGTCAGGTTCCTTGATGCTGCCCTTGAGGCTGGGAGGGGTACTATTATTACTTCTACTGCATAGATAAAGAAACAGAGGCTCCAGGAAGGGCAGTAACTTACCTGATCAAGGTCACACAGTTAGCTGGTAAGGGGTAACTTGAAGACTGTATGATGCACCAAGGAAAACACAGGACTTTGGGTCACAAAACTGGGTTTGTGTTCTGGCTCCCACACTAACTAGCTGTGTGATGTTGAGTTACTTTTACTGCTCTGAATTTGTTTCCTCATCTGTAGAATAGGAATAGTACTAACAGGTTGTTATAAAGGTCAAATGACATAATAACATGTGACCTATAAAGGCTTATACCATATGAGGGCTTTTTTATCAAGGGTCAAGGTCGGCAGATAAACTCAAGACATCAGAGTCAGGTATCCAGTACTCTTGGCCCTATACCACACTGCCTTTGCTCTGCTTGTTTTTGGACACTACCATACTCATCGTCCTTTTCCAGTGTCAGTCCTTGTTCCCTTCCCAGCCCGGAAGCTACCCTGTCCTTCCCCTCTCCTTTGAGAGCTGATTTACTGATTGCTAGTTGATAACCACCTCCTTAGAGAGCTGTATTTCCAGTCTCTTGGGCCTTGTGACAGCCAGCCAGAGTTCCCTCCTTGCCTTCCTGCCTGGGCCAGCCCAGTGCTGGGCTTTTCAGTCATACTGTCAACACCCACTCTCCTGCTCTGTGTGGAACTGAAGATTACAGGCCCAGGAGTTCTGCTTTGAATGTCAAGGCTTCCCACGTAATCCACTGGGCACAAATAATGCCACCTGCCTCCAAGGAGCTTTAAGTCTTAGTTCATCCACCTAGTGCTCTTGTAACAACCATTTTAATCTCTAATTCCTGGATAGGAAAACTGAGGCCCAGCAAGCGTAAATGCCTCATGCTTGGTTATAGTGAGTCAGCAGAGCTGGGGTTAGAACTTAGGTCTCTCAACTTCCAGTCTGAGGTCTCTATTTGACTCTCCACTGGCCTAGAGGGTCCTTATGCCCTTCCCTGACCCACTGTCTGAGGTTCTCTATCTGAATGTCCTGACGTTGCATGCACACACGCACGCGCGCACACACACACACACACACTCTCTCATTCATGCAAATAGGATGGAAATATTTTTTAATGTGAACCAGAGACACAACTTCATAGATTGAAACCATTCCTCTCCCAGCTGATTCCAAGGCAAACTGTAGCCTGGGAGGGAGGTGGGACCAAGCCCTGGGTCCTTTGCAGCCCCCACATGATGAAAGTTTCTTTTCCACTTCCCAGTGGGGATTTTCTTCCCCACTTGTCATTGATTTTTGAAGCTTCTGAACCAGTGGTGAGAGCCCAGGCTGGGGGGGTAAGGGGTTCCCAGACCAGGGTGCAGCCTTGCAGTATAGCAAGTGAAATGGAGAAAATGGGCTCGTGTTGATGGTGCTTGGGTGGAGCCAGGGATAAGGAATACTCAGGGATTTGGTTGTGTTTAAAACAGGGCTGCCCCCTCTCAGGGAGCAGGCCCTGGTTGTGGGAGACAGTCAGGGAAAGGAAGTCACATATTGACCACCAAGAGTCCCCCATGGCCAAGAGGAAGTAGCTGATGAGAGAAGGACCCTTGCCATAGCAGTGTAAATAATCACAGGGTTTCTGGAAGCTGTGTTCCAGAACTCAGAAAAGCAGTTCATCTCCCCGAGGCCCTGTGACCTGCAGAGGGAACCAGATGTTGGCTGGAGCTGGGACTCCTCATACTTACCCCACTCATAAATACAGCAGTCCATTTATTGGGCACTTGCTAGGTGCCATACCTCATGCTGGACATCTTCTATACATTATTAACTCTTACTTTTTTTTTTTTCTTTGAGACAGGGTCTTGCTCTGTCGCCCAGGCTGGAGTGCAGTGGTGTGATCATAGCCCGCTGCAGCCTTGACCACCCTGGCATCAAGTGATGCTCCCACCTCAGCCTCCCGAGTAGCTGGGACTACAGGTGTGTACCACCACACCCTGGTAATTTTTTCATTTTTTGTAGAGTCAGGGTTTTGCCATGTTGCCCAGGCTAGTCTCAAACTCCTGGGCTCAAGCGATCTACCTGCCTCATTCTCCCAAAGTGCTAAGATTACAGGCATGAGTCACCGTGCCTGGCCTCATTTCATATTCTGAGCAATTGTAATGCAATAGGCAAGATTATCCCCATTTTACAGATGAGAAAATTGAGGCTCAGGGAACAAATATATTGCCAGGATCACATATAACTAGTTGGTGGAGCTGTGATTAGAATACCTGCGAGTCTTACTCTAGCATCTATGTTCCTAATGATGGTATTTTCTATCCAAGAGTCTGGAAGTCTCTAAAATCTTTCAGAGGCACATGCCAGGATCTCAGGAAATGGACAGAAGATTGAGGGGAAAGTCAAGTTTTTGTCTGACTCTTGACTTCATCCTTCCTAGTTGGGCCTGAAAGATTTGCTCCAGGCCGGGCATGGTGGCTCATGCCTGTAATCCCAGCACTTTTTGGGAGGCCAAGGCGGGCAGATCACAAGGTCAGGAGTTCAAGACTAGCCTAACATGGTGAAACCCCGTCTCTACTAAAAATACAAAAATTAGCTGGACGTGGTGGCATGTGCCTGTAATCCCAGCCACTCGGGAGGGTGAGGCAGGAGAATCGCTTGAACCCGGGAGGTGGAGGTTGCAGTGAGTCAAGATTGCGCCACTACACTCCAGCCTGGGCGGCAGAGCAAGACTCCGTCTCAAAAAAAAAAAAAATTTGCTCCACCCCACCAAGGGCCTTGAGAGAAGATACTAATGTCTGGGAGCCTCAGCCTCTACCTCATTCATCATAACATACCCAGACCCCAGTCCAAATCCCAGGTCCAACTGAATCTCCAGTATTCCCCTGCATTGAATTGGCAACCTGAGTGTACATGGCCAGATAGGGTTTCAGTACTTACAAGAATGATGGGGTGGCCAGGTGTGGTGGCTCACGCCTGTAATCCCAGCACTTTGGAAGGCTGAGGCAGGTAGATCACCTGAGGTCAGGAGCTTGAGACCAGCATGGCTAACACGGCGAAACTCCATCTCTACTAAAAATATAAAAATTAGCCGGATGCAGTGGCGCGTGCCTGTAGTCCCAGCCACGCAGGAGACACTTGAACCCAGGAGGCGGAGGTTGCAGTGAGCTGAGATCACGCCACTGCGCTCCAGCCTGGGCGACAGAGTGAGACTCCATCTCAAAAAAAAAAAAAAATTTCCCCATTGCCAGAATACCCTGGATTGGGATAGGGCAGCTCTCTAAAGAATTGAGCCCCTTACTCAGCAGGTTTCTTAACTGTGCCTTTGGGTTTGTACTCAGTAGCCAAGATACCAGGTTTGGAGAGGGCAGGGTGGGCCCTGAGTTGAGAGAGGTTCTACTTATGGCTGCATCACAGAGTGACCTGGGACAGCTGTCCTGTGCCAGAACCCTTTCCAGTCTCCTGGTGGAAAGGGTCCATATTTACTAGAGGATCTAGTAGATCCCTAAATTTGTGCACTCTCCTTTTGTGTCTGTATAGCCTGGAAAAAAAAATAGCGAATACTGGCCAGGCGCAGTGGCTCACGCCTGTAATCCCAGCACTTTAGGAGGCCAAGGCGAGCGGATCACGAGGTCAGGAGATCAAGATCATCCTGGCTAACACGGTGAAACCCCGTCTCTACTAAAAATACAAAAAATTAGCCGGGCGTGGTGGTGGGTGCCTGTAGTCCCAGCTACTCGAGAGGCTGAGGCAGAATGGCGTGAACCCAGGAGGCGGAGCTTACAGTAAGCCAAGATCACGCCACTGCACTCCAGCCTGGGTGACAGAGTGAGACTCTGTCTCAAAAAAAAAAAAAAAAAAAAATAGCTAATACTTATGGACGAGGCACTGTTTTAAATGCATTACATGTATTATATAATGCTCACAATGACCCAGTGAGGTAGATACTATTTTATCCTCATTTTACTGGTAAGAAAACTTAGGCATAAAGAGGTTAAGCAATTTGTTCAGGGTTACACAGCTAGGAAATAGCAAAATCAGGATTTGACCTTAGTTTGTCTGGCGCCAGAGTTTATGTGCTTTCTACCACATTATACTGCATCTTTGCTTGGCCTCAGGGCCTTTCATTGTGTGTCTTTCTGATGACCGTCTTGATGGGACTTTGGGATAGTGTCAGGTTAAGGGAACGGGAGCCGGTTTCCCTTTGTGTGCCCCCATCTTTTCTTCCCAATAGGCAGAGGCCTCCCTAACCAAGAATGTCCCCTTTCATCTGTCCTCAGGTCACTGCAGCCAGAGGGGTCCAGAAGAGAGAGGAGGCCCTGCCTCCACTACAGCAACTGCACCCACGATGCAGAGCATCAAGTGCGTGGTGGTGGGTGATGGGGCCGTGGGCAAGACGTGCCTGCTCATCTGCTACACAACTAACGCTTTCCCCAAAGAGTACATCCCCACCGTGTTCGACAATTACAGCGCGCAGAGCGCAGTTGACGGGCGCACAGTGAACCTGAACCTGTGGGACACTGCGGGCCAGGAGGAGTATGACCGCCTCCGTACACTCTCCTACCCTCAGACCAACGTTTTCGTCATCTGTTTCTCCATTGCCAGTCCGCCGTCCTATGAGAACGTGCGGCACAAGTGGCATCCAGAGGTGTGCCACCACTGCCCTGATGTGCCCATCCTGCTGGTGGGCACCAAGAAGGACCTGAGAGCCCAGCCTGACACCCTACGGCGCCTCAAGGAGCAGGGCCAGGCACCCATCACACCGCAGCAGGGCCAGGCACTGGCCAAGCAGATCCACGCTGTGCGCTACCTCGAATGCTCAGCCCTGCAACAGGATGGTGTCAAGGAAGTGTTCGCCGAGGCTGTCCGGGCTGTGCTCAACCCCACGCCGATCAAGCGTGGGCGGTCCTGCATCCTCTTGTGACCCTGGCACTTGGCTTGGAGGCTGCCCCTGCCCTCCCCCCACCAGTTGTGCCTTGGTGCCTTGTCCGCCTCAGCTGTGCCTTAAGGACTAATTCTGGCACCCCTTTCCAGGGGGCTCCCTGAATGCCTTTTTCTCTGAGTGCCTTTTTCTCCTTAAGGAGGCCTGCAGAGAAAGGGGCTTTGGGCTCTGCCCCCCTCTGCTTGGGAACACTGGGTATTCTCATGAGCTCATCCAAGCCAAGGTTGGACCCCTCCCCAAGAGGCCAACCCAGTGCCCCCTCCCATTTTCCGCTACTGACCAGTTCATCCAGCTTTCCATACAGTTGTTGCTGCCTATTGTGGTGCCGCCTCAGGTTAGGGGCTCTCAGCCATCTCTAACCTCTGCCCTCGCTGCTCTTGGAATTGCGCCCCCAAGATGCTCTCTCCCTTCTCCAATGAGGGAGCCACAGAATCCTGAGAAGGTGAATGTGCCCTAACCTGCTGCTCTGTGCCCAGGCCTTAGGCATTTGCTGACTGACTCAGCCCCCATGCTTCTGGGGACCTTTCCTACCCCCATCAGCATCAATAAAACCTCCTGTCTCCAGTGGCCCCGGCTCCTCCCTGTGTGCTGGGCATTAGCGGGTGGGCATGGGCTAGGGCTCCCCAGAGACTGGGAGCCTTTTGTTTCTTCTAGTAGACAATAGGCTTCATTGTGGTCCCCTCACCCCCCAATTTCCCTAACAAAGCTCTAGGCTCCCTTGGAGGGGGCAGTCTTGCTCTGGGGCCCAGTCACAGATGCTGTAGTGGACTCAGACACAAAACCTGAGGAAAGACTTCTTGATCTTAGGGCTCAGAAAGGGAGAGGTTCAGAGCCATTAGTCTAAAGGCAGATGCTCCCACAGTCATGCATGTGACAGCTGTACCTCACATCCCCAAGCGGACAGCTTTAACAACAAGAGTTGGAATTTGAACCCAGGTCTCTGTCTCAACTGAAGACTTCCAGGTATCCTAGCTTGCAGTCCTAGAGTCATTACAGATAGCTCACTCACTCCTGCTCACCAAAATAAAGGCTTAGACCAGCCTTAGGAGACTCCAGACCTAAGGGGGACTGGGGGGTGCTGCTAGGAATCATACCCTGCCGTGGACTTACTCCCTCCCCATTCTTGAGCCTGTTTCTCTCTCAGTTCCTATCAAACAAGATGAGCCCCAAGACTAGCAAGCCTAGGCAACTGTTGGCCCAAAAAAAAAATTTATTTTCCTTTCAAATAAAATGTACAACCAAAATTTAGGGTTTGGAGCAGTAGGGAAGACAGGAGATACCAGGGAGCCCATTTTACAGTAGAGATCTGCATCTGACTCCTCTAGCCCATACCTTTGCAAAGGAGGGGAGGGGTCTATACGCCAGAACTTTCAGAAGAGAAGAAAATACATGCTGTGCTGGTGCTGTTTCGGGAGCAGGTCGTCCTTCAGGTATAGACCACCACCTCCACCCGATGACATCAGAACCACTGACTGGCAGAGCCCTTGGAAATCATACAGTCCGCCCATCCCCCACCAGACACATGGACACACCGAGGCTCAGATGGGGAAGGGTACATACCCTAGGGCACACACCAAATCAAAAAGGTGAAGTCAGGACTAGAACGCCTGAGCAACTTTAGCAGGGGACTGTGGCCACAGGCCTGGATGTGCACAGTAGATCATGAAATACATTAGTCCTATGAATGACCCCCGTGCAGAGAAATGGCTGTGGTTGTCAGGGAGCAGCCACTGCTCAGGGGCTCCTGACCTCAGTGAAAGGTGACTGTGTAAAGGCCAGAAACTGGATGGTGGTCATGAACCTCAGGACGTTTTTTTTTAGCACCAAATGGTGGAGCTCTCTGCCAGCTCAGCTTCTTGGGGCCTCTCAGGTAAAGGTGATGTTTGAGGACCCCACGCCCATATGAGGGGTGGAGAGGAGAAGCCAGCAGCACTGGGGTGAGCCTTGGCCTACACCCTTCCTTCTTACCCTTCCCCCATCTTCAGTAAGGCCAAGAGAGGATGTGGGGTGGGGAAGGCCAGAATGGTATCGTGTTTCTTGTTTCTGGGCAGTGGGCTGCGTCCTCCCAAGCAGGACTGAAGGGTTCAGAATCGCTTTTCCTCAGGCTGAGAGGTTATGAGCAGCTCCTTGTTCCCGAAGTCCCACCAGGCCGTCATGTGGAACGCCATGTTGGTTAAGACAACAGTGTACTCCAGGATGGCAAAGATGGTGTACACTGTTGTGAGGACACAAGGAACAGGACATGGTGAACTTCCAGCTACCCGCTCAGAGGCCTCTTGATAAATCACACCACCATTAGTCTGCCACAGAGAACACAATGGCAGCCAGTCCCCAAGACCATTGCCCATTATCAAAAACATCATTGCTGCCCCGCAGCCACTCATGACCGCCTGTGGATCCTATCCTGGCCTCACCTCCAGCCTCACAATACATGTTGTGCCGAAAGTAGACAGCCAGCGCCGAGAAGAAGGAGATGAAGTTGATGATGAAGAGCCGCTGTTTCCAGCTGTAGGACTTGCGATCCTAGGGAATGGGCTGTCTGATCACTCTGCAGCTTGCTGGGTATGAGAGCCTGGGCTCCCCTCTCAGCCCTAACTCCTAAGGGCTGGGCCTTATCTCCCTTGGCTCCCACTAGCGGTCATGGCAGGGAGCACAGGCAGGGGCAGCAAGAATGACGAACGTGTTCACATCCCTGCCTCTGGGGGAGTGATGGGCCCAGGAGCAGTGGTATTCCTGCCGCTTCCACTTCAGGGGGATGGAGTATGAAAGTTACATGGAGTCACCCACCAACCCCACCTCCAAATACTGTGGGGGAAAAGAAACCCATGTACATGGGTGGGGCGCTGGAATTATGACAGGCCAGTCCTCTGACACTGTTCCTAACTCACTGCCGCCTAGATGCGACTCCTCATGCTATCCCCATTTGCAGCCTCCATCTCTTCTATTCTCCGGTCTCCCACGCTACCCAAACACAGTGCTACGTCCTAGATTCTGACCAACCACCCTCAGTTTGTTCCCAAGCCCCAGCCCCAACCCCAGCACCCCTCTGCCAGGGTTCCCATTAGAACTCAGTTCCCACCTCACCATTACCCGAATCCTGAGGACAGATGTCCTTGATTTTCTTCCGGGCTGCCTTGGAGCCCCCGCTAGGGATAGACCGTACCTCCTGACTTACTGTGTGCTTCTTGGTCAACCGCCAGAGAATGCAGGTGAGGAGCATGTGCCCGAGGGATGAGGCAATGAACACAATGAAAGCATTTTCGTGGACGGCTGGAGGGAAAGAGGATTGGGAGCCACATTGCAGGGAGTGCCCACACCACGAAGTAGGAAGGTCCGAATGTGGTAGGGGCGGGCCCGTCCCCTCAGGGAACACTTCCCCACTCCTCCCTCATCCAGGCACCCACTGAAGTCCTCGGAGGAGGAGACATAAGTGAGCACTAGCAACGCGAGGTTCTCCACGACATTGAGGCCGAAGTTGAGGCGGCAGAGCGGGCGATAGCAGGAACACGGGGAGGTGCAGCTGAGGTAGTGGTTCCAGTAGGCGAAGGCCACCAAGAAGCGAGGCGCCGAGTGCAGGCCGATGCAGAAACGCCACACGTAGCGCTGGGGCACCTCCCCGCCGATGGCTGAGCTCACCGAGGGCAGGTAATTGGGCACCTAGAGAGTTGTGACCTGTCTGGGCATCTGCCTCTGCCAGCCCCGCCCATGTGGAGAACCTTCTCTCCATCTGACAAAATCACTCTTGCCTCTGCTCCAGCCCCTCCCCTTCCAAGAAGTCCTCCTTCAGATGTCCCCATACCTCTCCCAAAAGACCTCTCCTTCCACGTCCTAGGCCCAAAGTGCTGGATTCTCATTCCCCAGCTATCCTGGGATTTGTGCAGCAGCATGGTGGCACCTTCTCCATCTCCCCCGCAGACTGGAACCTGCCTGTGTTTGGTCAATGTGTAGATGGGTTCAGATGCTCTACACCCATAGCTCAGAGCTGTGCCTCCGCTAAGACCCTGGGTGAGTTCCAAGGCCTCAGATTCAGTCCAGAGGACAGGGATGAGTCACAGACCATCTGAGCTTCCTTAGAACAGTGCTGGATTCACCGCTCAGCTAAGATGTTCCTCAGTCTGCTCCCAGCGCCACTCATTCCTCTAGGCAGGTGTGCCAAGGTGGTAGAACGGCACCCCTGCTCTGATCATGATTAAGAAAGTGGGTGGGCTGGGCACGATGGCTCACACCTGTAATCCCAGCACTTTGGGAGGCCGAGGTGGGTGGATCACCCGAGGTCAGGAGTTAAAGACCAGCCTGGCCAACATGGCAAAACTCTGTCCCTACTAAAAAAAAAAAAATTAGCCAGGCGTGGTGGCCAGCGCCTGTAGTCCCAGCTACTCAGGAGGCTGATCAGAAGAACTGCGTGAACCTGGGAAGCGGAGCTTGCAGTGAGCCGAGATTGTGCCACTGCACTCCAGCCTGGGCAACAGAGTGAGACTCTGTCTCAAAAAAAAAAAGAAAAGAAAAAAGAAAGTGGGTGCTCCTAACCTGGGGTAGTCTAAGGAAATGACCATGTTCTTGTGCATCTCCACCATCCATCTTAATGCCTGGAACTCCTATTGAAGCCTCAGTCCTTAAGGAAAAAGAAGATAATACACAGCTGCGGGGACTGGTGTCTTGCTTGTTTTGAGAGGTGAAAGGATGGGGGATGACTGAACAATGGTTTAGATGGGGACAGGAAAGCCAAAGATGGGAAAAGGCTCTCTTAGACTCCAGGGCCTAGAGCAGTGCTTCACAAACTTTAATTACCCATACGACTCACTGGGGGAATTGTTTGAAAATGCAGAAGGCTTGGAACCTGAGGATCTGCATTTTTTAATTTTTTAATTTTGTTTTCCCCCTTTTTGAGACAGGGTCTCACTCTGTCGCCTAGGCTGGAGTGCAGTAGCATGATCATGACTCACTGCAGCCTTGACCTCCTGGGCTCAGGTGATCCTCTCACTTCAGCCTCCTGAGTAGCAGGCTAATTTTTGTAGAGACAGGGTTTCGTCATGTGTCCCATGCTGGTCTCAAACTCCTGGGTTTAAGCTATCCATCTGCCTTGGCTTCCCAAAGTGCTGGCACTACAGGCATGAGCCACCTCGCTTGGCCAGAATCTGCTCTTTTTTCTCTTTTTGAGACGGAGTCTCACACTGTCGCCTAGGCTGGAGTGCAGTGGCGCAATCTCTGCTCACTGCAACCTCCGCCTCCAGGGTTCATGCCATTCTCCTGCCTCAGCCTCCCGAGTAGCTGGGACTATAGGCGCCCGTCACCACGCCCAGCTAATTTTTTGTATTTTTAGTAGAGACGGGGTTTCACCATGTTAGCCAGGATGGTCTCAATCTCCTGACCTTGTGATCTGCCCGCCTCGGCCTCCCAAAGTGCTGGGATTACAGACGTGAGCCACTGCGCCCGGCCGTTTTGTTTTTGCTTTTGTTTTTGGAGACTGGGTCTCACTTCGGTTGCCCAGGCTGGAGTGCCATAGCACGATCTCAGCTCACTGCAGCCTCTACTTTCTGGGCTCAGGTGATTCTCCCACCTTAGCCTCCCAAGTAGCCACCACCATGCCTGGCTAATTTTTTGGATTTTTTTTTTTTTTTTTTTTTTTTTTTTTTTTTTTAGTAGCAACAGGGTTTTGCCATGTTGCCCAGGCTGGTCTAGAACTCCTGGACTCAAACAATCCACCCCCTCGGCCTCTCAAACTGCTGGGATTACAGGCATAAGCCACCACGCCAAGCCAGAATATGCATTTTTTTTTTTTGAGATGGAGTCTCGCTGTGTTGCTCAGGTTGGAGTGCAGTGGCGCAATTTTGGCTCACTGCAACCTCCGCTTCCTGCGGTCAAGCAATTCTCCTGCCTCAGCCTCCCAAGTAACTGGGATTACAGGCGCCTGCTGCCACGCCCAGCTAATTTTGTATTTTTAGTAGAGATGGGGTTTCACCATGTTGGGCAGGCTCGTCTCGGGACTCCTGACCTCTGGTGATCTGCCTGCCTCGGCCTCCCAAAGTGCTGGGATTACAGGCATGAGCCACCACCCCCAGCAAGAATATGGATTTTTAAAAGTTTCCAAAACTGTGGAAATGGCCAGTCCATTGCCCACACTTTCTGTGCACTTCTGCAGACCTCCAACGAGGGCCAGCACAGTGCCAGAGCCCAGCAACCCAGCAAGGGAATGAATTTGCTCTAACTATGGAGGGACAGTCTTCGGAAGTGGAGTTCTTAAGGACCATCATTCCTTTCTTTCAATGAGATGCCAGACTGCTGAGAAGGTGAGCAATGCTGCAGGCGGCTCATAGGGCAGCCCACAGGTAGGCCTGGGGCAAGACTAGCCATGGGGCTTCACAGCCTCCACAAAAAAGGAGATGGATTCCCCTCTGCACTGTCAGAGGAAGCTAAATGTAGAGCTCTGAGAGAGAAGATGCTGGTCTCAAAGCCATAGCTTGAGATACCATAGCTTGAGATATCATAGCTTGAGACCAGGCTCAGACATGCACTCTGAGTAATGTGAAGGGGCAGCATAGAGGCTCAGGAACTGCACAAAGCTGAGTCTGCATCCCAGCTCTGCCTTTATTAGCTGGGTGACCTTGAGCAAGTCACTTCACCTCTCTGAGCTCCAATTTCTTCATTGGTAAAATGGGTATAACACCACCTACCTTGCAGGGTGTTTATGAATTCTATTTATTTATTTTTTTGAGACAGGGTCTCGCTCTGTCACCCAGGCTGGAGTACAGTGGCATAATCTTGGCTCATTGCAACCTCCTCCTCCCAGGTTCAAGTGATTCTCGTGCTTCAGCCTGCTGAGTAGCTGGGACTAGAGGTGCCACCACACGCAGCTAATTTTTCTTTTTTTTTTTTGAGATGGAGTTTCACTCTTGTTGCCTAGGCTGGAGTGCAATGGTGCGGTCTCAACTCATTGCAAACTCCACCTCCCAGGTTCAAGCAATTCTCCTGCCTCAGTCTCCCGAGTAGCTGGGATTACAGGCGCCTGGCCTCTAATTTTTGTATTTTTAGTAGAGATGGGGTTTCACCATGTTGGCCAGGCTGGTCTTGAACTCCTGACCTTAAGTGATTCACCTGCCAAAGTGCTGGGATTACAGGCGTGAGCCAACATGCCAAGCCATATGAATTCTAAATATAACATGTATAAAACATCTGCAGTATCTGGCATGCAGTTAAGTACAATAAGTGATGGCTTTCAGAAGACAAAATTTCCTGTAAAGAATGCAAAAACGCTGTGAGCTACATGGCCACAGAGCATGGGAAGGTCTGCTTATGGGAGAGACGCAGGAACCTCCAAGTCTCCTTACTTGATTTTTCTGCCTTGCTGTTACTCTGAGTTGAGTTAGTCAGAGCATTGCCTCTGCTTCCTGGAATATTCAATCTGAAAACTACTCCCCAGTCTCAGCTACTTTAAGGAAAACAGGACCACCATCTAAAGCTTGACTGGGAGAGCCTAAAGGATTCAAGGGCCCTGAACCCTGACCACTGTTGGGAACAGGTACTGGGGAGAAACGATACAGAGTTTGGGGAAGGCCTCAGGAGGAAGAGAGAGTTAGGGCATTGTGGCTGCTGGTCCCGTCTTCATGAGCTTCTCTCAGATTAGGGATGGGGGTGGGATTCTAAGAGCAGGGACTGTCTCTTCCATCATGTACACACACACGCACATATACACAGACACATACACATAATCAGGTACATGTACTCCTACCGCCAGCCCCATTCCCAGCACACAAGTTCCCCACTCACCGACTGCACCAGCAATAAGCAACATCAGGAGCTATGAGAAACTGGGTACACAGCTCACCCCAAACTTCCCCATGTGCCCAGACCTAAGAGTACTGAGAGACGGGAAGATAAGCCCTTTCTGATAGGACAGTAGATCAGAAACTCGTATGGTATAAAGCAGGGTTCCCCAAAATCCCCTTTCACAGCACCTCAGATTTCACCATAAGATTCATTCCTTTGGCCTCAGGTAAAAGTCCCCCCATATTATAGATGCCTTCTCTAGCTACCCTACTGTCCCCCGCCCCATGCCAACTGCACAAAAACTCCAATTGCTGTCAATCCCACTTTCTACACCTCTCTAGACTCCATCCCTCCTCTCTACCCTCACAGTCCGCATCTTGGCTCTGGTTCCCCCAGTAGCATGAGCTACTGCACTAGCCTCCTTATACCCTACTCTTGCCCCTGACCTTAAAGCTGTTCTCCACTCAGAAGCTAGAATGGTCTTCTGAAGCACAAATCTCCAGCCTACACAACATGGCAAAACCCCATCTCTACAAAAAAAATAGAAGAATTAGCCAGGCATGGTGGCATGCACCTGTAGTCCCAGCCACCCAAGGCTGAGGCTGAGGCGAGGAATCACCTGAGCCCAGGAGGTCAAGGCTGCAATGAGCCAAGATCAGGTCACTGTACTCCCGCCTGGAAGACAGAGTGAGATCCTGTCTCTAAATAAATAAATACGTAAAGCACAAATCTGATCATGTCCCTTTCCTGCCTAAAATCTTTCCAAAGCTCTTGATAAAAATTGCCCTCTGGATAATATCAAAAGTTGCCGGCCTGGCATTCACAAAGAGCCTTCTTTACCACAGAGCAACAATGTCCCCTCCTCCGAGAAGAAAGTGATCCCCAATGTCCAAGCTGCGTGAAGTGCCTCCTCTGAGCCCCACAGTCACTGTACTCTTTTTTTAATCATGATAGGAACCCCAGACCACTGTGTTGTGACAGTCTGTGTCTAAGGACTGACTCTTGTAACATTGAGATATTAAGGGCAAGTCCATATCTAATTCCATGCCCCTAGCACAACGGAACCTTTATCCCTGGGCCCCCAGGAAAGGCCTAGTGGACTGACTGTGGGAGATAGAAGTCCATCCAGGTTTCTGGCTGGCAGATCCCTGAGTGGACACAGGTTGTGGGGCCTGGGGCTGCCAGTAGGAGAAACAAAGCTTGAGGATCCAGATCAGAGCTGAGGATGGATCCTCCAAGGTCAGTCCCCGAGTCTGGGCCAAAGCCACTTGTTACATCTCCCATCTTCTGGCCTCATTTTACCTCCTCGGTCCTGGCTTCCTTTCCAATCTGCCTCCTTCCTCTCATGATCTCTCCTGCCCATTCCAATCCCTCTCCCCCTATCACCCCCCTCTAACCCCCAACTCCCTTGCACTGTTATTGTTTTTTTTTTTTTTTGGCACGATCTTGGCTCACTGCAACCTCCGCCTCCCGGGTTCAAGCAATTCTCTTGCCTCAAGCCTCCTGAGTAGCTGGGATTACAGGCACACATCACCACGCCCAGCTAATTTTTTTGTATTTTTTAGTAGAGACAGGGTTTTACCATGTTGGCCAGGCTGGTCTCAAACTCCTGACCTCAGGTGATCCTCCCACCTCGGCCTCTCAAAGTGCTGGGATTACAGGCATGAGCCACAGTGTAGAGCCTGCTATTTTTTTTTTATTTTGTTTTGTTTTTGAGACAGAGTTTTACTCCTGTCACCCAGGCTGGAGTATAATGGTGTGAACTCAGCTCACTGAAATGTCCACCTCCCAGCCTCAAGCAATTCTCCTGCCTTAGCCTCCCAAGTAGCTGGGACTACAGGGGCATGCCAGGGCACCCAGCTAATTTTTTTGCATTTTTTGTACAGACGGGGTTTCACCATGTTGCCCAGGCTGGTCTCGAACTGAACTCGAGTGATCCACTGGCTTCGCCCTCCCAAGGTGCTGAGATTACAGGTATGAGCCACTGCGCCCGTCATCTCCCTTGCATTTCTATCATCATCTTCCAACTCAGGGAGGACTGTGATTCTATTCTCTCTGAGTCTCCCCCCATGAATTATCTCTGACTCTGACTTACCTACCCTTCCCCCATCCCCTTGTCCCTTTCCCTCTCTCTGATCCTCCACTTCCTCTCCACTATCTAATTCTACCCTAACTGCCACCTCCTGACCTGGCCCTGACCCAGGGGCTGGGGAGCTGGCACTCACCCCACAGTCAGTGGCCACCGTGTACTCAAAGTGGAACACCAGGGACCAGATGATGCAGAAGAAGAAGCCGAACACAGGGAAAGTGATGACCCACCAGACCATGGCTGTGAAGCGAAGCCGGAACAAGGTCCCATCGGGGTCCAAAGGCTGGGAGGCCGCAGAGAACATCCTGCAGGGCGTGGCCTAAGCAGCACGAGGGATACAACTTGGGGCCTGGTAGGACACCTGGGTCTGGGCAAGTGGGGCCTTTTCCAGAGATGGCTCCTCAGAGTATAAGGAAAAGCCAGAGCAGAAAGGGTAGAAAAGGCATAAGGGGAAAAGGAAGACAGTGCAGAGGAGAAGGATCAGAGGGAGATGGGACAGGAGCAGCAGAGACAGGCAGGGTCAGAGCTTAGGAATCCCCTTGGCACAGTGATACTCTAGGTCCACCTCTTGAAGAGCCTACAGAAGAGAGGCTCCCGGTGGCTTGGACAGGGAGCTCTGGTGGCCCACCTCACTCTCACAACCCTCATAGCCACTCAGGAGAAGGGTCAGAGGTAGAAAGGTTATTATTCCCATTTCACAGAAGGGGAGACCGAGGCCCAGAACTATGCCAGGATCAAACACCAGGACTAAGGCCTCTTGCCACCTGACAGCTTCAGGTTCTAAGTCACGGCTTCTTTCAGGCCAACTAACAAAGGACCGTTGGCTCAGAATGGCCAAAGCCCTCCCACTGACCCTGTCTGACCACATTCCTGCTCCTTACCCAAGTTCAACTAGGAACAGAGGGAGTGCCCCAGAGCCTATTTCAATGGGGCCACAGGCTGCCAGCCATTCCACCCCCAGGCTCTGAATGATCCAAGCCTCAGGCCCGGGGTACCCTGATCCTAAAATACCAGGTCCCTGTGGAAGCCCAGACCTACATCTCCTCCCTCTCTGAGGAGATGCAATGTCACCCAATCCAAGGTTTGGGGGAATCTGAGGGTCATGGAAACCTTCTCCACTGAGCTTGAGCCTGCTGTCCTGGGCCAGACCCAGGAGATCTCTGTCCAGGTCAGACCCAGACCCAGGGAACTGAGCTTCTTCCAGTCTCTTCTCCCTCCTGGCAGACAACTCCCCCTCACAACCCCACTGCCCAAACACCTTGACCCCTCAAGCTGGGCTTCCCTCTGGATCAAGCTGAGGCAGACAGAGATGGCCTGATATTAAAAGGCCTAGGACCCTGTCTCCCCTCGGCACTCATACTTCCCTCCACTAAGGAGACCCAGGAATGGGGTGGGGGCCTCATGAAGCAACACTCACGCTCGGTGCTGAAGAATCCGGGTCTTGGGTTGAAGGTTGTAGCCAGACTGGGACTATTCTAAGACTGGAGGGTCCCACCCCGTGCTCCTCAGGGCCTGCCCTCCCGCCCACAGTACCCAATTCTCCACGCCTGCCCAGGCACACATCCTTCCCAGGATCAACAAGTATATGTCATAATCCTAGAACACTCTGCAAAGGTAAGAAGTGATAGTGGCTGAGGTCAGCTGGCAGTAGCTTCTTTGCCAGTGATGGGGGCGGCGACCTTTCTGAGAGTTGTATCCAGGGTCATAGGCAGGTTTCCAATAAGGGAAAGAGAGAAAGCAAAAAGGGGTCTGGCCGTTTTTTGTTAGAGCAGGACTGAGAGGGCTTGTTGGGCCTCACTGGAGAAATGGCTAAATCCTATAATGACAGAAGCAGGATACAAAAGAGATCTCAACAAGCCTGAATATGAGATATCGATGTTCAGCCTGTACCTGTGCAGAAACAGCTAATAGCAGCTCAGGCTGCCTCAACAGAGGTCTAACAGCCAGGAATAAGAATGAATAGTCCTGCTTTTGCCTGTACTGCCTAGGCCACCTGGAGTTCTATACCCAAATCAAGGCCCAGCAGAGAATAGTGACAAACTGGGCCAAGTTCAACGGTACATTCAGGATAGGGAAGAGCCTGGAAACCATTTCCTGGGAAGGTTGCCTGAAGGAACTGGATTGCCTGAGGTCAGGAGTTCGAGACCAGCCTGGGTAACACAGTGAAACCCCGTCACTACTAAAATACAAAAAGTTAGCCAGTCATGGTGGCGTGTGCCTGTAATCCCAGCTACTCGGGAGGCTGAGACAGGAGAATCGCTTGAACCTGGGAGGCGGAGGTTGCAGTAAGCCGAGATCGTGCCATTGCACTCCAGCCTGGATGACAAAGCGAGATTCCATCTCAAGAAAAAAAAAAAAAGAAGAAGACAGACTCAAGGCCCCTCATTACTGTCTTCTTGTCTCTATAGGGCTGACCTGAAGCCACGAGGAGAGAATAGTTCTACGGCAAAGCAGAGCCAGGGCCAAGGCAGAGACTCACCGGAAAGTAAGTACATACTCACTATAAGTAAAAGCTTCAGCCTGGCCAGCATAGTGAAACCCCATCTCTCCTAAAAATACAAAAAATGAGCCAGGCATGGTGGTGCATGCCTGTAATCTCAGCTACTCGGGAGGCTGAGGCATAAGAATGGCTTGAACCCAGGAGGCAGAGGTCGCAGTGAGCCAAGATTGTGCCACTGCACTCCAGCCTGGGCAACAGAGCAAGACCCTGCCTCAAAAAGAAAAGAAAAGAAAGGAAAGGAAAGGAAAGGAAAGGAAAGGAAAGGGAAAGGGAAAGGGAAAGGGAAGGAAAGGAAGAAAAGAAAGAAAAGAAAGAAGGAAGGAAAGAAAGAAAGAAAAAGAAAGGAAAGAAGGAAAGAAGGAAAGAAAAAGCTTGGGCTAGGCACAGTGGCTCAAGCCTGTAATCCTAGCACTCTGGAAGGCTGAGGCAGGAGGATCACTTGAGCTCAGGAGTTGAAGACCAGCCTGGGCAACACAGTGAGAACCTATCTCTGTTAAAAGAAAAAAAAGAAGAAGAAAAAAAAAAAAAGAGGCTGGGCATGGTGGCTCACGCCTTTAATCCTAGCACTTTGGGAGGCCAAGGCAGGTGGATCACCTGAGGTCAGGAGTTCGAGACGAGCCTGGCCAACATGACGAAACCCCGTCAATACCAAAAATACAAAAATTAGCCGGGTATGGTGGCGGGCACCTGTAATCCCAGCTACTCAGGAGGCTGAGGCAGGAGAATTGCTTGAACCCAAGAGGCGGAGGTTGCAGTGAGCTGAGATCATGCCGCTGCACTCAAGCCTGGGCAACAGAGTAAGACTCTGTCTCAATAAAAATAAAGAAAGAAAATAAAAGAAAAAGGCTAATTATTAGTTATTAAGCTTCCTTAGAACAGGCTACCTGGGGAGGAAGGAAGCTCCCCATCAATGGGGATATGCGAGCAGAGGCAAAGTAATCAATTACAGATATGATGGACTAGCTTGCTTCTTTTATTCCTAGGGCTGGCCATTTCTGGGATACTGAGTGGGAAATTCAGAGCAAATATAAAAATTCCAAGGTGGAACCAACACCGTAGGCTCAGGCAGTGGGGACAACATACCCTCAGGGTCACAGACCTAGTACTGCTCCAGAGGGACCGAGTACTCCAGCAACTATCTATATCTTAATTCCCTAACTGGTATGCCCAGAACAGGTAATAGGTATGCAAGGTATGCAATAACCTAGCTAATAGGGTATTGATGCCATCAGCCCTTGGGGTCAGCCACAAGGGGCAGAGCAAACAGCCTAGTCTGTTTAACTCCATATGCCATACAAATATTATAATTTTGCTTGGACTATGATTGACTTATACCATGCCTTCCTTTCCCCAGGGCACTGGGCTAGGGAGTCCTAATCATTTATTCAACCAACACTTTCTGGCCAGGCACAGTGGCTCACGCCTATAATCCCAGTGCTTTGGGAGTCGAGGTGGGAGGATCACTTGAGGTCAGGAGTTCAAGACCAGCCTGGGCAACAGTGTGAGACCCCGCCTCCACACACATACACAAAAATTAGCTGGGCATGGTTGTGCATACCTATTGTCCTAGCTACTCAGGAGGCTGAGGCAGGAGGATTACTTTTGCCCTGGTGGTTGAGGCTGCAGTGAGCTATGATCATGCCACTGCACTCCAGCCTAGGCAACATGGCGAGACCCCATCTCCACAATTTTTTTTTTATTAAGCTGGGTGTAGTGGCTCACATCTGTAGTCCTAACTACTCAGGAGTCTGAGGTTAGGAAGACTGCTTGATCCCAGGAGTTTGAGGCTGCAGTGAGCTATGATCATGCCACTGCACTCTGGCCTAGGCGACGGAAATGAGACCCTGCCTCTAAAACAAATAAAAAAACCCCAAATACTTTCTCACTCAAATGCAGTGCCTGCCTTCAAGGAGATCCCCATCTGGTAGGGAAGACAGACACAAATATGATGTGATAGATAACACAGGGAACTGTGGGCACCCAGAGGAGGGAGTGATTACGTTAGCCCCAAGGAGGATAGGGAAGACATTTTAGAGCTAGCGGGGCAGGGTTTTGCGGGATGATCAGGAGCGGCTAGCGTAACAGGAATATCTGATGCCTTATCTGAGATAATAGGTACTAGGTCATGTACTAGGTCACAAAAGGGTAATCCTTCCCTTCAGATCGCCTGTTCGCCCTTTTCGTCCAGTTCTTTCTAATAGCTCCCAGCCCCAGGTCTCATCAGATTGGGTGTCCACGCCTCAACACCCATGTCTACCCACTGACAAATCAGGAGGAGAGGAAACTCCAGTCACATGAAGTAAAGAAGTGGGGCTCCACCCCATACTCACAGCTAGACCCCACTGCTAATCCTAGCCATTTCTCTGAAGCAGATGCTCTTTACATGAAGCGGGGATCCAGCTGGCTGGGGCCTTCAGAACTCTGAGGGACCCCAATGGTCCATGTGCAGAATCTGCCTCTTCTCCACCTAAAGCCCCTAGGCTAAGTTCATTTCCTGCCCTGCCTTCCAACCTGACAGTCTCTTCCTCCTCCTCCTTCTGCTCCTCACATTTCATCATCCTCCCTAAACTACCTTCCTATCCTTCTTCTACCTAGAGCTCTACACTAGCCCTGGGAAGGAGCAGGACAGGAATTATCAACCCTATTTTATTTTTCAGAAATGGGGGTCTCACTATGTCATCAGGCTGAAGTACAGTGAGAAAACCATAGCTCACTCCAGCCTCAGACTTCTAGGCTCAAGCAATCCTCCCACCTCAGGCTCCTGAGGAGCTAGGACTACAGGTGCATACCCCCATGCCCAGCTAATCAATTCTATTTCAGACATGAGGAAACTGAGGCTGGGTCTCTGTCTCAGGTAATATAGAGTCAGTAAATGAATTACAAGTATAACAGAGTTTGACACATGTCCCACCCCACTTACTTTGATATCCTAGAGAAAGTGGTCTTACATCTTTCTTCCTGGCCCCGCACCCCATATCCCTGTCCAGAGGGTACACAGACATCTATGGAATCTTAGAGGCCATGGGACTCACCCCAGGACACATACACACGTCCATAATCAGATCTCCATACTGACAGGCACAGATATAGTCTCTGTCACACACGACCTACTCAAACCCATTATATACAGTCATGACCCTCACAATCACACACACATATACTGAATCACATTCCTACAGAGACAGGCACAAGCCCATAGTGCTACATTAAGAGGCCCAAAATACCCTCTAGCCCAATCCTGTTCTCTCTCCACTTCCCAGAAAACCCTGGGGTTCCAGAATCTGCTCTTCTATGAAGTAAGGACTTGGCTCTAGGTCTGCCCTCTGGACAGGGATATGGGGCGCGGGGCCAGGAAGAAAGATGTAAGACTACTTTCTCTAGGATATCAAAGTAAATGGGGTGGGACATGTGTCAAACTCTGTTATACTTGTAATTCATTTACTGACTCTATATTACACTTCAGTGACTCCAGCCTCCAGAACCTCACAGAAGGCAGAGGGAGACTAACCCTTGAGATTTCAATTTGCAGGCATCCCCCCAGCAGCCCCGTATGTTTGATGGGCCCCAGTGGAGAGCTGGCTAATCTTGTTAAAAGATATTCAAGATCTAAAGAAGATCCAGATCGGCCTGAATATGAGGTATCAGTGTCCCCATGCCCTACCCCACAGTGTGTGGCCGTTGTCTCCTTGAAGTGGAAGAGCAGGGACCAGAGGATGCAGAAGAGGAAGGCGACAAGTGGACAGCAGACCGTGACCAGGGCCACCATGGTGAAGCGGAGCCGTACCAGGGTCCCATCCCGATCCAGTGGCAGTGGGACCTGGTACATCTTGTCAGACCTGGGGATGGAGTGGCATGCTGTCAGGGGCCCAGGCAGCAAGGCTGGGACTCAGTGATAAAGTCAGCCCTTGTGCTCAGTCCTAAAATTAGCTGTGTGTTGTGGGGTGGGGAGTCTGAGGAGGAAGTCACCTAAACTTGGATAGTTCTTGCCCTGGATGAGGAAGACTGACTCAGAATCCCAAGACAACATTCCACCTCAATTTCAGAGGGAAGACAATGAACCAAATCTGTGCTAGGATAAAGCTTGAATGGACTGGGAGAGCTTCTCCTCACTCCTCTCTGCCTAGCTTGACAGGCCTAGGACTAGAGAAGCTGCTTTAAATAAGTGTCTCTATTTCAAGAACCAACCCTAAAACCTACCAGTGGATGGAATGGCCCATCTCCTCCCCCAGGCCTTTGAGCCTCAGGCCCAGCCTCTAGGCTTCAAGGCCTCTCATCAGCTCTCATTGCTTCCCCACTGGCCCAGGGCCCTCCTGCACCTTCAGTCCCTTCCCAGGCTCTGTGTGCTCTGTGTGCCTGCACCGCAGTCCACAGTGGCAGGGATTCCATGGAAGCTGACAGAACCCCAAGCCCCCTGCTTGTCCCAGCCTGCTCCCTCACGTGCCCCCAGGGTGAAAGGCTTTGCAGAATCAGGCCTAGTGCTAGCCTGGGCTTGCTGTTTGCTGGAGAGAGCTGCTTGGTCAGCTTCTGGAGGCTTCCCAGTGCCCAGGGGGCTGTCCATATCACCCTCCTGTGAACAGCTGAGGGTTCCTGGGGGCTGTGATTTCCCCCTTAGATAAGGGTAGCTAAGGTCAGGAACTATAACAAATAAGTGTATACCAACAATCCTAGCCCAGCTCCGCACAGTATACAGAAGGGAAAGTTGGAGCAGGAATCTGCTCAGGATCACATAACAAAGAGATACATGTGGGACCCACAAAGAGTTACACACTGCAACTCTGGCCTTCCTTGACCCCTTCCTCTCTGTGTCTGAACTTGAGAAAGGTCAGGTTAGGACTGGAGTGAGAGAGGCAGAAGAGGCATCTGTTCACAGGAGGAAGAAAAGGAAAAACCAAATTCTACATAGATGAGGCAGTTAGCCCTATTCCCATTGTAAAGATAGAGAAACCAAGACACTCAGAGAGAGAGAAGGGCTGGCTCTTGCTCAAAGCCCTATGCTGAGCTGAAGGGAAAGCCATCCCTGGAACGTTGGCTTGTTGTTGCCAAGCTAGGGCTGGCTCCAGACACATAAAGAATATACCCTTCTGGGCTCAAAGGCCTTGTCAAATCAAGTCCCAACTCTTCCTGACCCCACCCACAAGACTCTCCCTTTAGTCCCACCCTCAAAAAGAACCTGATCTCAGTTAGGTTGCCATCCTGGCATTCCAGAACAAGCCAGGTGGCTACGCCTCCACATTCTCACCCATTTTCCCCCAGCTGCCAGGCCTGATCAGGCAGGCTGCTCCAATTGCTCAAGTTCCTCTCTCCCTTTTAGGAGCATCAGGGATCCCAGGGAGCTGGAAGTGGCTCTGGTGACCCTCCCAGAAAAAAAACACACTCCCTGGATCATCCCTAAATGGACTCTAAGTCCCTTAGGGCCCTAGATGGGGAACATTTTCCTCACTCAGCCCAAACCTAGACTCTGCAGTTGCAGTAGCACTAGTCTTCCCTCCCAGTATCCCTCCCTGAAGCCTGCAGCTCTAGATCCCTGAGGAACCACTAGGATTCCCAAATTGAAGACTAGATCTTCAGGGAACGAAGAGGCACTGCCCAAATCAGGAGTTGATGAGGAGGTTCAAGGGATAGTCCATTCCAATTCTTGGAGGTATGCCTGGCCTCCCATTTAGCTGTGTGACCTTTGGCAAGCCACTTAAGCACTCTAGATCTGTTTCCACAGTTCTGCAACATGGGAATCACATGGTTTAGATTACCTCTAAGGTCCTTCCAACTTGGTCATTCTACTCCACACCTCAGGGTGGAGCTGAAGGGCAACTGTTCAGCCTGCAGATAGTTCTACATTCCTCACAGGTACTACTTAGCTGAAAATTGCTTTCTTTGGAGCTACCTCAGCTCCAAAGTCCCTAGAGATCTTCTCAGCCTCGAGTCTGAACCCACATTTACTGAGTGCCTACGGAATACTAGGCCCCCTGCTCTGTACTTGATATACATTGTCTCTTTTAATCTCACCATAATTCTATGAGGTAGGTGCTACGGCCTGTATATTTCCATTTTACAGATGAGGAAACTGAGGCTCAGGGAGGTTCAAAACACTTACTCAAGGCCAAGGCTAATAAATGGCACAGCTGCCATTCAAAACTAGTCTATGGGGTTCCAACCCCGGGGCCCCATCCTCCCCACCTAGGACTCCTGACTAGGAGGCCCCGCGGAATGAAGGGAGAGCTCAACCCCTGCACACCCGGCCCCATGCTGGGGAGGGAGAAGAAGGGGGCCAGCTCGGCAAGTCCAGACAGCAGCAGTTCCTGGGAAACAGAGTGTGTGCGATAGGACGGCAGGTACCAGGACTCCCACAGCGTGGGGCCCGGCCCTGCAGAGGCCAGACCGCGCGGCCAAGCTCCCGAGCGGGGCTGCCCGGCAGCCCAGCACATCCATGCCCATACTCACCCACGCGGTGGTGGCGAGACTGCCGGCGGAACCCGGGGGCCCCGGTGGCCCGGGGTCGGGGGCTGGCTCTGCGGGCTGGTCAGAGCGCGAACGGCGGGGGCGGGGCCGGCGCTCTCGGGGCGGAACTTAGAGAGGAAACTGCGCCCAGATCCTCCGCTGGCTCCTCCCCGCTTCTGGAGACCCCGACCCCTGGCTCTCCTCCTCAATCTGGCGTGTCCTCAAACCCTGCTTTACAGCCCGGGTCTGCCCCCACTAATTTCGGCTGCGTGAGGGCAGCCGGAAGAGCTCTGGATACCTGAGTTTGAGCATGTTGGATAAGCCACCTTGTCGCCTTACCTCTCAGCTGCGTTCCATCACCTGTTGAAAGAACACAAAATTAATTGAACAGGGGCCGGATTTCCTTCTCGTCCGCCCGTCTCTCCTGCCTCGCACCTCCATTCTAACCGAGCTATCCAGCCTCGCCCTTCTGAAACATTAAGCCAGTTTCCTCCCAGCCCTGGCGCCCCTCCCCCAAACTTTGCTCTTCAGGGCGGTTGGGGACATTTCAGCAATGGGAAGAGCACCTTTGCAGGCAGTGAGACCCGGTGAGGCACATCCCAGAAACTCTGGCCTAGTGCTGTTCCCGCCTTTGTTCAGGAGAGGGCGCCCTGTCCTACCTAGCGCAGAAAGGATTTCCAGCCACCAGCCTTGGGTCTCCCCACAATGAGAGGATTGATCCCCCAAAACCAGCTGCCAGAGTTCCCTCCCTACCCTGACCATGACTGACCCATGAAAGAACTTGAGGGGGACCCCTGGCTCCCTTTGCAAAGACCATCCTACCCCAACAGGGAAGGAGGGTGAAGGGACCAAGAGTCCCTCCTGCAAGCACACTGGTGGGTAGTCAGAGCATCTGCAGCGGGTGGAGGACCTCTAGGCTAGCCATAGCTAACATCGCACTTTTCCACTTAAATCCTCACAGCAGTAACACATTCTGAACACCCAGTATATCCCAGGCACTCTTACTTCTTATCTCATTTATTTAATCCTCATAAAAACCCTGTGAGGGCCAGGCGCGGTAGCTCACGCCTGTAATCCCAGCACTTCAGGAGGCCGAGGCGGGCGGATCACCTGAGGTCAGGAGTTTGACACCAGCCTGGCCAACATGGCGAAACCCCGTCTCTACTAAAAATACAAAAATTAGCCGGGCACGGTGGCGGGCGCCCGTAATCCCAGCTACTTGGAAGGCTGAGGCAGGAGAATCGCTTGAACCCGGGAGGCGGAGGTTGCAGTGAGCTGAGATCGTACCACTGCACTCAAGCATGGGCGACAAGAGCGAAACTCCATTAAAAAAAAAAAAAAAAAAAACCTGTGAAAATAGATACGATCTCGGCTCACTGCAACCTCCGCTTCCACGGTTCAAGCGATTCTCCTGCCTCAGCCGCCCGAGTAGCTGGAATTAACAGGCGCCCGCTACTGCGCCCGGCTAATTTTTGTAGTTTTTAGTAGAGGCGAGGTTTTGCCATTTTGGCCAGGCTGGTGTCAAACTCCTGACCTTGTGATCTGCCCCCGCCTCGGCTTCCCAAAGAGCTGGGATTACAGGTGTAAGCCACCGTGCCTGGCCTTTTTTTTTTTTTTTCTTTCTCTCTTTTTTTTTGGAGACAGAGTCTCACTCTGTCACCCAGGCTAGAGTGCAGTGCCACGATCTCGGCTCACTGCAACCTCCACCTCCCGGGTTCAAGCAATTCTCCTATCTCAGCCTCCCGGGTAGCTGGGAATACAGGCGGCACCACCATGCCCGGCTAATTTTTGTACTTTTAGTAGAGATGGGGTTTCGCCATATTGGTCAGGCTGGTCTCGAATTCCTGACCTCAGGTGATCCACCTGCCTTGGCCTCCCAAAGTGCTGAGATTACAGGCATGAGTGCCCGCCAGTAGATACTATTTAATATCCTCATTTTACAATGGAAAACAGGGAAACCAAGTTACCTACTTACACAGCTAATAAATGCCAGAACCAGGACTCAAGTCTGGTACCTGAGATAATTCACATAATCCACTATATGCTGTTAATGCCACTTAGCATTTGTTGATTAATTTGCCAGAGCTCTTTTTCATGTGTTCACTTTTGTTCATTCACCCAGTCTAGGCCCTCTCTTTGACAGGCCTCATGTGGAGCAATGGTGGAGGACCCAGAGATACCTCAGACACACTCTGAGGGGCTCCGAAGTCTGGAGAGAGTGCGCACTCAGAGTGTCTTGTTCTAAAAACTACTTTTCTTGATTTTGAGTTCTCCCCTATCCTGTTCTTTAAGGTCCCAGGACAAATGGACTAGCAAAACTTTACAAAAAGAACTACCTCTCTCCAAATTTGGCAACTAGATTCAGGTTTTCTGCCTTGGGGCTTCATGTCATCCTCTTTGTCTAGCTCCAACCAGGGGTGTCTGCTCCTGGCTATTGTTCCCTATCTTGACACCTTGTCTGTTCTCTTGGCCCTAAGTACCATTCCCTGAGGCTGGGTCCCCTCTCCCTGCCTCTAGACTACCCCCAATGCCCAAACCTTGAGGTGCTCTAATTTAGATTAATTCTTTAATTCTCTGGTGATTTGGGAAATATGGGCAATTCTCCATATAGCCCTGAGCCTCTGTTTCCTCGTCTATAAAATGGTTTTATTTATTTATTTTATAGCCACTCGCGGGGCGTGGTGGCTCACATCTGTAATCCCAGCACTTTGGGAGGCCAAGGTGGGCGGATCACAAGGTCAAGAGATTGAGACAATCCTAGCCAACATGGTGAAACCCTGTCTCTACTAAAAATATAAAAATTAGCTAGGCGTGATGGCGTGCACCTGTAGTCCCAGCTACTTGGGAGGCTGAGGCAGGAGAATCACCTGAACCTGGGAGGCAGAGGTTGCAGTGAGCCGAGATCGCGCCACTGCACTCCAACCTGAAGACAGAGCAAGACCGTGTCTCAAAAAAAAAAAAGGTCTCACTGTCTTGCCCAGGCTGGTCTTGAACTCCTAGGCTCAAGCGATCCTCCTTCCTTGGCCTCCCAAAGTGCTGGGATTACAGGCATGAGCCACCGTGCCCAGCCTGTAAAATTGATTTAGGAATATCCACACTGGGTGTGGTGGCTTACACCTGTAATCCCAGCACTTTGGGAGGCTGAGGTGAGCAGATCACCTGAGGTCAGGAGTTCAAGACCAGTCTTGCCAACGTGACAAAACCACATCTCTACTAAAAATACAAAAATTAGCCAGGCCTGGTGGCGGGCGCCTATAATCCCAGCTACTTGGGAGGCTAAAGCAGGAGAATCGCTTGCACCCAGGAGGCGGAGGTTGCAGTGAGCCAAGATTGCGCCACTGCACTCCAGCCTGGGTGAGAGAGCGAGACTCCACCTCAAAAAAATAAATACAAATTAAAAATAAAAATACAAAATACAAAAATAAAAAGAAAGAAAATATTTGTTGGGTTGATTTAATGGAACTGGGTTTTGAAGAATGGGCAGTATTTAGACAGATAAGCAGAGATTGAGGAATTGCTAGAAAGGGGACACAGTGAGCATGGCTGGGGTAGGTATAGAGGCAGGGACATAGACTGCTAAAGACATCCAGCTTTAGACCAAGCTCTGCCACTGCCTCCTGGGAAGCCTCAGGAAAATCAGTGTCCTTCCTGGGTTGAGGAGGAGTTATTCTTGTTCTTCTCAAAGACCTTTTTCATGACCAAGACATCCTTCCTGGATGGCTTTAAACCACCCACCCCCAGCTCACTCATCTTGCTCTAGCCTCACTCTGACTCAGATAGCAATTAAATCTTCCCCTGTTCATCTGCTTGCTTCCCTGTTCATCTAGCTTGGAATGTTCTCTCTTCCTGCCTCCATCTCAGGAAACTCTATCCTTCCGTAAAGGTATTTATGAGCATGACACTTTGGTAAGTAAAGAATGCATGTGGTAATTTCTAGGGAGAGCACTAAAATAATACTAATAGGAAAAGAGAATTTAACTTTCAAACTAGTATAGTGGGAAAAATGGGCCGGGCATGGTGGCTCATGCCTGTAATCCCAGCACTTTGGGAGGCTGAGGCAGGCGGATCGCCTGAGGTCTGGAGTTTGAGTCCAGTCTGGCCAACATGATAAAATCTTCTTTCTACTAAAAATGCAAAAATTAGCCAGGCGTGGTGGCACGCGCCTGAAAGTCCCAGCTACCAGGAAGGCTGAGGCACAAGAATCACTTGAACCTGGGAGGCAGAGGCTGCAGTGAGTCATGATCGCACCACTGCACTCCAGCCTGGGCGACACAATGAGACTGTGTCTCAAAAAAAAAAAAAAAAAAAAAAAAAGAATATAGCAGTAAATTCGTTAAATGCATTAGACTAAATGTTCTGGTTAAAAGCCAAAGCATTGGCTGGGCACGGTGGCTCAGGCCCATAATCCCAACACTTTGGGAGGCCAAGGCAGGTGGAACATTTAATGTCAGGAGCTTGAGACCAGCCTGGCCCACATGGTGAAACCTCATCTCTACTAAAAATATAAAAATTAGCCTGGCGTGGTGGTGGAAGCCTGTAATCCCAGCTACTTGGGAGGCTGAGGAACGAGAATTGCTTGAACCCAGGAGGCGGAGGTTGCAGTGAGCCGAGACTGCGCCGCTGCACTCCAGCCTGGGTGACAGAGTGAGACTCCATCTCAAAAAAACAAAACAAAAATGGCCGGGCGCGGTGGCTCACGCCTGTAATCCCAGCACTTTGGGAGGCCGAGGCGGGTGGATCATGAGGTCAGGAGATCGACCATCCTGGCTAACATGGTGAAACCCCGTCTCTACTAAAAAAAAAATACAGGGCCGGGTGTGGTGGCTCACGCCTGTAATCCCAGCACTTTGGGAGGCCGAGGTGGGTGGATCACCTGAGGTCGGGAGTTCAAGATCAGCCTGGGTAACATGGTGAAACCCTGTCTCTACTAAATATACAAAATTAACTGGGCATGGTGGCGCATGCCTGCAGTCCCAGCTACTCGGGAGGCTGAGGCAGGGGAATCACTTGAACCCAGGAGGCGGAGGTTGCAGTGAGCTGGGATCACACCACTGCACTCCAGCCTGGGTGACAGAGTGAGACTCTGTCTCCAAAAAAAAAAAAAAAAAATTAGCCGGGCGTGGTGGCAGGCGCCTGTAGTCCCAGCTACTCGGGAGGCTGAGGCAGGAGAATGGCGTGAACCCGGGAGGCGGAGCTTGCAGTGAGCCGAGATGGTGCCACTGCACTCCAGCCTGGGCGAAAGAGCCAGTCTCCATATCAAAAAAAAAAAAAAAGAAAAAAGAAACAAAACAAAATACAAAGTATTCTGCCCATGTCATAGACAAGGAATTGGGGCAGAGAAGGGTTAAATAACTTAGGCGAGATATAAAAAGTAGCAGATCTACAACTTGAACTTAGCTCTGACTCCAATTCTGCTGCTTCTCTGGAAAGAAGTCTCATCCTTCCACAATTCTGCAGTCCTTACAGATCTGTCTCCTCCCTAACCACCAATCCTTCACAGCTGCATACGGTGACTTCTCAAGCCATGTGTATGATACTGGGGCTCCTAGGACAAAGCTGGACTTTCCTTGGCCAGAATAGTGTTGAGCTGTGGACATCTCTGGGCTCATGATGTCCAGGACAAGGCTTGGCTCCAAAAGGGTTTGTAAGCATGCATCAAACTCCTTGTCTTTAGAACGGAAGAAGGAAGATGATGATACCTAAAAGAGGTGTCATCAGAATTTAGACAGAGTAGGAGTGTGGGAAGGAACCCCTGTCTTCACAAAGATGTCCTTCCCCAGCCAGGAATTCTGGGAATGATGAGCCATGGGCCACTTGCCTACCAAAGTACCCAACAACGTATCTTTAGAAATCACCAAAGTCACAGGAAATTCTTCCTTGGAGTATTCCTCATCCAGTACGTATTCCTCCAGTCTTTCCACAAGTATGCACTATTTCCCTGCACATCTACTTGTACTTTGGACTGAATGTACTCATTTGCTTACTCATTCAAGACATCTCTTTCAGAACCATTTTATAGCAAAAAAAAAAAAAAAAAAAAAAGGAAAAGGAAAAGAAATAAAAGAAAAAAAGACATTTCTGAGTCCTCTTTCAGTGTCAGAATCCATGTCTTAGAATATTTAGAATGGGAACTCAACATTTTTATTTATGTATGTATGTATTTATTTATTTATTTAGAGACAGAATCTCCCTCTGTCACACAGGCTGAGGCTGGAGTATGGTGGTGCAATCTTGGCTCACTGCAACCTCCACCTCCCGGGTTCAAGTGATTCTCCTGCCTCAGCCTCCCGACTAGCTGGGATTACAGGCGTGGGCAACTATGCCTGGCTAATTTTTTTATTTTTAGTAGAGATGAGGTTTCGCCGTGTTGGCCAGGCTGGTCTTGAACTCCTGATCTCAGGTGATCTGCCCGCCTCAGCCTCCCAAAGTGCTGGGATTACAGGAGTGAGCCACCGTGCCCGGAAACATTTTTTTTTTTTTTTTTTGAGATGGAGTCTTGCTCTGTCACCCAGGCTGGAGAGTGCAGTGGCGCGATCTCTGCTCACTGCAAGCTCCGCCTCCTGGGTTCACACCATTCTCCTGCCTCAGCCTCCCGAATAGCTGGGACTACAGGCGCCCGCCACCACAGCCGGCTAATTTTTTGTATTTTTAGTACAGACGGGTTTTCACCATGTTAGCCAGGATGGTCTCGATCTCCTGACCTCGTGATCCGCCCGCCTCGGCCTCCCAAAGTGCTGGGATTACAGGCTTGAGCCACCATGCCCGGCTGGGATACATTTTTAAATAATGCAAACAATACCATTTATTGAGGCCTTATGTGTGCCAGGTACTATGCTAAGTGCTTTAAATGTATTCTCTCTTTTAATTCTCACTACGACCCTGTAAGGCAAATGTGGTTGTTATCCCCATTTTATACAAAAGAAAATTGAGGTTCAGAGGGATTAGGAAATTTGCCCAAATTTCTTTTTCTTGCATTTCTTTTCTTTTTTTTTTTGAAGACAGACTTTCACTCTTGTTGCCCACGCTGGAGTGCAATGGTGCCACCTCAGCTCACTGCAACCTCTGCCTCCCCGGTTCAAGCAATTCTCCTGCCTCAGCCTCCCAAGTAGCTGGGATTACAGGCATGAGCCACCACACCCAGCTAATTTTTTGTATATTTAGTAGAGACAGGGTTTCACCATGTTGGCCAGGCGGGTTTCGAACTCCTGACCTCAGGTGATCCACCTGCTTCAGCCTCCAAAAGTGCTGGGATTATAGGCGTGAGCCACCATTCCCAGCAGGAAATTTGCCTAAATTTCTTTTCTTTTTTTTTTTTTTTTTTGAGACGGAGTCTCACTCTGTAGCCCAGGATGGAGTGCAGTGGCTCGATCTCAGCTCACTGCAACCTCCGCCTCCCAGGTTCAAGCAATTCTCCTGCCTCAGCCTCCCGAGTAGCTGGGACTACAGGTATGTGCCACCACGCCCGGCTAATTTTTTTGTATTTTTAGTAGAGATGGGCTTTCCTTCTGTTAGCCAGGCTGGTCTCGATCTCCTGACCTCGTGATCCGCCCACCTCGGCCTCCCAAAGTGCTGGGATTACAGGCGTGAGCCATCCCGCCTGGCCCAAATTTCTTAATTAAATTAAACTCAATTAAATTAAATTAATAAATAAATTTAAACTGAATTAAATTAAATCTGCATCCAAATTTAAACCAGGGTTCTCTGACTCAAAGTCCAACACCTCTACTAATCCCCAACTGAAGAAAATAATTCACTCATTTGTGCATCAAATATCTAATGTGTACCTACTATGTGCCCTGCCTTAGGGACACCAAAATAAGTCAGTAGAAGAGAGGCTTAAAAATAATTGGGCTTGGAGATTAAAGGGCAAGAAATCAAATGTTCTAGAGGGCAGTTATGAAGCTACTGTAACTATCTAGGGAGAGTTAATGACTTTCTAAAGTCCAGCAAAGGCAAGGGAGTGTGGTTGTAAAGTAGGGGTGTTTTGGATGGAGGAGTTGGGGGAAGAGGGCTGCAGTCAGTTGTTTAAAGTAACTTTACTATTTGGCCAACCATATATTGATTTTCTTCTTCCGTCAAGTATCTACTGAGCACCTACAATGTACCGTGTTTCTTCCATCCACTATCTTATTCCATCTTTACAACCCACCACCTTTTTTTCCCCCTAGTCGGAGGCTCCCTCTGTTGCCCAGGCGGGAGTGGCATGACTGTAATCACAGTTCACTGTAGCTTTAACCTCTTGGGCTCAAACGATCCTCCTACTTCAGCCTCCCTAGTAGCTGGGACCACAGGCGCTTGCCACCACACCTGGCCTTGGTTAATTTTTTGTATAGGTGGGGACTCACTATGTTGCCCGAGCTGGTCTCGAACTCCTGGGTTCAAGTGATCCTCCTACCTTGAACTCCCCAGTGCTGGGATTACAGGCGTGAGCCACCACTCCCAGTCTCCCATTTTTTAAACAAACAAATAAATCAATTATCTCTAATCCCTTGCCATCACCGAAAACCCAGATGGCTTTAAACTCATTTACATTTTAGGTAAAAGCCCAGTTGAATTTTGCATTCATGTCTCACAAAGAAGTAGTGGTGGAGGTTTTTTTAAAATTTTTTTTGAGATCACTCTGGAGCGCAGTGGCAGGATCTCCGCTCACTGTAATCTCCGCCTCCCTGGTTCAAGCCATTCTCGTGCCTCAGCAAACCGAGAAGCAGCTGGGATTATAGGTGCCCACCACCATGCCTGACCAATTTTTGTATTCTTAGTAGAGACAGGGTTTCATCATGTTGGCCAGGCTGGTCTCGAACTCCTGGCCTCAAATAATCTGCCCGCCTCAGCCTCCCAAAGTGTTGGGATTACAGGCGTGAGCCACCAGCCCGGCCAGTATACGCTTTGCTTTCTGCGCACAGTTCCTGCTATGAGACTCTCAGTCACTAAGCAGGTCTAGTTTCTAGAAAATGCCCACCTTTCACTCTTGTAATATCAGTCTTCTGCTATGGGCTAGGCCCCAGAAGGACTTCCAAGAGCCCAAGGCACAGAAAACCGAGGGTAAATAATAGGATACAAAGTGACAAGGCTTTAACAGAGGCCTGCCCAAGCATTAGCTCAACTCGCTGTGAAAGCTTGGCAAATGTATCACTGAGAAGATGGGAACATTTGAAATACCCGTCCTTTAAGAATAAGTAGGGGTTCGGCTGGGCGCGGTGGCTCACGCCTGTAAGGCCAGCACTGTGGGAGGCCGAGGCGGGCGGATCACCTGAGTTCCAGAGTTCGAGACCAGCCTGGCCAACATGGCGAAACCCCATCTCTACTAAAAATACAAAATCAGCCGGGCGCGGCGGCGAGTGCCTGTAATCCCAGCTACTCGGGAGGCTACGGCAGGAGAATCTCTTGTACCTGGGAGGCGGAGATTGCAGTGAGCCGAGATCGTGCCACTGCCCTCCAGCCTGGGAGAAAGAGGAGACAGAGCAAGACTCCATCTCAAAAAAAAAAAAAAAAAAAAAGTAGTCCATGGGCGAGGTGGCTCACGTCTGTAATCCCAGCACTTTGAGAGGCCGAGGCGGGTGGATCACTTGAGATCAGGAGTTCGAGACCAGCCTGACCAACACAGTGAAATCCCCGTCTCTACTATAAATACAAAAATTAGCTGGGCCTGGTGGCGGACGCCTGTAATCCCAGCTACTTGGGAGGCTAAGGCAGGAGAATCGCTTGAACCCGAGAGGCAGAGGTTGCAGTGGGCCGAGATTGCGCCAATGCACTCCACCCTAGGCGACAACGCGAGACTTCATCTCAAAAGAAAAAGAAAAAAAAGAATTAGGGGTTCTCCACGTGCAGCTGGGAAAGACGTTCCAACAATCCTCATTTGTACCAGGCCCTTTGGTGGGCCAGTCCCTTAGGGCATCTCTAATGCTCCTAATGTCCATCCTAGAAATTCAGAGAGGGAAAGAATGTGCTGGGGCAAGCATGGGTCAGGAGAGAATAGGGTCAGGATTTAGGGCCCTGAAGAAGCCTCGGGCAAACTCTTTGGACAAACAGACCTTCCAAGAGGGCCCTCAGGCTCCGCACGTGGTCTGGGCAGGAAGTGCGGGCAGAGAGACTAGGAAGCCTTCCCAGCAGCGCCGGCGGACCGGGGCAAGGAAAGGGTCGAATAGTTACCATGCCATTCTGGGGCCGTCCCTCTGATTGGCCCGAGCTCCCTCAGCCCGAGTCGCAGCGCTCCAAGGAAGGGGGCGGAGTCTCTATGTTGCGTCACCACTCTTCCCGACACCCCTCCGGTGCTTCCCAATCTAGCCATTCACAAGCCCACTTCGAGAGGCCCTGTGTGACGTCACTACACGCTCCCGCCAACCGCGGCGGAGAGGAGCGGGACTCCACGGCCCTCTCACCGCTCCTACCCTGTGCCTCCCCGAACTCCTTATGCCCCTCCTCTTCCCTCTCGCCCCTTCCCCCTTCAGTTCGCTTTGAAAAGACGCGTTGCCCAATGAATAGCAGGGTCGACCCAGAGTGGCGGCCGCGTCCACCAATTCGCGGACGGCGAGGGCGGAGCGTCCTCAACGAGCCTCTGACGCCGGGCTGCGTGTGACGCAGTCGGGCCCTCTGCGCGCTGCGCCCGAAGCGGCGGTCGGTGGCAGGGGTGGTAGCGGCGGCGGCGACGGTTTCGTGGGGGCCGCGCGCTGCTCTGTGAGCGGCGGGTGGCAGACGGGCCTGGGCCCGGACTCCTGAGACTTCCCCTTCCCCACCGAACAGCGGTAAGTCGGGAGCCCGAGCTGCAGCGGCCGAGACCGGCAGGTTTCTCCCCCCTTCCGGGCGGGCGGACGCGCGGGGCGTCTCAGGGCCTCTCCGCTTCGAAGTCTAGCGCCGCTGCGCGCACCTTCTGGCCTGAGAGAGGGGCGGTGCTGAGGACCCGGGGGCCCGGAGCCCGGGAGGCCCGGCTTTGGAGGCCCTCGGAGAGAATGGACATCAGTGTGGTCTAGGCCTGGAGGTCTCCAGTTGCTGCCCACGCGAGTGGGTGTCTGTCTGGTTGTACTCATTCATTCAGTGGTGTAAGGACCCCACGGTGGGCTGGCCTTTCCGGGGTCAGCGCCTTGAGACCCTGAATACGGTCTGCCCCGCACTTCCTTGACCGTCATGTGGGGCTGGGCTTTATTTGCCTTGGCTTCTCCATAAGGGAAGTGGGCACCCCGAGGATTAGGGTGAGTCCGAAGTTTGGGAGATTTTTAAGATAATATCTGAGAATAGGAGTCGGTTCGGTGGAGCAAAAGGTTCTTTTCTATTTTCCCACGTGTTCAGTGTAAAGCCAGATGAGGAGAAAGATTGAGTTTCTGGATTACTATAGCCATAAGGACTTTAGAAATTGTTTAAGTCAATCCCCCTACCTTACATCAGTTTTGTAGATGGGGAAACCGAGGCCCGGAGTAACAGGCAGGATTAGCCAATGCCAGATTTTTGACAGTCTAAACATTTTTCTACTACCTCACCCTCCCTGGGTATTTCAGTCTCCCATTATTAAGAATTCCCTTTAGGAGGTCGGTGCGGCATGGACATTAGGTAGCTAAACGTAGATGTAGTCTTCACAGCGTTTTCCGTTTAGTTGCTACCAGCTCTGTTCACGGGTAAGGTGGAAGCTTCGTTAGTGGTACCCTAACCTAGAGCTTGAGAACTAAACTTAGAAGATGGTTAAAGAACGTCAGCGTTGTTATGTATCGGAAACAAATCGATAAAACTACAAGCCATTGTTTCCCTTTCTAAATCTGAATTTTTTGACTTGTGTCAGCTGATGAGGACTCGGAGTCAGTTAGGGATTTATAACAGTACTGGAATAGAAAGCAGGAAATATTGATAAGACTTAGAAAGCCAGGCAGGAGTCCGTTTGTAGTAGTTGTACCTCGGAACTCATGGCTCCTTTCAGGTACAGAATTCAAAGTGAAGTATCATAGTAGAATAAGGTGAGGAAATAAAACTCCGTTTTGGAGGAAGAAGCTTACTGGAATAAAGAGCAAAAAGAGAGCAGTGATCATTCCCTGTGACGGTCTTACAAATTCAGAAAGAAACTCGAGTTAACTGGGTTACAGTATGTTAACCTGGTGGAGGAAGTTAGGGTATTTAAAAACCAAAACTAGAGGTTGGACAGGATAAAGGTACTGGGAAATACTTGGGTAAAATTATTATTTTTGACTCTTCAGATTTGATGAAATTGAATTAGTTGACACTTGGTTCTGTTCACATCAGTAAGATTGTTACTTTGTTCTTGTATAGATGACAAAGCATAAACTCAGAACTAGTAGTGCAGAAGAGAACCGTAGTCTAAATAGTAAAGCGTGAACAGGGTATGTTTTCCGTGACATTTTCTCAGTTCAAGCATCACCCTCTTCTGGGAAGCTTTTCTTGGCATTCTCTTCTCTGCAAGCTTCCATAACACTTATTTGATATTTCTATTTATAGCACATACCATTTTTATTTTAGCTGTTTTTTTAATTAGGCTGGTAAAATATTTTCATCTTATCTTTGTTGTCCAGTTGCTTGCCACATAGTAGGCCCTCAGTAAGTGTGTTTACTTGAATGAATAGACAAATATGGAGGAGTTATACTTAACAGTAGTCGATAGAGAGGCTCCTGAAATATGGGGCCCAGATAAGATGGTTCCTGCTGTTTATATGTTATGTGATACTTTGGTCCCTGACATTTATTTGTTTATTTATTTATGAGATAGGGTCTCACTCCATCACCCAGGCTAGAGTGCAGTGGCGCAATCTCGGTTCACAGTAGCCTCTACCTCCTGGGCTCAAGCAATCTTCCCACCTCAGCCTCCCAAGTAGCTGAGACCACAGGTGTGCACCACCATACCCAGCTAATATTTTTTTGTATTTTTTGGGTAGAGACAGGGTTTCGCTATGTTGCCCAGGCTGGTATCGAATTCCTGGGCTCAAGCCATCCCCCACCTCGGCCTCCCAAAGTGCTGGGATTACAGGTATGAGCCACTGTGCCCAGCCAGTACCTGACTTTATGTCTACTAGGTCCTAGATAACTAAGAGCAAGTAGAATTTTTAAGGAACTAAATTTACGGCTTTGAAAAAATTATATTATTTTCTTGTAATATGATTTATGTGGTGGTAGTTAACCTGGAAAGTAAAGAATGATGGTACTAATGTTTAATTTCCAATAATGAGACTATGCAGTTATGGAATTTGTTGAAAGGTTAGGGAACTAAGAAACTCAGAGATTTAAGGATAAGTATTGGCTGAGCATGGTGACTCACTCCTGTAATCCCAGCACTTCAAAGGTCAAGGCAGGTGGATTTCCTGAGCCCAGAAGTTCAAGACTAGCCTGGGCAACATGGGGAAACCCTGTCTCTACGAAAAATACAAAAATTAGGCAGGTATGGTGGCATGCACCTGTACTCCAGCTACTTAGGAGGCTGAAATCAAAGAAACATCAGAGCCCGGAAGATTGAGACTGCAGTGCTGTGATTGCACCACTGCGTTCCAGCCTGGGAAACCGCGTGAGGCCCTGTCTTAAAACAAAACAAAGGCGTGGTGTGGTGGTTCACGCCTGTAATCCTAGCACTTTGGGAGGCCGAGGCGGGTGGATTGCCTGAGCTCAGGAGTTTGAGACCAGCCTGGGCAACATGGTGAAACCCCATCTGTACTTTAAAAAAAATATGAAAAATTAGCTGGGCGCGGCAGCACGCGCCCATTGCCCCAGCTACTCGGGAGGCTGAGGGAGGAGAATCGCTTGAACTCGGGAGGCGGAGGTTGCAGTGAGCCAAGATTGTGCCACTGCACTCCAGTCTGGGCGACAGCGAGACTCTGACTCAAGAAAAAAAGAAAAGAAACAAAACAAAACAGTACATATTAGAGGCAAGGTAGGTAAACATTTCCTGAGAACTTGGTGCATTCTTTTTGTTTGAAATTGACCCTAAGTATTTGGCACAGTATGGCTCTAGAGAAAGGTTTCTCAGCTTTGGAACTTTTGAGACTTTGGGCCAGATAATTATCGTGGGGGCTCTGTTGTATATTGTGGGATATTTAGCAACATTCCTACCTCTACCCATTAGATACCCATAACACATCCTCTGCAGGTTGTAACGATCAGGAATGTCTGAAGACATTGTCAGAATTGCCCTTGATTGAGACTACTACTTTAGTGAAAATATTTCACATGTATTTATTTATTTATTTATTTTTTGAGACAGAGTTTCGCTCTTGTTGCCCAGGCTGGAGTGCAATGACGTGATCTTGGCTCACCGCAACCTCCGCCTCGTGGGTTCAAGCAATTCTCTTGCCTCAGCCTCCCGAGTAGCTGGATTACAGGTGCGTGCCACCACACCCAGCTAATTTTGTATTTTTAGTAGAGACAGGCTTTCACCATGTTGGCCAGGCTGATCTGGAACTCGTGACCTCAAGCAATCCACCCGCTTTGGCCTCCCAAAGTGCTGGGATTACAGGCATGAGCCACCATGCCCAGCCATAATTACCACATTGAGGAATTTGTACTTAATTCAGTGTAATGGGAAATACTTGCAGTTTGTTTTAGTAAGGAAAGAAAAATTCTTAAAAATATAGTGGTAGCTGGCTGGGCGTGGTGGCTCACACCTGTAATCCCAGCACTTTGGGAGGCTGAAGTGGGTGGATCACAAGGTTAGGAGTTTTGAGACCATCCTGGCTAATATGGTGAAACCCTGAATCTACTAAAAATACAAAAATTAGTTGGGCACAGTGACACGCACCTGTAGTCCCAGCTACTGGGAGGCTGAGGCAGAGAATCGCTTGAACCCAGGAGGCAGAGGTTGCAGTGAGCGCAGATTGCACCACTGTGCTTCATCCCGGGTGACAGAGCAAGACTCCATATCATAAAAAGAAGACCTCTAAATGTACCAGTCTTTGCATTCTGACACATGTTATGTTGTTTTGTTTGAAGTATGTGAAGAAAATCTAGCCTCATACAGATACATAGTTGGAAAAGAGAGGAGTATTTTAATGGCCTTTTCAGATAATTCTAACTGCTCTTTGACACTACAGTCAAACCTTTTTATTTGTTTGTTTTTTTGAGACGGAGTCGTGCTCTGTCGCCCAAGTCGGAGTGCAGTGGCGCTATCTCAGCGTACTCCAACCTCCGCCTCCCAGGTTCAAGCAATTCTCCTGCCTCAGCCTCCTGAGTTGCTGGGACTACAGGTGCACATCACCACGCTGGGCTAATTTTTTGTATTTTTAGTAGAGACGGGGTTTCGCCATGTTGGGTTTGAACTCCTGGCCTCAAGTGATCCGCCCGCCTTGGCCTCCCAAAGTGCTGGGATTTCAGACGTGAGCCACCGTGCCCGGCCTCAAACCTTTTTAAAGGTTCATTACAGTATAGAATCTGAAACTGTGTCATTGAACTTTTGTACTCTGTTGTATTAAAAACCATTGGTCTGTGTTGTACTTTGAATGGACCTTTATTACACTTCTGTGATTTTATAACATGATGCATGTTGATTTTGAAATTATTGATTTACTGAGTTATGCAGATCTTTTTTTGTTGTTTTTTTGTTTGTTTGTTTCTTTGTTTTTGAGACAGAGTCTTGCTTTGTCACCCAGGCTGGAGTGTCGTGGCACAATCTTGGCTCACTGTAACCTCTGCATTCCGGGTTCAGGTGATTCTCATGCCTCAGCCTCCTGAGTAGCTGGGACTACAGGTGTGTACCACCACATCTGGCTAATTTTTGTATTTTTTGTAGAGATGGGGTTTCAACATGTTGACCATGGCTGGTCTGGAACTTCTGACCTCAAGTGATCTTCCCGTCTCGGCCTCCTAAAGAGCTGGCATTACAGGCATGAGCCCCATCGGCCAGGCCCGGATATTCCAGATGTTGACAAATTTAATTATACAGTTGTTTCTGTTTCCACCCATCTCGTCAGATAAGTCTTTTTAAGAATTGAGAAGCTTATGACCTGATAGTGGTGAATACATGTTTTTTTTTTGTTTTTTTGTTTTTGTTTTTTTTTTGAGATGGAGTTTCGCTCTGTCACCTGGGCTGGAGTGCAGTGGCACGATCTCGGCTCATTGCAAGCTCCACTTCCCGGGTTCACGCCATTCTCCTGCCTCATCCTCCCGAGTAGCTGGGAATACAGGGGCGTGCCACCATGCCCGGCTAATTTTTTGTATTTTTAGTAGAGATGGGGTTTCACCGTGTTAGCCAGAAAGGTCTCGATCTCCTGACCTCGTGATCCGCTCACCTCCGCCTCCCAAAGTCCTGGGATTACAGGCATGAGCCGCTGCGCCCAGCCGAGTACATGTTTTTGTAGTTGTAATTTTTGTATCAAATTTTTTTTTTTTTTTGGATGTAGTCTCACTCTGTCGCCTAGGCTGGAGTGCAGTGTCGTGATCTCGGCTCACTGTAACCTTGCCTCCTGGGTTCAAGCAATTCTCCTGCCTCAGTCTCCTGAGTAGCTGGGATTACAGGCAGGTGCCACCACAGCTGGCTAATTTTTGTATTTTTAGCAGAGACAGGGTTTCATCATGTTGGTCAGGCTGGTCTTCAACTCCTGACCTCGTGATCTGTCTGCCTCGGTCTCCCGAAATGCTGGGATTATAGGCATGAGCCACCATGCCCAGCCTTTCTTTTTTTTTTTTTTTTTTTTTTTTTTGAGACGAAGTCTCGGTCTTTCCCCCAAGGCTGGAGTACAATGGTGGGATCTCAACTCACTGCAACCTCCGCCTTCTGGGTTCCACTGATTCTCCTGTCTCCGCCTCCCAAGTAGCTGGGATTACAGGCGTCCACCACCATGCCTGGCTAATTTTTTGTATTTTTAGTAGAGATGAGGTTTCACCATGTTGGCCAGGCTGGTTTTGAACTGCTGACTTCAAGTGATCCACCTGCCTCGGCCTCCCAAACTGCTAGGATTACAGGTGTGAGCCACCATGCCCAGCCAGTACCAAATCTTAATAACCATAGTTTGTCAATCATTCTTTGAAATTAAAATGGTGGGCTGGGCGCAGTGGCTCACGCCTGTAATCCCAGCACTTTGGGAGGCTGAGGGGGGCGGATCACAAGGTCAGGAGATCAAGACCATCCTGGCTAACACGGTGAAAACCCGTCTCTACTAAAAATACAAAAAATTAGCCGGGCGTGGTGGCGGGCACCTGTAATCCCAGTTACTCGGAAGGCTGACGCAGGAGAATGTCGTGAACCTGGGAGGCAGAGCTTGCAGTGAGCCGAGATTGCGTCACTTCACTCCAGCCTGGGCAACAGAGCCAGACTCTGTCTCAAAAAAAAAAAAAAAATTAAAATGGTGTTCCATGAGAAAAACAACTACATTTAGCTTTCAAAAGTAATTACAGGTGGTTTGCACCTTGATATCCTTTGTATTTCAGTAAGCAGAAGTTTTTGAGTATTTCCCAATACCGAATTAAAAAGAATTGTGCTGTAGTGTTGAGAAATAATACAACTAATAATTTTTGCTGCTTCATTAAGGACCCTTTTAAGTGAAAGTGGAATTTTTTATATTGTAAATGGGTGACAGTGAAGAATTCGGTGAGTGTTAGTTCAGCACCATTTGGGGTTGTTGTTTTGATTCATGCTGAGTTCCCAGCATTTTTGCACACCATTGATTTTGCACCTCAGCACAGAGGTCAGAACAGTAAAGAAAAAGGGCAAAGTGTCTTAGTTTTATTCTGAAAATGGTTTTGATTTCATTGAACCCCTGGAAGAAGTGTTGGGGACTTTTAGGGGTCTTTGGGTCACACTTTGAGAACCACTAATCTAGAACAATATTTCACATTGGTTCATAGAGCCCTAAGCTGCTTCATAGGGCAGAGCTGGTGGGGTTCTACTGTACCTACTCCCTCTTCACTTCAGCCAGAGCAGCTTCTGCTTATGTCTGTTTTATATGTCGGGTTTCATGGCTAAAAAATATTTGAAAATCATTAGTCAAGGGGAAAAGAATTGAGCACCTGAATTAGGGCTGGTCTGTTCATGAAGGGAACAGTTCATCCTCAGTAAATGTTACAGTGACTCATCACTTCACATCTTTAATTTTACTTCGTTTGACACAGAGCTTACTAGTATTTGCACACTCAACCTTCTTGATAGGTAAATGGGGCTGTGTGCCGTGGCTCACACCTGTAATGCTAGCACTTTGGGAGGCTGAGGTGGGCGGATCACGAGGTCGGAAGATCGAGACCATCCTGGCCGACTTGGTGAAACCCCATGTCTACTAAAATACAAAAAATTAACCCGGTATAGTGGTGGGTGCCTGTAGTCCCATCTTCTCGGGAGGCTGAGGCAGGGAAATCGCTTGAACCCAGGAGGCAGAGGTTGCAGTGAGCTGAGATCATGCCACTGCACTGCACTCCAGCCTGGCAACAGAGCAAGACTGTCTCAAAATAAATAAATAAAAAAAAAATAAGTAAATGGGCCTGGCACAGGGGCTCACCTATAATCCCTGCACTTTAGGAGGCCAAAGCAGGAAGATGGCTTGAGTCCAGGAGTTAGAGACCAGCCTGGGCAACATAGTGGCACATGCCTGTGGTCTCAGCTTTTTGGGAGGCTAAAGTGGGAGGATCAGTTGAACCCAGGAGGTCCAGGCTGCAGTGAGCCATGATCATGCCACTGCATTCCAGCCTGGGCAACAGAGTGAGACCTTGTCCCAAAACCAAAACCAAAAAAAAAAAAAGAAATAGGTAAATGAATTTGTCAGTTAAAAAGATGGATAGTTGGGAATAAAGACAGAGATGTGAGATAGATGGAAGAGGTTGAGTGATCATAGTAATCTCAATATATTGTGTTTGTGCAGGGATGGGATTTGTTTTTGTTTGCAGTGGTGCTTTATGCTTGTGCTAAGTGATCAGTGGATGACACTTAAGCATTGAGAAATAAGAAATTATGGCATTCTAGCTAGCCATTGAACCAAAGTTTAGAGTGAGGGGACATTTATTATACTTTTTAAATTATAAATACCTGTAAAACACCTGTTGAAAAATAAACAAAATGCTGCTTTTGAGGAGCTCTAGTTTGAGGCAGCTTTGTCCTCCTACCAGTCTTTTGGTGTGGGCTGTACAATCCCTATTGTTCAGATGTAGAAATTGAGGTCTGAGAGATTGAATCTTATGACTTACAGTAGCAAGTGGCAGAGGAATTTTTTATTTTTTTAACTTTTTATTTTGAATTAACTTTAGATTTTAAGAGTCAACGATGGTAACTGACAGGTTTTTTTTTTGGTTGTTTTTTTGAGATGGAGTTTTGCTGTTGTTATCCAGGCTGGAGTGCAGTGGCACGATCTCGGCTCACTGCAATCTCTGCCTCCTGGGTTCAAGCGATTCTCCTGCCTCAGCCTCCTGAGTAGCTGGGATGACAGGCATGCGTCACGACAACTGGCTAATTATGTATTTTTAGTAGAGACGGGGTTTCTCCGTGCTTCTCAGGCTGGTCTTGAACTCCCGACCTCAGGTGATCCGCCCACTTTGGGCCTCCCAAAATGGTGCGATTACATGCGTGAGCCACCGTGCCCAGCCTTATACAGTGATTCTTAATAGTTAGGTATATATTCTTTCATTTTAGAAATTTATTTATTTATTTATTTTTGGAGACAGAATTTCACTCTTGTCACCCAGGCTGCAGTGCAGTGGCGCAATCTGGGCTCACAGCAACCTCCACCTCCCAGGTTCAAGCAGTTCTCCTGCCTCAGCCTCCTGAGTAGCTGGGATTACAGGCATGTAGGCTAATTTTTGTATTGTTAGTAGAGACGGGGGTTTCACCATGAAGGCCAGGCTGGGCTCGAACTCCTGAGCTCAGGTGATCCACCAGCCTTGGCCTCCCAAAGTGTTGGGATTGCAGGTGTGAGCCACTGCGCCTAGCCAAGTGACAGTTTTAAACGCAGATGTCTCACACCAAAGCTAATATACTCTTCACTCTAAAATGATTAGGGTTATGTTAAGGGGATGAAAAAAATGCTGCTCAGTGCTATTAGGAAGGAGCTTATGTAAGATGCTATGGACTATTTAAAATTAATTTACACCCAGTGAGCAAAGTCAAGACATTTTTTTTTACCCAGAGCAGCAAACAGGTAAAACACTCAGGTGGCAGGTATAATAACAAATATATTGCATAACTAAAAGCAGCTGAGAGACACTAGTTTACGTAATCGGGGTTGGAAAGGAAGAGGGGAAGTAAAGTGTTTTATTTTTTTGAGACGGACTCTGGCTCTGTCGCCAGGCTGGAGTGCAGTGGCCCGATCTCGGCTCACTGCAACCTCCGCCTCCTGGATTCAAGTGATTCTCCTGCCTCAGCCTCCCAAGTAGCTGGGACTAGAGGCACACACCACCATGCCCAGCTAATTTTTGTATTTTCAGTAGAGACGGGGTTTCACCATGTTGGCCAGGATGGTCTCGATCTCTTGACCTCGTGATCTGCCCGCCTCTGCTTCCCGGAGTGCTGGGATTACAGACATGAGCCACCGTGCCCGGCTTTTAAAGTGTTTTTATACTAATAAAGAGTTTAAGGGTGTGCGGCAGTCTTGTGAAAGCAGGTGAGGCTTGAGCAACAATTTTTAGGAAGAAAAGGAGATACGATTTTTAGAGAGGGTATGATGTTCTTTTTTTTTGTTTGAGACAGCGTCTTGCTCTGTTACCCAGGCTGGAATGATCTTGGCTCACTGCAACCTCCGCCTTCCGGGTTCGAGCGACTCTCCTGCCTCAGTCTCTCGAGTAGCTGGGATTACAGGCATGCGCCACCGCTTCTGGCTAATGTTTGTATTTTTAGTAGAGACGGGGGTTTCACCCTATTGGCCAGTCTGGTCTCGAACTCCTGACCTTAGGTGATCTGCCCACCTTGGCCTTGCAAAGTGCCGGGATTATAGACCTTGAGCCACCGTGCCCGGCCTTAGAGAGGATATGATGTTCTAACCAAGGGAATGGCTTGATCAAAGATCTATCCTAGGGAGGATACTGTAAAACAGAAGGTTCCAGATAGTTTTGTTGGGATATGTTATTAGGTTACACTAGGCTAATTAATCTCTTCTTCCTGGAATTCCACCCAGCCTCCTTTCCCAGCCCTCTTTTCTTATCTAGGGCAAAAATTTTCATTCAGTTTAACTGTGTGTGATAATCCCTGGCTCTTCTAGTATTTTTGTGAAGATTAGATGAGAGGATGTATGAAAAAATGCTTTGTAAAGTAGGAAGTACTATACAGTCCATTCATCTAACAAATATTTATTGTTTTTGCTGTTTGCTGGCTTTGATACAAAGGAGTTTAATGAAGTGGAAAGGAAGAAACTACTTCCCATTTATGTCTGGAGTTAGCAGCAAATTGGAAATGTCTTGGGAAGCTTGCATAGTCTTTCAGATAGTCTTAAAGTTGACAGTTGCCTGGAGTTGTAAACGTTTTGACCACATTTCAGGATATCCACTACTTTTCTGGGTAGAAAACTAAGTTTTGTCATTGTACCCAGAGTTCACAGAGATCACAAAAGTTAGATATGTAAAACAGTATATCAGTGTATAGAACTTCAGTTTGGACAGTGTCAGAATATATGTCTGTCCATTCATTGGACTACTGGGTGTATTATAAGGCTACTTCTTGTATCTGAGAATCTGAATTATTAATTAGGAGATTTTTGAGCATAGAGGACAGAGTAAAATTAAGGATAAAGGTTTCTTTTCTATGTAACACTATTTCATTTTTCTTTTTAAATATATCAAAAAGAAAAACCTGCAGTGGGTATAAATAAGTCCATTCATAAAGAAAAAAAGGAGAAAGGTTAATCTTTGTTGTAAATTTCATCTTTGCCATGGGTATACCTTATAAATTATCCTTACTCCATAAAAGAGATTATTTCTGGTGACTAGAACTCCCATATTTGCCAGAGAAGTGTCTTTCCCTGATAGTGCTGGATCTGTAGTACCAATTGTTGGTTTTGTAGGTTCCCCATTTATAGTGAATGCAAGGTCATTTCCCTTTAATTGGCAATGTTCTTTCTCTAGGAGCTCTAGGCTCTAGACTCTAGAAGCATTGGCCGCTGGGGTCAACAATAGCTTTGTCTTGGGCAAAATAGATTCTTGTGCCTTAATTTGTTCCTTGTAAAATAGAGATAAAAATACCTACATCGTTGGATTCTTGGGAGGTTTACATGAGATAATTCATAAGCAGCATTAGAACAGTGCCTGGGACATAGTAAAAACTCAAATGTTATCTTGTATTCTTGGTGGGGGTTTCAGCTTGGGCCAGTTTAACATATTTGAAAGGATAAAGGCTCAAGTGTGATATGCCTTTAAACTTTAATGGGTTTATGTTCTGTCTCTAGGATTACTTTTTTTTAAATGGATTTTACTATATTTTTGGAGTAAAATCCAAATGGAATGGAAAATAGTTAATGCAAATATCTGCATTATCTAGATCTTTTGTTATTTGTTTGTTGAGACAGAGTCTCATCACTGTGTTGCCCAGACTGGAGTGCAGTGGCATGATCTCAACTAACTGCAACGTCTGCTTCCTGAGTTCAAGCGATTCTCCTGCCTCAGCCACCCGAGTAGCTGGAATCACAGGTGTGCACCACCACTATCAGCTGATTTGTGTTTTTTTAGTAGAGGCGGGGTTTTGCCATGTTGGCCAAGCTGGTCTCAAACTCTTGGCCTCAAGTGATCTGCCCACCTTGGCCTCCCAAAGTGCTGGGATTACAGGCATGAGCCACCGCATCCAGCCTTGTTATTGTTAATAGAGGAAGTAAAGTGTTACATGTTCTTTCTCTGATTATGTCAGTAGTCACAAACTGAAAACCCACAGGAACCAGACAGTTGATGTAAATGAGTGATAGTGGGTGGGTATTGTGGCACTTTGGAGAGTGCATGCTCTCACAGAAGAGAGGTAGATAGAGGGAATTGCTACTAAGCTTCAGCCTGTCATTGCCGTGAAGTGATTACAGTCATAGTTTGGTTAATTATCAGGTTCTTCATGAGAAGCCAAAAATCCGTTGGTTTTTTGGTTGTTTTTTTGTTTGTTTGTTTTTGCCATAACCGTATTTTTTTTTTTTATTCATTTATATTTTTTGAGACAGAGTCTCGCTGTGTTGCCCAGGCTGGAGTGCAGTGGCATGATCTCAGTTCACTGCAGGCTCCACCTCTGGGGTTCAAGCAATTCTCCTGTCTGAGCCTCCTGAGTAGCTGGGACGACAGGCGCCTGCCACCACACCCGGCTAATTTTTGTATTTTTAGTAGAGACGGGGGTTTCACCATGTTGGCCAGGCTGGTCTCGAACTTCTGGTCTCAGGTGATCTGCCCGCCTCTGCCTCCCAAAGTGTTGGAATTACAGGTGTGAGCCACCGCGCCCAGCCAAGGGTGTGCTTTAGAGTAACTTGAACTTTTTCTGAATGCAAATGTCTATACCCCAGCCCTAGACATTTTTGTTCAATATTTCTAGAATGGAGCCTGGGGGTTTGTATTTTTGTTTGTTTGCTTGCTTGCTGGAGTGCAGTGGCACCATTGTAGCTTGCTGCAGGCCTGAACTCCTGGGCTAAAGTGATTCTCTAGCTTCAACCTCACTAGTAGCTGGAGCTTCATACAGGTGTGCACCATGTTTTTTGTTTTTTTTTTTGTTTTTTTTTTGTTTTTTAGTAGAGACAGAGTCTTGCTGTGTTGTCCAAGCTTGTCTGGCTTTAAGCAGATCATCCTGCCTCAGCTTCCCAAAGCATTGGGATCTACAGATGTGAGCCAGTGTAACCAGCCAGAGTTTGTATTTTGAAAAGCTTGCCACTTAATTCTGATGTGGCCCTCTAGAACCACTGGTTTTAGTGAGCTTTGTTTAATCAAAGGAGTTACTCAGTTTTTGGATATTGAGATAAAGAACTTAAGTATTTAATTTTTTTTCCTAGGAAATTTCAGGAGAGAGAATATTTCTGTAAAGCATTTATTTAAGGGACAGCCTTATCTTTTTCAGTGTTGCACAAAATGTTTGGTTATTAGAATGACTGGAAGTGTTAGTGGGACACTAGAATTTGGGGAAGACCTCAAAATGCAATATTTAATTCTATTATGTGAACACGGCCTGAGTTTCCTAGAAGAAAAGACTACTCTTTACATACATTGTGTGGCTATAATAGAAAAATCATCATATCTGTCACAAAATCCAGATGAGCATGATTGACTGTTTTCAGAGTTTTTATACTGAAAGTAGTTTACTTATTAATTTATTGTCTGCTAGCAGATAAGAGGTAGCAGGCATCTAAATTTAAGGAAAATTTGTGGAGGGGGAAAGCTCTGAGTAAACTATGAAGCTATTTTTTTATTTTTTATTTATTTATTTTTTTTTTATTGATCATTCTTGGGTGTTTCACTATGAAGCTATTTTTATTCAGACGGGGGGAACCAAACTTTTCTTTGTAGGCGTTCTTGGAACAGTTTGGTCCAGTTCCTTAAATGACCGGGTGCATAGTTTGGATACAGGAGTAAAATAATTTATGTGAGGTGAGGGTTTTTGTTTTTGTTTTTGAGACAGAGTTTCATTCTTGTCACCCATGCTGGAGTACAATGGTGCAATCTCAGCTCACTGCAACCTCTGCCTCCCAGGTTCAAGCAGTTCTCCTGCCTCAGCCTCCCAAATAGCTGAGATTACAGGCATGCACCACCACGCCTGGCTAAATTTTGTATTTTTAGTAGAGACAGGGTTTCACCGTGTTGGCCAGGCTGGTCTTGAATTCCTGAGCTCAGGTGATCCACCCGCCTTGGCCTCCCAAAGTGCTGGGATTACAGGCGTGAGCCACCACGCCCAGCCAAGGTGAGCGTTTTTTTTATTTGTTTTTGAGACAGGGTCTCACCCTATCACCTTTGCTGGAGGGAAGTGGCATGATAATGGCTCACAGCAACCTCCACCTTCTGGGCTCAAGTGCTCCTGCCACCTCAGCCAACAGAGTAGCTGGGACTACAGTCCCGTGTCACCACACCAGTCCAACTTTGATTTTTTGTAGACAGGGTTTCACCATGTTGCCCAGGCTGGTCTTGAACTCCTGGGCTCAAGCAGTCAGCCCGCTTCAGCCTCCCACGCTGTCAGGATTAGAGATGTGAGCCCACTGTGCCTGGCCAGAGGTGAGGGATTTTCATCAAAGGCTTTCTGTAATCTTAGAAGTAGAAGATAGATAAGTAGGGGACCATAGAGAATAGTCTTAAAACGTAATCTCAAAGAGAATGTCAGGGCACCAGAATCTCTGGGATTTAGAGATAGAAGGCGGGGCATGCATAATTTGAAAAACATTTACTATTACCATGTTTTATATCCCTCGAAGGTAGGGGAGAAAGAAACTTTATAATGCAAACTATGGAAAATAAAGCCTTGGCCGGGTGCGGTGGTTTGCGCCTGTAATCCCAGCACTTTGGTGGTGTAATCCCAGCACCCAGGTGGGTGGATCACTCGATCAGGAGTTTTTTTAAGACCAGCCTGGCCAACATGGTGAAACCCTGTCTCTACTAAAAATACAAATAATTAGACAGGCATGGTGACACACGCTTGTAATCCCAGGTACTCTGAGACTGAGGCAGGAGAATAACTTGAACCAAGGAGGAGGAGGTTGCAGTGAGCCACTGCACGTCCTTCTGTCTCAAAAAAAAAAAAAAAAGAAAGAAAAAGAAAACCTGACAAAAATGTTAGCTTTTTAGGTGGTTGGGTTAGCAGACTGTGGTTATAATTTTTGATGGATATGATTCATAACCTCCTACGAGGATCATATAAACATCTTGCCTTGTAGACCTGAAATATTTATTGATTAAAAAGGGGACTTAGGTTAAAAAAAAAAAGATTGAAAACATTGTTTTAAATGGATGGTTAATGTTGGGATCTGAAGTTTAACCTCACATTATGAAGTTTAACCTTACTGTTCAGCTCAGGAACATTGTAGATTAAAGATCATTTTACAAGGTTTATTTTATCATACAGTTTGAGGATTTTGAATGAGAGTATATACTATAGTTCGAATAGGCCTAAGTTTGTGGAATGATAGATTTTCTAAAACAATTATATTCCATTTTGTGGTCTTTAAGAGAGTGATAATGTTTTCTTTTTCCCAGCTTTCTGAAACAAAGACTCATTTTGAAGATGTTTAACAAATCATTTGGAACACCCTTTGGGGGTGGCACAGGTGGCTTTGGCACAACTTCAACATTTGGACAGAGTAAGTTTTTAAAAAGGACAAAAGAGGGAGAAACCTTAATCTCCTCTTACTAAGAACAAATCCACTCTGATAAGCTTTAGGTGGGAATTTTATTTTTACTTTCATATTTATAACAAAGTCGTCTTGAAAAAATAACTAGGATAAGATCTCTTTAACAGTTTTTAAGAAAGTAGAAATAAATTCTAAGTTTTCATGGCCTTCTGCTGATTGTCAGTAGAAGATACTTAAAATATTTATATTATTTTGGTTGACAGAAAGTTATAATTTGTTACTAATTTTCAGACCAGAAAATAATTCTCTTAATGTTGAAGTCTAAAATGCAGTTATGAAATAACTGCCCTGGAATTTACCCTGTGAACATGATGTGACATTCATATGTCACAGAAATGTTAAAATGTGGAAGTGTCTAATTCCCATCAACCTCCGGAGATCTACCTCCCTTCCTACCCAGTATCGTGTATGACTAATTGCCTGAAGCAATCCTTATTTACATTTAAACTTTTTGTTAAAAATTTTTTTGGAGGTTTTTTTTTTTTTTACCAGAAAGTCCACCCCCCTGCAAAAAAAAAATTTTGTTTCCCGTTGAAAGCCAGAAACCCTGCAAGACAAATTCTAAAAGAGCTGTGACACTTTGTTAAAAATGTTTATACTCATCCAAGTCTGGAAAGAATGGTATAATGAACTCTCATGTACTTATATCCCAACTTTAACAATCAGCATTTTCCCAGACTTGTTTTTATCTCTTTCTTTCCAGGAGGAGGAGAGCATCTTAACAGAATAAATTAAATCCCAGAAACTTTTCTCTCATTGATGAAATTTTTTTTTTTTTTTTTTTTTTTGAGATAGGATCCTGCACTGTCACCGAGGCTGGAGTGCATTGGCTCTGTTATGGTTCACTACAGCCTCAACCTCCCACACCCAAGCACTCCTCATACCTCAGCCTCCTAAGTAGCTAGGACCACAGTTGCACACCACCACGCCTGGCTCATTTTTCTCAGCTCGCTGTAATGTCTGCCTCCTGGGTTCAAGCAGTTCTCCTGCCTCAGCCTCCCGAGTAGCTGGGATGACAGGTGCATGGCACCATGCCCGGCTAATTTTTATATTTTTAATAGAGATGGGGTTTCACCATGTTGGCCAGGGTGGTCTCAAACTCCTGACCTCAAGCAATCTGCCCGCCTCGGCCTCCCAAAGTGCTGGGATTACAGGTGTGAGCCACTGCGCCTGGCCTCCTGGCTCATGTTTAAAATTTTTTGTAGAGGTGAGATCTTGCCGTGTTGCCCAGGCTAGTCTCCATCTCCAGAGCTCAAGCAGTTCTCCCACCTAAGCCTGCCAAAGCGAGGGGATTACAAGCATAAGCCACGGCACTGGGCTAAGGATTCTTTAAGAAGCATGACTAACAAGCCTCTATCATACCTAATAAAATTAATAATAGAGGAAGTTTTTCTTTTTCTTTTTCTTTTTTTTTTTTTTTTTTGAGATGGAGTCTCGCTCTGTCACCCAGGATGGAGTGCGGTGGTGCGATCTCGGCTCACTGCGACTTCCGCCTCCTGGGTTCAAGCAATTCTCCTGCCTCAGCCTCCCCGGTAGCTGGGACTACAGGCACCCGCCACCAGGCCCGGCTAATTTTTTTTTTTTTTTTGTATTTTAAGTGGAGATGGGGTTTCACCGTGTTAGCCAGGATGGTCTTGATCTCCTGACCTCATGATCTGCTCGCCTCGGCCTCCCACAGTGCTGGGGTTACAGGCGTGAGCCACCGCACCTGGCAGGGAAGTTTTCTTAAGTGGCTCCTGATCTCCTTTTTAAAGAATTCTACGTCCATGTCTGTGGTTTTTAACTAAAAGTGCCCATCACAGTCGCCTTTGGAAGTTTTTATTCAAAATATGTATCTCTCATCAAAAACTATGGAATTAGAATCTCTGGAGTTGAAACCTGAACGTGTATATTTTGAAAAAGCTTCCCAGGTTGTTCTGATGTGTTCCACTAGTGAAAGACCATTTATCTCAGTGACTACGGAGTGTCACTAATTTTTTTGAATTTTTAGTAAAGGCGGGATTTCACCATGTTGGTTAGGCTGGTCTTGAACTCCTGACCTCAAATGATTCGCCTGCCTCGGCCTCCCAAAGTGCTGGGATTACAGGTGTGAGCCACCGTGCCCGGCCAGCACTTTTTTTTTAACCTATGAACATCTGTAACTTTTATTGAAAAGTCACTCCTTTTGACTTTAAATTTTCATACTTCCCCTGGGGACATTGAATAAAATGTCTGTGGCTTGGTTTTTACTCTGTAATTCATACTCTTGATGAGATTTTGAAAAAATGTTTTTAATTAGACTAGTAGTTCAAATGCAGAATTTTTTTTTTTTTTTGAGACGGCGTTTCACACTTGTTGCCCAGGCTGGAGTGCAGTGGCACGATCTTGGCTCACCAAAACCTCTGCCTCCCAGATTCAAGCAATTCTCCTGCCTCAGCCTCCCTAGTAGCTGGGATTATAGGCATGTGCCACCACGCCCTTCTAATTTTGTATTTTTAGTAGAAACGGGGTTTCTCCATGTTGGTCAGGCTGGTCTTGAACTCCCGACCTCAGGTGATCCGCCCGCCTCAGCCTCCCAAAGTGCTGGGATTACAGGCGTGAGCCACCATGCACAGCCTCAAATGCAGAATTTTAAGAAATATTAAAATACCTTTTCATTTGGTCATCTTATGTAGATTTTATTCTAAATTCTAATTTACTCTGGATTTTGCTTTTTCAGATACTGGCTTTGGCACTACTAGTGGAGGGGCATTTGGAACATCTGCATTTGGTTCTAGCAACAATACTGGAGGCCTCTTTGGAAATTCACAGACTAAACCAGGTAGGGGCTTTATTTGTGATATAACTGGTTTGTTTGTAGCTAGTATAGGAATCGACTTAGTGGCTCTGATGTACTTAACTTTTTCCCTCCTTCTCCATCTCCTCAGGAGGATTGTTTGGAACCAGTTCATTTAGCCAGCCAGCTACCTCCACAAGCACTGGCTTTGGGTTTGGTACATCAACAGGAACAGCAAATACCTTGTTTGGAACTGCAAGCACAGGGACCAGTCTTTTCTCATCCCAAAACAATGCCTTTGCACAAAATAAACCAACTGGCTTTGGCAGTAAGTAGGACATCACTGGAGTTCTGCATCTAATAATTTGGTTTGCTTATTGAATGTGTTGTCTTTTCTCCGTTTTTCTATGTTCATCTACCTTCTTTTCCTACTAAATGGCAAAAATATGGGAAGAGGAAAACTTCAATATGTACTGAAAAGGTTAATAGGCTGGAAAGGAAGAGAGTATGTACATTTCTATAAGGATAGAAATTTGAAGCACTGTTATTTAAGGGATATGCAGAGGAAGAGCTTCCTGATGCAAAATGGCTAGAGAAAGGATGAAAAGCCAGGTCAGAGTAGTGTAGTTCATGTTAAGATGGGAGAATTTCAAGGAGGAATGTGTTATAGTCAGCCGTATTGTGCTGCAGAGGCACCTTCTTCTTGTCTCTGTTTTATATTTGGTATGAAGAGACTAGAGCAGGAATGACATAATGGACGTGACATGGTTACTCCTCCATTCTTTGTCTATGGCAGATGTTTTTAGTTGATGACTTTTTTCACTTTAAGTCCAAACATGACTTGGGGATACTTCTCCACACAGCACTGTACTTTGAGCCAACCACTGCTAGTTCATCAGGTATGCTTTATCAAGTGATGCCATTCCTGGCACAAGAGTATGGAAGAATGAATAGTTAGCCAGCCATCAGTATTTTCTTTCTTTCTTTTTTTTTTTTTTTTTGAGATGGAGTCTCGCTCTGTCACCCAGGCTGGAGTGCAGTGGCGCAATCTCGGCTCATTGTGAGCTGTGCCTCCTGGGTTCATGCCATTCTCCTGCCTCAGCCTCCCGAGTAGCTGGGACTACAGGCGCCTGCCACCATGCGCGGCTAATTTTTTTGTATTTTTTGTGGAGACGGGGTTTCACCGTGTTAGCCAGGATGGTCTCAATCTCCTGACCTCGTGTTCCATCTGCCTCAGCCTCCCAAAGTGCTAGGATTACAGGTGTGAGCCACCGCGCCTGGCCTGCCATCAGTATTTTCCAGAGGGAAAGTTGTTGGTATAACATTGAAATATTTAGCCATAACAATATATAATGCAGTTTGAAGTACTAATTCAAAAGAAATATGCCTATTTGCTTTAAACTATATATTAAGACATGTTTTAGAAAGAAGTAATAGCAGTTTGCCAGTGAGAAATCATAGTACTGTTTAACCTGGTAATTAGGATGTTACTAATTCTAAATATTGGCATATAAATTTCTTTGCTTAGCGACATTTCTGGCACCATATGTATAACTTCTTTTTTTTTTTTTTTTTGAGACGGAGTCTTGATCTGTTACCCGGGCTGGAGTGCAGTGGCGCAATCTCTGCTCACTGCAACCTCCGCCTCCCCAGTTTAAGCGAGTCTCCTGCCTCAGCCTCCCGAGTAGTTGGGCCTACAGGCGCCCGCCATCATGCCTGGCTAATTTTTGTATTTTTAGTAGAGATGGGGTTTCACCATATTGGCCAGGCTGGTCTCGAACTCCTGACCTTGTGATCCACCCGCCTTGGCCTCCCAAAGTGCTGGGATTACAGGAGTGAGCCACCGTGCCTGGCATAACTTCTTTAGAAGTAGTGTCTCTCATACTTTCAGCAATATATTCCTTAGCAGCAATTAAATTCATTTATGAGTAATTTTTTTTTAAACTCAGCTTTTTGGAAAAGTAAAGTAATCCAAGGATTTGCTATTTCTTTATTAGTTTCTGTAAAGTAATTGACAGTGGCTGCTAATTTTTCTGAAATTTTGGGGGGTGAAATTTTACATTAACGTATATTTGATTTCTCTAATAGGACCACTTGTATATTCTAAAGTTTTTGGTTATGTGTAGGTATATGTTATAATGTATGTAAATAAAATGTACTGTGACCACTCTTGAAGTCTGTGACAAGATGTTTTCAGAAAGACAAGTTCATTCAGCATGTAGTTAAATGAGAAAGGGAGAAATGAGATAAAATTTATGATGAAACAAAGTATTTCTTTTAAGTTGTCTTCCAAGTGTGACCTTAGGGCTTTATGGACACTTAGCTGACCAAAGGATTCAGACTTTGTTTCACTTGAAAGTTGTGAGCCTGGAAGTACGTATCTTTCTGTATGAAATTTCTATTTGGGCCGGGCACTGTGGCTCACACCTGTAATCCCAGCACTTTGGGAGGCATAGGTGGATGGATCACGAGGTCAGGAGATCAAGACCATCCTGGCTAACACAGTGAAATCCCATCTCTACTTAAAAAAAAAAAAAATACAAAAAATTAGCCGGGTTTGGTGGCGGGCACCTGTAGTCCCAGCTACTCAGGAGGCTGAGGCAGGAGAATGGCGTCAACCTGGGAGGTGGAGGTTGCAGTGAGCTGAGATCGCGCCACTGCACTCTAGCCTGGGCTACACAGCGAGACTCCGTCTCAAAAAAAAAAAAAAAAAAAAAGAAATTTCTATTTGAATATATTTGCTTGGGAGATTTGAAAGGTAAAAAATTTCAGGATATGAGATCAGGTGCAGTGGCTCACACCTGTAATCCCAACACTTTAGGATTTCGAGGTAGGAGGATTGCTTGAGCCCAGGAGTTTGAGACTAGCCTGAGCAACATGGCAAAAGGCAGTCTCTACAAAAATTAAAAAAAAAAATTAGCTGGGTGTGGTGGCGCATGCCTGTGGTCCCAGCTACTTGGGAGGCTGAGGCAGGAGTATTGCTTGAGCCTGTGAGGTCAAGGCTGCAGTGAGCTGTGATTGCACCACTGCACTCCATCCTAGGAGACAGAGCAAGACCCTGTCTCAAAAAAAAAAAAAAAAAAAAAATGAGGAAGTGAAGTACTGTGACGCTAGTGCCACAGCCCAATTCCAATGCATCTTATACATTCTTAAATTTCTTACTGTTACCATCTCATTTTTCTTTCTTATTTTTAGATTTTGGAACCAGTACTAGCAGTGGAGGACTCTTTGGAACCACAAATACCACCTCTAATCCTTTTGGCAGCACATCTGGCTCCCTCTTTGGGCCAAGTAGTTTTACAGCTGCTCCTACTGGGACTACTATTAAATTTAACGTATGTATTTTCTTCCAATCTTTGTGGAATGTTTTTTCCCGCATGTATATTTCTTTGCAGGATGAACTGTAAAATTGCTTCTCTTTCCAGCTTAGCTTGACACTGCCTGAACGATGTGTTAAAGACAAAATCTATAAATAGTTGTATAGTAGACAGGAAAACTTGTGAAATGTAAATCTAGATTATGATGTATATTTGAATTAGGCTCATCCCAATAAAATTTGTATTTATAAAACTTTATTATAATCTGGTGTAAGGTAGAATTTGAATTTACTGTGTTAAGAATTTGCTTCTGAATGGTCAACTGTTGAATTTTCTTTTTTTTTTTTTTTGTTATTTTGTGTTTTTAAGATGGAGTTTCGCTCTTGTTGCCCAGGCTGGAGTGTGGTGGTGCAATCTCAGCTCACTGCAACCTCTACCTCCTGGGTTCAAGTGATTCTCCTGCCTACGCCTCCTGAGTAGCTGTGATTACAAGAGTCCACCACCATACCCAGCTAATTTTTTTGTAGTTTTTTGTAGTAGAGATGGCGTTTCACCATGGTGGCCAGGCTGGTCTCGAACTGCTGACCTCAGGTGATCTGCCCACCTCTGCCTCCCAAAGTGTTGGGATTACAGGCATGAGCCACCATGCCCGGCCTGGTCAACTAATCTTTATGGGAATAAAGAATAGGGGGCAAATAAGAGTAACTCATCAGCATTCTGTACCCAATGAAAAATACAGGTTTTGTTGATGAAATGGCTAAATGGGGCTGTAAAGTTTATTGTGTATGTGTTCTTTTTTTGAGAGGGATTGGGTGGAGGGCTAGAGTGGAGGATTTTGTTTACAGAAACATGTGGAATGCCACTTGATGTAAATATTTGGGGGATTCTTAGGGTATGCTGGAGGTGCAGTTAGCCTAATGGAAATCTTTGGCAGAAATAAAACTTGTTAAAATATACTCCAGAAAATGAAGAATTTGTCAGGTAAATTGGTTAATTCATAGTACTAAATTTACAACCCCGAATTTGAAGTTAAAACATAAAATGATAGTGAAGAATACTGTGTGATGCCCCTTGGAAAGTGCAGTAGTTGAGAAAACTGGCAATACCAGCAGGAATCGTTAGTTTTACTTATTGTGCCTTTTTCCTTGTAAGGTTATCGGGGAAAAGGTTTCCATATTTCTTTTTTTTCTTTTTTTTTTTTGGAGACAGAGTCAGCCAGACGGGAGCGCAGTGGTGCAATCTTGGCTCACCGCAACCTCTGCCTCCTGGTTCAAGCGATTCTGCTGCCTCAACCTCCCAAGTAGCTGGGATTACAGGCACCCACCCAAGCTAATTTTTGTATTTGTAGTAGAGATGGGGTTTCACCATGTTGGCCAGGCTGGTCTTGAACTCCTGACCTCAAGTGATCCACCCGCCTCGGCCTCCCAAAGTGCTGGGACTGCAGGTGTGAGCCACTGCGCCTGGCCAGTTTCTGTTTTGTTGTTGTTGTTGTTGTTTTTTGAGATGGAGTCTCACTCTGTCGCCCAGGCCAGAGTGCAGTGGCACGGTCTTGGCTCACTGCAACCTCCGCTTCTCGGATTCAAGCGATTCTCCTGCCTCAGCCTCCTGAGTAGCTGGGACTACAGGTGCACGCTACCATGCCTGGCTCATTTTTATTTTTTATTTTTTTATTTTTTAGTAGAGACGGGGTTTCACCTTATTAGCCAGGCTGGTCTCGAACTCCTGACCTCATGATCCACCCGCCTCGGCCTCCCAGAGTGCTAGGATTACAGGCGTGAGCCACCGCGCCTGGCCCTCCGTATTTTTTTAATGCAGCATTACAGGGCGGAGTAGAAAGGAGAACTTAGATATAGAGGTTTAAAGGTATATATTGGGTAAAGCTTTCTTTATGCATAATATTACATGTATTTTAGCATGTAATTGGATGGCTTGGGTTATGGGATTAATCCCTGCGTTTGTGATTACTTTGTTACTAAGATTGATTTATTCAGATAACCTTGATGTAGGGAGAGATCAGAAATGGCAGTATATTTAATCAAGCACCCTTGAAACCATCTCAGTATAAAAGACCTGGGGGGACTAGTTTTAGAGTTCAGTGGTTGAGAAATTGTATCTGAGAGAGTAGGAATGTAAAACTTGGACCTACAAATTTGCCTTTATTTAACTTTGCAGCCTCCAACTGGTACAGATACTATGGTCAAAGCTGGAGTTAGCACTAACATAAGTACCAAGCACCAGTGTATTACTGCTATGAAAGAATATGAAAGCAAGTCACTAGAGGTCAGTAAAATACAATACAGAATGTCAGTCTAACCTTTTGATTTTATTGGAATGCAGCTTTTAAAAATGGTTTTGATTTTCTTTAGGATAGAGCGGTTCAGTTTGGGTTTATGTAAAAAATTAACATTAACCAAATTATTTTTAAAAATCAAGTATTATTTATAGATATCTACTTGTTTAGGCAGGGTAATATTCAGGGGTATGTGAAGGTCTAGCACCCCTAATGGTCTTTTTTTTTTTTGAGATGGGCTTTTTTGCCCAGGCTGGAATGCAGTGACACAATCACAGCTCACTGCAGTCTCAGCTTCCCAGGCTTCACGTCCTTAGCCTCCGAAGTAGGTGGGACCACTGGCATGTGCCCCACGCCCAGCTAATTTTTAAAAATTTTTTTGTAGAGGTGAGGTCTCACTATGTGGCTCAGGCCGGTCTCAGACTCCTGAGCTCAAGCGATTTTTCTTCCTCAGCCTCCCAATTTGCTGGGATAACAGGCATGAGCCACTGAGCCCAGTCTAATCATCTGTTCTGATTGGATGTTGCTTCTGTTACACTGGGCAATGTGTATGCATGCATATGAAGGTGTTTTTAGTAAAATTATGCAAAGTACAGCTTAATAAAAGTTGGGTTTTTTTTGTTTTTTTTTTGTTTTGTTTTTGAGACAGCATCTCACTCCGTCACCCAGGCTGGTGTGCAGTGGCACATCTTGGCTCACTACAACCTCCACCTCCCAGGTTCAAGCAATTCTCGTGCCTCAGCCTCCCTAGTAGCTTGGATTACAGGTGTGGGCCACCACACACAGCTAATTTTTTTTTTTTTTTTGAGACGAGTCTTGCTCTGTTGCCTAGGCTGGAGTGCAGTGGCGTGATCTCAGCTCACTACAATCTCTGCCTCCTGGATTTAAGCAGTCTCCTGCCTCAGCCTCCTGAGTAGCTGGGATTGCAGCTGCACGCCACTATGCCCAGCTAATTTTTGTATTTTTAGTAGAGATGGGATTTTGCTACGTTGGCCGGGCTGTTCTTGAACCCTGGCCTTGTGATCCGTCCACCTCAGCCTCCCAAAGTGCTGGGATTACAGGCATGAGCTGCAGCGCCCAGGCACATTATGTACTTTTTAATGGCTGTCTTTGAACATTGAGATAGTCATCCATGTTGTTGCATGAAGTCAGTTTGTTCATTCTTATTGCTTATGTAGTAGGTTGTTGTACATTTTGATAGTCATTCATGATTATAGTGATTGCTTCTTTCTACATACCAAACTATGCTTACTTTATTGGGCTGTGCCAGGAACATCCGGACTTGAGACAAAATTGATAAACTTTATTCTTTTTCTAAATTTTTTGCCCCACAGAATCTACATATGTTAATTCACTATAATTTTTATTTTTATTTTATTTTTATATTTTAGGGCTGGGGAGAGTTAGGATTATTTTATGACATTTTACCAAAAGAGTGTATTGTTTGTGAAAGAAAACTGAGATTAAGATATTGACTCTTTGGCTTGTAGTTTTATGATAATTATGGTATGGATTTTAGTGTCTATTGGAAATGTTTTTCTGTAATGATATAATGTCATTCCTTAGTTTTCTCTTTTTTAGTTATGGTTCCTATGTGAACATAGAACTTGAATACTAAATTCAAGTATTTAGCCTCCTAAATAATTATTTTTAGCTGCATGTTAAGATTAGAAATATGTTTTCCCTCCCTTCAGGAACTTCGTTTAGAGGATTATCAGGCTAACAGGAAGGGCCCACAGAACCAGGTGGGAGCAGGTACCACAACTGGCTTGTTTGGGTCTTCTCCAGCCACTTCCAGTGCAACAGGACTCTTCAGCTCCTCCACCACTAATTCAGGCTTTGCATATGGTCAGAACAAAACTGCCTTTGGAACTAGTAAGCACTTGATATCATGTTAGATTATACTGAGGAGAGACAGATAACTAAAACTAAAACATAATTGCCATTTTGGGATAAGTGCTATGGAGAAAAATAATAATTCAGGGATACCATAGGAATAGCGAGGAATGCCTGGATGTATGTGGGGAAAGGGAGAAAGACAGTTTAAGATGAAGACGACTAAGGAATGCTTCAGAGGAGAAGGTGATGTTTGAGCAGTGACGTATCTGAAGAAGATGAAGGAGCAAGTTGTACAGATTTCTGGGGGAAGAACATTCCAGCTAGTGGAAACTGAGTCTAAAAACTCTGAGTTTTTGCCATTTGAAGAGAGGGCAAGGGAAAATACTGGGGGATATAGGGGCCATATTTTATATGACTTTGTAGGCCAATATCAAGACTTGTATTTTTATTTGATTTAGGAAATCCTGAAAGTTGTTTTGAAAGAGAAGTCATGTGATTGTGAGTGAAGGATGATTCTGAAGTCTCCTATATTGACAGTAGATTGTAAGAGTAGAAACAAATTACTTAGAAAGCTATTATCAACATAAGAGGTGTTAGTGTCTTGGACAAGGATGGAAAAGAGGCCAAGTGTGGTGGCTCACGCCTGCAATCCTAGCACTTTGGGAGGCCAAGGCAGGTGGGTTGCTTGAGGTCAGGAGTTCAAGACTAGCCTGGCCAACATGGTAAAACCCTGCCTGTACTAAAAATATGAAAATTAGCCAGGCGTGGTGACAAGCACCTGTAATCCCAACTACTTGGGAGGCTGAGGCAGGAGAATTGCTTGAACCTGGGAGGCAGAGGTTGCAGTGATCTGAGATCACACCATTGCACTCCAGCCTGGGTGACAGCAAGACTCCATCTCTAAATAAAAAGGATGGAATAGAAAAAAGATGAGGTTCTGGACCCAGTTTGATTATAGAACTGATGGAATTTGCCAATGCATTGGTTTAATGTGGGATGTGAAAGAGGAGTTAAAGATGATGATTAATTTACTTTACAAAAATACTACTTTTGCAAAAGTAATGCACATATATGATACAAAGTTCACAAAATACAGAAAACTAAATAACCAGAGGTTATATACTTGCCTTATACACTTTCCCCAGCCACCAGTTTGCCTCTGTAGAGAAAAGCAAAAATTACAGCTTTTCATAGCCTTCTAAAGAGATGTACATACACACACACACACACACACACAAATACGTATTTAAGTTATATTTAACCTACTTTTTCTTTTCTTTTCTTTTTTCTTGAGACAGGGTTTTAGGGTCTTACTACTGTCGCTCATGCTGGAGTGCAGTGGTGTGATCAGGGCTCACTGCAGCCCTGATTTCCTGGGCTCAGGTGATTCTCCTACCTCAGCCACCCTACAGGCATGTGCCACCACACCCGACTAATTTTATTTTATTTTTTTGAGATGGAGTCTCACTGTTGCCCAAGCTGGAGTGCAGTGCAACCTCCAATTCCCAGGTTCAAGCGATTCTTCTGCCTCAGCCTCCCAAGGAGTTGGGATTACAGGCACCCGCCACCATGCCTGGCCAATTTTTTATATTTTTAATAGAGTTGGGGTTTCACCATGTTGGCCAGGCTGGTCTCGAACCCCTGACCTCAGGCTATTAACCAGCCTCGGCCTCCCAAAGCGCTGGGATTATAGGCGTGAGCCATGGTGCCAGCCCTAATTTTTTTTTTTTTTTTTTTGAGATGGAGTTTCGCTCTGTCACCCAGGCTGGAGTGCAGTGGTGTGATCTCGGCTCACTGCATCCTCCACCTCCTGGGTTCAAGCGATTCTCTGCCTCAGCTTCTGAAGTAGCTGGGATTACAGATGCCCACCACCATGCCTGGCTGATTTTTTTGTATTTTTAGTACAGATGGGGTTTTACCATCTTGGCCAGGCTGATCTGAACTCCAGACCTCATGATCCACCCGCCTCGGCCTCTCAAAGTGCTGGGATTACAGGCATGAGCCACCATGGCTGGCCGTCCAGCCCTAATTTTTAGCAGGGACGGGATTTCACCATATTGGCCATGCTGGTCTCGAACTCCTGATCTCAGGTGATCACCCGTCTCAGCCTCCCAGTGTGAACCACCATGTCCAGCCTAACGTACTTTTCAATCTTGATATTCCATGATTTAGTTTAGTATGCTTTTTTTTTTTTTTTTTTTTTGAGACAGAATCCCACTTTGTTGACCAGGCTGGAGTGCAGTGGAGCAATCATAGCTCACTGCAGCCTTGAACTCTTGGGCCCAAGTAATATTCCCACCATTCTGCCTGGCTAATGTTTCATAATTTTTTCTGTTTTTTGGTGGGGGTTGGAGGACACTGTCTAGCTCTGTCACCCAGGCTGTCGTGCAGTGGCTCCATCACAGCTCCCCGCAGCCTCAAACTCCCAGGCTCAAGCCATATACCCACCTCAGTCTCCCAAGTAGCTAAGACCACAAGCAAGTGCCTTTAAGCCTGACTAATTTTTAAAATTTTTTTGTAGAGATGGGGTCCCATTGTGTTGCCTAGGCTGTTCAGGAACTCCTGTCCTCAAGTGATCCTCCTGCCTTGGCCTCCCAAAATGTTGTTATTACAGATGTGAGCCACTGTGCCTGGCCCATATTCATTATTGAATATTACATATCAGACTGTGGGCTGGATATATTCATGTAAAGAAGAAGCCTTTGTTCTCATTAACCTAGACTAGCAAGGTTAAAATACACATGCTGACTTCTAGTGTATTATCTTGTAAAACAGAAGGAAGCTGTGGACTTACAAGGGAAGATCATTTAGCCTAGTTAAGCTTCTTGGGGTAAGGATGTTATTACAGAAGTTAAAGTTTAAATCTAGAGTTAAGTGAAGGATGGAAAACAAAAAGATTATCAAGTAGTGAATGAAGGGTAGTAGATAACATAAAGACTATTACAACAACTGGATAATGGAAGGTTTTGTATTTTTGGGTGTTTACATTTTTTTTATTATTTCTTTTTTCTTTTTTTTTTCTTTTTCCTAAAAGGTACAACTGGATTTGGAACAAATCCAGGTGGTCTCTTTGGCCAACAGAATCAGCAGACTACCAGCCTCTTCAGCAAACCATTTGGCCAGGCTACAACCACCCAGAACACTGGCTTTTCCTTTGGTAATACCAGCACCATAGGGCAGCCAAGCACCAACACCATGGTAAGGAAACAGACCCTTACTTACCTCCATGTCTTATTTGTAGAGTTAAGTAATGAGGATTCTAATCATGTCAAACTAGCAAATTCTGCCTGTACTGCAAATCTTAAGAGTTGAGGGTATTTAATGAAGGGAAGAGAACAAAGTTTTTTTTTTTTTTTTGAGATGGAGTCTCACTCTGTCACCCAGGCTGTAGTGCAGTGGCCCAGTCTCAGCTCACTGCAAGCTCCGCCTCCCAGGTTCATGCCATTCTCCTGCCTCAGCCTCCCGAGTAGCTGGGACTACAGGTGTCCACCACCATGTCCAGCTAATTTTTTGTGTTTTTAGTACAGATGGGGTTTCACCGTGTTTGCCAGGATGGTCTCGATCTCCTGACCTCGTGATCCGCCCACCTCGGCCTCCCAGAGTGCTGGGATTATAGGCATGAGCCACCGTGCCCGGCCGAGAACAAAGTCTTAGAATAATTAAGACCTAGATTCTAGCCTGGGCTCTACTCTTTACTTGTTGAGATGCTATTGAGGCGATCACTTATCCTTTCTGAAAGTATTTTTCTCATTACTAAGTAGGAACTGCTTAGTGGGCTGGACTTGGCCCTCTTAAAGCTATACCTTGGAAAATTGACTACAGCCATTCTATAGGGTATAGGAGAAAATACTTATTCATTACTGACTATATTTCAGAATATAGCCAACAACAGGAACTAAGGGAACGTTCAGCTAGTTCCCTTGGGAATCATACAAATAAGTTGTTTTTTTTTTTTTTTTTTAAAGGGAGACCTACGACTTAGAGCCATACTGTGTCCAAAGAAAAGGTCCTCATGGTCATTACTAGTTTATTTCTAGGGACATTTTTTAGGGAAGTATGAAATTAAAGAAGGAAGTGATGTATGAGTAATTGATCAGGACTTGGAATTTACCTCGTCTTAAAATTAGAGATACTTTTACTGATTAAAAAACAAGTATGGGCTGGGCACAGTAGCTTATGCCTGTAATCCCAGCACTTTGGGAGGCCGAGGTGGGCAGATCACTTGAGATCAGGAGTTCGAGACTAGCCTGGCCAACATGGTGAAACCCCGTCTCTGCTAAAAATACAAAACTTAGCCAAGCACAGAGGTTGGTGCCTGTAATCCTGACTACTTGGGAGGCTGAGGCACAAGAATAGCTTGAACCCAGGGGGAGGCAGAGGTTGCAGTGAGCTGAGATTGCTCCATGGCACTCCAACCTGGGCGACGAAGCGAGACTTCATCCCAAAAAAATTTTAAAAAAAAGTATGCTTGTACCCCCAAGTCTTCAAAATACTAGATGACTGATTTCAGTAACATATGAAAAGGATCAGCCGGGCGTGCTGGCTCCTGCCTGTAATCCCAGCACTTTGGGAGGCTGAGGTGGGCGGATCATGAGGTCAGGAGTTCGAGACCAGCCTGGCAAACATGGTGAAACCCCGTCTCTACCAAAAATACAAAAATTAGCTGGGCTGGGTGGCGGGTGACTAATCCAAGCTATGCAGGAGGCTGAGGCAGGAGAATTGCTTAAACCCAGTAGGCAGAAGTTGCGGTGAGCCGAGATTTTGCCACTGTACTCCAGCCTAGGTGACAGAGCGGGACTCTGTCTCAAAACAAACAAACAAACAAAAAAGGATCATAATCCATGACTAAGTGGGATTTATCCGAGGAAGGTTGGTTCAACATATGATGATTAATCATTGTAATACACTGTGGTAATATAATTTAAACAACAGAAAACCACATGATCACCTTTGTAAATACAGAAAAAACATTTGACACTTTTTCATGATAAAAACACTGAAGAAAGAATAAGAAGGAACCCGGAATAGCTAAAACAATCTTGAAAAACAACAAGTTGGAGAACCCTCAGGCTTCTCTCTCTTCTTTTTTTTTTTCTTTTTTTTTTGAGACGGAGTTTCACTGTTGTTGCCCAGGCTGGAGTGCAATGGCACGATCTCAGCTCACTGCAGCCTCTGCCTCCTGGGTTCAAGGGATTCTCCGGCGTTAGCCTCCCACATAGCTGGGATTGCAGGCATGCACCACCATACCCAGCTAATTTTGTATTTTTAGTAGAGCCGGGGTTTCACTATGTTGGTCAGGCTGGTCTCAAACTCCTGACCTCAGGTGATCCACCCGCCTCTGCCTCACAAAGTGCTGGGTTTACAGGCATGAGCCACTGCGCCTGGCCTTCATGTTTCTCAATTTTATTTTATTAATTTTTTTGAGCCAGGCCTCGCTGCAGTCACCCAGGCTGGAGTGCAGTGGCATGATCTCAGTTCACTGTGTCCTCCGCCTCCTGGGCTAAGCGATCCTCTCACCTCACCTCCCAAGTAGCTGGGACTACAGGCGTGCACCACCATGTCCAGCTAATTTTTGTAGTTTTTGTAGAGATGGGTTTTCATCGAGTTATCCAGGCTGGTCTCGAGCTTCTGGGCTCAAACAATCTGCTCTCCTTGGACTCCCAAAGTGCTGAGATTACAGGTGTGAGCAGCTGTACCTGGCTTTACTTCTCAATTTTAAAACTTACTATAAAGCAATAGTAATTGTGTTACTGGCACAAGGAGAGACATAGACCAATTGAATAGAAGTGAGAGTCCAGAAATAAACCCTCACATTTGTAGACAATTGATTTTCAACAAGGATACCAAAACAATTCAGTGAGGAAAGAATAGTCTTTTCAACATATGTTGCTGGGACAACTGATTATTCACATGCAAAATAATGAGGTTGGACTCTTCACAGCATTTTTTAACTGCAAAAGTTAAAATTGATCAATTTTTTTTTTTTTTTTTTGAGACAGAGTCTTGTTCTATTGCCCAGACGAGAGTGCAGTGGCAAGATCTTGGCTCACTGCAACCTCTGCCTCCTGGGTTCAAGTGATTCTCCTGCCTTGGTCTCCTGAGTAACTGGGATTACAGGTGTGCGCCACCGTGCCCGGCTAATTTTTTTATATTTTAGTGGAGACAGGGTTTCACCATGTTAGGCAGGCTGATCTTGAACACCTGACCTCAAATGATCCGACTGCCTCAGCCTCTCAAAGTGCTGGGATTACAGGTGTGAGCCACTATGCCTGGCCACAAATTGATCAGATTTCTAAGTGCAAGAGCTAAAATTATAAAACTGTTAGAAGAAACCTAGTTAGACAGTAATATCTTAGATAGGACAGCAAAAGCAGAAAAAGAAAAAATAGATAAATTGGGCTTTTTCAAAATTAAAACCTTTTAGCCAGGCCTTTTAGTACATGCTTGTCATCCCAGCTACTCAGGAGGCTGAGGTCGGGGAATCATTGAGGTCATGAGTTAGAAGCTGCGGTGCACTATGATCGTGGCTATGAATAGGCCACTGCACTCTAGCCTGAGCGACATAATGAGACCCTATCTCTAAACAAAAAAAGATGGCAGAAGAACATTTATATATCAAAGGGATATCATCAAAGTGAAAAGACCTGTAAGTGGAAGAAAATACTTGAAAATCATACATGTGATGTAGGACTTGTATCCAGGATGTATAAATAACTCTTATAATTCAGTAGTAAGACAATAACTCATTTAAAAAGGGCCAAGGATTTGAATTGACATTTCTCCAGAGAAGATATGTAAGTGGTGTGATAATATGCTTAACATCATAAGTCATCAGGGAAAGGCAAATGAAAACCAAAATGAGATAACCACTTTATACCTATTTGAAAGATACAATAAAAAAAGACTAACAGGCTGGGCGCGGTGGCTCACGCCTTTAATCCCAGCACTTTGGGAAGCCGAGGCAGGCAGATCACGAGGTCAGGAGTTCGAGATTAGCCTGGACAACATGGTGAAACCCCGTCTCTACTAAAAATACAAAAAATTAGCCGGGCATGGTGGTGCCCACCTGTAGTTCCAGCTACTCGGGGGGCTGAGGCAGGAGAATCTCTTGAACCCAGGAGGCGGAGGTTGTGGTGAGCCGAGATTGTGCTACTGCACTCCAGCCTGGGTGACAGTGTGAGACTCAACAAAAACAACAAAAAAATACAGTAGTAAGTATTGAACCTGGAGAAGTTGGAACCCTCATACATTGCTGGTACAGCCCCTTTAGAAAACAGTTTGGTGGTTCCTCAAAATGTTAAACAGAGTTACGATATGACCCAGCAATTGCACATCTTGGGATTTACCGAAGAAAAATAAGACATAGACTTGTACAAAAGTGAACATAACAGCATTATTCATAATGACTAAAATGTAGAAATAACCTAAAGATCTATTAACAATGAATGGGTAACCAATTGTGGTATATGCATACAATGGAATATTGTTCAACCATAAATTGGAATGAAGTACTAATATATGCTGCAACACAGATGAACCTTGAAAATGTGCTAACTGAAAGAAGCCCGTCACAAAAGACCACATTTTTTATGACTCCATTCACATTAAATGTTCAGAATAAAAAAAAATCCATAGAAAAAGATGAATGGTTCCCTAGGGATGGGGAGTAATCACTGATGGGTCTGGGATTTCTTTGGGGGGTGTAAGAATTTAGACAGTAGGGATGGTTGCAGAACATCACGGAATAGTCCACTGTAAATGAGTGAATTTTATGATGTTTGAATTGTGTCTCAATAAAACTTTAAAAAGTGAATTCCCTATTCAGCAAGTCTATTAGCACAATATTTTTCCTTTATTAATGCATAAGTAAAATACATTGTTAAACATAGGATGATGCAGACTGCTCATTGGAAATGAGTATAGTTTCTCATTTAGAATTAAGGCTTTTGGCTGGGTGCAGTGGCTCATGCCAGCATTTTGGGAGGCTGAGGCGGGTGGATCCCCTGAGGTCAGGAGTTCGTGACCAGCCTGGGCACATTGTGAAACCCCATCTCTACTAAAAATGCAAAAATTAGCCAGGCCTGGTGGCGTGCCCTTGTAGTCCCAGCTACTTGGGAGGCTGAGACGAGAGAATCACTTGAACAGAGGCTGCAGTGAGCCAAGATTGTGCCACTGTATTTCAGCCTGGGCAACAGAACGAAACTCCGTATCAAAAAAAGGAATTAAGGCTCTTTAACGTAACACTCGTACCTCGGTCCGTGTTGATTTATTTTCGCTGATTATTTTTGGTTACTTGATTCTAAGTTCACTCCCCAGCTTGATACTGATTAGTTCTTTTCACCTAAATCGTTGAAAATGAAGGACCCAGACATACTATTTTGCTTTTCAGTGTTGCAACCCTGACATCTCTTAGAGCACAAGAGTTAAAGTCTTATTATTTAATAGACGCCTAAGACCTTGGAGTTCATCATCCTGGGAAGAACAGGGGCTTAAATATAGGTTTGAACTTCTGGTCCTACCACTCAGGAGCTGTGGCACCTTGGGCAAGTTTTAAAATGCTCTGAGCTTTTTGAAAAATATACTCCCTGCTTTTCAAGGTTGTTTTGAAGGAAATAATCTATATAAGTTATTTAGCCTAATATATCTGTCATATAAGCTTGAAAAAATGGTAACTTTTTTTTTATTACTCTGAGATTCGTTACGGAAACTATTACAGGATATCTTTTAATCTATATAAACTTCTTTGCAGGGATTATTTGGAGTAACCCAAGCCTCACAGCCTGGAGGTCTTTTTGGGACAGCTACAAACACCAGCACTGGGACAGCATTTGGAACAGGAACAGGTCTCTTTGGGCAGACCAATACTGGATTTGGTGCTGTTGGTTCGGTAGGTTTCTGCAGTTGACTGTAATTTGAAGATGTGTGTAAATTTGTTAAAAGGAATTTTCTTCTAAGGATTTGACTGTCTTGCAAGTATTTTTATTGGGTGTATTATTACACCAGCCTAATATGATTTGATTCTGAGAACAAAAAATTATTTGATATAAAATGAAATTTCAGGTTAACTTCAGGTTTGTTTTCAATTAGTAAATTCTTTCCCTTTTAAAATTTCTTTGACTCAGTGCTTATGTGCATCATACTTCTGATAGCATTGGTTAAATTGTTGAGTCTAAATTGAAATTCTTTTGCTTTATTTGAATCAGATAATTTTTAACTCCTAGTTCTTCCCTCTTTTGTACGTGATAAATTGGTATGATGTTTGGAAATGAAATGTTTTTGGGGTTGATCAAATTGTTGAAATTGTTGAGGTACTCATGGAAGAAACTTTGAACTTGCTATTGTGAGTAGGTTAAAAAAATTTAAAAAGAGCCAGGCGCGGTGGCTCACGCCTGTAATCCCAGCACTTTGGGAGGCCGAGGTGGGTGGATCACCTGAGGTCAGGAATTTGAGACCAATCTGGCCAGCATGGTGAAACCCCGTCTCTCCTAAAAATACAAAAAAAAAAAAAAAACACTAGCTGGGTGTGGTGGTGGGTGCCTGTAATACCAGCTACTTGAGATGCTGAGGCAAGAGAATCACTTGAACCCAGGAAGTGGAGGTTGCAGTGACCCGAGATCGCGCTATTGCACTCTAGCCTGGGCAACAAGAGCAAAACTCTGTCTTAAAAAATAAAAAAGGAACACAAAGTCCCTAAAACATATGGTCCTGTTTTCATGGAGATTGAAATTTCTCTTTTCTTTTTTTAAACTTTGGACAGATAATTGAGGTAAGAAATTGAGAAAATTATATAATGCTTCAAGACATTCTAGTACTTTTGTTGTTGTTGTTGTTGTTGTTGTTGTTTTTGAAACCGAGTCTCGTTCTGTTGTCCAGGCTGTACTGCAGTGGCATGATCTCGGCTCACTGCAACCTCTCCCTCCCAGGCTCAAGCGATTCTCGTGCCTCAGCCTCCCAAGTAGCTGGGATTACAGGCGTGTGACACCATGCCAGGCTTTTGTTTTGTTTTTTGTTTTGTTTTGTTTTGTTTTTTTGAGACGGAGTCTCGCTCTGTTGCCCAGGCTGGAGTACAGTGGCGTGCGATCTCGGCTCACTGCAACCTCTGCCTCCCGGGTTCAAGCAGTTCTCTGCCTCAGCCTCTCGAGTAGCTGGGATTACAGGCGCCCGCCACCGCGCCCAGCTGATTTTTGTATTTTTAGTAGAGAATGGGGTTTCACCATGGTGGCCAGGCTGGTCTCGAACTCCTGACCTCGTGATCCACCTGCCTTGGACTCCGAAAGTGCTGGGATTACAGACGTGAGCCACCACTCCTGGCCTTAACTTTTGTATTTTTTAGTAGAGGTGGGATTTTGCCATGTTGGCCAGGCTGGTAACTCCTGGCCTCAAGGATCCTTCCGCCTTGGCCTTTCAGAGTGCTGGGATTACAGGCATGAGCTACTGTGCCCGGCTTCTAGTACTTTCTAGTGACAGATTTATTGATGTTTAGTCCACATGCCATACAATTTGTCTCTTTAAAGTGTATAACTAGGTGATTTTTAGTATATCAACAAAGTGTGCAACTATCACCATATTTAATTTTAGAACATACTCATTATGCCAAAAAGAAATGCCATAGTCATTGGCAGTCACTCCTGATTTTCCTGTAATCATCTTAAGCCTACTTTCTCTCTATGGATTTGACTATTTTGAACACTTCATGTAAATGGAATCATAATATGTGGTCTTTTGTGATTGATGTCTTTCACTTAGCATAGCGTTTTCAAGGAACATCCATGTAGCATGTTCAAAGTTTTTCTTGTAGTGATTTCTTCTGGCAAAGCAAGTATTTGCTACATTCCTCTTAACAGGTAAAAAGATATTTGATGGCCTTGTTATTTTTTTCTTTGCCTCACTGAAATCTGGTTTCATTGGATTCATTGTGTTTCAGTGGTAATCCTTAGGGGTTACCATTAACTTTTCAGGCCAGAAGCATTCCGTGTTTATAAAGTTAATCTTGCTCAGATTATTTTTTGATAGCCTTTATTCATCTTTTTCTACCTTTTTTATGAATGTTAGGGCATCTTTCTCCCACCCCATACCCAATCCAGTATACCTGAGGTAACCTGTATTTAGTTTGGTGTGTGTCTTAATATTATTTTAAATTTTCCTGTATTCTATTCTTTTTAGACCCTGTTTGGCAATAACAAGCTTACTGCATTTGGAAGCAGCACAACCAGTGCACCTTCATTTGGTACAACCAGTGGCGGGCTCTTTGGTAACAAACCAACCCTGACTTTAGGAACCAATACAAACACTTCTAATTTTGGTACATATAAAAAGCAGGTTTGGCTCTCTTAAAGTTACACTGACTATACCACACGTTATTCTCCTGATTCGTATGATTGGAAATATTTAAAAGTTCTCAGGTAAGCGGTAGCTTGATGTGAAGTACCAGAGGGAAAGGTTTAAAGTCCTGGATATGGCTTGAGATAATTAGTAGGCATGTAAATTGCCTTTCATTTACTTTGGATTACTTCAGCAATAGCTGAGAAACCATAAAGGAAACACATTTGGTTAAGTAACACATTGTATGAGGCCAGGTTTCAAACCTGTGGTAGCATACAGGAGATAATTGGTTATTCTTATTTTTGTCGTTGTTGGTTTGTTGTGTTGTTTTGTTTTTGTTTTTTTTTTTTTTGGTGGAGAACAGGGTCTTTATATCGCCTTAGCCTCCCAAAGTGCTGAGATTACAGGTGTGAGCCATTGCACCTGGCCTGGTTATTCTTAGTGAAAGTCGAAATGTGCCAGGCATCATGGTGAGCACCTGTAGTCCCAGCCATTATGGAGGCTGAGTCAGGACTATCACTTAGGAGTTCAAGGCTGCAGTGTGCTATGATCACACTTGTGAATTGCCACTGCATTCCAGCCTAGGCAACATAGTGAAAGTAGGTCTCTAAAAAAATAAAATAAAATAAGAAAAATAATAGAAGAAAGTTGAAACCTTTCTGATTTGGGGGATTATTCAGTAGTTTATTTTTTACGGTTTCAAAAATTTTGAATGCATGTTCATAGTATGCATATTCGTTGTTGAAAATCTGGAAAATACAGAAAAGATTGAACAATAATTTTCAAAACCTTAACCTACTGTCTCGGAGATACGCTGGAAAAATGTAAACCAGTTTTATGGAACATGATGATATTATTATTTTATTTATTTATTTATTTATTTTTGAGGTGTAGTCTCTGTCACCCAGGCTGGAGTGCAGTGGCATGATCTCGATCTCGGCTCACTGCAAACTCTGCCTCCCGGGCTCAAGCGATTCTCCTGCCTCAGCCTCCCGAGTCGCTGGGAATACAGGCACGCACCACTGTGCCTGGCTAATTTTTGTGTTTTTAGTAGAGACAAGGTTTCACCATGTTGGCCAGGCTCGTCTTAAACTCCTGAGCTCAAATGATCTGCCTGCCTCGGCCTCCCAAAGTGCTGGGATTATAGGCATGAGCCACCACACCCAGTCAATATTTTCAATATATCTTATAACTACCTAATTATGTTTTCAAAATTCAGCATCTGTCAGATCAGATATGGGAAGTTTATTCTGTTTGTCGAGGGAAATAGTGGTTCAAATATTTCTTGAGGATTTTGTGTGCCAGATACATCACTAGGCACTGATAGATTCTTTTTAGGAGTTGAGTACAAAGACATGGTTATTTGGTGTAGGTCAGCAGTTAACAGTTTTTTAATGAGCTTTTGAACGATCCTGTACTGGAGAAAGAGATCATATTAAACATCTATTGGAAGATTAATATGTTTATCAACTACAGGAAGAAGGTAGATAGGTCATTGATAGGTACCAATTCCTAAATTGATGTGTTTGGTTTGATTTTTATAATCCCTTTTAGTCATTTTGCTCATTCACTGCCAGAAATGATTATAGTTCCTATAAACTCTGTTTGAAACAACCATTTTGAGGCAGTGGACTTGGTTACCATGGGTAAGATTCTTGGTGTCTGTCTCTCTCTGTCTCTGTCTCTCTCCCCTCCCTCCCAGGCTGGAGTGCAATGGCACAATCTTGGCTCACTGCAGCCTCCACCTCCCTGGTTGGAGTGATTTTCCTGCCTCGGCCTCCTGAGTAGGTGGGATTACAGGCGCCTGCCACCATGCCCAGCTAATTTTTGTATTTAAAGTAGAGATGGGGTTTCACCGTGTTGGCGAGGCTGGTTTTGAACTCCTGACCTCAGGCGATCTGCCCTCCTCGGCCTCCCAAAGTGCTGGGATTACAGGCGTGAGCCACTGCACCCATCCCTACTTATTTCTTTCCTATAAAATTAAAATGGAAAGATAGTTAAGGGTCAATTAGCGTTTCTCAACCTTTTCTATTATCACTTACCCTTCCCCATGGACCGTTTGTAGACTATTTTTTCATTTTTAAGTTGTACCTGCTGTAATGGGCCTGTTTTTTCTTTTTTCTTTTTTCTTTTTTTTTTTGAGACGGAGTCTCGCTCTGTCTCCCAGGCGGGAGTGCAGTGGCCAGATATGGGCTCACTGCAAGCCCTGCCTCCTGGGTTCACGCCATTCTCCTGCCTCAGCCTCCCGAGTATCTGGGACTACGGGCACCCACCACCACCCCCGGCTAATTTTTTCTTTGTATTTTTAGTAGAGACGGGGTTTCACCGTGTTAGCCAGGATGGTCTCGATGTTGTGACCTCATGGTCTGCCGGCATTGGCCTCCCAAAGTGCTGGGATTACAGGCGTGAGCCACCACGCCTGGCCTGTTTTTTCTTAATCATCATCTCCCTTCCCCTGAGATTTTCATACCACGCATATACTGTGTATCTGTTTATGTTGTGTGACTCTCTGGAGGGCCACAAACTATCATAATCTGTGATATTTTAGTCCGTCAAGAACCAATTTCCACTCCCTTTGAAAATGTGTGTGTTTAATAAAGCTCTTTTTTTTGTAGCATGCTTCATGTTCAAAATTAAATATTATTTCTTTTCTTTCTGAGACGGAGTTTCGCTCTTGTCACCCAGGCTGGAGTACAGTGGCGCGATTTCAGCTCACTGCAACCTCTGCCTCCTGGGTTCAAGCGATTCTTCTGCCTCAGCCTCCCAAGTAGCTGGGATTACAGGCATGCACCACCACGCCCAGCTAATTTTTGTATTTTTAGTAGAAACAGGGTTTTACCATGTTGGCCAGTCTAGTCTGGAACTCCTGACCTCAGGTGATCTGCCCGCCTCGGTCTCCCAAAGTGCTGGGATTACAGGCGTGAACCACCACGCTCGGCTTTTTTGTTTTGTTTTGTTTTGTTTGTTTTTTGGGGAGACAGGATCTCTGTCTCCCAGGCTCGAGTGTAGTGGTGTGATCTCAGCTCACTGCAACCTCCGCCTCCTGGGCTCAAGTGATCCTCCCACCTCAGCCTCCTGAGTAGCTGGGACTACAGGCATGCACCACCACACCTGGCTAATTTTTGTGTTTTTGTAGAGACAGGGTTTGCCATGTCACCCAGGCTGGCCTCGAACTCCTGAGCTCAGGTGATCTGCCTGTCTTGGCTTCCCAAAGTGCTGGGATTACAGGCATGAGCCACTGCGCCCAGCCCGTTATTTTTATCTGAACACTATAAGGGTGTTTGTATAGGCTACACTTGATAAAATGTATATATATGTATAAATATATATATATTTATACATATATATATATATTTTTTTTTTGAGATGGAGTCTCACTCTGTCGCCCGGGCTGGAGTGCAGCGGCACGATCTCGGTTTGCTGCAAGCTCCGTTTCCCGGGTTCACACCATTCTACTGCCTCGGCCTCCCAAGTAGCTGGGACTGTAGGCGCATGCTGCCACGTCTGGCTAATTTTTTTGTATTCTTAATAGAGACGAGGTTTCACCATGTTAGCCGGGATGGTCTCGATCTCCTGACCTCGTGATCCGCTCACCTCGGCCTCCCAAAAGTTTGGGATTACAGGCGTGAGCCACTGCGCCCAGCCGATAAAATTTTTTTAAAGATATATTTGATGTTATATGTGATGTATATTAAGATATATATGATGTCTCTCCAAAAAACAAAAACAAGCCGAGTGTGGTGATTCACGCCTGTAATCCCAGCACTTTGGGAGACCGAGGCTGGCAGATCACCTGAGGTCAGGAGTTCGAGACTAGACTGGCCAGCATGGTAAAACCCCATTTCTACTAAAAACACAAAAATTAGCTGGGCATGGTGGTGCATGCCTGTAATCCCAGCTACTCGGGAGGCTGAGGCAGAAGAATCACTTGAACCCAGGAGGCAGAAGTTGCAGTGATGGTTGCAGATTTCTGATTTACTTAGAGGTTTTTTTTTGGTGTGTGAATATATTTACAGTCATCTTCAGTGATATGAAAATGAAAGGTGTCATCTTTATCTGAGTTGTCTCACCAACTTGTGTGCCGAATTTGAATTGTCTTTTTAATTGTAATTTGTAAAATTGAATTTTACAAGTCGATAAACTTGTCAGTGAGAATCGGAGGAAATGTGTGGTATAAACAGTGTAAGTTGGGATTTATTTCCCTTCTGTGGGTTTGAGATAGTTCACGAGTGTCTTGTTTTCTGCTGCTTATGGGACTGTAAGATCCCTTTTGATTAAATTTTTATTCAAAAAGGAAAAGAATATCTCCAAGTACGTTTTTTTGTGTTTTCATCAAGGAAAATTGATGATGCTTGAGTAGGCAGCACCCCATTTTTGTGGCATAGCTATTAGAAGAATTAAAGAAGAGATTCAGTGAATGTCTAAGTCGAATATATTGCGATTAAGTCAGGTTACTTGATTGGATTTTATTTCATGTATTTATTTTTTTCGAGATGGAGTCTCTCTCTGTCACCCAGGCTGGAGTGCAGTGGTGTGATTTGGGCTCACTGCAACCATCGCCTCCCAGGTTCAAGCAGCTCTCTGCCTCAGCCTCCCAAGTAGTTGGGATTATAGGCGCCTGCCACCACACCCGGCTAATTTTTGTATTTTTTGGTAGATACGGGGTTTCACCATCTTGGCCAGGCTGGTCTTGAACTCCTGACCTTGTGATCCACCTGCCTTGGCCTCCCAAAGTGGCGGGATTACAGGCGTGAGCCACTGCGCCCGGCCTGCTTGCTTGAATTTTAAAATGACATGAAATACGATTGTTTTTAAACTTTTATATTCTTCAGCTTTCTTCTTGATTTTTTTCATTGAGATAGTAATCCAAATACTGGCACGACAAAGTATAATATTAGTGATACTTTCATCTGTTCTAAAATAGTCTCTTTACTCTGTTTGTTATCTTTTTGGGCTACTTTTTCCTCCATGATTTTTTTTTTTCTTTTGGAGACGGAGTCTTGCTCTGTTGCCCAGGCTGGAGTGCAGTGGTGTGATCTCAGCTCACTGTAACCCTCTGCCTCCTTGGTTCAAGCGATCTTCCTGCGTCAGCCTCCCAAATTGCTGGGATTACAAGCGTGCACCACCACAGCCAGCTAATTTTTTTTTTTTTTTTCGTGGTAGTAGAGAAGAGGTTTCACATGTTGGCCAGGCTAGTCTTAAACTCCTTTCCTCAAGTGATCCACCTGCCTCTGCCTCCCAATGTGTTGGGATTACAGGTGTGAGCCATCATGCCCAGTGCTTTATGACTTTTAAATGACTTCATATGTTTTACAAACAGGGTTTTCTGGCTAATGATTTCTTTTCTCTCATGAGAAATTAATGACATATTCATTAATTGTTTTGTTGATATTTATTTATAAAAAGAATAATGAAACTTTGTGGGCATAGATGAACAAAAGAAAAGTAATGGCAGCAGTACAGAATAGGATCTTTGATACCTACGGATTTTTTTTTTTTTTTTTTTTGAGATAGTGTCTTGCTATGTCGTCTAGGCTGGAGTGCAGTGGTGCGATCTCGACTTACTGCAGCCTCTGCCTCCTGGGTTTAAGCAATTCTCCTGCTTCAGCCTCCCAAGTAGTTGGGATTCTGGGTGTGCACCACCACACCCAGCTAATTTGTGTATTTTTAGTAGAGGTGGGGTTTCTCCATGTTGGCCAGACTGGTGTTGAACTTGTGACCTCCAGTGACCTGCCCACCTTGGCCTCCCAGAGTGCTGGGATTACAGTTGTGAGCCACCGTGCCTGGCTGATACCTGTGGATTTTAAAGGGAAATTATAGGATTTTGTTTAAATGGTGGGTCATAGTGAAGAAGACTTCTCACGTGTAATCAGCTACACGTTACTATCCCGGCTAGGTTCATCTATTCAAAATAAAAGCTACTGTGGAAAGTTTTGTAAGTAATTTTTTTCTTAGCAAGGACCTTTAGGTTCAGTTAAAGTGTCTTTGTTGATTGTTTTATTTTTATTTTATTTTATTGTATTTTTTTTGAAACAGAGTCTCACTCTATCCATGCTAGAGTGCAGTGGCACGATCTTGGCTCACTGCAACCCCCGTCTCCCGGGTTCAAGTGATACTCCTGCCTCAGCCTCCCAAGTAGCTGGGTTTATAGGCATGCGCCACCATGCCCGGCTAATTTTGTATATTTTGTAGAGACAGAGTTTCACCATGTTCCCCAGGCTGTTCTCGAACTCTTGACCTCATGATCCTCCCACCTTGGCCTCCCAAAGTGTTGGGATTACAGGCGTAAGCCACCACACCTGGCCAGTTGTTTCATTTTTTTTTAGTACAAGTTAGGGGGAATTAGTTTCTCTTCTAAATAAACTTGAAACTTGCATTGAAAGCTTTGGGCCTTACAAAGGCAATGTTCCCAAAGCTCAAGTGTGTTCACTTTGCTTGAATATTGATATTATCCTATATTGAATTGATATTTCTTTATTTTATTTTATTTATTTATTTATTTTTATTTGTTTTCGAGACAGAGTCCTGCTCTGTTGCCCAGTCTGGAGTGCAGTGGCGCAATCTAGGCTCACTGCAACCTTTGCCTCCTGGGTTGAAACGATTTTCCCACCTTAGCCTCCCGAGTAGCTGGGATTACAGGCACGCACCGTCATACCTGGCCTTTTTTTTTTTTTTTTTTTTTTTTTTTGTATTTTTATAGAGACGGGGTTTCACCATCTTGGCCAGGCTTGTTTTGAACTCCTGACTTCAGGTGATCTGTCAGCCTCGGCCTCCCAAAGTGCTGGGATTACAGGCGTGAGCCACCGCGCGTGGCCTTTGAATTGATATTTCAAGGCTGAAATGTAATTAAGTAAATATGAAGACTTGTTTGCATATGTGAAATTTTTTTTTTAAGTTATCCTACAAGTTAGGAGTCCTAAATATTAACTGAAAGGTTCACAACTTAAAGTCAGACTGCTTTGTGTTAAACTCCCTTATAGAGGAAATTGAGAGTTATATTAAAAGTGCAGTCCACTCATTCTTTTGTCTTCCTAGGTTTTGGCACAAATACCAGTGGGAATAGTATTTTTGGAAGTAAACCAGCACCGGGGACTCTTGGAACTGGGCTTGGTGCAGGATTTGGAACAGGTAAGAAACTGCTACCATTAGATCTAGGAAGTGACACAGCTTGACTTTCTAGTTTCTGGAACTTGAGAGATCTGTTTGATTATATTACTGGAATTAAGAAGTCTACCTTTTCGTTTTTCCAGTTGCGTTTATAAGACATTCCCAGCAGTTATGCTTTACCAGGCTTTAAAATATTGGCATGTTTGTGTTAGAAGCTGTATGCTCCCTTTTCTACAAAATGTCCTCTGATAGTCCTGGTCTTTTTGGGATTTTTAGTATTTAATGTGAGAATTGTCATGAGGACATTAACTTTCAGTTTCCCCATGTTACTTTTGTAACAGGGATTTGAGACCTTAAACTGTTCATCAAAGTAAGCCCTAATAGAAAGGCAGAGCAATAAGAGCACATGCTGATGTAATTCTGCTTTGCAAGGAGAATTTCATTTAGTTCCATTGTCATCTAGACCAGTGTCACCCCTTTTCCCTGATTCCTACTGTTAACAACTGTTTTTCAGTGCCTTTGAAGATACTGACCCTTCTACCTGCCCAGCTGTTTTTAAACAGCTGGAGCGTGATGATGGTCATAAAATATATAAGTGTTTTAGCATGTACAGTAAAACTAGGTTGTTTAATTAAACATAGAGTTTTGCCTACTTTTTCAATTCGTTTGACTGCAGGTGTGGTCATTTAGTTGCAAACCATTTCCATAGTCTGCTTCCACTGTCCAGTTAATCTGTTTTTTTTTTTTTCCCCTTCTATCATCTGAGCATTCATGTGTCATTTCCTTCTTTTTTAGTTATTTATTTTTTTATTTTGGAGATGGAGTCTCACTCTGTCGTTCAGGCTGGAGTGCAGTGGTGCAGTCTCAGCTCACTGCAATCTCCGCCTCCCAGGTTGAAGCAATTCTCCCTCAGCCTTCCTAGTAGCTGGGATTACAGGTGTGTATCACCATCCTTGGCTAATTATTGTATTTTTAGTAGAGATGGGGTGTCACTATGTTGGTCAGGCTGGTCTTGAACTCCTGACCTCAGGTGATCCTCCCTCCTTGGCCTCCAAAGTGCTGGGATTACAGGTGTGAGCCACCGTGCCTGGCTGTCATTTCCTTCTTAATGGAACCTCATTTTGTACTATGATCTGCTTTTGTGGTTTTTATTTTTATTTTTTCCAATTTTCCTTTTTTTTTTTTGAGATGGAGTCTTGCTCCGTCCCCCAGGCTGGAGTGCAGTGGCATAATCTCGGCTCACTGCAACCTCCACTTCCCGAGTAGCTGGGACTACAGTCGCATGCCACCGTACCCAGCTAATTTTTGTATTTTTAGTAGAGACAGGGTTTCACCATGTTGGCCAGGCTGGTCTCGAACTCCTGACGTCGTGATCCTCCCACCTCAACCTCCCTAAGTGCTGGGATTACAGACATGAGCCACCGCGCCCAGCCTTCAGTCTTCTTTTTAAGATAAAAGGTGTTTTATTTTGAGACAGGTTCTTGCTCTGTTACCCAGGCTGGAGTGCATTGGCATGATCACAGCTCACTGCAACCTCTACCTCCCAGGCTCAAACCATCCTCCCACCTCAGCCTCCCTAGTAACTGGGACAACAGGTGCAAGCCACCATGCTTGGCTAGTTTTTTAATATTTTGGAGAGATGAGGTCGGCCTGTTTTGCCCAGGCTGGTCTCGAACCCCTGGGCTGAAGCCATCCTCCTGCCTTGAGCTCTTAAAGTGCTGGGAATATAGGCATGAGTCAGTGCTCTCTGCTTAAGATAAAAGATGTAAGTGCTGGTAAAAAGTTTTTAACAATTCAGAAATTTCATGAAAAGTCCAGTCTTTTTCAGCTGTGAAATGATTAGGTTTGTTTGGCATGTATCTTGTCAGACCCGTTTCTGTGCATTTTTCGGACATGTTTACACACACACACGTCTGTACATACATGTCTTTTATATTTAGGGTTTAGGATTATATTCTTGTTTGTTTTTTGAGTCGGAGTTTTGCTCTTGTTACCCAGGCTGGAGTGCAATGGCACAATCTCGGCTCACCGCAGCCTCCGCCTCCTGGGTTCAAGCGATTCTCCTGCCTCAGCCTCCCGAGTAGCTGGGATTACTGGCATGTGCCCACATGCCCAGCTAATTTTGTATTTTTAGTAGAGACGGGGTTTCTCCATGTTGGTCAGGCTGGTCTCAAACCCCTGACCTCAGGTGATCTGCCCGCCTCGGCCTCCCAAAGTGCTGGGATTACAGGTGTGAGCCATCGTGCCCGGCCTGGGATTATATTTTTATATGGAAACTACACCCTGTATGAGTGACTTTTAAGCCAGAGACTGAGATGCATTAGTTGGTTATAATTAATATAGTTGCCTGCAATCAGCATTTGAAGAAAATGAAGTAGAATTAAAAATCAGTAGGCTGGGCCTAATGGGTTATGCTTCTAATCCCAGCACTTTGGGAGGCCTAGGCAGGAGGATTGCTTGACGTCAGGAGTTTAACATCATCTTGAGCAACATAGTAAGATGCTATCAAAAAAATAAAATAAAATAGATACGCATGGTGGCATGTGCCTGTAGTCCTAGCTACTCAAGCAGCTGAATGAGATGTGCTGTGGGAGGATCGCTTGAGCCTGGGAGGTAGATGCTGCACTGGGTTACGATAGTATCACTGCACTCCAGCCTGGGTAACAGAATGAGAAGCTGTCCTAAAACAAAAAACAAAAAACAAAAAAAAAACATTTAAAATATTAAGGTTAGTATCCTTTTATGAAACTTTGTCTCAGTTGTGTTTGTGTTTATGTGTTTCGGATCTCAGTGTTTTTCATTGCATGTGCTGTAGTTGAAAATGTTTGAAAGCACTGTCTTACGTAGTGTTCTGTGACTTGTGTTTTCATTTCACATAATACCAGTTTTTCTTTTGGTCAGTACATACATATCGATCTCATTTTGAAAAACCCTATTTAGAGCTGGATGAGGTGGCTCATGCCTGTAATGCCAGGTCTTTGGGAGGCTGAGGTGGGCGGATTACTTGGGCAATGTAGGGAGACCCTCTCTGTACTAAAAATGCAAAAAGTTAGCTGGGCTTGGTGGCATGTGCCTGTAGTCCGAGCTACTCGGGAGGCTGAGGTGGGAGAATCACCTGAGCTTTGGAGGTTGAGACTGTAGTGAGCGGTGATCATTCCACTGCACTCCAGAGAAAAGTCTCATTCCTAAAAAAAATTATTTAGTATTCCATTAAATACACACAATTTACACACATCATACATATACCATTATTTAACATTTCACCTATTGATGGACATTTATTTGATGATGTTGGCAAAACCCTCAGTGAACATTTTTTGTTACATAATTTTGCAGGTGTTAGTTTATTGTAGGATTGATACATCAAATTGGAATTGCAGTGTTGGAATATACGCATATTTTAGATTTTGGTTGAATTTGCTAATTTGCCTTTCAAAAATACCAGTTTGTGTTGCTCACATTATATACAATGCCCATTTTTCTGTATTTTCCATACTGGGCTTTTTTGTCTTTTCATACATGACAGTAGAAATTGGTACATTCCAGTTTGCACCTCACTGATTACTGGCAAAGGTGAATATCTTTGTTTTTTTTTTTATTTGCCATTTAAGTCAGTTCTCTGTTCATAGTGTTGGATTATTGTTTCTTTTTTTCTGCACCAACCACTAACTTGAGATTCTTGTTAATTTATATTTTATTTATTTATTTATTTAGAGACCGAGTTTCTCTCTTTGCCAGGCTGGAGTACAATGGTGTGATCTCAGCTCATGGCAACCTCCACCTCCTGGGTTCAAGTGATTCTCCTGCCTCAGCCTCCCATGTAGCTGGGATTGCAGGCATGTGCCACTGCACCCGGCTAACTTTGTATTTTTTTAGTTAGAGATGGGGTTTCACCATGTTGGCCAGGCTGGTGTCGAACTCCTGACCTCAAGTGATCCACCAGCCTCGGCCTCCCAAAGTGCTGGGATTACAGGCGTGAGCCTCTGTGCCCGGCCTCTTAATTTATTTTTAAGGATTCTTTGTGTATTGGGGATATTAACTCTTTTTGGTTATATAATTGGTTTTTTTTTTTTTAATGAAAATTCCTCATTATACCCCAGAAAGCATTTCATTTGAGCTTTTCAACTTATCCAACTTCTACCACATAAATTTTGCAAGAAATAAAAACAAAAGCTCTCATTTTGTTGTACAGTGTGATCCCTAAACATATTCAGAATGTATCATCTGAAATCAAATGTTTTCTTCCAACCCTGTAGGAAAAAATAGCTTTGGTACGGGCAAATTAAGGAAGGCTTTTCTTTTCTTTTTTTCTTTTTTCTTTTTCTTTTTTTTTTTTTTTTGCTCAAATTCAAATTCAGGAAGGCTTTTCTTTTTTTGTTTTTAATAATTTTTGTAATTTTAATAGAGATGGGGTTTCACCATGTTGGCCAGGCTGGTCTTGGACGACTGACCTCAGGTGATCCGCCTGCCTCAGCCTCCCGGCATAAGCCACTGCGCTGGGCCACAAGTTTTATTTTTTTCCAAGATGGACTCTTGCTCTGTTGCCCAGGCTGGAGTGTAGTGGTGTGATCTCGGCTCACTGCAACCTCTGCCTCCCAGGCTCAAGCAATTCTTGTGCCTCAACCTAATTTTTGTATTTTTAGTAGAAATGGGGTTTCACCATTTTGGCCAGGCTAGTCTGGAACTCCTGACCTCGTGATCCTCCTGCCTCGGCCTTCCAAAGTACTGGGATTACAGGCATGAGCCACTGCGCCCAGCCACAAGTTTTATTTTTATGTGATCAGAATTACTTTGGCTCCTGGATCTTGTAGGTTATGATTAGCAATGTCTTCCCCCATATTCCAAGACTCTATAACTCTTTTTCTGATGCTTTTGTCTCTCATTCCACAATAATGTAATATCCTAACATTTTATTTTAATATATTCTGTTTTTCTTCAACAGTTCTCTCTCACAGTAAACAAACTGCATTGTGTTGCTGTTGTATATTCCTTATACATGCCTCTCCTATAAACTAAAAGATGAATACAATCAATTAAGAATTTTACACCCCCAACCTTAGCAGCAGCATATCATGTAGGGAAATGAGAATTGTGAGTCAGCAAGCACACACACTGTTGCAATTCCCTGATGATCACATCTGCTGAAGCAGGCCCTTGGGTTTGGGAGGAACCTTTCCTGAGACTTGCATATAAACACCCACGTTCCTGAACTCTGCATTTCATGGTTTAACAGGTAGACTAGCACTATAGCTTCAGGCTGTATTTTTGGGAGGCAATAGCTAAGTGGGTGTTTCTCTGCGGCTTCTTATTTTCAGTGATGGTGATTCAAACTCAAGCCTCCTGTAATGTGGGCGTTTGGGTACTTAATGAGTAGTTGTTACACAAATGTTAAATGTACAGATACGTAAGATATTTTTGTATGCTTCGATGTAAGAAACCAATCTTAGTATATAAGGTTTTATACTGACCCTTGGCATGTGATTTTCTCCCGCCCCATGTGTTGAGACTAAGAAACATTCATTAACTCATGGACATAACAATTTCTTGTTTTATAGTGATAGCACTATAGCATCATTAGCACTATCAATTGCACACCACTGCCTTGGTTACTTAGTAATAATAATAAACCTTCGTTCTACAGGTTTTCCTTGAAGTAATGGCTACATATAGGAAGGTTGATTGTAATACTAAGAGAGAAATAGAAAAATCTTTCTGGTGCTAATAGATGCCTCAGATAAATTTAAATTCTAACAATTTTGGAATATCTCAAAAGGAAAATAACCATTTTCAATTTTTTCTTGATTTTCTTTGGAGTTTCTAAGGCCACTATTACCATTTTGCCCCCCATATAGCTTCTTTATAACTGCTACAGCTAATCATAAATATAGCACATTTTTCCTATCTTGACAAATTACCAGAACTTTATTGTATCACACAACATCACACTCAGAATGTCTCTCAAATTGTGGACCATTAGTTCTTTCATTAAACATAAAAAGCCATTTGTGCATAAAACAAGGCAGATCTGGATAAAAATACCTATTTTTCCATTGCAACAGTCAGTAGTCAAGTCATTTTATGATAATCCCTTTACAGACAACTCCAACCTCACAGTACTTTTTTTTTTTTTTTTTTGAGACGGAGTTTTGCTCTTCTTGCCCAGGCTGGAGTGCAATGGCATGATCTCGGCTCACTGCAACCTCCGCCTCCCGGGCTCAAGCGATTGTCCTGCTTCAGCCTTCCTGAGTAGCTGGGATTACAGGCATGTGCCACCACGCCCAGCTAATTTTGTATTTTTAGTGGAGACAGGGTTTCTCCATGTTTGTCAGGCTGGTCTCGAACTTCTGACCTCAGGTGATCTGCCCTCCTCGGCTTCCCAAAGTGCTAGGATTACAGGCGTGAGCCACCGCGCCCAGCCCACAGTACCTTTTTTAAATTCTTCTGTGGGTTACTGAAATACAGTACAGTGATTTTAGAATGATTCATGGGTCATCATCCAGGGATGCTGTAAAGGTGAGGGCAATACACATTTAGAGTAGAATTTTTCATCTATTTTATATATTTGAGTTTCACCTAAGTTTTTGTTTGGAGGCAAGGAGGTATTAGACTACCAGAAAATAAACAATCCTGTAGTTTGTGCTGTAAACTATTTCCTTTGATGAAGTAATATAATTTTAGTATTTCTTGGAGCTTGCGTTAATTACTAATGGTTTAGAACTTTAAAAGAAGTCTTATTCTTTGTCCCAAAGCTGTCCTTTTTTTTTTTTTTTTTTTGAGATAGAGTTTCGCTCTTGTTGCCCAGGCTGGAGTGCAATGGCGTGATCTCGGCTCACCGCAACCTCCACCTCCCGGGTTCAAGCGATTCTCCTGCCTCAGCCTCCCGAGTAGCTGGGTTACAGGCATGTGCCACCACACCCAGCTAATTTTTGTATTTTTAGTAGAGACAGGGTTTCTCCATGTTGGTCAGGCTGGTCTTGAACTCCTAACTTCAGGTGATCCACCCGCCTCGGCCTCCCAAAGTGCTGGGATTACAGGCGTGAGGCACCGTGCCCGGCCCTGTTGTCTTATTTTTAATGAGGTTGGACAGTCAGTAATTTGTTCAGTAGTCATCCTTACTGATTTATATTGTGTGGGTTGTCTTGGTATAAACTTTCTGTTCTTTTTTGATTGTGATCTCAAAGCAGTTCCCATACAATATTTTTGACCTGCAAGTATTATATCTTTGAAGTGATTTTCCTGGTAAACGGTATTTGTTTCAAGATGCAGTTGATATGTTAAAAAGAACTTCAGAAGCCATGCATGGTGATGCATGCCTGTAGTTCCAGCTACTCAGAGGCTAAGGTGGGAGGATTACTTTCGCCCAGGACTCAGCCTGGGTAACATAATGAGATCCTGTCTCTCTCTCTCTCTTTTTAATGGAACTTTAAATCTTATCAATTGCCAATAATTTTGGGGAAATATGGTGGGAAATTGAATGGAATTTTTTTAAATAATGCCAATAACTTGTATTCACCATATTCTTCCCCGTTTTACACTTCTAAAATCACCACCGACAACAAGGTCCCTAAGCAAAATTCAACAATACCAGTTTCTGCAATGGGTTTTCCTCTGGTGAAAATGAGTTCTTAGTCCAACCACTCTGGTTCGTGCTGAAATTTGAGTCTGTTTAGTAACCTCACCAGAAGACATTGAGCTTTTTGTAAAACAAGTTTGTCTAGATAAACCAGTTTTCATGAGATGGTATAATTGAAAGTGTTGTGTTAGTGAAAGACGATATGTTGGCTTTAGTTTTCCTATAGTTGTCTGTAAGAAAGATGACATGATTGTGTTAGTTGAGTATTTTGATTTGCAAGTATTGAATTTTAAGAATAATTAATTTTTAAAAATTCTTTGGAAACCTGTTTTATTATAGGTGGCAGGCAGTTAAGAGCCCTGGTTGTCAAATACACCTAGGTTTGAACCCCATTTCTATCATTTATAACATTGTGACATCGTGCTAATTACTAAACCCTAAGTTTTCTCCTCTGTTAAAAGGGAATAATAGTTTCTACACCAGACATTTTGATGAGCATGTAGTATGTACCCGATGTCTTCTAAATGCTTTATGAATGTTTATTCATTTTAATTTTAGGATTAATATCTAAGCTATATGTTACTTCATGTTATAATTGAGGAAACTGAAGCACAGAGAGATTTAAGTATTTTACCTATGATGTATATAATATACTGAGCCCAGTACTTGACCTGTAGTAACACTTACCATATTCACCCCTTTGTTGAAATGAGTGGTCATTATGAAGTTTCCAAATGTATTATATTTTTAAGTAACTGACCTCTGGCACAACATTGAAAGGATCTTCTGTGGTGCTTTTTTCTTTCCTCTTGTCTCCGTAGCTCTTGGTGCTGGACAGGCATCTTTGTTTGGGAACAACCAACCTAAGATTGGAGGGCCTCTTGGTACAGGAGCCTTTGGGGCCCCTGGATTTAATACTACGACAGCCACTTTGGGCTTTGGAGCCCCCCAGGCCCCAGTAGGTAAGTGTCAGTCACTTTACAAGGCTTTTCTTAATTTTTTGCTAATACTTGCTGACCTGATTTTCCATCCTACACCTGTCCCATTCCTACCAAGGCATTGCATACATGCATGTCATTAAACAATTGGGTAGTAAAGAAGGACTTATTAATAGATCCTGGCCTACTCTGCTTTCCCTGCTCCTAGGCCTCCTCTGTCAAAGAAACCACTTTTGTTACTATTTTTAATTCATCTGATATATAATTTAGTTCATATCGCTAAATGTGCTTATATTACTGTGTTTTGGTTTATTAAATCTAAGTAAATGTAACCTGTTACGGTAGATGAGAATTTAGCTCATGTATCACCTCTACTTTATTTACTTCTTCCAATATAATTATGTTTACTAAATTTACTATATTTCCTAAATTTAGTTTTATCTATTGAAGTGTTTTTCTTTATTTTATTTTTTTGAAAAGGAGTCTCGCGCTGTTGCCCAAGCTGGAGTGCAGTGATGTGATCTCAGCTCACTGCAACCTCCACCTCCTGGGTTCAAGTGATTCTTCTGCCTCAGCTTCCTGAGTAGCTGGGATTACAGGTGCATGCTACCACACCCAGCTAATTTTTTTTTTTTTTGGTATCTTGAGCAGAGACAGGGTTTCACCATGTTGGCCAGGCTGATCTCGAATTCCTGACCTCGTGATCCGCCCACCTCGGCCTCCCAAAGTGCTAGGATTACAGGTGTAAGCCACCGCGCACAGCCTGAGGTGTTTTTCATACTTCATTCATTTGAATACCACCTTCCAGACTTTGCCAGGGTCCACCTACCACTTTATTATGTATTTTGAACTTAAGGAAATTAACTTACTTTTTTTTTTTTTTTCTTTGAGATGGAGTTTCACTCTGTTGCCCAGGCTGGAGTACAGTGGTGCGATCTTGGCTTACTGCAAGCTCTACCTCCCAGATTCACGCCATTCTCCCGCCTCAGCCTCTTGAGTAGCTGGGACTACAGGTGCCCGCCACCATGCCCAGCTAATTTTTTTGTATTTTCAGTAGAGACGGGGTTTCACCATGTTAGCCAGGATGGTCTCGATCTCCTGACCTCATGATCCGCCCGCCTCGGCCTCCCAAAGTGCTGGGATTAGAGGCGTGAGCCACCACGCCAGGCTGAAATTAACTTACTTTTTAATTTAAATAGCTTTTTAAAGAAAATTATGTGCTGGACCTGGTGGCCCACGCCTATAATCCCAGCACTTTGGGAGGCCGAGGCGGGTGGATCACGAGGTCAGGAGTTTGAGACCAGCCTGGCCAACACGGTGAAACCCCATCTGTATTAAAAATGCAAAAATTAGCTGGGCATGATGGCATGTGCATGTAATCCTAGGTACTCAGGAGGCTGAGGCAGGAGAATCGCTTGGACCCGGTAGGTGGAGGTTACAGTGAGCCAAGATCGCGCCACTACATTCCAGCCTGGGTGACAGAGTGGCAGTCCGTCTCAACAAAAAAAAGAAAAAAGTAAAAGAAAAGAAAATTATATTCCACAGGAAGTGAAAAACTGGTTATCACCTGGCATAAACAGAGTAACTGAGATAAATAGAATGAATAGTCAGATCTTTCTATACCACCAAATTAATCTCCCATACTATCATGATACATGTGTCAGGTTTTGAGAAACCTTTGCAAATTTAAGCTGCATACTTACATATTTTTCTTATTCTGTCAACAAGGTGGTAGTATTTCTTGAGTCTTCTTTGTCAGATGAGGATATTAGTACCTTTCCCTATGTTTTTATTACCCTTATTTCTTTTCTCATCTTTTTTTTTTTTTTTTTTTTTTTTGGAGACAGAGTCTTGCTCTATCTCCTAGGCTGGAGTGCAGTGATGTAATCTCGGCTCACTGCAACCTCTGCCTCCCAGGTTCAAGCAATTCTGCTGCCTCAGCTTCCTGAGTAGCTGGGATTACAGGTGCCTGCCACCACGCATATAATTTTTGTAATTTTAGTACAGATGGGGTTTTACCACGTTGGCCAGGCTGGTCTCGAACACCTGACCTCAGGTGATCCGTCTACCTTGGCCTCCCAAAGTTCTGAGATTACAAGTGTGAGCCACCACACCTGGCCCCATCTTTATTTTTATATTGATAAAGTTGATAATATTTTCTGTCCTGTAACTGTTACTGTCTTCTGTTCTTTGAAGAATAATTTAATAGTTGCAAATGAACTGTTGCAAATGATTCTGTTATTATAACTTACGAAAGTAGTGCTGCCCAGATTTTTTCCCCTTGGAGTTTCTGATTCCTATTTTCCCTGGTATTACCACTGCTTACTGACTTCCATAGAACTGTTCCAAATTCTGAAGGATGGTATCAGAACATTTCATTTACCCCAGTTACTTCATTCTCTGCTACCTCTGTCCTCCTGCAGCAGTGTGGACTCTGATTATTCTCTAGGCCTTCAGCATTGCTTCAAGATATTCTCGTCAAGTCTGCTCAGTGAGAACTGCTATGTCCTGCATATAGGGTTTTTCTCTTTATTTATTTTCTGAATTTTCTGGAATGTGTCTTCAAGTGAATTGTAATATGAAGGCTAACCTTTGAATACTTAGAGGTCTGAAAATACCTTCATTCATTCCACACAATTTAATATTAGGGACTTGTGTGAAAATAATTTATTCTCAGAACATCGACTGTCTTCCTTCTTGCAGTAACCATTACTGATGGTCTAATGCTCTTATGCTTCTTGTGACCTGTGCCCTCTATCCTCAAAAGCATTTAGGATTGTCCTTTTGTCCTGACATTTTACTACATTTTGCTTAGATCCTTTCTATCTTAACAGTTGTGTCTTTGACCTGTGTTTCTGCTTTCTGGGAGATTTTTTTGTTGTCTTCTCAGTCTTTTTGGATTTCCTTTTTTTTTGAGACGGAGTTTCACACTGTCACCCAAGCTGGAGTGCAATGGCGCGATCTCGGCTCACTTCTATCTCCGCCTCCTGGGTTGAAGCGATTCTCCTTCCTCAGTCTCATAAATAGCTGGGATTACAGGTGCCTGCCACACGCCCAGCTAATTTTTGTAGTTTAAGTAGAGATGGGGTTTCACCATGTTGGCCAGGCTGGTTTCGAACTCCTGACCTCAGGTGATCCACCTGCCTCAGCCTCCCAAAGTGCTGGGATTACAGGCATGAGCCACCGCTCCTGGCCAGATTTTTGTTTTTAATTTGGAAGAATTCATTCTTGTTCTCTGAAAGTTTTTTTTTAACCACAACACCTATTTGTTAGATACAGTTTTTTTGCTTAAAACTCAGTTGGGATAAAATTTTTTTAGCGTTCTTCTGTTCCTTGGATTTTCAGGATGATTTTTGTTTTGATAGTAATCTTTAGTGCTTGGTGGTCCTTTTCATTCCTATTTAAGATTAAAAATAGGCTGGGCATGGTGGCTCATGACTGTAATCCCAGCACTTTGGGAGGCTGAGGCAGGCGGATTGCTTGAGGTCAAGCGTTCGAGACCAGCCTGGCCAACATGGCAAAACCCCATGATGTCTACCACAAATAGAAAAACTAGCCAGGTATGGTGGCACATGCCTGTAATCCCAGCTACTCTGGAGGCTGAGGCGGGAGAATCGCTTGAACCTGGGAGGCGGAAGTTGCACTGAGCCGACGTCACGCCGCTACACTCCAGCCTGGGCGAAAGTGCGAGACTCTGTCTCCAAAAAATATATATATATATATATATTTATATTTAAAAGCTCACTGGCAACTTTTTGTATGTGAGTAGGGCTTTTTTACCAGTATGTTTTACTTTAGAGTAAGTAATCTAGAAACTGGCTCTTATCAGAGGGTCCTCTAAATGTTAGAATGTCACATTCTTAGCTCTGGGATGATTGCAGTAACCACAGTAGTTGCCCTTCTCCTTTTTATGTGTTTACTTAGAGAAAGGCATACTTTGACCTGTGTATTGAGCATCAGTGATTAGGAGGATGGCAATATGTAGTTTTCTATATAAACTTCATTTCTTTTTTTTTTTGAGACAGAGTCTTGCTCTCTCCCCAAGACTGGAGTGTAGTGGTGTGATCTCGATCTTGGCTCACTGCAACCTTCGCCTCCCAGGTTCAAGTGATTCTCTTTCCTCAGCCTCTTGAGTAGCTGGGATTGCAGGCCCATGTCACCACGCCCGGCTAATTTTTGTATTTTTAGTAGGTATTGGGTTTCACCATATTGGCTAGGCTGGTCACGAACTCCTGACCTCAAGCAATCCTCTCGCTTCGGCCTCCCAAAGTGCTGGGGTTACAGGTGTGAGCCACCGCGCCTGGCTTAGACTTTCCATTAATTCTTTCCTCTTCCTGTTTTCAATTCTACTTCATCAAACCTGGTATTCCGAAGTCCCTAGACTTCTGGGATTCTCCAAGGTAGATACGCGTCATTTGATCATACTAGTAGACCCTTGGACAACATGAGGGTTAGGGGTGCTGACCCCCACACAGTTGATAATTTGCAAATAATCTTTGATTCCCAAGCTTTACTGACAACATAAACAGTACACATTATGTATATTATATGTAGTACGTACTATATTCTTACTATAAAGTAAGCTAAAGAAAAGAATATATTATTAGGAAAATCATAAGGTGGAGGAAGGGGTTGGTCTTGCTCTCTCAGGGGTGGCAGAGGAGGAAATCCACACATAAGTGGATCCGCACAGTTCAAACTTGTGTTGTTCAAAGGTCAGCTGTAACTGCTGTTGAGTGTACTCTAAGCTATAGTTTTCTGTATCCTGCTTGATCAGTCCTCTGTCCACATCTTTCCCCTAGAAATTTGTTAGATTTTCTCATGTGTTCATTTGCCACCTTCCCATTATTTGTCATTGTGGGTTTATATATATAAATGTTAATATTTTTTAGCCAAAGATTTAATAAGGTCTTGGAGAGAGCGGAGGTGAATTCGAGTTTTCATTGATCTCTGTGCGGATTTTATACTTAGCTTTATCATTAAAAATAGGCCTGGTGCGGTGCCTCACGCCTGTAATCTCAGCACTTTGGGAGGCCGAGGCGGGTGGATCACCTGAGGTCGGGAGTTCGACCATCCAGGCCAACATGGTGAAACCCCGTCTCTACTAAAAATACAAAAATTAGCCGGGCGTGGCGGCAGGCACCTGTAATCCCACCTACTCGCAAGGCCGAGGCAGGAGGATTGCCTAGTCTGGGAGGCAGAGGTTGCAGTGAGCCGAGATCGCGCTACTGCACTCCAGCCTGAGTGACACAGCAAGACTCTGTCTCAAAAAAAAAATTGTTTTAATTTTATTTTTTTCTCATTTTTTATTGGTTTTAGTAGAAGGTGGTAGCATAAATTATTGTAATATGCCATTTGTACTTGTATAGCTTTTTGACTGGTTTTTAATAATCCATCTCTTTTTCCAAAGTTCCTGACACAAGAATTTAGTTAATATTAAATTTGTGTGCCTTAACATTACTGCCCATTTAAAGGTAATTGTATTTACTTTTAGAATGTACATCTTTATACTATGGAATCTTAGTTGAAGGTACTTTAGAACTATGTGAGTGTGCCTTGTCTTAAAAAAACCTCAGGTATGGTGACTTCCTTACAGGCAGTACAGTCTGTTGTTCTGTTCTGGTTGTGTGGAAACCAAATCCTTCCTCCAGAGAGTTTCCACCCAGTGGTTCTACTTTTATTTCCTAAAGCTAAGCAAAACCAGTCTAGTATGTGTGGTTTCTTTTCTTTCTTTCCTTTTTTTTTTTTTTTTTTTCGAGAGGAGTCTTACTCTGTCACCCAGGCTGGAGTGCTGTGGCACCATCTTGGCTCACTGCAGCCTCCGCCTCTGGGTTCAAACAATTCTCCTGTCTCAGCCTCCTGCGTAGCTGGGACTACAGGTATGTGTCACCATGCCCGGCTAATTCTTGTATTTTTTAGTAGAGATAGAGGTTCACCATTTTGGCCAGGCTATTCTTGAAGTCCTGACCTGAAGTAATCTGCTTGCTCAGCTTCCCAAAGTGCTGGGATTACTGGCATGAGCCACCATGCCTTGCCATAGTATATTTGTGGTAACCCACTGACTTTCTTCTGGATAAAGTATCATCAGATTCTTGTGTTTCATCAGAAGACTTGGTTTTTGTACTTTTCCCTATCCCTTTAATCATTTGGTTATGATTTAGTTTTTTGGAATCTTTTATTTTGAAATTTCTTTGGAATTTGTTCTTTGGAAAGTTTTCAAATTATTTTGACCAAGATTGAATGTAATACCAGTAGTTGCTTAACTAGTGCTTGTTTGTTTTCTTGTTTTTGCTAATCTATCAAGATACTCTCTTACCTGTGTCTTTAAATACTACAGTTAACACAAAGTTTATATTTATTCATACAGATATAAAATCATGCTCATGCACTTTCTTGTGTTTGGATTTGTGAAAGGAAGTTTTTGGTTTTTTTTTTTTTTTTTTTGAGGACGCCCAGGTAGAATGATTTGTGCTTGTTAAACGATGGGATCAACTAAGACAGGTCAGTTTTCTAAATGAGTAATTGCCTGTCCAGTAACAAAATGACCAGTGAGGTTTGGAGTTCTCTAAAATTTTTCTTGAGTCTCCTTGCATAGTCCCCAAAATAGCAGTATGCTGTTAATCTGTAGTACTGTGTACCAAAAAAAAAAAAACTTTTCTTTATTTTTTGCTCTTAAATTGGATTTAGGAACTTTCTGAATACAGATGATTTACTCTGTGCTCTTAAAATTGACATCTCTTGGTTTGAGATCCTGAGCAAACTTGTCCTGTCTAGTTAAATATCAACATGAATGTACGGTGTTTTAGTATTTATTGAATACATTGATTTTAAGAAATCTTTGACTCTTCTTTTTCATTAATTTAGCTATAGCAGCCTGTTCTGTTTTTGTTTGTTTGTTTGTTTTTGAGACGGAATCTCGCTCTGTCGCCCAGGCTAGAGTGAAGTGGCACGACCTTGGCTCACTGCCATCTCCGTATCCTGGGTTCACGCCATTCTCCTGCCTCAGCCTCCCGAGTAGCTGGGACTACAGGTGCCCACCACCACGCCTGGCTAATTTTTTCTATTTTGTTAGTAGAGACAGGGTTTCACCATGTTAGCCAGGATAGTCTCGATCTCCTGACCTTGTGATCCGCCCGCCTCGGCCTCCCAAAGTGCTGGGATTACAGGCATGAGCCACCACGCCCAGCCTCTTTTTTTTGTTTTTGTTATTACTGCTTTTGTTCTCCACCCACTCCCCACAACATTGTGAGACTTTTCAGAAAGTTTTATGTCACTCCTTTACTGTGGATTATTGTATTATATTTTGGCAGTAACTTTATTTGTAAATGTTTATAAGGGAAAAAGGTAGTATTTTTGTCTGTAAAATGACTTTATTATGTTTTGGGTTTTGATCAGTATTTTTGGAAAGAGCTTTTATCTTGCAAAGAGGTTTCTTCTTCAGTCAGGGTATACTGTAGTGGTTTTGCTTTTTTCTTAATGTTTTACTTGGTACAATGGTAGATCATGAATAGTCTTCATTGTTACTTACGTCTGTTCCCTAAATTCTCTGCAATTGATAACAGATGTTCTTACACTTTGAGAAAAAATTAGGCTTAGTGATTTCTTTTTTCTTTCAGTTTATATTATTTGAATGTTAAATAAATGTAAATAATAAACTTATAAGGATAGCCTAAGCATTTTCTTCAGGAAGACACCTGGATTTGGGGGAAAAGAAAAAACCACATTTTTGTTTGTATGCTGCCTTCCTCTGTAGCCTTAATGTACATAATATTTTTATTCTGGAAATTTTACTTAATAAATCAAAGATAATTTCATATTTCCACAATGAAACAAATTATTATTTTTAATAACTACATAACCTATGTTGATGTATCGTGATGTTTACAACTTTTTTGTTTGTTTGTTTGAGGCAGAGTCTCGCTCTTTCACCCAGGCTGGAGTGCAGTGGCGCGATCTTGGCTCACTGAAACCTCCACTTCCTGGGTTCCAGCTGGGGTTATAGGTGTGCGCCCCCACGCCCAGCTAATTTTTTGTATTTTTAGTAGAGGTGGGGTTTCACTGTATTGGCCAGGTTGGTCTCAAACTCCTCACCTCAAGTGATCTGCTCGCCACGGCCTCCCAGTGCTGGGATTACAGGCGTGAGCCACTGCACCCCGCCTACAACTATTAACTTAATATTGGACACATAGGTTGTTTCCATATCTTGACTGTATATATACTATGCAGTGAATGCTTAGGAATTTATTTTCTTTCTAGTTCGAGTTAAATTTTCATGATTAAAATTATGAGGTTAAAAAATAGAGGCCAGGCATGGTAGCTGACTCCTGTAATCCTGGCATTTTGGGAGGCCAAGGTGGGCAGATAGTTCAATTTCAGGAGTTCAAGACCAGCCTGGGCAACATGGCGAAACCCCATCTCTGAAAAAAAAAAACACACACACACACACACAAAATTAGCTGTTGTTGGTGTGGTGACTCACCCCTGTAGTCCCAGCTGCTTGGGAGTCTGAGGTTAGAGGATCACTTGAGCCTGGAGGCAGAGGTTGCAGCAAGCCAAGATCATGCCACTACACTCCAGCCTGGGTGTGTGTGTGTGTACACACACAAACACACAGTACTTGTCCTGTTGTATATTGTCATTATTTCCTTTGGACAATTACATACACACACGCACGCGCACACACACACGCACACGCACACACACACACACACACAGTATTTGCCCTGTATACTGTCATATTATTTCCTTTAGACAATTACACACACACACACACAGACACACACACTACTTGCCCTGTATACTGTCGTATTATTTCCTTTAGACAAACCAGTCTATAATGTTTCTAGAAGTCAAAGACTATGGCTTTTTATGCAGCTATTTCAGTGATAGGTATGCATAAAATATTTCATCAGGGTTTAAATTTTCCTTTCTTTGATTAGTAGTGACAGTGAACACTGTGTAAGTGAATTTATATGAGTATTGTATCTTATGAAATGTCTCTTCCTAAATTTGACCTATTAGCTTATTTGATTCTTGATTTTCTTTACAGTTTGCTCTACACACATTCTGCCCCAATGATACCATTGATCTGAGCATTTTGAAGACCACTTCTTCAAAAAGAATACTGAGCTCTGTGTTACAAATGCATTGTATCCTTGCATTTATATATATATATATTTTTTGTTTTCTTTTTTTTTAAAAGCTTTGACAGATCCAAATGCTTCTGCTGCCCAGCAGGCTGTTCTCCAGCAGCACATCAATAGTCTAACATACTCACCTTTTGGAGACTCTCCTCTCTTCCGGAATCCGATGTCAGACCCTAAGAAGAAGGAAGAGGTAAATTTAAGGATACTTCTGTAAAATATCATATCAAAGAAAGAGAAACTGAATGTGCAGAATGTAATTTTTTGCCTGTATATACTAAGGGATTAAGCAAAGCTAGGTGTAATTAATTTTTTAAGATATTATTTCACTCAGCCGGGGGTAAATTATTTTTGCTGTATCTGGAAGGTGTTGGGACAGTGAAATGACCACTACACTGAAGATCAATGCTGAGGGTTTTCAACAGTCCTGAAATAAGGCAGATATTAATGTTCTCATTTTTAATTAAAACAACTTTTTTAAAGTTTTTTTCTTTTCTTTTTGAGATGATGTCTTGCTGGTATCGAACTCCTGGAAGGAATCCTCCCGCCTCGGTCTCCCAACGTGCTGGGATTACAGGTGTAAGCCACCATGCCCAGCCCTATTCTCATTTTATAATTAAGCAAACTAAGGCTTAGAGAGGCTGACTTTCCTCAAATCATAATGCTCTTAAGTGGCATAACCAAAATCTTAACCTCTTGATTTTTACATAGCTTTGTCTTTAATCTCTTATAACTCTAGTGTAAAAACATGATCTTTTACTCACATGATGTTAAAAGTGTAGTCTTTGGTCTGTTTGATCCTTGTTTTACCGCTTATAATCTGTGAGACATTGGAAAATGAGAAAGTCATTTTGCTTCCCTAAATTTGTTTCTTCTGTAAAATCGGAAGAGTAATAGTGTTCAATGTTGAGGGCTAAATGAGATCATGCATACCAGGATCATAGTAAATTGCTCAATATACAGAAACTACTATTCAATCACTTATGTGATTACATGTATCCCTCAGCTTTTTATTTTGTTGTTTTGTTTTGTTGTTTTAAGAAATGGGATCTGCCCGGCGCAGTGGCTCAGGCCTGTAATCCTAGCGCTTTGGGAGTCCGAGGCGGGTGGATCACCTGAGTTCAGTTCACGACCAGCCTGGTCAACACGGTGAAACCCCGTCTCTACGAAATATACAAAAATTAGCTGGGCATGGTGGTGGGCACCTGTAATCACAGCTACTTGGGAGGCTGAGGCAGGAGAATTGCTTGTACCTGGGAGGCAGAGGTTGCAGTGAGCCGAGATTGCGCCATTGCACTCCAGCCTGGGCAACAAGAGCGAAACTACGTCTCAAAAAAAAAAAGAGAAATGGGATCTTACTATGTTCTTAAATTTAATCCTGTAAACTAGATACTAGAAGCAAGATATGAATATGAAAGTACCTTTTAAAGTGATGTGTAAATGATTAGACAATTATTTATGCAGCCTAATTTTAGGTAGCCGAATATGTGCAAGGCATTGTGTTGTTAAGTGCTGAGGATACAAAATGAAAATAAACAAGAATTTATTAAGGTTGCTATCCAGTGACAAACATCAGACATACAAGCACTTAAGTTTACACTGGTTCAGTAGAGTGTATGTGGTAATAGAAGAGTGTCTATCAATGACGAATGGATAAACAAAATGTTTTATACGTCTATAATGGAATATCATTTAGCCATAAATAGGAGTAAAGTACTGATACATGCTATAACATAGATGAAACCTTGAAAACATAAGTGAAGGCCGGGCACAGTGGGCATGGTGGCTCATGCCTTTAATCCCAGCACTTTGGGAGGCCGAGGTGGGGAGATCACCTGAGTTCAGGAGTTCAAGACCAGCCTGACCAACATGGTGAAACCCCATCTATACTAAATAAAAAAAAATTAGCCAGGCATGGTGGTGCGTGCCCATAATCCCAGCTATTCGTGAGGCTGAGGCAGGCGAATCACTTGAACCTGGGAGGTGGAGATTGCAGTGAGCCGAGATCGCACCATTGCACTCCAGCCCAGATGACAAGAGCGAAACTCCGTCTCAAAACAAAAAGAAAGAAAACGTTAAGTGAAAGGAGCCAGACACAAAAAGTCACATGATTTCATTTATATGATATACCCAGAATAGGCAAATCCATAAGAAAGAAAGCAGCTTCATAGTTGCAAAGGGAAGAGGGAAGAAATTGAGAGGAACTGAGTTTCTTTTTGAAGTCATCAAAGTTTTCAGGAATCAGATAGTGGTGATTGTTGCACAACCTTGTAAATATACTAAAAACTATTGAAGTAGGTGCGTTAAAACGGTGAATTCTATGTCACATGAGGTTTATCTTAATACAAAATTTAAAATATACTAGTGAAAAGATCATAGATGCTTGGATGAATTTGATAAGGCTTTGTTTTCAGAAGAGGAACATTTAACTTTTTTGTATGGATATGTAGGGCTTGGCGAGTCTAGGTCAAGCATTCCAACCAAAGAATTGTGAAAGATCACAACAATCTGGGAATAACAAAGATTCATTGTTAAGTGTAAACAGCTTGCACTGGGAAGAGAAGAATAAATTCTGACAGACTAGATATGCTAGACATTGTTATTTGAAGTGGTTATGTAATCTCATTTATGCTGTTAGGAAAACAAATATAGAACAACCTCAGGATATTGTAGAGGTGCCATCTGAAGCACCCTGAAATTTAGTTGTGTGTCCTCCACTAACTTGTCGTTTCCTCAGTAATCAGAGGAAGTAACTTTATTTTTATTTCTGGTACCCAGAGTTTGACTTAATGTTTAATTATTAATGTTTACTAAAAGATGGATAAATACAAGCTAGTATCTGCCCTTTTTTTCCCCAGAGCAACTTGCATTACATAGAAGTTGAATATTAATTCATGACAGAATCTCAGTTTTTCTTGAAGTATAAGATTTTGGGTTTAATTGAAAAGTAATGTCTATGGCTTAGGATTTTTTTGGTATCATGTTTTCATCAAATGAACATAAATACTGTTTTTCAAAGCAGAATGATTGCAAGCTAAACTCTCATAGGATGAAGAGAATGGACAAGATATATTAATATGTTGTGTTAGTACATTTTAATTTACAGAACTTTTTTCAGATTCATCATCTTTGGATTTTTTTGGGGAAAGAGTCTCGCTCTGTCACCCAGGCTGGAGTGCAGTGGTGCGATCTCGGCTTACTGCAACCTCCGCCTCCTGGGTTCAAGCGATTCCCATGCCTTAGCCTCCCCAGTAGCTGGGATTACAGGTGCACGCCTCCACTGTCCAGCTAACAGATTCATTATCTTGATTACATTTTAAAAGATGTCAGACCAATAATTTTAAATGGGGGCTGGAAAGATAAGTAAAAATCAGTTCTAGAACAATAAAGACAGTTCGGTTAGTATTCACACATACATACAGATAGCGCCTCCCAAATCCAAAAATTGAAAATCCAAAATGCTCCAAAATCCAAAACTTTGCACTGATATGACATTCAAAAGAAATGCTCATTGGGACATTTTGGATTTTGGATTTTCACATTTGGGATACTCAACTGGTAAGTATAATGCAAATATTTCAAAATACAAAAAAATCCAAAATACTTCTGGACCCAAGCATTTTGGATGAGGGATACTCAACATGTACAAAGTTGGGTGTTAACATCCTTGTTTTATGGGAACAGAGACTTCAACAGGTATCTAGCAGGTGAATGACAAAGATGAGGATTGAAATCTGGTCTTGTGATTTTTAAGGCCAGTGCAATACATTTAAAGTAAACCAAAAATTTCCTTGATGCTTTTGTTTTTCAGAGATTGAAACCAACAAATCCAGCAGCCCAGAAGGCTCTTACTACACCTACTCATTATAAACTGACACCCCGCCCTGCCACTAGAGTCCGGCCAAAGGCTTTACAAACAACAGGCACAGCCAAGTCACATCTCTTTGATGGGCTGGATGACGATGAACCATCCCTAGCCAATGGAGCATTCATGCCCAAGTGAGTTTATTTTTAACAGAAATTAAGTGTAAAATACTGATATAAACTAAATATGAAATAATATACAATTATTTAAATATATTATAGATGTGATACAGTCCACTTTGTTTTTGTTTTTGTTTTTGTTTTTGAGACAGAGTCTTACTCTGTCGCCCAGGCTGGAGTGCAATGGCATGATCTTTGCTCACTGCAACCTTTGCCTCCCAGGTTCAAACGATTCTCTTGCCTCAGCCTCCTGAGTAGCTGGGATTACAGGCGTGTGCCATCAAGCCCAGCTAATTTTGTATTTTTAGTAGAAATGGGGTTTCACCATGTTGGCCAGGCTGGTCTTGAACCCCTGACCGCATATGATCTGCCGCCTGGCCTCCCAAAGTGCTGGGATTGCAGGTGTGAGCCGCTGTGCCCAGCCAGTCCACTTTTTTATAATTTGAAAAATACAGAACATCACAAAGAAGAATAAAAGTCACCCGATCACTCCCAGGGATAACTTATAGTTAGCATAAAAATATTTTGATAAATATGCCTCTTATTTTACATATGCATGATTTTGTTTTGTTTTTGAATAATTAGGTTTTTTTGTTGTTGCTTTTAAAAGTTCAGGTCTCGCTCTGTCACCCAGGCTGGAATGCAGTGGTGCAATTACTGCTCACTGCAGCCTCAACCTCCGCAGCTCAAGTGATACGTTAAAAACATTACACACAACTTTCTTTCCCTAAAAATACGGTAATCCGGCCGGGCATGGTGGCTCACACCTGTAATCCCAGCACTTTGGCTGGCTGAGGTGGGTGGATCACTGGAGGTCAGGAGTTTGAGATCAGCCTGGCTAACATGGTGAAACCCCGTCTTTACTGAATATACAAAATTAGCTGGGCATGGCTGCGTGCGTCTGTAATTCTGTAATCCCAGCTGCTTGGGAGGCTGAGGCAGGAGAATCTCTTGAACTGGGGAGGCAGAGGTTGCAGTGAGCTGGGATCCCACCACTGTACTCCAGCCTGGGTGACAGAGTGAGACTCGGCCTCCAAAAAAAAAAAAGAAAATGTAACTGCTTCACCAAAGATGGAAAGTCTAATTTTATGTGTTTCTTAGAATATCAGTAAATTATTTTGAAGGCAGGGACTGTGTATTATTTATGTCTGTCCTAGCATTTTATTTATTTTTTTTTTGATACAGTCGCTCTGTCACCCAGGCTGGAGTGCAGTGGCACGATCTCGGCTCACTGCAACCTCCATCTCCTAGGTTCAAGCGATTCTTCTTCCTCAGCTTCCCAAGTAGCTGGGACTACAGGCACGTGCCACCATGCCTGGCTAATTTTTGTGTAGAGATGGGGTTTCGCCATGTTGGCCAGGCTGGTCTTGAACTGCTGACCTCAGATAATTCACCTGCCTCAGACTCCCAAAGTGCTGGGATTACTGGTGTGAGCCACTGTGCCCCGCCTTGTCCTAGCATTTTATACACTGTTTTTGCGCAGAGTAGGTAAAAAGGTTTACAGTAGTCCAGTCATCAGGTCAGTAGCTCGAGATCAGTTTCACCAGGGCTTAGGATTTTCAAATATACGAGTAGAAAGGATTAGAGTGGGAGGACATGCATTTTGTTGTTAATACCATCTGACCTCCTTGGCTTCACTTCTGTGGTGTTGCTGTCAAACGTCATCCTTTTTTTTTTTTTTTTTTTTTTTTTTTGAGGCAAGAGTCTTATGCCATTGCCCAGGCTGGAGTGCAGTGGTGCAATCATACATCACTGCACCTTCGACCCCTGGGCTCAGGTGATCCTCCCACCTCAGTTCCCAAGTAGCTGAGACCACAGGCCCACACCACCATGCCCAGTAATTTTTTTTTTTTTTTTTTTTTTGGAGATACAGGGTCTTTCTGTGTTGCCCACGGTGGTCTCGAACTCCTGGGCTCAAGCCTCAGCCTCCCAAGGTGTTAGGATTACAGGCATGAGCTACCACGCCCAGCTACCTATCAACCGTCTTAATGTAACAGAAGCATTTTACACAGTTGATCTTGTCCCTCCTCCTTGATTCACTTTCATAATTGTCTTCCAGGACCCCACAATTTCCTAGTTTTCTTCCTGCCTTGCTGGTTGCTGCTTCTCAGTCCCCTTTACTGGTTCCTCTTCATTCCACTGTCTGTAAATTAGAGTGCCCTTGGCTCAGTTGTTGATCACGTTTTATCTATGCTTATTTCCAAAGTGCTTCAATTTATTCTCATGGCTTTAAATATCATCTATAGTCTGGTGATTCCCAAATTTTTATCTCCAACCCAGACCTCTTTACCAAACTCAAGATTCTTGTATCTTACCCTACTCTACATCTTCACTTCGATGTCTAAAAGAAATTGATTTAAAATTAACATGTCCATGTTTTCTTTCTCAAACCTGTTCTACCCAAAACCTGTCTCAGATGATTGCATTACTATCATTCTAGTTGCTCAGGTCAGAAATTTTGGAATCTTCCTTGACTTTGTCACACATTCCTCATCTAAGTTATCAGCAAATCCTCTTGGTTCTACCCTGTAAATTACTTAGAATCTGTATAGTTCTCACCACATTCATTGCTATTACCCTAGTGCAAGCCACCACTATCTGTTGCCTGAATTACCACAATATACTCTTCAGTTCTTATTGTTTTTATTTTTATTTATTTATTTATTTTGAGATGGAGTCTTGCTGTGTCGCCCAGGCTGGAGTGCAGTGGCCCGATCTCGGCTCACTGCAAGCTCTGCCTCCTGGGTTCACTCCATTCTCCTGCTTCAGACTCCCAAGTAGCTGGGACTACAGGCGCCCACCACCACGCCCAGCTAATTTTTTTGCATTTTTTTTTAGTAGAGACAGGGTTTCACTGTGTTAGCCAGGATGGTCTTGATCTCCTGACCTCAAGATCTGCCTGCCTCGGCCTTCCAAAGTGCTGGGATTACAGGCGTGAGCCGCCGCACCCAGCCCCACTCTTCTGTTTTTACTCTTACTCTTTTGCATCTGATTCTAAACATTGCTACCACAGTGGTCATTTTGAAGCATAAGTCAGATCATTTCCCTTTTCTCCTCAAAAGCCTAAGGTAGTTCACATTTTTTTACTCAGAGTAAGGACCAAAGTGCTTACATTGGCATATAAAGTCCTCGAAGATAGGATTTCCCATTACTGCTCTGAACACATCTACGATTCTCTCCATTGCTTACTCCACTCTAAACTTACTGCTTCCTTGCTCCTGTTAGGACAGGATAGGCATGCTATTTATTTGGGCCTTTGCCCAAATTGTTCCCTTTGAAACACTTCTCCTCATATATCCATATAGTTAACCCTGACACTCTGTACTCACATGTCACATCAATGAAGACTACTCTTGCGACACTATTTTTGGTTTTTTTTTTGTTTTTGAGACGGGGTCTTACTCTGTCACCCAGGCTGGAGTGCGGTGGCGCTGTCATAGCTCACTGCACCCTTGAATTCCTGGGCTCGGGATTATTCTGACTTGGCCTCCCGAGTAGCTGGGACTACAGGTGCGTGCCACCACACCTGGGTAATTTTTTTTATTTTGTAGAGACAGGATCTTGCTGTGTTGCCCAGGCTGGTCTCAAACTCCTAGCTTCAAGTGATCCTCCCACCTCAGTTTCCTAAGTAGCTGGGACTATAAGTGCACGCCATTGTCCCTGGCTGATTTTTAAAAAATTTTTTCGTAGAGTTGTGTTCCTACTTTATAGTAGAGATGGTGTTTCACTGTGTTACTCAGGCTTGTCTTGAACTCCTGGGCTCAAGCAATCCCCCCACCTTGGCCTCCTGAAGTGCTGAAATTACAGCGCAATCCACCATGCCACCTTTATTTACTCTCTCTTTCTACCCCCAACCCCAGTTGCTATGTTTCAGTCCAATGCAGTTATTGTTTTCTGTGATGTTCAAATTGTCTCATATTTGGGCAGCAAGGAGCCCTTTCAGATTGGCTCGTAAGTCCTTTCCACATGCCTCAGTAGTGCTTGGTAACTTTCTTGCTTGTAGGATTAACTTTGTAAAATTTTGTTCAGGAGTTCTGCCCTCTGTGTTCATTAATTAAATTCCACACACTGCCCCCCACCCTCACCTGGGTTTTTTGTTTTTGTTTTTGTTTTTGTTTTTGTTTTTGTTTTTGTTTTGAGATGAGGTCTTCCTGTGTTGCCCGGGCTGGCCTTAAGTGATCCTGCTCAGCCTCTCAAGTACGTGGGACTATAGGTGTGTGTGCACAACTGTGTTCAGCTAACGTTTTTTTCTTACAGCGTCCCTACCCAGTTTTGGTATAAAGATTATGCTGACCTCATGAACAAACTGGAGAGTATTTCCTCTTTCTATTTTCTAGAAAAGTTTGTATAAGGTAATAATTTCTAGCTGAGTACAATGGCTCACATCTGTAATCTCAGCACTTTGAGAGACCAAAGCAGGAGGATCACTAGAGAGGCCAGTGAGACCAACCTTGGCAACAAAATGAGACCTTGTCTCTAAAAAAAAAAAATTTTTTTAATTAGCCAGACATGATGGCACATGCCGATAGTCCCAGCTATTTGGGAGGCTGAGGTGGGAGCATCACAGGAGCCCAGGAATTCAAGGTTGCAGTGAGCTATGATACCACCACTGCACTCCAGCCTGTCTCAAAAAAAAAAAAAAAAGAAAGAAAAGTTGGTAATCTAATCTGATGGTAACATCAGATGTTTGGTACTGGTAATGATAGATGGGTCTGAAGTAGTATTTGTAAGACTGTTTGGGGGAAAAAGTATTTAAGAGTTAGAGGATTATTCAGCTTTTTATTTTATATTTTGAGTGACTTTTGATGTTATATTTTTGTAATATGTATTCATTTCAATAACTACAATTTCAAATTTATTGGCATAAAGTTGTTTAAAAATACCCTTGTCTTTTTTTTTTTTTTAATGTCAGTGGCGTCTATAGGGACACCTACTTTTTCATTCCCAACATTGACTTTTATTGTGCCTTCTCTTTTTCTTTTTCTTTTTTTTTTTTTTTTTTTTTTTTTTTTTTTTTTTTTTTTTTTGAGACGGAGTCTCGCTCTGTCGCCCAGGCTGGAGTGCAGTGGCGCGATCTCGGCTCACTGCAAGCTCCGCCTCCCAGGTTCACGCCATTCTCCTGCCTCAGCCTCCCGAGTAGCTGGGACTACAGGCGCCCGCTACCACGCCCGGCTAATTTTTTGTATTTTTAGTAGAGACGGGGTTTCACCGTGTTAGCCAGGATGGTCTCGATCTCCTGACCTCGTGATCCGCCCGCCTCGGCCTCCCAAAGTGCTGGGATTACAGGCGTGAGCCACCGCGCCCGGCCCTCTTTTTCTGTTTGACCAGGGATCTCCCAGTATTACTGGTAACTTCAAAGAACTAACTTATGGCATTATTGATGTTCTCGCTCCTGTGACTGTTTCCTATTTCATCAGTTTTTAATTTATTATATCTTATTAATATTTAATTATTATCTTGTTCCTTTCTCCTCTCCCCTTTGATTTTCAGCTTTCCTTCTTTCAAATATATGCATTTAAATATGTAAATTTTCCTTTTAGTTCAACTCTGTTTTTTTTATGTTTTTGTTATTAACTTCTAGATGAAAAGTAAAAGGCGATAGCAATAGCAATTCTTAGAAATTTGAGAGTTCCTTTAATGGCCCAGTATATTGTTAGTTTATAAATGTTCCATGTGTACTTGAAAAGAGTGTGTACTCTGTAGTGAATGAGTACAGTGCTCTTACATTAGGCTAAGTTAGACCAGCCTGGGCAACCTGGCGAAACCTTGTTTCAACAAAATAGTGGCCAGGCATGGTGGTGGGTGCCTATCGTCCCAGCTACTCGGGAAGCTGAGGTGGGAGAATAGCCTGAGTCTGGGAAGTAAGTCAAGGCTGTAGTGAGCCATGATCAGCGATTGTACCACTACACACCAGCGTGGGTGACACAGCGAGACTCTGTCTAAAAAAAAAAAGAAAAAAGAGAAAAACCTGAACTTTTTAGGTATTTGTGATCGATCATTTGCATTATTTGATAACAGGATTTTTTACTTCAATACTTTCTTGTCATGTTTTTAAAAAATTCTCTCTCTTTGGGCAAACCAAAGAAAGTAAAAAGAAAAAACTTTTTAGTCAGCAAATGTCTATTTACCTTTTTCATTCAAGACAGCACTATGAGTTCTATGGTGAGACAGCCATACGTTTGTACTGCCAAAAGAGAGAGAAAGCATTTAGAGAGTATACAGATGATTGAAACACAAACATAATGTGATGAGTGAACGAAGTGTCTGGATAAAGTGCTCAGAGCTGGGAGGAGGACAGTTTTCAAGGGGATTTTCCACTTTGACTTGAAGGTGTTTAGCTTTATTCTTCCAAACACCATAGTGCAAGGTATTTGACACCTTGTGTTTTGGCTATACAATCCTAGGAAGCGTTTATAAATGAAACTTGTTAGGTTATTCTTAGGTGTACAAGAGTTGAGCAGAAGTGCACCACTGGACTCCAGTTTTTAAGATAATGTCTGGGACATATCTGTATGCCTGAGTAATTTTTTTCTTCTTCTTTTGGTTTCTTGTTTATAGGAAGAGCATTAAGAAGTTGGTTTTGAAGAACCTTAATAATAGCAATCTCTTTTCTCCTGTTAATCGTGATTCAGAAAATCTAGCTTCACCATCTGAATATCCAGAAAATGGAGAGAGGTACACTGAATTCTGTTTTGAATTCTTCTTAGTAGAGAGTCATAGTCTCATTTTTAAGACATTCTTAGGAATTTATGAAAATTTATGAAGTTTGGTGAATATTACATAGAAGTATTACAGCTTATGAGCACCTGGAAATCAAATCATGTTTTTGTCTTTTGAATTCATTAAACCTTAAAATTATTGGAGTTCTGATTTAGTGCTTCAGAACTATTTTGGTATTTGTGTATCTTGTTTTGGACAGAGTTAGCATGTATTTGACACCCTTCAGCCCTTTAAGGGATATTTTGTCTGTGATGATTTTCTTTCTTTTTTTTTTTTTTTGAGACAGAGTCTCACTCTGTCGCCCAGGGTGGAGTGCAGTGGCATGAGCCAAGATCACCTCCCATGCTCAAGCGATTCTCCTGCCTCACCCTCCCATGTAGCTGGGAATACAGGCACCCGCCACCATGCCTGATTAATTTTTGTATTTTTAGTAGAGACGGGGTTTCACCTTGTTAGCCAAGGATGGTCTCGAGCTCCTGACCTCAAGTGATCTGCCCGCCTTGGCCTCCTAAAACGTTGGTATTACATGCGTGAGCCACCGTGCCCAGCCTTGTACAGTGATTCTTAATAGTTAGGTATATATTCTTTCATATCAGAAATTTATTTATTTATTTATTTTTGAGATGGAGTTTTGCTCTTATTACCCAGGCTGGAGTGCAGTGGCACGATCTCGGCTCACTGCATCCTCTGATGTGAATGGTTCAAGCAATTCTCCTGCCTCAGCCTCCTGAGTAGCTGGGATTACAGGCATGCACCTCCACGCCCAGCTAATTTTTTTTGTATTTTTAGTAGAAACAGGGTTTCGCCATGTTGGTCAGGCTGGTCTTGAACTCCTGACCTCAAGCGATCCACCCGCCTTGGCCTCACAAAGTGCTGGGATTACAAGCGTTATCCACCACACCCAGCCGAAATTTATTTCTTTATAAATATATTTTATTATATAAAGATTATGCATGAATGATATATTCTGTAACCTGCTTATTTCCATTTATTTTATTAGAAATGCCTTTCCATTATCTGTATGAATATATTTGTCTTTTCTTTTTTAATGATTGCATAAGTCATTATTGTGAATGTAAGATAACTTGACCAGTTCCTTGTTAGTGGACATTTAGATTATCCGGTATTCCTCTACTCAAAATAGTGCTTCAGTAAAAATCTTTATATACTGGCACAAGTTCTCAGGGCCTCCTGAGGGCTGTATCACGAAAAAGAAAAAAAAAAAAGAAACCCTTTGTATAGACACCTTTGCACTCCTGTTTTTTTTTCTTTTGGATAAAATTCTAGTGTTTTTTTAAATTATTATTTATAAAGCATTTTTAAACATTTTGTTGATTGTAATCTTAAAAATCTAACATTTTTTTCAGTTTTTAATCTTAAAATTAACCAATTATTTGATTCCACATAGGAGAGTATACAATAGAGATAGTAATTATCTGTTTCACAGTACTGCTGTAGTAAGTATTAAGTGAATTTTTAATACATGGAACTATCCAGAACAGTGCCAGGCACTTAGTAAAGGCTCGGTATTAGTTAGCTATTATCATTGTTATTACTACTACAAGAGGCTAAGGTATTATTTCTTTTCCTTTTCAGATTTAGTTTCCTAAGCAAACCTGTTGATGAGAATCACCAGCAGGATGGAGAAGAAGATTCCCTTGTGTCACATTTTTATACTAACCCTATTGCCAAACCTATTCCTCAAACCCCAGAAAGTGCTGGAAATAAACACAGCAACAGCAACAGTGTGGATGATACCATTGTTGCGTTAAACATGCGTGCTGCTTTGCGAAATGGGCTGGAAGGAAGCAGTGAAGAAACCTCTTTTCATGATGAGTCACTTCAGGATGACCGAGAAGAAATAGAAAATAATTCTTACCATATGCACCCAGCAGGTCAGGTTCAGATTGATGCATGTTTAGTCTCTTACCAGTCATTCGAGATGACTTGCTTGTTGCAGATATTCAACATATGGAAGTCAGCTGTTTGGCATTTTAAGTATTATTTTATGTGATCCCACATAGGAGAGCTTAATATTTAAGCAGTTTTATGCTTTAGTTGATTCAGAGTTCGCATACTCTTTGGACCTTAGAGTATGAAAATTGATACATCTTTAATTATCCTGGTGTAGTCTAAAGAACCCAAATTTTATAGCCAAAGAGGCTATCCTGATATTTTTCCTGGCTTTGTAAACTCAGATAGATTGCTTATTGTTTTTTTTTGTTTGTTTGTTTGTTTGTTTGTTTGTTTGTTTTTTCTTGAGACAGTGTCTCTCTGTCGCCCAGGCTGGAGTGCAGTGTCGCAGTCTTGGCTCAACCTCCAGGGATCAGGACCTCTCATCTCAGCCACCCGAGTAGCTGGCACTACAGGCACATGATACCACACCCCGTTAATTTTTGCATCTTTTGTTTTGCCATGTTTCCTGGACTGGTCTCAAAATCCTGGGCTCAAGCGATCCTCCTATCTTGGCCTCCCAAAGTGCTAGGATTACAGGCATGAGCCACCATGCCCAGCCCATTTTGGGTGTTTTGTGGTATTCTTGAAGTGTCTCCAAAATTTATATTTAGTTTTCTTATTGCCATTATATATATATATATATATATATTTGGTTACTTAGTATCATAAGGAAAGAACTTTATACTTTGACAGTAAGAATCCCAGGTAGCCTGGGTGTGGTGGCTCAGCACTTTGGCAGGCTTAGGTGGGAGGATCGTTTGAACCCAGAAGTTTGAAATCAGTCCGGGCAACATAGCAAGACCTGATATCTACAATAAACTTAAAAGTAATTAGCCAAGTGTGGTGGCATGTACCTGTAGTTGCAGCTACTACGGAAGCTGAGGTGGGAGGATCACTTGAACCCAGGATTCAAGGTTGCAGTGAGCTATGATTATGCCACTGAACTCCAGCCTGGGTTGACAGACCAAGATCCTGTCTCCTAAAAAAAAAAAAAAAAAGAATTCCAGGTGCTTAATCTGTATTTGTGTATGTATATCTACATGAATTTATTATGCTACTATATATCTTTTTAATAGGAAGTTTTATATTCTAGTTTTTTCATTTACCTTGTTTGCTGCCACCCAATTTAGAGTTCCCTTCCCAAGAAGCAAGTATACAAGTGGGTGTTGCTGGAGGCTGGAGTTTGGTCTGATGTTGGCCTGAAATACTTTTCTCTCAGAGAGCAAGTTAGCCTTATATCTGACTACAAGTAGGACAAGGAGTGAATAGAGCAAGCAAGCACACCAGTGTTCCACTACTTTCCTTGAGTTTTTCAGCGCTCTGCTTTTTTTATTTTGGTTTTTTTTTTTTCTATTTTAATTTTTTCTTTCTTTCTTCTTTTCTTCCTTCCTCCCTCCCTCCCTTCCTTCCGAGTTTCGCTCTTTGTTGCCCAGGCTGGAGTGCAGTGGTGTGATCTCAGCTCACTGCATCCTCTGCCTCCCAGGTTCAAGCGATTCTCCTTCCTCAACCTCCTGAGTAGCTGGGATTACAAGCACCCGCCACCATGCCCAGCTAATTTTTGTATTTTTGGTAGATAATGGATTTTTGCCATGTTAGCCAGGCTTGTCTTGGACTCCTGGCCTCAAGTGATTTACTCACCCCGGCCTCCCAAAGTCCTTGGATTACAGGCGTGAGCCACCTTGCCTGGCTGGATTTTTCATCTTTCTTTTAGCTCTTTATTTGGGAGTGTAAATTTGAAAAATAAAAGAGGTTTATGCAAAACAGGCAATGAAACAAGAATTGGGTTTGGAGTTTTATATCTACTTCTATTGTTAAATTACAGTATAAGCCAACGCAAGTTATTTCCACTGTAGATTTTGGTATCCTTGTGTGTAATATAAAATAAAAAGCTGATTAAGCTTTTCTCAGAGTATTTTATGGGATACCTTTTATAGTCCGGGATGTTAATGGGTGTGCTTTGAAAATAATGTTCTGTGGTTAAATCTGGAAAAACATGAGGTTAAGCAGAGTTTTATAGGCTATTTACTGTAAGTTTTAGACTCTTTGATGTATCATATATATGTTCTTCAAACCTATTTGACCATGAAGCTTTTCACACACACACACACACACACACACACACACACACACACACTCACACACCCCTTCTCCTAGGAATCATGTTTCGTAGAAAAGTAGTTTGGAAAATTCTTCATTCTGATATATTTTCTCTTTATATGATGATTTAGTTGCTGATTATTTCAGGTTATTTTTTTTTCTGGTTTTTTTTTTTTTTTTTTTTTTTTTGTCACAGGTATTATTCTCACTAAGGTTGGTTACTATACTATTCCATCTATGGATGACCTTGCTAAAATTACTAATGAAAAAGGAGAGTGCATTGTCTCTGACTTCACTATTGGTCGGAAAGGTAAGTGTGAGTTTAGCACTTAGTGATTAAGCCAGAGAGTTGCACCTTATTTTTGTAATTAGGGGAAGCTTTTGATAGCTGAATCTTCATTTTCCTACATTTGGGCCCACCTTGGCCTGAATCTTAAATACTTTGATTGATAAGTAACAAAACAAGAAAGACTGGAACCATGTAAATTTTTTTATTTTTATTTATTTTATTTTTTCTGTTGAGATGGGGTCTTGCTACATTGCCTGGCAGATCTCAACTCCTGGGCTCACGCATTTCTCCTGCCTCAGCCTCCTGAGAAGCACAGAACCATATAATATTCTTTGGGCTTAGGTATACCTGTTTGGTGCTAGTAACTATTTGGGTCATTTTAATTTTCTGTAATTAAAGAAAATACTGGAAATACCAAGAACTTCTGAGAAAATTGAATAATAGGCAAGAGATGTATAACACTTAGCATGAACTTCATGTTATTATTACTGATAATTTTCTTGTGGGAAATGCCACTGTGGTATATTGTATTAAAAAGAGCTCAGGCATTTTAACCCATATGCCAGGCCAAGTGCGAAGGTTTGTTTATATAGCGTCATTATAGATAAATGGGAAGAGATTTAAGAAGGTTGTTTTGAGGCTAATGGGAGTTTTATAAAAATGCAGATGTTAGGCCTGTCGCAGTGACTCACACCTGTAATTCTAGCGCTTTGGGAGGCTGAGGTGAGAGGATCACTTGAGCTCAGGAGTTCTAGACCAGCCTGGGCAGCATAGTGAGACCTCACCTTTACCAAAAAGTAAAGAAAATGAGCCAGGCCTGGTGATATGTGCTCGTAGTCTCAGCTACTTGGGAGGCTGAGGTGGGAGGATTGTTTCAGTTTAGGAGGTTCAGGCTGCAGTGAGCCAGGACCACTGCACTTCAGTCTGGTCAACAGAACAAGACCTTGCCAAAAAAAAAAAAAGAAAAGAAAAATGCAGATTTTAAATCAGATAACAGTGTAATTGAAGTTACTCCCTAAGTCCCCATTCTTACCAGTCTAGGACTTGCTGAATTATTTAAAATACTAATACTTAAAACTGCTTTCTCCTTGTGATTGTTTAATCACTATAGTTGTAAAGTAGGTATTTGCCTTCATACAGAATGAATTTTTAACTATTTGCTCTGATTTATAGGTTATGGTTCAATCTATTTTGAAGGAGATGTGAATTTGACAAATCTAAATTTGGATGATATTGTGCATATCCGGAGGAAAGAAGTAGTTGTCTACTTAGATGATAACCAAAAACCACCTGTGGGTGAAGGGCTAAATAGGTAAGAGTTTATGTACATACAGAAAATTGTCAGCTAAATCACAATTTTTTTTTCTGTAAACATAAATGTGTTTAGATGTATGCTTCTGTAGCTTGCTTTCCTTACTATAGAGTACATTTATTGTCTCTACTTTGATTTAAAAGTATAAATGGCAAAGAAATGCTATACTGTGATTTTGAACTCCTTTTCCCTGATTTTATTTTTTAATTCATTTTTTTACATTCCTTGGATTCTATTCTATTTTATTTCATTTCATTTCATTTTACTATTATTATTATTTTTTTTGAGATGGAGTTTTGCTCTTGTTGCCCAGGCTGGAGCGCAGTGGAATGATGTCAGTTCACTGCAACCTCTGACTCCTGGGTTCAAGTGATTTTCCTGCCTCATCCTCCCAAGTAGCTGGGATTGTAGGCGCCCGCCACCATGCCTGGCTAATTTTTGTATTTTTAGTAGAGACAGAGTTTCACCATGTTGGCCAGGCTGATCTTGAGCTCCTGATTTCAAGTGATCCTCCCACCTCGGCCTCCCAAAGTGCTGGGATTACAGGTGTGAGCCACGCTGCCCAGCCTCCCTGATTTTATTGGGTCCAACTGCTAATTTCAAAAACTCTTTTTAATAGTATTTTGCTTTATTCCTGTTTCTGCTGTGGCTATACTTAACTCTCTATTTTAGTGTGAGATCCTAGCTTCTAATATCTCTTTAGTCAAGTGAAAGGGCTATAGTGAAAATTATTTATCTTCATAACCTACCAACCCTGAATCAGGAAGAAATAGAAAATCTGAGCAGATCAATCGATCCTTTCCTTTCCTTTCCCCTTCCGCTTCTTTTCTTTTCCCTTTCTCTTCTTTCTTTCTTTTCTTTCTTTCTTCTTTTGAGACAGAGTTTCACTCTTTTGCCCAAGCTGGAGTGCAGTGGTATAGTCTCAGCTTACTGCAACCTCTGCCCCCTGGGTTCAAGCGATTCTCCTGCCTCAGCCTCCAGAGTAGCTGGGATTATAGGTGCCCGCCACCATGCACAGCTAATTTTTGTATTTTTAGTAGAGACAGGGTTTTGCCATGTTGACCAGGCTGGTCTTGAACTCCTGACCTCAGGTGATCTGCCCACTTCACCCTCCCAAAGTGCTGGGATTACAAGCATGAGCCACCCTGCCAGGCCAATAATTAGTAAAGACATTGACTCAGTAATCACAAACTTGTCAAAAAAGAAAAACCTAGAATCAGATGGCCTCATTGGTGAATTCTACTAAGCATTTAAAGAAATAACACCAGTCCTACTCAGACTCTTCCAGAAAATTGAAGAGAAGGGAATACTTCCACACTCATTCTATGAGGCAAGCGTTACCTTATTCAGTAACCAAAGACACTGCAAGGAAAGAAAACTACAGACCACTTGATGAGTATATTGATGAAAAAGTCATCAACAGAGCCCTAGGAAGCAGAATTTAACAGCATATTGAGAGGATTACACATCATGGCCAAAAGATTTATTCTGGAATGCATGGATGGCTCAACATACAAAAGTCAGTGAAACATACCACTTTAACAAGATAAAGGAATACACCACATCATCATCATCATCATCATAATACAGAAAAAGTATTTACCAAAATCCAACACTCTTTCATAATAAAGGCACTCAAATACAGAAGGCTTTTCCTGTGAGACAAGGCAACACAAGGATGCCTGCTTTTGCCACTTTTCCCAAATATACGACTGCAAGTCCTGGTCAGAGCAATTAGGCAAGAAAAATAAAAGTTAATACAGTTTTGAAAAGTAGTAAAATTATCTCTGTTCTTTGATGACATCTTGTGTAGAAATCCCTAAAGATGCCACACAAAAAAACTTACTAGTTATAAACAAATTCAACAAAGTTACAGGATACAGAATCAACATGGAAAAATCAGTTGCACTGCTATACACTAACAACAAAAATTAAGAAAACATTTCATATATATAGTAGCATCAAAAAGAATAAAATATACACAAATAAACTTAACCAGGGAGGTAAATGACTTGTTTATATAAAACTGCAAAACATTGTTGAAAGAAAGTACACCAGACACAGATAAATGGAAGACAGACCATACTCATGAGTTAGAAAACTTCGTATTGTTCAGCTAGGTGCAGTGGCTCATGCCTGTAATCCCAGCACTTCGGGAGGCCTAGGCGGGCAGATCACTTGAGGTCAGGAGTTGAGACAAGTGAGCCTGGCCAACATGGTGAAACCCCACCTCTACTAAAAATACAAAAATTCGCCAGACGTGGTGGCGCATACCTGTAATCCCAGCTACTCCGGAGGCTGAGGCTAGAGAATGGCTTGAACGTGGGAGGCGGAGGTTGCAGATTACACCACTGCACTCCAGCCTGTGTGACAAAGCGAGACCACGTGTCAAAGAAAAAAACCTAATATTGTTAAAATGTCAATACTGCCTACAGTGAAGCATAAATTTAATGCAGTCCCTATCAAAATCCCAGTGGCATGATTTGTAGAAATAGAAAAATCCATATAGAATTTCAGAAATCTCCAAATAGCCAAACACTCTCAAAAAAGAACAATTTGGAGGTCTCACATGTCCAAATTTCAAAACTTATTATAAATCTATAATAATCAAAACAGTATGGTAGTGGCATACAGACATAAATACCAATGGAATGTAATAGAGAGCCCAGAAATAAAACTTCATCTATATAGTCGAATGATTTTCGAGATAGGGTCTTGCTGTGTCACCCAGGCTTGAGTGTAGTGGTGTGATCATGACTCTCTGCAACCTCTGCCCCCAGGTTCAAGCTATTCTCCTGCCTCAGCCTCCTAAATAGCTGGGACCACAGAGATGCACCACCACGCCCGGCTAATTTTTGTATTTTTTGTAGAGATGAGGTTTTGCTTTGTTGCCTGCCCAGCTGGTCTCAAACTCCTGAGGTGAAGTGTTTGGCCTGCCTTGGCCTCCCAAAGTGTTGGGATTAGAGGTGTAACCCACCACACCCAGTCTTAAATGATTTTCAGTAAGGTATAAAAATTACTTGGGGGCAGGGTGGTGTGGGGCACACATAAAAAAACTAAAAAAAAAAAAAATTATTTGATCGGGAGAAGACAGTCTCTTCAACAAAGGATGCTGGCAAACTGGATATCCACATACAAAAGAGTGAAGTTACGCCATATACAAAGATTAACCCAAAATGGATAAAATACCTAAGTGTGAGATCCAAAAATGTACAACTCTTAGAAGAAAACACAGAGGAAAAGCTTCATAACATTGGTTTTGGCGATGATTTCTCAGCTATAACATCAAAAAGTATAAGCACCAAAAGCAAAAATAGACAAATGACACTATATCAAACTGAAAACCTTCTGCACAGCAAAAGACAAGTGAAAAGGCAACCTATAAGAATAGGAGAAAATATATGCCAATCATATTTGATAAGGGGTTCATAGCCAGAATATAAAGAATCCTGCAATTCAACAGCAACAACAAAAATAATAACCCATTTAAAAAATGAGCAAAGAAGATGGGTGCAGTGGCTTATGCCTGTAATCCCAGCACTTTGGGAGGCAGAGAAGTGAGGATTGCTTGAGGCCAGGAGTTCAAGAAAATAGGAAGACCCTGTATCTACAAAAAAAAATTTTTAAGTAGTCAAGCATGGTTGCACACACCTGTAGTCCTAGCTGCTCAGGAGGCTGAGGCAGGAGGTTCAGCTGAACTCAGGAGTTTCACCATGTTGGCCAGGCTGGTCTCGAACAGAGGTTACAGTGAGCTGTGATCATGCCACTTCTGTCCTGCCTGAGCGGGAGAGGGAGACCCTGTCTCTCAAAAAAGAAGAAAATATTGGCAAAGGACTTGAATCGACGTTTCTCCAAAGATATACAAATGACCAAGGAGTACATGAAAAGATGCCCAACATCACTAATCATTAGAGAAATGCAAATCAAACCACAATGAGATACCATACGCATTAGGATGGTTACTAGAAAAAAAAAAAATGGCCGGGCGTGGTGGCTCACGGCTATAATCCCAACACTTTGGGAGGCCGAGGCAGGTGGATAGCTTGAGCCCAGTCTGACCAACATGGCAAAACCCCGTCTCTACTAAAAGTACAAAAATTAGCCGGGTGTTGTGGCGGGCGCCTGTACTCCCAGCTACTTGGGAGGCTGAGGTTCGAGACTCACTTGAACCCGGTAGGCAGAGGTTGAAGTGAGCTAAGAATGTGCCACTGCGCTCCAGCCTGGGTGACAGAGCGAGACTCAGTCTAATAAGAAACAAATTGCCATGTGTCTGCCAATGTGGAGAAATTGGAACCTTTGTGCACCATTGGTGGGAATGTGTAACAGTGCAGCCACTATGGAAGACAGTATGGTGGTTCCCGGAAGAGTTAAAAATAGAATTGCTGTCTGATCCAGCAGCTCCACTTCTGGGTATATATACAAAATTGAAAGCAGGATCTCAAGCACTTGTATACCCATGTTCATAGCAACACTATTCACAACAGCCAGTAGGTAAAAGTCACCCAAATGTTCATTGATAAGTGAATGGGTACACAAAATGTGGTATATACATGCAATAAAACACTATTCAGCCTACAGAGAAGATTAGCATGGTCCCTCACAAGGATAACACACAAATACATGAAGCATTCCATATTTTTTATTTTAAAAATTAAAAAATATATGTTATTCAGCCTCAGGAAGAAAATTCTGATATATGCTATAACATGGATGAACCTTGAGGACATGCTAAGTGAAGTAAGCCAGTCACAAAAAGACAAGTACTATATTGTGATGTATCTGGGATAAGTCAACTTTATAGAAACAAAGTAGAGTAGTATTTGCCAGGGGCTCCGGGAAGCAGGAAATGGAGAGCAGCATCTACCTATTACATCCTAGTAGTCACTGTGTTTAGATGTAAGGCATACAAAATGAATAGGATACAACACTTGAACTCTGGTATTAATATTAGAAGTGGTACACTACCACTCTTGTAGTCATCTTCATACCGATATTCCTGATACTTCATTTTCTAAGCATTTGTTTTTAGTAAATGGGTAGTAGCTGTTTTTTATTATTATTTAGTACAGTAGTCCTTTAAGATCTGCATAAGACTTGGTTCGTACCACTGGACTGTAACTTAAATAAGTTAGTGATTCCTAGCTTAAGTGTGAAAATTAGATTGGAAATAATTGATGTACCATGGTAATTTAAATAAATGCAGTCTGACTCTAGAACCAGATATTGAGTTGTCAATGTAGGAGTGACTCCTTGCTCTTAAGCTTATGGGGCAAAACTCAAGTTTATGACACATGCAGAATAATTCCAAGGCAGCATAGTTACCATTATTCACTATTTATGTGTTAGGTGGCTTTCTGGTCTTATATATGAAGCGCTTTTACTTTAATTGGTTACTTTAATTGGTTATGTTTTACAGGAAGGCTGAAGTTACATTGGATGGAGTTTGGCCAACAGATAAAACATCTCGTTGTTTAATAAAGAGCCCAGATCGCCTTGCTGATATCAACTATGAAGGAAGATTGGAAGCAGTTTCAAGGAAACAGGGAGCTCAATTCAAAGAATACCGGCCTGAAACTGGTTCTTGGGTGTTTAAGGTATAGTCATTTAACCCAGTTCAGACTTTTATAAACTATATTTGGAGTCACAAAACGTTTATGTTGGAAGGGATCCTTTGCTAAATTCTATTGATTGATTGATGGGGGTCTTGCTCTGTTGCTCAGGCTGGAGTACAATGGTGGGATCATAGCTCCCTGCAGCCTCAAATTCCTGGGCTCAAGCAATCCTTCTGCCTCCGCCTCCCAAGTAGCTGGGATTACAGGCATGCACTACCATGCCTGGCTACTTTTTAAAATGTTTGTAAAGATCGAGTTTCTCAGTGTTGACCAGGCTGGTCTCCAACTCCTGGGATCAAGCAGTCTTCCCTCCTTGGCCTCCCAAAAGTACTGTGATTACAGGTGTAAGCCACTACACCCAGCCAAATAGATCTCTTTATTTTTAGAAATTTGGAAAGAGATGTACAGATACATTATGATTCACTCCAAACTACAAACCTAGTTAAAATTCAGCAGTAATGAGTTCTTACAAACTCTGTGGGCTCGTGATTCAAGTCCTCTGCCCAACTCCTATGAGGATTTATAAATACATTTCTAAGGTGTAGTTTTTCTAATGTTTGTCATCATTAGGGACTTCAGTAATTCATCAGGCAGGTGTCTATTGGATCAACTCTTCCTATGTAATTGTCATTCCTACTTTTAAAGATTTTTGGAGATGAAGAGGTTGAGTGTCCGTAATAGTTTAATCCAATGATTTCCTCCCATTCTAGGCTGGTTGAATTATTTAACTTGTTAAAGGCCCTTGGGTAGATAGAGGATAACAGGCAATATATGTCTGTGAAAATAATAACAAGTCTTTGGATTAAGTTTCCTATATTAATGATTACAGTTTAAATGACATTTTAATGTATATTATGTAATCTTTATTAATTTACTAGTATGAGCAACTAGAGCATACATCACACGTCTTCTAAATCGTAGATAAAAGTGTGATAGGTGATATATTTTGCTTTTAATACTTAGATATTTCTCCCCTTTTCTTTCTTTTTTCTTAAGGTAATGCTGCAAGATTGCAAAGGCAGGTATTGGGAAAGCATAATGTTTAAGTTGTTTTGTGGGGTTCTTCTCTTCCTTAGGTCTCCCATTTTTCTAAGTATGGCCTTCAGGATTCTGATGAAGAGGAGGAGGAGCATCCGTCTAAAACTAGTACAAAGAAGTTGAAGACTGCCCCTTTGCCTCCTGCAAGCCAGACTACGCCCTTGCAGATGGCTCTTAATGGCAAACCTGCACCTCCACCTCAGGTAGAGAAAAAAGGACAGTGAATTTGAATGGAATCCGTGATACCGAAGTTGAAAGCAAGTCATTCAGCTAATACAAAGCTGTTTTATGACCCTTGGAACTTTGAAGAGTACAAACATTGGCAGTCACGTTGAAACAAGTACAAGGGAGGGCGTGAGGTCTTGCAGGCATCTGTCTTTTTACTGGAGAGATTTAAAGAATTCTCTTGCTGTTTGGATTATTCCTCTACAGATTGTCATTTTTAAACCCTTTGTTCTCTCTCATTTGGACTTGCTGAATTCTCTGCTCAGTGATTAACTTAAGATTTGCTCATGTGGGTTCATGCACAGTAAATTCTGCCTTTATTGACTACCTGATGTGCAGTTTAATCTTTTTTCTTTACCTCCATGGTTTTTTAAAAGTTAAATTAGCTTTCTGAAAGGGTTTTTAATCTCCATTTTTTTTAAGTTGTTTGCTTATACTTCGGGTAACCTTGATATTTGTATTTTAATAGTACATAATCTTTATGAAAAATAGTTTTGGAATGTAAATGAATTATTATTTGGCTTGGGGAGATTAGGGCCTACATTGTTTATCGCAATTACTTGTATCATTGATACGGGATTTCTTTGTAAAGCATCCTCTACCTCTCAGCTGCTGAAAGCTAGACATTTGGTATTTTCCATGCTATAATTCTTATGGCTGCTGAAATGTGTGGTTTTTATGATTTATTAAATAGTCTCTTAGGCATTTCTGGAGAATGTGTGTATATACATGTTTGCGCGTACAGGGTGAGGGGAGGGTATGATAAATGTGGGAAACTGGAAATATATTGACTTTTATGTTTATAATCTTTGTAGCATTTAGAATGCCCCTAAGAAATCTCCATTGACAAATGAAATGCTATAGACTTGGTTTTCCAGTTGTCCATATTCATTTTGTCTGTCATCTGCTTTGTATCATCTCCTTCTTTCCTAATTTTTTATAATCTTATATATATATTTATTATAAATATATATATTTCTGAGGGAAAGAGTGAGATGGCCTTATTTTCTGTAATAAAAGTAATATGTAGGATCTTAAAGATAACCTCTTTCCAGTTGGCCCAGCTGAAAAAGAAAAGCTTCATTTATGGACAGACAGGAAAATGTTTGTAATGTTGACAGTAGTTTCCAGGTTCTTTAATTGCCAGAATAGAAATAGTAGAAAAATAACTATAAACTCCTATATTGACACTTGTGTTTGTGAGAGCTTTTTGAAAAATTGAGCACCCAAAAATTTCAGATCAAGGTTCTAGCGAAAAGAGGTAGTAAGGATTTAAAATGGGCAAGTAGCCTTTTTTTTCCTTGAGAAAGAGTTGTCGCCCAGGCTGTAGTGCACTGGTGCAGTCTCGGCTCTCTGTGGCCTCTGCCTCCCAGGTTCAAGCAGCCTCATTCCTCAGCCTCCCAAGCAGCTGGGACTACAGGGCGTACCACCACACTCATCTAATTTTTTGTATTTTTAGTAGAGAGGGGATTTTGCCATGTTGGCCTCAACTCATGTTGTCTTGAACTCCTGGCCTCAAGTGATCCTCCCACCTTGGCCTCCCAAAGTGCTGGGACTACAGGCGTGAGTCACCATGGCTAGCCTAAAATGGGCAAGTAGCTTTGACTGAGGAAGTGGAAATGGTCTTTGACCTTTTGGTTGGGAAGAGCAGAAATGAGAGAAATGGATAGAGGTATTTAAATGTCCAGACTTTAGGTTTTGTTTACTTGCATTATTTTCGAAGGCCTTGAGCTTGGTATGTTGGAGCAGAAATGTAGGACTCTAGAGAATTCTTTCATATTTATTGCTCACTGACCCAAGTGAAGCTGATGGGAAATGCCAGTGGTTTGTTATTAGCACCAAAGACCCTACATTTTACTTTGCATGGGGAAACTACTTGTGCCGTTTGACTATACTGGAAATAGCAGTCTTCTCATCTCTGTGTCAAGATGACTGCATACCATCACCTCACCCCTTAAAGAGGTTGATTGCAAAACTTCAGCTTCTTTTTTTCTTGGGGGAGAGAGGCCTGTTTCTTTAGGTATTTAGGAAGATGTGTATTTTTCTTTAATGATCACATTTGTTCCATTACCTTTTATATAATATCGTCAGTCCCCTGTTTCCAGTTGGTTCTTAAGCCTCGCTTTTGCTCTTAAAAAAAGCAAGTAAATCTAAGCAACCAGAAAACATAAAGGTAACTAAATTTTCATGTGATCTTCTCTCCTGTACCTTTTAGGTTAGAGAAAATGTTGGTTGGCAGATAAACCTTAGTCACAGAGATGAATTAAGGTAGTTGCAGAGTATTTTGTTCTGTGGTTAGAACATTAGTTTCAAAATCCTGGTCTGGGATCCAATTTCCAGCTGGCTGCATCAATGCCCTGGTAAGCTTGACTTAGATTCCACAGATTTGGCATGGGGCTCAGGCATATTTATATTTTAATGCTTCTCCCCAGGTGGTTGAAATGTGCAATCAGGTTTCAAAACTATGTTGAAAGACCTCAGGCCTTTGGCACTCAAGTAGAGATACGTGTAGGTTTTTACCTCAGCCTTTTTTTTTTTTTTTTTTTTTGTAAACTTTTTTTAAAAAATTATTATTGTACTTTAAGTTTTAGGGTACATGTGCACAGTGTGCAGGTTAGTTACATATGTATACATGTGCCATGCTGGTGTGCTGCACCCATTAACTCGTCATTTAGCATTAGGTATATCTCCTAAAGCTATCTCTCCCCCCACCCCACAACAGTCCCCAGAGTGTACCTCAGCCTTATAACTGAAGTGTAACTTGTGTTCAGTAACATCAAGGCAGGCTAATTGGCTTGCTCAGAAACTTAGCATTGTTCACTAAGTGAATCCATTCAAATAAGTTAATGACTTTTTTTTTTTTTCTGAGGCAAAGTTTTCCTATGTTCCTCAGGCTGGTTGAACTCTTGGGATCAAGCAATCCTTCCCACCTCAACCTCCCAAGTAGCTGGGACTGCAGGTGCATGCCATCATGCCAGCTAATTTATTTATTTATTGTTTTAGAGACAGGATCTTGCTGTGTTGCCCAGGCTGGTCTCAGATTCTTGGCCAAATGAGTATCCTGCCTTGGCCTCCCAATGTGCTGGGATTATAGGCCGGGAGCCACAGCGCCCTGCCTAAATAAGTTTTAAACTTTTTTAAAGGAAAAAAGTGATTATTTTTTGTGGAGATGGGGCCTCCTCAGTATGTTGCCCATGCTGGTCTCGAACTTCTAGGCTCAAGTGATCCGCCTCAGCCTCCCAAAGTGCTGGAATTACAGGTATAAGCCACCACGTCCAGCCAAAAACATTCTTTACAGTTAGAAAACTAGTTCTTTTTGAGACAGGCAACAATAGTAGTTATATTGGATCAAACTGTTTGCCTGAGAGGACAGTATGAATTATTTAAATATCTGTTTGACCTTGGACTTGTCATTCACTCTGTTGAATGAGGGTGTCTTGATATATCTTACTTTTCCTACTGAATTAAGCAATGCTGTATCATTAGGTATTGGCAGCCTTGTTTCAATGAGGAACAGTCTTTTGAGAGATCTGAAGTCATTGAAGGTTTCAGTTGTGAAACGTTACCCTCCATATATTTAGACAATCATTTTACAGATATAATCTGTGTAGTTAGTATTTGTAATGGGCCATGCCATTATTTGGAAATAAATATGATGCTGCCTTCAAGAGATTATACTGTAGGAAAGGGAGAGTTAAAATGGTGTCCTCGTTGGCTGCTGCTTCCTATACGTGCCGTTCTTTTCCATCGACCTCCCAGTAGGCTTTCTCTTCCCTTTCCTCAGTTACTTCTGAGCCATCTTTTTTTTTTTTTTTAAGTACACTTTTTTTTTCAGGACTGGCCTAAAAAGGGTACCTGATCTGCCAAGATATCCAGGAAAATAAGTACACAGACAGCTTTGGGGAGTATGTTGCAGTTACTTAGATATACTTCAACAAAATTTACATATAGGGCCTTCTAGGCACTTAACCATAGTTTCATAGTAATTCCCTTCCCCCTTGTCCACTTACTAGATGATATCTTACAGGTTTGAAGTCTGTTTGTGTGAATAGAATAAATAAAACCTTGATCCTTAGCATTCTTCGTAAACATACGACGAGTCCCTTAGGTCTCTAATCTGGTTATTTAATGAAATCCTCTCATGTTATCTGAAACAGTGTTCAAGGTAAGCATCTCTTGCTATTAGCAGTGTTCCTTTGTTGAGTAGTGTAGTAAATTGGAACCACTCTCCCCCTCCCCATTTTTTCTTTCCTCCCACTCACTCTCCTTATCTTTTTATAGTTTACTGCTTTCTCTACCATGTGTCAAGCACTGCATTAGGTAATAGAAATAACGAAATAAATAAGTGTTGAACTTAGTGATGTGCTAGACACAGAAAACAGCCATAAACCATTTTATCAAGCCTTCACGACCTGGCCTATTTTATTTATTTTTCTTTTTGAGATGGGAGTTTAACTCTCACCCAGGCTGGAGTGCAGTGGCACAATCTTGGCTCACTGCAGCCTCCACCTCTCAGGTTCAAGCAATTTTCCTGCCTCAGCCTCCTAAGTAACTGGGAGTACAGGCACACGCCACCACACCTGGCTAATTTTTGTATTTTTAGTAGAGACAGGGTTTCTTCATGTTGACCAGGCTGGTCTCGAACTCCTGACCTTAGGTGATCCACTCACCTCAGTCTCCCAAAGTGCTGGGATTATGGGTGTGAGCCACCATGACCAGCCACTGTTCTTAAAATTTAAGTGGGAGCCCTGGGTATCATCACCAGGGCTTTTTCCTCCTTCCGGATTTTTTTTTTTTTTTTTTTTTTTTTGAGACAGAGTCTCATTCTGTTGCCCATGCTGGAATGCAGTGGCCCAGTCTTGGCTCACTACAACCTCCATTGCCTCCCGAGTAGCTGGGATTATAGGCATGTGCCTGTAATCCCAGGCACATGCCACTACATCGGCTAATTTTTATATTTTTAGTAGAGACAGTTTCACCACCATGTTGACCAGACTAGTCTTGAACTCCTGACCTCAAGTGATCTGCCCACCTCGGCCTCCCAAAGTGCTGAGATTACAAGCTTGAGCCATCAAACCCAGTCTAGAATTTTTTTTTGGTTTGAAAATATTTCAAATATTGGCTTAGTCATTTGCTAACATTTTAGGATATAGGTAATTGAATTTGTACTGTACCAATTAATTTACAGTGTGTTTCAGCTTTGAGTGTTTACCCTTTTAAATCATAGACTGTTAGTCATAGTTGTCTTTAAAACTGCTTAATAAATGTAAATATAACTCTTGACATTTTTAAACATAAAGGGATTCTTCCCAGATTAAAATTGTTCCTAATATTATTACTTTGTTTTTTGGAAGAGTAGATAGTGCTCGTATCTTATGTGGTACTGCACAAGTAGAGACCAGCTAACCTTAGGATTCAGTAACCCAAAAGTTAAATTCCAGACCCAAGATTGTGTTGACTAGAAATTTATTTCTAAATGTTTTTAAGAAAAAGCAAAGTTACTGGAGACTTTGATATTTGTACCTTTTGTTCTTTTTTTCCAATGGCTTCTGGCAGTGTTAGGAAAAGGTGACCCTGTGTAAATCAGAAAATTGTAGTTGCTAGCTAGATCAAGTAAAGCATAATCTTTGTCTCTGAAGACCACCATTTGTTTCACCATGGGTGCTGGTTTAGGTCCCAGACACCAGGTCATAATATTAGAATGGGATGACTACATGAATCCTTATTTGGATCAAAGTACTGGTTTATCTTGGGGTAATTGATTTTAAATCACTCTAGCAAATCTGCTACCTTACCTCACCATAGAATGGGCTGAATCTAATAATTGTTATATCATATTCTGAATAAAGTAAATCTGATTTAGAATCTATTTCTGTTTGGTATAATTTAATGCTGCTTTCCTGATCTTTCTGCTGTCTACAGAGCCAGAGCCCAGAGGTGGAGCAGTTAGGGAGGGTTGTGGAACTGGACAGTGACATGATAGATATCACCCAGGAGCCAGTTTTGGATACCATGTTAGAAGAGAGCATGCCTGAGGATCAGGAACCTGTGTCTGCCTCAACACATATTGCATCTTCACTGGGAATTAATCCACATGTCTTACAGGTGAAGTTCTAACCCACCTTTTTTATAACAGAAAGCCAAACTAATATTTTATCTCCATTGCATAGGATCAGGTCTCTTCCTTGGTTATTAAGATCATTGAGTGCTCACTGTAATGGGGAAAAAAAATACAAGAATATGGCCAATGTCTGGGCCTCATTCTCTTATTCAAGGAGATAAGGTTATATTGAGAACTAGTAGATAGGGTTTCTGGTTTTAACTGCATTAGAATCCAGAGTCCTAGTTCCAATCCCAATTTTGTTGTGTTTTGTTTTTGAGGCAGAGTTTCTTTGCTCTGTCGCCCAGGCTGGAGTGGAGTGGTGTGATCTCGGTTCACTGCAACCTCCACCTCCTGGGTTCAAGTGATTCCCCTGCCCCAACCTCCTGTGTAGGTGAGATTACAGGCGTGTACCACCACCACACCTGGCTACTTTTTTTTTTTTTTTTTTTTTTTTGTATTTTTAGTAGAGACAGGGGTTTCTCCATGTTGGTCAGTCTGGTCTCAAACTCCTGACCTCAGGTGATCTGCCCGCGTTGGCCTTCCAGAGTGCTAGGATTATAGGCATGAGCCACTGAGCCCGGCCTCAATCCCAATTTTATAACTTTATTACTTTGTGCAAGTCATATAATAGCTGTGAGTACTGATTTTTCTCTATAAAATATTACTTTGTCTACATCACAGGGTACTTTTAAGACTCTGTATGTGCTCCACAAAATTTAAAAATTTTAGTGCCTAGTAGCACAGGTTTCTTTAAGCTATGTCTTTACTTCCCTTTATCCCAGTGCCTTTTGGTGTGTTATGTGTTTAACCTTTGGCTTATGTTTGACTTTAAAATTATTTTATCAGCAAACATAGCAACTGCTGTGTGCCAGGCCCTGGTGAGACGCTATAGATAGAAAGAAGAGAAGTATTATATGAATTCTGCCTTTCAGGCACACACAGTGTAATGGGGTCCATCCATCACACAAATATACTAGCTCTGTACACAGCCTTGAGGAGGAACAATATTTTTGGTTGTTGTAAACTGCATTTTTTTTTGGTATGGCCTTTTGATTCTGGGAAGCACATTCATTCTATAGATATTGCCTTTTTAGATCATGAAAGCATCATTGCTTACTGATGAAGAAGATGTAGATATGGCACTGGATCAACGCTTCAGTCGCCTGCCTTCCAAAGCAGATACTTCTCAAGAAATCTGTTCTCCCAGACTCCCCATTTCAGCATCCCACTCGTCGAAAACTCGTTCACTAGGTACAGTATAAAAGATGCTATTTTACAAGAAAGCTGTACAGTCATCAAGTCCTGCTTTTCACTTTTCTTCTTCTAACCCAAGTGGACTTCTCTAGCAAGTGTCTGCCAAACAACTATACCTGTGACATAAGGGTGCTAAGAGAAATTGTACTCATAAGTATTCATTAAGAGTAGCCAGGTTTTTTGTTTTTAGAGACAGGGTCTCTCTCTGTTGCACAGACTGGAGTGCAGTCATGCAGTCGCACTTACTACAGCCTTGAACTCTTGGGCTCAAGCAGTCCTCCTGTCTCAGCCTCCTGAGTAGCTAGGACTATGGGCATATACCACTACTCAACTAATAATTTTTTTAAATGTTTATAGAGATGGATCTTGCTATCTTGCCCCAGGCTGGTCTTGAACTTCTGGCCTCAACTGATCATCCTGCCTCAGCTTCCCAAAGTGCTGAGATTACAGGTATGCGTCATTGCACCTGGCAGGAGTGGCCGGTTTTTAAGAACTAGAATTACCTCTGTTTGTGCAGATGCAGAAGTGTATGGAGAAAAAAAGCATTTGTGCTTTGTTTAGGTTCATGTTTTTGTTTGCTTATGAATGTGGATTAGATAGTAAGCTCTGACTTCCCAATTTTTATAACATTACTTAGTTCAGCAAGTTGTTCTGCACTATACTCGTTTTGTGCAGTCCTTACAGCACTGTCTTATTGTCTTCTAGGGACAAGTATTGCTTCTCGTAATGCACAGAGCACATCAGATTTCTACTTTTCATTAAACCTTTTTAAATTCCCAGGGAAGTGATTACATATTTGATTTTAAAGTTTTCTCTTTTCTAGTGGGCTTGTAACTATGTGGGATTGGAAATAAAGTTTTAATATCAGCAAAGAACTTAAGCAGATGTAGTTTCAACATATTTTGAAAGCCAGAGGAACTGGCAGAGAGACATTTGTTTATATTGCTTTAAAAACTAAATATTTTTCAATTCTTTTGAGTTCCCTTATTATCAACTTTGCTTTTTAAAAATATTTTTAACTTCCCTTTGGTATAGAGGAAAGAAAGAAAATATATTAACCAATAAAGTATCAGTTAAACATTCTTAATAACCTTTTCCATAATGGATACTACATGAAAATCTGGTACTTCAATAATATTTAACTCCATGCTTTAGACAAAAGCCATGTAAAATTGGGAAACAGGCACTGGTAATAAGCACTGTCCTTCAGCCGGGCATAGTGGCTCATGCCTATAATCATAGCACTTTAGGAGACTGAGGAGGGAGGATGGCTTGAGGCTAGGATTTGGAGAGCAGCCTGGGCAACATAGCAAGACTCCATCCCTATAATAGCTAGCTAGCTAGATAAAAATTTAAATGTTAAAAAAATTTTTTTTAAAGAACTGTCCTTCAGAAGGTCACATGTACAATTGTAAGATACCTAGTGTGTTTTTATTTCATTAACTGTAGCATTGTTTAGAGTAGAATAGGAATTTGAGTTTTGATCTTACTTTTATATGTGCTAAGAAATCGTTACCTTTAGGATTCTGATAAGGGCATGAGGAGTGGTGCCAGACTTAACCTTGGCTTGTCTCCTGGTCCTGTCACTTTGCAGATTTGGACAAGTCACTTATCTGAGCTCAGTTTTCTCATATATACAATAGGAATGATAATAATGCTAATCATTTAAAAGTTTTTGAGGCCAAGTGCAGTGGCTCATGCCTGTGATTCCAGCACTCTAGGAGGCTGAGGCAGGTGGATCACGAGGTCAGGAGTTCAAGACCAGCCTGGCCAACATGGTGAAACTCTGTCTCTACTAAAAATACAGAAAAATTAGCCAGGCATGGTGGCAGGCACCTGTAATCCCAGCTACTCGGGAGGCTGAGGCAGAGAATTGCTTGAACCCAGGAGGCAGAGGTTGCAGTGAGCCAAGATCATGCCACTGCACTCTAGCCTGGGCTACAGGGCGAGACTCTGTCTCCAAAAAAAAAAAAAAGTTTTTGAAGAGTGAAATGAAATAACATATACAAATGACTTATACAGAGTCTGCTGCATATTTTTAAATAATATTAATAGTGTTGTTGCTTTTATTATTGTTGTAGATATCATCATCATCATTAGAATCTTGTCCTGATTTCCTAGTTCAAAGAGTAATTTCTGCAAAATCTGACTTAGCCTGCTTCTGGTCATCCACATCTGATATAAGTAGTTTGATTAAACATTGAATGATTTCAGCCTTACTGATTTTTGTTATTGTTCAAGAAACAATAGCTTGTGTTTTGTAATAGTCTTTCTCCCCTTCATTCCCTCTTCATTTCAGTTGGTGGGTTACTACAATCAAAATTTACAAGTGGAGCTTTTCTTTCACCAAGTGCCTCTGTGCAAGAATGTCGTACTCCCAGAACAGCATCTTTAATGAATATCCCATCCACATCCTCTTGGTCTGTCCCTCCACCCCTGACTTCTGTGTTCACAATGCCCAGCCCAGCCCCTGAGGTTCCGTTGAAAACAGTGGGTACACGTAGGCAACTAGGCCTAGTCCCTCGTGAAAAGTCTGTCACCTATGGCAAGGGAAAACTCTTGATGGACATGGCCCTATTCATGGGACGCTCATTTCGTGTTGGTTGGGGCCCCAACTGGACTCTTGCTAATAGTGGAGAACAGCTGAATGGCTCTCATGAACTAGAAAATCATCAGATTGCCGATTCCATGGAGTTTGGATTCCTGCCCAATCCAGTAGCTGTTAAACCGTGAGTCACATTTCTTGATGCTTTTTGAGAAAGGCAACATGATAGGTGAAAAAAACTAATCAGGAGGATAGGGCCCTGCTTTGTCATCTTTCTAGAGAGAGAGAGAGAGTGTGTGTGTGTGTGTGTGTCTCAGTTTTGCTCTGTTTCCCAGGTGTGTGTGTGTGTGTTTTTGAGTCTCAGTTTTGCTCTGTTTCCCAGGCTGGGGTGCGGTGGCACGATCTCAGCTTGCTGCAACCTCTGCCTCTCAGTCTGAGGCTCTTCTCCTGCCTCAGCCTCCTGATAAGCTGGGATTACATGCACACGCCACCACACCCAGCTAATGTTTCCTGAGCTCAAGTGATTGTCCTACCTTGGCCTCCCAAAGTGCTGGGATTACAGTCATGAGCCACCTTGCCCAGCCTATCCTTCATTTTTAAAGTTGACTTTGAAAAAATAAAAAACAACCTGTAATCCCAGCACTTTGGGAGGCCAAGATGCGCGGATCACGAGGTCAGGAGATTGAGATCATCCTGGCTAACACGGTGAAACTCCGTCTCTACTAAAAATACAAAAAAAATTAGCTGGCGTTGTGGCAGGCGCCTGTAGACCCAGCTAGTCAGGAGGCTGAGGCAGGAGAATGGTGTGAACCCGGGAGGCGGAGCTTGCAGTGAGCTGAGATCGCGCCATTGCACTCTAGCCTGGGCAACTGAATGAGACTCAGTCTCAAAAAAAAAAAGAGAAAAGAAAAAGAAAAAAACAACAATGTCTCTTGAACCTCACAATTAAGAATACTGATCCTAAACTTAGTTATTCTAGGTTAAGCATTATCTTGTGAATTTTGAAGGTTATTAATATCAATCTTAAAAATTAGATCAAGGGGCCGGGTACGGTGGCTCACGCCTGTCATCCCAGCACTTTGGGAGGCCAAGGCGGGAGGATCACTTGAGGTCAGGAGTTCGAGACCAGCCTGGCCAACATGGTAAAACCCTGTCTCTACTAAAATTACAAAAATTAGCCCAGCGTGGTGGTGCATGTTTGTAATCCCAGCTACTTAGGAGACTGAGGCAGGAGAATCGCCCTTGAACCCAGGAGGCAGAGGTTGCAGTAAGCCAAGATCACGCTACTGCATTCCAACCTCAGCGACAGTGTGAAACTCCATCTCAAAAAAAAAAAAAAAAAAAAATTGGAACAAGGCTAGCTTAGCTATATGCTCATTGTAATTTAGAATCAGTTCTTTAGTATCTAGAAGCTTAGCCTCATGACTTTTGATACCCAAGTATAATTTGAGAAACAGGTATCCCACAATAGCTTTTGGCCCTTGAGTTTTAGCCAGTTCTAAATCTGTTAGGATTCTCATGCTTGTTATAACCTGGCCTAAGAAGCCTTTGTGTTCTGAATGCACTGATCAGATGATTTTTTTTCCCCAGTATATGCAGATAAGTTCAGTATAGTTTAAGAAACAAAATTTCTTTAAAACTACAGTGAAATGTTTGCATTCCGTTTGTAATCATAAAAAGAAACAGTGGTTTGGTTGAAGTAAAAATCCTAGCTTCTGTCTTAGGTTCATTTTCTATTCTATTCCTCATTTGCTCTTGTAGCCTAACCGAGTCCCCATTCAAAGTTCACTTAGAAAAACTCAGTTTGAGACAAAGAAAGCCAGATGAAGACATGAAATTATATCAGACACCTCTGGAGCTCAAATTAAAACACAGCACTGTCCATGTGGATGAACTGTGTCCTCTCATTGTCCCCAATCTGGGAGTTGCTGTCATTCATGACTATGCAGATTGGGTTAAAGAAGCATCAGGAGACTTACCAGAAGCACAAAGTGAGTACACACTATGTTTCTAATGTTTGATGTCCCAATAATAGTGGTGGTAGCGTGTGTTCACGGGAGGATGAATTTCCTGACACCAGTCTAGTAGGTAAATGCCTGTGCTTGTCATTTTCTGAGGTTGAGTTTAACTAAGCAGATTCCCAAGCAAGAAGAAATTGTCACTATGTTCTTGTCACTTTGTTCTTTTACCCATTAATGTACAAATTCTTCCACAAAGAACTGTAGCAAGTCAAATCCTTGGATTTATAAAATTGAATTTCTTACCTAATCCAGAGAACATAGGGAGAGAAATACATTCCTTCTTGCTTTACTTTTTTTTTTTTTTTTTTTTGAGACGGAGTCTCACTCTGTCACTGTAGCCGGGACTACAGGCGCGCGCCACCACACCCAGCTAATTTTTGTATTCTTAGTAGAGACAGGGTTTCACCATATTGGCCAGGATTGTCTCGATCTCTTGACCTCGTGATCTGCCTGCCTCGACCTTCCAAAGTGCTGGGATTACAGGCGTGAGCCACCGCGCCCGGCCCCTTCTTGCTTTTCTAAATCCTATCCATTCTTCCATATCCAGCTCAAGTACTGTTGGTCTTCTCAACAGCTTTGTTGTAATTCCTCTTCCTGGCTTCTCTCAAGATTACCTTTCTCATCTATCATGACCATGTTTTTCTGAATCAATACTTTGATAAAGGGGTTATCTAATTTATTAATATTTCAAACAGTAGAAAAATCATTTTGTTTAGCAAATCACGTTTATTGAAAAATGGGCTGTTTTAGAATGTCCTATGCCACACGTTTTGAGATTTGTTTATGTTCCTTCAGTTCTTTGTATTTACTTAATCGTCTCATTGTCTTTTCAAATGTGTAAGTTATTTTACCAGTGCATACTTGTAAGTGGCTTAAATGATAAACAGTACTTTTGTAGATTGATTTTTGTAGACAGAATTTGATCAAAGTAGATATCATCTGAGATGACACTAGCCATAATTAGGCTTGGGGAACCTGTTTAACGGTTACATTTGTTATGTAAGTACCACAGAAACATGATATGAGCAAGCATTTATTTATACTATGTACTTCTGGAAATTGTAAGACGAAGTTAAGTGAGGTAGAGACAGATTCAGGGTAATCAGCTTGAGTGGTTGTTTGAGATGTCTATTAATTTATGTATTTTTAACATCACAGTTAGAAGGATGCCCTCTGTGAAGTTGTTGTAAGACTTTGTCTCGTAACATTGTTTTTCTCTTCCTGCCTTAGTTGTGAAGCACTGGAGCCTGACATGGACACTATGTGAAGCCCTATGGGGCCACCTGAAGGAGCTTGACAGCCAGCTAAATGAACCCCGTGAATACATTCAAATTCTGGAGCGAAGAAGAGCTTTCTCCCGCTGGCTATCCTGTACTGCCACACCTCAGATTGAAGAGGAAGTCTCCTTAACCCAAAAAAACAGCCCTGTGGAGGCTGTATTCAGCTACCTCACAGGCAAAAGGATCAGTGAGGCCTGCTCTCTGGCCCAGCAGTCAGGTGGGGAAGGCATATGGTCCTTCTCTGCGCCTCTGTCGCCTTCCTACTCACTGCCTCCTACCGCTCCCCGCTAATTGTGCATTTCCCTTTGGCTTCTAGCCTATGAGTATTAATTGTGGACTTCCCAGAAAGATTGCTGGTTCCCGTGGAATATGTAATATAACATAAAATTTAACTTTTAATCAAGTAAACAATGTTTAAGGTCCTAAACAGAGAATTAGAAGACATAGTGCAGCTGGGCTCAGTGGCTCATGCCTGTAATTCCAGCACTGTGGGAGGCCAAGGGGGGTAGATCACACCCACCTATTCCTATAGAATGGGAACCATGACTTTTTTTTTTTTTTTTTTTTTTTTTTTTTTTGAGACAGTTTCACTCTTGTTGCCTAGGCTGGAGTACAATGGTGCGATCTCGGCTCACTGCAACCTCCTCCTCCTGGGTTCAAGCGATTCTCTTGCCTCAGTCTCCCAAGTAGCTGAGATTACAGGTGCCCGCTACCACACCTGGCTAATTTTTGTATTTTAGTAGAGACAGGGTTTCACCATGTTGGTGAGGCTGGTCTCGAACTCCTGACCTCAGGTGATCCACCCACCTTGGCCTCCCAAAGTGCTGGAATTACAGGTGTGAGCCACTGCACCCAGCCAAACTATGTCTTCTAATTCTTTTTTTAGGACCTTAAACATTGTTTACTTGATTAAAATTTAAATTTTATATTACATTTGTAATAAAACTAGAAAGCATAGATAAGCTATCAATCAAAATCACCCAAATCCTGTGACTGCTACTCACTGCAAACATTTTAATGTGCAATTTGTACTTAATTCTTTACTTTGTAATACATACAAATATGTCCAGACACTGTGACATATGCTTGTGAACTTTTCAAAGGTGATATCCTGCTGTGTATTATATTCTGTTCTTTTCATGTGGCACATTACAAATGCCCTGTAATACAGATAATTATCAAATACTTCTTAGCATTCTTTTATGTATAAATGTAACATATTAGTAAATTTCTTCCTTCACATTGAGACTTTTTTTTAAACTATAAACAGTACTCTGAATTGCTATAAAATATGTTCTATATCAATTCATTCAAATAAATATATAGAAGTTGAATTTCTGGGTTGAGGTACTCACTGGCTTTTTAAAAGGAATTTATATGCATATATTTACTTTTTTAAGTTCCCTTTCACTAATGAGGCAATTCAGCAAGTACTTAATGACTGCCTAGATATAAATCTTTTTTTTTTTTTTTTTTTTTTTAAGACAGAGTCTGTCTGTGTGTTTACCAGACTGCTGGAGTGCAGTGGAACGATCTCAGCTCACTGCAACCTTTACTTCCTGGGTTCAAGCGATTCTCCTGCCTCAGCCTCCTGAGTAGCTGGGATTACAGGTGCCTGCCACCATGCCCAGCTAGTTGTCTTTTTTTTTTTTTTTTTTTTTTGTATTTTTAGTAGAGACAGGGTTTCGCCATGTTGGCCAGGGTGGTCTCAAACTCGTGACTTCCAGTGATCCACCCACTTTGGCCTCCCAAGTGCTGGGATTACAGGCATGAGCCACCGTGCCTGGCCATAAAGTCTTGATAAGAATACAGGATGGCATAGTTCAGCTTAATCTAATATGATCAGATCCTTATTCAAACCTTGATTGTTGGAACCTAATTTATCCAAAGCCAATTAATTGGAGCCATCGACTGGATTTATTTTGAAGAGTTTTGCCACTTTTGGGATTATAAGGAACAAATCACAGGAAAAGCCAGAATCAGTAAGCTATATAAAGGGCTTGTTGCATTCCATTGTCACTACACATTTAGCCTGGTAGCTTCTTGTTTTCTTTTATTTTTATTTTTTAAATAGAGATGGGGTCTGTATGTTGACCAGGCTGGTCTCAAACTCCTGGCGTCAAGCAGCCCTCCTGCCTCAGCCTCCCAAAGTGCTGGGATTAGAGGCGTGAGCCACCACATCCAGCCTCAGTCTGGTACTATTTATGGTCTGTGTGCATTTGTACAGTGAGAATTTATCTTTGGGATTGATCTTGTATGAACTTACGAATCATTAAAAAAAGGTTATGCTCACCAGGACACCAACATGTAGTAGGAGAGGATCTTAAGGTATGCCAGAGTCAGATTCTTAGGGCTGTTGATTCATAAACTCCACTTTCTTCCTGTTTATTTTGACTGTAAGGCTAAACCTCTGGTAAAGGTACTGCCTTTTAGGTTACTAAAAGCTTTTGCTTTACTACTCCCCCCCTTTTTTTTTGTTTTTTGTTTTTTGTTTTGTTTTTGTTTTTGTTTTCGAGACAGAGTCTCGCTCTGTACCCCAGGATGGAGTGCAGTGGCATAATCTCGGCTCACTACAACGTTTGCCTCCTGGGTTCAAGCGATTCTCCTGCCTCAGCCTCCTGAGTAGCTGGGATTACAGGTAACGTGCCACCACACTCGGCTAACTTTTGTATATTTAGTAGAGATGCCATTTCTTCATGTTGGCCAGGCTGGTCTCGAACTCCTGACCTCAGGTGATCCGCCTGCCTCAGCCTTCCAAAGTGCTAGGATTACAGGCGTGAACCACTGCCTCCGGCCTTTTTTTTTCCCTCCCCCCGCACCAAGACAGAGTCTTGGTCTGTCACCCAGGCTGGAGTGCAGTAGTGCAATCTCTGTTTACTGCAACTTCTGCCTTCTGGGTTCAAGTGGTTCTCGTGTCTCAGCCTCTTGAGTAGCTGGGACTCCAGTCACGTGCCACCACGCCAGGCTAATTTTTGTATTTTTAGTAGAGACAAAGTTTCATCATGTTGGCGAGGTTGGTCTCGAACTCCTGACCCCAAGTGATTTGCCCGCCTTGGCTTCCCAGAGCACTGGGGTTACAGGTGTGAGCCACCGTGCCCAGTGTTTTCCTCCATTTTTCCTTTTTATGTTTAAGATAGAGTCTCGCTCTTGTTGCCCAGGCTGGAGTGCAATGGTGCGATCTTGGCTCACTGCAGCCTCCAACTCATGGGTTCAGGTGATTTTCCTGCCTTAGCCTTCCAAGTAGCTGGAATTACAGGTGTGCACCAGCACGCCCAGTGATTTTTGTATTTTTAGTAGGGACGGGGTTTCACCATGTTGGTCAGGCTGGTCTCGAACTCCTGACTTCAAGTAATCCACCTGCCTTGGCCTGCCACAGTGCTGGGATTACAGGCATTAGCCACCATGCCGGGCTGTTTTCCTCCATTTTGTAGCTGAGGTGTCTTGCCTAGTATCACAGAAGTAGTGGTAGATCTGTTGTTGATGTCTATATGCTATTCAGTCTATAGGTAATATAGGTTAAACTACTTTGCAAATTTTCTATCCAAGCAGAAAATGGTAAGTTTTTGATCAATATTTTGGCACTACTGCAGAAAGCAGTTAACGATGTTAAATCCTCCCTTCTGAAGGCTGGAAGAAATGAAGATAATGCCCCCAAGTGTTTGATGAAGTCCATAAACCCTTAGTAATAACCAAAAAACTTCCATTTCTCTTATAGGTGATCATCGTCTTGCTCTTCTTTTATCTCAGTTTGTGGGTAGCCAGTCAGTCCGGGAGCTGCTCACCATGCAGTTGGTGGACTGGCATCAGCTCCAAGCAGACTCCTTCATCCAGGATGAGAGACTGCGCATCTTTGCTCTGTTGGCTGGAAAACCGGTATCTTCTACTTTTACCATAATATCTCACATTGGTTTTTTCATAAATTGAAGCTGGTTTGAGGTTGAGGCAAGGAGTGATCTTTGTAAATTGTGCACAGTTACACAAAATGTTTTACACATTGGACAATTTTCAAATTATAAAGGCAGGCATGCACACTTTTAAAAATCTAGTTGTATAGAAATTAAAATGTTAAAATGTATCATATCCCATATCATATAGTGGTAAACAATATAAATAATTTTATCTTCACAGAAATATTCTAGTTTAGTTAATTAATTTTTTTGAGACAGGGTCTGGCTCTGTTGCCTAGGCAGGAGTACAGTGGGGTGATCTTGGCTCACTGCATCCTCCATCTCCTAAGTTCAAGTGATCCTCTCACCTGAGCCTCCCAAGTAGCTGGGACTACAGGCACACGCTACCATACACAGCTAGTTTTTAAGTCTACATCCACATATATGTTGTTCCTATTTGCATGTTTGTATATACAAATGAAATAAATTAGACATAGGAGTTCTGTGATTTTTTTAATTTATATTTTGTTCATTTAAAAAAGAATTTATAGCAATAGGGTCTCAGTATGTTGCCTAGGCTTGTCTTGAACTCCTGGCCTAAAGGGATCCTGTCACCTATAGGTCTCCCAAAGTGTTGAGATTACAGGCATGAGCCACTGCATCAGCCCTGCAGCATTTTTTTTTTTTTCTTGAGACAGAGTCTCGCTCTGTTGCCCAGGTTGGAGTGCAGTGGCACGATCTGGGCTTAGTGCAAGCTCCGCCTCCCAAGTTCACGTCATTCTTCTGCCTCAGCCTCCTGAGTAGCTGAGACTACAGGCACCTGCCACCACGCTGGGCTAATTTTTTGTATTTTAAGTAGAGACAGGGTTTCACCATGTTAGCCAGGATGGTCTCGGTCTCCTGACCTCATGATCCGCCCGCCTCAGCCTCCTGAAGTGCTGGGATTACAAGCGTGAGCCACCACGCCCGGCCCCCTGCAGCTTTTTTTTTTTTAACCTACTGTATGTGAATATTTTTTCATGTCATGAAGCGTTTTTTTTGTTGTTGTTGTTGTTTTTTGAGATGGAGTTTCGCTCTTATTGTCCAGGCTGGAGTGAGTGGCACAATCTTGGCTCACTGCAACCTCTGTGTCCCAGGATCAGGCGATTCTCCTGCCTCAGCCTCCCAAGTAGCTGGGATTACAGGTGCCTGCCACCACGCCTGGCTAATTTTTGTATTTTTAGTAGAGACGGGTTTCCCCATGTTGGCCAGGCCAGTCCCAAACTCCCGACCTCAGGTGATCCACCCACCTCGGCCTCCCAAAGTGCTGGTATTACAGGCATGATCCACTGCACCCGGCCTTTTTTTTTTTTTTTTTTTTTTGTATTTTTAATAGAAACGGGGTTTCACCATGTTGGCCAGGCTGGTCTGGAACTCCTGACCTCAGGTAATCCGACCACCTCGGCCTGCCAAAGTGCTGGGATTACAGGTGTGAGCCACAGTGCCTGGCTGGCATTATTCGTTTTTATAGCCACTTATGTTCCATTTTATGGCTGTTGGGTTATAATTATTTTAAGCCATTTCTCTTATCACTGCCTACCTCTTATATTATTATCTTAAAGTATTTTCAGAAATAAAAATGTAGCTGGTCAGAACTTATGCTCATTTTAAAGCTTTATACATTGACAACCATAGACAGTGAGAAGATCTTTCTGCTCTCAATGGCTCTCAACTCATTTGAGTACTGATTGATTGATTAAATCCTGGGACCAGGCACAGTGTCTGATTCCTGTAATCACAATGCTTTGGGAGGCTGAGGAGGGAGGATTGCTTGACACCAGGAATTCAAGACCAGCCTGGGCCACACAGTGCAACTCTGTATCAATCGATCAATCAGTTGGTCAATAAAAATAAGTAAATAATATTCCCTCTCACTAGCTGTGAGATTTTATTATATTTGTATATTTTATATCTGAATCATTTAAAATGTTCCTTGAATAAGTGAATATTCACTTCAGTGTTATTGCACACACAGGTAATAACAAGGTAGAATATAGCCATGGTGATGATTTTGTTTCGCACAGGTGTGGCAGCTCTCAGAAAAGAAGCAAATAAACGTGTGCTCCCAGTTGGATTGGAAACGCTCCCTGGCTATCCATCTTTGGTATTTGCTTCCACCAACAGCCTCCATTTCTAGGGCGCTCAGCATGTATGAAGAAGCATTTCAGGTATATGTGGCCAATAGAGCCAAGCAAAAATCTTGCTGGGTGTTAAAGTATTGTCAAATTGAAGTGGAGCCAGGAAATCTGATGGGAAACTATCCTTTACTCCTTCCTCTGGACAAGGCTACTTCCCCAAGTGTCTGTTTTTATTTTATTTAATATCATGAGATTCCACAGTTGACTTTCTCACTGCTGTTTTCCTGCCTCTAAATCAGAGGGTTCTTCTTCATTTCTAATGCTGTCTTACTTCTTTGGGAATTCCCTGTTATACAGCCTGACCTCAGATTTGGTTTATCTTCAAACTTAGTTCTGAAATTTGCCTCTAAATATAATATTTTATATTCCTTGTCAGTTTTGAGGTTAATGTATTGTTACTTTTATGCCATCAGTTCTTGAATTATCTTACTGTTCATATTTTATACTTGTCTTTCATATTGTTCTCTCAGAATTATTTGTCAGGAGTAAGAGAACACTTGAAACTTGAGTATATTAAGAATTGTGGCAAGATAAGTATGGGGGGTTAGTGATAGCTACCTGAAATCTTTACCAGTCCATTGAAGACAGATGAAATACATCATTGACCAAAAAATGTTTAAAATCCCTGATAGATCCTTTGGGTTGTCTGTTTACTTTTTTTTTTTTTGAGATGGAGTCTCGCTGTATAGCCCAGGCTGGAGTGCAGTAGCGCGATCTCGGCTCACTGCAACCTCTGTCTCCCGGGTAGCTGGGACTACAGGCATGTGACACTACGCCTGGCTAATTTTTTGTATTTTTAGTAGAGACGTGGTTTCACCATGTTAGCCAGGATGGTCTCGATCTCCTGACCTCATGATCTGCCTGCCTCGGCCTCCCTAAGTGCTAGGATTACAGGCATGAGCCACCGTGCCCAGGTTTTTTTTTTTTTTTTTCAATCGAGATCAGGTCTCAGTCTGTCACCCAAAACTTGAGTGGCATGCAGTGGGGCAATTATAGCTCACTGCAGCCTTGACCTCCTGGGCCCCAGCCTCCTGAGTAGCTGGGACCACAGGTGCATACCACCATGCCTGGCTAATTTAAAAAAAAATTTTTTTTTTCTTATCTTTTTATGTCAGACGGGTAATATGCCAGTATCTTCACAAGGTTCGAGGGTGGCACATCTTACACGCATGCATGAACACCCAATCATCATGCTCATGAACTACAAAATATATAATTTTATTTTTTTATTTGTAGAGATGGGGTCTTGCTTTGTTGCCCTGGCAGGTCTTGAACTACTTGGCTCAAGCAGTCCTCCCACTTTCAAAGTGCTGGGATTATAGGCTCAAGCCACTGCACATGGCTGTCTATTCATTCTTAATACAGGTGTCTTAAGAATTTGAAACATATGGCATCTAGGCCGGGTACGGTCATTCACACCTCTAATCCCAGCACTTTGGGAGGCCAAGGCAGGCGTATCACCTGATGTCAGGAGTTCAAGACCAGCCTGGCCAACATGGCAAAATACTGTCACTACTAAAAATACAAAAATTAGCCGGGTGTGGTGGTGTGCAGCTGTAATCCCAGCTACTTGGGAGGCTGAGGCAGGAGAATTGTTTGAACCTGGGAAGCGGAGGTTGCAGTGAGCCGAGATTGTCCCACTGCACTCCAGCCTGGGTGACAGAATGAGACTGCCTCTCAAAAAAAAAAGAAACATAATGGCATCTAGTAAAACTGATTAGGAGCTAATGTATTGTTTTATCAAATTATTCCTTCAGAATACCTCTGACAGTGACAGATATGCCTGCTCCCCACTTCCTTCGTATCTGGAGGGTTCTGACTGTGTGATAGCGGAGGAGCAAAACTCACAGACACCACTTCGAGATGTCTGCTTTCACCTTCTAAAACTCTACAGTGACAGGTAAATGAGAGCCAGGCTTTATTGTCACTTGAGTGCTCCATGAGCCCCAGGGGAGTCCTTTGCTGCGTCCTTTCCCTTTTATATGTCCCCAGATTGCTGTAAGTCCATATAAACTACCAAATATAACTTAAAGTAGTTGAATGGAAAGAGCATTAGAACTAGAATTAGAAGTCTAAAAATTATTTTAATCAACTTTAATGAGTATAGTTTACATATAATAAAGTATGCAGTGTGATAAGTTTTATAGTAACTATCGCATTGTAACTACCATTACAGCTAAGCTGATATTTCCACTACCATTGAAAAACGCCTGTGTGCCCCTTTGCAATCAGTCAGATACCTATTGACTAGTTTTTTGTTACTATAAGTTAGTTTTGCTGGTCTAGAATTTTATGTGGAGATCATACTGTATGTTCCTTGTGCCTAGCTTTTTTGATTCTGCATAATAATTGTGAGATTTTTTTTCATGTTTATATGTATCAAAAGTTAGTTTTGGGTTTTTTTTAGCGGGGGTACATGATTTATGTATCTATTCATTTGTTGATGGACAGTTAGGTTTTCTTATTTTTGGCCATTATTGATAAATCTGCTATGAACGTATCCAGAAGTGATTATATCATTTTTATATTCCCACCAATAATGTGTAATATCTCTAGTTGCTCCAAATCCTCTTTAAAATTTGATATTATTAGTTGTTTAAATTTTACCATTTTATTGGGCATGTAGTATCTTGGTTTGTGTGTGTATATGTGAATCTGTGTGTACATGTTTATTAAAAAATGCAGGCGGCCGGGTGTGGTGGCTCACGCCTGTAATCCCAGCACTTTTGGAGGCCAAGGTGTGCGGATCACGAGGTCAGGAGATCGAGACCATCCTGGCTAACACAGTGAAACCCTGTCTCTACTAAAAATACAAAAAAATTATCTGGACGTGGTGGCGGGCGCCCGTAGTCCCAGCGACTCAGGAGGCTGAGGCAGGGGAATGGCGTGAACCCGGGAGGCAGAGCTTGCAGTGAGCAGAGATCATGCCACTGCACTCCAGCCTGGGCGACACAGCAAGACTCTTTCTCAAAAATAAAAAAAAAAAAATGCAGACAGCCGGGCGCGGTGGCTCACACCTGTAATCCCAGCACTTTGGGAGGCTGAGGTGGGTGGATCACTTGATGTCAGGGAGTTTGAGACCAGCCTGGCCAACATGGTGAAACCCCATCTCTACTAAAAATACGAAAATTAGCCGGGTGTTGTGGTAGGCACCTGTAATCTCAGTTACCTAGGAAACTGAGGCAGGAGAATCACTTGAACCTGGGAGTTGGAGGTTGCAGTGAGCCAAGATTGTGCCACTGCAGTCCAGCCTGGGTGATGAAACAAGACTCTTTGTCTCAAAAAAAAAAAAAAAAATGTAGGCCAGCCATGGTGGCTCACACCTGTAATCCCAACACTTTGGAAGGCCAAGGCCAGCAGATCACTTGAGCCCAGGAGTTCGAGGCCAGCCTGGGCAATATGGCAAAACCCTGTTTCTACTAAAAGTAAAAAAAAATTAGCCATGTGTGGTAGTGTGTAGTCCCAGCTACTCAGGAGGCTGAGGGTGGAGGATCACCTGAGCCTGGGAAGTCGAGCCTGCAGTGAGACATGATTGCATCACTGTACTCCAGCCTGGGCAATAGGAGTGAGAGAGACCCTGTCTCCAAAAAAGAAAGAAATGCAGAGTGGTTTATGTGTCCAACAATAATATATTAACACATGCTATTATTTCTAACCATGTAATTAGAACTATCTCAGTGTTGGTGTTTTGTTTTTTGGTTTTTTTTTGAGACAGACTCTCTCGCTCAGTTGCCCAGGCTGGAGTGCAGTGGTGCAATCTCGGCTCACTGCAAGCTCCGCCTTCCAGGTTCACGCCATTCTCCTGCCTCAGCCTCCCAAGTAGCTGGGACTAGAGGCACCCACCACTACGCCCAGCTAACTTTTTTGTATTTTTAGTAGAGACAGGGTTTCACCGTGTTAGCCAAGATGGTCTCGATCTCCTGACCTCGTGATCTGCCCACCTCAGCCTCCCAAAGTGCTGGGATTACAGGCGCGAGCCACTGCACCTAGCCTTGTTTTGTTTTTAGACAGGGTTTTGCTCTGTCACCCAGGCAGGTGTGCAGTGGAATGATCTTGGCTCATTGCAGTCTCAACCACCCGGGTTCAGGCGATCCTTTCACCTCAGCCTCCTGAGTAGCTGAGCGCTGCAGGAGTGCACCACCATACTCAGCTAATTCTTGTATTTTTTGTAGACAAGATTTTGCCACATTGCCCAGGCTGTTCTCAAGCTCCTGAGCTCAAGTGATCCACTTGCGCTGGCCTCCTAAAGTACTGGGATTACAGGTGTCAGCCACTGCACGCAGCAGAGATGTCTTCTTACATTACCTTAGAAATACTTATAGTTTTTGTTTTTTTTTTCTCTAGTCACACAAATAGCTCATCTCATTTCAAATCTTCAAAGTGATTTCTTATAAATATATATATAAATATATATGTATATTTAAATATATATATAAATATATATGTATATTTAAATATATATATAAATATATATGTATATTTAAATACATATATATATTTTCGAGACAGAGTCTCTCTCTGTCGCCCAGTCTAGAGTGCAGTGGCGTGATCTTGCCTCACTGCAACCTCTGCCTTCCAGGTTCAAGGGATTCTCCTGCCTCAGCCTCCTGAGTAGCTGGGGTTACAGGCATGCGCCACAAAGCCCAGCTAATTTTTGTATTTTTAGTAGAAATGGGGTTTTGCCATGTTGGCCAGGCTGGTCTCGAACTCCTGACCTCAAGTAATCCTCCTGCTTCGGCCTCCCAAAGTGCTGGGATTATAGGTGTGAGCCACTGTGCCTGGCCAGTATTTAACTATATTAATTATATAGAATGTAGCTTTTTATTGTAGTAAAATGTAACTAAAATTTACTGGTTTTTATTTATTTATTTTATTATTATTATTATTTTTTGAGATGGAGTCTTGCTCTGTCGCCCAGGCTGGAGTGCAGTGGCGCGAACTCGGCTCGCTGCAAGCTCTGCCTCCTGGGTTCACACCATTCTCCTGCCTCAGCCTCCCGAGTAGCTGGGACTACAGGCACCCACCACCACGCCCGGCTAATTTTTAGTAGAGACGGGGTTTCACCATGGTTTCACCATGTTAGCCAGGATGGTCTGGATCTCCTGACCTCATGATCCGCTCACCTCAGCCTCCCAGAGTGCTGGGATTACAGGCGTGAGCCACCGCGCCCGGCCAAATTTACTGTTTTAACCATTTTAAGCATACTGTTCAGTGGCATTAAGTCCATTCACATTGCTATACAATCATCACCACCCTCTCCAGAACTTTTTCATCTTCCCATACTGGAAATTCTCATTGTTTCATTTGCATTTCCCTAATGTCTAATGATGTTGAGCACTTTGTCATGTGCTTATTTACCATCTGTACATCTTTGCTAAAATGTCTATTACAGGCATGAGCCACTGCACCCAGCCTTGTTTTGTTAGCCAAGATAGTCTCGATCTCCTGACCTCGTGATCCACCCGCCTTGGCTTCCCAAAGTGCTGGGATTACAGGCGTGAGCCACCGCACCCGGCCTAAAGTCACAAAATTTATTAGCATCAAGTTATTAATAACATTTCCTTGTTAACCATTTTAAATATCTGTCGGATCTTTAACAACATCTCTTTCTTTTTGATACTGGTCATTTGTGTTCAATAATTGCGTCCTCTTTTTTTCTTGGTTGGTGTACCTAGAGTTTAGCAATCATATTGACCTTTTCAAAGAACCACCTTCTGGCCTCATTAGTTGTGTCTATTGTTTATCCAGCTCATAATGGATTACAAACCTAAATTTCAACTTAACTATAAACCTTCTAGAAGAAAACAAAGCAGAAAATTTTTGCAACTGTAGGTTAGGCAGAAGATTTCTTAGGTGGACACTAAATAACACAATTCATAAGAGAAAAAAATTGGTAAATTGGACTTCAACAAAATTTCAAAACTACTGCTCATAGAAAGACTATTAAGAGAATGAAAAGGTAAACCATAGATTGGGAGAAAATACTTGCAATTCGTAGATCTGATAGAGAACTTGTATCCAGGAATACATCAAGAACTCTGAAAATTCAGTAATAAGAAAACAGGCCAGGTATGGTGCGTCATGCCTATAATCCCAGCAGTTTGTGACGCTGAAGTGGGACGATCACTTGAACCCAGGAGCTCAAGACCAACCTGGGCAATATAATGAGACCCCATCTCTACGAAAATAAATTTCTTAAATTGGGTGGGCATGGTGGCATGCATCTGTAGTCCCAGCTACTTAGGAGGCTGAAGTGAGAGGATCGCATGAGCCCAGGAGGTTGAGGTTACAATTGAGTCATCATTATTATTATTATTTTGAGTTGGAGTCTCACCCTGTCAGAGTGCAATGGTATGATCTCACCTCACCACAACCTCCGCCTCCTGGGTTCCAGCAGTTCTTGTGCCTCAGCCTCCTGAGTAGCCAGGAATACAGGCATGCACTACCACACCTGGCTAATTTTTGTATTTTTAGTAGAGACAAGAGTTTCACCATCTTGGCCAGGCTGGTCTCAAACTCTCCTGACCTCAAGTGATCCGCCCACCTCAGCCTTCCAATGTGTTGGGATTACAGGCGTGAGCCACCGCGCCTTGCTCTATTTATTTTCTTGATCGTGATGGTGGTTTTACAGGTGTCTACATATGTTAAAGCTCATTAAAATTGTGTACTCTAGATACGTGCAGTTTTAAATATGTCAGAGAAAGAAAGAAAAGGATACTTCAAAATACCAGAAATGGGCAACAGAGCGAGACTCTGTCTCAAAAAAAAAGAAAAAAGTAATGACATTATAATGAAGGAATGGAAGGGTGAGAACTGTGAAGACTCCCTGTATCAGAATGGTAAAATACATACGCCAAACCATTACCAGCAAACCTGTTAGATCACACAACCTTAGAAGAGAAGGTGCCTTGTTTCTTTGTAGGATCTAAAGTCTGGCTGAACCCAGAGATAGATTGATAAAACATAGGCTCAGAGGGAGAGAAGGCCTATAATGCTTTCACTCGCAGGTTCTTTTATTGTCTTAGACATAAGCAGAACAGTTGACATATCAGTCCAGGCCGTCTCCTGGCTGTGTATGTTGACTCTCAACACGTTCTTTGCAGACATTATGATCTCAACCAGCTGCTGGAGCCTCGAAGCATAACAGCAGATCCTTTGGACTACCGCCTAAGCTGGCACTTGTGGGAAGTGCTGAGGGCTCTTAACTACACCCATCTCTCAGCGCAGTGTGAAGGTGTGCTACAGGCCAGTTACGCTGGCCAGCTTGAAAGTGAGGGGCTCTGGGAGTGGGCCATCTTTGTCCTCCTGCACATTGACAACACATGGTGAGTGAGAAGCCGTTGAAACCCACTGGCATCTAGCACTACAGGGCAATTCCAAAGGAATCACAGTCTTTCAGGGTTCAGTTTAGCAAGTAATTGTGTAGAATGTGTGTTAGATCCAGCGTTGTGATAAACCTCAAGATAGTTAAACCCTTAGCCTAGACTGTTTCTGTATTCATGTAAACCAGTTAAAACTGAGACTTCCTTTGATTAAGTGCCAAATTATAATATTTATCACAAAGTCTCTCAGCAGTCTGAGAAAAAAAGATCTCTGTGAACTGCATTGATCAGAGAAATTCTTCATAGAGGTAAGAGTCGAAGAACCTGTAAAATTGGAATAGGAAATAATGAAGTGGAAATGAGAGGATATGCCCAGATGGGACAATAGCATTATGCCTGGGCCAAAAAACTAGTCATTTAATTTCAGATCAGAACTATTCTCCTCATAGTGGGCTCTTTTCTGAATCCCAGATTCAGGTGAATGTGGCATGTTTAGGAATTACACAGAAATAGTGCTGTCTGAGCTGCCTCAGTGACTCCACGGCAGGGAAGTAATGGGTTAGCAAAAAGGTCCTTGCTTTTTCTGTGTCCACTGGCTTGCTTTTTCTCTGGTCATCCCTTGTCACCGACCCATTCCTTAAGCTTGATAGTACTGTATTTATTAACACAGCCTTGTGCTTAGGTATATGTGTCTTGATTCTCTGTCCTTAAAGAGAACTGGAGAAATGCCTTTTCACTGCGGTTTGAACAAGATAAGGCTGGAGATTTTTGTTAATGATAGCAGTATGGTATTTCAGTAATTACACAAAATGAACATTTATGTAGTACTTGAAGTGCTTTTACACATGTTTATATTGTATACCATATATATTAACTGTTTTATGTTCATTATGACCTGTGAGATAGACACTGTTATTATCTCTGTTTTACAGGTCAGTAACCCAAGACACAGAGCTTAACTTTTGTCCAGGGTCACACAGCTAGTAAATGGCAGAGTGAGGTTTCCAACTTGCGTCCAGAGTCTGTGCCCTTATCATTATGCTGCACTGTTGTGTTGCGTGGTATGGAAGGAAACAGGGTCTAAATTCTAGATCTACCACGTGCTCACTTTGGCCTAGGGGAAAGCTTACTTTTGACTTTGGATAAAGATACTATCTTAACTCTCTAAACCTAAGCCTTTTTTTTTTTTTTTTTTTTTTTTTGGCCTGTGAAAGCATAACATTAGTTTCTATTTAAAGGTGATTGTGAAATTAAAAAGAGTAAAAGTATAAAGCATCTAGCATAGTCTTATTAAGACTTAAGCAATTTCTCTTTCTTTAAGCAGTTTCTCTTTCTTCTTCCCCTGTAACAGGGAATGAAATGACCCCAGGCTATTTTTTTAAGTTTATTTAAACACAGTCATAAAGGATTTCACATGGTAAAAGACTGGCTTGATAGGATGGCTAATGTTTCGGAGTTGACTATGGAGAAGCAGATCTTGTTTCCTGAAAAAGAATATTAAAAAGGAGGCGGTTGTGATGACAGTGGAAGTCATTGAAAAGCTTAGGAATTCAGAAAAGAGTCCATAATGAGAATAGTTTTGATGTGAAAGTAAATGACTTGACCTCGTGATCTGTCCGCCTCGGCCTGCCAAAGTGCTGGGATTACAGGCGTGAGCCACTGCGCCCAGCCAAGCCCCAACTTTTTGAACATGAAAATACTTTATTTTATTTTTAAAAATTAATGCTATGTGTTTTTTTTTGTTTGTTTTGTTTTTGAGATGGAGTTTCGCTCTTGTTGCCCAGGCTGGAGTGCAATGGCGCGATCTCGGCTCACTGCAACCTCTGCCTCCCGGGTTCAAGCAATTCTCCTGCCTCAGCTTCTTGAGTAGCTGGGATTACAGACACCTGCCACCACACCCAGCTAATTTTTTTTTTTTTTGCAGAGACGGGGTTTCACCATGTCGGCCAGGCTGGTCTTGAACTCCTGACCTCATGTAATCCACCCACCTTGACCTCCCAAAGTGCTGGGATTACAGGCGTGAGGCACTGTGCCTGGCCAGTGCTGTCATTTTTAAAAATTAATACCGGTGTGAGATCACCTTTGATTTTTTTAGTGAAGCTTAAAGTGATCAAGACCCATAGTTTAGGCCAGGTGTGGTGGCTCACGCCTGTAATCCTAGCACTTTGGGAAGCTGAGGCAGGTGGATCACCTGAGGTTGGGAGTTCCAGACCAGCCCAACCAACATGGAGAAACCCTGCCTCTACTAAAATTACAAAATTAGCGGGGTGTGGTGGCACATGCCTGTAATCCCAGCTACTTGTGAGGCTGAGGCAGGAGAATCACTTGAACCTGGGAGGTGGAATTTGCCGTGAGCCAAGATGACACCATTGCACTCCAGCCTGGGCAACAAGAGTGAAACTCCATCAAAAAAAAAAAGACCCGCAGTTTAAGAGACTGCCCCAAGGGCCACTCTAAGCTGCCTGGGGCAGCCTTCTCCATGAATGAGGATGGGATTTATTCTAGCTTATCTCTCCCTGTAGCATACGTGAGAAGGCTGTTCGAGAGCTGCTTACCCGGCACTGCCAGCTGTTGGAGACCCCTGAATCTTGGGCTAAAGAGACTTTCCTTACCCAGAAGCTCCGTGTACCTGCCAAATGGATCCACGAGGCCAAAGCTGTGCGAGCACACGTGGAATCTGACAAGCACTTAGAGGCCCTTTGCTTATTTAAGGCTGAGCACTGGAACCGCTGCCACAAGCTCATCATCCGACACTTAGCTTCTGGTGAGTGCTGGGTTCCACATCTCCTGGAATCACCCCAAATTCCTCCAACCTCTGAACCTCCATGATGGGGTCAGACTGGAAATAAGACTCAACGTAGGACATGGCCATCTTGAATCAAATCATACTTTGCAAAAGCTCTCTGCAGAAGAGGCTTAGCCAGGATGAGGCGCTAGAGGAGCAGGGGTAGATAGCAATATTGTTATCATTTCCCAGAAATATTCTTGATGTGTGCTAATATTATTATTATTTTAATTTGTTTACTGATGGGAATTTTCTCCAGCAACACCAGAAATAATCTCCTTAAGGCCTGAAACTAGAAATTCTTCACATTTTCCATTGGAAAATTTCAGAATACAGGCATACCTCATTTTGTTGTACTTTGCAGTTACTACATTTTTTACAAATTAAAGGTTTGGAAAACTGCACAGAGCAAGTATATTAGCACCATTTTTCCAACATGTTTACTTCATGTCTGTCTCTGTTTCACATTTTGGTGGTTCTCACATTATTTCAGACTTTTTCATTACTATATCTGTTATGGTGATCTGTGATTAGCAATCTTTGATGTTGCTGTTTTGTTTTGGGGTGCCACCAACTGCATCCATATAAGATGGTCAGTTGATAAATGTGCATATTCTGGCTGCTCCATCAGCTGGTCATCCCCATCTCTTTCCCTCTCTTTGGGCCTTCCTATTTCCTAAGACCCAATAATCACGAAATTAGGCCAGTTAATAACCCTACAATGGCCTCTAAATATGTTCAAGTGAAAGGAAGAGTAGCACAACTCTAACTTTAAACAAAAGCTTGAAGTGATTAGGTGTACAGAGAGAAGCATGTTGAAAGCCAAGATAGGACAAAAGATAAGCCTCTTTGCCAAACAGCCAAGTTGTGTTAAAGGAAAGTTCTTGAAGGAAATTTAAAGTGCTACTCCAGTGAACATATAAATGATATGAAAGTGAAACAGCTTTCTGGCTGATGCGGAGAAAGTTTTTGTGGTCTGGATAGATGAAACCAGCGACAACATTCCCTTAAGCAAAAGCCTAACCTCCCTTCAGTTCTGTGAAGGCTGAGAGAGGTGAGGAAGCTACAGAAGAAACGTTTGAAGCTAGCAGAAGTTGCTTCATGAAGTTTAAGGAAAGAAGCTGTCTTTCCATCCCATTAAAGTGCAAGGTGAAGCAGGAAGTGCTGATGGAGAAGGTACAGCAAGTTACCCAGAAGATCTAGCTAAGATCATTGATGAAGATGGTTACACTAAACAACAGATTTTCAGTGTAGATGAAACTGCCTTCTATTGAAAGAAGATGCCACCAAGGACTTTCGTAGCTAGAGAAGAGAAGTCAATGCCTGGCTTCAAAGCTGCAAAGGACAAGTTAACTCTCCCTTTAGGGCTAATTCAGCTGGTGATGGTAAGTAGAAGCTCATTTACCATTCTAAAAATCCTAGGGCCCTTAAGAATTATGCTGAATCTACTCTGCCTGTGCTCTATAAACGGAAAAACAAAGCCTGGATGACAGCATATCTGTTTATAGCTCAGTTTACTGAATACTTTAAGCCCACTGTTGAAACCTGCTCAGAAAAAAAAAAAATTTCTTTCAAAATATTACTGCTCATTGATGATGCACCTAGTCAGCCAAGAGTTCTGATGAAGATGTACAAGGAGGTTAATGTTTTTATGCCTGCTAACACATCTACTCTGCAACCCATGGGCAAAGGAGTAATTCAGCTTTCAAGCCTTATTATTTAAGAAATACATTTCATAAGACTATAGCTGCCATATAGATAGCGATTCCTCTGATGGATCTGGGAAAGTAAATGAAAACCTTCTGGAAAGGATTCACCATTGTAGATGTATTTGTAGGCCAGGCACGGTGGCTCGTACCTGTAATCCCAGCACTTTGGGAGGCCAAAGCGGCAGATTGCTTGAGCCCCAGGAGTTCGAGACCAGCCTGGGCAACATGGTGAAACCCAATCTCTACAAAAAATACAAAAATTAGCTGAGCATGGTGGTGCGTGCCTATATTCCCAGCTATTTGGGAGGCTGAGATTGGCAGATCACCTGAGCCTAGGGAGGTTGAGGCTGTAGTGAGCCATGACCATGCCAGTGCATCCTTCCTGGGCAACACCGTGAGACCCTGTCTGGGGCGGATGGTGGGAGAGGAACATTTGTGATTGGCCAGGCATGGTGTTATGTTCCTGTAATTTCAGTTACTCAGGAGGCTGAGGCAGGAGTACTGCTTGAGCCCAGGAGGTTGAGGTTGCAGTGAGCCATGATCACACCACTGCACTCCAGCCTGGGTGACAGAGGGAGATCCTGTCTTAAAGAAAAGAAAAAAAAAAAAGAACATTTGGGTCCGGGCATGGTGGCTTGCACCTGTAATCCCAGCACTTTGGGGGGCCAAGATGAGTGGATCTCTTGAGCTCAGTAGTTCGAGATTAGGTTGGGCAACATGGTGAAACCCCATCTGTACCAAAAGTACAAAAAAATTAGTCGGGCCTGGTGGCACACACCTGTGGTCCCAGCTATTCGGGAGGCTGAGGTTGGAGGGAGGATCACTTGAGCCTGCGAGGCAGAGGTTGCAGTGAGCCAAGATCGTGCCACTGTGCTCCAGCCTGAGTGAGAGAGTGAGACCCCAACTAAAAAACACAGAAAACATTTGTGATTCATGGAAGGAGGTCAAAATATCAACATTAAATAACAGGAGTATGGAAGGCATTGAATCCAGCCCCCATGGATGAGTTTGAAGGGTTCAAGACTTTAGTGGGGGAAGTACTTGCAGATGTGATGGAAACAGCAAGATAACTAGAATTAGAAATGGAGCCTGAAGATGTGACTGAACTGGTGTCACTCATGAGGAGTTTGCTTTATAGACAAGCAAAGAAAGCGGTTTCTTGAGATGGAATCTACTGCTGGTGAAGATGCTGTGAACATGGTTGAAATGCCAGCAAAGGATATGGAATATTACCTAAGCTTAGTTGATAAAGCGGCAGCTGGGTTTGAGAGAACTGACTTCAGTTATCTTATTTTAAGAAATTAGCATAGCCATCACAACCTTCAGCAGGCAACACCCTGATCAGCCAGCAGCCATCAGCATCAAGGAAAGACCCTCCACCACCAGAAAGATGACTTGCTGAAGGCTCAAGTGATTAACATTTTTAGCAATAAAATATTTTTAAATTAAGGTATGTATATTGGTTTTTTAGACATAATGCTGTTGCACACTTAATAAGTGACAGTGGTATAGTGTAAACATAACTTTTATATGCACTGGAAAACCAAAAAATTTGTGATTTTATTGTGATACCTGCTTTATTGTGGTGGTCTGAAATGAAACCCACAGTATCTCTGAGGTATGCCTGTATGTGCTTTTAATTCTGAAGTCCAGCCAACATGATTTCTCCTTCCTTTCTGTCTTCCTGCCATGTCTTCTGTACTTTTGGAAACTATGCACTTGTGCAGACATTGTGCTCAATACTTTGTTTCTTCAGATGCCATCATTAATGAGAACTATGACTACCTGAAGGGGTTCTTGGAAGACCTGGCACCTCCAGAGCGCAGCAGCCTAATTCAGGATTGGGAAACATCTGGGCTTGTTTACCTGGACTATATTAGAGTCATTGAAATGCTCCGCCATATACAGCAGGTACCTGAGATCCTGAAACTGCTGCCTGATTTTCCTTTTCTCAGGCCCTTAAATCTTCAGATACCTCACAAGGCCTTAGTATATACACTTGAGAACGCACTGACAGAGATAGCACTGTCAAAGCAGGCATCTTGCTGAGGCTCATTTGATATAACCGTTTCTGACAGCTATATCGAAACTTAAAAATGCTATTTTATGTTGATTACCAACTAGTATGTGCAATAGACATTCCTGAGGCTTGTCCATAGACAGTCTCTTCCCCTTGTTCAGTCCTAGTTTGAGTGAGAAGCCCAAAGATGAGAGATAAAATAAGAATGGAGATTTGGTGAGGATAGCTGTTTTACACATCATTTGGCATGTTTTAAAATTGCAAATATGGGTTTTAAAGTCAATGTCTTCAGTCAGTTTTTTTTTTTTTTTTTTTTTTTGAAACAGAGTCTTGCTCTGTCATCCAGGCTGGAGTGCAGTGGTGTGATCGTGGCTCACTGCAACCTCTGCCTCCCAGTCTTAAGTGAGTCTCATGCCCCAGCCTCCCAAGTAGCTGGGAGTATAGGGTGTGTGCCACCACACCCAGCTAACTTTTGTATTTTTAGTAGAGATAGTGTTTCACCACATTGGCCAGGCTGGTCTTGAATTCCTGGCCTCAAGTGATCGGCCCACCTTGGCCTCCCAAATTGCTGGGATTACAGGCATGAGCTACCGCACGCCTGCACGCAGCCTTAAGGTCAGTCTTTGTAGTCGTAAAATGAGTCTCCACTGCTTGCTTATGGTGCAAAAACCAAACTCATTATAATAAATATAGGATTCAAGTCCTTTTAGAGGCTTTTACCTTTCCTGCCTTACTCCTACCACTCTTATTCCACGTTCCAGCCTTGCTAGCCTGCTGTACTCACACTAAATTACTTCTGGTGTTTCTAACAAACCATATTATGTTCCACACTACCTAGCACACTTAAACTTATCCTTTTAAGATCTAGGTTGCTGTTACCCCTACTTCTCCCTGCTTTTCCCCAGAGATAATTAATTGCACTTTCTTACTACCAAGATACTTAGTACATTATTCTACTAGTGCACCTGTCAGACCATATTGTAGTTACTTATTCATATTTCCAGGTTGCTATAAGCCCCTTTTGGGAAGGTCTTTTACGGTTACAGGCAATAGAGTGTAGAGGTTAACAGCTCAAGTTCGGGAAGCAGACTTATAGATTGAATTCGTGGCTTCCAAATTCACTGGCTATGTAATCTTGAGCAAGTTAACTACCTCCTTTGTCTCTCGTCTGAAAGAAAAAGGTGGGTGGGGTAGACAGTAGTACAGATTATAGCTCATATCTGACAGATTTTCACAAAGATTAAACAAAATCTACATGAAGTGTTTTACATAGTACCTTTCATGTACTAAATGCCTTTTTTTTTTTTTTTTTTTTTTTTTTAGGCAGAGTTTTACTCTGTCACCCAGGCTGGAGGGCAGTGGCACAATCTCAGCTCACTGCATCTCCCAGCTTCAAACAATTCTCCTGCCTCAGCCTCCCCAGTAGCTGGGATTACAGGCGTGTGCCACCACACCCAGCTTTGTGTGTGTGTGTGTGTGTGTGTATTTTAGTAGAGACGGGGTTTCACCATGTTGGCCAGGCTGGTCTCAAACTCCTGACCTTGGCCTCTACTAAATGCTTAATAATTGTTATCTATTATTATCCTCATCAAAGTTCCAACTCCTAGTACAGTGCCTGGCACATAATAGACATAATTCAATGTTTGCTGTACTTTTAGTATGAATCAAGAGCATCATTTCTAAATAATCACTTGAAGAAACCACTTTCTCGTTGAATATTGAGTAATTCATTCACACAACCTATTATGGAGAACTCACTGTATGCCAAGCACTGTAGTGGGTTTGGGGAATATAAAGGTAAACAGTATGTGTTCTGCCCTTACCAAGATAATGATTTTGTGGGGGAGATATATACAAGTAAAGCAGCAATTACTATAGCTTAATAAGTATAGGGATTAAGCAAAGGGTACTATCAATGTGCCAGCACATAGCTGGATGTGGTGGTGCATGACTGTAATCCTAGTACTTTGGGAGGCTGAGGCAGGAGAATTGCTTGAGACCAGCCTGAGCAACATAGCGAGACCCCCCTTCTCCCAAAAAAAAAAAAAAAAAGACCTATGTTACATAAAAACTCTCTAGTATTATCTTGTTCTGCTTCTTCTTCTTCTCCTTACCCTACATGTCACCATGTAAATCTCCTTTGAATTCCCACCTTTGGGAGTTTTAGCTGTCTTCTCTTTGCCTGGAAAGCTGAGCTCTCTCCTTGTTATTCAGGTCTCAATTTAAGTATGACCTCCTTAAAGAAGCCTCTCTTGGTCCTCCAGTCTCAAGTAGCTATCCAGTTTCTCTCTGTCACATCCACCTGTTTAAATTATCTACATGGCTTGTGATTTTTCAGGATTTATTACTGTTTTGTGTTTTCTTATTTATTTTCTATCAGTTTCATGAGAGCAAATAACCTGTCTTGCTCTTGATCCTCCTGCCCCCTGCACACAGCTTTTTTGGTGTTTTAGAAAAGGCTATAAACTTGGAGTCAGGGGACCTAAATTAAATGTTGGTTCTGGCTGCATTTTTTACTTCCTTGTGTGCTCTTTAGAAGTCATACCATCTCTCTGAACCCAATTTATCTTGATTTTTGGTGCTGTGTTATTAAAGCTTGCTGTATAGTTCGGGATCTGAAGACTTTTCCTAGTCCAAGGCTAGGTAACTGTGTTACCCTCCTCTTGGCTATTACTGCATAATTAGTGCCTTCTCCTCCACTAGATGGTGGTGGCTTGGCCCTGTGTCATCATCTTGGATTTTCCCCTCCCTCACCTCACTGTTGTTTCACGGTTTTGTGTAGAGTCTATAGGTGGGATTGGAGTGATAGGAACTCCCCTTGGATTAATTGGCTTCTCTGCTTCTTTGTAGGTGGATTGCTCAGGTCATGACCTGGAGCAGTTACACATCAAAGTGACTTCACTGTGCGGTCGGATAGAGCAGATTCAGTGTTACAGTGCTAAAGATCGCCTGGCTCAGTCAGGTAAGCCTCTAACCTCCTCACTCTTTCTGCCTTCTTGCTTCCTGTTTCTATGATTATTACACCCCACCCTCAGTGCCTACCACCCTTCTCCAGACCCATGCTCAGTGCGTAACTCTAGTTTTTCTCTCTAGACATGGCCAAACGTGTAGCCAACCTGCTGCGCGTGGTGCTGAGTCTGCATCATCCTCCTGATAGAACCTCCGACTCAACACCAGACCCTCAGCGAGTCCCTTTGCGCCTCTTGGCGCCCCACATTGGCCGGCTTCCCATGCCTGAGGACTATGCCATGGACGAATTGCGCAGCCTTACCCAGTCCTATCTGCGAGAACTGGCTGTTGGGAGCCTGTGAGCCCCAGGCACTCTGCATCACAGTCACATGCCCATTCACACTCACCACGCAGAGGTTCCCTGCCGCCAGAAGCAGCATCCTCCACTTGTTCAGGGCTTTTCTTAATGCTGAATGTAGCATAAGGGCTTCTGGAACCCAGAAGAGGAGACAGTTTACCATCCTCAAGATCATTCAGTGTTTTTCCTTTAAAAAAATGGTCAATAAAGCTCCTTTGGCAGAATCCCCCAAAGAACCAGGGTATTCTTTTTTCATCCCTAGCCATTCTGGATCTTGTGACCCTCCATGCCAACCAGCTACCCTACTCCTACCCTGGCCCTTTTATACTAGGACTCCTTAGGAGGAGTGAGACAGGTGATAATGGATCCTTAACAGATGAACTATCCACAGAAGGAAGAGGAATCCGTCTCTTAAGTAATTGGTTAGTTAACACTGAATTTTGGAGGCAAAGGAGGGTTGGCCTGAGTTAGGAAACAAAACGGGATCTTTCTGACACACTTAGGGCAGAAGTGAATGCCTGTCACGGAGGGATTGATCTTCAGGGCTGTTTTTGTTCCTGCCTTTAGTGTTCCATGAACACCATACCTTTGCTACTACTATGTGCAGGAACCCCTGGTCACATGTGACATGTCTGTGGGAAGCTCCCAGAGTTTGGTTTGGTCCCTGGTTTTCAGTCTTGCTGAGACTGTCTGGATTTGCCTGCAGAGTTTGGATAAAAAATGGCAGGTTGGGCAACCCTCCCTGTTCATCCCATGTTAGCTCCAAAGCATTTCCCACCCTCCATCTACCCCTTCCGGAAGCAAAAACAAACCATGACTGAGGCAGGCATGGAGTTGGGCGTTAGGGGCAGGCAGAGGGCCTTTGCTACACTGCTGACAGCTATAGGGAGCCCCAGGTAATGGCATGAGATAGCTGGTGTTAGGGCTATCTCAGGCAATGTGGCCACACCTGGGTCTTTATGCATGAAGATTATGTAAAGGTTTTTATTAAAAAATATATATATGTATAAATAAATGATCTAGATATTTTCCTCTTTTTCTGAAGCTACTTTCTTAAAAAATAAATAAAATGTTTATAGCATTCCTGGTATTGGCTTTCCCTTTGTATTTTTGAGCCTTCTTACCCTGAGGATCTTTATGGTGGCCTTGTTTGATTTAGCCTGTTTTTGAATTTGCCTTCTAAATGGAGACAGGCCATGGGCTAAAGAGAACAATTTGGTGCTAAACTGAAAGATAGATTAGCCCAAAGGCTAGATTTATAAGGGGAAATTTAGGGGCAAGGGAGTTGATTATTGATTAATACTGATTGCTGTACATATATTTATGCACATAGATTCCCGGGTCTCAAATTGCCCAATAGAATATACCATTCAAAGCCTCCTCGCTCTTCTACTATAGTGGTTTTGTTTTTAAACCTTGAGTGACGCTTCACCTTTCTAAATCAGATTCCCTTTTGTAAAGGGGATAATGATTGCTGATGTTACTTCACACAGGGCTATTTTCAAGAGGAATCAATTGAGTAGCATGAGTACTATTCCAGATCTTATTTTGATCTGTCAAGCTGAAGATGTGAGCAAATTCCAATTAAGATTAGACCAAAGACTTCTGAGACTTTCAGGAATTCAGGGATGAGAAAGCAGAGTGGGTCAGCTCTGTTGTCTGGAACTTCCATTTAACTTAGATGCCTCAGGACAGGGGTTACTCAGCTGGAATCCCCTCCACTACTGACTCGCTATGTGAACCTGAGTGAGTCACAAAACATAGTTGGACTTCCAGCAAAGAACACCTGACCTGGTTTCCTTACCAGAGGAATGTTTCAGAAAGTGAGTATGCTATAGAAATGGTTAGCTCTTAGCAGTGTTCGGAATTGTGGGCCAGGAGTGGTGGCTCACACCTGTAATCCCAGCACTTTGGGAGACCAAGGTGGGAGGATCGTTTGAGGCCAGGAGTTCAAGACCACCCCAGGCTACATGACAAGACTCTGTCTCTAAAAAAAATAAAATTAGTTGGGCATGGTGGTGTGTGTGCATAGTCCCAGCTACTCAAGAGGCCTAAGCAAGAGGATCGCTTGAGCCTAGGAGCTGAAGGCTGCAGCGAGCCATGATTGTGCCACTGCACTCCAGCCTGGGCAACAGAGCAAGAAAAAAAAGGTTCTCAATCAAAGGTTTATCATAGAAGCCATGTTGTGCATAAAAGAGAATATCAACTTCCAGTTCAAGATAAGGGTGATGAACAATCTCTTCTTTTTTTTTTTTTTTTTGAGACAGAGTCTCGCTCTGTCCCCCAGGCTGGAGTGCAGTGGGGCACGATCTGCAAGCTCCACCTCCCAGGTTCATGCCATTCTCCTTCCTCAGCCTCCCAAGTAGCTAGGACCACAGGCACCCGCCACCATGCCCGACTAATTTTTTTTTGTATTTTCAGTAGAGACGGGGTTTCACCGTGTTAGCCAGGATGGTCTCGATCTCCTGACCTCGTGATAAGCCTGCCTCGGCCTCCCAAAGTGCTGGGATTACAGACGTGAGCCACCGCGCCAGGCCTGAACAATCTCTTCCACATCCCAAAATCCCGTTGAAATAGTAAAAAATGTTTTAATTTCAAAAAAAATTCTCAAAAACATAAAACAGGAACCAGTTACCTCAACATTCGATAGATCTGTGGAATCTACAACATTCAAATAACTTATTTTCTCAACAGAACCCAAAGTTAACAGAGGTCTGGAGAATTAAATATTGGAATAATTAAGCAAAGGCCTGCAGAGTATCTGCTCTTTTTAGATGTTTCATCTTTAGCTCAGTTTTGTTAATTTGTATTTCCAGAAAATTGTTCCAGATTTTTTGTTATTCAAATAACCAGTCCTTAGACGTATTAATCAATTTTACTGGAGTTCTGTATAATCTTAATTTCTGCTTTAAATGTTCATTTCTTAGGCTTTCCTAAGGATTTGTTAAACCTTGTATTGGTTGGGCACGATGGCTCACGCCTGTAATCCCAGCACCTCGGGAGGCTGAGGAGGGAGAATCCCTTGAGCCCAGGAGTTTAAGACCAGCCTAGGCAACATAGGGAGACCTTGTCTCTTAAAAAATGAACAAAAATTAGCTGGGTGGTGTGCACCTTTAGTTCCAGCTATTCAGGAGGCTGAGGTGGCAGAATGGCTGTAGGGTATTTTGGTAGTTGTTCTTTAACAAGTTAAGGACGGTTTCCCTCTACTAGCTTGAATAAGCGAATGTTGGATTTCTGAGGCTTCAATTTGAAATGATGTGAAACGCTTGTGTGTTAGGAAGGTGGTTGGAGATAAGCAGAGTACCTGGGAGAGGGGACGGGTAGAGAAAGTGCAGGGAATCACTGGCATATCCACGATGCCCAAAGTCATGGCTATGGATGTGATTGCCAGGGAAGTATGTGCTGCTGTTGGTCAGGCAACTGGTCAGCTTGAACAAAAATAATCAAAACTCTGTGCATGATAAATACCCGTGACCTGAGGATAGCCTGGCTACTTTACTGGGACCACAGTGTAAATATTGTTGATGACCTGCTGTACCTTAGGCACCGTGCTAGACAGTGCCTTGCACTATCAGGTTATCTCATTTAAATCCTTGCAGTTTTCAAGATGAGTACTGTTAATCCCATTACCAGATTGAGAGAACAGAAACCCAGAGAGTTTAAATATCTTACCCAAGTGAGGGCGCTCATAAGACAGGGCCGAAAGTGACTGAATGCTTGCCCTCCTCTCCCACACTGCCCACAGTGTTTGGGCAAGGTGAAAAAACAGGCTCAGATGGGAATGACTGCAGGGAGTCTGAGGAGAGGATGTGGGCTCCATCTTCTGCTCCACTGGGTCATCTGGAGTGGCCTGAGGCTCAGCACTACTCCCACCAGGAGGGAAGGGCTTGCTTGACCCAAAGTGCCTAGCCTGGAGTGTCTAGTCCCGCACTGCAAGGAGAGCTGCAGGTCTAAGGCGAACCTCCACCTCCAGAATTCAGGCAATGGTGGCTAAGATGAGAGGACAGTTATCCATCCACTGACCCTGGCCCCTCACACTCTTAAGCCCTGGTCTTCCACATACCCTGACCCAGCATACCTGTACTCTCCAACACCCGAGGATGGGCCTGAGCTGAGTCTGTGTGCTGCTTTACAGAGTTTGAATAATTCAAGCCCCAGAGGCCCGAGGTATCAGTTTCCGTTGCTCGGTTGTCATAGGCACGGTGTAATTAAGCTAATGAAAGGGCAAACAGGGAGGGGCTGCGGTCCTGTGCCTCGGACGACTTTGGGCTGATCAAGGGAGGAGTCCCTGGTCCCTGTTGTGCTGAGAGAGCAGCAGGCCCATCTAGAGTCCAGGTGTGGGGAATGGAAGAAGGAAGGAATGAGGGGTGAAACAGAAGTAGGAGAAAGGGAGAGAGAGTGGAAAGAGGCGGGCAGGGGACGATCAGAGTCAGGGAGGCAGAGAGACCAAGAAAGTTACAGACGGAAAGAGAAGGAAGCAGAAACAGAGTGAAAGGCAAAGCAGGTGGGGAGCATAGGAAAGGGCAGAGGCAGAGGCCAGAAGAGGCAAGGACCAGCAGAGAAGAAGAAAGACCAAGTACTAAAATCCAGGGGCAGGCACAAATTGGAGGGTCAGAAGACTGGAGGGGCTGCAGGGCTCCCCGGAGGGTGGCTGGACCCACCAGAGATCTGTCTTACTTCTGACTTCTAGGTACTGTCCACACCATCCTTGCCAGCTGGTCCTAATTTTGCCCTAGGTCTGGCCAGGAGGCCTCACATCCAGAGACCTGCCCCGCCTCTTGCAGTGCCAGGGCCATGGGGCTCCGGAGCCACCACCTCAGCCTGGGCCTTCTGCTTCTGTTTCTACTCCCTGCAGGTATGAAGCTCAGTACACCAGCCCTGGCCTCTCCTGGTGGTGCTACTATTCCTGTTCTCCCAAAATCCCTTTCCATGTAGTCTCTCTTGTGTTTCTCCTCAGTACCTGTTCTGAGAACAAGCTCTCTATTCGGGGAGTGTGGAGGAGAGGGGTGCTGAAGTGCGTGAGAGGAGACTTGCCTGGCTAGGGTGGAAACAGTGAGCGGGGAGCTTCCAGAGACAGGGCTGGGAAAATCAGAGGGGCCAGATGTTGAAGGGCCTGCCGGCCAGGCCAGGTCTTTCTCCTGCAGATGATGGGAAGCACTGAAAGGTTTCAGCAGCATACTAGCCTGGTCAGATGTGCATGCTTAAAAGCGTGGTCTATGGGCATGGGAGGGGTAGAAGAAGGTGAGCCTTTGGGGAAAGGGAGACAGTGAAGGGAGGGCCCTGACCTGGAGGGGAGAGGGTAGACTCAAGACGATGTTTCGCAAAATCTGGAGGATTTGAATGATCTGACAGGATCTGGAGATTAACTGGATTCCCCAAGGAGGAGGCAGCAGAGGGAGAAGGGAGGGATAATTCCCAGATTTCCAACTGAGGTCACTGTTGCAGCTGAGGGCATGCTATTTGCTGAGATAGGGAACATGGGATAGGAAGCAGGTTTCAGAGCATGGAGGGAGGAAGCGAGTTCATATTTTGGACCCTCAGAGTTGAAGGTGCCTGTGGGAAACTCAGGAGTGGACTGTACTCTATTGGGGTCTGGAGCTCAGGAGAAAAATCTGGGATGAAGAAAAAGACAGGAGCCAAGGACAGGATTCATGGGAACAATGTTTAGGTCAGGGATTGAGGAAAATGTGTGTCAGTAAAGCCTGGGGAAGTGTGTTTTCAGAGTGAGGGAGTGTTCCATCGCATCAGAAGTTTTGAAGAAACCAGCTTGAGATGGAGAAGTGGAAACAGGTTTGAGAGATACTGGAGGGGGCAGAGCAGTGGGGTTCAGAATCCCTGGGTGAAAGTCTGGACTCTTGTGGCTTATTTGGGCCTCTCTAGCATTTGTGGAGAGGCAGGCAGACTCCAGGTCCTTGAAAAGGGAAGGGTGGAGGAGAAATTTGTCAGCCTGGCGCCAGAAGATAGTACCAGTTCACTCCATGGCCTTTACCTCATGTGTCCCTGCAGGCAGGCCAGGGAGGAACTAGAGCCACAGCTAGAGCAAGAGAAGGCAGACACCAGGAGGACACTCATAAGGACAGGGCCCCAGCCCTGGGAGTGGAGGGTGTGAGCAGAGGCCCTGGGACTAGGGCCTGGGATGGACAACCCTCCTTACTGACCCTCCAGAGTGCCTGGGAGCTGAGGGCCGGCTGGCTCTCAAGCTGTTCCATGACCTCTTTGCCAACTACACAAGTGCCCTGAGACCTGTGGCAGACACAGACCAGACTCTGAATGTGACCCTGGAGGTGACACTGTCCCAGATCATCGACATGGTGCGTTGTGGTGGTGGTACAGCTGTGGAGTCTTACCTGTCACAGTGTCAAGAAATGAAGGGGTGAGACACTGGGGTTATTCTCCATGGAATTCCTTTTCTGTAAATGTTAATATTAACAAAGGTAGCAGTTACAAACTGTTGGGTACTGACTGTTGGGTACTGAGTATTGGGTGCCTACCTTGTGCCCAACATTTTGTTCACCTGAACTTACTGAATCCCTGCTAAGCAGGGATTCTCACCCCATATTACTGCTGAGGAAACCGGGGCAGAAAAGAGAAGAGCCCACTAAGGTCACATGGCAAGGTCAGGTCTGGGTGGGAACTGGACGGTATGGACAAGTCAGGTTTGTGGGTGCTGACCAGAGCCCTGCAGGGGAGTGTGCACAGACAGGGCAGGATATGCATATACATGTCCACATCTCTGCCATTCCCCGCCCCCACTAGGATGAACGGAACCAGGTGCTGACCCTGTATCTGTGGATACGGCAGGAGTGGACAGATGCCTACCTACGATGGGACCCCAATGCCTATGGTGGCCTGGATGCCATCCGCATCCCCAGCAGTCTTGTGTGGCGGCCAGACATCGTACTCTATAACAAGTACTGCCTATCTGGGCCCCTCCTCTCTCTTATCCCTCTCTAGACTTGCCCTTAGCCGTGGGGGTGTAGTGATCCCCTCTCCCTACCACATAACCTGGTTGCCACGCTGCCCTGGAAGCTTTTCCCCAGGACCCTTCTAAGCTGCCAGGCACTCAGCCCCTCCATGGCACCCCCACTTTAGGCTATCCCAGGCCAGCCCAGGCTGAATGTCTCCTCGGAACCTACTGTGTGGTCCAGGGCAGATGTCTGAATCACAAGGGCCTCTCTAGGGCACACTTTTAGCTCTAAGTCTCTCAGGGCTCCCCCAAGAGCCTGTCTAAGGGTCTCTTTCCTCCAGGACATAGCCCTCTGGAACACTGCTTTATGTCTCCTTGACCAGTTCCGTGTCTCCCAGCCAGCACATAGCTCTGCATATTTTCTCTGGGGCCCTTCTACAAGTTTTGCAGATGTCCCCCAAGGGAAGTCACTGTGTGTCCCGGAGCTACCTCTGGGTTCTGCAGAGGCCTTTTTATACATCCTCTGGCTACGTCTGTGTCCCTTCTGGGCCCTTCAGGCGCCACCCCTTCCAGGCCTTGAAAGGCAGCGGGTCTCTCTAGGTGCACTCCACCCTCTGTGTTGCTTTGTTCTGAAAACAAGAATCAAATTAACGAAAAAAAAGCACAAGTTTATTTATTTATTTGAGACACAGTCTCGCTCTGTCGCCCAGGCTGGAGTGCAGTGGCGCTATCTCGGCTCACTGCAAGCTCCGCCTCCCTGGTTCACGCAATTCTCCTGCCTCAACCTCCCAAGTAACTGGGACTGCAGGCGCCCGCCACCACGCCCAGCTAGTTTTTTGTATTTTTAGTAGAGACGAGGTTTCACCGTGTTAGCCAGGGTGGTCTCGATCTCCTGACCTCGTGATCCGCCCACCTCAGCCTCCCAAAGTGCTGGGATTACAGGCGTGAGCCACCGCACCCGGCCACAAGCAGAAGTTTATTAATCTGCTGTACCCATCATGGGAGAGGCCTTAGTTCAAAAGTATTTCTCTCTGAAGGCAGTGACTTAGGGGCCTTGCTTAAATAGAAATTCAAGAAAGAGCCAGTAAGTTATAAATAGTGGCAAGACAAAGGACAGCCACCTTTAAAAGGCGGGAAAACGTGGAAAGAGGGTAAAATCTGTTTCCAGATTCCTCTGGCACCTACTGGTGCCCTTTGGATAAGCAAGTGCTGACTCCAGCAAGGAAGGGCTGATGTCCTGCCATCAGGCCAGCAGACGCTGGGGCCAGGTGCTCCCCTGCGTCGTGAGTGTCTCGAACTTAACGAGCCTCAATATTCTGGGGAGAAGTTTTGGTTTCTTTCAGCCCCTGGGGGTCTGCCCTGGGCTCCCGGCCTCCGGGGCTGCTCCTCAGGCTGGACAGCCTAGTTGAGCCCTGTCCCGCCTGCCCCCAGGGCCGACGCGCAGCCTCCAGGTTCCGCCAGCACCAACGTGGTCCTGCGCCACGATGGCGCCGTGCGCTGGGACGCGCCGGCCATCACGCGCAGCTCGTGCCGCGTGGATGTAGCAGCCTTCCCGTTCGACGCCCAGCACTGCGGCCTGACGTTCGGCTCCTGGACTCACGGCGGGCACCAACTGGATGTGCGGCCGCGCGGCGCTGCAGCCAGCCTGGCGGACTTCGTGGAGAACGTGGAGTGGCGCGTGCTGGGCATGCCGGCGCGGCGGCGCGTGCTCACCTACGGCTGCTGCTCCGAGCCCTACCCCGACGTCACCTTCACGCTGCTGCTGCGCCGCCGCGCCGCCGCCTACGTGTGCAACCTGCTGCTGCCCTGCGTGCTCATCTCGCTGCTTGCGCCGCTCGCCTTCCACCTGCCTGCCGACTCAGGCGAGAAGGTGTCGCTGGGCGTCACCGTGCTGCTGGCGCTCACCGTCTTCCAGTTGCTGCTGGCCGAGAGCATGCCACCGGCCGAGAGCGTGCCGCTCATCGGTGAGCAGCGGGGGCGCGGGGGGACCTGACGATGCGCTGGGGTCCCCCCAGGGCGGGGCCGCGACAGGGCTCGGGTCTGCGGAACGGCCCCACTGCAGAAAGTGAGAGGGGGGCGTCCTGGGAACGTGCCCTCATTTTAAGACTGAGGGGAAAGGATTAGCTCCTTCCAGGGAGAACACCCCTCACGACTTGGCCCTTGATGATGGAACATCAGTATCCCCAGATCCTAATGATAGGCAAAATCTGTCGACTGCTTGCTGCGTGCCAGGCACTCCCCTAAGCACTTGACCTTTATTAACTCAGGTAAGCATCACCACAAACCTAGGAAGTAGGTCCTCTGGGTATCCAATTTGTACAAAAAGGATTCGCATCTTGCCCCAGCTCATGCCCGTCGTTATTTGAGAGCGGGACTGTCCTGGATTGTGTATGAGTGCAGCCTCCAGCAGTGACGGGAGCAATTAGAGAGCAGTAGCTTCTGATGACCCACGTGTAGGAATGAAGGATGGGGAGAACTCGGCCCTTACCTCCTTCCTGCTTCCATCCATGGGGCTTGGAGGGTCTGGAGAGCTTCATGGTGGGCTTATTTCCATTTGTGCAGAGGTGGCTGGGAAGCTCAGGATCCACAGGCTTTTGTTTTGAGCCAGTTGGCTTTCTCTCTCTCTCGCAGGGAAGTACTACATGGCCACTATGACCATGGTCACATTCTCAACAGCACTCACCATCCTTATCATGAACCTGCATTACTGTGGTCCCAGTGCCCGCCCAGTGCCAGCCTGGGCTAGGGCCCTCCTGCTGGGACACCTGGCACGGGGCCTGTGCGTGCGGGAAAGAGGGGAGCCCTGTGGGCAGTCCAGGCCACCTGAGTTATCTCCTAGCCCCCAGTCGCCTGAAGGAGGGGCTGGCCCCCCAGCGGGCCCTTGCCACGAGCCACGATGTCTGTGCCGCCAGGAAGCCCTACTGCACCACGTAGCCACCATTGCCAATACCTTCCGCAGCCACCGAGCTGCCCAGCGCTGCCATGAGGACTGGAAGCGCCTGGCCCGTGTGATGGACCGCTTCTTCCTGGGCATCTTCTTCTCCATGGCCCTGGTCATGAGCCTCCTGGTGCTGGTGCAGGCCCTGTGAGGGCCGGGACTAAGTCACAGGGATCTGCTGCAGCCACAGCTCCTCCAGAAAGGGACAGCCACGGCCAAGTGGTTGCTGGTCTTTGGGCCAGCCAGTCTCTCCCCACTGCTCCTAAGATCCTGGGACACTTGACTTCACAATCCACAAGGGAGCACTCATTGTCTACACACCCTAACTAAAGGAAGTCCAGAGCCTGCCACTCCCCTAATTCCAAAAAAAAGAAGAACTCTACAAAGGCCAAGATCACAGAGTACAGTCTTGGAGGGACAGAATTGTTTGTGCTGGGTATTAGAGCTCTCAGTGGGGAGCACATGGGTTATAATGAGAAACTGAACTGAACTGCTGCGTTTCCTGTCTTCCTTCCTAGGTGGCTGCTTTGGAGGGCTTTGGCTCTTACCTTTCCCTGCTGAGGGGCTCAGGGAAAAGGGTCGGGGATTCTCAGTCGAGTTTCCAGAGCAGGAGGCCCTACAGACATTTGGCCCCAAATCCCTGACTCAATAAAGTAAGCGTGTACCTAGCACCTCCTCGATGCCCTGTGTTACCCATGAGGTCTGTGGTAGTGGAAGCTGGGGGTCCAGGTCTGTCTGTACTTCAGGTCTCATGGCCGCTGGCGCAAGTCCAAGTTCAAAGCCTGAGAACCTGAAGTTCTAATGTCCAATGGTAAGAGAAGGATGTCCCAGCTCCAGGAAAGAGTGTGAATTTGCCTTTCCCTTACTTTTTTGTCCTCTCCATGCCCTCCCACATTGAGCGTGGAACTTGCCACTGAGTCCACCAACTCACACGCCAATCTCCTGCTGCAAACCCTCACAGACACATCCAGAAATAATGCTTTCCCAGCTGTCTGGGTATTGCTGGTGTCCATGGTGGTGGGTTATCAGAACTTATTAATGTCACTGTCACTAAAGTTGGTATATAACCCCCCACTGCTAAATTTGATTAGCTTAAAAAAAAAAAAGAACTTAGGCAACCTAGGGAGACCCTGTCTCTACAAAAAACACGAAAATTAGTCAGGTGTGGTGGCACATATCTGTAGTCCCAGCTACTTGGGAGGCTGAGGTGGGAGGATCTCTTGAAACCAGGAGTTTGAGGCTACAGTGAGCCGTGATGAGAGGAGCCTCAGGACTCATGGATTAGAGCAGAAGTTACATCTGTGCTGACAAGAGAATGGAATTTGACCGAGGTGCCGATGGAGGACTAGCGCTCTCTCTCCCGTCTCTCCTTCTCTCTGTGTGCTGGACTTAGGCACCGTCCACCCCATTCCCACACACGGACGTTGAGAGCTTGACAGTGTCCAAGGCAGGGGCAGTGCAGGGACCAGCCATTCACAGGTATTTGTTCCTTTCTGAGTTTCACACGTTTCCTGGCACCATCTCTGTGCCTCCGACCCAGTCCCTTCCCTCAGGAAGCTCATGGTCTGATGTGGCAGACAGACATGGACATGTGGTGGTATAGGGAAGCATCCAGGGCTCTGTGGGAGCGTAGAGACAGGGTCACTACCCCAGCCAGGTGGGAGAGGTCACAGAAGGCTTCCTGGAGGAGTGAACAGAAGCTTTCCAGATGAACACGTGAGGCATCTGAGTAACACTAGCAGGTATCACGGCCAAGCGCTTTCCTCTCCAGTCACCCCCCAAATCAGCTGAAGCCCTTCCATCGCCAGGTTAGTTGCTGCCTGTCTTGAAGTACCCCCCACACCGCCGGCCCAACCCTTTATTCAGAGTCTCACTCCTACAGCCCTGGGTAAGGTTCAGTCCACAAATTGTCTCCTGTTTCTCCACCAGCCGGTCTGGCAGCTACCAGAGAAGGTCCCAGAGTTCCCTGCAGATGGGGTTGCCAGGAATCTTGGTTACACTGAAAGCACACATGGCCAACATCCTCAGGATGGGCAGAGGCAGCAGGCGAGGCTGTCCCGTGTCTCATGCATCAAAGGAGGCCTGGACCGTCTGGAAAGGCCCTCACCACGAGGAACCAGAGCAGCAGCAGCAAAGACCAGACTGCAGAGAGGGGGCTCTGACCCATGGCTGCAGGGAAAACAGGCAGAGAGGTTGGGGGAGAGAGAGAGAAAAAGAGAGGTATTTAGGAGCACAGGAGCAAAAGTGGGGACATGCAGATACAAGGTGGAGAGATTGGCAGAGTGAGCCGGACAGACTGATACACAAAATTGCCACGGGCAACAGAGATGAAGATCAAGTTTAGGGAGGAGCTGGTCCAATGGTAATGGGTTATCAGAACTTATTAACACCAGTGTCACTAAAGTTGATGTACAGTCCCCCCACTGCTAAATTTGACTGGCTTAAAAAATTTTAGGCAACCTGGGCAACATAGGGAGAACCCTTCTCTACAAAAAATACAAAAAGTAGCCAGGCGTAGTGGCATATATCTGTAGTCCAAGCTACTTGGGAGGCTGAGGTGGGAGGATCACTTGAGCCCAAGAGTTTGAGGCTACAGTGAGCTGTAGTAGTGCCACTGCACTCCAACCTGGGTGACAGACTGAGACCACGTCTCAAAAAAAATTTTTTTTAATAAAGAATTCAGGAAGGTAGACAGAGATGAGACCAATGAGAGTCCCAGTTTCTCTTCCAGAGGTCATTGGGTCTAACTTAACTGCCTTCTATTGCCACAAATAAGGTGCTGCAGAGTGGGATGAAACATGGATTTAAGATCAGAGTGGGATCTGCTGTGGCTGAACTTGGCTCCTCTACCCAAACCCTGGTAGGAGAGGTGCGGAGTGGACTAGAAGGAGAAATCCTAAACTTTTCCAGTGTCTGGAATTACATAATCAGAACCCAAAGATGCCTGGGTTGGAAGCTGGAAACCTGGCTTCTTGTCCTGGCTCTGCCATAAACTCACTGTCACCTTGAGCAAATAATTTGTCTCTGGGTCTCACTTGACCATATAAGAGGGGTAATGCCTCCTGTTCTGCCTCCTTCCCATAGATTACTGTGCAGTAAAGATGAGATGAGATGACGATGAGATGAGATGAGATGAGATGAGATGGGATGAGATGATGAGATGAGATGAGATGATGAGATGAGATGATGTCTGGGGAGGGGTGGGAACTATCCTGGTGTGGTGGTTCAGAGTTTGGCTCTTGAGCCAGGCTCTCTGGACTCCACTTCTTAGTAGCTGGGTGGCACAGGGCCAGTTGCTTCTCCTCTGCACCTTTGATTTTTTTTGTTTTTGTTTTGTTTTGTTTTGAGACAGTTTCGCTCTTGTTGCCCAGGCTGGAGTGCAATGGCACAATCATGGCTCACAGCAACCTCCGCCTCCCAGGTTCAAGAGATTCTTCTGCCTCAGTCTCCCGAGTAGCTGGGATTACAGGCATGCGCCACCACGCCCGGCTAATTTTGTATTTTTAGTAGAGACGGGGTTTCTCCATGTTGATCAGGCTGGTCTCGAACTCCTGACCTCAGGTGATCTGCCCATCTTGGCCTCCCAAAGTGCTGGGATTACAGGCATGAGCCACCACGCCCGGCCTCTCTTTGCCCCTTTGTGCTTTGGTACTTTCATCTGCAGAACAGAGGTGATGACAGTACCATTGGGGTGTGGTGAGGATGAATGGCATGATGTGCCTGGAGTGGATCAGAGGAAGCTGGGGGGTCCTTCCTGCCCACTCACAGAGTTCTGAAGGACAAAGGAGTTCTGAAGGCTTGGGGAGGAGCTGCTGTTTCTTCCCTGGAAATGGCCCATTCCCACCTAGAAACATGGTGGCCTGGGTAGGCCTTGGCACACCAAGTGTCCGAGGGAAGAGAAGAGTCATAGCTGGGGATCATCTGGTCCAATTTGCTTATTATACACACAGAGAAACTGAGGCACAGAGAAAGAATGGGTTGGTTGTAGAGAAAGTTAGAGCAGAGCCTGGACTAGAGCCCAGGCCTCCAGCACCAAAAGCCTGGCCTCATGGCCTTCAAAGGTGGGTTTGAGGGAGCCCTGAGGGCAGTAACAGAGATAGTGGGTTCTGCACTGGGAGGCAGAGAAGGACCAAAGGAGGACTTTGTGGGGAGCAGCCCTTCCGTCCCTCACCTCAGTGCAGCCTGAATCTCTCAGGGGCCTGATCAGTGGCCTTTTCCTGCAAGGGATAGGCAGATCCAGGCTGGAGAGCAGGTGTCCCTGCTCCCCCAACCATCTGCTCTCCCACACACTCATCTCCTGGCTAAGGCTGGCAACCCCAAGGTGCCACTTCAGCTAGTGCACTTTTATTATTATTATTATTAATGAAGTTGTTTCCTTATAAAAGATTCAGGTGGGCCGGGCACGGTGGCTGATGCCTGTAATCCCAGCACTTTGGGAGGCCGAGGTGGATGGATCACCTGAGGTCAGGAGTTCAAGACCAGCCTGGCCAACATGGTGAAACCCCATCTCTACTAAAAATACAAAAAATTAGCCGGGCTTGGTGGCATGCGCCTGTAATCCCAGCTGTAATCAAGAGGCTGAGGCAGGAGAATGGCTTGAACCCGGGAAGTGGAGGTTGCAGTGAGCCGAGATTGTGCCATTGCACTCCAGCCTGGGCAACAAGAGTGAAACTCTGTCTCAAAAAAAAAAAAAAAAAAAAAAAGATCGAGGTGATGGGGCCAACCCCAGAGCAGCCCGCTCATCCCTGAACTGAGTCCCACAGGTGCCCGCAGCCCTTACCTGAATTATCCAGATGGCAAGGCCCAGACTTGCACTTCTTGTCTATAGAAAAGAAACAGTAAAGAATGAAAGGCTCAGGAGCTGTCAGGATGGAAAGGGACCTCAGAGCCCTGGTGGTCCATCCCTGACTTGTTCTAGGAGAAGTTGGTGCATTTCCCCCTAATTCTGCTCTTTCATGGTGGAAGCTCCCTTGACTAGGTTCGCCTCGACCCATGAGCAGCAGGGCCAGAGGGGAGTGGGCCATCAAAGCCAGGGTCTACCCTGGGGCACTCCTGCTCCCTGGGCCTATAACTTTGCCTCCCTGCCACACTCACCTCTCCCTCTTCCATGCCTCGCCCCAGCCTGGTTTGTTTTCTTTGCATGCCCTCCTTACCTTCTGTCAACTCATGCATGCTCCTGATGTTGTCCAAGATAGGAAGTAAAGCCCATAGCCCTTCAGAAATTAAGAACCTGGGCCCATCCTCATGGTTCTTCTTCTGGCCTGTGCTGGGGACATGAACAGGAGGAGCATCCACCACTTCCTGACCACAGCCTGAGCTGGACCTTAGGGGCACAGCACCCAACTGCTGTCTCCTTGCCCCCACCACCCCAGCCAGCACACCCTTCAGCACATAATTCCTCTTCCATCTCATAAATGCACTGTTCTCAGAAACTGAGGGTGGGACTCCTACTCATTTCTGGCAACAGCTATCTAGGTGTCAATAATCTGGCTGGAAAATAATTCCCTTCCAGCCTCTGACCAGGAGAAAAGCCCGACCGGGTCTGCTTGCCCACTCAAATGGCCAGAGACCGCTGCGTTGGCCGGGAAACCTCTTCAGCCTCCCAGCAGGCAAGTGGCGAACTATGGCTTAGATCCCTTCAGGGGCGGTAAGTGCACCCTTAGATGGAAGGGGTTGGGAGCTGGTGGATATGACTTGTATTTATGTATCCCTGGGACACAGGAGATAGGGGCTTGGGTTTGCCAAAGTCCCTGGTGGATGTGGAAGGCCCACCTTCCGCACAGGTGGTGACCAGCGCTCGCCCTCCTACCTTTGATGTACTCGCAGTTGTAGGTGCTGTGCTTGCCCAGGGCTCGGAGGTAGATGCGGGCGGGGCCCTGGGCCGGTCTGCTGGCATTGATCACTTGGAAGGTCTCAAAGGGGGGGATCAGCACCTCTTCCTCTCCAGGGAAGAAGGAGTAGCCCTTGATAGGGGCCCCAAGGCAGGTCCAGATGCCAAAGAAGGTGTCCTCACCAAACTGCTGGGCTGCAACATTCTTCAGGGAGGCAGAAGCAAAGCCCCCCAGCCTCACGGCGGCCCGGGGCCCTGCTGGCCGGAAGCGCAGGCCGCGCACACCTCGGAACACCTGGTGGCACCGGGGTGGACGCTGGCCGCTGCCCAGGAGCTGCAGGGCCTCAGTCAGCAGGAAATGGAGTGTCTTGAAGGAGAAGTGGTGGAGGTAGTGGGCCCGGGAGCGGCCTGCCTCACGCACGGCTGCATTGAACTCCTTGTGCAGGGGGCTGTTGGCCGTGTAGGCCAGGAGGGCCACCCCGTGCTCATCGCGGAAGCCCAGGGGTGGCGGGGATGGACGGGTGGGGCTGAGACTCCACTCCGGCCACCTGGCCTGGCGCTCCTGCCATTGGCTGCTTGCCAGTGTCCAGCTGTCTGCATATACCTGGTTGGCCTGGAACTCCGTGTGGTTGAGATCCGGGAGAGCAGCTGTCATGGCAGCAGCACAGCCAGCGTACTGGTCGTCAAAGGAGGCCAGGGCCATGTCCAGCTGAATCTCTTGAGAGAAGAGGTCTCGTCGTGTGATGGGGTGGCTCTGGGCCTGAGGGGACAGGAATAGCAGGGACTGAGAGGATAGGCCCCTGGGAGAATGAGTCCCCTGCCATCCAGCTCTCGCCTCCACTGAGAAAGGCAGGAAGGGCCCCAAACACACCTGGTGGGGAAGGGGATTGGGAACCTCTGGCTGTAATTTCCCCAAGACTAGCATCTGGAGCTGTCCCCTTGGGCTGAGTGATCCCCAGGGAAAGCGTCAGGCATTCTTTCCTCTCTCTCTTTCTCCCTCCAGGGTTCAGAAGAAGCCGATGGCTCAGTTCCCTGCTGGGGTGGGAACAGTGGGGGATGCCCATACCTGAAGTGCTTCCATGAGGCCCACAGACACAAGAAGCAGAGACATCATAGCAGGCATCTGCATGCTGGTGACCCTGGGCCAGTTGCTGTCTCTTTTTGGGTCTCAGTTTCCTCATCTGGAAAATTGCAGTGTTAATCTGTATAGTTTAATAAACATGAATCGACACTTAGTCTGTGCCATTCCTAGTGCTTGGCACTGAGAGTCATAAGACAGACTTGGAGGCTCAGAAGAGAGAGGACCCTTCTTGCTGAAAGGAACATGAGTGACTTCCTGGAGGAGTGACGTGAACAGGGTCTTGTAGGATGAACAGGAGACTAAGATGTCAGCAAGTGGAGACTGGGAGAGAAAAGACTGGTGTTTGGGGTGGGAAAGGACTTTTGTGCAGCAGGAATGGAAAAAGCAAAGGTATTGGAGGTGGGAACTGAGGATGTAAAGAGAGAAAGACATGTCATCTAGGCTGGCAGAGCTTGCGGGGTAGGAACGTTGGGAAGATGGGCCAGTCATGAAAGGACTTGACAGCCACAGTGAGAGACCTGGGCTTCACCTCGCAGGGGTTGTGGGTTTTGGGACAGGGGCAGATCCAGGAGTGTTCAGCTGGTGGGGCCTTAGCAGGATCTCCAGGGACAGACTTAGAGCAGGGCTTGGTCCACCAGTTGCCCCCACTCCCTGCAGTCCTCTTGTGGAATGAGCCTTCGGTGCTTCCAGGGAGGGACAGATATAAACCCTGGGTGCTGGGGGAAGAGGGGATCAGAAGAGCAGGAGAGGACAGAGGATACCAGTTTCCCTAAGAGAAGCAGCAGGAACCACAAGCCTTCCACACCCTCTCTGTTGGGGGACAGGTGGAGTGCCCAAAGTGGTTCCAGGAAGAGGGTCTCCAGGCATTGGGTCTGGATTGGAGCAGGCAGTTTCCTTTCTTTTCTTTCTGTCTTTTTTTTTTTTTTCCTGAGACCAAGTCTCACTCTGTTGCCCAGGCTGGAGTGCAGTGGCGTGATCTCCGCGCACTGCAACCTCCACCTCCTGAGTTCAAGTGATTCTTTTGCCTCGGCCTCCGGAGTAGCTGGGACTAGAGGTGCCCGCCTCCACACCCAGCTAGTTTTTGTATTTTTAGTAAAGATGGGGTTTCACCATGCTGGCCAGGATGGTCTCGAACTCCTGAACTCAGGTGATCCGCCCGCCTCAGCCTCCCAAAATGTTGGGATTACAGGTGTGAGCCACCATGCCGGCCTTATTGTCATTTTTTTAAGAACTGAAAGGAAACATGCTTACACATACACATTTTATTACCTTTTTTCCTCAGGAAAAAAATATTAACTTCCTTCCATGTCAGTACATAAATATCACCCTGCTCACATAATGGCAGCTTGGTTTATCTCATGGTATAAACCATAATTAACCATTTCATACTTATGAACACTTAGGTTTCTTTCCTAATTTTAAAATATTATACATAATACTACAGTGAATATTTAGGTATATAAATCCTTGTCTTATGTGTGTGCATGTTTTTATAGGAAAGATTTTGAGAAGTAAAATGAGATTTAAAGAATATGAATATTTTTTATTTTGACAGAAACTGCCACCCCACCAACAATGGATGAGAGTGCCCTTTATTCCACATCTTTGCCAGTGCTGAATATGATTGATCTCTTTTTAATTTCCATTTAACTGGTAGGAAAAATGGTATCTACTTTGTTTGTTTGTTTGAGGCAGGGTCTTGCTCTGTTGGCCAGGCTGGAGTGCAGTGGCACAATCATAGCTTACTGCAGCCTTGACCTCCTGAGCTCAATCGATCCTCCTGCCTCAGCCTCCCGAGTAGCTGGGAGTACAGGCACACATCACGATGCCTGGCTTATTTTTATATTTTTTGTAGAGGTGGGGTTTTGCCATGTTGCCCAGGCTGATCTCGAATTCCTGGGCTCAAGCATTCTACCCACCTTGGCCTCCCAAAGTGCTGGGATTACAGGCGTGAGCCACAGCTCCCAGCCTCTGTTTTCTTTCTGTACACAAATGGTAATATAGTCAATGGGTCTCTATGTTTTGGAATCTGATAAAAGCTGAAACCTCCCTTCAGAAAATGAATATATGCGCCTTCACACAAATGTTACATAAATATCAAGGTGGTTATGCCTCTGCCCCCAATCTCATTTAGGTTAAGCATCGCTGCTTTATCATCTCCTCTGGCTCTGGGGAGACCTAAGTTTGGATAGTTCAGTGACTCTAAGACACTGGGATTCTATGTGTCTATAATTTCATTAATCTTCAAATCTAAGATCCTATAATTGCCAATACACAATTTAAATGTGAAGTATGAGCTTCTCTGGACAATGGGGTTAGCAGTAGTTTTTACCAAATTCCACATGTCCAAAATGGAGCTAATTATCTTCTCCCCCTCAAAAGCTGCTTACTCATTTATTCAACAATTTTTTTTGTTATTGTTGTTTAGCATCTGTAGCATGTCAGGCATTAAGGATAAAATTATGAACAACAGCCAGCCATGGTGGCTCCAGCCTGTAATCCCAGCACTTTGGGAGACTGAGGCGGGAGGATTACTTGAGCCCAGGAGTTTGAAACCAGCCTGGGCAACATTGTGAGACACCATTGCTACTAAAAATAAAAAAATACATCCGGACAACTCCGGGAGGCTGAGGTGGGCGGATCACCTGAAGTCAGGAGTTCAAGACCAGCCTGGCCAATGTGGTGAAACCCCATCTCCACAAAAATACAAAAATTAGCTGGGCATGATGGCAGGTGCCTATAATCCCAGCTACTCGGGAGGCTGAGGCAGGAGAATAGCTTGAACCCAGGAAGCGGAGGTTGCAGTGAGCCAAGATTGTGCCATTGCACTCGAGCCTGGGCGACAGAGCGAGACTCCGTCTCAAAAATTTAAAAAAAAAATAAATAAATAAATAAATAAATAAGCCAGGCTACAGGTGTGGTGGTGCATATCTGTAGTCCCAACAACTCGGCAGGCTGAAGGTAGGAGGATTGCTTGAGACCAGGAGGTTGAGTCTGCAGTGAGCTATGAAAACCCACTTCCCTGGGCCGGGCGCGGTGGCTCACGCTTGTAATCCCAGCACTCTGGGAGGCCAGGGCGGGTGGATCACCTGAGGTCAGGAGTTTGAAACCAGGCTGGCCAACATGGTGAAACCCCATCTCTACTAAAAATACAAAAAATTAGCTGGGGGTGGTGGTGTGCGCCTGTAATCCCAACTACTCGGGAAGCTGAGGCAGAAGAATCTCTTGAACCTGGGAGGTGGAGATTGCAGTGATCCGAGATCGCACCATTGCTCTCTAGCCTGGGCGACAAGAGTGAAACTCTGTCTCAAAAAAAAAAAAAAAAAAAAAAAAAAAGACTTGAGCTCTTGTCTGTGGTCTCTTGAAGTCCAGCAAGGAGGCTAGAGCTGCTGTTACTAGTTCCTCACTTTCCTGTGTAGAATCCAGTCATGGGCTCAGGTGGGGCTTTTCTCATTCTATGCACCCCATGAGAGGAACACATGCCCCAGGACTGGTGCCCTAAGGCTTTGACCATTGTGACTGGCTCATGGATGGGCACATGACCCAAGAAGGCCAATCAGAGGCCTTCCTGCGAGTTGATCTATGGATGCAGGGTAAAAGAGAGTGTACCTGACACTGTGGATTCCTCAGCCCATATTCCCGGAGACTGTCTTCGAGTCCACATGCAGGTGCAGTGGATAGTTCTCATGCAGGCTGTCAGCCTCCCACTTCTAGGGCTCACATTTTTCTGTGTCTGAAGCATTCTCCATCACCCTGGGAGCCTGTTTTTTGTGAGCACAGGGCAGGCCAAAAGTGTAAGGGATTTAATATTCCCAAGGACAGCCTTCAACCAATGAGGGCTGGAAGTCAGACTTCCTGTCCCATAGAGGGTCCCCAGTGGGACTAGTTGATCACAGTGGTAACAGGCTTTTAATTGGCTGCTTTTCTCTTCTCTGTCTGACTTTGCCACTCCCCGACTTGTATTTCTTGGGATCACTTTACAAAGAAGCTCACTGCACCCATGTACTTTTCTGTGGGTCTGCTTTTGGGGGAAGGACACTGAGAGTCTTTTCTTTGGAAGATTCTTCTTTAGTCTGGACCCCCAGAATGAACACATGAGGAACAGACCTGAGCCCAGCCCAGAGCAAGGAAGACCCCAGCTGAGCCAGACCGGCGGCCTGAGCAGAGCTGCCCAACCAAGTCCAGTTTAGATAAGCCACTTGCCGTCAACCCAGAGACCATGAGCCTGGGAGTAAATGTTTGTTTGCCACTGAGATTTTGTGGCACATGGCAAAATGGTTATGCAGCAAAAGCCCACTGGGCCAGCTGTATCTCTCATTGTGTCTCCACAGCTCTGTTTCTGTCTGCATCTGCTCTACAGTAAACAAGATAGATCAGAGGCTTGAGGGGAGGAGAGGCTTGAAGGCAGACTGAGGACATGGAATTAGTGGACCTGACTAAGAGAATGGCAGTGAGGATAGACAGAGTTAGGAGGTGGAATTTACAAGACTTGATGTCTGATGGGCTATAGGGGACGTGAGAGAGGGAAAAATCAAGGATGACACCCAGGTTTCCATTCTTTAAACTAGAAACACGCAGAGTAGATTTTAAAAAAATATGAAGCTCCTCTTTTCATGCGCGTCCGTGTGAAGAGACCACCAAACAGGCTTTGTGTGAGCAATAAAGCTTTTAATCACCTGGGTGCAGGTGGACTGAGTCTGAAAAGAGAGTCAGCGAAGGGAGATAAAGGTGGGGCCGTTTTATAGGATTTGGGTAGATAAAGGAAAATTACAGTCAAAGGGGGGTTGTTCTCTGGCAGTCAGAGCGGGGGTCACAAGGTGCTCAGTAGGGGAGCTTTTGAGCCAGGATGAGGCAGGAGAAGGAATTTCACAAGACAATGTCATCAGTTAAGGCAGGAACAGGCTATTTTCACTTCTTTTGTGGTGGAATGTTATCAGTTAAGGCAGGAACCGGTCATCTGGTTGTGTACGTGCAGGTCACAGGGGATATGATGGCTTAGCTTGGGCTCAGAGGCCTGACATTCCTGTCTTCTTATATTAATAAGAAAAATAAAATGAAATAGTGGTAAAGTGTTGGGACAGCGAAAATTTTGGGGGATGGTATGGAGAGATAATGGGCGATGTTTCTCAGGGCTGCTTCGAGCAGGATTAGGGGCGGCGTGGGAACCTAGAGTGGGAGAGATTAAGCTGAAGGAAGATTTTGTGGTAAGGGGTGATATTGTGGGGTTGTTAGAAGAAACATTTGTCGTGTAGAATTATTGGTGATGGCCTGGATACGGTTTTGTACGAATTGAAAAACTAAATGGAATAAGAGAAGGAGAAAAACAGGTATAAAAGGACTAAGAATTGGGACGACCTAGGACATCTAATTAGAGAGTGCCTAAGGAGATTCAGCATAGTCCTGCCAGCAAAGATTATTTATTTACTTCAAGAGTTTAGAGTGGCGGTTTGGGGATAGCACCAGGAGATATCAGCTGTGATGGCTTGGAGAAACAGTGTAAACTGGCAGTGTAAACAAGAGCAGGGCATGTATGAGTAGTTGAGAACGGTGAATAGGACTATGACTACACAGAAGATAGTAGGGATGACAAGTTTTTTTGGGGCACAGTCTAAGTTGGTCTGGTGTCTGGAATTAGACTGGGGCCTAATAAAAAGGAGCATCTATACAGGAGCTCAAATGGGCTGTATCTTGTAGCATTCTGAGGACAGGTCTGACTTCTGAGAAGGGAAAGTGGTAGAAGTATTGTCCAGTCCTTTTTAAGTTGGTGGCTGAGCTTGATGAGGTGTGTTTTTAAAAGACCTTTAGTCTGTTCTACTTTTCTTGAAGACGGAGGACCGTAAGGGATATAAAGGTTTCACTGAATACTAAGAACCTGAAAAACTGCTTGGCTGATTTGACTAATAAAGGCTGGTCTGTTTTCAGACTGTATAGAGGTGGGAAGGCTAAACTGAGGAATTATGTCTGACAGAGGGGAAGAAATGACTGCGGTGGCCTTCTCAGACCCTGTAGGAAAGACCTCTACTTATCCAGTGAAAGTGTGTACCTAGACTAAGAGGTATTTTAGTTATCTGACTCGGGGCATGTTGAGTAAAGCTAATTTGCCAGTCCTGGGTGGGGGCAAATCCTCGAGCTTGATGTGTAGGGAAGGGAGGGGGCCTGAATGATCCCTGAGGAGTAGCAGAATAGCAGATGGAACACTGAGAAGTGATTTCCTTGAGGATAGATTTCCACGATGGAAAGGAAATGAGAGGTTCTAAGAGGCGGGCTAGTGGCTTGTACTATAGCATAGCCTGCCTTTGCTGGTGTGTGGCGATTAGGCCTGGTGGAACTGCCATCAATAAATCAAGCGTGATCAGGGTGAGGAACAGGAAAGAAGGAAATATGGGGAAACGGGGTGAATGTCAGGTGGATCAGAGACATACAGTCATGGGGGTCAGGTGTGGTATCAGGAATAATGTGGGAGGCCGGATTGAAGTCCGGGTCAGGAACAATGGTAATTGTGGGACTTAACATAGAGTGAGTATAGCTGAAGGAGCCGGGGATCAGAAAGTATATGCATCAGGTATGAGGAAGAAAATAGATTTTGGAAGTTATGAGAAATGTGAAGAGTGAGCTAAGCATAGTTTGTGATTTTGAGGGCCTCTAAAATTATTAAAGCAGCGGCAGCCGCTGCACGCAGACATGAGGGCTAGGCAAAACAGTAAGGTCAAGTTGTTTGGACAGAAAGGCTACAGGGTGCGGTCCTGGCTCTTGTGTAAGAATTCTGACCGCACTAACCATGCCTAGGAAGGAAAGGAGTTGTTGTTTTGTAGAAGGGATTGAGGTTTGGGAGATTAATCAGACACTATCAGCAGGGAGAGCACGTGTGTTTTTATGAGAATTATGCCAAGATAGGTAACAGATGAGGATGAAATTTGGGCTTGACTGAAGTAATGGAAGCTGTCTGTGAAGCCTTGCGGTAGTACAGCCCAGCTAATTTGCTGAGCCTAATGGGTGTCAGGGTCAGTCTAAGTGAAAGCGAAGAGAGGCTGGGATGAAGGGTGCAAAGGAATAGTAAAGAAAGCATGTTTGAGATACAGAACAGAATAATGGGTTGTAGAGGGAGGTATTGAGGCTAGGAGAGTATATGGGTTTGGCACCATGGGGTGGATTGGCAAAACAATTTGGTTGATAAGGCGTGGATTCTGAACTAACCTGTAAGCCTTGTCTGGTTTTAGGACGGGTAAAATGGGGGAATGGTAAGGAGAGTTTATAGGCTTTAAAAGGCCATGCTGTAACAGGCGAGTAATAACAGGCTTTAATCCTTTCAAAGAGTGCTGTGGGATGGGATATTGGCATTGAGCGGGGTAAGAGTGATTAAGTTTTAATGGGATGGTAAGGGGTGCATGATCGGTCACTAAGGAGGGAGTAGAGGTGTCTTATGCTTGTGGGTTAAGGTGGGAAGATACAAGGGGAGGATGTGAAGGAGGCTTTGAACTGGGGGAAAAGGTGGCAATGAGGTGTGGCTGTAGCCCAGGAATAGTCAGGGAAGCAGATAATTTAGTTAAAGTGTCTCTGCCTAATAAGGGAACCGGGCAGGTGGGGATACTTAAAAAGGAGTGCTTAAAAGAGTATCGTCTCAGTTAGCACCAGAGTTGGGGAGTTTTAAGAGGCTTAGAAGCCTGGCTGTCAATACCCACAACAGTTATGGAAGCAAGGGAAACAAGCCCTTGAAAAGAAGGTAATGTGGAGTGGGTAGCCTCCATATTGATTAAGAAGGGGACGGACTTACTTTCCACTGTGAGAGTTACTCAAAGCTTGGAGTTCCTGATGGTCTAGAGGGCTTCCAAGGCAATTGGGGAGTGTCAGTCTTCAGCTGCTAAGCCGAGAAGATCTGGGAAGGAGTCCGTCAGAGAGCCTTGGGCCAGAGTTCCAGGGGCTCTGGGAGTGGCTGCCAGGTGAGTTGAACAGTCCAATTTTCAGTGGGGTCCCACACAGATGGGATACGGCTTAGGAGGAATCCTGGGCTGTGGGCATTCCTTGGCCCAGTGGCCAGATTTCCGGCACTTGTAGCAAGCTCCTGGGGGAGGAGGTTCTGGAGGAACCCCTGGCAGCTGCAGTTCAGGCGTGTGGAAGTTCTTGTGTGCTGGACATGTGGCTGGGGTTTGTCTCACAGTGGAGACAAGTAGTTGCAACTCAGAAATACATTGCTACTTGGCTGCCTCTATTCTATTATTGTATACCTTGAAGGTGAGGTTAATTAAGTCCTGTTGTGGGGTTTGAGGACCAGATTCTAATTTTTGGAGTTTTATTTAATGTTGGGAGCAGATTGGGTAATAAAATGTATATTGAGAATAAGACGGCCTTTTGTCCTTTTAGGGTCTAGGGCTGTAAAGCGTCTCAGGGTTGCTGCCGAACGAGCCATGAACTGGGCGGGGTTTTTCTTATTTGATGAAGGAGCCTAAACGCTCACTGATTTGGGAGAAGTCGGATAAAGAAAAAGGAGCATTAACCTTGACTACGCCTTTAGCTTCAGCCACCTTTTTAAGAGGAAATTGCTGGGCAAGTGGGGGAGGGCTACTCACGGAATGAAACTGTAAGCTGGACCGGGTGTGAGGAGGGGAGGTGATAAAAAGATTACAGGGTGGAGGAGCTGAGGCTGAGGAAGAATTGGGACCTAGCTCAGCCTGGCGAGGAGCAGCCTGGGGAGGAGGGGAGACGTCAGACGGATCTGTAGAAAAGGAAGATTAGAAAGACTCAGCGACGCTTGGGGTTGGGACTGAGGGGACAGGCGGGAGGGAAAGAAGGAAGATTTGGGACAAGTTGCATTGGGCAGAGACTAGAGAGGGACCGATGTGTAAAAGAATGCCTGGACGTCAGGCACCTCAGACCGTTTGCCTGTTTTACGACAAGAAATATTTAGATCTTGCAGGATGGAAAAATTGAAAGTGCCATTTTCTGGCTATTTGGAACCACTGTCGAGTTTGTATTGGGGTCAAGCAGCCTTGCAGAAGAAAATAAGGCATTTAGGTTTTAGGTCAGGTGTGAGTTGAAGAGGTTTTAAGTTCTTGAGAGCACAGGCTAAGGGAGAGGGAGGAATGGAGGGTGGAAGGTTGCCCGTAGTGAAGGAGGCAAGCCTAGAGAAAAGAGAGAGTAGAGAAACGGAGGGAAGGGGTTCGGGGGTTCTTACCCTCCAGAAAAGCGGGAAAGGGGTCAGGGCGTGGAAATAAGGGATTGGGGCGCAGAGATAAGAGGTCAGGGCATGGAAATAAGGGATTGGGGCACAGAGATAAGAGGTCGGGGCACAGAAATAAGGAATGGGGCACAGAGATAAGAGGTCGGGGCGTGGAAATAAGGGATGGGGCACAGAGGTAAGAGGTCAGGGCATAGAAATAAGGGATTGGGGCACAGAGGTAAGAGGTTGGGGTGTGGAAATAAGGGATTGGGGGTTCTTTCCTCCTAGAAAAGTGGGACTTGCCGCTAAGGGTGAAGGAGAAGGGGTTGAGGAGTTTTTGCCCCTCCCCCAGAAAAGCAGAGAAGGGGTAGAGACACAGAGAAAAGGGTTGGGGTACTTGCCCCTCCTCCAGAAAAGCGGGACTTGCCACTAAGGGTGAAGGACCAAGGCAGGCGTCACTGCATGATCTGACACCTCTGAAACGTGGGTGAATAATCAGAGAGGTGTCCCTGCAATGATTAAACACCAAGGGAAGGCTGCCTTCCCAGTCCGTGACCGGCGCTGGAGTTTTGGGTCCACAGATAAAACGTGTCTCCTTTGTCTCTACCAGAAAATGAAAGGAATTGAAATTAAGAGAAGGGAGAGATTGAAGTGTGGCACCAAGATTGAAAGGGGAAAGAGGTTGAGGGATAGTGAGGGAGATTGGAGAAGTGAGTAAAAAGAGTCCGCTTACTGGATTTGAAATTGGTGAGATGTTTCTTGGGCTGGTCGGTCTGAGGACCTGAGGTTGTAGGTGGATCTTTCTCACAGAGCAAAGAGCAGGAGGACAGGGGATTGATCTCCTAAGGGAGGTCCCCCGATCTGAGTCACGGCACCAAATTTCATGCGCATCCATGTAAAGAGACCACCAAACAGGCTTTGTGTGAGCAATAAAGCTTTTAATCACCTGGGTGCAGGTGGACCGAGTCCGAAAAGAGAGTCAGCAAAGGGAGATAAGGGTGGGGCCGTTTTATAGGATTTGGGTAGATAAAGGAAAATTACAGTCAAAGGGGGGTTGTTCTCTGGCAGGCAGAGTGGGGGTCACAAGGTGCTCAGTAGGGGAGCTTTTGAGCCAGGATGAGGCAGGAGAAGGAATTTCACAATACAATGTCATCAGTTAAGGCAGGAACCGGCCATCTGGATGTGTACATGCAGGTCACAGGGGATATGATGGCTTAGCTTGGGCTCAGAGGCCTGACACCTCTTTTATTGCCCATCTTCTTTTATTGCCCTCTTTTATTGCCCTCTATCTTCTTCCACCATTCTTACATGACTGCAGAGTGTCCTGCTCCAGCACAGCCCTGTGCAACTTTACTTTTTTTTTTTCAGCCTCATTGAAGTATAATTGGTATACAAAAAACTGCACGTAATTAATATATACAATTTGGTGAGTTTGGAAATAAGTATACACTCATGTTACCATTCCCACAATCAAGGGAATAAACATGTTCATCACTTCCAAGTTTCTGTGTATCCCTTTGTTTTCATTTTATTTTTATTTTTATTTATATATTATTTATTTATTTTGAGACAGGGTCTCACTCTGTCGCCCAGGCTGGAGTGCAGTGGCGCAATCTCGGCTCACTTCAACCTCTGCCTCCCGGGTTCAAGTGATTCTCCCACCTCAACTTCCCAAGTAGCTGGTATTACAGGTGCCCACAAGCACGCCCAGCTAATTTTTGTATTTAGTTGAGAAGGGGTTTTGCCATGTTGACCAAGCTGTTCTGGAACTCCTGACCTCAGGTGATCCACCCGCCCAGGCCTTTCAAAGTGCTGGAATTATAGGCCTGAGCCACCGCACCCAGCCTTGTTTTTGTTTTTTTTTGTTTTTTTGTTTTTTTTGAGACGGAGTTTTGCTCGTTGCCCAGGCTGGAGTGCAATGGTGCAATCTTGACTCACTGCAACCTCTGCCTCCCGGGTTCAAGCAATTCTCTGCCTCAGCCTCCCCAGTAGTTGCGATTACAGGCATGTGCCATCATGCCTGGCTAATTTTATATTTTTAGTAGAAATGGGGTTTCTCCATGTTGGTCAGGCTGGTCTCAAATTCCTGACCTCAGGTGATCCGCCGCCCGCCTCGGCCTCCTAAAGTACTGGGATTACAGGCATAAGCCACCGTGCCTGGCCTGTTTTTATTTTTATTTTGTTTTGTTTTGTTTTTGGTTTTCTTGTAGCAAGAACATTTAATGTGAGATGTACCCTCTGTACACATGTTTAAGTGCACAATGCCTTATTGTTACTATAGGCACAATGTTATACCAGAGTAGACTGGAAAAGCTCATCTTGCTCATTATTGTAGTCCCAGTACAAAGCAGGTGCTCAGTAAAAATGTATTGAATGAATGATCGGGTTTGGAGGGGAAATGGTGAGTTCACTTTGGGAAATGTGAACTCCCTGAAGCAGATGTCCAAGAGGTAGCAGAATGGACAATGAAGGAGACATCTGAGAGTCACAGGTGATTGAAATCAGGGAAGAGATGAGATCCCCAGAGCAAGGGAAAGAGAAGGCTGAAAGGCAGAGGGTGAGCTGCTTGATTGATGAAGCCAGAGGTCAGGTGGAGCCGCACTCCTCCTTGGCTTTCTAGAGGCTCTTTGCATCTGGCCCTTGGGTTCCGTGAGATACCCTGGTATCCTTGTGATAAAATCCTCTTTAGGCTTAATCTAGCTCAGGGTGGCTCCTGTTAATTTGCCATGGCAAGTCTCATGTGATAAACCATCCCCATTATTCACCCAGTCACCCATGATGGTCCCCTGGGTGTCCATTCAGTCAATCATTCGTCAAACATTCACATAGTTGCCAACTAACGCTGGGTGAGATAGGGGTCCATCCTAGATTCTCCTTCCCTTCAACATCCACACCCCCTGCCCTGGCTCAGGTTTGCCCCTTCCTCCTCGCTGATCTCCCCGCCTCCACAGTCAGCCCCAATAACCTGCCTGCCCAGGGAGAGCAATGTTTCTAAAGCACAACTCTGGTCATGTTCCTTACATGCTTAAAAGCCCTCTGTGCCAAAACTGACCGGAAGAAATATCTCAAAATATAGAGTAAAAATGCAGAGATGAAAATCATGAGGGAAGAGATACAAACACATCTAGAAAAAACAAAACAAAACAAACAAACAAAACATCCCTCCATACCCTAAGGACAGAGGCCAGCGTCCTTATCCTGGCCCTCTGCACCCTCTGCAGGCTCGCACCTGCCACTCCTGCTTGGCTTCTGTAGTGCAGAACAACGTCGCAGGTGCGGCTCCGTGGTTACCCTCCCTGTGGCTCTGCACACATCACCCCTCTCCTTGGGACACCCTTCTCCTGGATACCTACTCTTCAAGGCTTAACCCGAGGGCCACCTCCTCCAGGAAGCCCTCTGACTCCTCTGGGCTCTGGTATCACCCTGTGCTGTCCTCTGTCACTGTCCTTATCACACTGTGCTGCCCTTATATGTGCCTGGCTCCTCTTCTGGTCAGTGAGTTCCTTGAGGGCAGGGACCATGTATGCCAAGGCCAGGGACTGGGGAGGCCCCAGCATGTTTGCTGAGAGTCTGAGGAACTTTCTCAGCGCAGCTAACAGTGTAGACCACTGCAGAGCAGGTGGGTGGCTGGCCTTGGTGACCAGTGTCAGGGGAGATGTGGTGGGAACCGGAGGGATGGGGTGGGCATGGGCCCAAGGAGCTGGGGATGCTGAGCAATTCCTTTTCTAGCCCAAGGGAGCTGCGCTTCTGTCCTCCCTCTCATCCTGCTCGGGGCAATTCTGTCATCAGTTTCTCATCCAGGCCCTTGCTGAACATACCCTCCTGGGAATGTGACCCCAAATCTCCCCACAGGAATCCCAAACTTCCCACGGCCCCCAACCTTCCTAGGTATCCCAAACTTCATCAAAGTTTCCTGGAAACTTTTTCTCACGACTCCTAAAATTCCCCCGTTCATCTCCCAAACTTCACCTCAAAACCACTTTTCCTGCCCAGCACCCAGGAGGAGAGTGGTGCACTCCTTACCTAGGCCTTGTCCTGGGTGGGGAAGCTGCTGCTGATCTCCACCATGGCCACCAGGAGAGGGGAGGACAAGTTTCTTTTTGATATGGTTAATCCCCACCCCTTGAACCTCCCCCACACAGCTGCTCAGAAACGCGACACTCCCCCATCTATTTCTGGATGTCTCCTCAGGGCTCAGGAACACCAGCCTCTGCCCAGTCTGACCTGCCCAGTGTTCTTCTAAGGGAGGAAACCATACCTCATATTGTCTTATGTCCGATTTCTGCCTCCAAAGAAAGAAGAAGTGAACACTAAAAGGCAGAAATGAAATCCACAAGCAGACAGCCCGGCGCCACACCCTGGGCCTGGTAGTTAAAGATGGACCCCTGACCTAATCGGTTATTTGCATAAGAAAAGCACTGTGAAGATCCCTGTCCTGTTCGGTTCCCTTCTAATTACCGGTGTGTGCAGCCCCCAGTCACGTACCCCCTGCTTGCTCAATCGATCACGACGCTCTCACGCGGACCCCCTTAGAGTTGTGAGCCCTTAAAAGGGACAGGAATTGCTCACTCAGGGAGCTCGGCTCTTGAGACAGGAGTCTTGCCGATGCTCCCAGCTGAATAAACCCCTTCCTTCTTTAACTCAGCATCTGAGGGGTTTTGTCTGAGGCTCTTCCTGCTACATTTCCCACAAAAAAGGGAATCCCTGAAGCCAGAGAGGAGGTGGACTGAAGCACTGGGGATCCAGGCTGGGACAAGTGCCTCCTCACTGGCTGTGGTCCTGTACTCTGGTCAGCCAAGGAGGAGGAAGAGAGGAGGAAGCTTCAGCACCCCGACCTCAGAGAGCGTCTCCTTACATTTTGTACCTTTCACACAAACACTGAGACTTAGCTAAGGTGCCAGGAGAGATTCGAACTAAGGAGGCTGGATTCTGAGTCCCAGTTCCAGCTCTGACTTACCAGTGATCTTGCAGGACTTCTTAATGCTATACTTAGGATCCCTGCCCAATGATTAGTTTTTTTTTTTTAGATGGAGTCTCGCTCTGTCACCAGGCTGGAGTGCAGTGGCGCAATCTTGGCTCACTGTAACCTCTGCCTCTCGGGTTCAAGCGATTCTCCTGCCTCAGCCTCCTGAATAGCTGGGACTACAGGCGCCTGCCACCACGCCCAGCTAATTTTTGTATTTTTAGTAGAGATGGGGTTTCACCATGTTGGCCAGGATGGTCTCGATCTCTTGACCTCGTGATCCGCCTGCCTCAGCCTCCCAAAGTGCTGGGATTACAGGTGTGAGCCACCGCACCCGGCCCCCAATGACTAGATTTGAATCCATCTCTTGGGGCCTTATTTTGGGTTCCAGGTCCTGGGATGGGAGAAGCAATCCCCCAAAGCCAGAGGGTGGAGAGGGACAAAGCAGTGATTCCAATACATCTGGTCTCGGGCCGTCCCAGCAGGCCAAGCTGTCCTCAGGTGGTATCTTTTCAAGCAACTGCAAACACTCAACTTCCTCCAGAGAGTGGGGCAGGCAGGATATATAGGCAAATGCTGCTTTTCACCATGATGGGGAACGGTAGGATGATTCCTTATTTTAGAATCTGGGAGGGCTTTGGGATGGCTAGACTCATAGAAGGGGGCAAAAGAACTTGTCCTGGAGCTGTTTTTCTTTCTTTCTTTCTTTTTTCTTTTCTTTTTTTTTTGAGATGGAGTTTCGCCCTTTTGCCCAGGCTGGAGTGCAGTGGCTCCATCTCAGCTCACTGCTATCTCCACCTTCCGGTTTCAGGCGATTCTCCTGCCTCAGCCACCCAAGTAGCTGGGACTACAGGCCCCTGCCACCACGCCCGGCTAATCTTTGTTGGCCAGGCTGGTCCCGAACTCCTGACCTCGTGATCCTCCCACTTCAGCCTCCCAAAGTGCTAGGATTACAGGCGGGAGCCACTGCGCCCTGCCCTGGAGCTGTTTTTCTAACAAGCACTCAGAAGCACCTCCCTCCCCACCCTCCTCCAAGCCTGGACCCACGGTATGTCTTCCCGTTTGGTCTACAGAAAGGATTCTGGGAGATAGCAGGATTCTAGGTGGAGGAAACTTTTTATTTGGCTGACAATCTGAGGGGATGGGGGGACAGGGATGGGGAAAATTAATGAGCCAGACCAGGATGGAGTCCTTTGGGTAGCTCTAATCTTTCGTGCCTACCTCAGCCCCAGCAGGCAGCATTTCTCAAATCCTAGCTTTCAGAACCCTCAGAAATCCTAGCTTTCAGCGACCCTCCGGCCGCTGGGGGAAGGAGGGGTGACAATCCCACCTCCTCCTGGCTCAGGCTGCTAGGAAGCTCTTCCCTGAGCTACCAATTCCTCCGCTGACCCCTTCTCCCATGACCTCTGACGGGGCATCCAAAACTCAGAGCCAGGTTATTTATAGATAAGCCCAGAGGAGGTGGGGGAAAGGCCAGTGTTGACAAACATGGGTCACCTGAGTCTGAGCGGCCACGAGAGCGGTCTGGGGGAGGGGCGAGACTGGACCCTGTGGATCTGCGACCAAGGGCTCTGTCTCTGGCCCAACCCCACTGAAGGCGAATGGGGAGAGGACCCAGAGCAGGCAGGGAGTGGGCGCTGCTCAAATGCTGGAGCACGTGGCCCAGGGTGTGGGCCAAATGCAAACTCTATGCAAATCGGAGTGCTCCAGGGGTGCTCCAGGGAGTGGTGGGCCGGGGGCCAGGGGTCGACCGGGTCAGGGCCCGCCTGAGGGAGAGGCCCAGTCTCACAAGTTTCCTCCCCCTCACTCACAGCCAAAGAGGGTCCCGCAGAAAGACCCCGCAGTCCTTGAGAAAGGGAATTGCTCCTCAGTCCCTGCCCTGGCGCGCCCGCTCCCGGCCCCGCGCGCGGCGCTGGGAAAGGGGTGTCGGGTTACCGGCGCGGGGACTATAGTTCGCCTCGAGAACCTTTGCTTTCAGCCGGACTCCGGGGACAGCGCAGCGCCCGCCAGAGCCCTCGGCGCTCCCTCCCTCCCGCTCGCGGCCTCCGCAACCTTCAAGTGGGTCCTCCGCCCCCGGCCCTCCCCTCTCAGGCGGAGCCAAAGTGCGGCCCCCGCCTTTACAGTCTCAGAAAGGTCCCCAGACTGGAGACTCTGAGGAAGGGGTGCAGGGAGTCGGGAGCGGGGACTTGGGGCGGGGGGCGGACAATAAACTCCCAGGCCCCGCCCACGCCCCGCCGGAGCCCTAATCCTGGCCCCGGGATCCCGCGCGCCTGGAGACAGGGTCCAGATCTGCCTCGAGCCCCTGGAAACCAGGACTCCAGCACCTCTGGTCCCGCCCTCACCCGGACCCCTGGCCCTCACGTCTCCTCCAGGGATGGCGCTGGCGGCGTTGATGATCGCCCTCGGCAGCCTCGGCCTCCACACCTGGCAGGTAACTCCAGGAACCATCTCCTAGCCCCAAGGGGGACATTAAGGGGCAGACCCTGAGGAAGTGGACTCGGGGCTGACTCCTCACATCCCTCTCCCAGGGACTCTTCCCTAGGATTCCACTCTTAACTCTCTTCCTCTCAGGAACCTCCATCTCTGCAGGGAGCCGCAAGTTCCCATTCTGTCTCCTAGAACCCCCATCTCCATCCCTCTCTGGATGCCTCCAACGTTCTCCTCCCCACCTCTCATCTCCCAGCGCAGGCACAGCCCGGCAAAGCCTCCTTGGGTTACCTGTGTGCTGCAGTCCCGGCAGCCCGTCCCAACCAAGGCTTGGCCTCCCCACGACCCCTACCCCAAATGTGGGTACAGAGCAGGGGAGGACTCAGGCGTCTCGGAGCTCACAGTGATTTGGTGTGGTGGCTGAGCACCTACCTGCAAGGGCTTCCTGCTGGATGAGAGGGAAAGAGAGCCTGAGGAGAGTGGGGCTGGGGGTTAGGTAGCTGGACACTGGCTGTGTGTAATATTTGCACATCACCTGCCTGCCAGATCGTACAGCCAGAAAAGCGCTTGATAGTCATCTACTCCCACCTCCCACCGACTGCAAGAACCTTTCTAATGACAGGATGACCCCTTTTAGGTTGTACAGAAGTAATGCTCTTTATGCTGTCTTCATAATAACTGTGAGGTTGGAAGTATCCTCAAGTCCAGAAAAGTTATGACACTTGCCCAAGGCCTCACAGCTAATAGGTGGTAAAGTCAAGATTTCAGCCTGCGCGCGGTGGCTCACTCCTGTAATCCCAGCACTTTGGGAGGCTGAGGCTGGTGGATCACTTGAGGTCAGGAGTTCGAGACCAGGCTGACCAACATGGTGAAACCCTGTCTCTACTAAAAATACAAAAAATTAGCTGGGCGTGGTATCGCGCACCTGTAATCCTAGCTACTTGGGAGGCTGAGAGAGGAGAATTGCTTGAACCCGGGAGGCAGAGGTTGCAGTGAGCCAAGATCGTGCCATTGTACTCCGGCCTGGGCAACAGAGCGAGACTTCGTCTCAAACAAAAACAAAAACAAATTAGCCAGGCATGGTGGCATGCACAGGTAATCCCAGTTAGTTGGGAGGCTGAGGTGGGAGAATCACTCCAACCTGGGAGGTGGCGCTTGCAGTGAGCCGAGATCTCACCACTGCACTCCAGCCTGGGCAACAGAGCAAGACTCCATCTAAAAAAAAAAAAAAAAAAGATTTCAGTCCATGTCTGTCTGACTCCAGTGCCTGTGTTATTTAAGCCTCTTATTGGGCCCTTGCCAAATTGCATATACCTGATATTTAGGGATAGAAATGAGATTCTGTGTTTCTGGATGGCTTTGCCCCCAGGACCCATGTCCAGTGCTCTGAACTTATGCTCTTTTCGGTGTGGCACCTCTTTTGCTCCACAGGCCCAGGCTGTTCCCATCCTGCCCCTGGGCCTGGCTCCAGACACCTTTGACGATACCTATGTGGGTTGTGCAGAGGAGATGGAGGAGAAGGCAGCCCCCCTGCTAAAGGAGGAAATGGCCCACCATGCCCTGCTGCGGGAATCCTGGGAGGCAGCCCAGGAGACCTGGGAGGCCAAGCGTCGAGGGCTTACCTTGCCCCCTGGCTTCAAAGCCCAGAATGGAATAGCCATTATGGTCTACACCAACTCATCGAACACCTTGTACTGGGAGTTGAATCAGGCCGTGCGGACGGGCGGAGGCTCCCGGGAGCTCTACATGAGGCACTTTCCCTTCAAGGCCCTGCATTTCTACCTGATCCGGGCCCTGCAGCTGCTGCGAGGCAGTGGGGGTTGCAGCAGGGGACCTGGGGAGGTGGTGTTCCGAGGTGTGGGCAGCCTTCGCTTTGAACCCAAGAGGCTGGGGGACTCTGTCCGCTTGGGCCAGTTTGCCTCCAGCTCCCTGGATAAGGCAGTGGCCCACAGATTTGGTAATGCCACCCTCTTCTCTCTAACAACTTGCTTTGGGGCCCCTATACAGGCCTTCTCTGTCTTTCCCAAGGAGCGTGAGGTGCTGATTCCCCCCCATGAAGTCTTTTTGGTTACCAGATTCTCTCAGGATGGAGCCCAGAGCTTGGTGACTCTCTGGAGCTATAATCAGACCTGTAGCCATTTTAACTGCGCCTATCTGGGTGGTAAGCTGTGCATGGGGGAAGCAGGACTGGCAGTGTGGGTGAAATAAGCCAGGATGTCCTTACACAATAATCCCCGGGGCCTTCGGGAGACCCACTTGGTTAAAGGGGAAATGAGGGCTGGAAGTCACCTGGAGTTGCTGTCCTCTGTGACTCAGGTTTTTTGGGGTCCTATAAGTGTTTTCCAGATTCGTGAACATTCTTAGATGATTCTGTATGTCCTCAAAAGGGTCCATCTGCTACATGGTGTAATAGACCAAAAGAACCTGGTTAAGGAGATTAGCAAGCAGCAGAAAGAGCCAAGGGGACTGCTTCAGGTCTCAGGGGGGCCCTGGGCTCGATGGGGCTGACAGGGCACGTATGTGCCATTCCCAAGTGCTAAGGCAGGGAGAGATGGAAGAGTGACTGGGTCTTGGGTGGGAAGAGGGATGGAAAGGCAATCTGGAAAGAGTTCCTGGAGGACGGAGGAGGAAGGGAAATCAGAAGTTTCCCTTTAGGTGAAGGGAAAGATAGATTGAGAAGGGAAATGGCCCTGCCAGGGCCTGGTGGGCCAGGCAGTTTGGGTGTGAGTCTGTCCACACGGAGGCCTCACCCTGCTGTGTGTTGCAGGGGAGAAGAGGCGGGGCTGTGTGTCTGCGCCAGGTGAGTTGCCCTTCCATCCTCCTTCAGCTGCTTTGACTCCCCCTCACCCTGCTGACCCCTTCCTCCTCTTTTCCCTTCAGCAGGGGTGCAGCTAGAGTCACAATCTGAGGGGGCCTCCTCTCTGCCCCCCTGGAAGACTCTGCTCTTGGCCCCTGGAGAGTTCCAGCTCTCAGGGGTTGGGCCCTGAAAGTCCAACATCTGCCACTTAGGAGCCCTGGGAACGGGTGACCTTCATATGAAGAAGAGGCGCCTCCAGCAGCCTTGAGAAGCAAGAACATGGTTCCGGACCCAGCCCTAGCAGCCTTCTCCCCAACCAGGATGTTGGCCTGGGGAGGCCACAGCAGGGCTGAGGGAACTCTGCTATGTGATGGGGACTTCCTGGGACAAGCAAGGAAAGTACTGAGGCAGCCACTTGATTGAACGGTGTTGCAATGTGGAGACATGGAGTTTTATTGAGGTAGCTACGTGATTAAATGGTATTGCAGTGTGGAGACATGGAATTTTATGATTGGTTTATTCCACGAGACTAGACCTTCTGCCCCGCTGTGGCCTTGCTAGGCTGAGGGACTAAAAAAAAACTTTTTGGGGCCAGGAGCAGGTGGCTCACGCCTGTAATCCCAGCACTTTGGGAGGCCGAGGCGGGCGGATCACGAGGTCAGGAGATCGAGACCAGCCTGGCTAACACGGTGAAACCCCGTCTTTACTAAAAATACAAAAAAATTAGCCGGGCGTGGTGGCAGGCACCTGTAGTCCCAGCTACTTGGGAGGCTGAGGCAGGAGAATGATGTGAACCCGGGAGGCGGAGCTTGCAGTGAGCCGAGATCGCGCCACCGCACTCCAGCCTGGGCAACAGAGCAAGACTCCGTCTCAAAAATAACAATAATAATAACTTCTTGTTATTATTAACACGGTCTCCTGTGCAGACCTGTGTAACACTCTAACTTGCAAATCCAGAAGCTAGAACAGCTAGAGGGTCCTCACGACAACCATGAAGGCAGGAAAGCAGGCAGGTGATTCCTCAGCCCCACTTGTCAGGTGAGGAATGCAAAGCCAAGGAAGGAAGCAACTGGTCAGAGGGTTCCCATTGAACCCCGGCCTCCCGCCTCCCCGGTCTCCTGCCTCCTGGTCCAGAACTCTGTCCATAAAAGATCTGAGGAAACTCAAAGTAGGATCCCAAGCCCAAGATACTTGGGAACACAGAGCAAGTCATTTCTCTCTGCCCTGCTCCCACAAGGGTCCATTTCAGGGGAAAGAAGAGGGAGGACCTCAAAACATCAAGAGACAGAGATTCTCACACAGCCCGGAGGCCTCTCACATCCAGAACAGAAACTTTATTGAAGCAAGACAAGCAGCACAGGCTCCTCCCAAGGGGCCCCCCACCCTCACCCTCCTAGGCTACCACGCTCAGCAACAGAAGAAGGGACTCTTCCACTGTATCAGGACCTCCTCTCAGTCCCCGAATCCTCCCCCTGGGGCAGGTCCCCAGCCCCCTCTGCTTCCTGCTCCCTAGGAACTAGCACATGAGCTGGGGAGCAGGGGCCAGACTCTGCAGAAGCCAGAGTCCTCACCCCTCCAGTGTCCTGAAGCCCGGTTCCTGATGATTCCCGGGTCCTCACAATCCCAGGCCCTGTCAGCTCTGGGGTCTCAGGGATGGGAGGCCCCAGGTTCTGGAAGCTGTTGCGCACTCGAGTGATGTAGTGACTGCGGACGCTGGCACCGTCGGGAGGCCGGGGTGTCCCTCCCTCTGCCAGAGTTCACCGCACACCGGCTACCTCGCTTTGCAGTCGAGATATGGTCTTGGTCAGCTCTGTGAGTCTGTTGCCCAGATCTGGAGGAGGTGGAGTACCGAGGGGCCTTTCAGAGGGTGAGCCTGCCCTATACCCCTTTTACCCTTTACAGTACCCCAGGGGTTGCCCTATCCAGGATTCCTGAGGGAGAACTGGAAGAAGTGAGGAACGGGTTTGTGGGCTAGGGGTCAGGTGGGTGGGTGAAGCTGAGGCAGGTGAATCTGATCGGGGGTGGGAGGGAGGAGCTGAGGTGCTGGAAAGAAGGAAAGTCTGGGGGCCAGAGAAAGATGACAAGCCACGGGGAAAGCTTACTGGACTGGGTAGACATTTGTGCGTTCACCTGCCTGCCCTCTCCCGAGTCTACGGCCAGCCAGCTCACCCCATCCTTCAGGGCCCAGTTCAGATCCCACCCCCTTTGTCCCTTCTGCTACTCTATCCTTCTGCTTTCTCATGAGCCTCTCAGAATGACGTGCTCCTTCTCCCTTCAGGTGCCCATGGCGATTCGTGTCTCTCTTAGCTGCACTTCATGCCCTCTGTGATGGTTTCTCTTCCTCACCAGACTGAAAGCTTCCCATGTGTCCCTGCCCTACAGTGCCCCGTCTCTCCCTCCAAGACAGGGCCTGGAACAAAGGAGGCCATAGTGATGAATGTTGGTGGAACGAGTCAATAAGCGAGTGAATGAAAAAGGTGAATGAGTGACTGGGTAAGGGAGTGAATGGGAGAATAACTGAACGCACCTGAAGGCAGGAATGAGCACTTACATGAAATGAGTGGGATAAATGCCCGGATGGGTCAGAGGGTAATGGAGTGCAAGGGGCATGCTGTGCAGGTTGCCCTTCCAAGGGCAGGGCAGGATGGGACCACATATTATGCAGGCTGAATGAGGACATGACGCTGGGTATGGGGCCTTTATCACAGCTGAACAAGGAACAGGAATGGGGAGGGCTTGGAGGTGGGTGAAAAACCTTTCCGCCGGGTCTCCTCGAATTCGCGCCGGGCAGTCTCTATGTAGCGCTGTACCAGGGCCTTGATGACGTGAAGGCGGTAGGATCCACGCTGTCCCTCCCCAGGCACAGCCCCTGCCCCAGGATTGGCCTGGAATGGGAAGACAAGAGGGTGAGGGAGATTCTCTACCTCCAGCCTTCCTCTGATCACTGCCCATTTCCCCCCACCCCCAGGCAAAAAAAGTCTGTGTAGACTTTTCTGTCCCTGACCCACCTAGCCCCTGGCCTCCATCTCACAGTGCGGAGCTGGAAGGTAGAAGGACAGGGGCCAGAAGCTGGGGAAGGGCTGACGGTGAGAGGACCAGGAAGGGGTGGGCGAGGGCTGGGAGGCTGGTGGTGTGGAGGGGGAGAACCCCCTACAGACCTGGCAGTACCTGAATTGGGAAGGCACCCTCATGCCAGGCCAGACTGGGCTGGGGAGCTCCTTGGATGTCCGGCCTCTTGGCTTCCTCTCTTAGGCCACTGTCAGCCATTTAACTGCCCAGTTTGTGGGACATTTACCTTTGGCTTCTTAACATGTTTTTTAAAAAAACGTTCAACTACGTCTTGGACCAGTTTAGGACAAAAAGGTCTGTCTGGAGCTTAGTGGGTATTTCTAGCTTGGGAGGAGGGTGGCAAGGACTTCCGTTTAGGCTGCATGACACAGGGTTGGAAATTCAGGAAATGGCCAGAGCCAGGAAGAGGGAAAGGGAAGCCACATGAGAGAGTAGGAATTGGGGCAGGCTTTCTGGGGGAACATACTGGAAAGATAGATAAGCCCGGGGTATGCAGACAAATGGATGGTATAGACAATACAAGTGAAGCCTTACGCCAGGGCGACCAGCAACAAGCCGAGGAGATACTCACAAAAGTAGGGATCGGGGGATAGTCTGGCTTCTTGGTTTTGCAGCAGGAACAGCAACAGCAAATGAACTGGCAAATTCTCCTGAGAGATTTCAGTGGTGGGAAGAGGTCGGTTAGAGGACAGGGAAATGGGGGCAGGGGCTGGGGATTTAGGGGGTGGGAGTGGGAGCTCTGAGGTCATCACCTGAGAAGGTAGAAGACAGCCTTCGAGGAGGGCAGGATGTTGAAGGGCACAGGCAGTGTCAGGCCCTCTCAGAAGTAGAACAGATACAGCTTGGAGCGAGCAAACGTCCTCTCCACGTCAGCATCATCCTGGGAGCCAGGCAGCAGGGGGTGGTGCAAGGACCCCTTTAGCACATGGCCCTCCTGCCCACTCAAACTGTCTCTCTTTTCTCCACTCCTCACATCTTTGATTCTCCAGTGTGCCTATAATCCTAGCCAGCCTCTTTCTTCTCCCCAGACTTATCTCCCACCTCCCCTATCACCCGCATTTCTCCTGCCTGTCCCCCGTTTCCTCTCTCCCCACCATTGTCTTTCATCTTTCTGACATCCAGTTCCTGCCCAGCCTATTCTCCAGCCTGCAGACCCTAACCCATCCATTTCCTTCCCTCTCCCTCTCATGTTCCCGTTTACTTCTCTACAACACACTCCTCTGCCCAACCCTAAGGGGGAATGAGCACTAGACTTGGTGTCTGAAGATACTAATAGCATCACTAAGACCCTCATTTTACAGAGGAAAACTTGTCCAAAGCCACAAACAAGACAACAGTGGAGGCAGAGCATGACGCCAGAGAAAGACTCTGTCTCCAAAACAAGAAAATTAAACACGGTATGATTCCACTTATCTATCAAGTGTCTAGAGTAGTTAAACTCATAGAGTTGCAAACTAGAAAGGTGGCCCCCAGGGGTGGGCGAGAGAGAGGAGTGGAGAGCTTGGTGAATGGGTGCAATTTCCATTTTGAAAGATAAAACTGTTCTGGAGACAATGACGGTGATGGTTGCTAAACAATGTGAACGTACTTAATGTCATGAAACTGTAAACTGAAAAAGAGTGGAAATTGTAAATGTTTATACTGGCCATTCTATATAAAATTATATATATTTATAATTTTTAATATTTATATGTGGTATATTTTCCCATAATGAAAGATTAAAATTAAAGCAGTTGGATCTTTAAAAAGAAAAGAAAGAAGTGAATAATACACACCAGCTTTCTCCTGATTAGAGGAAGAGCCCCAAAGCTTCTATGGACACTCACTTTTCTCTTCTTCTTCTTGCATTATTATGAGGAAATCCTTCATGGTTGGGGAACTTGGGCGACTTTGGCTAATGAGGAGCTCTGTGCCTTGAGCCCCCAGGGCACAGAATAGTAAATAGTCAGTCTGTGCCTCCAGCCCTGCAGTGTGAGGTTGCAGTCCTGTGGGCTCCACAGACATCACCTGTATCAGGAGGCTCATGTCTTACCCTGTCTTCTTGCCAGCCTCGAGGATGGAGTCTGAGCCTCCATGGTGCACCACGCAGGGAGGACAGTGGACCTGTTCTCCATGGTCATGGCCCAGCAGAGGGGAAGGGCAGTTCAGTGAGTGTAGGCAAAAGAAAGAACGATCAGACTGTTACTGTGTCTATGTAGAAAGGAAAGACATAGGAGACTCCATTTTGAAAAAGGCCTTTACTTTCAACAATTTCTTTGCTGAGATGTTGTTAATCTGTTGCTTTGCCCCAGCCACTTTGAACCAACCACTTTGACCCAACCTGAAGCTCACAAAAGCATGTGTGTGAAATCAAGGTTTAAGGGATCTAGGGCTGAGCAGGACGTGCCTTGTTAACAAGATGTTCCCAAGCAGTATACTTGGTAAAAGTCATCGCCATTCTCTAGTCTCAATAAACCAGGGGCACGATACACTGTGGAAAGCCGCAGGGAGCCCTGCCCTTGAAAGCGCCGTATTGTCCAAGGTTTCTCCCCATGTGATAGTCTGAAAAGTGGCCTCGTGGGAGGAGAAAGACCTCACCGTCCCCGAGCCCGACACCAGTAAAGGGTCTGTGCTGAGGTGGATTAGTCAAAGAGGAAAGCCTCTTGCAGTTGAGAGACAGGAAGGCCACTGTCTCCCGCCTGCCCCTGGGAACTGAATGTCTTGGTATAAAACCCGATTGTACATTTGTTCAATTCTGAGATGGGGGAAAAACCGCCCTATGGTGGGAGGTGAGACATGTTTGCAGCAATGCTGCCTTGTTATTCTTTACTCCACTGAGACGTTTGGGTGGAGAGAAACATCAATCTGGCTTAGAGACACGTCCAGTCATAGTAACTTCCCTTGAACTTCCTTATGACTTAGATTGTATTGCTCACATGTTCGTTGCTGACCTTCTCCTTATTATCACTCTGCCCTCCTACTACATTCCTTTTGGCTAAAATAATAAAAGTAATAATCAATAAAAACTGAGGGAACTCAGAGGCCGGTGCCGGTGCAGATCCTTGGTATGCTGAGCGCTGGTCCCCTGGGCCCACTGTTGTTTCTCTATACTTTGTCTCTGTGTCTTATTTCTTTTCTCAGTCTCTCGTCCCACCCAACTAGAAATACCCACAGGTGTGGAGGGGCAGGCCACCCCTTCAAGTGAGTGCTGAGGGACGGTCAGGAGCCTTGTTTGTTTCCTCCTCCTGAGGACAAACAGGAGAATGCGCTGGGCAGACGTGAGGAGACCAATATGCAAACTCTGTGCTCAGCAGACTGTGGAGTTTCTGTTCTTGGTTGTGCTGGGGGTCTCAGAAATCTTATTCAAAATTTTGCTTTCCTCCCCCACTGGTTGTCCTTTTCATAGACATCTCACCCATGATAGCAGGGAATCAGTCCCTCTAAACTATTCCCTAAAACAACAAAGAGATTATGAAGGTGATGATGAGGATAAAGAGGATGACGACAGACACCATGGCATCATGAACCCTTACTGAGGGCTTCCTAAAGGCCAGGCTCTGAGCTCTGTTCTCTATGCAGCTGGTTTCATTTCATCTGCATAGTCTCCACGTTATTAGTGCACATTTCATGATGATTTTACAGACTAGAAAAGGTGCAACGGATTTTCATGTGGCTTGTACCAGATCACGAAGTCAAAAAGGATGAAGTCCAATTTGAACCGGCAGTCTAAGTCCATACACATGGCATTTGGCCAGTCCTCTCCCTGCATCCAACCTGCCCTCTGAAATCCTTGTCACTCAGGCCGATGGCCCTGCTCCCTTCCCTTTGGGGCTTCCTTGTAGACCACAGCTAGACCAGTGGGTACCACAATCACTGTGTCATGTATAGAAAGGGCAGCTGAGATCACATCGAGGATTCCAGAAAGAATCGGCACAGGATCATTCAGGACCCATCCCCCCCTTGCCCCTGTTCCTGGCGTTCCTTACAGCTCTCGACTTCCTCAAAGGAGTCATCAATTCGGAGTTTGGCTTCCATTCTTATTGAGGAAGCTGGAAAGCGTTTCAAAAATGCTCCTCCGATGTGCCTGTGGTTAAGACCTCTGAGCTCTGCTTAAAACTCTTTGAAGCTGGGCGCGGTGGCTCACGCCTGTAATCCCAGTCCTTTGGGAGGCTGAGGCAGGCGAATCACAAGGTCAGGAATTCAAGACCAGCCTGGCCAACATGGTGAAACCCTGTCTCTAATAAAAATACAATAACAACAAAAAAAAATTAGCCAGGCATGGTGGCGTATGGCTGTAATCCCAGCTACTGGGGAGGCTGAGGCAGGAGACTCCTTTGAAGCCAGGAGACAGAGCTTGCAGTGAACCGAGATCACACCACTGCACTCCAGCCTGGGCAACAGAGCAAGACTCTGTCTTAAAAAAAAAAATAAATAAAAATTACGAAAAAATGCGCTTGGATGGGCTTGGCAAACTTTAGCCATTAGCTCACGTACCACTTTGGAAGGGCATACCTTCAGTCACTTCACCCTTTAATCCCTTTGCTCAAGACTAAAGTTCTGAGAGGAAGTCTAATGGGCTGAGTTGTGTCCATGTGGGCAGTGCAGGAAAGGGTGCAGCGGGAGGTGCCTCCAGGGACGTCTTTGGCTTCCATCATGGGGGAGCAGGAGCCTGGATTATCCACCCTAACAAATCTGGACAAAGGAAAACGAGGTTCTCTGAGGAAGGAGACATAGAGCCCAAGGAGCTAACCAAGAGACAAATAGTCATCCTGTCTTGTCATTTTCTTTTACACATGTGTGTACATTATCTTACACTTATCACTTTGTTTTCTTTCTCTCCTTTAATTGCACCCTGTTGCCAAAAGTTAAAATAAAATGAAAGTATTGAGATAGCTCAGTAACTGACTTTTGGTCAATTGCCTTTTCATATAGTGAACAGCTGCCCAAACGATTGTCTCTGTCACTGTGCAAATTTGCAAGTGTTTGCATGATCACTCCCAATCCCCCAACACAGGGCTGTGTTACAGCACAATTTAGTTCAGTGTTTTGCTCTCTGCAACAGGGAGGTTCTCTTCCATTACAGGTTGCAGTAAAAACAGGGGTACCATAAGCAACCACCTCTTTCCTCAACGATGTGATGAAAGCAAAAGCCAAGTAGCTCCATATATCCAACTTAAAAATATAAAGTTACGCCCGTGGGCTGCAGTTGGAGCTATGGCGGCGGCAGCTGTCACTGGGCCTAGCCCATGTTGTGGACCTGGGGACTCCCCAGAAGGACCCGATGTGGAGGCTCACGGAGCGTCGGCGGAAGGCGCACAGGATGCTAAAGCTTTACAATGGCCTCTCGAAAGGGGAGGCGGTGGGACTCCCCGCAGGGCCCGACCCCCTGGACCCCACTGATCTGAACGGGGCGCACTTCGACCCGGAAGTTTACCTGGACAAGCTGCCTAGAGAGTGCCCTCTGGCCCTTTCCTCTTTATTTCCATTCCAGAGCTCTCTGTATAACTCCAGGCTGATGAATCCAACGGCCCAGTTGTTATCTCCACTTGGCTGTCTTTCTTGCATTGACCTCATCTTACCTTTCCTCTCCTGATTTCCTCTTCTGCCTGGGCTCACCACGTCAGATTCACACCACCATCCACCCAGCTTCCAAAACACCTGGGCCTCCTCCTTCATTCCTCCCTTTTTCTCAGTCAAGTTAGTCTACTGTCTCCTCTCCATCCTCACTGCCAAAGCCTTGGTTCAGCCAACCATCTTGTCTCACTTGGTGTATTGCAACCTCCTACCTGGTCTACTCACCTCCCACTCTCCTCCAGCCAGACTGCTCTTTTTATAGCACAAAGTGGATCATTACTCCCCTGCCTAAAACCATCTACTGTCTCCCTTTGTCTACAAGATAAACGTGACAAAGAGCCTTTAAGATTTGGCTCCAACTTACCTCTACATTAGTCACTTTTTACAATTATATGAACATCTCTCAGCTTCTCACCCTCTCATGTCTCGATTCTTGCACATGCTCTTTCCTCTGCTGGGAATGATCTTCCACACCTCTCCTATCGACCTGGCTGATTCCTACCATTTTCTAGTCTTCAACTGAGGAGTCCTGTGGTGGAGAAGGATTTCTGACCACCTGATAGAGATTGCATGCCCACCCATCTCCTGGCTTTTTTTTTTTTGACGGAGTCTCGCTCTGGCCATCCAGCCTGGAGTGCAGTGGTGCGATCTTGGCTCACTGCAATCTCTGCCTCCCGGGTTCAAGCAATTCTCCCACCTCAGCCTTCTGAGTATCTGGAATTACAGGTGCCTGCCACCACACCCGGCTAATGTTTTTGTATTTTTAGTAAAGACAGGATTTCACCATGTTGGCCAGGCTGTTTTTGAACTCCTGGCCTCAAGTGATCCACCCACCTTGGCCTCCCAAAGTGCTGGGATTACAGGCATGAACAACTGCACCTGGCCGATTGGGTGCCCCTTCTTTGTGCTCCCATTGCCCCAGGCATACTGTCACCATAACTCTTACCATTCTGAGTTGAAAATGATTTTTTTTTTGCTTTTTATTTCTCTCATTAAATGCAAAGCTCGTTGAAAAGAGGATGGTGGTTGTTCACTGTTGTACTCCTAACCTTTGACTCAGTGTCCTGAGGTCGGCTCTAGAGCTGTGCACACATGTTCAGACATTGGAGCACATCTTGTCTAGCACCTCTTTTGAGGTGGCTTGGAGAAAAGTCAGTAGGTACTTCCCCAAGGATGAAACAGAAGCTTCACCTAAATCAGGAGTTCTTCAACTTCAGCCTGCATTACAATCCTCTGAGAGCTTGTTAAAAATACTGTCTCCTAGAGCCCACTCTTCAAGAGTCAGTGAGTTGCTTCATCATCAAAATATATACAGAATCCAGCCAGTCTTCAGCGCCAGCCTGGTCTGAGCCACTGTGGACTCCCACCTGCAGAATCTCACTGCTGGTCTCCTTGCTTCTGCTCTTACCTTCTTATCATCCATTCAAGTAGCCAGAGTGATCTTTTTAAAATTTTTAAAAAATTTTTTTGAGATGAAGTCTCACTCTATTGCCCAGGCTGGAGTGCAGTGGTGCTATCTCGGTTCACTGAAGCCTCTACCTCCTGGGCTCAAGCCATCCTCCCACCTCAGCCTCCTGGGTAGCTGGGACCACAGGCATGCACCACCACACCTGGCTGATTTTTGTATTTTTTGTAAAGACAGGGTCTTGCTATTTTGCCCAGGCTAGTCTTGAACTTCTGTGAGCGCCCACCTCAGCCTCCTGCATTTTTAGGAAGCCCCTCTTGTAGGGATTTTGATGCAGAGGCCTGGGTGCCTCATGTCTCCTCCCATCTCTCTCTGTCTTTCTGTCTCTGTCTCTGTCTCTGTCTATCTCTCTCCCTTTCTCTTTGCCTTATAGCTGCCCTGGGGACTAGACTCTGCCTTAGGCATCCCTCTGACTCCTGTTTGCTTTTACACTGAGGCTGCTTTAAGTCGCACCTTGATCTGAAGCCTTGGGCTTCTGTTCCTATTGCTTGCTTTTGTTGGAAGGGCCGTGCAGCTTCTTGACAAATTGCAAAGGTGCCCACGAGTTTCCAAGTCCCCAACAACCAAACCAGATGACAAACAAGGATGCAGCCCATGGCTGGGGAGACAGATTTCATGTCCACACAGAGACTCCAAGATGCTGAACTGAAATCCACCCCGAAACCTGTTTTCTCTCTCATTTAAGTTCAATGTCACCTGGGGGCTTGCAGGGCAGGGCTGGTGACCATTCACAGGGCAAAGATGCTTTGAAATGTCAACTGAGAATGGTGTGGTGGTTGACAGATGGCACATCAGGGCATAGATTAACATGGAAAGAGAAACTCGCCCCTTGGGGGGAGTGTGTGAGGCTGGCAGCCACACAGAGGGCTTTTCCTGCGAGCTCTCGCATAGATGCAAACAGCCAGGAGGTTTTGCTTTCTGAGCCTGAGTGGAAGCATGTTCCTCCCTGCACATTGCCGTTCTGCAGCAAATGTTTATTCCTGTTGCTTTGATTAAAAGTGCTTACCAGGCCGGGTGCTGTGGCTCAAGCCTGTAATCCCAGCACTTCGGGAGGCCGAGGCGGGTGGATCACAAAGTCAGGAAATTGAGACCATCCTGGCTAACACGGTGAAACCCCGTCCCTACTAAAAATACAACAAATTAGCCGGTCATGGTGGTGGGCGCCTGTAGTCCCAGCTACTTGGGAGGCTGAGGCAGGAGAACGGCATGAACCTGGGAGGTGGAGTTTGCAGTGAGCCGAGATTGCACCACTGCACTCCAGCCTGGATGACAGAGCAAGACTCCGTCTCAAAAAAAAATAAAGAAAGTGCTTACTGAAAGGGTTTGACGGGAGTGGTGACAGTGTGAGTTATGGCTCTGCCGGCTGCCAGTGGAGCCAGCCGCTCTGCACAGCTGTGCAAGGGTGTTTTGAAAAGTAGCTCAGCCAGCCAGGAGTGACTGGGTGTAAGTGTTGCTGCCACAACATCTTGTAGCCTGATTTGGGCCGTATTTGCAGAACCCCTAAACCACTACATTTGTTCAGGCTTAAAAATAAGCTTGCTTTTTTGGTTGTTTTGGTTTGTTTTGGTTTGTTTTATGAGATGGAGTCTCGTTCTGTCACCGGGTTGGAATGCAGTGTCATGATCTCGGCCCACTGCAACCTCTGCCTCCTGGGTTCAAGTGATTCTCCTGCCTCAGGCTCCCGAGAAGCTGGGACTACAGGCGTGTGCCATCATGGCCCGCTCATTTTTGAATTTTTAGTAGAGACGGGGCTTCACCATGTTGGCCAGGATGATCCGATCTCTTGACCTCGTGATCTGTCCACCTCGGCCTCCCAAAGTCCTGGGTTTACAGGTGTGAGCCACCGTGCCTGGCCAAACATAAACTTACTTTCTTACCTCTTCTGCTGAACTCTATTTTCTTCTTTTCCCAAATGTCTTTATCCAGAAGAGCTTTTAGCAACAAAGTTACCCAATGCCCTTCCCTAGTCTCTCCTTGCAACTGGCTCTCAGCAGGGGGTGGGAGGAAATCCTTGACAGAACCAATTTACATGACTGTTTGGAGGACTCTGGCTAGCCCCAGGAGGTGTTTGCATTTTGAAATGGTTACTAGTGTCAGAATGTTTCATTAGTAAGAGCACAACCTCTATGTTGGATGCCCTGAATTTGAATCTCAGCATTGCCACTTTGTATATAACCAGAGGATGGATTTGGGGACCCAATGGATCTACCATGACATGAAGTTGCACCAACATTCACCTGACCTCCAAAATGCCTATTCTGACTGGTAGACCCTAGTCTCAGCCTAGTGCCAGTTCAGAGCCTGTGTCCAGTGATCCTGCACAGGTCTCATTAGTTCCTTTTCTCCTGTTCAGTCATCCTGGTAAAAGGCTGTGTATTCCCTTGGGGGCAGGCTGGGAGAAAGATTGACAGTATAAATTTTTGGCAGTGGAGCAGAGTCCTTTCTGGAGGGGACCTGGCTTCCCATTCAGACAAGGGACTCTGGGTCTGTGAACTGGCTTATGTCTGGAAATTGACTGGGGACTGTGACTCTGTTTTTATGATTCAGATTAGACTTCTGCTCACCAGACCTAGAACTCTTCTGCAAACACAGATCCAGTAAAAATGTGGCAGGCTTCTTACCTATTCCACTTCTAGGAATGCCACGATCAGCTGGCACCATAGGTCTCTGCGAGTCAGGCTATTCTGGTTGCAGCTTTGACTCTGCTGTCTTTTATGGTAACTGCATCCACCTTGCCTTTGGGGATTGAGTGCTCTGAACACTTGGCCCCGGCCCCTGTAGTGTGCCTATGTCACTTACCCTCTTTATACCTCAGTCTCCTCCTCTGTAAAATGGGCATCCTAATAGCACCCACCCCCAGGGCTGCTGTGAGGTATAGATGGATTAGCATATGGAAAGTAATAGAAGAGGGTCTCAAAGTCCATGTGTCGTTATCAGAATTATTTCATGACAGGGGAGAGCTGGAGGAGAGAAGAAGGTGCTGAGCACACCCATGTGCTCTCCCACCAGTGTTTCCTGAGCACCTACTATGTGCTGCCCACTGTGAGAGCTGTTAGGGTTGAAATAGGGAGCACAGCAGGGTAGGGGCCGCCATCAGGAGCTTAGTGGAGAGACCATTGTGCAACATGGTTCCAGCGCTTGGGGTGGAGAAGCTCAGGGAGTTCAGGGGCCTAGGATCCCGGGCAGAATCATGGAAAGGACAAAGTCTCCCCAGCCTCTCCTGCCTCCACTGCCTCCCTGGCCTCCTCTGCTTCCCTGGCCTCTCCTGCCTTCCTGGCTTCCCCTTCCTCCCTGGCATCCCCAGTCTCCCCTGTCTCTCCTGCTTTTGAGGTAGGCCAGGAGCTGCTGGTGCTCACTTAGCCTGTCCTGGACTCTTGGTGTAGCACCTCGATGTCCAGAAAATACCCCCGGGTTCAGCTGATCACACAGCTGATCACACAGCCAAAGAAGGAGCTCCACACTGACACTAAGAGTGCATCCTGGGCTCATTCATCAGGGCATGCCTCCAAAATATTTCTCCACATCTCCTCTCTTTGCCCACCTGCATTATCTCTGTGCCTGAGCCCTGGCTGGGGGCCTGCAAGTATCCCCTAACTCCTCTGTCCCTGCACGGCTGGGTCCCAGGCAATCTGTGTGCCCACCACACCTCTCTCCCCTCGCCCTCCACGCTCCAGCCCCACAGTCCTCTTTCTGCTTCTTTCCCAGCCTCTGGGCTTTTGCACACGCTGTTCCCTCTGCCCGAACATGCTCCACTGGGCTGAGAAAAACTCTCTGAGACGTCTCTCAACTTTTACTTCCTTTGGAACAGCCGCTGCTGCTGTCCCTCTCCCAGCTCCAAGACCTGCTGAGCCTCCTGTCTTTTTCAGTTCCCATGCCCCCAGCACTTCTCCTTCGCCTCCTTTTGCCCAATTGACAATGTCCGTTCTCAATACCTTCTCACCCAGCGCTGAGCCCCACTGTGTGAAGGCAATGCCCGTCATGTTCACCACAATATCCCTTCCCCATCACCATGCCTGGTCCACAGAGATGCTCAAAAAAGATCTGTTGGTAGGCAATGAGAAGGTGCATTCACGTCATCCTGCAGGCGGAATTCTCCACGAGTTTTGAGCAGCCTCGGTTTTCCCGCCACCTCCAAATCATGCAAGACACAGGGTAAGAGCAAAGACAAGGTGGCTGTGGCCGATGTCCACCCTCTCGGGGCGTCCCTTCTCTTCTCTCCTCCTTGGACAGGGAGACCATCGGGGTGCAACCTGGCTGTGGCGGGGAGGAGGGGCAGGGCCTGGCCAGAGCGGGTATGGCCACAGGCAGGGGACAGCGACTGCTTGGGCCTGGGCAGGTGAGCGCAGCGCAGGCCAGGGCCCGGCGTGTCCGCGGTGCGCGCGAGCGGCCAGCAGAGGGCGCCAGAGAGCCAGGAGCGGCCCGCAGAAGAGCCCGCGCCCGCCCCGATGCCCAGCTCCGCGCCGCGCGGACCCACCGAGCCTGCGCTCAGACGCCCCAGTTCCGCCGACAGGCCGCTCGCGCCGGGTCCTTCCCCTTCCCCAGGTGCAGGCAGAACCCCCGGAGCCATGGCCAGCCCTTCCGGCAGCTGCGAAGCCACTGGCAAGCCCCGAGGCAGGGATGGCCAGCCCAGGAGGGAGGGGGACGACGTCGCTCCCGAAGAGAAGAGGCTGCGGCTGTTGCTGGAGGGGGAAGCGCACAGCCCGAGGACCGGGAGGACGCGCCGCGGCCGGGCAGGGAGGAGACCGGCACCCAGACAGGTGGCGACTGCAGAGGAGTAAGTGACGCGGGCGCTGGGGTCCGGGGGTCCCGGGGGAGCAGGGTAGGGGCGGCGGGAGGCTCCGTGGCCGGCCCTGGGTTGAAGTTGGTAATTGAGCGGCAACTCCGGCGGGCGCGGAGTGACAGCTCGTGACGGCCCCCGAGACGCCAGCTGCCCCTTCTCGGCTGTGTGGCTTCGACTTCCTGATTGTCCCACGACGTCCCTGGCCGCGAGACGCGCTGGACTCTGCGGCTAGCCCAAAGGGGAGGGGGAGCCCCGCGTCCTGGGGGCCCCTAGCAGAGGAAGTGGCGGGGGTCGCGCTAGGCATCCTGTCTGGGACCCTGCCGGTGCCTCTCACCTGGCGAGGGGCCTGTGGCGGGGGTAGGGGGGAAGTGCCTGGCGCCAGGCTTGGCCAAGCCCTGCTCTGCTGGGCTGCGGGCTGGCGGCGCTCACCCAGCTCCTCACCTGTCCCGCATCTTCCTGTTTTTCTTCCCTTTCTGGTTGGGCAGCGAGAGTTGAGAGGAGGCAGATGGCTTCCATCCCAGAAATCGCTCTCCTCTTTCCATCCCTACAGAGAGGGACAGAGAGGCAAAGTTCCTTGCATCCCCCGGGGCGCTGTCCCTGTGAGCTCCCGGTGTCGTGCACACGTGAGCCCCTGAGTCACCGGGCTTGTGTGTGTGCGATGGGGCTCCGTGGCCAGCCTGGCCTCCTGGGGTTCACTTTCTGCTTTCCTACCCCAACTCTTCCTGTGTGGCTTTGCTGGCCTTCCACTGGGGAGGCACATGGGTTTGGAGGGCAGATGAGAGCCCACTGGAGAGCTGTACCCCTCAATGAGGGCCGCCACCTTGATGATTTTTGATGGATATTGGGGTTGACCTCTTTGTTCCTTCCGCATGTTTTTTTGTTTGACCATTTGCTCAGCTGAGCGTGTCTTAATAATTGGATTCGTGGTTAACGAGCCCCACCTGGGCGAGAGAGTGGCCTTCATTCTGAAACCATTTAGGCAGCACGGGCAGCCCTCCTCGCAGTGGGCGGCATTAGAGCCCACCCTGCCCAGTCTTGGGGTTGCTCCTTGATGCTGTCTGGGAGGCTTGCTCATGGTGACATCCTTATCTCTCCGTGCACGTTACCGCATTCAGAGCTTGGGTCACGTGGACACTGAACTCAGGCGAATTTTCTCTGAGATCCCGGGAGAAGAAGGACAGTTCTCTGGAAGGTTTTCCAGGGCCGATCACGGAAAGGATGAGAAGGGAGAGGTCCTGGTCGGGGACACAATTACGGTGACAGTGTAACGCCGGGAAACTTTATTGCCTGAAGTCCCTCTCACTCCCTCTACCTCCCTCTTTTACGTGGACTCTGCCAAAGACCAGGATACCAGAATGCAGTGGAGTGACCAAGTGTAGTGGGACCTTGAGAACGCGAGTCTGGAGCCAGGCGGCTGGGGTTTGCATCCTGGTTCTGCCCCTCCTTAGCTGGCTGACATGGCACAAGCCACTTACCCTCTCTGAGCCTTACTGTCTTCAGTGGCAAATGGATCTGTCAACAGGCCCCATCGCCTGGGTTTGTTACTGCTGAGATTAAGGGAAGCTCATCCATAGAAGCACTTAGCGTTGTGCCTGGCACATACTGTATGGTGGATAAATGGGAATTAGGACTGAAGCTCATGGCTTGGTGTGTTTTTGCAGTGATGCTTTGTTCTGGGGTGCATCACAAGAGACAAGGTTCTTAGCCGGGCATGGTGGCTCAAGCCAATAATCCCAGCACTTTGAGAGGCCGAAAGGGGAGGATTGCTTCAGCCCAGGAGTTTAAGACCAGCTGGGCAACAGAGTGAAGCCTCATATCTACAAAAAAAAAAAAAGCCAGTTATGGTGGTGTGTGCCTGTAGTCCCAAGTACTTGGGAGGCTGAGGTGGGAGGATTGCTAAAGCCTGGAATGTCGGGCTGCAGTGAGCTGTAATCACACCACTGCACTCCAGCCTGGGTGACAAAGTGAGACCGTTTCAAGGAAAAGAGAGAGAGAGAGAGAGAGACAGACCCACAAGAGTCTTAAGCCAGAGTCTCCATGTTAAAATGCTTTCTGGAGGCTAAAAGGGTGATAAGTTGATAATGAAATATTTAAAAGGCAGAAACCCCACTGAATTGTTTGGTCCACAGAGGGAAATGGGAATCGCATGACCTGAAGGATGATGGAGGAACTGAACAGAAACCATCCTTGTTTCCTGAATCTGCACATGGCACCCTCTTTTCACAGTGCCTGTATCTGCTCAGTCTGGCGGCCCCTTGAAAAGAGGGAATCTTGATTTTCAAACTTAAAATTTGGCCCAAAGCCCACCGCTGCCCACAATGCCCGCCAGACACATTCCTCTTCCTTTTTAGTTTCTATGGGAATACTCTTTGAAGAACCCATGAAGCAGTGTCAGGCTGGTGTGAGAATCAGCAGTGATTTCTTTGAGGAGGAGAGCCTGTTTCTTCACTCACAGGCCATGTCTGAGTGGATCAAGAAGAACAGAGTGCCCTTTTATGAGATTTTGTCTGCGTAGACCATTAGCTTGGTAAAAATGTCAAAACCATCCTCGTTCTTTAATAGCAGATTATTTTGGACTTTTCTCTGCAAGAAGCAGCATGGGCATTCAGATGCTTTAAGGATAAAATGTTCTTTCTCATCACAGGCCTGGTGCTCTGGATGGCTGAGGTTTTAATGTTACTGTACGTCCCTTGGAGTGGCTCCCAGGCTGTGCTCTTGTGGTTGGGTGGCAAGGGGTTGCTTTATTCGGTGGTGGCTAGAGGATGTTTTAGCAGGTAAATTGGGACCCCAGGAGCCCCTGAGTGCCAAGTCCTGCTGCAGGGCATCTGTTTATGGTGGGGAGGTGGGGAGGGGGGTGTGGAGGGTGAGGGGTATTGATTTCCTGCGAATATCAGAAGTTTCACAGGCTTCTTGTATATCCATAAACACCCACCCCATTGAGAAGGCCTAGAAAACCTGGCGCTCCCCAAGCCTTTATTGACGGCTTGTGAATGATCCCAGGGTGTGTCTGACCCACAGCTCCTCCTGGAGGGAGAGAAAAGTCTCTCCTAGGTATTTGGTTATCAACCTCAACCATTTGCTGAGCCTTCCCCAAGACCAGGCACCTCAGCAGAAATTTCTGGGTTGTCAGGCAGAACCGAGCATTCAAGGGTAATAACTCACTGGAGTCCCTGAAGTCCCTGATGGATGCACCAGGTGAAAGCATCCAGGGTTGAAACCAGATGAGGGAAGGTTATTGTGAGCCTGGGGCTCCTGTAGAGGTGCATCCACGTTGCAGGGATTTTCCTTCTTGCTGAGGAGAAACCTGGGTTCTCAGCTTTGCCACAGTCACAACACTTGGGGTGAGACCATTCGTGGTGGTGGTGGTGGGGCGTCCCGTGTACTGTAGGATGGTTAGCAGCATCTGTGGTATCCATCCTCTAGGTACCATTCTCCTCTCCCAGCTATGGCGACCCCAGATGTCTCCAGATGGTTTCAAATGCCATGGAGCAAGGGAGTGGTATGTGAGCAAAACCACCCCAGTTGAGAGCCATTGGTCTACACTTGTGGAAATGTTGGAGGGTGAGAGTTTCAAGCTTGGGTCCCTGCTGTACCCTTGGTGAGCAATGCGGTCTTGGAAAATTAATACTACTCCAGGGGCCTCAGTTTTCTCATCTATAAAATGGAGATAAATGAGACACACTTTCATAGGAAGGTTATATGGGATTTACTGAGATAATAAGACAGTACATGGAAAATGCCAGGCATAGAATTTATTCATTTTATTTTTTTTTAAGACGGAGTCTTACTCTGTTGCCCAGGCTGGAGTGCAGTGGCATGATCTCCACTCACTGCAATCTCCACCTCCTGGGCTCAAGTGATTCTCCTGCCTGAGCCTCCCGAGTAGCTGGGATTACAGGTGCCAACCACCACACCAGGCTAATTTTTGTATTTTTAGTAGAGATGGGGTTTCACCACATTGGCCAGGCTGGTCTCAAACTCCTGACCTAAGGTGATCCACCTGCCTCAGCCTCCCAAGGTGCTGAGATCACAGGTGTGAGCCACCACGCTGGACTGGGCATAGCATTGTAACACAGAGAAAGCACAAAATACTTGGGCAATATCTTTTTACATTTGGCTTGTCTAGACTCCATCCTCCATCCCCTCATGCGCTGGTGCGGTGCAGACCAGAATATCACCCACCTAGACTGCAGAGTGGATTTGGGTGGCATCTTGTCTTTCTGCACAAGACTTGCCTGTTCCCCACCACATCCCCCTGGTTCTCAGGGTCCAGGATTCCAGGAGGCAGGGATGTGGGCAGGCAGGGCAGGTGGCCCACCCAGTTCACTCCCACGCTGGTGACCTGCAGAGCCAGCTCTTCAAGACAGGGTGTTTTGACCAGCTTCCGGGTTTCTGGATTTCCATTTGAGCACAGCTGGACTACACAGGCTGAAGCTCTCCCTGCTGAGATATAGATATTTCCCTGGCGATGATCTTTCAAGCTGACATGAAGACATGACCACCCACTGGAACGTGGTGTGTCTGCCGTGGCACCCTTGTAATTTGTGAGGCAGGCTCCTGAGGAATGCAGTGCGTAAGTGGGAAATGGTGGGAAGTTCTCCCATCCCCCACTGGCCAAAAGTGCTGCCTGCGCAGGTTGGTGGACGGTCCTTTGAGCAGGAAGAAGACACGGAGTACATTCCTGTTAGCTACGACAGAGAGGGGCAGGGTACACACTGGACATTTCAAGCCCCTGCAGAGAAGGAAGTCTTACTGTGCTGGGAATACTTGTGGAGTGGGGGCTGTGTTGCCCTGGGCTTTAATTATTTCAGGAACATTTAACCGCAGGGCTGGCAGGCTGGATCTTGATATGTGTTTCTCAGTTGGAAAGACTTTGGACCATAGGGAAATGTCTTCTCAATTCTTTTAATTTCATTAAGGTGGTCATTTTTCTTCTTGTGGCCTCTGGAATGTGACACAGAACTCAAGGGACAGGAAGGAGATGAGTTGGAGGCTGGGACAGGGGTCCCTGCCAGGGATGCTGGTGACTCACATGACGGAGTTGATGTATGGAGTCTGGTGCCTGGTTTGGGGAATGTTTGTGGAATATGTTACAGAGCACTGATGGACCTATCAGGTACTGGAGGTAAATGGTCAAGTCTGATCTCAGGGCTGGCAGTGTCAGGCAAGGACAGGAAGTTGACGTTGGACTCATTGGCTGAGGTTGCTTGGGACCCAGGGGGCAATGTGTGCCAGGACAGATGGGTCTGGGGCTAGGAAGGCAGGTTTGGGCTGGAGCCTCGGGCTTGGGAGGCATCCCAGGTTGACTGTGGTTGAGGCTGTGGAAATGACCTCGATTGCCTGGGATGAGAGTGGAGACAGACAAGATGGGGGTTTTGCTCTATGCCTGGGGAACCCACCTCCCAGGTTCAAGGGGTTCTCCTGCCTCAGCCTCCCAAGTAGCTGGGAATGCAGGTGCATGCCACCATACCTGACTAACTTTTGTGCTTTTAGTAGAGATGAGGTTTGGCCAGGCTGGTCTCAAACTCCTGACCTCAAGTGATCGGCCCACCTTGGCCTCCAAAGTGCGGGATTATAGGCATGAGCCACCATGCCTGACCATTTTTAAATATGAATTTTTATGGAATATTTTCACACACATTTTACTGTACGTTGGAAAAGTCAATCATGATTTGAAAACTTTATCAAAATCCAATCAAATGTCAATTAACCATTTAATTGTGGATGGGTAAGGAGACTATTTTGACCAAAACATGTTAGAACAATTACCACTTATAGAAATAATCTATGTTTTAATGTTTTAGTTGAATTAAAGAATCTTTTATATTCTGTCCAGGCGCAGTGGCTCACACCTGTAATCCCAGCACTTTGGGAGGCCGAGGCTGGCGGATCACCTAAGGTCAGGAGTTCGAGACCAGCCTGGCCAACATGGCAAAACTGTCTCTACCAAAAATACAGAAATTAGCCAGGTGTGATTGCACACACCTGTAATCCCAGCTACTTGGGAGGCTGAGGCAGGAGAATCATTTGAACCTGGGAGACAGAGGTTGCAGTCAGCTGAGATCGCACCACTGCACTTCAGCCGGCCTGGGTGACACAGCGAGACTCTGTTTCAAAAATAAATAAATGAATAAAATAGAATTCTGAATTTTATTTTTAATAATTATTTTTGTAAAGAGAATGTCTTGTTTTTTGGAGTTGTTGAATTTATTGAATTGACAAAAATTATGTACAAGAGGGTATACAACATGATGTGATTGAAGTATGTATACATTACGAAATGGCTAAATCAAGCTAAATAACAAACCACCTCCCAGACTTATTTTTTTTTGTGGTGAGAACACTTAAAAATCTACTCTCTTAGTGATTTCCAAGTGTATGATATGTTGTTTTTAACTATAGGTACCATGTTGTCCCATGGATATCCTGAACTTATTCTTCTTCTCTAAAAATGACATTCTGTGTCCTTTGGCATCTGCCCACTTCCCCACCCTGGCAACCATCATTCTACTCTGCTTCTGTGAATTCAACTTTTTTCTTTTCTTTTTCTTTCTTTTTTTTTCTTGAGACAATCTCATTCTATTGCCCAGGCTGTAGTGCAGGGTTGTGATCTTGGCTTACTGCAGCCTTGACCTCCCAAGCTCAGTCAATCCTCCCAACTCGGCCTCCTGAGTATCTGGGAGTACAGGCATGCACCACCACGCTCCACTAATTTTTGTATTTTTTTGTAGAGTTGGGGTCTTGCTATGTTATGCAGGCTGGTCTCGAACTCCTGGGCTCAAGCAATCTGCCAGCCTCAGCCTCCCAAAATGCTGGGATTACAGGCATGAGCCACCATGCCTGGCCGAGTTTAACTTTTTTAGATTCCACGTATAAGTGAGATCATGTGGTATTTGTCGTTCTATGCTTGGCTTATTTCACTTAAGATAATATCCTCCAGGCTCATCCATGTTGTCTCAAATGGCAGCATTTCCTTCTTTTTGAAGGCTGAATAGTATTCCATCGTGTACATACACCACAATGTTGCTGGAAGTGTAATGGAAGCCAGTTGGGGGAGGAGGGAGAAAAGATTCACTCTAAGTCTAGATGCTCCAGCACCCACCCAGGGTGTGTGCAAGGAAGTGCAGGTTGCTCCTGGTCTTGCAAACTGTGGTTTGTGGGACTCCAAAGCCCCTATCCTTCCACGATGCTTTCTGTCCTGTTATCACATTTCCTTGGAGGAGAACTCAGCCTTGGTGGAGAGCCCTGCTCTGGCTTTGTCCCTCGGCATGAGATGGCAAAGGATGGTGCTGCTGGGAGACCCTCACGTCTGTGCACTGGGGGCTGCTTGCCTTCTCCATTCCTCCTTCAAGTATCTGAGCAGCTCCTGTGTGGCAGCTTCTGGTCTACGAGATGGATGGGTCCTTGGAGATCACGCTGTAGCAGAGGAGGCAGGCTGTAGCCCACAGGCCAGAACCAGCCCCCTGCCTTTTCATACAAATAAAGTTTTATTGGAACACAGCCACACCCATTTCAGTGCATATTGTCTTGTGGCTGCTTTCCTGCTACAATGGAGAGTTGAATAGTTGGGACAGAGACCTATGGCCAGCAAAGCTGAGCTATTTACCATCTGGCCCTCAAGAAAAAGGAAAAAAAATGCTGATCCTTGTACCCCGACAGTCTTAGGTTAAGAGGACTTTGTACCACCCTGACGTCCCAGGCGGCCATGAGTCCAGCCACCCTTGAAATGTACACAGGTCTGGGCTAGCGTGCTTTCTGATTTTTGTATGGGGAAGAGAAAGGAGGGAGGAAATGGCAACTTGTTGCCCTGTTCTAACATTTTCCTAAGATGGGTCTCCAGGCAAGGGCTTGGGATCTCACCTTGCACAGTGTACAAAACCCAGTGAGGCCGGCTGTCTTGGTGCTGACACTCTGAGGGATAGAGCCCCCAAATGACTAGGAAGAGAGATAAAAGAATAGTTTTTGCAAGTACAAGAAGTGGCGTTATTGAAATTAACATTTCCCCCAAGTTTTATAATGTCTAGGCATGCATATTTCAGTGTCTGTCTCAAAAGCTCATCCTAATAACCAGATGGTGCATTTAATTTCCTTTTTTTGTTCTCTGAGCAACATGCAGCTTCCTGCACAGCCCTCCTTGCAGGCAAGTGCGCTGAGGTGGCAGTCCTCCTGACTGCCAGCACAGATCCCCAGGGCCTCTGAGAGCCCTGTATTCTGGGGGCAGCCTTTCCCCCTTCTATTCAGCCCCAGCTGGAAGGGGGCAAGTTACCCACAGGGCTCCCGCCTTAGCTTAGCTTAGCTCCTAAGCACAGGGCTCCTGCCTCAGCTTCTCTAGGGAGTCTGGCTCCCTCTGACCCTCTAGACCTCACCAGCTGAGGATCAGAGCCCCGGGGCAGGAGCCAGGGCCAGGGGGCATTGGGGAGTGGTTTGAGAGTGCAGCTCTGGAGAGGGGCAGGGCGGGCCCAGGAAAAGCTGCTCAGGGGAGACTGCAAAGAGATGGCAGAGTTAGGACAAGAGGGCCAGGCATGGTGGCTCACACCTGTAATCCCAGCACTTTGAGAGGCCGAGGTGGGCGGATCGCCTGAGGCCAGGAGTTTGAGACTAGCCTGGCCAACATGGTGAAAACCTGTCTCTACTAAAAACACAATAATTAGCCGGCCATGGTGACACCTATAATCCCAGCTACTCGGGAAGCTGAGCCACGAGAATTGCTTGAACCCGGAAGGTGGAGGTTGCAGTGAGCTGAGATTGTGGCCACTGTACTCCAGCCTGGGCAACAGAGCAAGATTCCATCTCAAAAAAAAAAAAAAAAAAAAAGTCAGGACAAGAGGAGGAGGGAAGAGAAGGGAGCTGTGGCACAGCAGCCAGGACCTTAAAGACACAGAAGAGGAAGCTGGGATTTCCAATTCCAAAGGACATGAAGTCACACACCTTTATTTAACCTGCTCCAGGTGAGGCTGGGCTTTGTGTATTTTCCTTGTTTTCCTTTTCCTTGTGTTCAGGCTGTTGTAGAAACAGGTACACAGGGGCTCTGTGTGGCGCCCTGTTCTAGTTGCCTTCAGGAAGCATGGGGTGCCCTGGTTTCCTTGGCTTCGTGTCCCCCTTTCCTCCTGCCACCCCTCACTATGCACCCCACCTTATCCCTCAGACCATCCTCCTGGAGGGGACTGGCCAGGGCTTGTGTCCTTGCTAGTCTCTAGGAAGGAAGACTGTCGCTTGAAAGCTTGTCAGCTTAAGTTGCAAGGTGTAGGTGCCTGGGAGGGCATGTGCACGGCCCTCTTGACTGATCCATTCATGTTTTTCTTTTTTTGACTCTGTTCTATGTTGTCCTGATGGAGGGGTAAGCCCCTGCCTTCTGCCTTTCCTGCCTTGGACTCTTGCAATTGGGCCAGATGAGAGGGTCTGAGAATTCAAGCAATGCAGGCCAGGCATGGTGGCTCACACCTGTAATCCCAGCGCTTTTGGAGGCCAAGGTGGGTGGGCCAGGAGTTCGAGACCAGCTTGGCCAAAATAGTGAAACCCTGTATCTACAAAAAATACAAAAGTTAGCCGGGCTTGGTGGTGCGCACCTGTAATCCTAGTTATTTGGGAGGCTGAGGCAAGAGAATCACTGGAACCCAGTAGCAGCAGGTTGCAGTGAGGAGGAGGTTGCAGTGAGCTGAGATTGTGTCCCTGGACTCCAGACTGGACAATAGAGTGAGACTATGTTTCAAAAAAAAAAAAAAAATTTATATGGAAAACAAAAAACTAAACATCCTCTTGATTTACTTTTCTTGATCTTGCTTCTCAGAGGTAACACTGGGAAGGGTTGGGGTATACCTCTCCACGCCTTTTTGTTTTCTTTTTATTTTTTATTCTACATTCTGAGATACATGTGCAGAATGTGCAGGTTTGTTACATAGATATACATGTGCCATGCTGGTTTGCTGCACCTATCAACCCGTCATCTAGGTTTTAAGCCCCGCATGCATTAGGTATTTGTCCTAACGCTCTCCCATCCCTTGCCCCCCACCCGCGACGGGCCCCAGTGTGTGATGTTACCCTCCCTGTGTCCATGTGTTCTCATTTTTCAACTTCCACTTATGAGTGAGAACCCGCAGAATTTGATTTTCTGTTCCTGTCCACACCTTTTTCCTCTGTGCACGCAAGCACATGTATTTGCACATAAGTGTTTATTGTAACCTTTTTAAAAAAATAAAAATGGAATAATGCTATATTTATTCTTTGGAAAGCCTGCTTTTCAGGCAGCATGTCTTTGACATTGTCTCATGTTGGAACCCGGTTACCACCTTCTTCTCCCAGCAGTTATTCTGACGTGTGGATGCACCATGCTTCGTTTAACCAGCCCTGCACCGATACGTCTTTGGATGGTTTCCGCCTTTTCCCAATCACAGACGGTGTTCTGATGAATTTCCTTGCACACATCACTTGGTGCTCCGTGCCTGCATTTCTGTGGGATGTTCCTGGAGGTGGGCTGTCTAGGTCAGAGGGGGATGTGTGGTTAATTTGCATCCTGTGCAAAATCCATCCAGTCATCCGGCTCCCCAAGGGCTCACATGGTACTGTCCTCTGTAGACATCATCTTCTGCAGATGATGGCACGACCGCCTCTCTTTCTTTTACTCACACCAGTCTGCACCCTGGTGTCCTGGGGGGTCCAGCCCCTACCTGCTTGTCTGCCCCCACCCCACAGTCCCCCCAGCCCCTGCTAACAGGGACTCTGGCTTCTGAGCTTTGGCAGACTGCTTCACTCTGGAGAAGTTTGCTTTCTCAAACATTCCTGGCAATGTTACTGCAAATCTCGAGGCCTGCGTTTGCCTTCTTCAGGCCTCAGTTTCCTCAAAAGTAAAATGGGGATAATGTGATGCTACTGTCTGCATCCTAGAGCTGCCATGAGGGTTCAGTGAGATCACTGTTGAGAGCACGTTCACAGTGCCGGCCTTGTGCGCAGTCAGCACGTGTGGGGCAGGGCTGTTGCTGATACGTGGTTGACTGTCATTGCTAGACTGTGGCTTTACCAGGGGCGATGTCTTTAGTGCCGAGCCCAGAGCCACCCCTAGTACCTGCTGTGTTTATAGAGTGATTGAGTGTCAGGGTCAGAGACTGGGGCAATGGCAGCAGAAACAGAGGAAAGAAGTGGGGCTTCTAATAGGTCCTGGACCAGTGGCCCTTGAGATGAAGCCTTCTTGCCAAGGTCTGGGGCTGTGCTGTGTGTTCTAGGCCCGAGACTGGAAGCTAGGCCGGGCTGCAGCCCCCGCTGAGCTGGGGAAGTGCAGGTCAGCATCCTGCTTCATTAGGACACCTCCAAGCCCAGCTTAGACGGGGATGCCAGGTGACCCTCTGTTTACTCTGAGCCCAGACAGAGGACAGGGAAGTGTGCAAGGGTGGGGACCTTCATCACAGCCCTTGACTCTGTAAGGCATATGGCTTTGTGCACGTGTGTGATCACGGCCGTGGCTTCTCTGTGAGTTTCAAGCTCAGGGTTGTGTTTATGCAGGGTTAGGCTTGCCAGTTAAAATACAGGAAGTCCAATTAAACCTGAATTTCTCATTAACCATTTTTTTTTTTTTGGTGCAAATATATCCCATGCAATATTTGGGACCTGCTTACCCTAAAAAATGATTTGTTGTTTATCTGAAATTCAAGTTAAACTGGCATCCTGTCTTTTCACTTGCTACGTGTGAGAGTTCCGTGTGGGGGTTATCAGTGTGCATTTGTGAGTTCCCGTGTGAAGGACTCTCTCCAAGTGTCTGTAGGTGCCAGGATGGAGATGGACAGAGAAGATCCTCTTGGGCTGCTTTAGTGACACCTAGAGGCTGTGGGGTTGGACACTTCAGCCCCAGGGGCCTGGGCAGCACTGTCCAGCACCTGCCTGCTCCTGTCGTCTTCATGGGGGCTGACTTCCCTGCCATCTCTCTCCAAATACGGTAGCAAGAGCTATCCCATCTGCCCCCATCTGGAGCTCAGCTGCCCAGCCAGACAAGATGGCAAACAGTGTGCAGAGGGCTGCAAAGCTTTCCTCAGCTCCTTCTGCAAGGGGCCTGCAGATGAAATGGAAGCTCTCATCCTCACCGCCTCCCCCTTTCAGAAAACCCAGGCAACAGCCACCTCTGAATGCTGCTTTAGAAGCTTCTCCCTCCTGGTGATTAAACCACCCCAAACAAATAAAGCACTGCATTTCCACCATGGGCTTGTTCACATGCACGCAGCCAATTGTCTTGGATCCACCTGTGTGTCTGATGCATCAGGGTGAGGGGTTCTCCTCTGAGGTGCTTGCAAAGAGCTGCTTAATTTTCATCTGAAAGACTGTCTGTAGAAACCAGGCCTAGCTTTGGAAGAAAGCCCTTTCTCCCACTTTAACAAATTCCGTGTCATTCTTCTTTTTTTCTTTCTTTTTTGAGACGGAGTTTCACTTTTGCTGCCCAGGCTGGAGTGCAATGGTGCAATCTCGGTTCACTGCAGTCTCTGCCTCCTGGGTTCAAGCGATTCTCCTGCCTCAGCCTCCTGAGTAGCTGGGACTACAGGCACCCACAACCATACCCGGCTATTTTTTTGTATTTTTAGTAGAGAGGGAGTTTCACCATGTTGGCCAGGCTGGTCTCGAACTCCTGACCTCAGGTGATCCACCTCGGCCTCCCAAAGTGCTGGGATTACAGGTGTGAGCCACCATGCCTGGCTGGAATTCTGTGTCATTCTGGATACTTATCATGACTTCAAGCATCCAGGACTCTGTCCTGGGTATCCTGAGCCTGAGGGTGTATGTGTGTCTAGCTGGCTTGGAGGTTGTCTACAGGCAGGTTGAACTCGGCCTCTGAGTCCATGGCAGCCTCACATGGGAAATACCACCAAGGAGCCTCATCGTGTGCTTTTAGGAGATAGTTTCTATTTAGTCATTGCTGAATCTGTTACAGACAGGGTCTCGATTTCTTGCAAGTCCTGTATGAGGTCGGTGCTGTGATTATCCACATGTTCACTTGTTCTCTCTGGCCTCTTTCAGGCTCTTGAACTTCCTTTGCTCTTTTCCTGCCACAGGGCCTTTGCATATCCTGCTCTTTCTTCCTGGAAAGATTTTCCCTCTCCCTGCCTCTTCACCTGGTCATGGTTTCATCTGACAGTGGAGTCACTACATCCTCAGGGACGCCTGGCCACACTGACTCAGTCACAGCCACCCCCTGTTATCTGCTTTCATGACACCAGGTGCCTCTCTTTGGTAGACACTAGCTCAGCTACGGATTCCTGTTTCTTGTGTGTGTTATCCTTCCCCTTCAAGACTGTGGTCACCGTGAGGGCCAGGGCCATGCCTGTTCATGATTCTCATTTGTGTCTCTGGTGTTTAGTATATGCTCACCTAGAATTTGATTAATGAATGACATCATACCCATTTTACAGATGAGAAAGTTGAGGCTCAGGAACATTGTGTAACTTGCTCGGTATTAGATAGTGATGGTTTGAAGCGATCTGGCTGGTCGCTGGGTGCACACTCTTAACCACTTCACTATGGTTCTTCTCTCATGGTAGCTCTCCAACAGCAGGAGTGAGAGACAACTTTAGGACAGGTGTAACCAAAATCCCAGGGGTTATCCTAGAAGGTGGTGTCAGGAACATGCTTGCCTATGGGCCTTCTTACTGTGTTGCATAAAATACCCCGTTTTTCTGACTCGCCTTTAGTAAAGACCTTAGCAATATTTGAAGCACAGTTGTCAGTAGGAAAGGGTGGGTGTTTATACTTTTTTAAAAAGGAGTCTATATCATATTTATCTTGTGGTCTGCCATGCCCCCCGATCTTCTTCAGCTTCAGTTATGCAAAATTAACACTTCTTCTCTTTACTGCCTCTCTCTTACCTGTTCAGTTTCTTTTCTGTGTTCGAGATTGCTTAGAATTTTTCCCCATTACTACAGCCTGCTTCCCACCTGTATCCCCCAGCCAGCTTGTTCTGGATTTTGTCAACAACAGTTCCAGCGTTTAGTGAGGGCTGGACTGAAGGAAAGCCTTGGAAAAGGCTGTGTGATGAAAGGTGAAGATACCTAATGGGCAGGCAGTCATCAGGGTTAATTCAAAGGCTGGAAGAAGGGCTGACCTGGAGGACTGGAAATGTCTTTGAGCTGAAGTTCATGTGCAGGTGGAATGAAGAGGGTGAGCCTTTTGGGGTGAACTGCAAGTATTTGATAAGATCCCTGTCCCCATGGTTGGGGAAGTCTTGATAAGCATCCTCAATGTGATGGAGGGATTAGGGAACCCGTGGCTCTACCTGCCCAACATGGCAGTAACATGACACAGCCAAGTTATTGATTATTGGTTGCCCAGCTGTCATCACTCAACATCTTCTGTTAGTTATAGCTGTAATTTGCACTAGTTGTCAATGCCAGTTTTGACTTTTCTAGTCAATAAAGTGTTCTGAGAGTGGCGACTAAGGCTGAGCACTACCCATAATCATGAGTATTACAGAGGCAAGCCCCCTTGCCCACCCACCTGCAGGTGATGACACACCCTAGGAAATCACTCAATTCTGTGGAGGACCCCGAATAAATGCTCAAGTCCATCTGTTCATCTGTCCGTCCATCCATCCACCATTCCGTCCATCCATCCACCATTCCGTCCATTCATCCATCCAGACATGCATACATCCATCCACCCACCTACCCATCTATCCACCCGCCCACCCACCAATCTATACATCCAACGCACTCTCTTATGCACCCAACTGTCATCCACCTACCCACCCACCAAACCATCTATCCATCCACTCATCCATGCATCTATCCACCCATTCACTCATCTACCCATCTATCCACCCACCTGTCCACCCATTTATCTATCCCTCCACCCCCTCAACCACTCATCCATTTCTCCACCCACTCAACCATCCCTTCACCGACTCAACCACCCATTCATTCATCCACCTGCCCACCCACCCATCTTTCCATCCACCCATCTATCCACCCACCCACCTATATATCCATCCACTGCTTGTCCTTCTGTTCATTTATTCCACAAAGACTCATTAACCACCTACTAGATTCTGGGGAGGTATCTGCTGTAGTAATTGAGAATATGGTTTCTGGAATCTAGTTCCCTGAGCTCAAATTGAGCTGCCTCCTAGCTAGCTGCTTGGGTAAGTTATAGAAACTGTGTTTTGATTTTCTTATCTGAAAATTGGTTATTAATAGCTTCTACTCTTGCAGATATAGTGAGGATTAAATAAGATGTCACCTTAAAAGTGCATCATCGACACTCAATAGAGATTAAGACACATGTTTGAACCAATAGTGACATACAGCTGCTAAGTTCTGCAGTAGGGGAAGGGCAGAGAGCCATGGAGACGGCCTGGCCCAATCCTGGAGCCTCAGAAAAAAGTTCCTCGTTGAATTGCTGTTTTAGCTGAGACTTTTGGGATGGGTAGTAGTTGGAGATCCCAGACAGGATGTGACCGAGTTAGCCAGGGAAAAATTTGGTCCTGGCACCCATGGCATACTGGACCTCGAAGCTGTCTATTAAAAAAAAATAGCAAAGTGGCTGGGCATGGTGGCTCATGACTGTAATCCTAGCACTTTGAGAGGCTGAGGGGGGGTGGATCACTTGAGGCCAGGAGTTCGATACCAGCCTGGCCAATATGTGAAACCCCATCTCTACTAAAAATACAAATATTAGCCAGGTGTGGTGGCGTCTGCCTGTAGTCCCAGCTACTCAGGAGGCTGAGGCACAAGAATCATTTGAGTTCAGGAGGCAGAGGTTGCAGTGAGCCGAGATGGCTCCACTGCACTCCAGCCTGGGCGACAGAGCGAGGCTCTGTCTGAAAACAGAAAAAATAAAAAACAAAAAAAAAGCAAAGTTAACACTTCCTCCATCTCTCCCCTAGGGCAGGCAATTTGTCAAAGATTGTTGTTGGATTTTACACACAGGGAAATCTAAGGAAGGTGTGGAAACCAGACCATGACTCCAGACTCTCGTCTCCCTGTTTACAGGGTCTTAAATGGGGGAGCCACTTTGGGTTCTTTCCACAAGATTGCTTGGTAAAAACAAACAAACAAACAAAAAACTCAAAAAAACAGCCCTGACCTAAATATTCACAAGGGACCTTAGGCAATATCTGCAAACAAAAGTGAGTGATGAGTGGAATCTGTCGTCTTTACAAGGTAGACAGCTCCAGAGTTGAAGGAAGTGGAAATATCTCTAGAGACAGAGATTTGGGCGGGTTTTGCCAGTTACAAGCTATGAGAACCTGGGCAGGTTTACCTCTCTGAGCTTCTGTGACTTTATAAAATAGGCTGCATTGCGCTAAACGTGCAGGAGGAATCCCAGCATCCTCCTGTGCACAAGGCTGGTTTCTTCCCATCCTTTCCTTGTTCTGCCTCTCTCCTCCTCTCGAAGAGATGAATACCTTTGGACCCAGTAGGGGCCTGTGTTTGCAAAAGCTCACAGGTGATTCTCATGCAGCCAGCCTGGCTCTGGTGCTGAGTTCTTGGACACTTCTGGAGGCACATTTACTAGTAAGGAAGGTCACTGTGTGTGAAAGGCACGATTCATCTTCCATTCCTTTCTTCCATGAAGCAAGGTGCATGGGTCGACTGAGCTGGGAGAGTCCACAGTGTCAGCCTCCCCCACGCTTCCCTCCCTCCTTATTCCTTGTGTGCTGTACTTTGTCTTGATTTCCTGTACTCTGCAACAAGCCAGGAGATGGTAAGATCTCAAAAAAATTATTTTTTTGGGAAATGGGACCAAGAGGGTTTTGGTTTGCTTGTTTGTTTGAGACAGGGTCTGTCGCCCAGGCTGGAGTGCAGTGGCGTGACCTTGGCTCACTGCAGCCTTGACCTTCTGGGCTCAGGTGATCCTCCCACCTCAGCCTCCTAAGTAGCTGGGACTGCAGGTGCACACCACCATGCCTGACTCATTTGCCTATTTTTTGTAGAGATGAGGTTTCACCATGTTGCCCAGGCTGGTCTCAAACTCCTGGGCTCAAGCAGTCCTCCATCCACCTCAGCCTCCCAAAATGCTGAGATTACAGGCATGAGCTGCTGTGCCTGGCCAGGGTTTTTTTTTATTATTAGTATGAAAAATTTTCAATATACATAAAAGTAGAGAGACTAGTTTAATGAGCTATCATATACCCATCACATAGGTTTAAAAACTATTAACGTTTGCAATATTTACTCCATTTGTTTTTCTGAAGTATTTAAAAAATAGTTTACAGTAGTTTTGAAATTGCATCATGATATTCACCCCTATGTAATTTACTTTCCCTGTAAAAACATGAGGGCATTTTTTATATGATCATTATCATTCCTAATCAAATTACCAGTAATTCCTTAATATCCTCTAAGATCAAGTTTACATTCAGATGTCTTCTCCTCAAAATGTCAATTGTGATTATTTTTTTCTTTGAGCAAAGATAATAAGATCTCAAGATTTAATGACAGAGATTCCATGTTAGCCCTGATGTCTAAGCTCTGTGGTCCATTGTGGCTTTACTTGAAAGTCTCAGGCTAGGCGTGGTGGCTCACACCTGTAATCCTAGCACTTTGGGAAGCCAAGGTAGGTGGATCATGAGGTCAAGAGATCAAGACCATCCTGACAAACATGGTGAAACCCTGTCTCTATTAAAAATACAAAAATTAGCCAGGCGTGGTGGCGGGTGCCTGTAGTCGCAGCTACTCAGGAGGCTGAGGCAGGAGAATCGCTTGAACCTGGGAGGTGGAGGTTGCAGTGAGCTTAGGTTGCACCACTGCACTGCACTCCAGCCTGGGTGACAGAGCGTGACTCTGTCTCAAAAAAAAAAAAAAAGTGTATGTGAGGAAACTGGGATAGAGCTTGGGGATGTTGGGGGATGGAGGTACTTCATCTACTGAACAAAAACCATGGGATACCAATGCTGGAGGAAGAAACATCATCCTCAGTTTCTACTAACTCAACAACGCATGAGATGGGGACTTGGTGTCCAAGAGAAGAGCCTCTTTTTAGGTCTTCAGCCTTGATCAAACCATTTCTGAATTCTTCATACACATATAATCAGGTGCTATGAGTGGTACTGATTGGATAATCTTTCTGTCGTTTCCTGTGCTAGGAAGGAAAATACATGTACAGCCAACTTCCTTGAGGGTTCGTTCTTTTGCATCAGGGTGTCTCAAACTGCTGCCCTTAAAACACCTGTAAGAGAATCATCCAGGCGGCTTGCTCGCTCTGCATGCAGACCCTTTAGAATCAGACTCAGAATCCCTGGGACTGGAGCCACAAAATGAAATGACATTTCAACAAGTTTGTCATCACGTAAGAGAGAATAGGTGAGTATTTGGATACCTATAATACAAAGTAGATTCAAAAAGAATGACGATTATTTTAAATGTTGCGTTTTTAAAAATTTAATACAGAAAAGGCTGGGCACGGTGGCTCACGCCTGTAATCCTAGCACTTTGGGAGGCCAAGGCGGGTGGATCGTTTGAGGTCAGGAGTTCAAGACCAGCCTGGCCAACAAGGTGAAACCCCATCTCTACTAAAAATATAAAAATTAGCCAGGCGGTAGTGGTGCGCACCTGTAATCCCAGCTACAGGGGAAGCTGAGGCAGGAGAATTGCTTAAGCCTGGGAGGCAGAGGTTTGGTGAGCTGAGATCGTACCACTGCACTGCAATGTGGGTGACAATTGTTTAACCACCACCAAAATGGGTTCTGAGTCCAAATATTAGTATGAAGGACATTGGTGACATTGTCTCAAAAAAATTAATGAATACGGAAAAGTACAAAAAGGGAGAGAAATCACCCCAAATCTCACAACCCCAAGAAATAAACCTCCTAATATTAAGTGAACAGCATTCCTTGCTATGCACAAAGATGGCTAGAGACATGAACAGACACTTCTGATCACACAAAATGAGATTTTAAAAACAAGAAGTAGCAAATTGAATGCTGTGTAAATTTATCAGAAGAAAAAGAAATGGAAGTGAAACTGAAGGAACTGGTCAACTCAGATAAGCATAGTTTTTCCTCACTAAAAATCAGTTTCTAGAACATCTAAGAAATCAAGATGATGAAAAATATTAAGATGTTTTATATATATGTAGAAGTCTTTACAGTTGACTGATCATCTCATGAAAAATTTGTGCAGTCACTGCAAATAAATCATTGCAAAATCTTTAATCCTTTTGCTTTTTGCCAGCACTGACATTGGCCTTTGCAGTCTCTTGACTTCATTCTGCCCTTGCATTCCTTTTGCTCTTTTCTTGAGGTCATCTTCTTCTCATGCCAGCCGTGTCTTGCAAGTCTATGTTTGAGTTCATTTTTCTTTGCATAATTCAAAGAACCAGATAGCATGCCAAAGCCCATTGTTTAACCACCACCAAAATGGGTTCTGAGTCCAACTATTAATATGAAGATGACACCCATAGTGGTCTTGTACATTTTGTTGCCTTCCTAGTGTGAAGGACATTGGTGACCATTTGTTTCCTCTGGAGCGGTCGATTGGTCATGAACTTCCTGGTCCAGATAGTTACTGTGTCATTCATGATGGTGGTTGACCCTCAGGTAGTTAGGGAGGAAAATAAACAAGAAGTTATATATTTAAAACCACGTTTCAATTTTAGACCTGATTAATTGACTTAATAAAGGGCATTAGCACTTCTACTTCCTACAGTCCCTCCCTTTACCTCTGGAAACTAGTTATTTCTAGGTTGTTTTATGTCGTTAAGGTTGACCACCTTTTCTTTCTGTTCTGCAATCATAGTCCTATTTTTAAATGGATTCACCTCTCATCACTAGCCTTTTGTCATGGTCATTCAATTCACGAGTTGCTTATTTTTTAATTTCTTGGCTGACTAAATTTTATTATGAAGACTTTTTTTTAAAGAGCTCAGAAATACTGTATTCTTTAAGTTCTTGAACATGTGATAGTGTCTTTTGCCTATTTTGATTGGGCAATAATTTAGCTGGCTATAAAATTCTTGGATTATACTCTATTTTCCTTAGAAATTATAGGCACCCATCCACTGATATTTCATTGTGCTTTTTTTTTTTGGAGATGGAGTCTTGCTCTGTCACCCAGGCTTGAGTGCAGTGGTGCGATCTCACTGCAAGCTCTGCCTCCAGGGTTCACATCATTCTCCTGCCTCAGCCTCCCGAGTAGCTGGGACTACAGGTGCCCGCCTCCATGCCTGGCTAACTTTTTTGTATTTTTAGTAGAGACGGGGTTTCACCGTGTTAGCCAGGATGGTCTCAATCTCCTGACCTCGTGATCCGCTGGCCTTGGCCTCCCAAAGTGCTGGGATTATAGGTGTGAGCCACTGTATGAGCCCAGCCTCATTGTGCTTTGTACTAACCCCCTTTCCCTGGCCTCTTCCAGCTTGTCTTCTTCTCTCCAGTAGTTTCTTCATGAAGAGGCCATGTGCTATATTCCATGAGATATTTCACACTCAAGACTTCTTTTATACTCTTTTGATAATTTGTCTGGGAATCACTGTCTTGATTTATAAGGGAGTTTGTAGTGAATGCAGTAAAAGAGAAACACACAACGTATTTTGAGACATCAGAGAAGGGAGAAACCAATTCTATTAATATTTGAGGTTAGCAGGGAAGGCTTAGTTAAGAGGTAACATTTGAACTAAGCCTGGAAATAAGGGAAGGATTTGGATATGCAGTAATGTGGAGAGAGTAGAAGCAAGACATGATGGTTAGTGTTATGTATCAATTTGACTGGGCTGTGGGTGCCCAGATATTTGGCTACACATTATTCTGGGTGTGTCTCTGAGGTATTCTGGATGAGGATAACATTTAATTGGTAGACTCAATAAAGCAGATTGTCCTCCCCAATGTGGGTGAGCCTCATCCAATCCACTGAAGGCCTGAACAAAACAAAAAGGTAGAGTCACAGAGAATTTGCTCTCTTTACCTGATTATATTTGAGCTGGGACATCAATCTTGTCCTGACTTTAGATGTGGACTCGAGTTGAAACTACATCATTGGAGGTCCTGGGTCCCCAGCTTGCTGGCTGCAGACTCCAGGACTCCTTAGCCTCCATAACTATGTGAGCCATCTCTTACAACAAATCAATCTGTCTCTCTGTATGTGTATAGCTCTACCTCTATCTCTCTGCTCTTTCTCTGGAGAACCTAGAGTAATACACAAGGTTATATTAGAGAAGAGGATGACCCAAGGAAAAGCATGGAGGCAGAAAAGTGCAAAGAGGGTTTAGGAAGACTCGGGTCCTGATGGGGAGTTTGGATTTCACTGTGTGTAGCATGGAGAATCCTTGAAAATATTCAAGAGTTGAAAATTGTATTTGTGGAAGAACACCAGGAGTATATGAAAAGAAAAACACTCACTCCATTTTAACTCCACTGAAGGGGGCATCAAAGGGATGCACTGGGGACATGGGTTGGAGGGTAGTTGAGGCCATATCTGAAGGATCTTTACTTCTAGGCTGAGTCTGAAGTTATCTTTCGGGGGAGTGGGAGATTACAAATCTTTGAGCTCCACTCAAGAGATGGTTTTGCTAACAATGGCAGGGTGACGGTGGTGGTGGTGGTGGTGGTGGTGGGAAACTGGTAGCATGAATTCTAATTGGGCTTCTGTTATTCTAGCCGAGAAAGTTGGGGAATGGACTTTCAGTAGAATAATAGAGATCTGGGAATCAACTGCATGGAGGAGGTAGTTTTAGGTGATGAGATGGCTCAGGGACAAAGTTTGGTAGAAGGAGAAAAGATACTAGGCTGGTACAAAAATAATTGCTATTTTTGCCATTACTTTTAATGGCAAAATCCGCAATTACTTTTGCACCAACCTAATAGGATGCAAACTTCGGAGCCATCTGCATCAGAGGGATTGATGAAGATCAACAAAGTTTGGGAACACAGGAAAGGAGCGGGGAGGGTAATAACTTGAGGGCATAGCAGGAATAATCAAGGTTTTTCTTGTTAGCATGTGGAGACTTAAGCGTGATTATATGTTAAAACGCCTGGCACATACATGGTGCAAAATATTTATGAGGAAATGACAAGTGAAGGTGGTGAGTCATGGGAGTTCCAAGGGAACGGGTGATAAAGGGAGGTCTCAAATGAGGCACAAGTGGAGAAGGTAGCTTGGAAAAGGAGAAGGATGCTTCTTATAAGATGGGAAAGGCACAGGAAGAGGGTCAAGATACAGTGATCTAGGGGTGAGATGGAAGTGAGTTGAGAGAACTCAACTCTGGGCTCTGAAACCCCTAGGGATGGGTTTGGGGGGCTTTGAGATACGGAAGAGGTTTAAAGTCAGTTGTTCTAGCAAATATGGTTTGGAATTTATTTGTGATGCTTAAAAATATTGCTGAGCAGAAGTGAAGTCTACCGTAGAGTTGGATGGTGAGATTATTTAGTGGAACTACCAGATCCATGTTGTGATTCTTTCCAGTATCATTCAGCAGCCCTTGGGCAGTTGCGAGGCAAGTCATCAATGGGGTATGGAGATTTTCCAGGTGGGTGTGGTTGGAGGCAGGGAAGAACTAGTTCAGGAGCACATTACAAGAAGGTGACTGTAAGGTCCAGGCTGAGCAGGAAGATAAAGCAAGAAGGAAACATGAGGTTGTGAAGAGAAGTTTAGAGGGATGAGGAGGCAGGAGAGGTGAACAGTTGCAGGATGTAGCTAGAGTGGCGATGTTAGATCTTGGGGCCAGAGAGCTTTACAGTGATGATGAAGATCAAAGTGCATTAGAATCAAGCTATAAAGAGCCACTGTTTGATGTTGGGATGTGAGGATTCTGCAGGTGGATGTCTGCACATTGATGGTGAGAACATGGTCACCCTGGCCCTGCTGGGTCTTTGCTAAAGAGACTGTGCTCTGTTCTTGGGGCCGTTTTCATCACCTGATTAGAGCAGTGGTCCCCACATGGTGTTCTTTGGCCCATCTGTATAAAATGTTCATAGGTCAAGGATAAAATGGAAAAACAGAGACAATGTCACAGAAATGTGCCCACTGGTGAGAGACCACCAGCTGTCCTTTTTGGAGGACTGTTCTTATTCTAAAAATGTATATATTCTATTCTATTAAAACATTTTTGTATTTGCATTTTTTTCTCTTTTATGAAATGCCATAGGGTAGAAATTTGTAATGTATCCAATTCTCCTGTCTTCATGCATTGCCCTGTGGTGGGGAAGGGGATGTGGCTAGTACTGGCCAACAGGCTGGGGGCAGAGGTGCAGTGTTAGACTTCTAGCCTGGAGCATTTAATTCTTTTTTTTTTTTTTTTTTTTTTTTTTAATTGATCATTCTTGGGTGTTTCTCGCAGAGGGGGATTTGGCAGGGTCACAGGACAATAGTGGAGGGAAGGTCAGCAGATAAACAAGTGAACAAAGTTCTCTGGTTTTCCTAGGCAGAGGACCCTGCGGCCTTCCGCAGTGTTTGTGTCCCTGGGTACTTGAGATTAGGGAGTGGTGATGACTCTTAACGAACATGCTGCCTTCAAGCATCTGTTTAACAAAGCACATCTTGCACCGCCCTTAATCCATTCAACCCTGAGTGGATACAGCACATGTTTCAGAGAGCACAGGGTTGGGGGTAAGGTCACAGATCAACAGGATCCCAAGGCAGAAGAATTTTTCTTAGTACAGAACAAAATGAAAAGTCTCCCATGTCTACCTCCCTCTACACAGACACGGCAACCATCCGATTTCTCAATCCTTTCCCCACCTTTCCCCCCTTTCTATTCCACAAAACCGCCATTGTCTTCATGGCCCGTTCTCAATGAGCTGTTGAGCACACCTCCCAGATGGGGTGGTGGCCGGGCAGAGGAGCTCCTCACTTCCCAGTAGGGGCGGCCGGGCAGAAGCGCCCCTCACCTCCCGGGCGGGGCGGCTGGCCGGGCGGGGGCTGACCCCCCCACCTCCATCCCGGACAGGGCGGCTGGCCGGGCAGAGGGGCTCCTCACTTCCCAGTAGGGGCGGCCGGGCAGAGGCGCCCCTCACTTCCCCGACGGGGCAGCTGGCCCAGCGGGGGGCTGACCCCCCCACCTCCCTCCCAGACGGGGCGGCTGGCTGGGCAGAGGGGCTCCTCACTTCCCGGTAGGGGCGGCCGGGCAGAGGCGCCCCTCACTTCCCCGACGGGGCAGCTGGCCCGGCGGGGGGCTGACCCCCCCACCTCCCTCCCAGACGGGGCGGCTGGCTGGGCAGAGGGGCTCCTCACTTCCCGGTAGGGGCGGCCGGGCTGAGGCGCCCCTCACTTCCCCGACGGGGCAGCTGGCCGGGCGGGGGGCTGACCCCCCCACCTCCCTCCCGGACAGGGCGGCTGGCCGGGCGGGGGGCTGACCCCCCCACCTCCCTCCCGGACGGGGCGGCTGGCCGGGCGGGGGGCTGACCCCCCCACCTCCCTCCCGGACGGGGCGGCTGGCCGGGCGGGGGGCTGACCCCCCCACCTCCCTCCCGGACGGGGCGGCTGGCCGGGCGGGGGGCTGACCCCCCCACCTCCCTCCCGGACGGGGCGGCTGGCCGGGCGGGGGGCTGACCCCCCCACCTCCCTCCCGGACGGGGCGGCTGGCCGGGCGGGGGGCTGACCCCCCCACCTCCCTCCCGGACGGGGCGGCTGGCCGGGCGGGGGGCTGATCCCCCCACCTCCCTCCCAGACGGGGCGGCTGGCCGGGCGGGGGGCTGATCCCCCCACCTCCCTCCCGGACGGGGCGGCTGGCCGGGCAGGGGGCTGATCCCCCCACCTCCCTCCCAGACAGAGCGGCTGGCCGGGCAGAGGGGCTCCTCACTTCCCAGTAGGGGCGGCTGGGCAGAGGCGCCCCTCACCTCCCGGACAGGGCGGCTGGCCAGGCGGGGGGCTGACCCCCCCACCTCCCTCCCGGACGGGGCGGCTGGCCGGGCAGAGGGGCTCCTCACTTCCCGGTAGGGGCGGCCGGGCAGAGGCGCCCCTCACCTCCCGGACAGGGCGGCTGGCCGGGCGGGGGGCTGACCCCCCCACCTCCCTCCCGGACGAGGAGGGAGGACGCTCCTCACTTCTCAGACGGGGTGGCTGCCGGGCGGAGGGGCTCCTCACTTCTCAGATGGGGCGGTTGCCAGGCAGAGGGTCTCCTCACTTCTCAGAGGGGGCGGCCGGGCAGAGACGCTCCTCACATCCCGGACGGGGTGGCAGGGCAGAGGTGCTCCCCACATCTCAGACGATGGGCGGCCGGGCAGAGACGCTCCTCACTTCCCAGATGTGATGGCGGCCGGGAAGAGGCGCTCCTCACTTCCTAGATGGGATGGCGGCCGGGCAGAGATGCTCCTCACTTTCCAGACTGGGCAGCCAGGCAGAGGGGCTCCTCACATCCCAGACGATGGGCGGTCAGGCGGAGACGCTCCTCACTTCCCAGATGTGATGGCGGCCAGGAAGAGGCGCTCCTCACTTCCTAGATGGGATGGCGGCCGGGCAGAGATGCTCCTCACTTTCCAGACTGGGCAGCCAGGCAGAGGGGCTCCTCACATCCCAGACGATGGGCGGTCAGGCGGAGACGCTCCTCACTTCCCAGACGGGGTGGCTGCCAGGCAGAGGCTGCAATCTCGGCACTTAGGGAGGCCAAGGCAGGCGGCTGGGAGGTGGTTGTAGCGAGCCGAGATCACGCCACTGCACTCCAGCCTGGGCGCCATTGAGCACTGAGTGAACGAGACTCCGTCTGCAATCCCGGCACCTCGGGAGGCCGAGGCTGGCAGATCACTCGCGGTTAGGAGCTGGAGACCAGCCCGGCCGACACATCGAAACCCCGTCTCCACCAAAAAAATACGAAAACCAGTCAGGCTTGGCGGCGCGCGCCTGCAATCGCAGGCACTCGGCAGGCTGAGGCAGGAGAATCAGGCAGGGAGGCTGCAGTGAGCCGAGATGGCAGCAGCACCGTCCAGCTTCGGCTGGGCATCAGAGGGAGACCGTGGAAAGAGGGGAGAGGGGAGAGGGCGTTTATCCATTTCTTACATGGTGGCTCGCTCTACAGATTCTCCTCCCTGCTTTTCTAAATCCAAACCCGGACTCCTCAACCCACAGCACCACCAATTTCCAGGGTGGAAAATCAGGGTGTCACAATCTTGATGAAGATACTGGGGTCCAAGGATCTTGGTTTACCTTAACAGATTTATCTGCACAGCTGAGCAGTACACTGCACCTCTGAGATCAGACTGCATTTAATTCTTAGTACAGGGCTCTCTAGCATTCTTCTCCCTCTGTTCCCTGCTTGGTGATACTCGAGGTAATGCAGCCCCCATTAGCCTTAGTCTTAGGGCAGGTTTGGTGGAAAACAGAGCACCCCACACCTCCCTGCAGATGTAGCATGAGTGACAAAAACAACTTCTGATATTTGAAGTTACCAAGATTTAGGAGTTGTTTGTTATTTTAGCAAAACCTAACCTATTCTGACCAATCATGGTGGAATTTCTGTGTGTATGTGTGTGTCTGTGTTTGTGTGTGTGTGTGTGTACAAAACTGGTAAGTTAAAAAAGTTCCTTCTTACCAAAAAAAAAAAAAAAAAGCAACCTTATGTTGGTTCTCAAATTAAAAAAAAATATTTTTACTGGTTTATAAAGTAGAAAAATCTGAGAATCTGTAGCTTAGAGACCTACAGTGTAGGATGTCTGTAGAGACCAGGCTATTTTATCAGCTCCTAACACCCCTTGATAGAAGCTTAGCCAAGACTTGGACTATTTCAGTCTTTCCCATTCCACATTCCATGGACTCTTGAAGAGACATTGATAAAACGGTGCATCCATGAACAACCCTAACTCAATCCTAGTGGCAGAATCCCCCTTTTACTGCAGAATGAGCTTCTTGCTACAGTGATACTTGAATCCCTTAGATATATCCTGTACTAATTATATTAAAACATGACCAATGCTTTTGCTTTGTTGTCCCCCAATTTAAACACCTTAATCATGAGAACCCAGAGAATTGGATTTAGTGTGACTGATTCCCAACTGTCAGTAAGAACATAATTAGATTATATTTTTCTCCAGTTCAAATAAAAGAAAATTGACAATAAATTGCTGATCAATATGTGTAGCTCAGGAGGTAGAGCCTGCTTTGAGATGCAGAAGTGTTTGTTTTTTTAGATCTATATTCTTGAGTAAAGAAAAAATCTATCTCTCTTTCCTAGAGGGGAAGACTTTCAGAGCTGGGCTTGGCAACAGCCTATCAGAGGCTGAATTAAACCAATAGGTACCTCCCTGGAGTGAATGGTGCATTTCTCCTGTTTGGGGGACTGTGCTTTTATGGTGGGGTTTGCTTTCTGTCTTGGTCTCCGGATGTGTGTATCTGTGGGTGGATGTCTGCATGCAAACGGCAGTGTATACCTGTGTGGGTGTGTACAAAATTCCCATGTGAATCTCAGCTTTGCGGCGATCTCCGGGTCTTGAGCCCAGCAGATGCCATTTGAAGAAAAATCACTTGAAAATGAGACAGAAAGAATGGAAAACAAATCCTAGCTCTAAAGGCACCAGGCTGATTAAAAAAAAAAAAACTCTGGATTTTCTTTGTTTTGGACTCTACCTGCCTCCAAATGACATTTCTGTTTCCTATGAAATGATTAGAATGAAAGAGATCCTGAGCATGAAAGAACAGATACTGTGTGACTCTCTGTATGTCAGGGTGTCAGCTGTGACGCTGCTGACATTTCGGCTCAGCAATTTCTCTGTTGTATGTGTGGGGGTTCCCTGTGCATTTTAGGATGTTGAGCGGCATCCCTGGATCCCTGGACTCACTGGATGTAGTAACACAACTCCCCTCAAGTAGACACAACCCCCAGTGTCTCCAGATATTGCCTAATGTCCCCAGGGGGCACAATAGCCCCCATCTGAGAACTGCTGCTTTCATAAAGTACAATGTCAGGTGAAATAGTTGGAGACTGTTTGTAGTCAGGGGTTTGTAGAGATGGAAGAGATCCCAGGAATATCCTGGAAGGGGCTGTAATATTTTGTTTCTTGAATTGGTTGTCGGTAATATGGAGATTTTTTTTTTTTTTTTGAGGCAGGATCTTGCTGTGTCACCCAGGCTGGAGCACAGTGGCACCATCATGGCTCACTGCAGCCTCTGCCTCCTGGGCTCAAGCAGTTCTCCCACCTCAGCCCTCCTGAGTAGCTGGAACTACAAGCATGTGCCACCACTGCTGCTTAATTTTTGTATTTATTTATTTTTTGTAGGTGGGGGGTCTCACTATGTTGCCCAGGCTGGTCTCAAGCTCCTAGGCTTTAGCAATCTGCTCACCTCAGCCTCCCAAAGTGCTGGGATGACAGGCATGAGCCACTGCGCCTGGCCAGTATGTTCAGTTTGTAAGAAAAGTACTGTGTTGACCTCTTCTATGCGCACATTTCTTTAATAATTCAATAAAGCATTTAGAAAAATTGGTCATAATAGGAGTGATTTGTAGAGTGATTGGCATGAAAGCTGATCACCTTAATTTGAACTGCTCTGAAATGAGCACCAGGGGCCACCAAGAGGAGCCTTTCAAGGTGTCATAGCCAAGGATAGGAGTGTGTTGTGTGCATCTCTGCATAAAGGATTTGCTGGGTACATGGAAGGATGAAGCCTCCTTCTGAGGACATAGGCAGCAAGGCAAGTGGAAGCCCAAAGCATTGAGCTTTCTAAATGGACTTTGCTAAAATCTTGTGGATGACTCATGCTCTTAACATACACCCAGGTACATATTGTCCATATAAACATTAATTCTGTAACAAGGCCCACACATAAGGGTTTTTTTTCTTTTGAGACAGTCTTGCTTTATTGCCCAGGCTAGAGTACAGTGGCATAATCGTGACTCACTGCAACCTCCGCCTCCTGGGTTCAAGCAATGCTTGTGCCTCAGCCCCCCGAGTAGCTGGAACTACAGGTGCACACCACCATGCCTGGCTAATTTTTGTATTTTTAGTAGAGACAGGGTTTCACCATGTTGTCCAGGCTGGTCTCAAACTCCTGGCCTCAAGTGATCTGCCCACCTCAGCCTCCTAAAGTGTTGGGATTACAGGTGTGAGCCACTGCGCCTGGGCCCACACGTAAGGTTTGAGTTGAGATAGGGAAACTCTGGCAGGACTGAGGAATTTGGTCACAGTCTCTAGGAAATATGCACAATTTCTGGAATCTTCTCTACTTCCAGAGTTCCCACTTTCTATCTGTCTCCTGTTTATTCAACAAACTTGTATGGAACCACAGTGTGTCTAGAACTTGCCAGGTGTGGAGGATAAAAAGATGACTGAGGTCGGGCATGGTGGCTCATGCCTGTAATCCCAGCACTTTGGAAGGCCAAGGCAAGCGGATCACTTGAGGGCAGGAGTTTGAGCACAGCCTGGCCAACATGATGAAACGTCTCTACTAAAAATATAAAACTTAGCCAGGCATGGTGGCATGCACATGTATTCCCAGCTACTTGGGAAGCTGAGGCAGGATAATTGCTTGAACCCAGGAGGCAGATGTTGCAGTGAGCTGAGATCACACCGCTGCATTCCAGCCTGGGAGACAGAGCGAGATTTCATGTCAAAAAAAAAAAAAAAGATGACTGGGATACAGACTCCATCAGAGTTGACTCTGACACAAATTTGGTAAGAGCCCAAGGTCTGGCTGGGCAAGCAACTTGATCGGCCTCATCCTGCAGCCTCTACTAGAATGAAGAACACTTTTTTCTTTACCCATGAAAATGTTTTGTGCTTCGTAACTACAAGTGCAATTTGTGTTAATTCTGCAAAATTTGCCATATAACGGTGCCTGTATTCTTAGCATTTTTCCTTTGAGAGATTTCTCAGCATATCATATTTGGATTATGTGGAATTGGAAATTAAAGTCAACAACAAGTACAGGAAAGTTAGTTCTTAGTCAAGAGTTAGGTTTTCAAAGACAATGGGTAAAATAAAAAATCGAGTACAGTCAAGATTATACGTGCAAATCCCCTCATCATTCATACAGTTTAGCCGTCAGTCTTACCGTGGCTCACCAGGTCCAATCCATACTTCTTCCTCCACGATTGGAGCAGAGGGTGATTTTTTTTATGAGCAACTGATGAAGTCATTTAGAGACCACTTGCAGTAGGAGCCCTGTGTACTAGAGACCAATCAATGTGCCCTCATAGCACCATTTCTTCCTCTCTCCCTCTTTGTTCTTGCCAAGTACCCACAGTTCATTTTCCATAGATTAAAAGAGCCCAAGTTGGGCCTATACCTAGGAGTACAATTGCTGGGTCATTTGGTAACTCTATGTAGAATGGTTTGGGAAGTTGTTAAAGTGTTTCTCACAGTGGCTACACCATTTTAATTCCCACCAGCAGTGTATGAAGGTTCTAGTTTCTCTGCATCCTCACCAACACTTGTTATTTTCTGTATTTTTTTTTTTTTTTTTTGAGATGAAGTCTTGCTCTGTCGCCTAGGCTGGAGTGAAGTGGCACAATCTCAGCTCACTGCAACCTCTGCCTCCCAGATTCAACTTACTCTCCTGCCTCAGCCTCCCAAGTAGCTGGGATTATATGCACCTGCCACCAGGCCTGGCTAATTTTTGTATTTTTTTAGTAGAGACAGGGTTTCACCATGTTGGCCCGGCTGGTCTCAAACTCCTGGCCTCAGGTGATCTGCCTGCCTTGGTCTCCAAAAGTTCTTTGATTACAGGCATGAGCCACTGCACCAGGCCAATTTTCTGTATCTTCGATTCTAGCCAACCTTATGGGTATGACGTGGTATCTCATTGTGGTTTTGATTTCTGTTTCCCTGATGATGAATTTCATTGAGCATCTTTTCATATGCTTATTGGCCACTTGTATGTCTTCCTTGGAGATGTGCCATATTTTCGTATTCAAAAATGAAAGCACAGGTCCACACAAAAACTTGTACATGAATAATTACAGTAGCATCACTCCTAATATCCCAAAGAGGGAATTAATCCAAATGCCCATCACCAGATGAAGAGATACACCGAATGTTGTCTACCCACATGGTGGAATATTATTTGATCACTAAAAGGAGCAAAGCACATACGCTACAGCGTGGATGAACCTTCAAAACAGATGAAAGATCACATTCTACATGATTTCATTCAGATGGAAATCTATAGAAATAGGAAGTCAACTAGTGGTTGCTTAGGGCTGGTAGGGGCATGGGAGGATAGGGGGTGTTAGCTAAAGGGTATGAGGTTTCTTTTTGAGGTCATGAAATGTTCTAAAATTGACTGGTAATGTTTGCATATATCTCTGAATATATTAAAAACCATTGAAATGTAAAAAATGCAAAGATAAAACAGCCCAAGTTGCAATTTTATTCAACACTTGATTGGCTTTAAAAATAGATTCCAGGCTGGGCATGGTGGCTGACACCTGAAATCCCAGTGATTTGGAAGGCTGCGGTGGGAGGATTGCTTGAGGCCAGGAGTTCCAGGCCAGCCTTGGCAACATGGTCAAACCCTGTCTCTACAAAAAAAAAGAAAAAATAAATAGCAGCTGGGTGCAGTGGCTGACACCTGTAATCCCAGCACTTTGGGAGGCTGAGGCGGGCAGATCACCTGACATCAGGAGTTCAAGACCAGCCTGGCCAACATGGTTAAACACTGTCTCTACCACAAATACAAAATTTAGCCTTTTGGTACTCTGAGCAGCACCATGGCGGTTGTTAAGAACAAGTGCCTTATGAAAGGCGGCAAAAAGGGAGTTAAGAAGAAAGTAGTTGGTCCATTCTCTAAGAAAGATCAGTATGATGTGAAAGCACCTGCTATGTTCAATATAAGAAATATTGGAAAGACTTGGTCACCAGGACCCAAGGAACCCAAATTGCATCTGATGGTCTCAAGGGTCTTGTGTTTGAAGTGAGTCTTGCTGATGTGCAGAGTGATAAAGTTGCATTTAGAAAATTCAAGCTGATTACTGAAGATGTTCAGGGCAAAAACTGCCTGACTAACTTCTATGGCATGGGTCTTACCTGTGACAAAATATGTTCCATGGTTGAAAAATGTTTAATAATGATTGAAGCTCATGTTGATGTCAAGACTACCGATGGTTACTTCTTTCATCTGTTTTGTGTTGGTTTTACTAAAAACACAACAATCTGATACTGAAGACCTCTTATGCTCAGCACTAACATTCCCCCAAATCCAGAAGAAGATGATGGAAATCATGACCTGAGAGGTGCAGACAAATGACTTGAAAGAAGTGGTCAATAAATTGATTCCAGACAATATTATAAAAGATGTCAAAAAGGCTTGCCAATTTATCCTCTCCATGATGTCTTCATTAGAAAAGTAAAAATGCTGGAGACCCCTGGGTTTGAAAGGCATGGAGCTTCATGGTGAAGGTAGTAGTTCTGGAAAACCCACTAGGGATGAGACACATGCTAATGTTGAATGAGCTGATGGATATGAACCACCAGTCCAAGAATCTGTTTAAAGGTCAGACTTATAACAGTGGCAAATAAAAAGTCCTATTTGTGAAAAACAAACAAGAAACAACAATGAAAAAAGCAAAATTAGCCTGGTGTGGTGGTGCATGCCTGTAATCCTAGCTACTCAGGAGGCTGAGGCATGAGAATCACTTGAACCCGGGAGACAGAGGTTGCAGTGAGCCAAGATTGCACCATTGCACTCCAGCCTGTGCAACAGAGTGAGACTCTCTCCAAAGAGAATGAAGAAAAAAAAAAGTATCCGGGCTTGTTGGCATGTGCCTGTAGTCTCAGCTACTCTGAAGGCTGAGGTGCGAGGATGGCTTGAAGCCAGGAGTAATTTGAGGCTGCAGTGAACTATGATTGTGACACTGCACTCCAGCCTGGACTGCAGAGCAAGACCCTGTCTCTTATACATACATACATACATACATACATACATACATACATACACACACACACACACACATATACATATACATACATACATACACAGGCTCTACCTCTGGTGATTCTGACTCAGTAGGGTGGGGTATCCCCTAGGGATCCTGCTATTCAGCCTGATCTGGGATCCACTTTTCACTGGGAACTGAGACACTGGCTGTGAGACTTTCTGTCCTGTGATGTAGAGGTCATGGCGACGCAGGTTCAAGCTTAAGGAGACCTGACTGTGCATTAGGTATTGTGCTGAACATCATCTCTTACTCTCACAGCAACATCCTTAGAAGGTTAATGATGCGTCCCTGCTCTACAGATGAGGAACTGAGCTTTCAGAGGAGTTTAGCTTGTTCAAAACTGATTCTTCCTATTGGAAACTTTGTACCCTTTGACCAGTGTCTCCTATCCCCTACCTTTCTTCCACCCCAGCCCCTGATAACCACTGTCCTACTCTCTATTTCTGTGAGTTCAACTTCTTTAGATTCCACATATAATAAAACCATGCAGTATCTGTCTTTCTGTGCCTGGCTTATTTCACTTAACACAATGTCTTTCAAGTTTATCTGTGTTGTGGAAAATGACAGGGTTTCTTTCTTTTTTAATGGTTAATAGCATTCCGTTGTGTGTATATAGTACATTTTCTTTATCCTTTCATCCACTGATAGACACTTAGGTTGATTCTATATCATGGGTATTGTGAATAGAACTGCAGTGAACATACGAACGTAGGGATCCCCTCGACATATTGATTTCAATTTTTTTTTGTCTCTACCCAGAAGTTGGGTTCCTGGATTATATGCTTTGAAATCTATAGCACAGCAGCATGACTATAGTCAATAATAATGTATCTTTCAAAATAACTAAGAGGGTACATTTCAAATGTCTCATCATGAAAATTGTCAGTAAATTAGGGGATGGACGTGTTCATTAGTTTGATCTAATCATCCCACATTGTATACACATATCAAAACATCACATAAATGTGTACAATTATGATTTGTCAATTAAAATAACGTTAAAAAAATAACTTGTTCGAAGCCCCAGTTGGGATAGATGGAGCTGGGACATGCACCAAGGCTGTTGCTCTCAGGCCCGCAGAGTCCTTGGTCCACGAATGTTGAAGCCCTACCTGAGATTTCTACTGAGATCAGTGTAGGGATTCAATGTCTCAGAATCATCCCATCCTCCAGGGCCCACAAGTCCATGACCGCTGCCTCTACCCCCGACCCTACTGCCCTGAAATGTGGCCCCTGCTTTCATTTCCAGGAGCATACAACACACACCAAGCATTGATGGGTTTTGTTGAGTTCCTTTGAGATATGGGGCCATGGAGAGGGTCCCATGATCCTTGCTTAGTGTTGGCCAACTCATTGACTTCTCTCCTTTGACTTCACCCTTCCCTTTTCTACTCACCTCCTCTGTCATGGATTGCTCTGGGAATTCTGAGCCCTGGTTCCTTTATTTTGCAGATAACCTTCACTCTTCTCTGCAACGAATCCCAAAAGTATGTAGTTGAGCTGACTGCAAGGTGCTTGAGAGGCAAGAGACTCCACAAATGGGATTCGGCCTCTGGAAAGTGGTGGTAGTTCCAGATTTATGTGGATGTTACTTTGTTTTTCCCTATAAAATCTATTCTTTAAACTCTCAAGCTCTTGGCTCCTGGATGCAGTCCTTTGCTGGTGGCAGTGGGCTGGGTACTGCCACCGGGGAGAAATGCTGCCCACTTAGAGAAAGAGAAACTGGTTCTCTTTAAGAGGCAGAGGGAGGTTTCCAGTGCCAGTTTGTTTAGAGGCAAAATGGCTGTTGTATTAAAATTGCCCAAACTTGGGCTGGTGCGTTGTGTGTTTAGAGCTCAAAGCCACGATTGTTTTCTTATTTATTTTATTTTATTTTATTTTATTTTTGGTGGTTGGTTTTCCATCCCTTTGCTTGGCAGGTTTCTGCTAATAGCTTCAACCTCAAGAGTTCCATTATACAGACACTAATAGCACCCACTATGTGTCAGTCTGTAGTGCCTACTACGTGCCAGGCATTGGAGATAATACAATGACGAACAAGGTAAACATGGCACTTGGAAAAGAGAATCTAGTTCCCACTCTCAGCCCACCCCAAAGAGAGGCCAGAATTGGGCTTCCAAAGATCTCAGATGCCCTTGCATCACCTCCCTGAAGAGGGCGGGTGAAGCTTTGGTGTCTGAAGAGAATTTGGCTGGACAATCCCCAAGTTTTGGAATGATGGGAAGGAGCCGCCATCTGTGTTTAAGGTGAGAAGCGGGGGAGTGGTTGGATATCAGAGGAAGCTAAGATGAAGAGAAGGTCTTTGTGAGTTCCTATGCATAGTGGAGACCTGTTCTAGTGAGGGTCCCTGGGGCTGAGCCTGTGGGTGAGTGGAATGATGCTGTGAGGAGGGTCTGGTTGTAGCAGGTGGCCCAAAAAAGGCTGATGGATCATGAGCAGCTGGAAGAATGGAGAGTTCGGGGGATGTAGTTGCTACCTGGCTTTCCAACAGTGTGTAAGCCCAGAATTCTTACATAAGACCATGGAGAAGGGAAAGGAATGCTGGTAACGACAAGATTGAATTCTCCACCTGCCAGGCATCCAGGAACTCAGAGCAGATTTAACTGAAGTTACAGAAACAGGAATGTGACATTTTCTACATCCGGGTGTGCTGGAGCAAAATATATTCCCTCTCTGGTTTGTGGGGAAGGAGAATGCTAAGAGACAAGACTCCAGGTTTTCACTCTTAAACCTGGTGCCTAGAAATGCATTTTCTACTGGATGCAGACAGAAGCTCCATATAGACCTATCCATCGCTGCATCTCTCATGCCTTGTGTTCTCCCTAATTTTCCCTTTTTAACCCACAGAGGAAGAAAATTCCAGCATCACTTCTGGCCTCCCAAGAGTGAGTTAGGTGGCCAGGCGGGGTTATTCATGCCTGTAATCTCATAATGAAGGGGTGGCCTGCCCCTCCACACCTGTGGGTATTTCTAATCAGGTGGGATGAGAGACAGAAAAGAAATAAGGCACAGAGACAAAGTATAGAGAAACAACAGTGGGCCCAGGGGACCGGCGCTCAGCATACCAAGGACCTGCACTGGCACCGGTCTCTGAGTTCCCTCTGTTTTTATTGATTATTATCTTCATTATTTCAGCAAAAAGGAATGTAGTAGGAGGGCAGGGTGATAATAAGAAGGTCAGCAACGAACATGTGAGCAATAGAATCTATGTCATAATGAAGTTCAAGGGAAGGTACTGTGACTGGACGTGCACGTAAGCCAGATTGATGTTTCTCTCCACCCAAACATCTCAGTGGAGTAAAGAATAACAAGGCAGCATTGCTGCAAACATGTCTCACCTCCCACCATAGGGCAGTTTTTCTCCCATCTCAGAATTGAACAAATATACAATCGGGTTTTATACCGAGACATTCAGTTCCCAGCTGCAGACAGGAGACAGTGGCCTTCCTCTATCTCAACTGCAAGAGGCTTTCTTCTTTGACTAATCCACCTCAGCACAGACCCTTTATGGGTGTCGGGCTGGGGGACCATCAGGTCTTTCTCATCCCACGAGGCCATATTTCAGACAATCACATGGGGAGAAACCTTGGACAGTACGCCGCTTTCAAGGGCAGGGCTCCCTGCGGCTTTCCACAGTGCATTGTGCCCCTGGTTTATTGAGACTAGAGAATGGCGATGACTTTTACCAAGTATACTGCTTGCAAATATTTTGTTAACAAGGCACGTCCTGCACAGCCCTACATCCCTTAAACCTTGATTTCATACACACATGTTTTTGTGAGCTCCAGGTTGGGTCAAAGTGGTTGGGGCAAGGTGGCTGGGGCAAAGCTACAGATTAACAACATCTCAGCAAAGCAATTGTTGAAAGTACAGGTCTTTTTCAAAATGGAGTCTCTCATGTCTTCCCTTTCTATGTAGACACAGTAACAGTCTGCTCTCTCTTTCTTTTTCCTACATTATCCCCCTTATCGTTTTCACAAAACCACCACCATCATCATGGCCCCTTCTCGCTGGTGGCTGTCTCTCTGGAGCTGCTGGATACACCTGTAGACTAACAATAGAAAGGACAGACATACAAGGATTAATACAAAATTTGCAATAGTGGAGTTTCCGGTGGTTTTAACCCAAGTGACAGGGGGCAAGAGGACAGTGTGGGTGCTGCGGCACCCAGACAGTCTCCCACCTCCTTTGTGTCTTAGTTGCTGTTTCTCATAGTTTTCAGTCTTTCTCCTCACCTGCTGACTCGCACCTTTTATCTCTTTGTCTCCCTTCTCTTACGGTCTCTCTCTCTCTCTTACACTATCTCTCTCCCCAGTCTCACTTTCTGTGTCTCTCTCTGATCTCTGTCTCTTTTTCTTTCTCTTCGTCTCCCTGGCTCCCCACGTGTGCCATTTTCTTGGTGGATGGTAACTTCATCTGTTCTTCTGATATCACCATTCTGTTCACCCTGCGAGTCGATGATGCTCGATTGCGGGTTTTCTGTCTCTGCGGAGGCACTTTCATTTGCATCTCTGATGGGTTCATTGTAGAACTTCAAATGTCTAGTGGGTATCCAAACAGGAAGCTGATTTTCTCCTGCTGAAACACAAGCAAAACCTCTCCCCCATGTTATCACCTTCCCTATTTCCCATGTTTTTTTTGTTGTTGTCTTTCCACCAAATCAGTTTTCCCTCATGTGGGCTGTTCTTTTTACCAGTAAAATGTTCTGCAGAAGTAGTGGTCTGATTTCTATGTATGTTTAGAAAATTTAAAGTATAGAGTGTTAGATTAAGTTGCATCTGGGGAGTGTTATACTCCTTACTGTCTTTTTCCTTTTTTTGTTTAACCAGTTGAGTGTTTTAAGCAGGACAGGTAAGATCTGCGTCTGGCACAGTCAGCCAGGTCTCCTTACCCTGTGCTTCCCTTTCTGCCTGTGACCGAATGGGCATGTCAGGGTCTAGTAGGGGATCCAGGAGGAGGAAGCCTCATTAACTTCTATTCTGCAGCAATTGATGGCCACCCAACTTGAACAGTGGGGGCTTATCACCTCATGTACTAGGACCAGAGATAGCTGATGCCAAGGTTGGCTGCATTAGTAGCTTGAGATGCTAGGTTTTTCATTTGAGGTTTCTATGCTGCTATTGTCTTCTGCTCTTGGTCACAGAGGCTGCCACAATCCGCATGTCAAGTCCTCATGTGACAATATCCAGAGACAGCAAGGAAGAGGTACAGTGTATTCCTGCATGTTTCTTAAAAAAATGTTTTTTTATATAAAAAACACATTTCTACCATATATATATGGTATATATATATATTATATATGGTATATATATATTATATATGGTATATATATATTATATATATGGTATATATATATTATATATATGGTATATATATTATATATATTATATATATGGTATATATATTATATATATGGTATATATATTATATATGGTATATATATGGTATATATATGGTATATATATATGGTATATATATTATATATATATATGGTATATATATATTATATATATGGTATATATATTATATATATGGTATATATTATATATATAGTATATATATATTTTATATATATGGTATATATATTATATATATATGGTATATATATTATATATATATGGTATATATATTATATATGGTATATATATAATATATATGGTATATGTATATATTATATATATGGTATATATATAATATATATATGGTATATATATATTATATATAGTATATAATATATATGGTATATATATATATTATATATATATATACCATAGAATACTACTTAGTGTTAAAAAGGAATAAAATAATGGCATTCATAACAATCTGGATGGAGTTGGAGACCATTATTCTAAATGAAGTAACTCAGGAATGGAAAACCAAACATTGCATGTTCTCACTGGTAAGTGGGAGCTAAGCTATGGTGATACAAAGGCACAAGAATGAAACAGTGGACGTTGGGGGCTCAGGCGGAAGGTGGGAGGGGGTGAGAGATAAAAGACTATACATTGGGTAAATTGCTTTGGTGATGGGTATGCCAAAATTTTAGAGATCACCACTAAGGAACTTCTCCATGTAACCAAATACCGCCTGTTCCCTAAAAACTATTGAAATTAAATAAAAGAAACATACAACAAATTGTCGTAGTCACTGTCTGTGATAATGAACACTAGATCTTATTCCTTCTATTATATATTTTTATAGCCATTAATCAACCTCTTTTCAAACCCCTCCTATTCCCAGCCTCTGGTAACTATCATTCTACTCTTTATCTCCATGATATCAACTTTATATAGCTCCAGGGCACACAAGTCCGTAACTGCGGTCTCTATCCCTGACCCTACTGACCTGAAATATGGCCCTGCTTTGATTTCCAGGAGCATAAACTGCTCATATAAGTGAGAACATGCAATAGTTTTCTTTCTGTGCATGGCCTAGTTCACCTGACGTTATGACCTTTAATTCCATCCATTTAGCTGAAAATGACAGGATTTCATTCTTTTTTTATGGCTGATTACTATTCTATTGTGCATATATTCCCATTTTCTTTATCCATTCATCCATTAATTGACACTTAGATTGATTCCATATCTTGGCTATTGTAAATAGTGCTGCAGTATATATGGGGGTACAGATATCCCGTTGATACACTGCTATCTTTTTTGGATATATACCCAAGAGTGGGATTCCTGGATCATATGGTAGATCTGTTCTTAGTTTTTTGAGAAATCTCTGTACTTTTTTTCATAATGGCTGTACTAATTTACATTCCCACCAACAATATACAATAGTTTTCTTCTCTTCACATGCTTGCCAGCATTTGTTGTGCTTTGTCTTTTTAATACCCATTCTAACAAGTGTGAGATGATATCTCATTGTGGTTTTGATTTGCATTTCCGTGATGATTAGTGATGTTAAATATTTTTTCATAAACTTGGTGATTTGTATATCTTCTTTTGAGAAATGTCTGTTTATTTTTTGTTAGTTTCTTTTGCTGTGCAGAAGCTCTTTCATTTAATTAGATCCCATTTGTCAATTTTTGCTTTTGTGGCAATTGCGTTTGGCATCTTCACCATGAACTCTTTGCCCATCACTATGTACCAGGTGGTATTGCCTAGGTTGTCTTCCAGCGTTATTCTAGTTATGGGTTTCACATTTAAGTCTGTAGGCCATCTTGAGTTAATTTTTGTGTATGGTGTAAGGGAGGGGTGTTGTCATTTCACTCTGTTGATTGTTTTCTTTGATATGCGGAAGGTATTTAGTTTAATATAATCCCATTTGTCTGTTTTTGTTGCTTGTATTTTTAAAGTGTTAGCCATACAATCTTTGTTCTCAAGCGTTTCTCCTGTGTTTACTTCTAGTAGTTTTATAGTTGTGGCTGTTACATTTAAGTCTTTAATTGATTTTGAGTTTATTTTTGTAAGTGATGAGAGATAAGGGTCTAGTTTTATCCTTCTGTGTTTGGATATCTAGTTTTCCTGGCACCATTTAATGAAGAGGGTGTCCTTTATTCAATGTATGTTCTGGACTGCTTTCTTGAAAATCAGTTAGCTGTAAATATGTGGATTCATTTCTGGATTCCTTAGTCTGTTTCCTTTGTTTTTGTGTCTGTTTTAATACCAATACACGCTGTTTTGGTTACTATAGCTTTGCAGTGTATATATACATATATACATATACATATATGTGTGTGTGTGTGTATATATATATATATATATATATTTTTTTTTTTTTTTTTTTTTTTGAGACAGAGTCTTGCTCTGTCACCCAGGCTGGAGTTCAGTGGCGAGATCTTGGCTCACTGTAAGCTCTGCCTCCTGGGTTCACGCCATTCTCCTGCCTCAGCCTCCTGAGTAGCTGGGACTACAGGCACCCATCACCACACCTGGCTTTTTTTTTTTTTTTTTTTTTTTTTTTTTAGTAGAGACGGGGTTTCACCATGTTAGCCAGGATGGTCTCGATCTCCTGACCTTGTGATCCATCCACTTCGGCCTCCCAAAGTGCTGGGATTACAGGCATGAGCCACCACGCCCGGCCGCTTTGCAGTTTATTTTTAAATCAGGTAGTGTGAGGCTTCCAGCTTTGTTCTTTTTGCTCAGTATTGCTTTGCCTATTTGGGGTCTTCTGTGGTTCCATGTGAATTTCAGGGTTTTTGTTTCCTGTTTCTGTGAAGAATATAATTGATGGGGATTATACTGAATCTCTAGATTGCTTCGGGTAGCATGGTCATTTTAACAGTATTAGTTATTCCAACCCACGAGCATGAGATGCCTTTCCATTTGTTCCTGTCCTTCTCAATTTATTTTATCAGTGTTTTGTGGTTTTCATTGTAGAGGTTTTTCTGGTTTTTTTCCCCCATCGTTGGTTAAGTTTATTCCTAGGCATTTTATTTTTGTAGCTATTGTAAATAGAATTTCTTCCTTGATTTCTATTTTAGCTAGTTTGTTACTGGTATATAGAAACATTACTGATTTTTGTATGTTGATTTTGTGTCCTGAAGCTTTACTGAATTTTACATCCGTTTTTTAAACTTTTTTTTATTTTTTATTTTATATTTTTTGAGATAGAGTCTCACTCTGTTGCCCAGGCTGGAGTGCAGTGGTGCAATCTTGGCTCACTGCAACCTCCGCCTCTCGGGTTCAAGTGATTCTCCTGCTTCAGCCTCCCAAGTAGCTGGGATTACAAGCACCTACCACCATGCCTGGCTAATTGTATTTTTAGTAGAGACAGGGTTTCACCATGTTGGCCAGGCTGTCCTCAAACTCCAAACCTCAGGTGATCCGCCCACGTTGGCCTCCCAAAGTGCTAGGATTATAGGCATGAGCTACCATGCCCAGCCTAATTTACCCATTTTAAGAGTTTTTTGGTGGAGTCTTTAGGTTTTTCTGTTTACAAGTATAAGATTATGTCATCTGCAAAGTGAGACAATTTGACTTCCACTTGTCCATTTTGGATGCCTTTTATTTCTTTATCTTGTCTGATCACTCTGGCTTGGATGTCCCATACTGTGTTGAATAAGAGTGGTGAAAGTGGGCATCCTTATCTTGTTCCAGTTCTTAGAGGAAAGGCTTTTCAATTTTTCCCAGTGAGTAGGATGTTAGTTGTAGATTTGTCATATATGCCTTTTCTTATGTTGAAGTGTTCCTTCTATGCATAATTTATTGAGAGTTTTCATCATGAAGGAATGGTAAGTTTTACCGAGTGATTTTTCTGCAACTGCTGAGATGATCAGATAGTTTTTGCCTTTCATCTTGTTGATGTGATGTATCACATGTATTGATTTGTGTATGTTGAGCCATTTTTGCATTCCTGGGATAAATCCCACTTGATCATGGTATATTATCTTTTTCATTCATCATTAGATTTGGCTTGGTAGTAGTATGCTGAGAATTTTTCCATCTGTGTTCATTAGGAATATTGGCCTGTAGTTTTCTCTTTTTGTTGTGTCCTTCTCTTGATTGGATATCAGGGTAATGCTGGCCTTATACAATGAGTTAAGAAGAATTCCCTCCTCTTCAACTTTTGAGAATAGTTTGAGAAGAATTGGTGTTTGTTTTTCTTTATAAATTGGGTAGAAATCAGCATAAAAGCCTAGTCTAGGGATTTTCTCTTTTGGGAGACTTTTTGTTACTGATTCAAATCTGCTATTCATTTTGGGTCAGTTCGGGTTTTCTGTTTCTTCCTAGTTTAATCTTGGTAGGCTGTGTATGTCTGGGAATTTATCCCTTTCCTCTAGGTTTTCCAATTTGTTAGCATATGGTTGTTCATAATAGCCTCTAATGATCCTTTTTATTTCTTTGGTAACAGTTGTAATGTCTCCTTTTTCATTTCTGATTGTATTTATTTGGGTCTCCTTTTTTGTTTGTTTTTTGGTTTTTTTTTTTTTTTTGGTTAGCCTCACTAGTGGTTTATCAATTTTGTTTAACTTTTCAAAAAACCAACTTTTATCTTGTTGATTCTTTGCATTTCTTTTTTTGTCTCTGTTGCATTTGGTTCTGCTATCTTATTTACTATTTTTTTTTTCTACTAATTGTGTGTTTGGTTTGTTCTTTCTTTTTGAGTTCCTTGAGATTCATCATTACGTTATTTGAAATCTTTCTACTTTTTTGGTGTAGGCATTTATTGCTATAAATTTTCCTCCTAGTACTGCTTTTGCTGTATCCCATAGGTTTTGCATGATGTGTTTCCATTTTCTGTTTAAAAAATTTTTTTTGATGTCCATCTTAATTTCTTCATTGATCCAATGATCATTCAATAGCATGTTTAATGTCCATGTATTTGTACAGTTTCAAAATTTCTTCTCCTTATTGGTTTCAAGTTTTATTCCATTGTGGTCTGAGAAGATACTTGATATGATTTTAATTTTTAAAATTTTGTGGAGCCTTGTTTTGTGTCCTAATATATGGTCTATCCTGGAGAATATTCCATGTGTTGATGAGATGATTGAATATTCTGCTGCTGCTGGATGAAATATTCTGAAAATATCTGTTAGGTCCATTTGGTCTAAAGTGCAGCTTAAATCTAATGTTTCTTTGTTGATTTTATGTCTAGATGAACTGTCCAATGCTGACAGTAGGATATTGAAGTTCTCAACTATCATTGTATTGGACTCTATCTTTCCCTGTAGATTTAATAATATTTGCTATGTGTGTTTGGATGTGTTTGTGTTGGTTGCATGCATATCTAGAATTGTTATACTTTCTTGCTGACTTCATCCCTTTATTACCATATAATGACCTTCTTTGTCCTTTTTACAGTTTTTGACTTAAAGTCTGTTCTATCTGATGTAAGTTTAGCTACTCCTGGTTATTTTGATTTCTGTTTGTGTGTTATATCTTTTTCAATCCCTTCACTTTCAGTCTGTGTGTGTCTTTACAAGTGAAGTGAGTTTCTTGTAGACGTTGTTGGGTCATTTTTTATCCATTAAGCCTGTCTCTATCTTTTAGGTAGGTAATTTAACCCATATTCGAAGTTATTATTGATAGGTGATGACTTATTCCTGTCATTTTGTTAATTGTTTTCTGTTTATTTTGTATATCCTTTTGATATGGTTTGGCTGTGTCGCCACTCAGATCTCATCCTGAATTCCCATGTGTTGTGGGAGGGACCCAGTGGGAAGTAGTTGAATCATGGAGGGCAGGTACTTCCCATGCTATTCTTTTGATAGTGAATAAGTCTCGTGAGATCTTAAATTTACAAAAGAAAAACATTTGTTTTTCTTTTTTTTACTTGTAGTATACATCCCCTTTTCTCCTAGCCTGTAAGGTTTCTGCTGAGAAATCCTGTTAGCCTGATGGAGATTCTCTTATAAGTGACTTGATGATTTTCTCTTGCTGTTTTTAGCATTTTCTCTTTGTCTTTTGACAATTTTACCATAATGTGCCTTGAAGAAGACCTTTTTCAGTAGTATTTATTTGGTAACCTTTGAGCTTCCTGTATTTGGAAGCTTTCAGGAAGTTTTCAGTTATTATTTTATTAAATAGGTTTCTATGCCTTTACCCATCTCATCTCCACCCAGAACTCCCAGAATTTCAGTTTTTGGTCACATATGTGTCCCATATGTCATGTAGCCTTGCTTCATTCTTTTTTCTTTCTTTTTATCTGACTGGATTATTTTAAAAGACTAGTCTTCAGGTTCAGAAATTCTTTGTTTTGCTTGATCTATTCTATTGTTAAAGCTGTCAATTATCTTTTGTATTTCTTTCAATGACTTATTCTCTTCCAGGATTTGCATTTGGTTCTTTGTTATGTTGTCTATCTCTGTTGAATTTCTCATTCAGATCATGAATTGTTTTCCTGATTTTTTTGTACTCATTATCTATGTTCTCTTGTATCTCCCTGAGTTTCTTTAATAACATTATTCTGAATTTTTTTCAGGCATTTCATAGATTTTCTTTTCATTGGAATCTCTTGCTGGAGAATTATTGTGCTTCTTTGGAGATGTCATGTTTCCTTTTTCATATTTCTTGCATCCTTATGTGACTATCTGTGCCTCTGACATAACAGTCACTCCTTCCAATTTTATGGATTGGCTTTTATATGGGAAAGAGCTTTTCTTAGAGCTGTATCTGCAATGTTCATTGGATATCATACTTTGGCTTTGATTCTGGGTGGGTACAGTGGTATAGTCTGCATATGATTTCTTCAGCTGTAATTGGCATGAGTGGTGTCTGTGAGTCATTCAGTGGCTTAGACTGCAGTTTTGTTTTTTTTGTGTGTGTGTGGTTGTTGAGAAGGAGTCTAGCTCTGTCACCAGGCTGGAGTTCAGTGACACAAGCTCAGCTCACTGCAACCTCTGCCTCCCGGGTTCAAGTGATTCTCCTGCCTCAGCCTCCTGAGTAGCTGGGACTACAGGCACGTGCAACCATGCCCAGTTAATTTTTGTATTTTTAGCAGAGACGGCGTTTCACCATGTTGGCCAGGCTTGTCTCGAACTCCTGACATCGTGTTCTACCCACCTCGGCCTCTCAAAGTGCTGGGATTACAGGCATGAGCCACCATGCCTGGCCAGACTGCAGTTGTTATTGGAGGCTGTGGTGAGGCTTTGCTGAGGATGGGGATGCCAGGAAGTCTTGTCCTTCAGCATTAGTGGTAGTGGTGGTGGACCAGGTTTGTCAATACTAGGGACCATGGGCAGTGTATATGGGCACTGATGATAGTCTGTCTGCGTGGGCCAATCCCTGGGCCCCCAGGTGGCTTCTTTGGTTGCTGGCAGTGGCAGCACTGGGCCAGGTGGGCAGGTGCGCCACTGGGCTCCTGGGTGGTGTGTGTGGCAGTCTCATCTCTAGTTCTCCAGGTGATGTGTGCAGGTTCTGGTGATGGGTAGGCAGGCGTTTCCTCAGGCCTCTCAGTAGTAAGTGTGAACACTAGCTCTGGAGGCAGCTGAGTCAATCTCCAGGCCCCCAGATGGTACATTCAGGCACCAGCAAATTCCTATGCATTTCTAGATAAAAGTATTTTTCAGAAAACCTGAGCATATGTCCTATTAATACAACTTACCCTCATCAGCTCTGCATGAGAAGAAGGGGGAATTCACTCAGTAGAACAGTCAGAATGGAATCACAGACTTGTTTTGAGCCAGTCACTGGTAAGGGGGATTAGGCTAAAATGATAAGCTCAGAATCTAAACCTTAGACTAGGGAATGGCAAACTTTTTCCATAAAGAGGCAAACGGTAATATTTTAGGCTTTTGCTCTAGATAACCTCTGTTGCAGTGACCCAGTGGTGCCATCATAGCCTAAAAGCATATGTAGACAATGCATAAATGAACGGACCTAGTTTTATTCCAGTAAAACTTAATTTATACAAACAGCCAGAGGGCCAGATTTGGCCCTTGGTCTATAGTTTGCCAACCCTGTTTAGACCGGTCACAATTTATTCCCTGGGGCTGGGCCAACTTTTTCTTAAAAAAAAAAAAAAAAGCAACACGCTGTCAGAATAAAATAGGGTTTCTATTTAAAAAGAAGAGGCTGGGTGTGGTGGCTCATGCCTGTAATCCTAGCACTTTGGGAGGATGAGGCAGGAGGACTGCTTGAGGCCAGGAGTTTGAAACCAACTTTGGCAATATAGTGAGACCCTGTCTCTGCAAGGAATAAAAAAATTAGCCAGGCATGGTGGCACATGTCTGCAGTCTTAGCTACACAGGAGGCTGAAGGGGAAGATCACTTGAGCCCAGGATTTTGAGGTTACAGTGAGCTCTGACTGTACCACTTGTACTCTAGCCTAGGCAAAGAGGGAGAACCCAAAAACAAACAAACAAACAAACAAAAGGTTGGTTGAGGCGGGTTGGAGAAGAAAGTATTTCTGAATTTCTGGGTAGGTTACTGGGAGTGTCAGACCAAACTAGCTCTACAGTCATATTCATTATAAATAAAGGCAACTAGAAGATCTCCATCTAGCTATTAAAAATTGGTTAAAATCTGTAGAGATAAAGGACGGTGACCCTTGTATCAGTTAGTTGTTGTCACAAAATGCTGCATAATAAGTCACTCCAAATCTCAGTGGCTTAATACAACAATTGTTTATTTTCATGGATCTATGGGTCAGCTGAGGATTGGTTAATCTGGCATGAGCATGTCTGGGAAGCTCGACTTTGCTCTTGGTGTCTCTTATCTTCTGCTGGAAGCAGCAGTCTGGCCTGGGCTTGTTCTCATGGTGATAGCAGGAGTGAGCGAGCACAAATGAATGCACACTTTCCAAGTTTTTGGTCATGCAGATTAATATTCCAGTGGCCCAAGCTAGACACATGACTAAACCCAATATTAGGGGCTGGAGAAATATACTCCGATTCTTCAGTGGGAGGAACTGCAGAGACAAATGGCAGAGTCTTGGATACAGGGAGGACATGGTTCCATTAATGTATCTTAATCAACTGCAACCCTCTAACCACCAATACAATTAAATAAGTATTTGTTGAATGCACTTGTGCCTGAATCCTTCTGGCTGCAGCCCAGGCAATGGGGGCCTGACTGGGGAGGGACGATAGCAGGGACTCGATGTCCTGCAGGTCTGCATGTCATTGTGTACGGCCGACTCCACATAGGTCATGGCTGACTTGCTTTGTCCTGCGTCCCCAAGGGGCAATGATTGGCTGATTTTATTTCTGCACAATTTTGACAAAGTTGTTTTCAGGAGCCCAGGAAGCAAATCAGTTGTAGATTTGTATTTTGCAGGGGGTCAGAATTGTTGAATATATATATAGTCTTTTACATGCTGATAATTATTTCCATACCACAAAGAAGGCCGTCTATTAAGAAGCTGCTGTTCAATTCCTTTGCCCCGTGAACTCATGAGCTGTGTCTATGTGGGGGCCACTCACTTGTTAGAGCTGTTTCCCTTCATAATAACATCAGCCAACATTCTAAATAAATGCAGGAAATTAAATAGTCTTCCCCAGACAGGTACTTTGCCCTTCTAAAGTGAATTACACATTGTAAAATAAAACACAGTCACATTTAAAAAAAAAAGGTCTTTGTGTCAGCTTGGTCTGGCTTCAGCAAAGATAATCTTTGCCTCCAGAGTAGAAGATCCCTGGAATCCACGGTATTGCATATGGCAGCCCCACATCTTGTTTCTTTTTCTTTTTTTGTTTTTAACTAAAAGAGTTGACAATTTTATTTTCACATTTCCCAATACAAATGAAAACTGCGTCTTTTTTGGTCCCACTTCTCCCCTCCAAAACTATTGTCTTTGATAGGGCAAGGGGGCAAGTCTTCCTTATGCTGTTAAGAAAACCCAGCATCACAGCGCATGATCTCCTGGTGAAGGGAGCAGGTAAACATAAACTCATATAGGCCGGGCGCAGTGGCTCACGCCTGTAATCCCAGCACTTTAGGAGGCTGAGGCAAGTGGGTCACGAGGTTAGGAGATTGAGACCATCCTGGCCAACATGGTGAAACCCTGTCTCTACTAAAATAAAAAAAATTAGCCAGGCATGGTGCACATGCCTGTAGTCCCAGCTACTCAGGAGGCTGAGGAAGGGGAATCACTTGAACCCAGGAAGTGAGCGGAGATCGTGCCACTGCCCTCCAGCCTGGGTGACAGAGGAAGACTCTGACTCAAAAACAAAACAAAACAAAACAAAAAAAACACACGACAGCAACAACAAAAAAACAACACTGATGTAATGAGGCCTCCCCTCTATCCTTATCTGTCTGCTGGAGTCATTCTGGGCTGACTGGGCACCATCATGAGACGGGCAGGAGGTCTCATCATTGGGCATCCAGGCATCATGGGCATGTGGCCTCCCATGGGCAGCCTCATTCCAGGAGCAGGTCCCACTGGCATCATCCCAGGAGGAGGAGGGCCCATCATTGGCATCATGTGAGGGCCTCCCATATGGGGTGCTGCCATCACACTGAGATATGCGAGAAGTGTCAAATACACATTAGATTGTGAAGCATTCATATAAAAAGAAAGCAAAGTATTTTGTTCATGTTAAAATATTTTATACATGTAGACCTGGTATTTTGGATAGATTTATTTAAATCTGTGATGTTATTCCAATTACCTTCACTTCTTTTGTTTTACTTTTTAAAATGTGGTTACTACAAAATGCAAAAGTAAATATGTGGCTTGCATCCTATTTCATCACATTTAGTGTGGGCCCTGAGGGTCTAGGGGAGTTATGAGCCTTAAGTTGAGGGTGACCCAGGTCAACGTGAATTGCTCTGAAAGAGAAGCAAAGGGCATAAAGAGAACGTATAAATGGAGAGAGGGAGCTCAGTCTCACAGGGCGAGGAAAGGCTTTCTTTCTTACAGTCTGGCATTTCTTCAAAAGCTTAAACACAGAGTTCTCTGACCCAGCACTTCCAATCCAGTTTATGAAAGAAATGAAAATATATGTCTATGCAGAAACTTGTACACAAATGCTCATAGCAGCATTATTCACAATAACGCCAAAGTGAAAACAACACAAATGCTTGTCTACCGATGAGTGGAGAAATAGAACATGGTTTGACCATGCAATGGCATATTATTCAGTCATCAAAAGGAATGACGTACTAACACGTGCTACAACACGGATGAACCATGAGAATATTATGCTAAGTGGAAGAAACCAGTCAAAAAAGTCACATGTTATAAGATTTCATTTATATGAAATGTCCAGCACACGCAAATCTATGAAGACAGAAACCCTGTCTCTACTAAAAATATAAAATTAGATGGGTGTGGTGGCACATGCCTGTAATCCCATCTACTCAGGAGGCAGGAGAATTGCTTGAACCTGGGAGGCAGAGGTTGCAGTGAGCCGAGATTGTGCCACTGCACTCCAGCCTGTGACAGAGACTCTATCTCAAAAAATGTAGATTGTCAGGGCTTAGTGGGAGGAGGAAATGGCAGGACCCTGCTCATGGATACAGGGTTTCTTTTTGGGGTGATGAAAATGTTTTAAAATTGATCATGATGGTGGTTGCCGAGCTCTGTGAATGCACTGAAACCATTGATTTGTTCACTTTAAATGGGCAAATCATAGGGTACCCGAATTATATTTTAATAGTTGTATTAAAAAAGTAAAATCTTCCTTGAGGAGATGACACTTAAGGAGAGGAGGGGGGGTGGGATGAGTTCACTAGGTGGAAAATAAGGAACAGCATTTCAGGGTGAGGAACAGCATAGTGAAGTCCCTGAGGTTGATAGGCATAGAGCAGATTTAAGGGCCTTTTTTTTTTTTGAGACAGAGTTTCGCTTTTGATGCCCAGGCTGGAGTGCAGTGGTGTGATCTTGGCTCACTGCAACCTCTGCCTCCTGAGTTCAAGCGATTTTCCTGTCTCAGTCTCCCAAGTAGCTGGGATTACAGGCGCCCTCCACCACACCTAGCTAATTTGTGGATATTTAGTAGAGATGGGGTTTCACCATGTTGAACAGGCTGGTCTCGAACTCCTGATCTCAGGTGATGCACCCGCCTCAGCTTCCCAAAGTGCTGGGGTTACAGGCATGAGCCACTGCGCTCAGCCAGATTTAAGGGACGTTCAAGAAGTTTGTGTGGCTGAAGGCTGCAGGGCAAGCGAGAGAATCAGGAAATGAGGCTGGAGAAAGAGAGGGGCTAGGTCACGGAGGGTGTCACATTAGGGTGTTGAAACTTCATAGGAGTGGTCCCACCTTGGGCATCCCACATAACTACTCTGTGTCCCAGCTTCCCCACTGGGGAAATAAAGAGCTTATGTAGGGATGGACTGAGATAGTGTGTGCTCAGTAAAGGTGACCTTTTATCATTGTTGTTGTTGTTGTTGTTGTTTTGAGATGGAGTCTCACTCTGTCGCCCAGGCTGGAGTGCAGTGGCACGATCTCGGCTCACTGCAACCTCCACCTCCCGGGTTCACGCCATTCTCCTGCCTCAGAATCCCGAGTAACTGGGACTACAGGCGCCCGCCACCATGCCCGGCTAATTTTTTTGTATTTTTAGTAGAGACAGGCTTCACCATGTTAGTGAGAATGGTCTGGATCTCCTAACATCGTGCTCCACCCACCTCGGCCTCCCAAAGTGCTGGGATTACAGGCATGTGCCACTGCGCCTGGCCGAGCTTTTATCCTTGTTAACCCACAGAGCAGTGGGACACATTGAAAGTGAGTGATCTGTTTGGATGCACCTTCTGAAGTGATTGCTTTGGTCCCTGTGAGGAGTGCAGATTGTCACAGGGCCAGGGGAAAACAGAAGCCAGTCAGGAGGCATTTGCAGTCAAACAGCTGGAGGTGATGGTGGCTTGGTTTTTGGTGGTGTCAGGAGAGTGGCTGAGCAGGGAATGGATCTGAGAAAGATTTAGGAGGTAAAACCCACGTGACTTGGTCACTGAATGTGGGTTGGGTGGGCTGGAGGGAAGGTAAGAAAGAATGAGAAGAAAAACATACGCAGGTGGGCCCTCCAGCCTAAGGTTACTTGAGGTCCCTTTGTGAAGAGGAATGTTTGTGTTTATGATGAAGATGTCTAGACTTTGAAAGGCCATTTGCAGTTACTTTTTTTTTTTTTTTAACCAGCCAACAACTCCTCCTTCCCTATGCCCTAAACATATGAATTGTTTTTGCCCTAATTTATCACAGAGAGATGGACGTTCATTTGCTTTAATGAGCAATGCGGAATGCCACTAAAAAAGCATATTAAATTAATCTGGATTGCTGGGAGGGAGTTAAATCTGTTTAGATGTGCATCAGTGTTACCATAATAGTTTGGTCTCAACCCATTTCTGGCCTGCGGCTGCAGGAGGTTGACTCCCAGCTTGCTCTCATTTGAAAGATCCCAGCAACAAGCACCTTTGGCATTTCCAGCCAAACCCACTTTGTGCAGCGAAGGAAAAGTTGAGGCGTGCCTCTGTTGTTTTCCCCAAATCATTTGGCAGAAATGTGGCTGGGAGCTTCATTGCTGATTTTTTCAGTTTTAATATTGCTGTGGAAAGCCTGTACCAACACTCAGCCATGTTATTCATCCACAGCTCCAGTCTGGGCTGTGATTTGTTTTTCCTTTGAGTGACACAACCTTATTTTCCATTAAGACTCAATGCAAATAGACACTCGTGCACCATCACCATCACTCCCCCTGATTGGAGGAGGAAAGTCAATGGAGTGATTCTAGTTTGGTGTTCATATCGGAGGGTTTTATTTGTTTGTTTATTTTGAGACGGAATCTGTCTCTGTCACCAGGCTGGAGTGCAGTGGCGCGATCTCGACTCACTGTAACCTCTGACTCCCTGGTTCAAGCGATTCTCCTGCCTCAGCCTCCTGAGTAGCTGGGCTTACAGGCATGTGCCACCATGCCCGGCTAATTTTTTGCATTTTTAGTAGAGACGGGGTTTCACCGTGCTAGCCAGGATGGTCTTGATCTCCTGACCTCGTGATCCATCCGCCTCGGCCTCCCAAAGTGCTAGGATTACAGGTGTGGGCCACTGAGCCTGGCCTGGAGTTCTTTTTAAAAGCACATTTCTCTCAAATTAACTCCGGGGTGTCCCACTGTGACTTGGGCAAAGGTTTGGATTTTCTGGAGGCGGAAAGTCAAACTTCAAATGGAATTTGGAGGCTGGACACTGTGGCTCATGCCTGTAATCCCAGTACTTTGGGAGGCTGAGGTGGGTGGATCATTTGAGGCCAGAAGTTTGAGACCAACATGGGCAACATGACAAGACCACGTTTCTACTAAAAGTATAAAAATAAGCTAGGCGTGGTGGTACATGCCTGTAATCCCAGCTACTTAGGAGGCTGAGGCAGGAGTTATCTCTTGAATCTGGGAGGCAGAGGTGTCCTGTGTCCACACCCCATGAGGTGTTTCAGGTGACTGAAGATAAAATCGGTCACGCTGTGTTGGGATCGGGGTTGCTGTTATCATACCTCATCCCCACCCCTGCTAGGCATCCACAAATAGTCATCGTCAATGAGACGTCCCTCCTGCCCGTGGCTGCCTTATTTCATCTGCACCCAACCATATCCATTGCTTGTCAGTGGGTCTCAACCTTCGCTGCACCTTGGAATCTCCTGGGGAGATGAGACAATACCAAGGCTCTCTCTCACTCAGCATGATGTTTCCAAGGTCCATCCACATGTAGTAGGCAACAATACTTCCACTGTATGGATACAGAACATTTTGTTTATTCATTCCTCAACCAAATGGCCAGCTTGGTTGTTGCTACCTTTTGGTTATTATATATATTACATGATTCCATTTATGTGAAAGGTCCAGAATAGGCAAATCTATAGAGGCAGAAAGCAGGTAAGTGGTTGCCAGGAACTGGGGGAAAGGGGAGGGGATGGAGAGTGCTTGATGGATACAGGGTTATTTTTTGGGGGGTCGGGGGTTGTTAATGAAAATGTTTTGGAACTAGGCAGAGATGATGATTGCTTAACATTGTGAATGTATTTAATGATACTGAAGTGTATGGCTTCATACAGGATCTTGTATGTTATGTGAATTTTGCCTCATTAAAAAAAATACTGCTAGGAGCAATGGCTCATGCCTGTAATCCCAGCACTTTGGGAGGCCAAGGCGGGAGGATCATGTGAGGCTGGGAGTTCGAGACCAGCCTGGCCAACATGGTGAAACCCTATCTCTATTAAAAATACAAAAATTAGCCAGGTGTGGTGGTGCATGCCTATAATCCCAGCTACTCGGAAGGCTGAGGTAGGAAAATGGGTTGAACCCAGGAGGCAGAGGTTGCAGTGAGCTGAGATCGCACCACTGCATTCCAGCCTGGGTGACAGAACAAGATTCCATCCATTTTGTTCTGTACTAGGAAAAATTCTTCTGCCTTGGGATGCTGTTAATCTATAACCTTACCCCCAACCCCGTGCTCTCTGAAACATGTGCTGTGTCCACTCAGGGTTAAATGAAGGGCGGTGCAAGATCTGCTTTGTTAAACAGATGCTTGAAGGCAGCTTGCTCCTTAAGAGTGATCACCACTCCCTAATCTCAACTACCCAGGGACACAAACACTGCGGAAGGCCGCAGGGTCCTCTGCCTAGGAAAACCAGAGACCTTTGTTCACATGATTATCTGCTGACTTTCCCTCCACTCTTGTCCTACGACCCTGCCAAATCCCCCTCTCCGAGAAACACCCAAGAACGATCAATAAATACTAAAAAGACAGAGATGGTCCTTCCTTTATAGAGCTCTCAGTAAAACAAGAAACTTCACGATGTCCTGGCATTTGTCAGAAATACGTTTGGTATATGTAGCTTGGGTCACATGCTTGACATGCCTATTGAAAACTTCTGGGTAGGAAGAGAAGAATCATCACAGCATCACAGCCTGGTATAACTGTCTCCCAGGACAGGTCTCCCTGGGGAGACTGAGACCACAACTCTGAGAGCTCAAATCCAGGTTCTACATTTCCCTCAGTAATGTACATGATGTAAGGCAGTTTTTTATATTAGTTATCTATTGCTGTGCAACAATATTACTGCAAACTTTGTGGCTTGAGACAGCACACAGTTATCACTGCACTGTTTCTGTGGGTCAGGAATCCAGGCGTGACTCAGCTGGGTTCAGTGCAAGGCTGCAGCCATAGTGTCAGCCAGGGCTCAGTTCTCATCTAGAGGCTTGACTGGTGATTGATCTGCTTCCCGGCTCATTTGGTTGTTGGCAGAATTCAGTTCCTTGCAGGCTGCTGGACTCAGGGCCCCAGTTTCTAACTGCCCTCAGCTTCTTGCCACATGGGCCTCTCCATCTGGCCGCTCATGACATGGCAGCTCACATCTTCAAAGCCAGCAAGACAGACAGCCTCCTAGCAAGACAACTTAACATCCTGTCTAACATAATCACTACATCCCATCACCTCTGCCATATTCTCTTGGTTATAAGAAAGTCATAGGTCCCTTTGTCAGATGAGTAGACTGCAAAAATTTTCTCCCATTCTGTAGGTTGCCTGTTCACTCTGATGGTAGTTTCTTTTGCTGTGCAGAAGCTCTTGAGTTTAATTAGATCCCATTAGTCAATTTTTGCTTCTGTTGCCATTGCTTTTGGTGTTTTAGACATGAAGTCCTTGCCTATGCCTATGTCCTGAATGGTATTGCCTAGGTTTTCTTCTAGGGCTTTTATGGTTTTAGATCTAACATTTAAGTCTTTAATCCATCTTGAATTAATTTTAGTATAAGATGTAAGGAAGGGATCCAGTTTCAGCTTTCTCCATATGGCTAGCCAGTTTTCCCAGCACCATTTATTAAATAGGGAATCCTTTCCCTATTGCTTGTTTTTGTCAGGTTTGTCAAAGATCAGATAGTTGTAGGTATGTGGCATTATTTCTCAGGGCTCTGTTCTGTTCCAATGGTCTGTATCTCTGTTTTGGTACCAGTACCATACTGATTTGGTTACTGTAGCCTTGTAGTAGAGTTTGAAGTCAGGTAGCATGATGCCTCCAGCTTTCTTCTTTTGGCTTAGGATTCACTTGGCAATGCAGGCTCTTTTTTTGGTTCCATATGAACTTTAAAGCAGTTTTTTCCTATTCTGTGAAGAAAGTCATTGGTAACTTCATGGGGATGGCATTGAATCTATAAATTACCTTGGGCAGTATGGCCATTTTCATGATATTGTTTCTTCCTACCCATGAGCATGGAATGTTCTTCCATTTGTTTGTATCCTCTTTTATTTCATTGAGCAGTGGTTTGTAGTTCTCCTTGAAGAGGTCCTTCACATCCCTTGTAAGTTGGATTCCTAGGTATTTTATTCTCTTTGAAACAATTGTGAATGGAAATTCACTCATGATTTAGCTGTCTGTTATTGGTGTATAAGAATGCTTGTGATTTTTGCACACTGATTTTGTATCTGAGACTTTGCTGAATTTTGGTATTTTTAGTAGAGATGGGGTTTGCTGAATGCAGCCCCCAGTCACATACTCCCTGCTTGGTCAATCTATCACCACCCTCTCATGATCACGACCCTCTCACGCAGACCCCCTTAGAGTTGTGAGCCCTTAAAAGGGACAGGAATTGCTCACTTGGGGAGCTGGGTTGTTAGAGACGTGCGCCACTACGCCCAGCTAATTTTTGTATTTTTAGTAGAGATGGGGTTTCACCATGTTGGTTGCCCAGCATAGTCTCGATCTCTTGACCTTGTGATCTGCCCACCTCGGCCTCCCAAAATGCTGGGATTACAGGCGTGAGCCACTGCACCCAGCCCAGAGAAGGCTTTTCATACTTGCTTCACAGGCTCCTGCATCCTACCCCAGCACCAGGTGCTCACCACCTGTGGGCTGTGCTCATCCGTGATCATCTCTCCCCAGGCCTGCTGTTCCTCGAGAAAGGAAGTTGTAATGGGCAGAATTCTAGGACAGCCCCCAAGAGACCCACTGTCTTATATCTGCTCCCTGTATCATCTCCTCTTCTTGAGTGTGTCCAGAGCTTGTGATTTGGGCCAAGGGGAAGGAATTTTGCAAATGTGATTATGGTCACAATTGCTTTGTTAATAAGCACATTTGCTCAGCTGACTTTGAGTTCATCCAAAGCAGAATGATCTTAGGTGGGCCAGACCTAATCATGTGAGCCTTTTAAAGGTGAGGTTTCAGAGATTCAACCCTTAGCCTCCAAGGAGACACAAATGGCCATGCTGTGAGCTGTCTTTGGAGGTGGCAGCACTAGGAGCTGAGGGCCTTTGTTCAACAATTGCAAGAAATTGAATTCAGTCCACAAACTGAATAGGCTTGGAAGAGGACCCTGAGCATCTGATAAGACCCTCAGCTCCAGCTGACACTCTGGTTGCAGTATTGTGACCCTGTCATGAAAACAGATAATAACTGGGTGGTGTTTAAGCTGCTCAGTTTGCACTGGTAAATCCACCAACAGGAAAGTAATATAGAAGTTAAGTGGGCCGGGCATGGTGGCTCATGCCTGTAATCCCAACACTTTGGGAGGCTAAGGGGGGTGGATCACAAGTCAAGAGATCGAGACCATCCTGGCAAAACCCCATCTCTACTAAAAATACAAAAATTAGCCAGGTGTGGTGGCACACAACTGTAGTCCCAGCTACTCAGGAGGCTGAGGCAGGTGAATCACTTGAACCCAGGAGGTGGAGGTTGCAGTGACCTGGGACCATGCCACTGCACTCCAACCTGGTCAACAGAGAGAGATTCCATCTCAAAAAAAAAAAAAAAAGTTAAATGAATACTTTTGAGCATTGATGGAAGTTGCTTTCATCCCCTCTTACTTAATATTCTTTGTCTTAGTCCTGAAAGAGGGATGCTTTAACCCCATTTGTAATAAGTGAGTCTGAGGCCCAGGAAAGTGATAGAATTTAGCAAAGTCTGCCTTGCTACCTGGTGGCTCCAGCTAGAACATAACCCCAGGTCCATATACCTAAAGTCATTACAACATCCACTAAAATTTTGCCCCTCTGTCCATGCCTTCCTCTTTAGAAGCCTTTTCCTTCAGGGATAGATCCCAACCCAGGGTTAGAAGGTACTGAACTCTGATTTTCACAAAATATAGTAACTGCCCCCCAAAATTGATAATCGTATTTTTGAGCCAGGCATGGTGGTTCATGCCTGTAATCCCAACACTTTGGGAGACTGAGGTGGGTGGATCATGAAGTCAAGAGATCGAGAGCATCCTGGACAACATGGTGAAACCCCATCTCTACTAACAATGCAAGAATTAGCTGGGAGTGGTGGCAGGCATCTGTAATCCCAGCTACTCAGGAGGCTGAGGCAGGAGAATCGCTTGAACCGAGGAGGCAGAAGTTGCAGTGAGTCGAGATTACACCACTGCACTCCAGCCTGGCAACAGAGCAAGACTCCATCTTAAAAACAAAAAACAAAACTATTTTTGAGTCCTTATGTGTCAACCACTGGGTTATCTCAACACCAATAGATATTATGATTATGATTATTCTTTTCCATTTTATCAATGTGGAAACCAACACATAGTAAGGTAAAGGAACTTGCCAAAGGTGATGGCCACACAGCCAAAGAACTGTAGAAGTAGCACAGGAATCCCAGCAAACTCACAGCCAAGCTCTGCTTTTCACCTTCACGTCATACTGTCCTCAGACTAAAACCCTAACTCTGACGTTCCCAATCAAAAATCATACTCAAGGCCAGGTGTGGCGGCTCACGCCTGTCATCTCAGCACTTTGGGAGGCTGAGGCAGGTGGATCACCTGAGGTCAGGAGTTCCAGACCAGCCAGGCCAACATGGTGAAACCCCATCTCTACTAAAAATACAAAACTTAGCCAGGTGCAGTGGCAGGTGTCTGTAATCCCAGCAGTTTGGGAGGCTGAGGCATGAAAATCACTTGAACCCAGGAGGCAGAAGTTGCAGTGATCCATAATCATGCCACTGCACTCCAGCCTGGGCAAGACAGTGAGACTCTGTCACAAAAGAAAAAAAAAAAACTGTGCTTAATAATAGCTTGGAAGTGCACATATCTTCTGTGAAGGTTGATGGAATACAATTAGCTTCAAAACACAAATAAGTAACTGTGTTTAAATGAGGACTTCTGTGTAATAGCTAGGGAAAATCAATGTAGCTATTCATATTTTGGTTCCCCTTCCAGGCACAGAGAAGTTGCCCATGACTCTGTGATCCCTTTTGTCTGATGAACCATGAGCAGGAGCAACTTGAGTCACCTCCAGGTGGAAGTGTTAAGAGGCTCTGTGATCCACCACATTCCCTTTCCCCTGAAGTGGTGATCAAGGACACATGCAGAGATGGTGCTTTTGTCAGCCTGGATCCCTGAGTGAACACAATGAACAGACCACCCCACAATGCCCTAACACAGCCAAGACATGCAAAATGACCAAGAATAAGCCTCACTATGGCCAGACATGGTGGCTCATGCCTGTCATCCCAGCACTTTGGGAGGCCAAGGCAGGTGGATCACTTGAGGTCAGGAGTTCAAGACCAGCCAGGCTAACATGGTGAAATCTTGTCTCTACTAAGTACAAAAATTAGCCAGACAGTAGTTTCATGGGCCTGTAATCCCAGCTCCTCAGGAGGCAGAGAATCACTTGAGTCTGGGAGGCAGAGGTTGCAGTGAGCTGAGATTGCACCACTGCACTCTAGTCTGGGTGACAGAGTGAGACCCTGCCTCAAAAACAAACAAACAAATACCTCACTGCATGGAGCCACTGAGATTTGGGGATTGTTGTTACAACCCAAATCATCCTGACTACTAGACTGTCCTAACTAGGGTTTCTTACCAAAAGCAAAGGCATTTTTAAAGTTCGTGACTTTTAAACAAAAGAGCAAATACCAATATCTGCCACTTTGTCAGGATAACAAACCCAAACAAAGCCAACAGCCAGAAGTTAAAAGAAACAGATCATTAGGTCGAAAACACAACTGTCAAAACAGGCAAAATTGACTTTGTTTAGTGATTGCAAAGAACATAAGGCAAGACACCGGTGTGGTCATTATAACATTTATCACATGCTTAATTGCACATGTTTGACTAAGAAAACACAAAGTATTTAAGCTCATCTGTAGTTCAAAGTGCCTATCTGTGTATTTATCCATTCATCCTGATTTATTTATTGAGCAACTCTTTTGTGCCAGGCACTGTGCTGGGTGGTGGTAATGCAATGATGAAAATGGCAGGCACAGCTCTGCCCTCCAGGAGTTTCTAGGATACAGAGGGAGACAAACAAAAAATAAGTAAATCCATGAAAGAAGTATTGGTGGAACCTGCCTCCAATATTTCAACATAGGTTCTTTCTGTTTTCCATAAGTGTCAGCCGGCTGAGAAATAAAGAGAGACACTACAAAGAGAGGAATTTTACAGCTGGGCCGCTGGGGGTGACATTACATATCAGTAGGACCATGATGTCCCCTGAGTCTCAGACCAGCAAGTTCTTAATTAAGGGTTTCAAAAGGGGAGGGGGTGTAAGAACAGGGAGTAGGTACAAAGATCGCATGCTTCAAAGGGCAAAAAGCAGAACTACTACTAAGGGTCTAACAAAGATCACATGCTTCTGAGGGAACAGGACAAAGGGCAAAAGCAGAACTACTGATAAGGGTCCAGAAAAGATCACAAAGCAAAGGGCAAAAGCAGAACCACTGATAAGGGTTTATGTTCATAGGCACATGTATTGTCTTGATAAACATCTTAACAGAAAACAGAAAACAACAGAAAACAAGAGAACCAGTCTGACCACAGATTTACCAGGGTGGAGTTTTTCTCCACCCTAGTAAGCCTTTGGGTACTGCAGGAGACCAGGGTGTATCTCAGTCCTTATCTCAACTGCAGAAGACAGACTTTCCCAAAGCGGCCATTTATAGACCTCCCCCGAGGAGTGCATTCCTTTCCCAGGGTATTAATATTCCTTGCTAGGAAAAGAATTTAGTGATATCTCTCCTACTTGCACATCCGTTTATAGACTCTCTGCAAGAAGAAACATATGGCTGTTTTTGCCTGACCCTGCAAGCAGTCAGACCTTATGGTTGTCTTCCCTTGTTCCCCAAAAATTGCTGTTATTCTCTTTTTCAAGGTGCACTGATTTCATATTGTTGAAACACACATGTTTTAAAATCAATTTGTACAGTTAACACAATTATCACAGTGGTCCTGAGGTGATGTACATCCTTAGCTTATGAATATAACAGGATTAAGAGATTAAAGACAGGCATAAGAAATTATAAAAGTATTATTTGGGAACTGATAAATGTCCATGAAATCTTCACAATTTATGTTCCTCTGCCACAGCTCCAGCCAGTCCCTCCATTTGGGGTCCCTGACTTCCCACAACAAGAAATAATAAGAGGTTAAGGTGGAGAAGAGCAGGGAAGTCCACTTTATAAAGGGGTCAGGAAAGAGCTCTCTGTGGAAGCACCATTTTTGCTGAGACCTAAAGGATGGTCTAATTTGGGGAGGTGCAGAGGAAAATCATTCCAGGCTGAAGCAGCAAGTGCAAAGGCCCTGTTGTGGAAAAAGGTTTGAAAGCCCAACAAAACAAAAGGAGGCCAGAGTGGCTGAAATAGACTAGGCCAAGGGGAGGAGATAGGAGAGGGCTGCAGAGGCGGCAGGAACAGGCAGAAGACATGGGGTCTTGATTTTATTCTATGTGCCATGGGCAGGAAAGGCAGGGATGAGACTCAGTGGACACCTTAAGATCACTGAAGCTGCCAGGTGGGAAATGGATTGCTGAGCATCAAGAGCAGGTGCAGAGGGCCAGTTGAGACCAGTTAGGAGGCTGCTGCTGTAGCCCAGCTGGGATAGCAGTGCCCTAGGCAAAGATAATGACAGTGAAGCTACAGAGAGTGGACAAGTTGGATAAAGTTTAGAATCACAGGACTTGCTGACTGGAGAAGAGGGCAAAAACAGAGTTAGCACAACACATGAGTTATGACCACCTTGAGTAGCTCAGCAGGGGGTGATGCCATTTACAGAACAGAGATGGCAGGGACAGAGCCCATGGAGAAAGAGGAGGAAAAAGAGAGTTTGGCTTTGGGTTTTTTTTTAAGACAGGGTCTCTGGCTCTGTCACCCAGGCTGGAGTGCATTGGTCTAACATAGCTCTTTGCAGCCTGAAACTCCTGGGCTCAAATGATCCTCCTGCCTCAGCCTCCCAAGTAGCAGGATTACAGATCCTACAGATGCACTTCACCATGCCTAGCTAATTTTTTTTTTTGGTAGATAGGGAGTCTCATTGTGTTTTCCAGGCTGGCTTCAAACTCCTGGCCTCAAGTAATCCTCCCACCTCAGCCTCCCATAGCACTGGGAATACAGCCACCACCTACCACTCCAAGCCATGAGTTTGGCTTTGGATGTAACAAGATTGAGGTGTTCATGAGTTGACAAGTGGAAAAAACAAGAAAGAAGTTGAGTGTTTAAAACTGCTGTTTGAAGGAGAAGTCTAGCCTCAAGACAAAAGTTCAGGACTCATCAGCTGAGAAATGGCACTGAAAATTATGCAAATGGATGAGCTCAGCTAGCAAACAAGTCCAGAGAGAGCAGAAAGTCCAGAGAGAGCAGCACTGGGCCATGCACCTGGCCTAATGCCACCCCACTCCTCCCAATCCCTGTGTTATGCTGGAGAGGGTTCAGCCTCTGGTGAGTTTCACCAAACCCCCACATCTCTTTCTTCTGAGACCGTCTCTAAAATCCCCTCTTTTATACTTAGTGAAATGGGATTCTCTTTTTCCCATCCAGCTTCAGCAAAAACTTTTGACTATGAGAGGAATGAGGATGCATTTAGTATCTGTTCTGCATGGCTAATTCCATCAAAGATTTCTCATTATTCATGCCTGGCAGTCTCATTTTCTTCTTTCGCCTCTCAGAGCATAGTCGTAGCCTTAATTAGTGACCTTTTCACCTTTCTAACACCAGCGATTTTCCCCCATCTCAATTCTCAGGAAGTTCTGTTCACACAATTATCTCCTGAATCCTCACCTGGGGATAGAAATTGTTCTCTGTGGCCGTGTCTCCCCCTCTAATTCTCATGAAAAAACACCGTGATCTCTGGGCATCAAATATTAAACTCACGCTTAACAGATCATGCTTCTGGCTTCTCTCTCTCTCTGGCCTGTGGGTTAACAGGTTTGCAGCCTTTGTAGAGAAGACACCAAATTCTCAGGAGGCCAGAGTTTCCAAGAGTGCTGGTCACTCTTGCTCTCTTTCTCCTGCTCAAAATTCAGCACTAGAGAGTGTTACACCATTGCACCTGCAGAGGAGTTCATCTGATTCCAGGGACTACAGAGGAGAGAGACGGAAAAACTAACAGGCATTCAGAAAATGGCTACCACAATGGGAAAGAAAATGAAAGTTACACCAAATAAGCAATGGTCAAAAAAAAAAAAAAAAAAAAACAAACTAGAGGGCAGCTGCAGTGGCTCACACCTGTAATCCCAGCACTTTGGGAGGCTGAGGCAGGTGGATCACTTGAGATCAGGAGTTTGAGACCAGCCTGGGCAACATAGTGAAATCACATCTCTACTAAAAATACAAAAATTAGCCAGGTGTGGTGGTGGGCGCCTGTAATCTCAGCATTTTGTGAGGCTGAGGTGGGTGGATCACCTGATGTCAGGAGTTTGAGACCAGCCTGGCCAACATGGTAAAACCCTATTTCTATTAAAAAATACAAAAATTAGCCAGGTGTGGTGGCAGGTGCCTGTAATCCCAGCTACTTGGGAGGCTGAGGCAGGAGAATTGCTTCAACCCAGGAGGCTGAGGTTGCAGTGAGCAAAGATTGCACCACTGCACTCCAGCCTGGGCAACAGTGAGACTTTGTCTCAAAAAAAAAAAAAAAAAAAAAGAAGAAGAACCTAGAAATGTCCATCCAGGCTGAAGAGAATATTCCAGAGCAGGGGTAGGGATACTATGGCCCATGGGCCAAATCTGACCTGCCTGCACATGTTTTTGTCAATAAAGTTTTACTGAAACACTGCTACATATTGTCTATGGCTGCTGGATTAAGCTGTTCTCTCATGCTATAAAGAAATACCTGAGACTGGGTGATGTATAAAGAAAAGAGGTTTAATTGGCTCACAGTTTTGTAGGCTGTACAGGGAGCATGACACTGACATCTGCTGAGCTTCTGTGGAGGCCTCAGGACACTTACAATCATGGCAGAAGCTGAAGTGGGAGCAAGAGAGTGAGGAGGGAGGTGCTACACACTGGTAAACAATCAGATCTTGCAAGAACTCACTCACTATTGCAAGGACAGGGCCAAAGGGATGACGCTAAATCATTCATGAGAAATCCACCCCCATGATCAAATCTCTTCCCACCAGGCCCCACCACCTCTAACACTGGGTATTACATTGCAACATGAGATTTGGGTGGGGACACATATTCACCCTATATCAGCTGCTTTCATGCTATGGGTGGCAGAGTTGAGTAACTACTACAAGAGACTGTATGGTCCACGAATTCGAAAATATTTACTATCTGATGCTTTCAAGAAAGTTTGCAAAGCCTGCTCTTGAAAAGGAAGGGAAGGAAGAGGAGAGGAGGAAGGCAGGAAGGAGCAGAGAGGGACACGGGGCTGTATTCAAACATCTGTTGTTAAGAAAGAGAAATTCAATTTATTTGGCATGGCCCAAGTTATCGAACTAGGAGCACTCCATTGAAGTTTCAGAACAAACACTGTGCTGAATATAAGGATGACCCCATCTGTAATGCCTAACCTTGTTTTTATTAACTTTGTTCGTAGACTTTCCTTTTCTTTTAATCACTTAGCCTTGTTTCTACCTGAATTGACTTTCTTTTAGCTAAGAGAGCTAGACAGACTTTGTCTTGGCTTTTTCACTGGCAGCCCCTTACTCAAGGACTTAACTTGTGCAAGCTGACTCTTAGCACAGCTAAGAATGCAATTAGCTGATAAGATACTGTGTGGCGAGCAATATCCGCAGTTCCCAGGAATTCGTCTGATTGATAACACCCCAAGCCCCGCGTCTATCACTTTGTAATAGTCTTAAAGCCCTTAGACCTAGAACTGTTTACTTTCCTCTAACAATTTATCCTTTTAAATTCTTTGCCTACTTCTGTAAAATTGTTTTAACTAGACCCCTTTCCCCTTTCTAAACTAAACTATAAAAGAAAATCTAGCTCCTTCTTCAGGGCCAATAGAAGTTTAAGCATTAACCGTATCTTGGCCACCGGCTAAATAAATAGACTCATAATTCGTCTCAAAGTGTGGCATTTTCTCTAACTCGCTCAAGTACAACATTTGGAGGCCCCAGTGAGAAACACCACCAGGCGAGAGCCGGGCTTGCTCCGGGCCCCCCCCGGAAGGACGGCCGGCTTGTAGTGGGGGCGCCACCTGAAAATAAAATTTTCAGGTCCCCGAAAGGTGACCGTCTTCCAGAGGAGAGCGGATCGACTACCGTGTGGGTGCCCACAAAAATTCCACCTCTGAGTCCTCCACTTCTGACCCCGAGGTCAGGTAGGTCAGATTTGACTTCAGTTCTAGTAAGAGGAAAGCGGCCCTGATGAGGGCGTCCCTCTTTTGACTCTGCCCGTTTCTCTAGGACGCTAGAAGGTGGAGCCCTGCTTTTCTGTTAGGCACCTCTGTGTCTCTGTCTAGGAGGGAAGTGGCCCTGACAGGGGCACTCCCTTGGCTCAGTCCACATCCCAGGATGCTGGAGGACTGAGTCCTGGTTTCTGGCAGACCAGTCACTCTCTCTGTCTCTCTTTTTCTATCTCTTGTTCAAGTTTCTTGAAGAATCTCCAAGAAAGAAAAAAAAAACTGTTATAAACTCTGTGTGAATAATGAATGAATGACGGAGGACAAGGGCTTGCGTTTGTCCTGCAGTTTGTAGCTCCACGGCGAAAGCTACGGAGTTCAAGTGGGCCCTCACCTGCGGTTCCGTGGCGACCTCTTAAGGCTTAAGGCAGCATCAGGCATAGCTCGATCTGAGCCGCAAGTTGATACCGGTCTGCCAATGCTAAGAGGAGCCCAAGTCCCCTCAGGGGGAGCGGCCAGGCAGGCATCTGACTGATCCCATCACTGGATCCCCTCCCCTTGTCTGTCTAACAAAAAAAAAAAAAAAAAGGAAGAAACTGTCATAACTGTTTACGTGCCCTAAAGTCAATTGTTTATGTTGATTGTTCTGTTCAGTGTCTATTGTCTTGTTAGTAGTTGTGAAAGTTTTGCATGTCAAGACGGTGATATTGCCCAAGACATCTAAGTAAAAACTTCTTCAAAGTCCTTAGTGCTGACTTTTTGTCACAGGAGGTTATATTTCTCATCAATCGTTTAGGATGGCCACCACAGTCCTGTCTTTTCTGCCAGAAGCAAGTCAAGTGTTGTTACAAGAACAAGTGTGAAACACGTTTGCCTGATTAAGATTTCTAGCACCATGAAAGTTCTAAGTATTTAGACTGTCATACTCCACGTCCAAGTGATTAGACCTCCTCTAAACTAAACCAGTAATGAGTTCAAAACAGCCACCCTGCAGATTTCCTTGCTCACCTCTTTTGTCATTCTGTAACTTTTCCTGTGCCCTGAAATAGAACGTACACCCGTACTACTTTACTTCGTTGAGATTCTTACTCTGTTCCTCTGTGGCTACTCTCCCATCTTAAAAGTGATCTGAGTAGTCCTTTTCGCGTCGTCCCTGCCCCCTACCCTGCACATCTCATTTTCCGGTGCGACGGCAAGTTCAGCATCTCCAGGACTTGGTTCTGCTCTCACTCCTTAAACCCTTAAAAGAAAAAGCTAAGTTTAAGCTATTTCCTTTAAGTCATAAAGACACCAAAAGTATTTAAAGTGCAGATCTAGAAGAAGAAGAACACCTAGATCAAACTGACCCAGAAGATCTCAGGCTGGCTCTAGTCCTCATCCCTCAATCTTAAAGCTACAGTAATGTAGCAAGTAGTATTAGCTGTTGTAGTTTTTCTGCTCTTTCTAGTCATGCTGATTCTGTTCTTTCAATACTCCAGTCCCCCAAGAAATAAGTTTCTCTGTCCATGCTAAGTTTAATATTTATGCTCAAATCTTATTAAATTGTCTTCAAAAAAAAAAAATAAGAAACACTTCCTCCCAGCCTTGTAAAAGTTAAAGCCCACCCCAATGTGTGCTGCAGAATTTTCCTCTCAGTTTCTCAGAGGATTATAAAGTCCGCCTTAAAACAGGCAAGCTCCAGACACTCTGCAAAATAAAATGGCCAAAGTTTAAAGTCAAGTGGCCCCCTGAAGGGTCACTGAACCTCACAATTGTTCAAGCTGTGTGGCAGGTTGTTACTGAAACTCCTAGCCACCCTGATCAGTTTCCCCACTTTGATCAATAGCTAAGTTTAGTGAGGAGCCCCCTCCATGGCTCCGTTCATGCGCCATTCATAATTCTTCCTCCAAGGTCCTCCTAAGCCAGACCGCGTTTTCACCTCGACCCTCAGCCGGTTCGGCTTCCCCTGTACTGCCTCCCTCTGAAGAAGAGGAGAGTCTCCCTCACCCAGTCCCACCGCCTTACAGCCAGCGTGCTCCCTTAAAGTTATCCCGTGCCTCCTCGACGACGTCCCCTGTAGGCTCGCCACCCATTGCCTCTCAGTCATGACCGTGGCAGGAAGAAGTAGCCCCTCTACTACCACTGAGAGAGGCACAAGTCCCTCCAGGTGACGAGCGCTCAGCACCCTTCTTAGTTTATGTCCCTTTTTCTACTTCTGACTTATATAATTAGAAAACCCATAATCCTCCCTTCTCTGAAAAGCCCCAGGCTTTGACCTCTCTGACAGAGTCTGTACTCCGGACTCACCCGCCCACCTAAGATGATTGCCAACAGCTCCTTTTAACCCTTTTCACCTCTGAAAAGAAAGAACGTATCCAAAAAGAAGCCAAAAAGTACTTCCTCACATCAGCCAATAGACAGGAAGAAGAAGCTAGAGACCTCCTTGAGGAGGTCTTTCCCTCTACCCGGCCTAACTGGGACCCAAATTCCTCAAGTAGAAAGGGAGCTTTAGACGATTTTCACCGGTATCTCCTCGCAAGTATTAAAAGAGCCGCTCAGAAACCCATAAACTTGTCTAAGATCACCGAAGTTGTCCAAAGGCCCGATAAGTCACCAAGAAGGTTTTTAGAGCGCCTCCAGGAGGCTTATCGGATTTACACCCCTTTTGACCCGGCAGCTCCTGAAAATAGCCGTGCTCTTAATTTAGCATTTGTGGCTCAGGCAGCCCCGGATATTAAAAAGAAACTCCAAAAACTAGAAAGATTTGCTAGAATAAATATCAGTCAGCTTTTAGAAATAGCCCAAAAAGCTTTTGACCATCAAAAGGTTAAAAAACAAAAACAAGCAACACAGGCAGCTGAAAAGGCCGCTGATAAAGCACTCAAAAGACAAACAAAAATCTTAGTGGCAGCTATCCAAGAAGTGCAGAATGAAATAGCGCATTAATTTAGCATCAATTGCAGCCCCTGCTTTAGCCCTCCCTAATATCTCCATAAAAGCCAAGGAGTGGCTTAAGAGGTGCTGACTCAGAATCTAAGACCCTAAAGACACCCAGTGGCCTATTTATCTAAGAGACTAGATCCTGTGGCCTCTAGATGGCCAAGTTGTCTGCGAGCCATAGAGGCTGCAGCAAGCCTAGTCCAAGAAGATGATAAGTGAACCCTAAGCCAAAATTTAACCCTTACAGCTTCTCATGCTGTGAAGACCTTACTACGAAGTGCTTCTGGCAAATAGATGTCAAATGCTCGCATCTTGCGGTATCGAAGTTTACTGTTAGATCAGCCTCGTTGGACTTTCTCTCCCACAAAGTGTTTCAATCCAGCCACACAACTTCCTGACCCAGACTCCACTATTCCTGCTCATGACTGTCAAGAACTGTTAGAAACTATCGAAACTGGCCGATCTGATCTTCAAGATGGGCCCCTAGAAAAGGCAGATGCCGCCGTGTTCACAGACAGTAGCAGCTTCCTCAAGCAGGAAGTATGAAAAGCCAGTGCAGCTGTTACCATGGAGACAGATGTGTTGTAAGCTCAAGCTTTACCAGTGAACACCTCAGCACAAAAGGCTGAATTGATCGCCCTCACTCAGGCTCTCTGATAAAGAAAGAATAAACGTATTAACATTTACACTGACAGCAAGTACGCCTTAGCTACTGTGCATGTACGTAAAGCCATCTACCAGGAAAACAGGCTACTCACCTCAGCAGGTAGCTGTGATCCACTGCAAAGGACATCAAAAAGAAAACATGGCCGTTGCCCATAGTAACCAGAAACCTGATTCAGCAGCTCAGGTCGCAGCGCAACTTTCAGTCACGCCTCTAAACTTGCTGCCCACAGTCTCCTTTCCACAGCCAGATCTGCCTGACAATCCCGTATACTCAACAACAACAACAAAAAACTGGCTTCAGATCTCAGAACCAATAAAAATCAGGAAAGTTAGTAGATTTTTCCTGACTCTAGAATCTTCATATCCTGAACTCTTAAAGAAACTTTAATCAGTCACCTACAGTCTACCACCCACTTAAAAAGAGAAAAACTACCTCAGCTCCTCCGGAGCGATTTTAAGATCCCCCATCTTCAAAGCCTAACAGATTAAGCAGCTCTCCAGTGCACAACCTGCGCCCACGTAAATGCCAAACAAAGTCCTAAACCCAGCCCAGGCCACTGTCTCTGAAAAAACTCGCCAAGAAAATAGTAAGAAATTGACTTTACAGAAGTAAAACCACACCAGGCTGAGTACAAATACCTTCTAGTACTAGTAGACACCTTCTCCAGATAGACTAAGGCATTTGCTACCGAAAACGAAACCACCAACACAGTAGTCAACACAGTAGTTAAGTTTTTACTCAATGAAATCATCCCTCAATATAGGCTGCCTGCTGCCACAAAGTCTGATAACAGAGCAGGCTTCACCTCACCTATAGCTCAGTCAGTCAGTAAGGGGTTAAACATTCAATAGAAGCTCCATTGTGCCTATCAACCCCAGAGCTCCAGGCAAGTAGAAAGCATGAACCACACCCTAAAAAACACTCTTACAAATGTAATCTTAAAAACCAGTGTAAATTAAGTAAGTCTCCTTCCTTTAGCCCTACTTAAAGTAAGGTACACCCCCTACCAGGCTAAGTTCTCACCCTTTGAAATCATGTATAAGAAGGCGCTGCCTATCTTGCCTAAGCTAAGAGATGCCAAATTAGCAGAAATATCACAAACTAATTTATTACAGTACCTGTAGTCTCTCCAACAGGTACAAGAGGTCATCCTGCCACTTGTTCAAGGAGCCCATCCCAATCAAATTCCTGACCAGAAAAAGTCCTGCCATTCTTTCCTGCCAGGAGACCCAGCGTTTGTTAAAAAGTTCCAAAAAGAAAGACTCACTCCTGCTTAGAAAAGACCTCACACCGTCATCCTCACGACTCCAACTGCTCTGAAAGTAGACGGCATTCCTGCCTAGATTCATCACTCCCGCATCAAAAAGGCCAACAGAGCCCAGCTCAAAACATAAGTCCCCAGGCCTAAGTCAGGCACCTTAAAACTGCGCCTAGGTCAGGTGAAGCCATTAGATTCATTCTTTTTATCTACCTCACTTATTTGTTTTTGCCCGTTACATCCTCTGTGCCTTCCTACTCCTTTCTCCTCACCTCTTTCACATCAGGACGTGTATTTGCAAACACCACTTAGAAGGCCAGTACCTCCAAGGAAGTCTCCTTTGCAGTTGATTTATTTGTACTGTTCCCAAAGCTAGCCCATACCCACGAAAAGCAACACAATCTGCCAGTCCCAGGAGCAGGAAGTGTTGACCTTGCAGCAAGATTCAGACACTCCAAGAGCCAAACTAATTGTAGAAGCTCCAATAGTACAGAAAAAAGACTCCAAAATATTGACTTTCACCTCTGTCCTAGAAATCACCCTGATGCTAGCTGTCAAGATGCTTATCAGTTTTTCTGCCCTGATTAGACATGTGTAACTTTAGCCACCTACTCTAAAAGATCAACCAGATCTTCAACTCTTTCCATAAGTCGTGCTTCTTATCCTAAATTATGTACTAGAAAAAATTGTAATCCTCTTACTATAACTGTCCATGACCTTAATTCAACTCAATAGTATCATGGCATGTCATGAAGATTAAGATTTTTTATCCCAGGATTTAATGTTAAGTCTATGTTCACCATCCAAAAAAACCCTAGTCTCATAAAGACCACCCAAGCCAGTCAGGCCTTTAACTGATCTAAGTAACCCTATGTTGCAGAAACACCCTGACAAAGTTGATTTAACTGTTCCTCCACCTTTCTTAGTCATAAAAGATACACTCCAAGAAGTGCAAGAAAATCTAGACAAGGGCCAACAAGAACAAGAAAATAACATCCCCTAGTATCAAAGCATGTTCAACTAGAACCCATAGCTAACCACTCTAATTACTAAGTTAGCGGGACCCCCTCCCCATCCTACTAATAAGTCTAATTTTGGGGCCTTGTATATTAAATTCCTTTCTTAATTTTGTAAAACAACGCATAGCTTCTGTCAAACTTATGTATCTGAAGACCCAATATAACCCCTTGTTATAACTGAAGAATCAACGATTTGATTCCCCAAAAACACAAGTGAGGAATGTAATGCCCAACCTTGTTTTTACTCACCCTGTTTTTAGACTCTCCCTTTCTTTTAATCACCTTGCCTTGTTTCCACCTGAATTGACTCTCCCTTAGCTAAGAGAGCCAGACAGACTCCATCTTGGCTCTTTCACTGGCAGCCCCTTCCTCAAGGACTTAACTTGTGCAAGCTGACTCCCAGCACATCGAAGAATGCAATTAACTGATAAGATGCTGTGGTGAGCAATATCCGCAGTTCCCAGGAATTCATCCAATTGATAACGCCCAAAGCCCCGCGTCTATCACCTTATAATAGTCTTAAAGGCCCTAGACCTAGAACTGTTTACTTTCCTGTAACAATTTATCCTTTTAACTTTTTTGCCTACTTTACTTATGTAAAATTGTTTTAACTAGACCCCCCTCCCGTTTCTAAACCAAAGTATAAAAGAAAATCTTAGCCCCTTCTTCGAAGCCGAGAGAACTTTAAACGTTAGCCGTTTCTTAGCCGCTGGCTAAATAAACAAACTCTTAATTCATCTCAAAGTGTAGGGTTTTCTCTAACTCGCTCAAGAACACCACATCCAGCAGGCAGGTCATCCACTCCAAAATGCTGTCCTGGGGTAGTGAAGATGATGTTGCTGGAAATATCCTTAAATGGCATGTGGATGATTTCCCCCAGAGGCATACATATTGAGCTAAATACTTTGCTGATGAAGGGTACAAGTTGAAGGGGTTTTGAATGGCAGAGTGAGGTTCCTCAGAAGGCTGTTGCTACAGAAAGCCAGGAGGAGAAATTTCATGGCCAGATAGAGTGGCATGACCATTGGATAAGGGTTTTCTGTTTGTTTGTTTGTTTTTGAGATGGAGATTTGCTCTTGTTGCCCAGGCTGGAGTGCAATGGCACGATCTCAGCTCACCGCAACCTACACCTCCCGGTTCAAGTGATTCTCCTGCCTCAGCCTCCCTACTAGCTGGGATTACAGGCATGTGCCACCACACCTGGCTAATTTTGTATTTTTAGTAGAGATGGGGTTTCTCCATGTTGATCAGGCTGGTCTTCAACTCCCGATCTCAGGTGATCCGCCCGCCTTGGCCTCCCAAAGTGCTGGGATTACAGGCATGAGCCACCGCACCCAGCCTGGATGAGGGTCTTTAGCAAAGATGGAAGTCTTGGTACCTTGCAGTTTAATCTCTTCATTTATGTCCCCCTGAAATCTTCAGTAATAGCACACTTTGTCAATGCTTCTGGGGTAGTACTTAGGGGGACTTAAAGGAGATGTGATGTGGCAGCCTTTGACTCAAGGGACTGTCATACTAGCTCAAAGAGATCTGGGTACATGCCAGTTGAACCAATTCTTCTGAGGATGTGATAGATCCTGGGAGGCCACTCCGATCCTGCCAACCTTGAGGCCAGATGAGTCTTTGAAAAACATGGTTTGGCTTAACACCAGCACTAAGTCTAACACCCACCATGAATCTCGCTGAAGTGAAGCTACACAAATACCTTTTCAAAAGATGTTTTTTCATTTCAGATCCTTCTTAGAAATTCCTAAGGCTCAATGCTGTGTGGAAGTTTCTAAGAAAGAAAATAGTTTCCGATCTTTGGGATTCCCCTGAGATGGTCCAATCTGCAAAAAGTTCATTGCCATTTCCATCAAGGACACTGAGAACAAGAGTCTTATCCAGATTGGATCCTGGGAATTGAGAAGCTTCAACAGGTGGGAAATGCACCCTCCACAGGCTCACAGACTTGTGGGCTATTTCAGTTACCTATTGCACCCTAAAATTAGAAATTTTAAACCACCACAAATCATTATTGCTCATGACCCTGTGAGTTGCATGGAGACTTCCTGGCTGGTTTAACCTGGGCTCATTTGTGTGGCTACCTGCAGCTGGAGGGCCAGCTGGGCGGAACATCCAGGACAGCCTCACGCATGTGCCTGTCAGTTGGTGCTGGCTGTCAGCCGGGGAACCTTGTTTTCCTCCATGTGGCCCCTCGCCCTCCAGAGCCCCTCTCCAAGTGGCCCTTTAAGCAGGATAACCAAGGCTTGCTTGGTGCCAGCATCCAAGAGGGCAAAAATATGGAAACTACGAGAGGGCTCTCAAGGCCTAAGACTATATGCACCCCAAAAATCTGAGGTCTCAGTTAATTCAGAAAGTTTATTTTGCCAAGGTTGAGGATGCACGTCTGTGATACAGCTTCAGGAGGTCCTGACAACATGTGCCTAAGGTGGTAGGGACACAGCTTGGTTTCACACATTTTAGAGAGACATATGACATCAATCAGTATGTGCAAGATGTACATTGGTCCAGTCTGGAAAGGCGAGACAACTCCAGATGAAGGTGAAGGTGAGACAACTCGAAGCGGGGAGGGGGCTTCCAGGTCATAGGTAGTTAAGAGAAAAATGGTTGCATTCTTTTGAGTTCCTCATTAGCCTCTCCAAATGGGGCAATCAGATATACATTTATCTCAGTGAGCAAAGGGGTGACTTTGAATAGAATGGGAGGCAGGTTTGCCCTAAGCAGTTCCCAGCTTGACTTTTCTCTTTAGCTTAGTAATATTTTGTTGTTGTTGTTGGGACAGAGTCTCACTCTGTTGCCCAGGCTGGAGTGCAGTGGTGCGATCTCAGCTCACTGCAACCTCCAACTCCAGGGTTCAAGCAATTTTCCCTGCCTCAGCCTCCCAAGTAGCTGGGATTACAGGCGCCTGCCACCACACCTGGCTAATTTTCATATTTTTTAGTAGAGACGGGGTTTCATCATGTTGGCCAGGCTGGTCTTGAACGCCTGACCTCAGGTGATCTGCCCGCCTCAGCTTCCCAAAGTGATGGGAATTCCTGACCTCAGGTGATCCGCCTGCCTCAGCTTCCCAAAGTGCTGGGATTACAGGCGTGAGCCACCGAGCCTGGCCTAGCTTAGTGATCTTGGGGCCCCAAGGTTTATTTTCGCTTCACGGCTAAAAGTTGGTCACCATCACTTTGGCAGCATTCCACTGGCCAAAACAATTCATAGGCAGGCCAGATTCATGTACAGGAATATAAACTCTACAATCTAACCAATCTTAAAGGAAAGATTGGTTCAATTACACTGCACGAGCGTTTGCAGAAAGTCGTGCCCATCTTTGGAAACTACCACACACACACACACACACACACACACACACACACACACACACACACACACCTTTACATGTAACCCTCCCTTGAGGTGCATCTACTTCCAGGCAGAACGTAAACTTGATAGTACTCGACAGAAGAAAAGTAGTGTACTAAATGCCAGTTCTCTTCTTACTCAACTTCAGCCTCATTATAAACAGATTCTAACACAGTTTATGTGTCTTGAGAAACATTGTAATTAATCTTTGGAATTTAAGAATTTGAATTCTTAGCAGTAGCCTGTGCATAAGAAATATGCATATGGTTTTTCCTTTCTGATAAATCATGCTGAAGGAACCACAATGTAACTTTTTTTTTTTTTTTTTCAGAGGGAGTCTCACTCTGTTGCCCAGGCTGGAGTGCAGTGGCGTGATCTCAGCTCACTGCAACCTCCACCTCCCGGGTTCAAGTGATTCTTCTGCCTCAGCCTCCTGAGTAGCTGGGATTATAGGTGCACAAGACGGGGTTTCACCATGTTGGTCAGGTTGGTCTCGAACTCCTGACCTCTGATCTGCCCACCTCGGCCTCCCAAAGTGCTGGGATTATAGGCGTGAGCCACCAGCTCACATATACTGTAACTCTATATTGAAAGTTTCTTTTTTTAATAATTAACAGGTTTAACAGAATACATCTCCTAATCTATTCCTTTCGCTGCAGACATCTATTGCCTTTTCAGCCTAGCAGCCCTCCCCTCTATGGAGACTCACACTTCCTACTCCAGTCACATGGCTCTCATGGGGGTTGCCATGTTCTCACATGACTCCACCCCTCTGGCCTCAGTTGATTGGTCCAGGGATGAACATCTGGCCTAAATTGGCCAATCAGAATTCTTCCCTTGAATATTTTTCCAAACTGGAACCAGACCAAGTTAATCATTCTCTGTGATGACAGGAACTGTGTGTAGTGAGAAATACAGGAGCTTTTGTGGCCACATATCTCGCCTTATGGAGAAAAGGCTTGAGTAAGAAGAAATTAAGCCAGTATGCAGACAAATCTAGAGACAAAGATGGAGAGAGAGAGATCTGATGGTGTCTCCATCCAGAGATGGAGAAAGAGATCTTGTGGTAAGCCCCTTGGTATTTATCAATCTAGTCCATGCTTGCTACTGCATACAACCAAGACTTTCACCTGAGAGTTTTTTCAAAGTCAGGCATGGAATATGTCAGAAAAGCCACAGAAGCCGGGTGCAGTGACTCACGCCCGTAATCCCAACACTCGGAGGCCAAGGCAGGTGGATCACGAGGTCAGGAGTTCGAGACCAGCCTGGCCAACATGGCAAAACCCCTTCTCTACAAAAAATTAAAAAAATTAGCAGGGCATGGTGGCAGGCGCCTGTAATCCCAGCTACTCAGGAAGCTGAGGCAAGAGAATCGGTTGAACCTTGGAGGCAGATGTTGCAGTGAGCCGAGATCATGCCATTGCAGTCCAGCCTGGGTGACAGAGCAAGACTATGTCTCAAAAAAAAAAAAAAGGAAAAATGAAAAGCCAGAGAGTTGATGCCCTGGGACCAGTCCTCAGCCAGTGATGGATGGGAGCCAGGCTATAAATCCTTCAATATCTTCACCCCCTGGATGGAACAACTTTGAAATGCATTCCACATCACCTCCCAGAGGTCCCCAGTGGGGTCAAATCCTAGTTGCCTGGAGTGGTAAGCTGCTCACTGAAGCCCCCTGTGTCGCCTCCTGCCTTTTCATGAATCAGTTCCTCACTCCCCTGTTGGTGTTCCCTGGAATCATCTCCTAAATAATCCACTTGCAATCCTGTCCCTCTTTCAGGATCTGCTTGGGGTTGGGGTTGGGGAGTGCAGACCAAAACATGATCCATTTTCCACTCCACACTAGTAAGATGAGTTTCTGTCACTGGCAACCAAGAGTCTGACTATTACCTCCTTCTGAGATAATTTCTAAAATGTATCTGGGAATTTCCCCACCTCCACCCCACTGCGTATGTCATCAATACGTAGATTTCTTAACAAAGTTTAATGGTATTCTTTGATCAACCTCAAGTTTCACAAAGCACACTGCAGTTTCATAAGGGATCCCCATGACTGACAGATCAGCCGTTCAAAAGAAGGGAAGTCTCAGAGATGGCTCTGCTAGACTCATGTATTTTTCAGTAGAACCTGGGTCAGGATGGTGTGGTTGGGAGATGCTTTTGGAGCTCTGGGACCCACAAGCCTGCGTGTCCCATGGTGCAGTATTAGCACAACTTGAAAACATAATGGCAGGAGGAGGCTTCCTCCCTCTCCTGCAGTTCATCCTCCACCATACCCAACGTGCTCAATAGATATTGGTTAAATGAATAATGGGGCTGGGGGTGGTGGCTCACACCTGTAATCCCAGCACTTTGGGAGGCTCAGGCAGGTGGATCATCTGAGGTCAAAAGTTCAAGACCAGCCTGACCAACATGGCGAAACCCCATCTCTACTAAAAATATAAAAATTAGCCAGGTGTTGTGGTGGGCACCTGTAATCCCAGCTACTTGGGAGGATGAGGCAGGAGAAGCACTTCAACCTGGGAGGCAGAGTTTACAGTACGCTGACATGGCACCACTGCACTCCAGCCTGGGTGACAGAGCGAGACTCAAAAAAAAAAAAAAAAAGAAAAAGAAAAAAGAATAATGGATTTATTCCTTCCAAACTGCAACTCACCAGAAGAAGACCAAGACACATCACAATGTTGTGGCCATAATCACCACAGTGACGATAATGAATATAATCAACTCTCGAGCCAGCCACCTCCACTAAACCTAGCAGATCACATCTGGTGTTTCACTTTGGGGCTGTTTTAGTGGTCATGGTAGATGGTTGCCTGATTGCTGGCTGTTTCTACTGTGTTTCAGGAATATAGAGATGTGTACGGATGACCCCTAAAATTAATTAGTATGCAATTCTCAAAGAACCAAACTCTACCCCAAAAGCTACTGGAATGAAAAAAAAAAAAAGAGTTTTAATGCTCAAAGAGACAAACTAGACAATAAAAGCATTTATGTTCCCTTGGAGAATCTTCCCAACCAAGGACTCAAAGTGGTCTCCAGACCAGGGAATGCCTGGGGCCTTGGACATTCCCAATTCTGGTATCACCTCCCCTTCTCCTTTAGGTCCAGTTTTCTCAGAGGAGCATACATTGTTCATTGCCACCAAGGGTATCCAAGGACACAAACTGAAGATAATAGTGCTTTATTGTCTCTCAGTCATCTGTGTCTCCCACATGCTGGAAGGAGAGCCAAGTCCAATTTATCCAATTACAAAATAACAACATTGGCATCATGAGATCAGCTAACAAAACTTTCAGAGGCAATCTATCTTCCTACCAAAAGTAACTAACATCTGTGGAGCACTTACCATGGCTAAGGGTCAACATAAGTGGTTTGCATGCTGCATGTGTCAGGATGGGCTAGGTTATGCTGCAGTAACAAATTAACCCCAGAGTCTCAGCAGCTTAGCAACCAAGGTTGATTTCTTACATTCCATGTCCACAATGGGTTGGCTGGGTATGGTGTGCTCCATATGGCCACTCAAAGACCTAGAATAATGGAAATTCTAACATCTTATTGCAGGGATTCTCTCATAATTACTGCACCAGGAGATGAGAGGATGAGATAGTTATTTCCAAGCCCTCAAAAGCTGTAGACTAGAGGTGATGTCAGTGACTTCCACTTATAGAGCATTGGACCCTGGCATGGATCCATCTAACTACTGGGGGTCTGGGGAATACGGGGAGCACATGGAAATCCCATGAGCAGTAACCATTCCTGCCAGCATGCATTATTTCATCTGAACCTCACAACTCCATGGATTATATAACAGAGGCTTGGAGAGTGATGGGACCTGCCCCAAGGCGTCACAGATAATGAGTTGCAGACCTGAGATATGACCCTTGGCCTGGCAGGATTCAAACCACTACGCTGCATACTCATCACAAAATTCTGTGAAATTCCTCAGACAGCAAAACACCACACCAAGTGAAAAGAAAGCCAAGTTGTGCAAATACAAAATAGAACTCCCCTGACACTTCACCTCCTCACCCACCCCACCCCCCACCGAAAGAATCAACCCACGCGAATAACTGGAACGAAATTCTCAGGCAATTTCAGCAAGGGAAATGGGGTTATCTCATCTGGGTCTCACATCCGACCTTGTCAAGACAAGACCTTCCCTAAACTTCACCTGAACACCTGGACACACCGTCATGTCTTGCCGCTTCTTGTTACTGGAACTCCAATGATGACGTCTTTATACAATTTCCAGGTCTTTCTATAAGTGTCAAGATAAATGTCATCCCTGTACCTGCATGTCATTCAGAGGTAGGCAAGCTTCTATGTAAAGTGCTAGATAGTAAATATTATCAGCTTTGCAGGATACATCTGATCTCCATCCTGTATATTCTTTTGTTTTTGTTTTACAATTTTTTTTTCCTTTTAGACAGGGTCTAAAAAGAAAATAAAACTTATCCGTGCTGTGATATGGATGAACGTTAAAAACATGCTCAGTGAAAGAAGCAGACATGAAAGGTCATATATTGTACAATTCCATTTATATGCAATGTTCAGACTAAGCCAATCGACAGAGATAGAAAGTAGATGAGAGGTTTCCAGGGGCTGCAGGAGTGGGTATGCAGAGTGACTGCTGAATGGATATGAGGCTTCCAATTGAGGTGTTGAAAAAGCTCTGAAACTAGGTAGTGGTGATAATTGCACAACATGATAAATGTACAAAATGTCACTGAATTGTACACTTTCAGATGCACAAAATGGTAAATGTTGCATATATTATACCACAATTTTATTCATTTATTTTAGAGATAGTCTCACTCCATCACCCAGGCTGCAGTGCAATGGCACAATCATAGCTCACTACTGCCTTTACCGCCTGGGCTCAAGTAATCCTCCCACCTAGTCTTCCAAGTAGCTGGGACTACAGGTGAACGCTACCACACCCAGGGTTTTTAATTTTTTTATAGAGTCTCATTCTCACTATATTGCCCAGACTGGCCCAAACTCCTGGCTTCAAGCGATTCTCTCATCTCAGCCTCCCAAAGTGCTGGGATAACAGGTGTAAGCCATCATGCCAGGCAATTTTTAATTCTTATGCAAAATTTTCAACTAATAAGTTCCTAGGATTAAGAAAATGTTGATCAACATGGGGATTAGAGGAAAAAATAATTTTAAACAAGAGAAAAAATTAAATGACATGATGTATATGTGTTCAGTGCCTGGCTCATGATCACTGAGTCCACTGCAGCTTTTTTTTTTTTTTTTTTTTTTGAGACAGGGTCTCACTCTGTCACCCAGGCTGAGTACAGTGGCATAATCACAGCTTACTGCAGCCTCAGCCTCCTGGGCACAAGTGATCCTCCCACCTCAGCCTCTCAAGTAGCTGGGACTACAGGTGCACACAACCACACCCAGCTATTTTTGTTGTTGTTGTTGTATTTTTGGTAGTGGCAGGGTCTCACCATGTTGCCCAGGCTGGCATCTTGAACTCCTGGGCTCAAGCGATCCTCCCACCTCAGCTTCCCAAAGTGCTGGGATTACAGGTGTGAGCCCCCATGCCCATCCGGTTGTAGCTATTTTAATAGTGCTGGTGAACAATAATTTGCTCTCCCTATAAAAACAGGACATACTAAGCCAAGGAAAGCACCAATCTAGTTTGTTCTCCCCAGATCTTCAAAATGTTGGAATTAGTATAAGAGTCCAAAATATTTCACACCGTTTGAATTTTTTTTTTTTTTTTTTTTTTTTTTGGAGACGGAGTCTCATTCCATCGTCCAGGATGGACTGCAGTGGCACAATCTCGGCTCACCGCAACCTCCGCCTCCCAGGTTCAAGCAATTCTCCTGCCTCAGCCTCCCAAGTAGCTGGGATTACAGACCTGTACCACCACGCCCTGCTAATTTTTGCATGTTTAGTAGAAATAAGGTGTCTCCATTTTGGCCAGGCTGGTCTCGAACTCCTGACCTCAAATGATCTACCCGCCTCGGCCTCTCAAAGTGCTGGGATTACAGGTGTAAGCCACCATGCCCGGCCAGTTTAATTTTTTATTGTGGTAAAATACACACAAAATCTATTATTTTAGCCATTTTCAAAGGAAAAATTCAGTGGCGTTAAGTGCATCCACCACATTGTACAGCCATGTCCCCCATCCATCTCCAGAACGCTTTCATCCTGTCCTGCAAATATGCGGCACCTTGCTACACTCCGTGTTGTTTGTCTCACAACAGAGCTGGGCTGAATTATTAACGTGGACTTTGTTCAACAACGGACTAAAGAGGGAGAAGCCCATGAACTCTGTGAGGAGTGCATGACAGGTGCTCGTGGGATGACAGGGCTCGGGGCCCTCCAGCTGCTGCTGCTGCTGCCACCTGTCCTACTGGGTAGCCACCCCGTCCCAGGGAGGAAGAGCATTCACAGCTGGTGCTGACCTCCTTCCAGGGCTTCTGCTGGGACTAGGATCAGGATGTGGACACCCCCAACCTGGACCGTCTGGCCAGGGAGGGTGTCAAGGCCAAGTACCTCATGCCGCCCCTTGTCACGATGACCTCCCCATCCCACTTCACCACCATCCTGGGTAAGCGCCACTCTGCCCATTTCACCCGATGCCCATCAAAGCCCCAGTGCCCGTCATTCCCGGAATAAGAAGCAGAGCTGGGTCAGCTCTAGGGAGACTGAGGAGGCTCCAGGATCTCACTCTGTTGCCCAGGCTGTAGCTCAGTGGCATAGTCACAGCTCAGTGGAGCCTCAAACTCCTGGTCTCAAGCAGTCCTGCCTACCTCAGGCTCCCAAGTAGCTGGGGATACAGACCAACCACCGTGCCTAATTTTCTCACTCTTTTAGAGATTGGGGCCGGGGGTGTCTCACTATGTTTCCTAGGCTGATTTTGAACTCCTGGCCTCAAGCAATCATCCCGCCTCAGCCTCCCAAATTGCTGAGATTAGAGACGTGAGCTACCGTGCCTGGCCTGATCTTTTTTTAAAAAGTAAATAAAGCCGGGCATGGTGGCTCACCCCTGTAATGCCAGCACTTTGGGAGGCTGAGGCGGGTGGATCACCTGAGGTCAGGAGTTCAAGACCAACCTGGCCAACATGATGAAACATCGTCTCTCCTAAAAATACAAAAATAAGCTGGGCATGGTGGCAGACGCCTATAACCCCAGCTACTTGGGAGTCTGATACAGGAGAATCACTTGCACCCAGGAGGTGGAAGTTGAAGTGAGCTGAGATCATGCCATTGCACTCCAGTTTGGGCAGCAGCACAAGATTTTGTCTCAGAAAAACAAATAAAAGTAATAAAAATAAAAAGGTAAATAATTAAAATCACTTTTAAAGAATTGTATACAAATAATACAACATTGACATTTACAGAGCTCAGTTAGATGAGGTGACTCATACCCTCCAATGGTGTCCTGGTTCTCTTACATGAGAATTCAAATGTCTTTCTGTGGCCCAAAAGATCCCACGCAGCCTGGCCCCTGGCCCATCTTCGGCCAGCCTCTCTCATCTCTCTCCCTCTCCTTCACCTCCCCCCAGATCACAAAGGCCTTTTGCCTGTGCCTTCTGCCCTGCTGCTTCCAGCCCCAGGGACTTGGCCTGCGCTAGTCCAGTCCCTCCAGCTCACCAGGAGCATGCAGTCCAGTGGGGAGGCAGACACCAGACACCCTAACAGGCACATACATCCCATGACAACTCGGGAGGCACCAAGGAGGAAAACGAGTTTTCCAGGCACAAACTACAGGGGTAAACTGGCTTCAACCTAGAGAGGGAGAAAGGGGCTCTCAGAGCATGGGGCAGTTGAGCTGAAAGAGATCTCAGGGGACCAGAGCAAGGAAAAGTGTTCCAGGCAGAGGGAAAAGCATGTGTGAGGTCTCTGAGACAAAGACCTGGTCATTTCAGAATCCGAGTTGCCACTAAAATAGAGGGATTCTGACCTAAAAAGGAGGGAGAGGAGGCTGCTGGAAAGCAAAGGACTCTGTGTAGGAATCATAATAGTGGGGTGGAGCCAAGATGGCCAAATAGGAAGAGCTCCAATCTACAGCTCCCAGCATGAGCGACGCAGAAGACAGGTGATTTCTGCATTTCCAAATGAGGTACTGTGTTCATCTCAGTGGGGAGTGTCAGAAAGTGGGTGCAGGACAGTGGGTGCAGCGCACTGAGTGTGAGCCCAAGCAGGGTGAGGCATTGCCTCACCTGGGAAGCACAAGGCATCAGAGAATTCCCTTTCCTAGTCAAAGAAAGGGGTGACAGATGGCACCTGGAAAATCGAGTCACTCCCACCCTAATACTGTGCTTTTCCAACAGTCTTAGCAATTGGCACACCAGGAGATTATATCCCACACCTGGCTCGGAGGGTCCTACGTCCACAGAGCCTTGCTCATTGCTAGCACAGCAGTCTGAGATCAAACTGCAAGGCGGCAGCAAGGCTGGGGGAGGGGTGCCTGCCATTGCCTAGGCTTCAGTAGGTAAACAAAGCTGCTGGGAAGCTCGAACTGGGTGGAGCCCACTGCAGCTTAAGGAGGCCTGCCTGCCTCTGTAGACTCCACCTCTGGGGGCAGAGCATTGCCAAACAAAAGGCAGGAGAATCCTCTGCAGACTTAAATGTCCCTGTCTGACAGCTTTGAAGAGAGGAGTGGTTCTCCCAGCATGCAGCTGGAGATCTGAGAATGGACAGACTGCCTCCTCAAGTGGGTCCCTGACCCCCGAGTAGCCTAACTGGGAGGCACCCCCCAGTAGGGGCAGACTGACACCTCACATGGTTGGGTACTCCTCTGAGACAAAACTTCCAGAGGAACGATTAGGCAGCAACATTTGCTGCTCACCAATATCCACTGTTCTGCAGCCTCTGCTGCTGATACCCAGGCAAGCATGGTCTGGAGTGGACCTCCAGCAAACTCCAACAGACCTGGAGCTGGGGGTCCTGACTGTTAGAAGGAAAACTAACAAACAGAAAGGACATCCCACACCAAAACCCCATCTGTACGTCACCATCATCAAAGACCAAAGGTAGATAAAACCACAAAGATGGGGAAAAAACAGAGCAGAAAAACTGGAAACTCTAAAAATCAGAGTGCCTCTCCTCCTCCAAAGGAACGCAGAGCAATGGAACAAAGCTGGACAGAGAATGACTTTGACAAGTTGAGAGAAGAAGACTTCAGATGATCAAACTAGTCCGAGCTAAAGGAGGAAGTTCAAACCCATGGCAAAGAAGTTAAAAACCCTGAAAAAAGATTAGATGAATGGCTAACTAGAGTGGATGAATGGCTAACTAGAATAACCAATGCAGAGAAGTCCTTAAAGGACCTGATGGAGCTGAAAACCAAGGCACAAGAGCTACGTGATGAATGCACAAGCCTCAGTAGCTGATTTGATCAACTGGAAGGAAGGGTATCAGTGATGGAAGATGAAATGAATGAAATGAAGTGAGAAGAGAAATTTAGAGAAAAAAGAATAAAAAGAAATGAACAAAGCCTCCAAGAAATATGGGACTATGTGAAAAGACCAAATCTACATCTGATTGTTGTACCTGAAAGGGTCAGGGAGAATGGAACCAAGTTGGAAAACACTCTGCAGGATATTATGCAGGAGAACTTCCCCAATCTAGCAAGGCAGGACAACATTCAAATTCAGGAAATACAGAGAATGCCACAAAGATACTCCTCGAGAAGAGCAACTCCAAGACACATAATTGTCAGATTCACCAAAGTTAAAATGAAGGAAAAAATCTTAAAGGCAGCCAGAGAGAAAGGTCAGGTTACCCACAAAGGGAAGCCCATCAGACTAACAACTGATCTCTCAGCAGAAACTCTACAAGCCAGAAGAGAGTGGGGTCCAATATTCAACATTCTTAAAGAAAAGAATTTTCAACCCAGAATCTCATATCCAGCCAAAATAAGCTTCATAAGTGAAGGAGAAATAAAATCCTTACAGACAAGCAAATGCTGAGAGATTTTGTCACCACCAGGCCTGCTCTACAAGAGCTCCTGAAGGAAGCACTAAGCGTGGAAAGGAAAAACTGGCACCAGCCACTGCAAAAACATGCCAAATTGTAAAGAACCTTGAGGCTAGGAAGAAACTGCATCAATGAACGAGCGAAATAACCAGCTAACATCATAATGATAGGATCAAATTCACACATAACAATGTTAACCTTAAATGTCAATGGGCTAAATTATCTGATTATCCAATTTACCAGTGTGTGTCTTTTAAAGAGTCAAGACCCATCATCATGTTGTATTCAGGAAACCCATCTCATGTGCAGAGACACACAAAGGCTCAAAATAAAGGGATGGAGGAAGATCTACCAAGCAAATGGAAAACAAAAAAAAAGGCAAGTGTTGCAATCCTAGTCTCTGATAAAACAGACTTTAAACCAACAAAGATCAAAAGAGACAAAGAAGGCCATTACATAATGACAAAGGGATCAATTCAGCAAGAAGAGCTAACTATCCTAAATATATATGCACCCAATACAGGAGCACCCAGATTCATAAAGCAAGTCCTTAGAAACCTACAAAGAGACTTAGACTCCCACACGATAATAATGGGAGATCTTAACACCCCACTGTCAACATTAGACAGATAAACAAGACAGAAAGTTAACAAGGATATCCAGGAATTGAACTCAGCTCTTCACCAAGCGGACCTAATAGACATCTACAGAACTCTCCACCCCAAATCAACAGAATATACATTCTTCTCAGCACCACAACACACTTATTCCAAAATTGACCACATATTTGGAAGTGAAGCACTCCTCAGCAAATGTAAAACAACAGAAATTATAACAAACTGTCTCTCAGACCACAGTGCAATCAAACTAGAACTCAGGATTAAGAAACTCACTCAAAACCACTCAACTACATGGAAACTGAACAACCTGCTCCTGAATGACTACTGGGTACATAACAAAATGAAGGCAGAAATAAAGATGTTCTTTGAAACCAACGAGAACAAAGACACAACATACCAGAATCTCTGGGACACATTCAAAACAGTGAGTAGAGGGAAATTTATAGCACTAAATGCCCACAAGAGAAAGCAGGAAAGATCTAAAATTGACACCCTAATATCACAATTAAAAGAACTAGAGATGCAAGAGCAAACACATTCAAAAGCTAGCAGAAGGCAAGAAATAACTAAGATCAGAGCAGAACTGAAGGAAGTAGAGACACAAAAAACCCTTCAAAAAATCAATGAATCCAGGAGGTGTTTTTTTGAAAGATCAACAAAATTGATAGACCACTAGCAAGACTAATAAAGAAGAAAAGAGAGAAGAATCATATAGACACAGTAAAAAATGATATAGGGGATATCACCAATCCCACAGAAATACAAACTACCATCGGAGAATAATATAAACACCCCTATGCAAATAAACTAGAAAATCTAGAAGAAATGGAAAAATTCCTTGACACATACACCCTCTCAAGACTAAACCAGGAAGAAGTTGAATCTCTGAATAGACCAATAACAGGCTCTGAAATTGAGGCAATAATTAATAGCTTACGAATCAAAACAAGTCCAGGACCAGATGGATTCACAGCCGAATTCTACCAGAGGTACAAGGAGGAGCTGTTACCATTCCTTCTGAAACTATTCCAAACAATAAAAAAAGAGGGAATCCTCCCTAACTCATTTTATGAGGCCGGCATCATCCTGATACCAAAGCCTGGCGGAGACAAAACAAAAAAAAAGAGAATTTTAGACCAATATCCCTGATGAACATCGATGCAAAAATCCTCAATAAAATACTGGCAAACCAAATCCAGCACCACATCAAAAAGCTTATCGAACATAATCAAGTGGGCTTCATCCCTAGGATGCAAGGCTGGTTCAACATACACAATCAATAAACAAAATCCAGCATATAAACAGAACCAATGACAAAAACCATATGATGATCTCATTAGATGCAGAAAAGGCCTGTGACAAAATTCAACAACCTTCATGCTAAAAACTCTCAATAAAGTAGGTATTGATGGGTCGCATCTCAAAATAATAAGAGCTATCTATGACAAACCCACAGCCAATATCATACTGAATGGACAAAAACTGGAAACAATCCCTTTGAAAACTGGCACAAGACAGGGATGCCCTCTCTCACCACTCCTATTCAACATGATGTTGGAAGTTCTGGCCAGGGCAATCAGGCAGGAGAAGGAAATAAAGGGTATTCAATTAGGAAAAGAGGAAGTCAAATTGTCCCTGTTTGCAGATGACATGATTGTATATGTAGAAAACCCCATCATCTCAGCCCAAAATCTCCTTAAGCTGATAGGCAACATCAGCGAAGTCTCAAGATACAAAATCAATGTGCAAAAATCACAAGCATTCTTATACATCAGTAACAGACAAATGGAGAGCCAAATCATGAGTGAACTCCCATTCACAATTGCTTCAAAGAGAATAAAATACTTAGGAATCCAACTTACAAGGGATGTGAAGGACCTCTTCAAGGAGAACTACAAACCACTGCTCAACAAAATAAAAGAGGATAAAAACAAATGGAAGAACATTCCATGCTCATGGGTAGGAAGAATCAATATTGCGAAAATGGCCATACAGTCCAAGGTAATTTATAGATTCAATGCCATACCCATCAAGCTATCAAAGACTTTCTTCACAGAATTGGAAAAAACTACTTTAAAGTTCATATGGAACCAAAAAAGAGCCCACATTGCCAAGTCAATCCTAAGCCAAAAGAACAAAGCTGGAGGGATCACACTACCTGACTTCAAACTATACTACAAGGCTACAGTAACCAAAACAGCATGGTACTGGTACCAAAACAGAGATATAGATCAATGGAACAGAACAGAGCCCTCAGAAATAATGCCACACATCTACAACTATCTGTTCTTTGACAAACCTGAGAGAAACGAGCCATGGGGAAAGGATTCCCTATTTAATCAATGGTGCTGGGAAAACTGGCTAGCCATATGTAGAAAGCTGAAACTGGATCCCTTCCTTACACTTTATACTAAAATTAATTCAAGATGGATTAAAGACTTAAATGTTAGACCTAAAACCATAAAAACCCTAGAAGAAAACCTAGGCAATACCATTCAGGACATAGGCATGGGCAAGAACTTCATGTCTAAAACACCAAAAGCAATGGCAACAAAAGCCAAAATTGACAAATGGGATCTAATTAAACTCAAGAGCTTCTGCACAGCAAAAGAAACTACCATCAGAGTGAACAGGCAACCTACAGAATGGGAGAAAATTTCTGCAATCTACTCATCTGACAAAGGGCTAATATTCAGAATCTACAATGAACTCAAACAAATTTACAAGAAAAAAACAAACAACCCCATCAAAAAGTGGGCAAAGGATATGAACAGACACTTCTCAAAAGAAAACATTTATGCAGCCAAAAGACACAGGAAAAAATGCTCATCATCACTGGCCATCAGAGAAATGCAAATCAAAACCACAATGAGATACCATCTCACACCAGTTAGAATGGCAATCATTAAAAAGTCAGGAAACAACAGGTGCTGGAGAGGATGTGGAGAAATAGGAACACTTTTACACTGTTGGTGGGACTGTAAACTGTTCAACCATTGTGGAAGTCAGTGTGGCGATTCCTCAGGGATCTCGAACTAGAAATACCATTTGACCTAGCCATCCCATTACTGGGTATATACCCAAAGATTACAAATCATGCTGCTATAAAGACACGTGCACACGTATGTTTATTGCGGCACTATTCACAGTAGCAAAGACTTGGAACCAACCCAAATGTCCAACAATGATAGACTGGATCAACAAAATTTGGCACATACACACAATGGAATACTATGTAGCCATAAGAGATGATGAGTTCATGTCCTTTGTAGGGACATGGATGAAGCTGGAAACCATCATTCTCAGCAAACTATCGCAAAAACCAAACACCACATGTTCTCACTCATAGCTGGGAATTAAACAATGAGAACCCATGGACACAGGAAGGGGAACATCACACACAGGGGCCTTTTGTGGGGTGGGGGTGGGATAGCATTAGGAGATATACCTAATGTTAAATGATGAGTTAATGGGTGCAGCACACCAACATGGCACATGTATACATATGTAACAAACCTGCACGTTGTGCACATGTACCCTAAAACTTAAAGTGTAATAAAAAATAAAAAATAAAATTAAAACATTGGCTGTTGACTCCAAATATCCTGCTTCTTCATCTCTCCACTCCAGAAACTTTTCACATGCTTACAAAGGGTGTTCGTTTCTCCTCTAAGTATTTGCCCCCCAGCCCCACCTGCAAGAAGGTGGAAGTAGGGCCTCTGCCTGGGATGGCAACTCTCAAATACAAAGCAAGACCTGTCTCTCCTCTAGTATCCCCAGGACTGAAGGACTGTGCAAGTCTGCATATTAATCAAGCTTCTCCCTCCCTTATCTGAAGGGACTTACTTCCTTCAAGACACTTTTCCTCTTCCTACCTAACTCCATGCCCCCATCCAGTCATCTTCCAACCCATCTCTCCCTACCTCCATGCCACACAAGAGGGGCTTGACCACAGCACCTGGAAGTTCCTTAAAATTGAATGGTGTGTCGGGCTGGGTGCGGCGGCTCATGTCGGTAACCCCAGCACTTTGGGAGGCTGAGGCAGGCAGGTCACTTGAGGTCAGGAGATCGAGACCAGCCTGGCCTGGCCAACATGGTGAAACTCCATCTCTACTAAAAATACAAAAATTAGCTGGGTGTGGTGGTGCATGCCTGTAGTCCCAGCTACTTGGGGGGCTGAGGCAAGGGAATCACTTGAACGCCGAAGGCAGAGGTTACAGTGAGCCGAGATTGCATCATTGCACTCCAGCCTGGGTGATAGAGTGAGACTCTGTCTCAACAACAACAAAAAAAATCGAATGGTGTGATTAGCTTATGATTTTTTAAACATGGAATGATGTATTCGTTTTCTAAGCTGCATAACAAATCAACACAAATTTAGCAGCTTAAAACACCCATCTATTCCCTCTCCTTTCCTGTGGGTCAGGAGTCTGGGGGTGCAGCTTTAGCTGGGTGCTCTGCTCAGGTCCTTACAAGGTTGTGATCAAGGTGTCGGCTGGAATTAGTGTCTCATATGAGGCTTGGGGTCTTCTCCCAACCTCACATGGTTGTTGGCAGAATTTATTTCCATGCAACTGTGGAACTCACGTGGCTGGCTTCTTCAAAAACAGCTGCGCATGGTGGCTCACAACTGTAATCCCAGCACTTTCGGAAGCAGAGGCTGGTGGATCACCTGAGGTCAGGAGTTCGAGACCAGCCTGGCCAATATGGTGAAACCCTGTCTCTACTAAAAATACAAAACTTAGTCGGGCATGATGGCGCACGCCTGTAATCCCAACAATTTGGGAGGCTGAGGCAGGATAATCACTTGAACCCGGGAGGCAGAGGTTGCTGTAAGCCGAGATCGTGCCACTGCACTCCAGCCTGAGCAACAGAGTGAAACTCCATCTCGAAAACAAACAAACAAAAACCAAAAACCAAAAACCAGGAGGAAGGAGTCTCTCTCCTCCAGACCCTCATTGAAGATCTCACCTGAAGATGTCAGACCGACTCTGAATAATCTCCGTTTTGATTAACTAAAAGCGAACGGATTAGGGGGTTAGTTACATCTGCAAAATCCCTTCAACTTTTCCATAGGTATAGATTAGAAGCAAGCCACGGGCCCTGCCTACACTCCAGGGGAGAGATTACACCAGGCATTTATCCAGGGCAAGAACCTAAGGGGTCATCTCAGAATTCTGCCTTCCAAATAGATCCTCGGTGTAGCTCACATGCTGGGCGACCACCAGCCTTTGTTTAAAGGCAACAGAGAATGCTGCCTTGTCTCAGATCTCCAGCAAGCCTCCAGAATGATGGTCCAGTCTCTGAGCCCAGGGCCAAGGCAGCAGGAGCTTTGGGCGGACATCGGGCCTGGCTTCCCCCACTTTGAAGTGAGTCATCACATCCGTATTAGACCCTAGCTGTTGCTTAGGCAAAAATGATGATTTAGAAGAAGACGGAGAGAAGAGGAGAGTTAATTTAAAAGTACTTATATTCGGCCGGGCGCAGTGGCTCACGCCTATAATCCCAGCACTTTGGGAGGCCGAGGCGGGCGGATCACGAGGTCAGGAGATGGAGACCATCCTGGCTAACATGGTGAAACCCCGTCTCTATTAAAAATACAAAAAATTAGCTGGACGTGGTCGCAGGCGCCTGTAGTGCCAGCTACTCGGGAGGCTGAGGCAGGAGAATGGCATGAACCTGGGAGGCGGAGCTTGCAGTGAGGCGAGATCGCGCCACTACACTCCAGCCTGGGCGACAGAGTGAGACTCCGTCTCAAAAAAAGAAAGTACTTATATTCATTCCCTAGGGCTGCCACAACCAAGTACCACAAGCTGGGTGACTTGAAACAAGAGAAATTGTCTTGTGGTTCTGGTGGCCACCAGTCTGAAATGGAGGTGCCAGCAGGGCCACACTCCCTCCTGCACTTGTCGGGGAGTCCTGCTTTGCCTCGTCCTAGCTTCCGGTGGTCTTCTGGCAGTCTTCAGTGTTCCTTGGTTTGCAGACGCATCAGTCCAATCTTCCGTCCGATCCACGGCCTTCTTCCCTGTGTCTCTGTGACTCAGCGTGCCCTCTCCTCTTTTATAAGGACAACAGTCATTGACTTAGGCCCTCCCTACTCCAGGATGACTTCATCCTAATCAATAGCATCTGCAATAACCCGATTTCTTTTTTCTTTCTTCTTTCTTTTTTTTTTTTTTGAGATGGAGTTTCACTCTTGTTGCCCAGGCTGGAGTGCAATGGCACAATCTCAGCTCAATGCAACCTCTGCCCCCTGGGTTCAAGCGATTCTCCTGCCTCAGCCACCCGAGTAGCTGGGATTACAGGTATGCACCACCACACCCAGCTACTTTTGTATTTTTAGTAGAGATGGGGTTTCTCCATGTTGGTCAGGCTGGTCTCAAACTCCTGACCTCAGGTGATCCACCCACCTCGGCTTCCCAAAGTGCTGGGATTACAGGCGTGAGCCACCACGCCCGGCCTGCACAAACTCTATTTCTAAATAAGGTCACATTCAGAGCCTTATTTCAACATCTTTTGAGGAGGACTCAATTTAACCCATAACAATACTATGTGGGCCACACATGGTGCTTCACATCTGTTATCCCAGCACTTTGGGAGGTTGAAGCAGGAGGATCATTGCTCAGTGCCTAGGGGGACACCAGGTGCATAAGACCACAGTGTTGACTGGTGTTGGGGGCTCACACCTGTAAGTTTGGGAAGCTAAGGCAGGATGATCACTTGAGCCCAGGACTTTGAGGCCAGCCTGGGTGACATAGGGAGATCTCATTTCTTAAAAAAAAAAAAAAAAAAAAAAATTTAATTAGCTGGGCATGGTGGTACCCGCCTATAGTCCCAGCTACTTAGAAGGCTAAAGCAGGAGGGTAGCTTGAGTCCAGAAGATGAAGGCTGTGGCGAGCTGTGATTGCACCACTGCACTCCAGCCTGGGCAATAGAGCAAGCCCTGTCTCAAAAAAAAAAAAAAAAAAAAAGTCTTCTCCCTTGTTTTCTGAGTCCCTGAGCTGTCATAGAAAGGAAGTGAAGCAGTGAAAGCATCCCCCCAAAAGGGACTTTTCAAACCCAGCCCAAGCGACATAGAAAGACCTTGCCTCTAGAAAGTATTTAAATTTGAAGGAAAAAGAAAAAAAGCAGTACTATGGCACAGAGTTGACAGCTACAGGTGTGGCTACATCCAGGTCCTCAAACTATATCATCAGAATGACCCCTCACCCTCCCTCAACTTTCCATTTTAGTTTCTTAAGCATGAACATGAAATTTCCAAGATTGTCTCTCCTTTGGCTAATCTGCTTCTCAGACCCAATCACTGTGGCCAGGGTGGTGGAAGGATACTGACTTCCAGGCTGGGACCACATGCCCCAGCCCCAGATCAGGGTGGGGAGTGGCCAGTCGCACACATGCTGTGGGGGACTAGTGACTCCCCGGTGGAAAATCGGGGGCTGTCACTGGAGAGGAGCGATGGAAGAAAGGCTGACACACTGCAATGCATCTCCTGCACCAGCCTGGGCCTCGATGTCTTGAGAATGGCGGTTTGCAGTCTGATGAGCCAGTACTCAGTCCAGGGCAATCCCAACTCCAACTGTGGGGCTGCCCACAGTACATGGACCTCCTCACTGGATTTGTTGACCACACGTGCAAACAGCCACCTCCCAGCCCCACTCCCCGCAGTCCCGCTGAACCCTGTCGAAATTCCCCTCAGTTCTCACCAAGATTAAAAGCAATTCTGAGGGTGAGCGGCTCATTCTGCTAGTTTAAATCTCTCGGTTCCTTCCCTCTCCAGAACTCTGTACTTACTGCTCCGTCACTGGTAATGACAATGAACATCTTCACAATCTCAGGTTTTATTGCAAAGTGATTGAGGACCAGTTAGAAGAAGTTATGCTACAGAAACTAAAGAAATCCCATCAAGCAAATGGTGTGTCATAGAAAGTCTTAGGGCAGCCGTGTATATTTTCTCCCCCAATGAATCAATTGAAAATGAGAAGCTCTTACCACCATGTTCCGGGCAGAAGCTATCAAAAGTGTAATTCATGATATTATCATTTGATGATTTTACATCTGTCAAACGGATATGGCCCGGGGTGAAAAGTGGACACTCCCTAACTAGATGATGGTCAAGAGTTATAAAAATGAGGTCCTCTCACAGGAAGGGGAACATCACACACCGGGGACTGTTGTGGGGTGGGGGTCGGGGGGAGGGATAGCATTAGGAGATATACCTAATACTAAATGATGAGTTAATGGGTGCAGCACACCAACATGGCACATGTATACATATGTAACAAACCTGCATGTTGTGCACATGAACCCTAGAACTTAAAGTATAATAACAAAAAAATTTTTAAAAAATGAGGTCCTCTCTGTTCAACATTTCTCCTTTCTTGAAAGGATACTCAATGTCAGGCTCAGGGCCTCTAATGGCCAGAAATAAAGTTCCTCCCAGTTCCAGAGCACCCCAGGGCAACACCAAAGCCAGAGAAACTGCTTATAGCCATGTAGACTATGTACTGTGCAATTCCTGGGGTGGCATTTTCATAAATATGTGGGTGGCGCCCCCTGGAGGTGTGCAATGCACAACTTGCACAAATGGTAAGTCATCATATCCCAAAGTCCACCAAGAAGAGGTAAACAAAATTCCCATCGATGTTGCCGTCAGTCATGAGTCTGCCTTTTCTTCATGGGACAGTAGCAAAAACAATTTGGCCAAGTGTGCTTGGATGATCTCTAAGATGGAATCAGGGTCTCTCACTTTCAGCACTATTGACATGTGGGGCTGGATCATTATTCTGTCTTAGTGGGAGTTGTCCGGGGCATTGGAGGATGTTTAGCAGCATCCCTGGCCTCTACCCATTAGCTGCCAGTAGCACCACCTCCTCCAGCCGCAACAACCAAAACTGTCTCCAGACATGGCCGCATGTTCTCTGGGGGGCAAAATCACCCCCTGGTTGAGAAGCCCTGAAGTAAAGACATAATATGCAGATCACATGTAAGTAAGAGAGCCTAAGGGCCACACAGGTGATGCTGCGCCCATGACAAAGATAGAGTCTTAAAGAGGTTAGAGAGGTGGAGAAAGAGAAAGGAAATGAAGTCCCAGCTGCCGAGAGCAACAGATGCTGACTAGATGTTGTTGATAGTCATCTTTAAACTGAGTTAAAAGATGCTGAGAAGCCATCAGCTCCCATCCTGCTCTCCAGGGACAACGCTGCTGAAAAAGGCCTGGAGATCAACAAAGCCCCAAACACAGGTGCACTGAGCAAAGAAACCAGAGATGGAGACAAAATGACATTCCCTCAAAGACTACTCATTTCCAAGAGGGGAGAAAAAGTGGAGTCATGAAAAACAGTTGAGGCTGGGTAGAGTGACTCGCACCTGTGATCCCAGCACTTTGGGATTACTCCCAGGCTGAGACGGGAAGATTGCTTGAGGTCAGGAGTTCACGACCAGCTTGGGCAACATAGACTCTAGAAAAAGGGAAAAAATTAGCCAGGTGTGGTGATACATGCCTGTGGTCTCAGCTACTCTGGAGGCTGAGGTGGGAGGATCGCTTGAACCCAGGAGGTAGAGGCTGCAGTGAGCCGGGATCGCACCACTGCACACCAGCTTGGGCTTCACAGTGAGATCCTGTCTCAAAAAAGAAATAAATTAAACAAAATTAAGGCCAGGCACGATGGCTCATGCCTGTAATGCCAGCACTTTGGGAGGCCAAGGTGGGCAGATCACGAGATCAGGAGAATGAGACCATCCTGGCTAACACAGTGAAACCCCATCTCTACTAAAAATACAAACAATTAGCCGGACATGGTGGTGGATGCCTATAGACCCAGCTACTCTGGAGGCTGAGGCAGAAGAATGGAGTGAACTCAGGAGGTGGAGCTTGCAGTGAGCCAAGATCATGCCACTGCACTCCAGCCTGGGCAAAAGAGCAAGACTCCATCTCAAAAAAAAATTAAAAAGATGTTGAGACCAGGTCTCACTGTGTCACCCTGGCTGGAGTGTAATGGTGCTATCTCAGCTCACTGCAACCTCCGCCTCCTGGGTTCAAGTGATTCTCATGCCTCAACCTCATGCCTCAACATGACTACAGGCATGTTGTCACCATGCCTGGCTAATTTTTGCATTTTTAGTAGAGATGGGGTTTCGCCATGTTGTCCAGGATGGTCTTGAACTCCTAGGTTCAAGCAGTCTACCCACCTCAGCCTCCAAAATGCTGAGATTACAGGCATGAGCCACCGTGCCTGATCTCTAACTTTTCATTATGGAAATTTCCCATATGCACAAAAAGCGGGGAGAGAATTGCACCACGAACCCCCATGCACCCATCGTCCCACTGCAAGAACTTGTCAACAGTTCGCCAATCTCATTCCAGTTCCCGCTTTTCTTTTCCTTCTTGCTATTTTACAACATTTTAAAGCAAATTCCAGACATTTCATTTCACCCACAACCATAACACACCAGGGTGCATTCTTGATGTAAGGATTTTGTTTTGTTTTATAACCCCCATGCCATTGCCACAGTTAATAGATTTAACATGAAGAAACTAAGATTCTTGCAGGTGGAGAAAAGATCTAATTACCACCTTAAAGCCTCTCCTACCAGCGCTTCTCAGATCTGAACGTGTACACAAATCACATGGACATCTTGTTAAAATGCAGATTCTGGCCCAGCAGGTCCTCCCGGGTGAGCCCTGAGAGTCTTCAATTCCAAAAGCTCACAGGTGACACAATGCTGCGGGTCCATGAATCACACAAGAGGAAGGGTCGGCCAAATACCCACAACTGGGTCCAAAGCCCTGACTGTTCCCGACTGCAGGGCCTTCAGTGAACGGGGAAGCTGGGGACCATTTGGGAAAGAAGGGAGGTTTTTCGTATCAGCTCCAGGCCCTGTAGAACTGCCAGGGAATAACAGACACAAGGTCAGCAAAGTCCAACCAACAGCACGAGTGCATTCATATTCCACAACCACTGCACAGCAGGACCATGCTCCTTCAGAGGTTCTAGGGGAGAATCCATTCCTTGCCTCTTCCAGCTTGTAGAGGCTACTAGAATTCCTCAACTTGTGGCTGCATGATCCAATCTCTGCCTCTGTGATCACCTTGCCTCATCCTCTTCTCCTCTTCTGTCTGGGTCTCCTCCTCTGGAGGAAGAGTGTCAGGCCTCTGAGCCCAAGCTAAGCCATCATATCCCCTGTGACCTGCACGTACACATCTAGATGGCCAGTTCCTGCCTTAACTGATGACATTATCTTGTGAAATTCCTTCTCCTTGCTCATCCTGGCTCAAAAGCTCCCCTACTGAGCACCTTGTGACCCCCACTACTGCTTGCCAGAGAACAACCCCCCTTTTTCCTGTACCTATCCAGATCCTATAAAATGCCCCCACCCCTATCTCCCTTCACTCACTCTTTTCGGACTCAGCCCACCTGCACCCAGGTGAAATAAACAGCTTTACTGCTCACACAAAGCCTGTTTGGTGGTCTTTTCATGCACACCCATGTGAAATTTGGTGCCGTGACTCGGATTGGGGGACCTCTCTTGGGAGATCAATCCCCTGTCCTCCTGCTCTTTGCTCTGTGAGAAAGATCCACCTACGACCTCAGGTCCTCAGACCGACCAGCCCAAGAAACATCTCACCAATTTCAAATCTGGTAAGTGGCTTCTTTTTACTCTCTTCTGCAACCTCCCTCACTATCCCTCAACCTCTTTCTCCTTTCAGTCTTGGCGCCACACTTCAATCTCTCCCTTCTCTTAATTTCAATTCCTTTCATTTTCTGGTAGAGACAAAGGAGACATGTTTTATCCGTGGACCCAAAACTCCGGCGCCTGTCATGGACTAGGGAAGGCAGCCTTTCCTTGATGTTTAATCATTGCAGGGACACCTCTACGATTATCCACACAGGTTTCAGAGGTGTCAGACCACGCAGGGACGCCTGCCTTGGTCCTTCACCGTTAGTGTCAAGTCCCGCTTTTCTGGGGGAAGGGGCAAGAACCCCTCAACCCCTTCTCCTTCACCCTTAGCAGCAAGTCCCCCTTTTCTGGGGGAGGGGCAGGAACCCCCTCTTATCTCTGTGCCCCGATCCCTTATTTCCATGCCCCTACCTCTTATCTCTGTGCCCTGATCCCTTATTTCCATGCCCCAACTTCTTATCTCTGTGACCTGATCCCTTATTTCTGTGACCTGACCTCTTATCTCTGCACCCCAAACCCTTATTTCTGTGCCCTGACCTCTTAGCTCTGCATCACAACCCTTTATTTCTGCACCCCGACCCCTTTCCCGCTTTTCTGGAAGGCAAGAACCCCCCACCCCTTCTCTCTGTGTCTCTACTCTCTCTTTTCTCTAGGCTTGCCTCCTTCACTATGGGCAAGATTCTGCCTTCCATTCCCCCTTCTTCTCCCTTAGCCTGTGTTCTTAGAAACCTAAAACCTCTTCGACTCACACCTGACCTAAAACCTAAATACCTTATTTTCTTCCACAATGCTGCTTGACCCCAATACAAACTCGACAGTAGTTCCAAATAGCCAGAAAATGGCACTTTCAATTTTTCCATCCTACAAGATCTAGATAATTCTTGTCGTAAAATGGGCAAACGGTCTGAGGTGCCTGACGTCCAGGCATTCTTTTACACATGGGTCCCTCCCTAGTCTGTTCCCAGTGCAAATCATCCCAAATCTTCCTTCTTTCCCTCCCACCTGTCCCCTCAGTCGCAACCCCAAGCGTCACTGAGTCTTTCTAATCTTCCTTTTCTACAGACCCATCTGACCTCTCCCCTCCTCGCCAGGCTGAGCTAGGCCCCAATTCTTCCTCAGCCTCTGCTCTTCCACCCTATAATCCTTTTATCACCTCCCCTCCTCACACTGGGTCCGGCTTACAGTTTCATTCCATGACTAGCCCTCCCCGACCTGAACAGCAATTTCCTCTGAAAAAGGTGGCTGGAGCTAAAGGCATATTCAAGGTTAATGCTCCTTTTTCTTTATCCCAAATCAGATAGGGTTTAGGCTCTTTTTCATCAAATATAAAAATCCAGCCCAGTTCATGGCTCATTTGGCAGCAACGCTGAGATGCTTTACAGCTCTAGACCCTAAAATGTCAAAAGGCCACCTTATTCTCAATATACACTGAATTACCCAATCTGCTCCCAACATTAAATAAAACTCTGAAAATTAAATTCCGGCCCTCAAACCCCACAACAGGACTTAATTAACCTCGCCTTCAAGGTGTATAATAATAGAGTAGAGGCAGCCAAGTAGCAACATATTTCTGAGTTGTAATTCCTTGCTTCCACTGTGAGACAAACCCCAGCCGCATCTCCAGCACATAAGAACTTCCAAACGCCTAAAGCGCAGTGGCCAGGTGTTCCTCCAGAACTGCCTCCCCCAGGAGCTTGCTACAAGTGCCAGAAATCTGGCCACCAGGCCAAGGAATGCCCGCAGCCTTGGATTCCTCCTAAGCCATGTCCCTTCTGTGCAGGACCCCACTAGAAATTGGACTGTTCAACTCACCTGGCAGCCACTCCCAGAGCCCCTGGAACTCTGGCCCAAGCCTTTCTGACTGACCCCTTCCCAGATCTTCTTGGCTTAGCAGCTGAAGACTGACACTGCCAGATCGATCACTTTGGAAGCCTACAGGACCGTCACAGATGCCCTAGGTAACTCTCACAGTGAAGGGTAAGTCTGTCCCCTTCTTAATCAATACGGAGGCTACCCACTCCACATTACCTTTTTTCAAGAGCCTGTCTCCCTTGCCTCCATAACTGTTGTGGGTATTGACAGCCAGGCTTCTAAACCTCTTAAAACTCCCCAATTCTGTTGTCAACTTAGACAATACTCTTTTAAGCACTCCTTTTTAGTTGTCCCCACCTACCCAGTTCCCTTATTAGGCCGAGACACTTTAAATTATCTGCTTCCCTGACTATTCCTGGACTATAGCTACATCTCATTGCCACCCACCTTAACCCACAAGTAGGAGATACCTCTACTCCCTCCTTGGCGACCTATCATGCACCCCTTACCATCTCATTAAAACCTAATCACCCTTGCCCAGCTCAATGCCAATATCCCATCTCACAGCATGCTTTGAAAGGATTAAAGCCTGTTATCACTCACCTGCTACAGCATGGCCTTTTAAAGCCTATAAACTCTCCTTACAATTCCCCCATTTTACCTGTCCTAAACCAGGCAAGCCTTACAAATTAGTTCAGGATCTATGCCTTATCAACGAAATTGTTTTTCCTCTCCACCCCATGGTGCCAAACGCATATACTCTCCTATCCTCAATTCCTCCCTCCACAAACCATTATTCTGTTCTGGATCTCAAACATGCTTTCTTTACTATTCCTTTGCACCTTTCATCCCAGCCTCTCTTCGCTTTCACTTGGACTGACCCTGACACCCATCAGGCTAAGCAACTTCCCTGGGCTGCACTGCCGCAAAGCTTCACAGACAGCCCCCATTACTTCAGTCAAGCCCAAATTTCTTCCTTGTCTGTTACCTATCTCAGCATAATTCTCATAAAAACACACGTGCTCTCCCTGCCAATAGTGTCTGACTAATCCCTCAAACCCCAACCCCAGCTACAAAACAACAACTCCTTTCCTTCCTGGGCATGGTTGGATACTTTTGCCTTTAGATACCTGGTTTTGCCATCCTAACAAAACCATTAAATAAACTCAAAAAAGGAAACCTAGCTGACCCCATAGATCCTAAATCCTTTCCCCACTCCTCTTTCTGTTCCTTGAAGACAGCTTTAAAGACTGCCCCCACCCTAGCTCTCCCTGTCTCATCCCCACCCTTTTCATTACACACAACCGAAGTGCAGCGCTGTGCAGTCGAAATTCTTACACAAGGACCACGATTGCCTCCTGTAGCCTTTTTGTCCAACCAACTTGACCTTACTGTTTTAGGCCGGCCATTATGTCTCCATGCAGTGGCTGCTGCTGCCCTAATACTTTTAGAGGCCCTTAAAATCACAAACTATGCTCAACTCACTCTCTACGCTCTCATAATTTCCAAAATCTATTTTCTTCCTCACAAGTGACGCATATACTTTCTGCTCCCCGGCTCCTTCAGCTGAACTCACTCTTTGTTGAGTCTCCCACAATTACCATTGTTCCTGGCCCAGACTTCAATCCGGCCTCCCACATTATTCCTGATACCACACCTGACCCTCATGACGGCATCTCTCTGATCCACCTGATGTTCACCCCATTTCCCCATATGTCCTTCTTTCCTGTTTCTCACCCTGATCACACTTAGTTTATTGATTGCAGTTCCACCCAGCCTAATCGCCACACACCAGAAAAGTCAGGCTATGCTATAGTACAAGCCACTAGCCCGCCTCTTAGAACCTCTCATTTCCTTTCCATCGTGGAAATCCATCCTCAAAGAAATAATTTCTGTGTTCCATCTGCTATTCTACTACTCCTCGGGGATTATTCAGGCCCCCTCCCTTCCCTACACATCAAGCTCAGGGATTTGCTCCCACCCAGGACTGGCAAATTAGCTTTACTCAACATGCCCTGAGTCAGGAAACTAAAATATCTCTTGATCTAGGTAGACACTTTCACTGGATAGGTATAGGCTTTTCCCACAGGGTCTAAGAAGGCCACCACGGTCATTTCTTCCCTTCTATCAGACGCAGTTCCTCAGTTTGGCCTTCCCACCTCTATACAGTCCAATAGTAGGCAGGCCTTTATTAGTCAAATCAGCCAAGCATTTTTTCAGGCTCTTAGTATTCAGTGAAACCTTTATATCCCTTACAGTCCTCAGTCTTCAGGAAAAGTAGAACAGACTAATGGTCTTTTAAAAACACACCTCACCAAGCTCAGCCACCAACTTAAAAAGGACTGGACAATACTTTTACCACTTCCCCTTCTCAGAATTCAGGCCTGTCCTCAGAATGCTACAAGGTACAGCCCATTTGAGCTCCTGTATAGACGCTCCTTTTTATTAGGCCCCAGTCTCATTCCAGACACCAGACCAACGTGGACTGTGCCCCAAAAAACTTGTCATCCCTACTATCTTCTGTCTAGTCATACTCCTATTCACCGTTCTCAACTACTCATACATGCCCTGCTCTTGTTCACGCTGCCGGTTTACACTGTTTCTCCAAGCCATCACAGCTTATATCTCCTGGTGCTATCCCCAAACCGCCACTCTTAACTCTTAAATAAATAATCTTTGCTGGCAGGACTATGCTGAATCTCCTTAGGCACTCTCTAATTAGATGTCCTAGGTCCTCCCTATTCTTAGTCCTTTAATACCTGTTTTTCTCCTTCTCTTATTCTGTTTAGTTTTTCAATTCATACAAAACTGTATCCAAGCCATCATCAATAATTCTAAATGACACATGTTTCTTCTAACAACCCCACAATATCACCCCTTACCACAAAATCTTCCTTCAGCTTAATCTCTCCCACTCTAGGTTCCCACGCTGCCCCTAATCCCGCTCAAAGCAGCCCTGAGAAACATCACCCATTATCTCTCCATACCATCCCCCAAAATTTTCGCCGTCCCAACACCTTACCCCTATTTCGTTTTATTTTTCTTATTAATATAAGAAGACAGGAACGTCAGGCCTCTGAGACCAAGCTAAGCCATCATATCCCCTGTGACCTGCACGTACACATCCAGATGACCGGTTCCTGCCTTAACTGTTGACATTCCACCACAAAATAAATTAAAATTGCCTGTTCCTGCCTTAACTGATGACATTATCTTGTGAAATTCCTTCTTCTGGCTCATCCTGGCTCAAAAGCTCCCCTACTGAGTACCTTGTGACCCCCACTCCTGCCTGCCAGAGAACAACCCCTTTTTCCTTTACCTACCCAAATCCTATAAAATGGCCCCACCCCTATCTCCCTTCCCTGACTCTCTTTTTGGACTCAGCCTGCCTGCACCCAGGTGAAATACACAGCTTTTTTGCTCACACAAAGCCTGTTTGGTGGTCTCTTCACACGGATGCGCGTGAAAAAGAGTGTCCTTTTTTTTTTTTTTTTTTGAGATGGAGTTTCACTCTTGTTGCCCAGGCTGGAGTGCAATGGCATGATCTCAGCTCACTGCCACCTCCTCCTCCTGGGTTCAAGCAACTCTCCTGCCTCAGCCTCCCCAGTAGCTGGGATTACAGGCACGCACCACCATGCCCGGCTAATTTTGTATTTTTAGTAGAGATGGGGTTTCTCCATGTTGGTCAGGCTGGTCTCAAAGTCCTGACCTCAGGCAATCCGCCTGCCTCGGCCTACCAAAGTGCTGGGATTACAGGCATGAGCCACTGCGCCCGGACAAAAGTGTCCTCTTATAAGTACACTTGTCTTTAGAGGTACAGCCTACCTAAAATACTCCAGGAGAATCTCATCTCAAGATCCTTAACTTAATTACATCTGCAAACACCCTTTTTCCAAATAATGCCACCTCCACAGATTCTAGGCACAGGGATCTGCATATATCTTGTGCAAAGCCACCATTCAGCTCACTACAGTAGAAAGAGGAAAAATAACGAAGTAACAAAAGGCGCAGAAGAAAGAACAGATGCAGCTTGTGTGGCAGTGGCCATCAAGGCAGGCTGGGGTAAAACTGTGTCAACAGAACCCCCAGATGGAACTCAAGTGCGGCCGTCTGCTCCCAGCTACTCACAGAGAATGTTTCTGTTTCTGACAGCAGAGTAAGAGAAGGGGTGGGAAGAGAGATAGCCCATTCTCTGTTGGCCTAATTCCTAAGGAATCATGCCTCTGCCTTAGGGCCATTCTCAAGTCTTGTTCAAGGATAAAATGATTTATTGATGGCCGTAATTAAAAAGCAATGCCAACAGAAGCAGCGTCAGCATTTTTCATTTGTACTTACATATGAGCAAGAGCAGTTTAGGGAAACGGGTGTCTTCAGGTTCTGTTTTCTCCATCTAGAAAAGGGCTGCCTTCGTGGAATGCTGGTCCTGGGGAGACGCTTCATTTCTATAGCAGGAATTGATACAGTTTTAAATTCCGATTGGTACACGGAGCCACCCGACCTCATTTCAAGCACTTCTGGTTTGTTCTGGGTTCAGTGGGTGAGGAATGAGTAGAACTCTGGGGAGGAGGATTTGGGGTGAGCGTGGTTTTGATACCCAGAGAGAGCTGTTCTTCCATCAGTGTCTTGAATGTGATTCAGAATGAGCTTCTCCGCTCAAGATGGGAGTACTGGGCTGATTTAAGGCGGGTGATTGACTTGTTTTGGTGGCTATTTTTATACTAGCTGGTTAACGAGCTATTTTCTTCATTAGTTTCAGGCATGTGAGCTTAATGATGCATTGGACCTCCCAAATTACAAGGAAAATAAAGATATAGTTTATATGGTAGGTTCGAAGGAGTTAGTGAACAAACACAGTAGGCTCACAAATTATTGTTAAAGACATGAATGCATGAAAGTGTATCTATGTCCAAATGTACTCTCTGCAACCATACTGTTCCACCTGAAAATTAGTAGACAGAAATTCAGCAAATGCTTGGACAGGGGATACTCTCAGAAGTATTCTGACTAAATAGTATGCTTTCTTTTCATATCACTAAAGTAATTTCTTCCCAAATTGACTCTGGACTAAATCTTATGATACCTACTTATTCTGATTGTACTTAGCCACCTGCAAATAAGGTGGGGGCAGTGGTAAGAGGAGCTGTTGAATGATATTAAACATTTGTTGGATGCCTACTGAGGATAAAGCCCTGTGCTTTGTGCCAGGAAGATTCCAGAATAAATGAGGCACAGACCTACTCTCAGGAAGCTTTTGCAAACTAATGGAGAAAACACATTTGCAGGCAATGACTTATGGTATAAGAGGAAATTGGGGCCAGGTACGGTGACTCACACCTGTAATCCCAGCACTTTGGGAGGCCAAGATAGGTGGATCACGTGAGTCAGCAGTTCAAGACCAGCCTGGCCAACACGGCGAAACCCTGTCGCTACTAAAAATACAAAAAAAAAAAAAAAAAAAAAAAAATGAGCCAGGCTTGATGGTGTGTACCCACAATCCCAGCTACTTGGGAGGCTGAGGCAAAAGAATCACTTAAAGCTGGGAGGTGGAGACTGTAGTGAGCCGAGATCCCACCACTGCACTCCAGCCTAGGAGACAGAGTGAGACTCTGTCAAAAAAAAAAAAAAAGGAAATAAGATTGATGTTGAATGGGAAATCCAAGCAAGATGGAATGGCAGGAGAGCGCCCACTTGCCCAGCTCCAATAACACTTTTGACAGCCATGACAATATTGCAGGGATGCCCATTCCTCATGGTATCTGAAGCCCCATGAAGGCTTGAGTCTGGAGGCTGCTTCAGTCTTGACTTTAAGATCAGGGGATACAAGGAATGATTTTCATCTATCCCAAGCCAATAGTCCAGCCAAAAATCTAGCTCTGAGATGATGAGAAACAGCAAGTCATGAACCATGTCAGTCATTTCATCATCATCATCATCATCATCATCATCATCATCATCATCATCAACAAGACAGACCTGTAACCGTCTTGTGTACCTGGCTCTCGTCTTAGTTCAAAATATAGAAGTAAATTCTATGGCCAGTGAACAATGACCAAAATAGCTCTCATCACTCTTGTCTGCCACCACGTAAGATGTGCCTTTTGCCTTCCACCATGATTTTGAGGCTTCTTCAGCCACATGGAACTGTGAGCCCATTAAACCTCATTTTCTTTATAAATTACCCAGTCTTGAGTAATAAAATAGTGGTTTGTCCACAACATCAATGAACGATGCTGTCACATGTTCCAAACGCGTATCATTTAAGAGGTTTGGATAAACAACAACCTAAAATAAATAAGCACTAAGCAAACTCAGGGCTACATAATCCCTGTGGTGAGGTAACTGACAATGGGTACAACTGGGACAGTTTACTCTTAAATCACCTCTAACTACATGTGCCCAAGCAGTGAGATACTGGGTTTTAATCCTAAAAAATCATCGTGCACATTTACTCCTGCCTTCCAACTGGGCTCTAACGTCACCTCCTCAGAGAAGCCCGCTTTTCTGTGCTGCCACTCCGCTGTTTTTCAGCATTTAGTAGGGCATCAGTCACCATCCATATCTGGGAGCAATGATTGTAAGAAACAAAAACCCATTTGCATGAGCTGGAGGGAAAGGAGCACACCTTATCTCTAACAGGCAAACTCATGGGCACGAGAAACAAATGAGAGGCCATGAGAGGACGGAAACTGCAGTTACAGAAACCAAAATGCCTCTTTCTGGCTCTCAGAAGCCCATGGTCTCTTTTTTTTTTTTTTTTTTTTTGAGATGCAGTCTCGCTCTGTCGCCCAGGCTGGGGTGCAGTCGTGCGATCTCAGCTCACTGCAAGCTCCACCTCCCGGGGTTCATGCCATTCTCTCACCTCAGCCTCCCAATTAGCTGGGACTACAGGTACCCGCCACCACACCTGGCTAATTTTTTGTATTTTTAGTAGAGAAGAGGTTTCACCGTGTGGACCAGGATGGTCTCGATCTCCTGACCTCATGATCCACCCGTCTTGGCCTCCCAAAGTGCTGGGATTACAGGTATGAGCCACCGCGCCCGGCAGCCCATGGTCTTTCTTATCAGCCCTGTGGACTTTCTTATCTCTGCTTCTCTCACTCACAACCAATTTTCCCTTCTTGCTGGTGGCCCATCATGGCAGCCAGCAGAACCCATCACCAGCTGATCAGTCAGTTACTGGATATCTTGGAGAGGGAGGGAGGGAGGGACGGAGAGAGGGAGAGGGAGAGAGGGAGGGAGGGAGAGAGGGAGAGAGAGAGAGAGAGAGAGAGAGAGAGAGAGAATGACAATTGGGCTTCTGGCCAACCAATTGAGTATAGGGAGGGGAAGTACCATGGTACAAATATGGTGCCAAGACCTGCTTTCTAGCATGGCCAATGAGTAGGGAAATTGAGGGAAGGTACCTGCAAACACAGCAGACATCTCAGAACATGCTCTCTGTTCTTAGTTCTCTCTCCTGCCTTCTCCTAGATTGTAAATGTCACAGGACAATCTAGAATAGTACCTGGCTCAAAATATTTGAGAAAGAGAAAAAGGAAGGGATTGGATCAAACTCTGGACTTCATGGTTTCCTGAATTCACTCTGCAAGTTTTTGGGTTTTTTGTTTTTGAGACGGAGTCTCACTCTGCTGCCCAGGCTGGAGTGCAATGGCATTATCTTGGCTCACTGCAACCTCCACCTCCCAGATTCAAGCAAATCCCCTGCCTCAGCCTCCTGAGTAGCTGGGATTACAGGCACGCACTGCTACACCAGTTAATTTTTGTATTTTTAGTAGAGATGGGGTTTCACCATGTTGGCCAGGCTGGTCTCGAACTCTTGACCTCGTGATCCACCCACCTCAGCCTCCCAAAGTGCTGGGATTACAGGTGTGAGCCACCACGCCTGGCTGACTCTGCAAGTATTTAAGTGAATGAATGTCAGTCCCTGAGAATCAGAAGAAAGGCATTAAATCTCCGTTAGGCTTAATCATGGTCAGCAGCTGTGGGGTGTCCTGGGTTTGGGATCAGTGGGATGAGGAACAAGCAGGTTCTGCAAACCACCATGCAGGGAGGGGAGGTGTTAACTAGGCCAAAGATGATGGGCGGGGTACATGCCTGGGTTTCAAACAGCTTATGCCAGGCCTAAAAACCGACGCTGAAGAAGAAACTGTATTAAGCAAATTGATGACACAATGGAGGGGGTCCAAAAGTTTAATATTGTCAAGAAGAATACACATATTGATCATGCAATATGTTATTGTTATCACACCATCTCCTGCTACACGCCAGCTTTCCTTTACCATGAGATACAAGAGATTTGTGTGTCTGACCTAACCCTCCAAATTGTAAGGTCCCTGAGAGTGGGCTCATGATATTCATGTTTTATAAATGTGGCATAAAGGCTCACGCTGGCTGCCATGTGGCCCAATCCCAGTTCGATGCTGCATTCAAAGAACCATCATTCCAGCGTGCAAGCATACTTAAAGACAATTGAAATGTTTACCGCCGTCCCTCAAGACAAACACCAAAGAAAAATTATTTTCAAAATGCATAGCAACATTTCTTAAAATCTTATTTTCCCATCTCTTTCTCTCTCTCTACCACATTCCCAGGAGTTCCCCAGGAGCAAAACTGTCATAAAGACCCAGGAGCAAAATGATTAATGACTTCACTATACTGATTCTGATTTAGTTGGTTTAGAGTGGTGTCCACGCATATGTATTTTTTAAAATCTTGCTGGGCACAGTGGCACACACCTGTAGTCTCAGCTACTCCGGAGGTTGAGGCAGAAGAATCGCTTGAGCCCAGGAGTTTGAGTCCAGCCTGGGCAACATAGCAAGACCCTGTCTCTGAAAAAAAAAAAAAAAAAGCAAAAACAAATCTCTCTCAGCTGCAGTCAGGGTTGATAACTAGTTGATCAAATAATTGTGGTAGCCAACCTTCACAATGGACCTTAATGTTCCCACCTCCTGGTATTATTCATCGTGGAATCTGTCTTAGCTAGTCCACAATTGGGTCTGGTATCCAGGCCCCGCTTGAGAGGTTAGTCCCACCTCCTACCCCACATATGGTTTCACACTTAATTTCAACACTGGCCTAAAAATGTAAAATGTACCTGTTTTGACCTTGTTTCCAATGAAACAACTATTCTAAACACTCATTTAGGATGGTTAGGGAAATTTGAACACTGGCTAAATATTAGAAGATATTTGCTTCAAAATAACCCAACTTAGTCATGAGATGATGGCGGCTGAGGCTGGTGATAGGCACAGAGGGGTTCATTATCAAATAGAAACAAATGGAAAAAACAGAATCTTTTCCATAATAAAAATGTAAGATAAACAAAAAATGTATTGAGTGCATAAAAAGAATCTATGGTCTCACAGGCATTAGCTCCCACTGGCCAGGTTAGGGATAATTTGAACATCAAAAATAAAAGTAACAGCCAGGTGCAGCTGCTGATGCCTATAATCCCAGCACTTTGGGAGACCGAGGTGGGTGGATCACTTGAGCCCAGGAGTTTGAGACCAGCCTGAGCAACATAGTGAGGCCCCCATCTCTAAAATAAATAAATATAAATAAAAGTGACTAGAATTGATTGTAGAATATCAACTCTATTTGAGTGTATAAAGATTACTGGCGGAGGGGGGCAATGGGGAGAAGAAGAAAGAGAATATATTTGTGATCTAGATTATTTTCCTTAGTTTTGATAGAATCTTTGAGTCTCCTGGGTCTTCTAGCCCAGTATTTTTATTTATTTATTTATTTATTTATTTTTTAGATGGAGTCTCACTCTGTCACCAGACTGGAGTGCAGTGGTGCGATCTCGGGCCACTGCAACTTCCGCCTCCCAGGTTCAAGCGATTCTCCTGTCTCAGCCCCCCGAGTAGCTGGGACTACAGGTACCTGCCACTGCACCTGGCTAATTTTTGTATCTTTTGTAGAGACGGTGTTTCACCATGTTGGACCAGGCTGGTCTTGAGCTCCTGACCTCAAGTGATCCGTCCACCTTGGCATCCCAAAATACAAGGATTACAGGTGTGAGCAACCACACCCTATTTTCCTTAGTTTTCAGAGAAACTTTGGGTCCCCTGGGTGTTCTAGCCCAGTATATCTCAAACTTTGCTGCACCGAGGACCTTGTTGAAATGCAGGTTCTCATCTGGGAGGCTGAATGGGCCAGCAAATCTGCATTGGTTTAGGAAGCTCACCCTGAGTAGCAAGCTTCAGTGAGGATCAGGCAGACCCCTGCCTGCCAACCCCCTCTCAGCTGGGCTTAACTTTGGCTCTTTCTTACCAGGGTTCCTCCCCTCAAAATAGGAGCTATTTTCAAAAAGCCTCTTGGAAAAAAGGCCCTGCTTTAAAATTGGGGTGTTCAGGATTGGCCATCTGCTCACCATGGGGTTTTAAGACCTTTGCCCAGACCCCTGCAACCAACTTAGAACTGACATCTTTACTCTTGAAGGCCCCACTCCACACCATATTAAATTCATTAAAATCAACCCCCATGACAGGCATATCTCAGGCATCATGCCCTCAGAACGGAGTTGCAGCTGATCCCTTGACAGTGTTGTAAAGCATTAAACATGCATTCATTTCAGCCTTGCAGTTTGCACATTTAGGAGCCAATTGTCTTAGGTCTAAAGCATTCACTTCCAAGCATGGTTATGGGTCCCAGACACTATGCTTCCCAGCCTTCATGGCCTCTGCAATGCTGGTTCCTACCGCCCCGCCCCTGGGTTCTGGCCGGCTAGCCCACGCCACCTCACTGCTCCCCCATTCAAGTGTGCCTTCGATATGTGGTTTCCAAACTCATCTACACTTTAGGGTCACCTGGGATTTTTTTTAAATCTTCCAAAACCCAGACCACACCCCAGAACAATTAAACCTCAACCTCTGGAATGGGACATAGCATCTCTTTTCTGTTTTTTGTTTTTGAGACAGAGCCTTGCTCTGTTACCCAGGCTGGAGTGCAGTGCCACAATCATAGCTCACTACAGCCTCCAACTCCTGGGCTCAAGCAACCCTCCCACTTCAACCTCCAGGGTAGCTGGGATCACATGCGGGCACCACTACACCTGGCTAATTATTAAATTTTTTATAGAGACAGTATCTCCCAATGTTCTCCAGGCTGGTCTCAAACTCCTGGGCTCAAGTGATCCTCCCACCACAGCCTCCCAAATTGCTGGGATCCCAGGTGTGAGCCACCACGCCTGGCCATCAACATCTGTATTTTTTGAAGCACAGACGAGTTTGGGAACTACTGCCCTAGACTGAGCTAGGTTTCCTAGCCCTGTGTGACGGTAGGATTCTGCTGGGCTGCTTCTGAAAACAGAGCTCCCCAGGCTCCTTCCCAGGTAATTCTGATTCATTAGGTCTGGGGTGGGCCCTGGAATGTGTATTTTTTACCAGGTCCCTCTGGGTGAATCAGGCTAAAGCCAGTTTGGGATCTGAGACCTTGGCGCTTATTCCCCAGCTTCCCTCCTAACCCAGTTCCCAGCTTGGCCCACCTCACCCAGGCTGTGTCACATCTGACTTCGCAGATTACACCTGAGAGGGAAGCCCCAGCCATCACGATGTGAGAACATTTTACAATGATGAGGAAATGCCAAATACATTTTAAAACTCATTCAGGATTAGCGTTCACCTTAAACTTGACAGACTCTGAGAACGGGCTGGCCACGTGCTGTGCACAACCCTTAGTGCTCTTCTGTGACTAATATTTGGATAATTGATTGTTGGAAGCTCAGGAAGCCTCTCTCTCTCTCCGAGGGGTTGAAGTTAACTTCCTTATTTCTGAGGTAGGGAAGAAAATGAGGATGCCCTGCCTTTTGCTAGACTGAATACTGTCCTCCAAAAATTCACATTCACCAGGCATCCCAGAATGTGACCTTATTAGAAAATAGGGGCGGGGCATGGTGGCTCATGCCTGTAATCTTAGCACTTTGGGAGGCTGAGGCAGGAGGATCACTTGAGGTCAGGAGTTCGAGTCCAGCCTGGCTAGCATGGCAAAACCCTGTCTCTACTAAAAACACAAAAATTAGCTAGGCATGGTGGCGTGCACCTGTAATCCTAGCTACTTCGGAGGGTGAGGCTGAAGAATCACTTGAACCCAGGAGGCAGAGTTGCAGCTAGCTGAGATTGTGCCACTGAACTCCAGCCTGGGCAACAGAGAAAGACTCCATCTCAAAAAAAAGAAAAGAAAATAGGGTCACTGCAGATCTAATTACAAAGAGGTCATATTGGAATAGTGTGGACCTTAAATGGAGTAATAATGGCATCCTCACGGGAAGAGAAGAAGAGACACAGACACACAGGGGAGAAGGCCACATGAGAGTGAAGGAAGAGAATGGAATGATGTGGCCACAAGCCAAGGATTGCCAGCAACCACCAGAAGCCAGAAGAGGCAAGGAAGGATTCATCCCTAGAGCCTTCAGAGGGAGCACGGCCCTGCCCGTTTCAGACATCAAGCTTCTGGAAATGGAGAGAATGACTTTCTGTTGTCCTGAGCCACCCATTTGGGGAACTTTGTTAGAACAGTCACAGCCAGGTCATGTGCTCCTGAATGCATCTCAGGCATTAATAAGCACTGTCTTGGCCAGTCTGGGTGGCTCACCCTTGTAATCCCAGCACTTTGGGAGGCCGAGGTGGGTAGATCACCTGAGGTCAGGAGTTCGAGATCAGCCTGGCCAACATGGAGAAACCCCATCTCTACTAAAAATACAAAAATTAGCTGGGCATGGTGTTGCGCACCTGTAATGCCGGCTACTTGGGAGGCTGAGGCAAGAGAATCACTTGAACCCTGGATGCAGAGGTTGCAGTGAGCTGAGATTGTGCCATTGCACTCCAGCCTGGGCAACAAGAGTGAAACTCCATCTCAAAACATATAATAAGTACTATCTTGACTGTGGTCATCAAAAATATTTGATTAAGGGTTAGCTAGAAAGCCTGACCCTTTCACAGATGGACAGAAGGGCCAAAAGAAAATAGATTGTTTGCACTGGGGCAAGAAGGATAAGAATCCTATGGAAAAAAAATTAAAAAGAGGGATTGGTTTAGTGAGTGCTGGGGAGAGACATTTGTTTTCTTGCTTAAAAAAGAAACACAGGTTGGGTGCGGTGGCTCAAGCCTTAATCCCAGCACTCTGGGAGGCCAAGGTGGGTGGATCACCTAAGGTCAGGAGTTCGAGACCAGCCTAGCCAACACTGTGAAACCCCATCTCTACTAAAAAGACAAAAAAAAAAAAAAAAAAAAGAAAGAAAGCAACTAGCCAGTCATAGTGGTGGGCGCCTGTAATCCCAGCTACTCGGGAGGCTGAGGCAGAGAATCACTTGAACCTGGGAGGTGGAGGTTGCAGTGAACCAAGATGGCGTCATTGCACTCCAGCCTAGGCAACAAGAGTGAAACTCTGTCTCAAACAAAAAAAAAGAAAGTAAAAAAACATAGTTTTAAGTCCACTCAGTGGAGTTTAAAAATACATCCCCATTGCACAGTGCTTTGGGAATCTTTTCTAAACTTCTGTTGCACATGATCTAATTTGATCTTCATAGCAACTCCCTGAGGTGGATAGGGCAGGCCTTTCTGATCACCTATTTTCTAGTCTGCATAAAAGGAACGGAATTGGCTGGGACCAGTGGCTCATGCCTATAATCCCAGCACTTTGTGATACAGAAGGGAAGTGCTCAAAAGGGAAGAATGTGGTCCCTTTAAATGATATGGAAGTGAGGAAGGGAAGTACTGGGTAGAGGAGGGTGTGGTTGCTGGCTACTGCTCCACCCCAGGGCCTGTGCCCACGGACCTAGGTGAGGACAGGCATTTTTGTTTTCCTGCCCAAATGTTGCATTTCCCAAGACCACCGTGGCTGCCACACCCCCATTCTGTGCCCATAAAAACCCTGAGACCCTAGCAGGCAGACACACAGGCAGCTGGACTTCGAGAGGAGCACATCAGTGGAGGAACACATGAGCGCTGCACGTCAAGAGGAATGCACCAATGGGCACCGGCATACTGCAGGCCACTGACTGGCACAACAAGCAGAGTTTGGCTGGGACAGTCAGAGAAGAGTCGGGCCACTCGCCAGACTCCAGGGGAAAACCATCTTCCTTCTGGCTCCCCCATCTGCTGAGAGCTACTTCCACTCAATAAAACCTTGCACTCTCACGCCTGTAATCCCAGCACTTTGGGAGGCCGAGGCGGGCAGATCACGAGGTCAGGAGATTGAGACCATCCTGGCTAACACGGTGAAACCCCATCTCTAATAAAAATACAAACAAATTAGCTGGGCGTGGTGGCGGGCACCTGTAGTCCCAGCCACTCGGGAGGCTGAGGCAGGAGAATGGCGTGAACCCTGGAGGCGGAGCTTACTGTGAGCCGAGATCACACCAGTTCCGGTACACCAAGGCAAGAACCCCGGGACAAAGAGAGCCCTCTGTCTTTGCAATAGGGCGGGGGTCTAATTGAGCCGACTAACACAAGCTACTTACGGACGGCTAAACTAAAAGAGCATCCTGTAACACACGCCCACTGGGGCTTCAACTATAAACATTCACCCCTAGACACTGCCACGGGGCTCCCTGCCTGTCTGTATGCTCCCCTACAGGTTTGAGCAGTGGGACACTGATGAAATGAACCACACCCCCATCGCATGCCCTTCGAGGGGGACAAGGGAACTTTTCCCATTTTATCTGAGAGGCCAAGGCAGCAGGTTCACTTGAGCCCACGAGTTTGAGACCAGCCTGCTCAACATAGCAAGACCGCATCTCTACAAAAACAAATAAGTAAACCAAAAAAAAAAAAAAAAAAATTAAAAATTAGCCAGATGTGGTGGCACACACCTGTAGTCCCAGCTACTCAGGAGGCTGATGTGGAAGGACTGCTTGAGCCCAGGAGGCTGAGGCTGCAGTGAGCCAAGATTGAACCACTGCACTCCAGCCTGGGCGACAGAATGACATCCTGTTTCAACAACAACAAAAAGAATGGAACAAAATAACTTCTCAAATAGCTAGTAGAGGCAGATCTGGTACTCAAATGCAGGTTTTCCAGGTTTCAATTCTTGTTTCTAGCAGTATTATGGAGAAACATGATCACTAATACATGAAGGAGAAGAGATTTCAAGTTCTGATGAAAAGATGGTAGAGAGGAGTTAGTTGACTAGGAGTGACTAGGAATGGGAAGAAAACGCATGACACTACTTACAGGAAAGAAGAAAAATGAGCATAGAGGTGACTGAGCGGATAGAAGGGACTTGGAAGAAGCGTGTTTGGCCCTGTCTCTGCATTTCTTCCCTTGCATCAGTAACTTCCCTGATGACTTGGATGAATCTTCTCTTCCAGGGCATCCAGTGTTCCCTTTCTGTCCACTTCTCCTTTCCCAGGGCCCATACAGTCTGGGAAAGCATGCTCTGCAGGCTTCTCATCTCTTTCCTTCCTTAATCAGCCCCTAGCATCTCTATGTAACCCATACACACCTGGAGTTCCACATGTCCCAGTCTTTGCACTGCAGTGAATTTAAAGAAAGGTAGACTCTAGCTGGGCGCAGGGACTCACACTTGTAATCCCAGCACTTTGGGAGGCCGAGGCAGGTGGATCACTTGAGCCCAGGAGTTCAAGACCAGGCCTAGCCAACATGGTGAAACCCAATCTCTACTAAAAACACAAAAATTAGCTGGGCTTGGTGGTACATGCCCAGTAGTCCCAGCTACTGGGGAGGCTGAGGCAGAAGAATTGCTGGAACCCAGGAAGCAGAGGTTGCAGTGAGCTGAAATCGCGCCACCGCACTCCAGCAGCCTAGGCAACAGAACAAAGCCCAGTCTCAAAAAAACACAAAGACAAAACTAAACCAAAAACAAAAACAAAACAAAACAAAAAACCACACACACACACACACACACACACACACACACACACACACACAAAGGTAGACTCCAATAGGAAAAATTCAGTCAAAAGCAATTCAAATAATTACTCAGTCAACCCAGTTCTATCTCAGTTCTTTATTATATATATAAAGTTATTCTGTCTAGATTCCCTAGTTTTCTTTTTCTTATCTTTTTGGTTTTCTTTTGAGACAGGGCCTCACTCTGCTATCCAGGCTGGAGTATAGTGGCACGATCATGGCTCACTGCAGCCTCAAACTCCTGGGACGAAGTAGTTTTCCCACCTCAGCCTCCCAAGTAACTGGGACTACAGGTGCATGCCACCATGCTCAGCAACTTTTTGTATTTTTCATAGAAACGGGGTCTCACTATGTTGGCCAGGCTGGTCTTGAACTCCTGGACTCAAGAAGTCCACCTGCCTCAGTTTCCCAAAGTGCCAAGATTACAAGCATGAGCCACTGCACCTGGCTGATTCCTTAGTTTTCTTTTTCTCTTTGCCCATTGCCTGGATTCCATAAGCAGAAGGAAAACCCGGGGGCTGACTTTGTAGGCACGACTCTTTCCTCTTCAAAACGTAAATTGCTTCAACTGGTACCAAAATGGAAATGCGTTTATAACTTAACATCTTTTCTTCCTACACCTTCAATCTCTTGAGCAATGAGAAAAGGCACTGGGCTCTTTCTTTGGTGACACATAGTCTGTGCCCTCAAAGAACACTGACACCCCGGCAACATCCATTCGAAGAGCTTCTCTGTACCTCCCTTCCTTTATCCCCAAGGTCACTGGGTCAGAGCTCACGGAGTCATTCACAACATGATGTTTAACACCGAGAGGCTCTGGAAGTGCTCCTTCAAGACGCAGAAGAAGACCCAGTGCTGAGACAATCGTGTTCTCTCTCTCTCTGGGTCACCGCCCAGAGACAAGGACTTCCGGAGACCCTGGCTTCCCCGGCTGCTGCCTCTCATTCCTGCGCCTGTGGGATGAGAGTTCGAAGCTGTGCGACCTTGACCAAGTTACTTACGCTCTCTAAGCATATGTTTCCCTAAATGTGAAATAGGGATGATGGTGATGTGTTTATTTCACAGATTTCATAGAAGGATTAAATGAGAGATGCATCAAAAGCAGTGGGCACAGGGTCAATGCTCAGTGAGCTTTCTCTTTTCTTATCAATAGACAGGTCTCCATGAGGACAGAGACTGGCTTCATCTCGACTGTAGCCTCAGGGCTGGCCACAGTGTCTGCACCCAGCAGGACTTCAGTAAATATCTGTTTAGACACTAACCACAGACTTAGGCATAAAAGCCCTTTGGAAGAAAGTTGACCATTTCATGCACCTTCAGACTATGAAGAGCAGTGATGACAACTTTAGCTCGAGAGGGTCTCAGTGCCCATTCATCACCACTGTGAAAAGGCAGAAACCAGAGCTGTGTGTTTAACTACCAGCCCCACAACCTGTCGGCTTTGCTTTATCACTATGAGCTTCCAATGGCATCCCTTTAGAATGGGGTCTCTCTCTTCCTCCCCAAGGCACCAGCCTTCTCCCAGACCTCTCCTTATTACCTGGTTCCTCCTCTCTGTACTCTGAGCCCATGCTGTGCTCGTCAGATAGCAACATGGGAGAATACAACAGCCCAGAATGCAGGCTGCAGAGTTAGGTCCCCAGAACACGATCTCAGCCGGCTCCATCCTTCCTCAGCTGGGCGACAGTGGCCAATGACTTGCTCTCTGTGCCTGAGTTGCTCCATCTGGGAAATGAAGATTGTCATAGTCCCTGCTTCAAAGAGTCACTGGGAGGATTAACTGAGAAAGTGCAGGGAAGGTGCTTGGAACTACATGCTCAAAAAAAGTCCATCTGGCCAGGTGTGGTGTCTCAGGCCTGTAATCCCAGCACTTCGGGAGACCAAGGCAGGCAGATCACTTGAAGTCAGGAATTCAAGACCAGCCTGGTCAACATGACAAAACCCCGACTCTACTAAAAATACAAAAATTAGCCAGGCATGGTGGCAGGCACCTGTAATTCCAGCTACCTGGGAGGCTGAGGCATGAGAATCACTTGAACCTGGGAGGCAGAGGTTGCAGTGAGCCGAGATGGTGCCACTGCACTCCAGCCTGGGCAACAAGAGTGAAACTCTGTCTCAAAAAAAAACAAAAAAGTCCATCATTCTTACTAATGGAGGCCAAATCATCTCAGCCCTTCTTTGGCTGATCAGTATGCTCCAAGCCAGTGTTATCCAATAGACCAGAGGTCCCCAGCCCCCAGACCACGGACCAGTAGTGGTCTGTGGCCTGTTAGGAACTGGGTTGCACAGAAGGAGGTGAGCAGCAGGCTAGCGAGTGAAGCTTCATCTGTATTTACAGCTGATCCCCCTGGCTGAGCTCTGTCTCCTGTCAGATCAGTAGTGGCATTAGATTCTGATAGGAGCACCAACCCTATTGTGAACTGCATGTGGAAGGGATCTAGGTTGTGTGCTCCTTATGAGAATCTAATGCCTGATGATCTGTCACCGTCTCCCACCACCCTGAGATGGGATTATCTAGTTGCAGGAAGACAAGCTCAGGGTTCCCACTGATTCTACATATGGTGAGTTGTATAATGATTTCATTATATATTATAATGTTCATAACAATAGAAATAAAGTACACAATAAATGGAATGCACTTGAATCATACTGAAACTTCCCCCCACAAATCCATGGAAACTGGTCCTTGGTGCTAAGAAAAAATTGGGGACCACTGCAATAGACTATTCAGTCACGGTCCAATCAAACATTCTGCAATGGTGGACTTGCTCTACCCTGCACTGTCCAACATGGGAGCTGCTAGCCACCCACATGGGCTGTTGAGCCCTTGAAATGTGGCTGGTGAGAATGAAGGGCTGAATTTTCAATTTTCTCTTATTTTAACTAATTTTTTTTTTTTTGAGACAGAGTCTCACTCTATTCCCCAGGCTGGAGTGCAGTGGCACAATCTCGTCTCACTGCAACCTCCATCTCCCAGGTTCAAGCAATTCTCCTTTCTCAGCCTCCTGAGTACCTGGGATTACAGGAACGCGCCTTCATGCCCGGCTAATTTTTGTATTTTTGTAGAGACAGGATTTCACTATGTTGGCCAGGCTGATCTTGAACTCCTGACCTCAGGTGATCTGCCCACCTTGGCCTCCCAAAGTGCTGGGATTACAGGCATGAGCCACCACGCCCGGCCTTAATTCATTTCTAAATCACGAAATCTAAACAACAAGTGGCTAGGAGCTACCATAGTGTACAAGGCAGCTGAAGAATCACAGGAAATTGTCAATGACCCTGTCCTGCTTCAAGTTGACTTTTCCCCCTCATGGTGACACTCTAGATTCTTTCCTCTTCTCTCATATTTTTTAGATTTTCAGGCTTAGACCATGAAAAGAAGTTCTGTCCTTCCAAGAAAATAATGTTCATAACACTTACTGTATACCAGGCTGATTTCAGGGCTTTACATGTATTAATTTACAACAACTCTGAGGCAGGAGCTGTGATTATGCCCATTTAACAGATGACAAAACTGAGGCACATAGCAGCGCTGGAACTTCTCAAAGTCACACAGGTTGCAGGAGGCAGAACTCGGATTTGAACTCACTTTGGGTTCAGCAACTCACAGCTCTCACCTATGATATAATATTACTTCTGTGGTCAAAACACTTAGACCTGGATTTCACAGGAATCTTGTGCTTGCCTGGCTGCTAGGGAGGTTTTCATCATCTTCCTTATCTCACAGTTCAAAACCCAAGGCCTCTCCATGCTCTTGCTCTGGTGGCCGTTCACTGGCAGGAGGCTTCTGGGAAGGTTCTCCTTTTCTGTCATTTTTCTTATTCGTGGTTTTTTGTCTCATTGGTGTTTATCTGCAGAATTTTGTTTCCTTCTGCTCAATTCATAATCAGAGTGCTTTTCCTCCTGGCTGAATTCATAAGTGTTTATGCAAAAAGAGGTTGGGCACAGAGCCAGGCGACTGACCACAGCCGGCTCGTCTGGCAAGTGGATATCAAATTGTTGTATCTCGTTCTGCCATTCGCGGCTCCTGCTGTGGGGCTGGGTCATCTGCCAGCTCTCCAAGGAGCTGGCGGGAAACCGCTGCAATCAGAGTGAACCCAGGGCCCAGGTGAGCCCACCTCGGCACAGCACTCCAGCTGCCCCCAGTGCCTTTTGGGGACACATCTGCTTTGCCAGGCAGGGCTGTGGGAGGGCCACCTGCCTCCTGTCCATCACAAGGAATACCTACCCTTGTCCTGCGTCCCTTCCAGGCAGCCTGTGTGGAGATTGCTGCATTCACCTTTAATATGGCTAAAATTTTTCCTTCAATGACAGTAATGCTGCTAGAACCCATCCAGATACCCAGGAACTAATGTGCCTTGGCAGATGATGCTGGAAACATGGGATTCCCGGCAGACTTTGCATCCCTTGCTCACAGCCCATGAGCGTCTCCACCGTCCAGCAGGGCTTCTCTCACCGTCAGGGCAGAAAGAGAGAGAGTCTATCTGGAACAGGCTCCGATTTTAAATAAGTGTCCCCAATAATTCAACATGATTGATGGCTGAGGTATTTCACCAAGTTCAGGAGTCCCAGTTCTCAGAGAGAGGCAGCCAGCCATGACTGTAGGACCTGGGCAAACCATACAAACCAGACGGCAGGTCTCACCCCTCCCCAGAGAGCTCCAGAGAGTATCAAAGAGTGAACCAGCAGAGGGATGGTCTGGGTGGGGTCATCGTGGCTGGCAAGGGTCTGTGACAGCACCTTGTTAGGCTACCCCCAAGAGGAAATTTGGAGAGAGGGTGGGAGGGCAGCTCTCAGTGCAAGCCAAGTCTCCTGGAAAATCACTTTCAAACTTTGGAGGATTGTGAGCAAGATGGGACCAGCAACTTCTACCTAAAAGAATGTTCATAGCAAGATAACTCATCCTAATGTTGGTCCAAGCTAGGTCTTTATTATGCATCATAAAGGCTCTGAGAATAATAATGTAACCTCCAAAAGGGCTGCGGGCTTTGAGGAATCTCAGGCAACTCGCTTCCTTCTGCTCAGTGACTCCCCTGGAGCACAGCAAAGCGAGGAAACACTTAGAGCCAAGCTTGAGTTCTGAATTTCAAACACAGGGAGTCCATCTCTTTCTATCCAATTGTTCCCTAGAATCAGTAACTAACTCCTTCCCCTTAACGGCACGTACTTCCTACCAAAGCACAAGCGCGATGGGCTGTCCATGAGCCTCCCCCAAACATGTGCACCTTGTGACATAAATTCTGTCACCCAAAGAGACCAGAAAAAATGCAAAACCAAAGTGGAGCCTTTCCTTGAATTACAGGTTCTAAAGAGTTTTGGACTCTCTACAAAACTCAAGAGTTAGGGATTGCCTGTAAGAAGCACCAGCTCTTGTTTTAAAGAGGCAATTTAAGAATAATAGCCATGCTGATGCCACACTACGCTAAGGGAGAATAATGAACCTAATAAAACTAGCGCTTTTCCAATTGCTTTTGCTGCTGGAAACACTGATTATGCTAATTAAAGGGTAGAATAGTAAATACCCACTCTTTTGCATCCAATTAAGTGTTCAGATTATTTCTCAGAAGTGTTTGTTGAAAATAATCATGGGTCCCAAATAACCAGGGTCAATTGTGGTGTGGTACATGTGTGAGTGAGTGTGTGTGAGTGTGTGAATGTGTGTGTGAGTGTGTGTGAGTGAGTGTGTGTGAGTGTGTGTGAGTGTGTGAGAGTGTGTGTATGTGTGTGAGTGTGTGTGTGAGTGTGTGTATGTGTGTATGTGAATGTGTGAGAGTGTGTGAGTGTGTGTGAGTGTGTGTGAGTGTGTGTGAGTGTGAGTGTGTGTGAGTGTGTGTGTGTGTGAGTGTGTGTGTGTGTGCGCACACGTCTTTCTGGAGCTCATTTTATGGAGATCCCGCATAGCTCCCCAAATTCCTATGAGACCAAATAAGAAAAATCACAGTTTCCTAAGACTACAGCTTGGGATATCTTTGGAAAAGTGTGTATTGAGAACACAGCATACGGAAACTATTTCACGTTGGCAATATCTACGATTTAACATTGCAAACATCAGAAATACAACTGGTTCTTCAGAGCCACCTAAGTCCCTCATAATGGCAATATTAGCTTCTTCTAAATAATAAGTTAGCCAGTCAAACTATGTTCTACAGCATGTTAGAAGTTTCACCCTTCTAGTCAATGTCACATTTCAAGGCAAAGTCGATTTATAGGTAAGTTAACAAAAGTGCTGTCACTAAAAATGGAGAATTATGTCTAATGCCAATCAGAAATGGAATAAATCAGTATTAGAGGATTTGCAAGTGAAAGCAACCATAGAAATGCTATTATCAGGAAGGAAAATGTATTACCTGCAGAGGTTACAGATAAGACGCTAGAACCCAGAAGAGAAAGAATCTCTGTAAATATTTTCATTAAGTTAATCAAGAGTGGCTGGGTACGGTGGCTCATGCCTGTAATCCCAGGACTTTGGGAGGCCAAAGCGGGCAGATCACAAGGTCAGGAGTTTGAGACCAGCCTGGCCAACATGGTGAAACCCTGTCTCTACTAAAAATACAAAAAATTAGCTGGGCGTGGTGGCATGCACCTGTAATCCCAGCTACCCGGGAGGCTGAGGCAGGAGAATTGCTTTAATCCAGAAGGCAGAGGTTGCAGCGAGCCGAGATCGCACCATTGCACTCCAGCCTGGGTGACAGATCATGGCTCCGTTTTGAAAAAAAAGAAAGAAAGAAAGAAAGAAAGAAAGAAAGAAAGAAAGAAAGAAAGAAAGAAAGAAAGAAAGAAAGAAAAAAGTTAATCAGGATGAGAATAGGATGAGTTTTTCACCCACAAAAGGAGATGAGATTCACGCATTCTTTCAACATGCATTCCATCAATAGTGAGCACCTGCTCTGAGCTAGGCCCGTTCTATGTCCCAGGAAATGGGTAACCAACAAGACATGGCCCCTGATTTGGAGCTCACATTTTAGAGCAGCTAAATGGACAGTAAACAAGTAAGCAAATTAAGATCATCATAAATTGGGGAAGTTCTTTAGAGAAGCACTTCCACAAAGCTGAATCGCATCATAGACTATGACTGCCAGGTGGTAGGGAAGGTAATATCTCACCTGCCTGTGGATAGCAGAGCTTCTGAGGCCTTGCAAAGTATTTAGTACTAAGATATCTGTCTTAGGTCAAGTTCCCTAAAAACAGAGCCTGAGGCAGGGATTGAGTGCATGTAATTCATGCAGGACACTCAGGAGATAGGAGTAAGGAAAACAGGATATGGCAGGGAAGGAGCTAAGTGAGATGTGGTCTCAGCTGGAGACTGGCTCCAGTCTGATCTCACAGGGAGCTCCAGAGGATGAACTGCACCACCATGTTATCCCAGCCTGAGATCTTTTGTTCTCCTGTGTCAGCCGGTCCCTGGCCAAGGGCTGCAGACTCTCTTGGGGCCCCAGCAGACTAGAGGAGAAGGAGCATGGTCTGCGGTCTACTCTTCTGTGCACACCCACCCACCTCTTCCCCAGCTGACGCTGCTGGAGGAGGAGAGGGAAGAGATGTCATCTCCTCCTATGGCAACCTGTGGGATGGCAATGGCCCTTTTCCTGTTGGGTGTAATCTGCTGCCATCTCTTGCTGTCTGCAGCCTGACACAGAAGGGTGAAGGTCACCAGGTTCCATTGACAGCCCTCTTTGTCTCAAGCAGCAACCCTAGGACTGCGGCTCCCTTGCAAGATTCAGCCACATCTCATGACTGTCTGCAACACACACCATGCCTCTGATGGAAGGAACCCAATGCCCCATGCTGCACCCATTTCTGCCAGACTGGGGTCCCTGATCTCAATTTCCCTCTGCAGTCCCCAACTCTGGGGTCTGCAGACACATTTCAGATCCATCCTTAGTACCTCCCAGGAGGCAGAAGCCAGAGGAAATAATCCTTGCCCCAATGCACCTGACCATGCCACTTCACTGTATGCTCTTTCTCCCTCTCCAGGAAAAATCAAGCTTGTTGAATACTTACCAATGTGCCCACATGCATTTAGTCCCCACAACCACTTCATGGGGCAGCATTATCATCCCCAAGTTACAGACAAGGAAACTGAGGAGAGCATTTATGTAACAGGCATCTAAGTGCTGGACAAAGGATCTAACCAGGCAGTGCGGCACCAGAGCACACTTTTTTGTTCTTTAGGGAGATGGGGTCTCTCTCTGTCCCTCAAACTGGAGTGCAGTGGCCTGATCATAGCTCACTGCAGCCTTGAACTCCCGAACTCCAGCAATCTTCCCCCCTCAGCCTCCCGAGTAGCTGGGACTACAGGCATTCACCACCAATCCAGCTAATTTTTAGAAAACATTTTTCTAGAGATAGGGTCTGATCCCAAACTCCTGACTTCAAGCGATCCTCCTGCCTCAGCCTCCCAAAGTGCTGGGATTACAGTCGTAAGCCCCCATGCCCAGCCCAGAGCACACTTTTTTTTTTTTTTTTTTTTGAGACGGAGTCTCACTCTGTCACCCAGGCTGGAGTGCAGTGGCAAGATCTTGGCCCAGAGCACACTTTTAACCACCATATCATTCTGCCTCTGGGCAGGTCAGTCAAGCTTTGTAGCTGATCAGATGTCTGTAGAGAGAAGGAGACATCAGTCTCCCCTTCTTCCAAACGCCCCCAAATTTTACAAGTGATTTTCTCAGATCCCTCAGCATCAGGAATGGGGATGGCAGGGCAGCCTGTCCCCTTCCCAACAGCCCAGCAGATATCCCAAGATTACATCTCATTGGCTCTGACTAGGACATGAGCCCAAAGCTGAACCAGTTGCTGTAGCCATGGCATGCAGCATCCTCGGTCCTCTGGCCAGGCCAGAGCCACATCCCACCTCTGGATCCTCGAGTTGAGTCAATACATCTTGAACCAGGCACGGACTGAAGCTCAAGGGGGAGTCAGAGTAATGTGACCCAGCCCAGCATGTAGTGGGTGCTGAGCAGGCAAGCATTCATCACCCACTGCACACACCAGGGAAGGCTTGTGGTGGCTTAGTCCCACCTGGGGGCAAAGAAAAGAGTGCCTGCTCCTTGCCAAAATGTGATGCCCAACACTGTATCTTAAAGCTAGCTGGCTTTGTAATCCCAGCTACTTGGGAGGCTGAGGGAGGAGAATCACTTGAATCCAGGAGGCAGAGGTTGCAGTGAGCCAAGGTCACGCCATTGCACTCCAGCCTGGGTGACAAGAGAGAAATTCTGTCTCAAAAAAAAAAAAAAAGCTAGTTGGCTTAATCCTTGCAAAGATGCCATCTACTTTTTGGCAGTCTACAGGTAGAAACACTGAGACACTGGAAAATTTTAAAACTCACCACCAGCCGGGCGCGGTTTCTCACGCCTGTAATCCCAGCACTTTGAGAGGCTGAGGCAGAATTACTTGAACCCAGGAGTTCAGGACCAGCCTGGGCAAATTAGCGAGACCTCATCTCTACAAACACTAAAAAAAAAAAAAAAAAAAATTAGGGCTAGGCGCAGTGGCTCACACATGTAATCCCAGCACTTTGGGAGGCCAAGGCAGGTGGATCACTTCAGCCCAGGGGTTCGAAACCAGCCTGGCCAACATGACAAAACTCTATCTCAACTAAAAATACAAAGCTTAGCTGGGCATAGTGGCACGTGTCTATAATCCCAGCTACTTGGGAGGCTGAGGCACGAGAATTGCTTGAACCCAGGAGTCAGAAGTTGCAGTGAGCTGAGATCATGCCACTGCACTCCAGCCTAGGTGAGAGAGTGACACTGTGTCTCAAAAAAAAAAAAACAAAAAGGTATGGTTGTACGTGCCTGTGACCCCAGCTACTCAAGAGGCTGAGGTGGGAGGATCGCTTAAGCCCAGGAGTTCAAATGTACCACTGCACCACTATATATACACATATATATGTATATGTATATAGGTATGTCTGTATATACACATATATATACATGTATAAGTGTGTGTATATATATGTGTGTATATATATAAAAAACACACATGCACAGATTCACCACCAACAACTCAGAAATTACCGTCTCCCTCTATTCTAAGGAATTATTTTTCATTTTGCCATCTCTGAAGTTGGAATACACCTTACAATCACTGGAATGTCACGGTCTCGTTGGCAGCATTTTTCTGCTTAGTAGCCCATAAAATAATAGCACATCTTGTAACTAACAGTGTTGTAGATGCTATGAGATCCTGGGGAAGCCCAGAATCTTACTCCACCCTGTCTGACTCCAAAGACCACATATTTTCTATGTCTTTGGACTGGGACACCGATGTAGACAACTCGAGCTTTGCTGATTGTGAGAAAGGTATGAGAAATGGCCCTGATGGAATTTTCTTCTTGTACTTACAGGGGAACAAAGCAGCATCATCCCACTATTCCAGGGGAGGTGCTAAATACGAGGGTGAGGCTGTCAAGCGGTCCCTGGTGGAGTCCTACACTCACCCAAACAGCAACGAGACAGAGCGGAGGGAGAACGTCGATACCGTCATGAACTGGTTCACCAAGGAAGACTTTGACTTTGTGACTCTGTACTACAGAGAGCCAGATAACGTGGGACATCGATTCGGGCCAGAGGCAGAGAACAGGAAGTTGATGATTCAGCAAATCGACAGGACCATCGGGTATCTGGTGGGAGCCACTGAGAAACAGAGCCTGCAGAGCACCTCAGCGTCATCATCACATGAGACCATGGGATGACCACCTTGAAGAAGAGACCCAATGTCAACAAGATCCCTTGTCCAACTACATCAAGTTCAGGAACTGGGTGAAGTTTGATATTGTGGGCTATGGTGGCTTTGGGCTTCCCCTACCCAAATTGGGGCAAGAGGAAGCCCTTTACCAGGCACTGAAGAATGCGCACCCTGACCTCCACGTCTACGAGAAGGAGGAGTTTCCAGAACACTTCCATCTCGCTAAACATGACCAAGTTCTGCCAATCGTGATGTATGCCAACTCTGGTTACAGTATCAATGGGGTAAGTTCATTCTAAAATGAATAAAGTCACCTTGGATCTAGGAGACAACCATTAGGGAAGGGTGGTTCTACAAAAATCAAACATAAGTGCACAGCCAGGCACGGTGGCTCACGCCTATAATCCCAGCACTTTGGGAGGCTGAGGCAGGTGTATCACCTGAGGTCAGGAGTTTGAGACCAGCCTGGCCAACATGGTGAAACCCCATCTCTACTAAAAATACAAACTTAGCCGGGCGTGGTGGCGTGCATCTGTAGTTCCAGCTACTCTGGAGGCTGAGGCAGGAGAATCGCTTGATCCTGGGAGGCAGAGGTTGCAGTGAGCCAAGATCATGCTATGCACTCAAGTCTGGGCAACAGAGTGAGACCCTGTCTCAAAAAAATATAATATAATATAATGTAATATAATATAATATAATATAACAAAACAAAACAAAATAAAATAAGTGCACACACTACGAGTTGCAGCCCAGAGGGTCCTAAATGTTCCCCACCCCCCACCCAACCAATGCTGCCCCAAATTACCATTATACAAGATTAATGACCAATTCAACTTGACAAGGCTGATTTAAAAATAAAAATAAGGCTGGCAATAGTGGTTCACACCTGTAATCTCAGTGCTTTGGGAGGCCAAGACAGGAGGATTGCTTAAGGCCAGGAGTTCAAGACCAGCCCGGGCAACATAGGGAGACCCCATCTCTACAAAAAACAAACAAATAAATAAATAGCCAGACATGGCGATTCATGCCTATAGTCCCAGCTACTCAGGAGGCTGAGGTGGCATGAGCCCATGAGGTCAAGGCTGCAGTAAGCTGTGATTGCACCACTGCACTCCAGATTGAGCAACAGAGCAAGACCCCATCTCTAAAAAATAAATAAACAAATAATAAAAAATAAACACCAACTTCATTATTCAAAATTGTGCACAGAGCTTCACTAAACATTGAATAGCAGTTCTTTCATTATGCCTTCCCAACAACCCTATAAAATAGATGCTCTTAGTTCCACCATTTTAAAGAAGAAATCAAAACCTAGAGAGAAGTGACTTGAGATTAAAAATGTAAGGTTGGGCTGGGTGCAGCAGCTCACACCTGCAATCCCAGCACTTTAGAAGACCAAGGTAGGTAGATTGCTTGAGCCCAGGAGTTTGAGACAAGCCTAGGCAACACAGTGAAACACCATCTCTACAAAAAATGCAAAAAGCTATAGCTGGGTGTAGTGGCACATGCCTGTGGCCCCAGCAACTCAGGAGGCTGAGGTAGGAGAATTGTTGAGCCCGGGGGTGTTGAGGCTGCAGTGAGCCATGATCACGCCACTGTGAGACAGGAGGCAGGACTTGACTCCACAGGGCTTGGACAGCATACCAAATTGAGGACTAGCTAAAACAGGGCTGGGACAGAAGCAGCTTTCCATTAGACATGCCCACCAATGTGCCATGTGAGTTTACTATTGCCATGGCAACACCCGGGAGTTACTGCCCCTTTCCATGACAATGACCCAATGACTCAAAAGTTACCAATTTTCTAGAAATTCCTGCATAAACTGCCCTTTAATCTGCATGCAATTAAAAGTGGGTATAAATGTGATTGCAAACTCTCTGCCGCTACTCTCTGCCTCCAGGCTAGCCCTGCCCTACAGGAGCAGTCACAGGCTGTAACGCAGCCTCTTCAATAAAGCTGTTTTCTTCTAAACCTCCGGCTTGCCCTTGAATTCTTTCCTGAGCAAAGGCAAGAACCCTCATGTGCTATTGAGAGGTGACAGCGTTCTGGCAGCCCTGGAGCTCACTCTCAGTGCCTCCTCTGCCTGGGCTCCCAATTTGGCAGCACTTGAGGAGCCCTTCAGCCCACCACTGTACTGTGGGAGCCCCTTCCTGGGATGGCCGAGGCTGGAGGCATCTCCCTCAACTTGCGGGAAGGTGTAGAGGGAGAGGCGCGGGCGGGAACCGGGGCTGGGCACGGGGCTTGCAGGCCAGCGCGAGTGCCGGGTGGGCATGGGCTCGGCAGGCCCCGCACTCAGAGCGGCCAGCCAGCCCTGCCGACCCTGGGCAGTGAGGGGCTTAGCACCTGGGCCAGCGGCTGCTGTGCTCAATTTCTCGCTGGGCTTTTGCTGCCTCTCTGCAGGGTAGGGCTCGGGACCTGCAGCCCGCCATGCCTGAGCCTCCCCTCTACCCGCCATGGGATCCTGCGTGGCCCGAGCCTCCCCAGTGAGCACCACCCCCTGCTCCACAGCGCCCAGTCCCATCAACCACCCAAGGGCTGAGAAGTGCCGGCGCTGCGTACGGGACTGGCAGGTAGCTCCACCTGCGGCCCCAGTGCGGAATCCACTTGGTGAAGCCAGCTGGGCTCCTGAGTCTGGTGGGGACTTGGAGAACCTTTATGTCTAGCTGAGGGATTGTAAATACACAAATCGGCACTCTGTATCTAGCTCAAGGTTTGTAAACACACCAATCAGCACCCTGTGTCTAGCTCAGGGTTTGTGAATGCACCAATGGACACTCTCTATCCAGCTAATCTAGTAGGGACTTGGAGAACTTTTGTGTCTATCTCAGGGATTGTAAACACACCAATCAGCACCCTGTCAAAACGGACAAATCAGCTCTCTGTAAAACAGACCAATCGGCTCTCTGTAAAATGGACCAATCAGCAGGATGTGGGTGGGACCAGATAAGAGAATAAAAGCAACCTGCCCCAGCCAGCAGTGGCAACCCGCTGGGGTCCCTTTCCACACTGTGGAAGCTTTGTTCTTTTGCTCTTTGCAATAAATCTTGCTGCTGCTGACTCTTTGGGTCCACACTGCCTTTATGAGCTGTAGCACTCACCTTGAAGGTCTGCAGCTTCACTCCTGAAGCCAGTGAGACTATGAACCCACTGGGAGGAACAAACAACTCCAGACACGCAGCCTTAAGAGCTGTAACACTCACCTTGAAGGTCTGCAGCTTCACTACTGAAGCCAGCGAGACCATGAACCCACCAGAAGTAAGAAACTCTGAACACATCCGAGCATCAGAAGGAAAAAACTCCGGACACACCGCCTTTAAGAATGGTGACGCTCACCGCGAGGGTCTGTGGCTTCATTCTTGAAGTCAGTGAGACCAAGAACCCACCAGTTCCGGACACACTATGCTCCACTTGGGGGCTCCCCTGCCCTGCGTCAACTGCGCTCTGGCCTGGGTGGCAGAGAGAGAAACCCTATCTTAAAAAAAAGAAAGAAATGGAAGGTTAAGTGCTGCCCCCAAGCCTGCGTAGCTGATCATTACACAGAGTACACAAAGATCACCAAAAAATTCACCACAAAGGCCTCCCGCCACTAGTTCTCATTTGCCCATATCAAAAAATATGCAAGCCTGTTCCTACAAAGACACACACAGATGCTCGTAGCAAAATTATTCATAATTGTCAAAAGGTGGCAACAACACAAATGCCTATCAACAACAGATGAATGGGCGAACAAGTACAGTCCACCCGTGTGATGGAACATTAATCAGCCAAAATATGGAATGAAGGGCTGATTCACGCTACAACCTGGATACACTTTGAAACCATTAGGCTAAGTGAGAGGAGCCAGACAAATAGTAGATGATTATATATATGTATATATATAAGGGTACTTTGCCAATTCATGGCCAGGCACAGTGGTTCATGCCTATAATTCGAGCATATTGGGAGGCCAAGGCGGGTGGATAACCTGAGGTCAGGAGTTCAAGACCAGCCTGGCCAACATGATGAAACCCTGTTTTTACTAAAAATACAAAAATTAGCTGGGTGTGGTGGGCCCCTGTAGTCCCAGCTACTCGGGAGGCTAAGGCATGAGAATTGCTTGAATGTGAGAGGCGGAGGTTGCAGTGAGCCAAGATCACACCACTGCACCCCAGCCTGGGCGACAGAGACTGTCTCAAAAAAAAAAAAAGAAAAAAGACACCAATGATGTAACAACAACAAAAAAAAGATGCTTGGAAACTACTGAAAAAGTAGAAAGCTTGGTATCTACAGATTCAAATCTGGGCTCCCTGCCCTGCTGTGAAACCCTCTGAGCCTCAGTTTCCCCCATGTCAAGCAGTATAAGACCCTATGGCAGAGAGCTGCAGTGGAGATTAAGGAGACAAGATCGTGGGAAGCACAGGGTAAAGGCTGCGTGCCCCTCCCCCTCCGCCATCCCCCAACCAAACAGAAACCCAGGGTCCTAGGTGGTACCTGTTATCACACAGATGAGAGAAGGAAGTTTGTGTCCATCAAGAGTCAGTTGTTCAAACTCTGTGTTTAAAAAAAGAAACAATTCTAAATGGAATTTCTGATAGAATTTCTTTTTTTTTTTTCTGACAGACTCTTGCTCTGTCACCCAGGCTGGAATGCAATGGCGTGATCTCAGATCACTGCACCCTCTGCCTCCCGGGTTCAAGTAATTCTCGTGCATCAGCCTCCCAAGTAGCTGGGATTACAGGCGCCCACCACCATACCCAGCTAATTTTTGTATTTTTAGTAGAGACAGGTTTTGCCATGTTGGCCTCGAACTCCTGACCTCAGGTGATCTGCCTGCCTTGGCCTCCCAGAGTTCTAGGATTACAGGTGTGAGCCACCATGCCCATTCAGAAAAAAAGTTTCAAATAAACAATAGCCAGAGTCACCTGTTCAGGTGGAGAAAGAGCACTGCTCTGGTGGTGAGGCCACCAGCCTCTGTGAGATACTCTCCTGGAGGGGGCATTTCAGCCTGAGGGCCTGGTCACTGAATGACCCAACTGGGGATTCAGGGCGGCCCACCTCCACCACCCCCGCTGTCCCCAGGCTGCCCCACCCAGTGGCCCGGGACAGCAACACGCTGCAGGCCAGGCAAGCAGCTCACAGCTCAGCGGCCCCCGACAAGCCCGTAGATCCTCACCGCAGCTACACACCTACTTTCTAAAGCTGCCAGCAGATGGAGAAGTCTTCGTCCTCTATGAGAAGAGAATTGAATGTCAGGGGCCTGTTTCTAGACACCCCTCTTCCAGCTCACACGCCCTCCCCTTCTCATTGAGACTGTGGCGGGGTGGGGGCATGCAGGACTGGCAGGGGTGAGGAGAACACAGGTTGGCCAGGTGCCCGTCACACCAAGCCCGTGTTCCAGGGGTCGTGCAGACCTGTCCAGCCTGTGCTGCTGACCAGCAGGGCTGGCCACTCGCGGAGACGCATCACCAGCCCGCTCCCAGCATCCCGCTCCATGAAGGCCGACCGCTCCGTGGCTGGGTCCTCAGGTTCTGAGATGAAAGAGCAGGAAAAAAGCCTGTGAGAGGCCACAGAGCAGGCCCAGGACCCAGGACGGGCATCTCCTGCCATGGCAAGGCCTGCAGGCTCCCAAAGGTTGGGGTGCCCTGCCACATCAGCAGCACCAGGCCACCCTTGCCATCCGAGGCCTGGGCTTGCTTTCTCTAATATTGTTGCTGGGTGCTAAGGTTACAACAGCAAACAAGACTGACTCATTCCTTTTCTCCATGCGACTTACTGTCTTATCATCCCCTGGACTCAAGATGAGGGTGCAGGGACATCCTCCCACACCACCCCAGCTTACCCAGGGGCACACCTCAGGGTGTGTGGACCTGCACAAAGTTCCCCTCCTTAGCCCTGTGAGACACCCCAGGGGACACACAGGTCCACAGATCCTGCCACAGGCCTGGGAACCCACTGGCAGGAGAGTAAGACAGCGCAGGGGTCCACAAACATTTCTTAAAGGGCCAGAGAGTAAATACTTCAGGCTTTGTGGGCCACAGGTTCTCTGTTGCAAAACGCGATTCTGCTGTTGTAGCTCAAAGGCAGCTGTAGACAACTCAGAAGTTAATGAGTGTGTTGTGTCCCAATGAAACTTGATTTACAAAAGCAGGAGACTGGCCTATAGCCTTAGTTTGCCAACCCCTGGATGAGTGGCTTCCCAGGTCTGCAGTGAGAAGGGGAGAGGACAGGGCATTGGCGAGCAGGAGAGAAGGCAGCTGAGGATGGGAGGCCTACCAGGCCCTGAACAGAGGATGCGTGCCACCCAGCTTCATGAAGAGTCGGTGCTGCAGGTCCAGAGGTGTCTCGAAAGAAAGATGCCGGCTTGTCATAGACGGTCACAGCCCTGCAATGAAATCATGGCAGGGCTATTGGGAGGGCTGAAGAAAGGCCTCAGAAATAGAGGACTCAGAGGCTCCAGGAAAAGAAGGACGCTTGGGGAATCCAAGTCTCAGACGATGACAAGAAGAAGCCTTGCAATTACTTGGGAATGCACAGAGAGATGTTCTAGGACCAAAATTGCCTTGGACCCCCTGGCTGGCTGGGAAAGAAACTCTGCCCCCTCCTCTCCCAGCTTCCCCAAATTTTCCCATAATGTTGCCAAGCATTAGTCCAGCGTGGAGGCTACTTTTTGCTCAAACCACTCATTTGGGTCCCACGCCCAATGTAACCCATCCTCAGCAAAACAACCTTTATTTCCTTCTTCCTGGTTTCCAGAAAGTTCCCCTAAAGCCCTAGGAATCACCGAATGAAAGGGGCTTTTTACAAACAGGAAACTTAAGTGGAGTGCCAATACACAACATGAATTGCACCAGGCTGGGTCTAAGATAAAACCAGACTGTGGACAACAGGACAGAGAAGACCCACATGGCTCTGCACTGCCTGGGTCTGTTATTGTGTGGAGGAATGTCTTAGTCTGTTGCTCCTGTGGGTGTAGCTAAAGCACGAACCAGGAGTCTTCATCCTTAGAAAGCAGTTAGACAGACACCTGAGAACCAATCCCAAACTGCAGCCTTCCACAGAACCTTCTGGAACCTTCCCGAATGCAACTCATTACTGCCAGAGGGTCTTTGATGACAGTCTACTCTCCACCACTTGTCTTCAAAGAGAATACCCACATATTCTCTTTCCATGGAAAGGTAAGTTATTAGAGTTTATGCAGTCTGGTATATTAATTGAGAGCTTCAAAGAATGTCACATTTACGATTCAGTCTCACAGACTGGGTTAAAAAGGCAGTGTTGACTATTAAGTTGTAAATTACTATAATGATCATTATTATTATTCAAGCAAGCTGTGAGAAATGAGCATTATCTCACAATATCTGCATTTTAGTGAACCCGAAGGAAGAGTGTATTTGCTGGAATTACAGAAGCCTGAGAACCACAGGGGAATTCTCACTGCAGGGTATTCAGGGTCAAAGGCTGATTCTATTTTGCATGCTCAATCCTTCCTCAATTTATTTTTATTTCTTTCTTTATTTTTTGAGACAGTGTCTCACTCTGTCGCCCAGGCTGGAGGGCCTTGGTGCAATCTCAGCTCACTGCAACCTCGCCTCCCGGGTTCAAGTGATTCTCCTGCCTCAGCCTCTGGAGTAGCTGGGATTTGAGGCACCCACCACAAAGCCCAGCTAATTTTTGTATTTTTAGTAGAGACAGGATTTCATCATGTTGGCCAGGCTGGTCTCGAACTCCTGACCTCAGGTGATCCACCCACCTCAGCCTCCCAAAGTGTTGGGATTACAAATGTGAGCCACCACACCTGGCCGGGCCTAGGTTTTTCAAGAAGGAATTGAACTGAGTGTAGGCCAGGTTGTACTGCTGAAGTGTCTTCTTTGTACTTGGAATGTGCTAGGACGGATAGACTTCAAAGTGCAAAGCGCCTGAAGGATCTCGCATTCATCAATTCTATGCACTGAGCTTCTGTCCCCAGAATACCACTCTCAGAGTAGGAATATGGCAAGGCCAGTTTGATAGGTGGGGCATGGATTGGAGGCTCAGGCCACTGCACCGCACATACAGGTCTTGATGTAAACGGTCTGGTGGAGGTCAAGTTCTGTTTAGCGGGGATAGACTATGTGACAGAGTGAAGAAAGGTAATGGTCTAAACGCAGCAAAAGTTTCATTCCCACTCACGTGACAGTCTGTGGAGCAGGCAGCTCCTCTCCTCATGAACCTGGGACCCAGGTATCCTCCATCTTGTGGCTCTGCTTCTCCAGAGCCTTGTCATTTTTTTCATCTAGCTATGGTGACAAGATCTTTTGGATAAGCCATGAATATTAAACCAAAGGCAAACTCTGAAAATTGATTTGACGTGTGGTCAGCTGCTCATTTAGCACAGTCCGGGGAATGCTGGGGTGATGGGCAAGAAGGTTTTCATGAGGAGGTTGAAGAGATCTAAGTATAGGGGTGCCAGCCTGGGGCACTTCAGAAGGGGCACTGGCCTAGGGGTAGCAGCAGGGCGACCCTGATTTCCCTGGGGCAGGGTGTGGCTCACGACGGGGTGCTGAGAACCCACCAAGAAGGCTGGAACTTTCAGTACTCATTGTTTTATGAGGGCCTGCCTGTGTGCCAGGCTGGAAGACACTGACCAGAGGCCCAGGGCAACTGAAGAGTCTCAGCTTGGTCTCTTGGTGCCTGGGGGGTACACTGTACAAGCGATGATGTAGTTCCAAGGGGCAGGACTCTGACCCACACTCCTGGTGCCAATGTCCGTTTTGCCACTTATGTTAGATTTTGCTTCTTTAAGTGAACTTACTCAGGATAGCTGGGTTCTTGGTCATTCTTCCAGTGGTTTTCAAGGGTGAAAAAAGGAGTTTCAGCAAGACAGCTAACGTCTGGATGAGTGAGCCAGGAAGTGTCTGTAGCCTTCCTCTAGAGAGCACTCTGGGCTGGTGGGCTTGAGGACTCCAGTTTCATGTGCGTCCGTGTGAAGAGACCACCAAACAGGCTTTGTGTGAGCAATAAAGCTGTTTATTTCACATGGGTGCAGGCGGGCTGAGTGAAAAGAGAGTCAGAGAAGGGAGATAGGGGTAGGGTCATTTTATAGGATTTGGGTAGGTAAAGGAAAATTACAGTTAAAGGGGGGTTGTACTCTGGCGGGCAGAGTGGGGGTCACAAGGTACTCAGTGGGGGAGGTTTTGAGCCAGGATGAGCCAGGAGAAGGAATTTCACAAGACAATGTCATCAGTTAAGGCAGGAACCGGCCATCTGGATGTGTACATGCAGGTCACAGGGGATATGATGGCTTAGCTTGAGCTCAGAGGCCTGACACCCAGGGCAGGCTGGCTCAGCCCTTTTGACTTCAGATTTCAGGGAAGGCCAGGGAGCTGGATTGGGTGCCTGGATTTTCTGAGAATTATGTTTCTGAGAGGATTTTGAAACCTAAACAGGAATACCTTACACACAGGTCATCAAGCAGGAACTGGGAAGTTCAGAAGCTGCCCTCCTTGATGCCACCTCCTCCCTTCAGAGGCCAAGGGCTGCCAAGCTGTCTCCCACACATCTCAGTGAAAAATCCCTGGCTGTCCTCCCAGCCTCCTCGCTGTGACCTCGTGAGGTGTGAGAAGGAGGAAGGGGATCTACATTCTGGATGAACCTTCCTTCCTCCTTGCTGAGAAATAGTTTAGGCCCCTGCGCCTGTTGGGCCTCAGACCTTCTCAGAGCCCAGGGCCCACTGTGGCTCCTGCAAGCTGCCTGGGAATTCCACGGAGGCTGACTGGCTGCCTGTCTTATTCCCAGTCTGCTGCAACCCATTTCCTAAGCTGGGGTGGCTGAAAACCACAGAAATTCATCCTCTCACAGTTCTGGAGGCCAGAGTCTGAATGCAGGTGTTGGCAGGGCTGTGCTGCCTTTGAAGGTTCTAGGGAAGAATCCTTCCTGGCCTTTTCCAGTTTTGGGTGGTGGCTGGCAATGTGCGGCATTCCTTGGCTTCAGGTGCATCATTCCAGCTGCACACCGCTGTCTTTTTTTTTTTTTTTTATTGATCATTCTTGGGTGTTTCTCGCAGAGGGGGATTTGGCAGGGTCATAGGACAATAGTGGAGAGAAGGTCAGCAGATAAACAAGTGAACAAAGGTCTCTGGTTTTCCTAGGCAGAGGACCCTGCGGCCTTCCAGTGTTTGTGTCCCTGGGTACTTGAGATTAGGGAGTGGTGATGACTCTTAACGAGCATGCTGCCTTCAAGTATCTGTTTAACAAAGCACATCTTGCACCGCCATTAATCCATTTAACCCTGAGTGGACACAGCATATGTTTCAGAGAGCACAGGGTTGGGGGTAAGGTCATAGATCAACAGCATCCCAAGGCAGAAGAATTTTTCTTAGTACAGAACAAAATGAAAAGTCTCCCATGTCTACTTCTTTCTACACAGACACAGCAACCATCCGATTTCTCAATCTTTTCCCCACCTTTCCCCCTTTTCTATTCCACAAAACTGCCATTGTGATCATGGCCCATTCTCAATGAGCTGTTGGGTACACCTCCCAGACAGGGTGGTGGCCGGGCAGAGGGGCTCCTCACTTCCCAGAAGGGGCGGCCGGGCAGAGGCGCCCCCCACCTCCCGGACGGGGCGGCTGGCCGGCGGGGGCTGACCCCCCCACCTCCCTCCCGGACGGGGTGGCTGCTGGGTGGAGACGCTCCTCACTTCCCAGATGGGGTGGCTGCCGGGCGGAGGGGCTCCTCACTTCTCAGATGGGGCGGCCAGGCAGAGATGCTCCTCACCTCCCAGACGGGGTCGTGGCCGGGCAGAGGCACTCCTCACATCCCAGACGGGGCGGCTGGGCAGAGGCGCTCCCCACATCTCAGACGATGGGCAGCCGGGCAGAGACGCTCCTCACTTCCTAGATGGGATGGCGGCCGGGAAGAGGCGCTCCTCACTTCCCAGACTGGGCAGCCAGGCAGAGGGGCTCCTCACATCCCAGACGATGGGTGGCCAGGCAGAGACGCTCCTCACTTCCCAGACGGGGTGGTGGCCGGGCAGAGGCTGCAATCTTGGCACTTTGGGAGGCCAAGGCTGCTAGGAGGTGGTGGTTGTAGCGAGCCGAGATCACGCCACTGCACTCCGGCCTGGGCACCATTGAGCACTGAGTGAACGAGACTCTGTCTGCAATCCCAGCAACTCGGGAGGCCGAGGCTGGCGGATCACTCGCGGTTAGGAGCTGGAGACCAGCCCGGCCAACACAGCGAAACCCCGTCTCCACCAAAAAAATACGAAAACCAGTCAGGCGTGGCGTTGGGCGCCTGCAATCCCAGGCACTCGGCAGGCTGAGGCAGGGGAATCAGGCAGGGAGGTTGCAGTGAGCTGAGATGGCAGCAGTACAGTCCAGCTTTGGCTCGGCATCAGAGGGAGACCGTGGAAAGAGAGGGAGAGGGAGACCGTGGGGAGAGGGAGAGGGACAGGGAGAGGGAGAGCTATATATATATATATATATATATATATATATATGTATATAGTCACAATATATTTGCTGTCAAAGTATTATTATCAAAACTCTATAGAAAATATACACATCCTTGGGCTGGGCACAGTGGCTAATGTCTGTAATCCTAACACTTTGGGAAGTTGAGGCGTGTGGATCACCTGAGCTCACGAGTTCAAGACCAGCTTGGCCAACATGGCAAACCCCATCTCTACTAAAAATACAAAAATTAGCTGGTGTGGTGGCACGCACCTCTAATGTCAGCTACTCAGGAAGCTGAGGCACAAGAATCGCTCGAACCCGGGAGGCGGAGGTTGCAGTGAGCCTAGATTGTGCCACTGCACTCCAGCCGGTGCGACAGAGTGAGACTCCATGAAAACGCAAAACAAAACAAAATAAAACCAAACAAACAAAAAAACAACAAAAACAAACAGGCACTTCTGATGCAGGCCGCAACATGGATGAACCTTGAAGACATTATCGTCAGTGAAATAAATAAATCCCAAAAGGATAAACATGCCCAGGCTCAGTGGCTCACATCTGTAACCCCAGCATTTTGGGAGGCTGAGACAGGTGGATCCCTTAAGCTCAGGAGTTCGAGACCAGCCTGGCCAATATGGTGAAAGCTCGTCTCTATTAAAAATACAAAAATTAGCTGGGCATGATATCACACGCCTGTAATCCCAGCTACTCGGGAGACTGAGACATAAGAATTGCTTGAGCCCCCGAAGTGGAAGTTGCAGTGAGCCGAGATCATGCCACTGCACTCCAGCCTGGGTGACAGAGAAAGATTCTATCTCTAAAAAAAAAAATTAAACACGGTATGATTCCACTTATCTATCAAGTGTCTAGAGTAGTTAGACTCCTAGAGTTGCAAACTAGAAAGGTGGCCCCCAGGGGTGGGCGAGAGAGAGGAGTGGAGAGCTTGGCGAATGGTTGCAATTTCCATTTTGAAAAATAAAACTGTTCTGGAGATGATGGCGGTGATGGTTGCTAAACAATGTGAACGTACTTAATGTCATTAAACTGTAAACTGAAAAAGAGTGGAAACTGTAAATGTTTATACTGGCCATTCTATATGCACTAATATATATTTATAATTTTAAATATTTATACGTGGTATATTTTCCCATAATAAAAGATGAAAATTAAAGCAGTTGGATCTTTAAAAAGCAAAGAAAGAAGCGAAGAATACACACCAGCTTTCTCCTGATTAGAGGAAGAGCCCCAAAGCTTCTATGGACACTCACTTTTCTCTTCTTCTTGCATGATGATGAGGAAATCCTTAAGAGGTTGGGGAACTTGGGTGACTTTGGCTAATGAGGAGCTCTGTGCCTTGAGCCCCCCAGGGCACAGAACAGTAAATAGTCTGTGCCTCCAGCCCTGCAGTGTGAGGTTTCAGTCCTGTGGGCTCCACAGCCATCACCTGTATCAGGAGGCACATGTCTCAACGTGTCTTCTTGCCAGCCTTGAGGATGGAGTCTGAGCATCCATCGTGCACCACGCAGGGAGGACAGTGGACCTGTTCTCCATGGTCATGGCCCAGCAGAGGGGAGGGGCAGTTCAGTGAGTGTAGGCAAAAGAAAGAGTGATCAGACTGTTACTGTGTCTATGTAGAAAGGAAAGACATAAGAGACTCCATTTTGAAAAAGACCTGTACTTTCAACAATTGCTTTGCTGAGATGTTGTTAATGTGTAGCTTTGCCCCAGCCACTTTGACCCAACCTGAAGCTCACAAAAACATGTGTTGTATGAAATCAAGGTTTAAGGGATCTAGGACTGTGCAGGATGTGCCTTGTTAACAAGATGTTCCCAAGCAGTATACTTGGTAAAAGTCATCGCCAATTCTCTAGTCTCAATAAACCAGGGGCACGATACACTGTGGAAAGCCGCAGGGAGCCCTGCCCTTGAAAGCCGCGTATTGTCCAAGGTTTCTCCCCATGTGATAGTCTGAAAAGTGGCCTCGTGGGAGGGGAAAGACCTGACTGTCCCCGAGCCTGACAGCAGTAAAGGGTCTGTGCTGAGGTGGATTAGTCAAAGAGGAAAGCCTCTTGCAGTTGAGAGAGAGGAAGGCCCCTGTCTCCTGCCTGCCCCTGGGAACTGAATGTCTCGGTATAAAACCCGATTGTACATTTGTTCAATTCTGAGATGGGAGAAAAACTGCCCTATGGTGGGAGGCAAGACATGTTTGCAGCAATACTGCCTTGTTATTCTTTACTCCACTGAGATGTTTGGGTGGAGAGAAACATCAATCTGGCTTATGTACACGTCCAGTCATAGTAACTTCCCTTGAACTTCATTATGATATAGATTCTATTGCTCACATCTTCGTTGCTGACCTTCTCCTTATTATCAACCTGCCCTCCTACTACATTCCTTTTTGCTAAAATAATAAAAATAATAATCAATAAAAACTGAGGGAACTCAGAGGCCGGTGCCGGTGCAGATCCTTGGTATGCTGAGCGCCGGTCCCCTGGGCTCACTGTTGTTTCTCTATACTTTGTCTCTGTGTCTTATTTCTTTCCTCAGTCTCTCATCCCACCTGACTAGAAATACCCACAGGTGTGGAGGGGCAGGTCACCCCTTCAAGTGAGTGCTGAGAAATGGACGGGAGCCTTGTTTGGCTTCCTCCTCCTCAGGACAAACAGGAGAGTGCGGGGGGCAGATGGGAGGAGACCAATGTGCAAACTGTCCACTCAGCAGACTGTGAAGTTTCTGTTCTTGGTTGTGCTGGGGGTCTCAGAAATCTTATTCAAAATTTTGCTTTCCTCCACCACTGGTTGTCCTTTTCATAGACATCTCACCCATGATAGCAGGGAATCAGTCCCTCTAAACTATTCCCTAAGAACAACAAAAAGATTATGAAGGTGATGATGAGGACAAAGAGGATGACGACAGACACCATGGCATCATGAACCCTTACTGAGGGCTTCCTAAAGGCCAGGCTCTGAGCTCTGTGCTCTATGCAGCTTGTTTCATTTCATCTGCATGGTCTCCACGTTATTAGTGCACATTTCATGATGATTTTACAGACTAGAAAAGGAGCAACGCCTTTCCATATAACTCTTACTAGATCATGAAGTCAAAAAGGGTGAAGTCCAATTTGAACCATCCAGTCTAAGTCCAGACACATGGCATTTGGCCAGTCCTCTCCCAAAACCAACCTGCCCTCTCAAATCCTCGTCACTCAGGCGGATGGCCCTGCTCACTGTGCCCTTCCCTTTGCGGGTTCCTTGTAGAACACAGCTAGACCAGTGGGTGCCACAATCACTGTGTCAAGTATAGAAAGGGCAGCTGAGATCACATCGAGGATTCCAGAAAGAATTGGCACAGGATCGTTCGGGGCGCATCTCTCCCTTGCCCCTGTTCCTGGCTTTCCTTACAGCTCTCGACTTCCTCAAAGGAGTCATCAATTCGGAGTTTGGCTTCCATTCCTATTGAGGAAGCTGGAAAGCGTTTCAAAAATGCACCTCCGATGTGCCTGTGGTTAAGACCTCTGAGCTCTGCTTAAAACTTTTGGAAGCTGGGAGCGGTGGCTCATGCCTGTAATCCCAGCCCTTTGGGAGGCTGAGGCAGGCGAATCACAAGGTCAGGAATTCGAGACCAGCCTGGCCAACATGGTGAAACCACGTCTCTACTCAAAATAGAAAAAAATGAGCCAGGCGTAGTGGCGGGTTCCTGTCATCTCAGCTACTTGGCAGGCTGAGGCAGGAGAATAGCTTGAACCTGGGATGCAGAGGTTGCAGTGAGCAGAGATCACTCCATTGCACTCCAGCCTGGGCAACGGAATGAGACTCCATCTCAAAACAACAAAAACAAAAACAAAAACAAAAAAAACCCACAACTTTTTGAGAGTTGGAAGACCAGGAAGTATAGTACCCGGGACTTTGAGTCTGGCCATGAATTTTGAATACCACCCTTTCTACTTCTCTGTATGGCAAGGGGTGAGACGTCCATCCTCTGAGACTCAGCACTCTCATCTGACTTGATTTCCAGTTGATCCGATGGAAGTGAGTGATGATTAAGCCGATCGTGGGCGCCCGCTGTGTGATCTCTAGGTGACGGATGCATAAAGTAAAGGCAAAGTGAATTTTAGATACATTCCTTAAGATTTTCAGCTTCAACTCCACACAATTCAACGGAAATATCCCCTGACCTGAAGTTCTGCTTTCCCTGCATTCCAGACAGGACATTTTGTTTTGTCCTTCTCTCAGTAAGTACTGAGTACTGTGAGAGGAACAAGGGAGTCTCTTTTGCTTCTGATTCCCCAGAGCCTATATCTTGCTTGGCACATAGGAGACAGCAAAAGTCAAAATCTATGTTAATGATTGAATTGACACTTCCTTGCTTCACCAAAATTGGCTGTCATCAGCGTGACTTTGACTTACTTGATTCTTTTTGTTTTTTGTGTTTTGAGACGGAGTTTTGCTCTCGTTGCCCAGGCTGGCGTGCAGTGGTGTGATTTCGGCTCACTGTAGTCTCTGCCTCCCAGGTTCAAGCCATTCTCCTGCCCCAGCCTCCCGAGTAGCTGGGACTACAGGCGCGCGCCGCCATACCGGGCAAAGTTTTTGTATTTTTAGTATAGGCGGGTTTTCACCATGTTGGCCAGGATGGTCTTGATCTCCTGACCCCGTGATCCGCCCTCCTCGGCCTCCCAAAGTGCTGGGATTACAGGCGTGAGCCACCACATCCGGCCAAACTTTCTGATGAAAACTCTAAGTCCACCTAAGCTAAGGACAGGAGTTAGAGCTTCCATGAATTTTAAAACAAGACCCACCGATTTGAGTAAGCAATTACTGTCTCAAAGGAGAAAAGTCCGAAAACAGAATGATGAAATCACTAGGACCTAACTGGCATGTGGAACTATTTTCTGCTTATGAACTATCAACCTTCATTTCATTTCCAGATGGCATGGCCTCAGCTGTTACACAGTGTTTACAAATGTTCTAAATCAAGGGAATTTGTATCAACCTAGTAGAATAAATAAAATATTTGAGTTCTTAATTTCCTTTAATTAGGATAACCTTTTTCTTAAAGTGAAGACAGTGGTTTTATTATATCTTTTTCTTCAGAAAAGATAGGCTGTATTTTCTAGCAATTACAAATTTGTTATATATGATGATCTGGTTCTTGGAACGTTCTCGAAGCTAGTGTCTCTAAGGCAGGTGTGTACAGCAAGAGGAGAATAACACAGCAATCGATGTTGAAAGCATTATAAGGCAATTGAGCTTGTCAGAACTAGAAAATATTGCTGAGTGTGGATTGCTCTGAAACCTGCAAACATTACTTGTGAATTCCTTCTATCCAAAATGCAGACACAATGCTGGGTATTGGTTTACTTGTTTCAGATTTTTCAACCCTCTTTTCCAGGCAAAAGAGGGTTGTATCCAAATGATACAGACCCACAGAGTCTAATAGATGTCTCTATATTCCTCCTCCTTAAACTCTCAGAGGATCCAGAACTGCAGCGGGTCGTCGCTGGGCTGTTCCTGTCCATGTGCCCGGTCACGGTGCTGGGGAACCTGCTCATCATCCTGGCCGTCAGCGCTGACTCCCACCTCCACACCCCCATGTACTTGTTCCTCTCCAACCTGTCCTTGCCTGACATCGGTTTCACCTCCACCACGGTCCCCAAGATGATTGTGGACATCCAGTCTCACAGCAGAGTCATCTCCTATGCAGGCTGCCTGACTCAGATGTCTCTCTTTGCCATTTTTGGAGGTATGGAAGAGAGACATGCTCCTGAGTGTGATGGCCTATGACCGGTTTGTAGCCATCTGTCACCCTCTGTATCGTTCAGCCATCTTTAACCCGTGTTTCTGTGGCTTCCTAGATTTGTTGTCTTTTTTTTTTTTTTTTCTCAGTCTTTCAGACTGCCAGCTGCACAACTTGATTGCCTTACAAATGACCTGCTTCAAGGATGTGGAAATTCCTAATTTCTTCTGGGAACCTTCTCAACTCTCCCATCTTGCATGTTGTGACACCTTCACCAGGAACAGCAACATGTATTTCCCTGAGGCCATATTTGGTTTTCTTCCCATCTCGGGGACCCTTTTCTCTTACTGTAAAATTGTTTCCTCCATTCTGAGGGTTTCATCATCAGGTGGGAAGTATAAACCTTCTCCACCTGTGGGTCTCACCTGTCAGTTGTTTGCTGATTTTATGGAACAGGCATTGGAGGGTACCTCGGTTCAGATGTGTCATCTTCCCCGAGAAAGGGTGCAGTGGCCTCAGTGATGTACATGGTGGTCACCCCCATGCTGAACCCCTTCATCTACAGCCTGAGAAACAGGGATATGAAAAGTGTCCTGCGGCGGCCGCACGGCAGCACAGTCTAATCTCAACATCTTCTTATCTGTTCCATTCCTTTTATAGGGTGGTTTAAAAAAGGCGGCAAGGTCAAATAAGAATGATATCACAGGGTGAACACCCACTGTGACATTATGAGTAATACCTCCCTAGGATATAAAAAATACTGTCACAGAGTACACACACGGGGTACACCCACGGTGATATTAGAAGCGCTATCTCCCTTAAATATTATGAAAAATATTACAGGTTGTGCACACTGTGTGATATGAGGAGTCATATTTACCCTGGATATCACGACTCATATCAAGGGTGTACACACACCGGGTACACGCACTGTGATATCAGGAGTTGCATCTCCCCAGGATATTACGAATAATATCACAGGGTATACACTACGTGTGAACATCCACTGTGATATTTGAAGTCATACCTCTCTATGAGATTACAAATAATATCAAAGTGTGTACACCCCTGTGACATATTAGGAGTAACATCCTTCTAGGGTATTGCAGATAACATCACAAGGTGCACACCTTCTGTGACCTTTTGCGCACACTTTGTGCCATTCAAGGAAACATCTCCCTAGGATATTAAGAATAATGACACAGGCGGTTGACACACATGGTGTACATCTCCTGTGCCATCAGCAGTAATATTCCTCTAGGATATTATGAATAATATCACAGCAGGTGTACACATATGGTGTTCAACCCATGTGACATTAGGAGGAACATGCCCCTAGGATATTGGGAATAGTATCACAGGCATTGAATACGCATGATATACACCCCCGGTGACACTGAAAGTAACATCCCCCTAGGATATTACGAATAATATCACAGGGAGTACACCCCGTGTGACATTAGGAGTAACATCCCCCGAGGATATAACGAATAATATCAGGGGGCGTACATACATTGTGACCTCAGTGGTAACATCTCTTTAGGATATTACCAATAATATTACAGGGTGTCCACTGACCGTGATATTAGGAGTCCCATTTTCCTAGGATATTATGGATAATATCACTGGAGGTGTTCACACACAATGTGTACACCATGTGTGTACACCCAATGTGATATTTGAAGTCATATGTCCCTAGGATCTTACGAATATTATCAAAGGGTGTGCACCCCATGTGACATTAAAAGTAACATCCTTTTTGGATATTCCGAATGCTATCACAGGGTGTGATATTAGGAGTGTGATATTAGGAGTAACCTCTTCCTAGGATAACCCATGTGATATTAGGAATAACCCCTTCCTAGGATATTACGAATAATATCACAGAGTGTACACCCCTTTGACTTTAAAAGTAACACCCCCCTAGAATATTACAATAATATAACAGGGTGTACAACCCCTGTGACATTACGAGTAACATCTCCCTAGGATATTTCGAATGATGTCACTGGGGGCACACCATCTGTGATATTACCAGCAACATCTTTCTAGGAGATTACGAATGATATCACAGGGTGCACACTCACTGTGATATTAGAAGGAATATCTCCCTAGGATATAAGCTATCACATCACAGAGTGTACACACATGGTGTACACCCACTGTGTTATTAGAAGCAATATCTCCCTATGATATTATGAAAAATATCACAGGGTGTACCCTCTGTGGGATACTAGAAGTAATGTTTACAATGGATATTACAAATAATATCACAGGATGTACACACATGGGGTACACCCACTGTGATATTAGGAGTTATATCTCCCTAAGATATTACAAATAATATCCCAGTGGGTGTAGCCCATGTGTGTACACCCACTGTGATCATTAAAGTAATATCTCTCTATAAGATTACAAATAATATCGAAGGCTGTACACCCACTGTGACATTAGGAGTAACATCCCCCTACAATATTGGGAGCAATATCACACGGTGTACACCCCTGTAACGTTAGGGGTAACATCCCCCCAGAATATGACTAATAATATCACAAGGTGTACACGCATTGTGACATTAGTAGTAGTATCCAGCTAGCATATTTTCAATAATATCACAGAAGGAACACACCTGTGACATTAAGAGTGCCATCGCCCTAGAATAGTAAGAATACTATCACAGGGTGTACAACCCGTGATATTAGGAGAATCATCTCATCAGAATATTACAAATAATGTCACAGGGTGTTACCTTCTGTGACATTAGGAATATAGACCCCTGGGAAATTATGAATACTATCACAGGGTGTACACCCCTGTGACATTAGGAGTAACATCCTTCTAGAATATCATGAATAATATCACAATGTGTACACCCCCTGTGTCATTAACAATACAATTGCCCTAGGATATTATGAAATAGAACACAGGGAGTACAGGCCATATGACATTAGAAGTCATATCCCCCGAGGATATAACGAATAATATCAGAGAAAGTACATGCATTGGGAGATCAGTAGTCACATCTCTTTAGGATAATACGAACAATATCAAAGGCTGTACACGCATTGTGAAATTAGTAGTGAACTCCTGCTGGGATATTACGAATTTTATGACAGGGTCTACACGCCCTGTGACGTTAGTAGTCACGTTTTCCTAGAATATGACGAAGAATATTAAAGTGTGTACAGGACCTGTGATTTACGAGTAACATTTCTATAGAAGATTACACGTAATATCACTGTGTGTACACCCCGTGTGACGTTAGGAGTCACATCCCACAAAACTATAACGAAAAATTTCACAAGGTGTGCAACATCTGTGACATAAAAAGCAACATTTCCCTAGAATATGACGATAGTATCACAGAGTGTACACCCTCGGTGATATGAGGAGTGATAACTTATAAGGGTAATACGAGTAATTTGACAAGGTGTACGAACCCTGTGACATAAGGAGTGACATCCCTCCAGGATATTCCGAATCATACCAAAGGGAAAATACTCCGTGTGACAATAAAATCAACCTCCCCTTAGGAGATTAATAATAATAGCACAAGCTGTACACACATTGTGACATTATTATTAACGTCCCGCTAGGGTATTGCGAATAATATCAGAGCGTGTAGAGACTTGTGACATCAGGATTCACATTTCGCTACAATATCACGAATAATATCACAGGGTGTATACCCCCTGGAACTTAAACAGCGACACCTTCCTAGAATATGGAAAATAATGTCCCAGGGTGTTAACCAAGTGTGGCAGTAGAGAAAAAATACTAGGAGAAAGGGAGTAATATCACCCTCTCTCCCCCGCTGGATATTAAGAGCCACATCGCAGTGGGGAGAGGGCGCCCGCCGCGATGCAGGAAGTAATATCACCCGCCTCTCCCCCCCGGATATTACGATACAAATCGCAGGGCAGCGCCGCGCCCCCCGCGATGTGGGGAGTAAGAGCCAGCCCCTCTTGCCCCCCTGGCTCTTAGGACCCCCATCGCAGGGGGGCGAGGTGCCCCCCGCGATGCAGGGAGTAAGAACCAGCCACTCTTGCCCCCTGGCTCCTAGGACCCCCATCGCAGGGGGGCGAGGCACCCCCCCTGCAATGCGGGGAGTAAGAGCCAGCCCTTCTTGCCCCCCTGGCTCTTAGGACCCCCCATCACAGGGGGGCGAGGTGCCCCCCGCCATGCAGGCAGTAAGAGCTAGCCCCTCTTGCCCCCCTGGCTCTTAGGACCCCCATCGGAGGGGGGCGAGGCACCCCCCGCAATGCGGGCAGTAAGAGCCAGCCCAGCATTCACCTTCTTCTGCTTTTCTTCCATGTGAGGACACCATTTCATGCTCTCTTGCCCTTCTGCCTCCCAACATGTAAGGACACAGTAAGAAGGCCCACACCAGACACCAGCACCTTGATCTTCGACTTCCCAGCTTCCAGGGCTATGAGAGAGTAACTTTCTGTTATCAATTACCCAGTTCGGATATTCTCTTATAACAGCAATAATGGACTAAGACACTCTGTAATCACCAAATCATTGCTAATAAAAGGCTACTTTGTTTAAGGGATGCATGTTAAACCCTGAGAAGAGCATAAGAGGGGCACATTGCTGAAAAGAAAACTGAAGTCTGCTTACTAGATGTACCTGCTCCCGAATTCTCCTGGACATGCTCTTGGGCATTGGTTCCCATTGGCTGCCTTCTTCCTCAGGCCCCTGGCCCAGCTGCCCTTGTCTGGGACTCCTCCCTTTTGCATGAGAATTTCCCGCCTTTCCTTCTGTTTCTCCATCAGTCCCTACTTCTGATCCCAGTCACAGTGAGGTATCCTCCAGATTGGCAAATTATATGCTAATCTCTGCAGAGATGCACCTTGCTTCTCATAAAGGCAGACTTTTACCTGATTAAATGGTGAATTTAACAGCTCAGTCAGCAGCATCTGTGTTTGGGTTACTCATTCATCTCCGGGCCTCCCTAGAATGGCCACGTAGTTGTCTCTGCTTCTGTCTATTGAACTAGCTTTCCTTATATTAAACCATCCTTGTATGCCTGCAATGAATCCAGCTTGGTTATAGTGTATATGTATTTTGATTCCCTGTTGAATTCTGTTGACTAACATTTATAAATTTTGCATGTCCTTTCAGAATTAAAATTTGAAAGATGTTCTTGGAAGATGGTAGCTTGAGTAAATAGTACCTGTCCTGCTGACTTTCACTCCAACCCATTTCAGCCTCTGCTCTGCAGCACAGTGGGCAGAGAAGTCGTAAGGTTGTGGATAAGGTTTTAGGCTTCACTTGAAACTCTGGGTGGGATAGAACTTGGGTAACAGCATTGGAGACCATGGTCTGGGAGAAGATTGGAATGTGATGGGTCTGAAGAAAAACTTGGACCACAAAGAGCCACAGAACAGAGTGGAGATCAGTGTCTGTCCTCTTCCCATTATACTTATCAAAATCCAAAAAATGTACAACACGGAATGTTAACTCCAATGTGGACAATGGACTTGGGGTGATTATGATGTGTCCACATGGGCTCATCTATTGTAAGCAATGTACTGCTCTGGTGTGGCATGTTGATAGTAGGTGTGGCACGCTGATAGTAGGAGAGGCTGTGCATGTGTGGGGTCAGGTGGTTATGGGAGCTCTTTGCACTTTCTGCTTAATTTTGCTGTGAAGCAGAAATTGTTCCAAAAAATAAAGCCTACTGAAAAACGGTTGCAAATGAATTGAAGGTGATCATTAAGATTCAAATTAATGGCCTCAAAGATTAAGTAGAAGAAAAATCTTGAATTGACAGGAATACAAAGAAATTGAAAACATGAGAGAAAAGATTTGAAAACAGACCCGGGACATCAGGTGCAAATAACATAGGAGTTTCAGGGGGAGGAAAAGAGGCAGATGGAGGAGAGGCCGTGATTAAGCACAAAAAAAGAAAATTTCCTGAAACAAAGGAAAAGCTGAATCTGCCTGTTAAAAGGGCTAACCGAGTTTTGGGTAGAATTGATGGTGAAAATGAACCTTTAGGAATATTCTGGTAAACATGTATGAGTTGCTAGACATGAAGAACAAGAATATAGCAATATGTCACCAGTGTACTCACCTAAGAATACAGCAACATTTCAACAGTGTACTCACCCTAGAATACAGCAATACATCACCAGTGTACTCACCTCTGAATACAGCTACATGTCACCAGTGTACTTGTCCAAGAATACAGGAATATACCACCCACGTACTTGCCTAAGAATGCAGCAACATGTCAACAATGTACTTGCCTAAGAACATAGCAATATGTCACCAGTGTACACGCCCAAGAATACAGCAATATGTCACCAGCGTATTCACGCAAGAATACAGCAACATGTCACCAGTGTACACGCCCAAGAATACAGCAACGTGTCACCAGCGTACTCACCCAAGCATACAGCAACATGTCACCAGTGTACTCACCCAAGAATACAGCATCATGTCACCAGTGTACTAGCCCAAGAATACAGTAACATGTCACCAGCGTACTCACCCAAGCATACAGCAACACGTCACCAGTGTACACGCCCAAGAATACAGCAACACGTCACCAGTGTACTCACCCAAGAATACAGCAACGTGTCACCAGCGTACTCACCCAAGCATACAGCAACGTGTCACCAGCGCACTCACCCAAGCATACAGCAACATGTCACCAGCGTACTAGCCCAAGAATACAGTAACATGTCACCAGTGTACTAGCCCAAGAATACAGTAACATGTCACCAGCGTACTCACCCAAGAATACAGCATCATGTCACCAGTGTACTAGCCCAAGAATACAGTAACATGTCACCAGTGTACTAGCCCAAGAATACAGTAACATGTCACCAGTGTACTAGCCCAAGAATACAGTAACATGTCACCAGCGTACTCACCCAAGCATACAGCAACACGTCACCAGTGTACACGCCCAAGAATACAGCAACACGTCACCAGTGTACTCACCCAAGAATACAGCAACGTGTCACCAGCGTACTCACCCAAGCATACAGCAACATGTCACCAGCGTACTCACCCAAGGATACAGCAACATGTCACCAGTGTACTCACCCAAGAATACAGCATCATGTCACCAGTGTACTAGCCCAAGAATACAGTAACATGTCACCAGTGTACTCACCCAAAAAGGCCAGTACTGTGACTACCTAAGCTTCCCCCAGCATGGCCACACTATGAGACCTGGGGCAGCCGAGACCCGGGAACTGCTCCAGGGCACCAGGACCCATCTGTCTGTGTTCACTCACCTTCCTCCGGTGCTCGCATGGGGCTGCCACTGACTACGAACTGCTGCAGCTCCTTGGTGATCTGGCCCTGGTCATGGGACAGGAACTGTAGGGTCAGGACCATAAGGAGCTTCACCACCTGTAGAATGGGAACAGAGGCTCATGATGAGTGGCAACCTATTTGATAATTTAAACCAATCTATTTGTTGAATGAGTGGAGAAACAAGGTGAGGTTTGAGTCCACAGTGGTCAAGAGCATGGGGGCTTCAGAAAAGGGCAGGACCAAGTTCAAATCCCTACACTTCGAATTTCTACTTCATGCCATGCAAAATTACTTTACCCCACCTAACCTCAATTTCCTTCTGTGTGAAATCAGAACAATCAACTTTCCCTCCTCATTTTCTTTTTTTTTTTTTTGGAGATGGAGTCTTGCTCTGTCGCCCAGGCTGGAGTGCAGTAGCGCAATCTCGGCTCACTGCAAGCTCCACCTCCCGGGTTGACGCCATTCTCCTGCCTCAGCCTCCCAAGTAGCTGGGACTATAGGCACCCACCACCATGCCTGGCTAATTTTTTTGTATTTTTAGTAGAGACGGGGTTTCACCATGTTGGCCAGGATGGTCTCGATCTCCTGACCTCATGATCCCCCCACCTCAGCCTCCCAAAGTGCTGGGATTACAGGCGTGAGCCACTGCACCCGGCCCCCTCCTCATTCAGTTTCTGTCAAGATTTCATGAGATAATACCTAGAAAACATCCAACCTGTTTACGTGGAAGATCATTTTTGTCATAATTAGTAGTGGGATCAATTTCACTGTTATTGTATATACAGCTCTGTGCCTCAAACCTGCAAAAAAAAAAGAAAATGTTAACTCTAAAAAGTGCTAGTGGTTTATAATGCTTATATTATTAATTATAGCCCTATTTAATCGCACAGACCTTGTACATGGCAGGTGCTCAATAAACACTTGCGGAATCAATGAATGTGGGCTCCAGAGCCACACTGTGTAGATTCTGTTCTGCCTCCACCACTTATTAGCTGTGCCATCTGGGCAAGTTCATTCACCTCTTTATGTCTCTGTTTCCTTTTCTGTAAAATATATCTAATACGAATCCCTAGCTTATTAAGTTGTTGCAAGGGGTGAATGATTTGGCATACAGTAGGGGCTTGTTAAACATTAGCTGTGATGATCTCCTTCCAAATCTTCATTTTCAGAGCCACAACGAGGCCACAGTGCCACCTGGAGTGTAAGCACACAAGAACACCAACTATGTTCTCTTTCCACCATGGGTCCAAGGCTGGGTAGTGAAGGCCTGGAGGTTTCTCCTGCCTCTACCTTCCCAGTGCCCTCATGGAGACTTTTGTATTTTCCTCTTTACATCCCCACAGATAGGGTCCAGGTTGCCCGACACAGCTGGGCAATCCACAAGGCAGTGACCCCCTGTGCCAGCCCTGTGAGGTAGCTGGAGGATCATTGTTCCTTCCTTCTCAGGCTCTGGGCAGATGCCAGGGCTGGGGTGAACCACGCCCTCAAGTTTCTTGCTTTGGAAAGTCACATTTTCCCTTGGGAAGGAGGGTAAAGGTCAGAGGAGCCAGAGACCTGTGACCTGCTTGTGCCATGAGCCCTAACTATAAGGACCTGAACACTCTATATTAAAAGTCCAAAGCTTGGGGGCTCCACCGAGCTTCTCACCTCACGGCCTCTGCTAGGGAGGATGAATGCTTTGTCCTCCCAGAGCTTTGCGAGCTTGTAGCACACAGTCTCCCCAGCACAACATCTCTTGGAAACCTCAGACTTTGTCTTAAACATTCATGCAAATTTTGCATCTTATTTCCCATTATGTCAGCGTGTTTTAGAAAAAAACCCTCAATTTTCCTGAATATGCAAGAGAATTTGACATTGTAGAACATTGTGCCTTTTAAAAAAATTGCGTTATTTAAAAATTTTCCCCACTCCCCCTTCTGCCCCCCAAGACTGCCATATCCTTTTTGAACAAATATTAGGAAATGCTTATTATGTGCCAGATATGATTCATGGTCTTGGGGATATAGCAGAAAACAAATACCTGGGTATGAAATAATCTGTACAACAAACCCCCATGATGTGAGTTTACCAATATAACAAACCTGCACCTGTGTCCCTGAACTTAAAAGTTAAAAAAAAAAAAAAAAAAGCAGTGGTTTGGGGTCTGGCCCACACTCTAATCCCCCGGAGACCTTTAAGCCACAATGTTGCCCAGGCCCCACTCCAGTGATTCTCATTTTACTGGTCGGTGGCAACTTGGGTTTGGGAAATTCTAAATGCCATCCCCCCAGGTGATTTTACATGTAGCAGGCGTGAGAACAATTGATTCAGGGTAAAGAATGCATTCACTGTAGCTGGTTTCCATGCATACTGATGGGATTTGCCACATAGGGGCTTGAAAAATAGCTCTTCCTTGTTAAAAATCAACGGACACCTCCAAGATGTACTTAGCTGTTTGGATAAATTGCTGCAGAAAAAAAAGTCTTCTCAGCAGATGTATCTTTAAGTCACTTGATTTCAGAGTAAGAGGTTGTTTCAGTCACAGTACTTATAGTCAGTGTTGAAAATTATGAACAGCCTACAAATACCAAAAAGGAATGAAAGCATTTACAGACATATAGGATACATTCTGTTTTAAAATTGCTCCTCTGTTGTTGGGCTCTGATTTCCTAAAGTCATCTATCAGCCATTTCCCCCAAATTATTCCATGTCCTTCCAAGAAGCTTCTGCAATTTCTCGAGGTGATTGATTATTCCCAATGGTAAACAGCACCATATGGGCCCAAATCTAAAAGGAATTCTGCCTCTATTGCAGAAGAGTTACTCTCCAGAAACTTGCAGGCCTCGGAAAGCTGTATGAGCAGTGCAGTCTATGCAGGAGTAAGGGCTGCAGAGCCAGGCAGAGCTGATCCTGAGTACCAGCCCAGCTGCTTAGCAGCTGTGGGACTTTGGGCAAGGTTCTTGACTTGGAGCAGTAATATAAACCTCTTCTGCAAGAAAGGGTAGAATAATACTGATTACAGAAACAGCAGCAATTCTTCATTACTCTCTGTATCTATGCTCTTTATTGTGTGCTCTTACAGCTCCTCCCATCAAGAGGCCGAATGTGTTTCCCAAACTTTGCATCTGGCTGGCACTATTTTCTCTGGCTATAGAAAACTGTTGTATTAGTTTGTTTTCACACTGCTGATAAAGACATTCCTGAACATGCGAACAAAAAGAGGTTTAATTGGACTTACAGTTCCACATGGCTGGGGAGGCCTCGGAATCATGACGGGAGGCAAAAGGCACTTCTTTCGTGGTGGCGGCAAGAGAAAAATGAGGAGGAAGCAAAAGGGGAAACCCCTGATAAACCCATCAGATCTCGTGAGACTTATTCACTAACATGAGAGTAGCATGAGAAAGACCCGCCCACATGATTCAATTACCCCCTTCCCCCGGTCCCTCCCACAACACACGGGAATTCTGGGAGATACAATTCAAGTTGAGATTTGGCTGGGGACACAGCCAGACCATATCAACTGCGAATATGACAGCTTTTGTGCTAGTTTTGGGCCTAGGCTCAAAAGGTCTTAAATGCTTCTGTGTTTCTCAGAACCTTGCTATCTTTATGAGATCAAGCTATCAGAACCTTGCTATCTTTATGAGATTAGCCAGCTGGAGGATGACATACCGTGGTAGGGAGAAGGAAGGTGCCACTGTTGATAGCCATCTCATCCCCAGAAGCAGAGCCACCTAGTCAACCAGCAGCTGGCCATACATACATGAAGCAGTCCAGCTGTGACAAGAATAGCTCAGTTGAGTTCAGCGTAAATGGCTGATGAACTCAATCATGAGCTATTAAGTTTTCGGTGATTTGTTATGCAATAGCTAACTAATACATGCACCCAGGGCAGATAGGGTGCCAGGATTCAATGAAAGGTTGATTCCTAGTTACCTGCAAGAAGAAAGCACTTTATAGGTACTAATTCTCCCCCCTTATTTAAAGTTGGATCTTTTGTAAGATAATGTTCCCTCATACAGAAATGCATGTACACATGTATATATGTGATTGGTGCTTTTACTCACACAGCCCCCCAACCACGGGAAGAAACAGACAATCACAGCTTGATCATTAGGGCTAAGGCCAAATAGCAAGATAAGTCTGCCTCTAGTCTATCTCCTCCATATCTAAATGTTGGAGGTCAAGGCTGTGGACAGATCTGAAGATGTGTTCTCTCCTTTTAGGGCCCCATTATTGATGGGCAGCAGTCCTCTACCCGTGGATATTTTCTTTTGCTTTCCCCTATGCTCTCTAGGATCACCATCTCGTCCACCCTTCGACCGGAGGAGAGATGTTTGTAGCAAGAGGCTGTTCCCTCACCTCTGGCTGAAAAGGGACATTCAGACCCTCCACTTCCTGACATAAGGGAGGTTAGACCTCAGAGCTGCACTTTAGTGTGGCAGCTATTGATCATGTGTGGCTATTGAACAACAGGAATACAGCTGGTCTGAACTGAAATGTGCTGAAAAGGTAAAATACAGAGTGAGCTTCAAAGATTTAGTACCCCAAAATATATACTTCCTTACCAATCGTATATTGACCATAGAGGAAAAGGGTTACATACTGGGTTAAATTATTACAATCAACTTCACCTGTTTCTTAGTACATTTTAAAACGTGGCTACTAGAAAATTTAAGATTCACACATGGCTCACATTTTAATTCTTAGAGGCTTGAATCCTTTTTGAAATTTCAGGCTGTCTGTTCAAAGGACCAAAAGCCAGAAAGGCCATAAAATATAAAAATTCAAAATGATTGTCTTTATTTTCTTCTTTCCATTGGTGAATAACATATATTTATTATTTATAAATGAACATAACCGCAGTCACAAGATGAAATGTAAATATCCTCTAGGTGGGGCCGGACAGCGCAGGCAGGAAGCCCCGCTCCAAAAGATCGCGGCCAGCACCTGTCCTTGCTGTCTCATTCGGCCCATTGTCTGATTACAGCTCCTGTCACTCAGGGCCTGAGGGGGCGGGGCGTGAGGCCCTATCCAATCAGAGGAGTAGGGGCGGGGACTGTCCAATCAGGCACATGTCTGGAGAGGAGAGGACGGCTTCCGGGATCTAGCGGGGCCTTTGTCCCGACAGAGCTCCACTTCCTGTCCCCGCGGCTCTGTGTCCCCTGCTAGCCGTAGGCCGTGTGACCCGCAGGCACCGGGAGATCCAGAAGTGAAACGCCAGGCTCTCTGGAGGCCAGGAGATGGTGAGTGTAGGGGCCAGGCCTCCTGAGAGACAGGGAGGGGCGGACTGGAACCCGCGGTACCGGCTCGGGAGGAACCGGGCTGCCCGGGTGGGTTCCGGGCTCCGCGGACCCGAGGCCCCTCCAGCTGCACCATGGCGGCCGGGCCCCGCGCGCCCCGGCGCATCCCTGCAGAGCGGCTTTGGCCCAAGCCCAGAGCCATGTCCCCCCGGCAGCTCTTCGCCCGCAGACCCTCGTCTCCCCGAGTCAGGAAGGGAGAATCCCGACTCCGTGGGTGGTTTGTGCATAAGAGGATGATCTGTAGCCCTTGGGGGCCCCAGTCCCTCCTTTCTCTCGAGGGAGTCCTTGCAAAAATGTGAAAGAGTTTTATTTGAGCAAAGAGCGATTCATGAATGGCAGAGGACCCAACCATGTTTTTTGGGTTTGGAGGTCCCACCAGCCGGCCTTGAAGGAAAGGCTTGTATCAGGTGCATGAGGAAGCAAACCACATTCATTCATTAGTTCGGTACAGTTACGTCATCTCCTGATTTGAGCTATCTAGGCTGAAATTTTCTGGTCCTGTAATCAGAAGTTAATTAGAGGTTTGTGGTTGACGAAGCCTGAATTTTGTTTCTGCAAGATAGTCATTTGCAAGAAACGCATCTGAGTTAGATTTTTTTTTTTTTAACCTAAGAACCCAGGGCACTAGAGCCACCTCAGTCGGATTGCCTGCTATTTAATTATTATTATTTTTGAGATGGAGTCTCGCTCTGTCGCCCAGGCTGGAGTGCAGTGGCGCGATCTCGGCTCACTGCAACCTCTGCCTCCCGGGTTCAAGCAATTCTCCTGCCTCAGCCTCCCGACTAGCTGAGATTACAGTCCTGCACCACCACACCCGGCTAATTTTTGTATTTTTAGTAGAGACGGGGTTTCACCATGTTGGCCAGGCTGGTCTTGAACTCCTGACCTCATGTGATCCGCCTGCCTTGGCCTCCCAAAGTGCTGGGATTACAGTCGTGAGCCACCGCGCCCAGCCTGGACGGCACTTTTTAAGAGATTTGTTTTCTGTTTGTAGTCATTCCACATGACAGGAAAGCAGAGAATCATCCCCTGACGCTATTGTAAAAAGTCTTTGTGCCTCTCCTCCTTTTTATTTTCCCTAGGCACAGACACCTTACCAGAATGTCTTTGGTTTGAGGTTCCACTTTGGAAACTTGACAGGGTGATTTGCTCTCAGCCACCCTCTGGACTTTTTCCTCAGTTTCAGTATTGTCCAGGGATAACACAGGATGCCCACCATGGCCATGTCTGCTGGAGCATCTAGTGAATTTCAGGCCCTGGGTTATTTCTCAGAGGACAGCCCGAGGTATGAAGTGTGGCCTCTCCAGGGAGCAGCTGGATGCCCTGGGCTGAGAGAAATCTCCTGGTCTACTCTTCCTCTAAAGAGGTAACCACTTAGGACATTAAGATTGTCTTCACCCAACCCAACTTTCAATCCTTGGAGACACATGGCTGATCAGCCAATCACATGCCACTGTCAGAGGGAAAAGACCGAAATCATTTCTGCCCTTTGGACTCTCAGATTTGTGAAGGGAGACAGAATGTTTCAAAGAGCAAGAAAAACTCAACCCCATGAGATGGTGCAAAACCTGTAAAGCAAAATTCACCTGGGACACTCAGCGGGGCACAGTGCAGTGTATCATCGGGGGTGGCCGGTGTGCACTTCCGTGAACAGGATGGAGGTGGGAGAATCTCCCAAGGAACAGAATAGCCTGACTTGACACAAGTCATTAGCTGTGTCTGTGTTCCAGTCGGCACTGCCACTCTCTGTGTCTCCTTGAAATAATTTATTCACTTACTGCAACGTTGGATTTTTAATTATAAATTTACATTTTATCAGTAGAGCTTGAAAGGTAAGAAAATACTTACAAAGGACATGAAATAGGTCAATTTCAGGAAAAAAGTTAAATATCTAGTCATACATACCTTTTTCTTCTCCAGAGTGATTAAGGGTAGAAAGTTACTTAGGTCTGTTCTTTTGTGGAAGATGATTTCCAACAGAATTCCAGGGCTTAGCTTTGGGAATGCTACCAGGGAACATAAAATGCTTCTTGGATGGCTGTGGAGAATGTTTACATTTTCTACAAAAAAATTATGGTAGATTACTTGGTAAATTACATAGATTCATCAGAACATGAGCTCTTTTTGCAGGATGAATTTGTTGTCGTGAATATCTCTGTTTTATATCCTGTTCTCTAGATGTCTGAGCTTAATGCTAAGTTGTAGGAGATGGAACTTAGCACTTCTAAAAGTGTTCACATGTGATTGTTTACTATATGATTTGTTATGGAAATAGTTAAATGACAAGTTCATTGTCTGAAAGCAATAAATAATTTTGCTTTTTCTGTGGAGGTGAAAGTGTAAGTGCTTACAGTTTCCTTTTCTTCTGTAAACTGTTTGAGTGATTTTGTTGGATGTTTCCAACACTGGGTATTTTCTTATTTAAACCTAAGTGGATAACCCTGATTGGGAAGTTGAAGCCCAAGAACAGTCATTCCAAGCTAAGGCCAATACTGAGTCTGCAAAAGAAAGCAATCGAAGGCCTGGCTCAAGCTTGTCCAACCCACAGGCCTGGGCCACATGCTGGCCTGGGCTTTGAATGTGGTCCAACACAAATTCGTAAACTTTATTAAAACATTATGAGATTTTTTTGTGATTTTTTTTTTTTTTTTCAGTTAATCAGCTATCGTTAGTGTTAGTGTATTTTATGTGTGGCCCAGGGAAGCCAAGATCGGACACCCCTGGCCTAGCTAGTGCTTCCCAAGGAGCCTCCCCTGCGGGTGCCCCAGACTGCTCACAGCAACCATGGAAGGAGCCTTTCTACGGAGAGAAGCTGCAGAGCCCGGGAGCACTGGGGACCCACAGGCAGATGCAGTTAGAGTTGGGATGGAAGGGAGCTGGGGAGGACTTCCTGGGTATGGAATCGTTATTATCCTGGGGCTGTTTCTAGACTTCGTCAAATAAAATAAATTTAGCTTAAGATAGGAAGTTATTGAACTCTAAAGGAGGATTGCAACAGGGAGAAGGTAGCAACTATCATGGATCTCATGGCCATAGAGGGCATCCGTCCAGGGTCACCAGGAACTCTCTCACCAGCACCTGGAGTCTTTCGGACATTCAGGAGTGCACTGTGCAGACGGGGCTCAGGCTGACAAAACGGTCTATCTGTGCTTCTGTTGTAGAATAAGAGAAATGAGTCACCCAGGGTTTGTTCCTCCCCTCAGAGAAGAAACCTCATTAGTATCCACATGGGAATTACTCCAGTTTTCTGGCACTTGAGTAAAAAACAAAAATGAGATCTGGAGATTCAAACTGATAAACTAATTGATTCTATCTTGTGTAGCCATTAGGAAAACAGAGAAGGCAGCCATGGTCCCTGCAAGCCAGAAACTTTTCCATTTCCAGTAACTGGATAAATCATTGAATTCAGCGTCTTGGGGTCAGCATGAAGAAGGGAGTGGTCAAAGGGACTTCGGCTTCATTTGGGCCATTTTCCTGATGTGGTTGTTGTGAGTTCTGATGTCATATTGAAGGGATATTCAGACAGACAAGGTGGTAGTGGTATTATTTCTGTTGCTTTTGCCCGGCTAAAAATAAATATTTAGCTTCTACCATATGTGTCCTAGGAAATCCTAAAGGTTTTGGTTAAATTGCTTGTTATTTTATGTTATAAAATAGACAAGGAAGTGGCCAACATAGATTAAAATTATACAAACCCTGGGATTTAAATTTTGGGGGTGGCAGTTTTAGGAAAAACAGAATTGTAAATACTCTAGTAGCATAGAGAGCAGAATCCTGAGTAGGGCCCTCTCCCTGCCCAGACATGCCCAGACTCCCCTTCTCTGAGTCTCATCCAGGTCTGGCTTCACCCTGGACTCTCCTCCGACAGAGTTAACTACAGAGTTAAATCAGAGTTTTGGGTTTAGCTACAGAGTTAAATCAGTTTGGGGTTTAACTACAGAGTTAAATCAGAGTTTGACTCCTGCTGCCTCTCCGGAACTGATACACAGAATTTTCGGAAACCCCAAAGCAGATAAATGGGATCAAAGAACTCTCTATTTTGGAGCCTTAATTTTTCTTTTTTACTAACACCAGCGCTGTTAGAGACATCGTATCCAGCAACCTGTTTCTCAGTCCTGTGGGTCTAATAGTTGCTTCACAAGCCACAAGAAAGTGAAGATAAACACAACAATGGAAAGTGCCTTTGCACTATACTTCATCCCCTCTGTATCCCTTCCATTGGTCTATCTGGAGCTTTTATCACTACACTTTTAAAAAGTTAATGATAGGAAAATAGAAGAAGCACAAAGCCTGGTCCCTTCATCTATATCTTGAGAGTTGCAGGACACTTGGTTCCATCACCCAGGGTGTGGTGAGGATTAACTCACATGACGTGAAGTGCCCAGCACAGTGCTGTCACATACATCCAAGCACCCCGTGCCTGCTTAATAAACACTGCATTCATACGTGTGTACACGTTGTTTTCCAAATGCAGACAGACTCAGACATTGCTTCCTTCTCCAGCCTTGGAAAACTTTAAAGAGCCAGGAAATAATGTAATCTTTCAGAATAGAGATTGGCTGTCTCCATTTGCACCAGAAGAACTTATGTTGTGGTCAGAGGGTTGGGTGTAAGGGACTGTGCTGGGGCTGCTTTCTTTAGCTGAGTGTTAATGATCACAAGTCTTGGGGGAGCAGCATCACCATTAATGGCAGAACTGTTAAAAAATCCAACCCATGAACCCCTTTGAAATCTTCAGAATCACATGACTTAGAGTGGGGCCACAATTACCAAAAGATTCATATGCACATTGAAGCTTGAGAAGCAAGGCTTAGCTAAATGGTTCTCAGCCTGGCTTCTAATTAAATCACATGGACAACTCAAAAAAAGGCCCTCACCTTTGCCCTCACAGATTCTGCCTATTGGTTTGGGTGGAAGCACCAGTGCTGTTTAAATCACATGCATCATGGGATTCTAAGGTGTGGCCAGAATCAGTGATGGGGGTTTCAGATGCACTTGTACGAGTTGAGCTCAGCCTTGGTTCCAAAGGGAGGTCACAGGGCCTTCTTTGCCTAGGTTTCAGAGGCCAGCTCAGTGCAGCTTATACTCCAATTGCCGAAGCAGAATTGCTGTTGTTTAGCAGGGGAGGGAACCTGAGAGCAGGAAGAGAGAAAGTCACATTTTGATCTCCATGTAGAAGTTTACTGTTCCCGAATCTCTTTTATAAAGAACAGAAAAGCGTGGACTTTTTCTGTATTTCTTGGTCTTTCTGTTGATGGTTGTGGTGGTAGCAGGTGAAGGGGTTGTGCTGACACCTTTAAAGGCATATTCTCACGATGCAGGTGTGATTTGTCCAGAGAATCTTTCCTAAGAGGAAATCCCAGAGAAGCAGGAGAAAGAGAAAGAAATGGCTGGTGCTCAGGTAAATGCATCTCAGGTCAGGGGTTGTGTCCACTTTTGCTCCTGAAATGTCATGTGTTTAGAATTTGGAAACCTTTACTTCTCTACTTGTGGTGTTTCTGCATAATAAGTTTGTTTCAACTACTTTTTTTTCTTAAAATAATGAAGGGTCCCTGAAAATATTTGTTTTTTATATACCAAAGCCGTCTCTCTGTTATCTTCACCTTGACTTCTTATATGCCATGAAGAATTCTTACCATGACTTTATGACCTGCAGTATTGAAAACGTTCACTTCGTGGCACTGAACGTGTGGATACCCAGGATTCCTCTTGAGGATGGGGTGTGGTTTTTGGATGTCAGCAAAGAAGGGAAACGTGCACTATTTAGGTTTCATCTGGATGCTCCATAAGCTGCATGCAGAACAGGACTAAGAAAATAAACATTTAAACCAGATGACATTTATTGCCCAGGATAACTCAAAGCATTCTGGAAAAGAGAAAAATGAAAAGACACTTGCTTTTTAGAATGCTAAAGAAAGACTCTTTTAATACACTATTAGAGATTACTGCTGGGCATGATGGCTCACGCCTATGATCCCAACACTTTGGGAGGCCTAGGTGGGCAGATCGCTTGGGGCCAGGAGTTCGAGACCAGCCTGACCAACATGGTGAAACCCCATCTCTACTAAAAAAAATACAAAAATTAGCCAAGCGTGGTGGCACATGTGGGTAGTTCCAGCTACTCCGGAGGCTGAGGGACGAGAATTGCCTGAACCAGGGAGGCAGAGGTAGCAGTGAGCCGAGATCGTGCCACTGCACTCCAGCCTGGGCTACAGAGTGGGACTCGGTCTCAAGACAAAAGAAAACAGATTACAGAACCTGGGAGATATTTGTCAGAACCTGGGAGATATTTATGTGTCTCTTGAACTTTGCATAACACTAAGGTTTCAGTATGATTTGATTCGGATTATAATTGACCTTTTGGCCAATATCACACCAGTAATATGTCCTTCTCTGTGCATTGGCACGTGATAAAAATCTGTCCTATTACAGTTGATATTAGTTTTATTCAGTTGTTTAAAGAGCTCCCTGACAGATTTTCCATTGTGGAGTTTATTTTTTTCTCTTTTAAGTACCTTGAGGAAATTTACTAATTAATGTGCATAAATAATCACATTTAATCTGAAAGGTTTTGCTTCTTAGATTCTTTTTGCATATGCCTTGCTTTAGAAGATGAAGAATCTCATCTCTGTTTATGGTTTAGAAAAACTGGGATAAACCCAGGCTTGCCACTTACAGGATTTTTGACAAAATATTGTCCTTGGGCCCAAAGGACTGGCATCACTGGTGAGCGTGTTAGAAATTCGGAAACTCAGCCTTGACCTCCAATTTCCTGAAGCAAAATCTGCACACTAGTTTATTGGACACATGAAAATTGGAGAGGCAGCTTCTAACTCACCATGACTTTTCCGCCTGAGAAATATACACAGCTTATTCATGTGACGTAAATGTAGCACTCAAAAATGGACATGCCTTGGTTGATGCCCTTAATGTTATACTTATTATCAACCCGAAAAGTACTGTATGTACACTGCTTATGTGGCTCTCAGGCAGTTCTCTTTCCTCAGAGTTAGAGAGTATTCTTCTGCTAAGAATTACCTTATTGTATAATTTCAGTCACTTGTGTAAGTCACAACCAGTTCTCTTCACTCACTCATTTCACCTTGAATCAAGTTAAGAACTCTGCCCAAAGCCACTTGGTATTTGTTATTGTTGTTGTTTCTTCTTCAGACACTGTTGACGTTCAGGGATGTGGCCATAGAATTCTCCCTGGAGGAGTGGAAATGCCTGGACCTTGCTCAGCAGAATTTGTACAGGGATGTGATGTTGGAGAACTACAGAAACTTGTTCTCCGTTGGTGAGGATAACTTCAATATGTAGTTCCTCCTATGCCCTAAACAGTTCCTTTCGTTCCTTTGCGGAATGTCTTTTGGAAGTTTCTGCGTTGCATGAATGAGTTTCAGATCCCTGCTTTTAAGAAAAACATGGGGAATAGTTGATGTAAAAAAAAAAAAAAATCTTCAAAATGTGGTTCATCTTGACATAAACCTTCCTTTTTTTTTCAGCTGATCTGTATCTTTCACTCTAGTGACAATTCCAGAAATTCAGTGGCATGAAATATTGTTGCCCACAACTTAAAGTCAAATTTCCACCACCAATTTTTTATGTCAGCAGTACTGAGTGGTGAAACTAAGAACCCACACATTTAAAATACTTAATGAATATTCTAAAGGTGATGTCAGGAAGCATAATTTTGGGATTAATTTTCTAGAATCTTTTATAATGTTCACTCTACTAAGCATAGTACAAGGTTGGTAATTGGAGAATTTCAGCAAGAGTAATGTCACTTTTTTCTAATAAAACAGGTCTCACTGTCTCTAAGCCAGGCCTGATCACCTGCCTGGAGCAACGAAAAGAGCCCTGGAATGTGAAGAGACAGGAGGCAGCAGACGGACATCCAGGTGGGTGGGAGTGAACGAAGCAGGTAACCCAGGTGAGAGGTCCAGAGGTCGAGGAGGAAGCCAGACCTTAAAATGTGGTTTGAGAAGCTCTGCCCTAGTGGAGATGGTTTCTGAGAGCCTGGGTGTCTTTCTCTTGCTGTACCCTAGGAGCGTCTTCTGTCTCATTCTCTTAAATTTTGTATAGACTCTGCTTCCTGTTTAGTGATCTTCCTTTATAAAGGTTACAGTAAAAATCAGAGTCCTCCTCCTGACGAGTAAGGGCCTGTGTGGTCTCATGGCGTGCTCCGCCACTGCTTTTGGGAATATGCCTGTACCTGCCTATTTTTGAGGAACTCTATTAAATGTTTTTTGATTTCCTTTGCATCATGTCTGAAGTGTGCGAGAGGCGTGGTGATGGTGATTGGTTCAGAAATCCCAGAAGTCCCGTAAACAGATGTTGTATGCTTTCTGCTTTATGATTTCGTATCCTACAGAGGTTTTAAATGGGAGTCTACAGAAATATATACTCAGCAGTTTTCTCCGAACACTAGGCATCTGCCCAAATACGAGATAATCTAATGTTATTTTACTTCAACATTTTATTTTATTTTTTTAGTATGAGCTGAGGTTGGTCATTTAAACTTTATATTCCCTGACTCCCAACTGTAATAGTTATAATATTATCATTTTATAATTTCTTCTTTTTTAGTATGAGGCTTATCAGGACTCTGTCATTCATATGTATGTATGTGTGCATATGTATATATGTGTGTATATATGTGTGTGTATATATCATATATATGTGTGTATATATCATATATCAACATATCCTTTTGAAATGATAGGATTTCATTCTTTTTTATGCTGGAGTAATATTCTGTTGTCTATTTAAATCATATTTTCTTTATCCATTCATGTATATATACACACACATATATACAGTGTGTCTATGTGGGCATATGTGTAACAGATTATTTTAGAAATAAAAATGGTGTATATATTGTGTACAATGTAATAATTTGATATGTGTATACGTTGTGAAATAATTAGTGCAATCACTTCAAGGAACAAATCTATCACTTCATGTAATTACCCTTTCTTGTAGTGAGAACAGTTAATGTCTACCGTTGGCAAACTTTAAGCATACAAAAGATTATTAATAGTATTCGTGAAGCTACTCATTAGATTCCCCAAACTTACTCATCTTACAACTGAAAGTTTGTACCTTTTGAACAACAGCTCATTTTCCCCAACTCCAGGCCCTGGCAACTGCCATTGTCCTCTGCTCCTGTGAGTTCAGCCATGACAGATTCCACGTCTGAGGGGGAACGTGCAGTCTCTGTCTTTGGGGCCTGGCTGAGTTTATTTAGCAGCATGTCCTTCAGGGTCATCCACGTTGTTGAATGACAGGATTTCATTCCTTTTTTATGGCCGAGTAATATTCTATTGTCTATTTATATCACATTTTCTTTATCCATTCAGCATCCGCAAACGTTTAGCTTGTCTTTATATCTTGACAATTGTGAATAATGCTGCAGTGAACATGAGGGAGCAGATAATTCTTCAAGATGCTGCTTTTATTCCCTTCAGTTATTATATACACAGAAGTGTGATTGCTGCGTTGCAGGGTAGGTTTATCTTTTTTTAACTTTTAAATAACGCCCCTCCACCCTGGTTTTCATAATGACTCTACCAGTTGAGAACTCTGAGCGTTCAGAATTGTTTTTTCTTTACATCCTTATCAACATTGTTAGTAGATTGGCGCAAAAGTAAGAGTATTTCTTACTATTTAGAAGGCAAAAACCACAATTACTTTTGCACAGCCCTAATATATTACTTATTTTTGATATTAGCCATCCTAGTATCCAAAAGTTTGATTGTAAATTGTCTTTGGTGTCACAAGCTTTTTAGCTTAATGTACTCCATTTTGTTTATATTTACTTTTGTTGCTGTACTTTTGGTGTCGTGTCTAAAAAATGATTGCCAAGACCAATATCAGAGGTTTTCTCTCAGAGTTTTTAAGGATACATGTTTTACATTTAAGGCTTTATTTCAAGTTAATTTTTGAGTATGGTGTAAGAAAAATGGGCTATTTCATTATTTTGATTGTGGGTATTCTGTTTCTCCAGGACCAAGTGTTGAAGAGACTATACTGTCTGTATTGTATCGTCTTCGTGCACTTGTGAAAGATTAGTTAAGTGGATATGCATGAGTTTAATTCTGGGCTCTCTGTTCTGTCCCATTGGTCTCTGCAGCAGTTTTCCTCTCTGTTCGCATACCATCCTGTTCTTACTACTGTAGTCCTAAAATGTCACTTGAAAACAGAAAATATTATGCCTCTTCCCTTGTTCTTTTTCCTATAGATTGCTTTGGCTATGCCAAGTCTATTGTAATTCCATATAAATTTTAGAATTCTATTTTCATTACTGTGAAAAAGGCCACTGGAATTTGATAAGAAGTTTATTGAATCTATAGTCTTGGTCTTTAGCAGAATTTTACAACCCCCATCCCTGGATTACTAAGCTCTATTAAAGGCATTTTTGTGAGATGAGGTCTCTCTGTGTCACCCAGGCTGGTTCTAAACTTCTGGCCTGAAGTGAGCCTCTCACCCCGAGGTCCTGAATAGTTGGGATTATAGGCATGAGCCGTGGTGCCTGATTCTCTTGGAAAGGCATTTCTGTACAAGAAGACTGACACATTTTTGTTGCTGTCGGGGAATATATAACCCAGGGTCCACCTATGTCACCATTTTTCTATGTCACTGTCCTGTACATTTTCACTTTCTCTTTTGTTCCATTTCAAATTTATCTCTAATTTCAAATTCTAATATGCAGAACAATATGCTAGAATTAATGTGTTATGTCTGAATTATTTAGTAAGCACTATTTGTTTGTTTGTTTATTTTGAGATAGAGTTTTGCTCTTGTTACCCAGGTTGGAGTGCAATGGCGCGATCTCGGCACTGCAACCTCCACCTCCCAGGTTCAAGCAATTCTTCTGCCTCAGCCTCCTGAGTAGCTGGGATTTACACACAGGCATGCACCACCACGCCTGGCTAATTTTTTGTATTTTTAGTAGAGACGGGGTTTGTCCATGTTGGGCAGGCTGGCCTCGAACTCCCGACCTCAGGTGATCTGCCCGCCTTGGCCTCCCAAAGTGTCAGGATTACAGGCGTGAACCACTGCACCCGGCAAGCACTCCACATTGATTAAGTTATCCTATTTCTTCAACCTGTATATAAATAGTAATATGATTTATTCCCAGATGTTTATTTTATATATCAGTGACTCTCACCATATTTTACATAATTTATATTTTTCTCTTTATTTAGAAATATAAGGCTATTCCTTGCTTCTAAAAGTTGGATGGCAGCATTTTAATTTTGCATAAGAATAGCATCGGTATAGTAAACATATAATAAAAATTACCTTTAGTATCTCTTAGTCATTAAAATGTTCTCAGTAGAGTCTTTTCATAATGATTGTAGTGCATTTTCTGTGAAATGTTACTGCTGTCCACTGCATGCCAGTGATTCAAAATACCTACTTTTCATGACTACACAGTCACAGTTGAATACTGTAGTTATCTAGGCAAATTCTTTTTTAATGGTACATCAATGTTTCATAGCAGATTTTATGACTAACATCTTAGTGTTTTGTAATTCCATATTACTGTTTTTATGGTTGAATAATATTCCTTGTATGTATATACCACATTTTTTCTGTGTGTTCATCACTTGAGGCTTCCCCCATTTGACTTTTCTGAATGGTGGTACAGTAAACATGGGTGTGCAAATACCTCTTCTAAGTCCTGAGTTGCTTTGTATACTTTTGATATAGATCCAGAAATGGGACTGCTGGATCATATAATTCCATTTTTAATTTTTTTAAGAACATTTATGCTTTTTTTTTTTTTTAACACAGAGTTTCACTCTATCACCCAGGCTGTAGTGCAGTGGCGCCATCTCAGCTCACTACAACCTCTGCCTCCTGGGCTCGAGCCTTCTTCCCACTTCAGCCTCCTGAGGACCTGGAACTACAGGGGCACACCGCCACACCCAGCTAACTTTTGTGTTTTTAATAGAGACAGGGTTTTGCCATGTTGCTCAGGCTGGTCTCGGACTCCTGGGCTCAAGTGATCCACCCACCTCGGTCTCCCGAAGTGCTGGGGTTCCAGGTGTGAGCCAGTGTGAACCAGTGTGCCCGGCCTATGCTATCTTTCATCATGGCTGCATCCTTTCTTTCCTACCAGCAGGTTACGTGGTTTTCAATGTCTTCACATCCTTGACAGATCTGGATTTTTTTTTTTTACAGTGGCCATTCTAATAGGTGTGAGGAAATATCTTAATTGTGATTTTGTTTTGCATTTCTCTACAGGTTAGTAATTTGAGCATTCATTCAAGGCTTGTTGGGCGTTTCCATATCTTTTTTGGAGAGATTTCAGTTAGTCTGTCATCTATTTTTAAATCAAATTATTTAATTTTTGTTGTTTAGTTGTAAAAGTTCCTTATATACTCTGAATATTAAGTCCTACCAAATGTGTGATTTTTACCCATTTCTTAGGTGTTATTTTCACTTCACTCATTGTTTTCTTTGATTTGCAGAAAGTTTGAAGTTTGATGTAATTCAGTTTTTCTGTTCTTTTGTTGCTTATGCATTTGCTGTCCTATATTTTCTTCTAAGAGTTTTATTCTTTTTTTTTTTTGAGATGGAGTCTTGCTCTGTTGCCCAGGCTGGAGTGCAGTGGTGCAATCTCTGCTCACTGCAAGCTCTGCCTCCTGGGTTCACGCCATTCTCCTGCCTCAGCCTCCTGAGTAGCTGGGACTACAGGCGCCCGCCACCACACCCGGCTCATTTTTTGTATTTTTTTTCTTTAGTAGAGACGGGGTTTCACCATGTTGGCCAGGATGGTCTCGATCTCATGACCTCGTGATCCACCCGCCTCAGCCTCCCAAAGTGCTGGGATTATAGGCGTGAGCCACCACGCCCAGCCTATTCTATTTTTATGTTTTTCATTTACAATATTTTTGTATATGGTGCAAGGAAAAGATATCACTTCATTTTTCCATGTAGATATCTGGTTTTTAACATCATTTGTTGAAAGGATTCTTTTCTCCATTGTGTGGTCATGGATACCTTGTGGAAAATTACTTGATTTTATCCACAAGGGCTTATTTCTGGGCTCTCTGCTTTGTTTCATCATTTAGTTATCTCTCTTTGTGTCAGTACCACATTGTTTTTATTTTTGTAGCTCTTTATATGTTTTAAAATCAGAAAGTGTAATGCCTCTTTGTTCTTTTTAAAGAATTTTGACTAGTTATTGTTCTTAAACTAATTTTAGGATTAAAAAATCAAAAAGTAGCTTTGGGAATTTGATAGAGATTACATTGAATGTGTACATTAGTGTGGGCAGTATTGACATCTTTAAAAAACTAAATTATCTGACCATTGAGCAAGAATGTGTATGTTCAAGGGTTTTAATTTCCATACATTTTTGGCATTGCCAGTTTTACTTTTGCTTTTGATTTCTAGTTTTATTACATTTTGGTTAGAAAACATGTCATGAGACTTTCATCTTTAAGAGCTGTTATTTGTTGTAACAGAATGTACTATGTGTATTTGAGAATATTGTATATTCTGCTTCTTTGGACTGGAGAGTTCTATACATGTCTGTTAAGTTGATTTGGTCCGTAATGTTGCCCAAGCTTTCTTATTGATCTTCTGTGTAATTTTCTATTCTGTATTGAAAATGGGGTCTTAGAGTTGATAATTATTGTATTGCTGTGTACGTCTTGCTTCACTTCTCTCCATATTTGCTTTATATATCTGGGAGCCTTGATGTTAGATATAAATATAGACGGATAAACAGTTACAGGTTCCTGGTTAATGTACGCATTTTGCCATTACATGCTATTAATCTTTATCTCCTGTGACAGTTCTGACGTACAGTGTATTGTGTCTAATATAAGGATAACCACCCCACCTGACTGTGGTTACTAATTGCATGGAATTTTTTTTTTATTTTTACTTTCAGCCTATTTTACTATTTAAGGCTAGAGTCTTTTGTAGCTAGCATATTGTTCTTAATCAATTCAGCTATTTTATTTCTGTTCAATAAGTAGGTTAATTTATATTTAAAATAATTTCTGAAGGAAATGAAGTTACTATCACCATCTTGATTGTTACTGTTTTCTGTGTTTCTTGTAGATATGTTATCCCTCATTTCCTCTTTGACTGTCTTCATCGTTTGTTTTGTTGATTTTGTGTGGACAAGCTTTCATTCTTTTCTCATTGTGTTTTGCAGACCTTGTATAGGTATTTTCTTTGGGATCACCTTGAAAAATGGAGAGTACATAAAACACCTTAAAATTATAAATACAGATTTTAATCTCACAACTTCATTGAATACAAAAACTGTAACACCCTCCAGTGTGCTGTTAATGTAACAAATTATTATATATTTTGTGTCCGGTAGCAAAGATTTATGCAGATATTTTTTCAGATATAGCAGAATTTTGAATTTTTTACACCATCATTATGATAGTAAAGTATTATATATCTGCTTATATACCTTTAACACAGTTTTATATTTTCATATGGTTTTATAATGCTGTCTAGCATCATTGTCTTTTTTAACACGATGAAGTCTTTTGAGTATTTTTTCTGTATTTTGTAGAGATTGGGTCTTGCTATGTTGACCAGGCTAATTCCTAACTCCTGACCTCAAGCAATCCTCCTGCCTTGGCCCACCCAAAGCTGGCATTATGGGCATCAGCCACCATGCCTACCCAACCTTTAGCATTTCTTGTAGAACTGTGCTAGTGGTGGTGAACACCTTCATCTTTTTATTTATTTTGGAAAGTCTTTATTTTCCCCCTGTTCTTTTGAAGTGAAATTATTCTAGATCAAGTGTTCTTGGTTAGTAACATTTTTATCACACTGAAATTTGGAAAGTTAACAACCTTTTTTTCTTCAAATAATGCCTCTACTGCTTTTCTGCTATGTATTTTTTGTAAGACTTCTTTCATGAATATGTTAGTTTAGATCATGGTGTTCAATAAATCCCATACTTTAGCTATTATATTTGTTTTACAGTTTTTTCTGTGTTTTATTTTTAAATCTGTGCTACATTCTGTTTTATTGGTCTATTTGTCTGCCTTTATACCAGTACCAAACTGTTTTAATTATGGTCGCCTTGTAATGTGTTTTGAAATCAGACAGTGTGATACCTCCAACATTGTTCCTCTGTTTGAAAATTGTTAGGTGCTTTACAGCCCCTTGAGATGTCTTAGGATTTTTAGGTTGTTGCTTTTATTTCTGCAAAAAGAGGATTCAAAATCTGAAAGAGATTGCCTGGAGTTTGTAGACTGCATTGGACAGTGTGAACATCTTTGCAATATTAAGTATTTCAACCTTTGAACAAGAGAAGGCTCAAATGTGTTGTTTAATTTCCATATATTTGTGATTTTTTTTGTTTTTCTTTGTTATTTCCAGTTTCATTTCATTTTGGTCATATATAGTAATGCAGAAGACTTCAATTTTTTGAAATTTGTTAAGACTTATTTATTTGTTCAACAGGTGGCCTATCCTAGAGAATGTTTTCTGAGCTCTTGGGAAGAGTGTGTCTCCTGCTGTGTTGTGTGGAGCGTTCTCTCTATATCTGTGAGGTGGAATTGTTTTGTAGTGCTTTCAAGTCCTCTCTACAATTATTAAGTCTTGCTTTATTATTTATTACTGAAAGTGGGTTGTAGAAGTATGCCAATATTATATTGCTGTCTGTTTCTTGCTTTGATGCTGTAATTGTTTATAAAGAACTTGCAAAATTGAAGCAAAAAATAGCAGTATAATAGGAAGTTACTTCAATACCTAAATATATATACGAATATGCACCCACGCTTGTCATAGGTTCCCAGTTCATTCTCCCTTCTGTTACTGTTTTATGTTCTTGTTTTTTGTGAGCTCTGACTTAAAGTATGTTTTATGAAATATGACATTTTTTGACTTAAGATGTATTTTGCATAATACAATTGTAACCTCTTCTGCTCTCATTTCATTAACATTTGCATGAAATGTCTATTTCCATCTTGCCACTTTCAGTCTCTTTTTGTCATTAGATCTCAAGTGAATCTCTTGTAGGTCAGCTATAGTTTGATCTTAGTTTGGTTTTAAATTATTTAGCATATGCCTTTTGATTGAGTAGTTTAGTTCCTAAATAAGCAATTTACTGAAATGAAAAGATGTACTTTAGCCATTGTATTTTTTTTACTTGATTCTTATAGCTTTTTCTTTCTCTCTTTCTTTTTTGTGTCTTGTACTTTGTATAATAAGCTTTGACTCTTTTTTAATTTTCTTTTGTGTGTCTTATAGATATTTTCTTTGTGGTTACCATGGAAATTATATAAAACATCTTAAAGTTACAACAAGGTATTTTACACTGGTAAATACTTAACTTTAGTTGTATACAAAAATTCTTTCTTATTAAATCTGCCCTCAACTTTGTTACTGATATCCCTAAATCATTTAATGTTGTATATCCATTAACAGTTATTTATGATTATTTGTCTACTTTCATCTTTCAAATTTTAGATAATAATTAAAAGTGATTTTTGCACCATCATTATAGTACCACAGAATTTTATTTTTCTGTATATGTGTATCTTTTCCATATATTTATTTTGATATGATTATATATTATTTTATAGCATCGCATTATTTTCAATGGAAAGGACTCCTTTTACCATTTCTTGTTTGACATGTGTAGTGGTAATGTAGCCCTTGGTTATGTTAGAAAGCCTTTATTTTTTATGATTTTGTAGGACACTGGTTATATTATTCTTGCTTGGAAGTTTTGTGTTCAGCAATTAGACTATCTCATCCAATTCCCTTCTTGCTTCAGGTTGTACTTTTTTTGAGACAGGGATTTATTCTGTCACTCAGGCTGGAGTGCAGTGGTGTGATCGTGGCTCACTGCAGCCTCAACTTCCCAGGCTCAGGTGATTCTCCCACTCCAGCCTTCTGAGTAGTTGGGACTACAAGTGTGCAACAGCATACACAGCTAATTTTTTTGTATTTTTTGTAGAGATGGGATTTCACCATGCTACTCAGGCTTGTTTCGAACTCCTGGGCTCAAGCGATCTGCCTGCCTCAGCCTCCCAAAGTGCTGGGATTACAGGTGTGAACCACCGTGCCCAGCCAGGCCTCAATGTTTCTGTGGACAAATTCACTGGTAATCTCCTAAGAGCATGTACCTTGCTTTTCACTTGCTGCTTTCAGGATTCTTTTCTCCTTTGACTTTGGAAACTGTGGTTATAATGTGTCTTATGTCCCTTTTTGTTTATACTAGTTGATGTGTTGAGCTTCTTGATTTTTTAATATTTTTTTCTTACTTTTGAGAATTTCTCAGTAATTATTTCCTTTCATACCTCAGTTTCTCATTCTGTTTTTCATACTTCATGTCTTTTTATTGGTATCCTTATTTTCCTAATTTTACTTAGTTTGCTGTTTTGCCATTTTTACTCATTGAGCATTATTCAAATGGTAATTTTATTTTTTTCAGTTAATTTATGCATCTCCATCATTTTAGGGTTGATTTCTGAACTTTTTTTATTTGTTTGATTATGCCATGTGACCCTAATACTCTGTACATGTCATCTTTGACTGAGATTCAGGCATTAACAACAAGCCTCCTGCCACAACCTTTATAATGTGCCTTTCTCCTGGGGTCATCTAAAACAAATAGGCCCAGATTCTAGAGGCCTCTTAAGCCTGTTCTGGGATGTGTCTTGTGTGGAATTGTGTGTGTATTTTTCATTTAAAGAGAGTTTCTCAGCTTTCTTTGTAGTGCCCTGGAATCACACAATACACTTGTTGCTTGGTGCTGCTGCTGCAGCCTTCCTACCGCTGTCACGGGTATTTCCTTTCGGTCTCAGCAGACCCAACCTGTCACTCAGAGTACCACCATTTCTCTCAGCACTCCGTGTCATGGGGGGCAGAAACCAATCTTTGCCAAAGCTTCAAAAGGCCAAAAGTAAAAACACTTGTGCCAGTATTTGCTTTCTCTTTTGAAGGAGAAGCCAAGAGTTGAGGGTGTACTCTTAAAGGCATTATGCTATACTGCGGAGGAGCGGGGGCTGCAGTGGGTAAATGTAACAAACTTTTTTTCTTCTTATCTGGCTCCTAGCATTGTGCTCACCTGGGGTGCTGCAAACTGTGAAATGGTTTTTAGAGTTCAGATGCATCTTCTCACTAGGTATTGTTACATTTATATGTTTATACAGAAATTAGGGCCTGTGGTATTTTTTATGCCATTTTGCTAATGTACTCAGTATTATTTTATAGATTAGATTCATAAAGTGTATTCATCTGTGTCTAGTAAGTCGGATAACTTTTTTTTTTTTTTTTTCAGCTATGTCTTCTCATTTTACCCAAGACCTTCTGCCAGAGCAGGGCATACAAGATGCATTCCCAAAAACAATACTGAGAGGATATGGAAATTGTGGCCTTGATAATTTATATTTAAGGAAAGACTGGGAAAGTTTAGATGAGTGTAAGTTGCAAAAAGATTATAATGGACTTAACCAATGTTCATCAACTACCCATAGCAAAATCTTTCAATATAATAAATATGTTAAAATCTTTGATAACTTTTCAAATTTACATAGACGTAATATAAGTAATACTGGAGAGAAACCTTTCAAATGTCAAGAATGTGGCAAATCCTTTCAAATGTTCTCATTCCTAACTGAACATCAGAAAATTCACACTGGAAAAAAATTCCAAAAATGTGGAGAATGTGGCAAAACCTTTATCCAGTGCTCACACTTTACTGAACATGAGAACATTGACACTGGAGAGAAACCTTACAAGTGTCAAGAATGTAACAACGTCATTAAAACTTGCTCAGTCCTTACTAAAAATAGAATTTACACCGGAGGGGAACATTACAGATGTGAAGAATTTGGCAAAGTATTTAACCAGTGCTCCCACCTTACTGAACATGAGCATGGTACTGAGGAAAAACCCTGCAAATATGAAGAGTGCAGCAGTGTCTTTATCTCTTGCTCAAGCCTTTCTAATCAACAGATGATTCTTGCTGGAGAGAAGCTCTCCAAATGTGAAACATGGTACAAAGGTTTTAACCACGGCCCAAATCCTTCCAAACACCAGAGAAACGAGATTGGAGGGAAACCTTTCAAATGTGAGGAATGTGACAGCATCTTCAAGTGGTTCTCAGACCTTACTAAACATAAGAGAATTCACACTGGTGAGAAACCATACAAATGTGACGAATGTGGGAAAGCCTATACACAGTCCTCACACCTCAGTGAACACAGGAGGATTCACACCGGAGAGAAACCCTACCAGTGTGAAGAATGTGGGAAGGTCTTCAGAACTTGCTCAAGCCTTTCTAACCATAAGAGAACTCATTCTGAAGAAAAACCCTACACGTGTGAAGAATGTGGCAACATCTTTAAGCAGTTATCAGACCTCACTAAGCATAAGAAAACCCATACTGGAGAGAAACCCTACAAATGTGACGAATGTGGAAAAAACTTTACCCAGTCCTCCAACCTTATTGTACATAAGAGAATTCATACTGGGGAGAAACCCTACAAGTGTGAAGAATGTGGCAGAGTCTTCATGTGGTTCTCAGACATTACCAAACATAAGAAAACCCATACTGGAGAGAAACCCTACAAATGTGACGAATGTGGAAAAAACTTTACCCAGTCCTCAAACCTTATTGTACATAAGAGAATTCATACTGGAGAGAAACCCTACAAGTGTGAAAAGTGTGGCAAAGCCTTCACCCAGTTCTCACACCTGACTGTACATGAAAGCATTCATACTTGAGAAAAAAATAAACAAATATAAAAATAGGCAAAGCCGTTAGTATCTGCTCGCATCCTGCTTTACATCAGAGTTCAGACTTAATAAAGTTATCATAAATGTAATTACTATTGAAAGACCTTTCATGAAATATAAGTCTCCAGAGCACACAAGAGTATTTCTTCTGAAAAAAATGTTACAATTATACTAGATGGAAGACTTGCATCAGTTGCTTAAACTTTCAGAAAATTTGTAGAGAAACCCAACAAATCTCATAAATGTGGAATAACATTTGTTCAAAAATGATAGCTTAGAAAACACTAGAGTTCATACTAAAAGATATTTTGCAAATACACTAAATGGGAAAAATAAGCAAAATCCAATTTAAGTAAACAATGGAGGATTTGAAGGAGAAAGGAATAGAGCATGGACACGTTCAGAAATGACACTGAATCCCTGTGTTGAGTCTACAGAGACATCTTGACTTAAAATAGATCATTTATATTTCAGTTTAAAAGGAGGATGAGACTGAGTTTTTGTAGAGTTATAATTACATTCAAAATATACTTTTTTGCATTGAAAAAATGTTAAATTTTTGAAAAGCGAATATTGATGTCATTGAATTCTCAAATCAGTAGATGCTGTGTCTTCATTTCTAGTGCTGATGTGAAAACACATGGTCAGTTGTTGCTGCATCAGAGATATGAGAAATTCTTTTCTCTTAGGTGTGCATCACTGATATACTTGTCCGTGAAAGGTGAAAGACACTGAAATGTAAGATGCGTGAGTAAAATCTTGGTAGAGAGGCTCTTTGTGGTTGTTTTATATACTTGTAAGTGATTTATGACATAGGTGTTTAGAATAATACTCTTCTGTTAGGGTCACCCTGATCAGACCATTCCCTTCCCCCCCGACAGGACTTACAATATGGTCCCTTGTGCTCTCCGCACAGCTACCCCAGGGCAAAAAACAAACCCCCCTTCACTGATCCCTCCAGTAACTGTCCAGACATTACAGGATGCGGTTAACATGTCTGTTCACCTCGCATAACAAAGCTGGCAAAAAACATCTCCAGGATGCAGACAAGACACCTGCACCCTCGACTCAGCTCCCCCACCCCAACCCAGTTCTCCTGCACCCCCAACTCAGCTCCCCCACCCCGACCTAGTTCTGGCCCTATAAAAACCTGCTATAGTCTGTAAGCAGGGCTGCCTCCTCTAACTGTGGTGGAGCAGCCAAGCAGCTCAATAAAGCTTGCTTGCCTGACTTTGGGTCTCTTCATCCTTTCTCTTGGCTGACCTTACATTTCTGGTGCCGAAACCCGGAAAGGTGACAGAGTTCGGCCTCCCTTTCTCCCTTTCTTTTTCTCTCCCTCCTTCCCCTGGCTGAACTCCCCCTTCCAGAACCTGCTAGAGACCCAAGGATCTCATACATACTTTCCATTATTGGCGAACACATCCAACACCAGGGCCTCCTCAGGGTTGAGTAAAGGAGACTTTTGCCTTGTGTCTGGAACCCTTGTCTGCTCTTTCCTTCCTAAAAGACCCAGCACTGGGCCAAGGGTTTCCTCCTCCTGGCCTCCAGGAGGCCCTCGATATCTCGTATCAAGGATGCCTGAACCGGGGATTATTGCACTTCTCCGACTTGAACTGTGGGACAAAGGACGCGTTCTCCCACCATTCTAGTCTCCGGCCAAGTCTCCCATCTCTACCCCTCCCTTTCTCATTCCACTATGGGAGCCTTCCAATCCCCTCCCTCAAAGACATCCCCGCTTCGGATGTCTCCTCCATAACCTTAACGCCCTTAGCCTCCATTCCGAAATTCAGCCAAAAAAAACCTCATCTTTTATTGTAACACCGCCTGGCCACAATATAAACTAAACAATGGCTCCCAATGGCCTGAAAACGGCACTTTAAATTTCAACATTCTCAGGTACCTACACAACTTCTGCCATCACAATGGAAAGTGGTCAGAGATTCCTTATGTTCAGGCTTTCATTTGCCCTCCATAGCCATCCCTCCCTCTGTCAGTCCTGCTCTACTTTCCAAATCCTCGCCTGCTCCAAACCTGACCCATCCTCTGACCCCCACCCCCGTCACCGCTCCTCCCAACGATTCTTCCTTCTTTGATCCTGCCAACTTTTCCCCAACAGCACCGTAATCCTCCCCCAAATCATCACAGTCCTCCACCATACAATCCCACTCCTGCCATCGTTCTCTTCCTCTCTCCAACCACCCAGCTTCTGATTCTGATTCCTCCCCATCTCCACCTCATACCCACTCTCAGACTCAGCATGCCCAACACTCGGCCCCCTTACTTCCCCTCTGAGAGGTGGCTGGGGCTAAAGGAGTCGTTCGCGTCCACATTCCCTTCTCCCTCTCTAACCTTTCCCAAATTAAGAAACGTTTCAGGTCCTTTTCCTCCAATCCTGACACTTATATCAAAAAGCTCAAATACCTCACCCAATCTTACAAACTCACTTGGCATGATCTCTATATTATCCTCTCTTATACTCTCCTCCCAGAAAAAAAAAAGAAGAAAAGAGTGGCTTGCAGCTCAGGCATGCCAATGATCTTCATCCACAGGACCGTACTAAGCCCATAGGGGCTGCTGCAGTTCCCTGGGAAAAACCCTCCTGGGAGTACCAACCCACAGACCCCAGCCGGGCATCTCATAACCACATGATCACTTGCCTTATCTCAGGTCTTAATAAAGCTGCCCATAAGGCTGTAACTTTGAAAAACTCAAAAAAATCTCCCAAAGGGCCGACAAAAATCCCACCAAATTTCTTTCCCGCCTTACAGAGGCCCTCCAAAAATACACCCATGTTAACCCCACCTCCCGGGAAGGAACTATTGTCCTTAATACCCATTTCATCTCTCAGTCTGCTTCTGACTTACGGCGCAAGCTCAAAAAGGTAGAAGACAGCCCTCAAACCCCTCAACGAGACCTCCTTAACCTGGCCTTTAAGGTCTTCAGCAACAGAGATGAGCAAAATAAATTAGATAAAGCCCAAGGAGATTGTGCCAAATACCAGCTCCTAGCAGCAGCTATTTGTCAGCCTACTCGGGCTGCCCAGGGGCACTAAAGACCCCATAGCAGTGACCCTCCCGGGCCCTGTTTTAAGTGCTGCAAAGAAGGTCACTGGGCCCGAGCATGCCCTAACCCATGATTGCCAAAAACTCCTTGCCCAGCCTGCCAACAAACTGGTCACTGGAAGTCTCGTCCTCTTAACAAGCAGACTAACAGGCCGGTTCCTCAAGGCCCTGGCAAAACGAAGAGTGAAGAGTCACTCCCACTCCCACAGTTCCTTGTCCTGGCCACTGAAGATTGACAGAGCCCAGGGCCCCCGGCCCCATCTGCCATCACTGCATCGGAACCCAGGGTAACTCTGCTAATGGCAGGTAAGCCAGTCTCTTTCTTAATTGTTAATAGGGCCACCTACTTGGTTTTACCTGAATTTTTAGGACCCACTTGCCCTTCCCAGGTCTCTGTTGTAGGGGTTGATGGACTGGTCTTGTGTCCACGTGCTACTGAATTATTTATTTGTTCCCTGTTTAATACTGTTTTTTCACACTCCTTCCTTATCATGCCTCATTGCCCCACCCTAATCCTAGGCCAAGACATTTTAACCAAATTCAAAGCTTCTATCATGTTTTCCTGTCCCCCTCAACCAGAGTCCCTCCTGCTCCTCTCTGCTAGTCTGGCCCCTGAACCCCACTCCCCAGCACCCGCTACCCGCCTCCCTCATTAACCCAGTAGTGTGGGACACCATCACCCCTTCCATAGCTGCTCACCAGGACCTCATCAAAATCCAGTTAAAAGACCCCTCTAAATTTCCCACCATTCCCCAATAGCCCACTTCCCTAACACACCAAAGGACTTACAACCCATCATAAGCTCTGCTCACACAGTCTTCTTAGACCAACACACTCTCCACATAACAACCCCATCCTCCCTATTAAAAAATCTGACAGCTCATACCAACTCGTTCAGGACCTCCGAGTTATCAATCAGGCTGTCCTCCCTATTCATCCTGTAGTCCCTAACCCCTATACACTTCTCCCTCTCATCCCCTCCAACACCACCCACTACACCACAATTGACCTGAAAGATGCCTTCATTCCCCTACACCCTGATTCCCAAAACCTCTTTGCTTTCACCCAGACTGACCCCAACACCCTCCAGTCACAACAACTCACGTGGACTGTCCTCCCTCAGGGCTTCCGGGATAGGCTTCTTTTCTTCGGGCAAGCCCTAGCCCAAGACCTTGCCTCCTTGGATCTTTCCCCCAGCTGCCTTCTTCAATATCTAGATGACCTCCTTCTCTGTAGCCCCTCCCTAAAAAACTCCCAAACTCACACTGCCACCCTTCTGAATTTCCTTACTAATAAAGGCTATAGGGTCTCCCCCTCTAAAGAACAGCTTTTCACCCCTACCGGGACCTACTTAGGAGTTCAACCTTCCCCCGGGTCTCGAGCCATGACCCCGTCATGGGCAGCCTTAATAGACAGTCTATCTCCACCTTCCTCAAAAAACTAAATCCTTTCCTTCCTAGGGCTAACAGGCTTTTTAAAAATATGGATTCCCAACTTTGCCCTCCTAGCTCACCCCCTTTATAAAGCAGCCAAAGGCCCCCTCAATAAACTCCTAAACTCCTCACAACATACTCCCCAACTTCCGCAAACTCCAAACCACTCTTATCACTGCACCGGCTCTGTCCTTACCTAATATCTCCCAACCTTTCACTCTCTATACTGCCAAAAAACCAAGGAATAGCCCTTGGTGTCTTAAGACAACAAAAATAAAATCCTCCTTCCTTTTCTCCTGTAGCCTGCCTCTCTGAACAACTCAACAACACAGTCAAAGGGTGGCCAACCTGTCTTACAGTACAGCAGCAGCAGCAGTTTTAGCTCTAGAAAGCAAGACGCTAACATTCAGCCCAAATACCACCATCTACAGTCCTCATAATCTACATCTCCTCTCCTCCAAAGCATTAAGCTCTCCTCCTCCTTCCCAGATTCAATGATTCCATGCCCTCTTTATCAAAAATCCCAAATTCTGCCTTGCCAAAAGTGCTCCCCTCAACCCAGCATCCTTACTCCCTGTATCCTCTTCCCTTCCTACTCATTCTTGCACTGACATCCTGGACCACCAGCAGCCACACTTTCCAAACATTTCCTCCAAGCCTCTCACCAACCCCAGTGACCAGCTATTCATAGATGGCTCCTCTTCCAGGCCCGCTGGCTCCTCCAGAATTGCTGGATATGCAGTCGTTTCTCTTGACCAAGTAATTAAAGCCAGGCCCCTACCTTCAGGAACCTCCCCCAAAAAAGCAGAACTTACAGCTCTCACCAGAGCCCTAACCCTTTCCAAAGGCAAACAAGTCAACATTTATACAAACTCCAAATATGCCTATCACATCCTTCTTTCCCACGCTGCCATCTGGCAAAAGAGGATTCCTTACTGCCAAAGGAACCCTCATCACTAACAGCTCCCCTTATTTACCAGCTACTTCAGGCTGCACACCTTCCAACCAAAGCAGGACATCAAACAGGTTCAAATAAAATCTCAAAAAGAAACACGAAAGCTGATAAGGCAGCAAAAAAGGTCTCCCTTTCTTCTACCCCTGGCTCTCTCCTCCTCATTACCCCTACAATCCAACCCCAGAATTCCCCCACTAAAAAAAGGGCCCACTACTACAACAAGGAACCTCCTTCCAAAGGAACTAGATAATCAAAAAACTCATCCTCCACCAAAAACAAACCAAAAAAAAAAAAAAAATTCAAACATCCCTTCACCAATCTTTCCATGTTGGTGTGCACCCCCGTACCTTCTCCTTTGCCTATATTTCTCTTCCCCCGACCTATTTACCTTATTAAAAAACATAACCTCAAACTGTCATATATGCTCTGTCACTTCCTCCCAAGGGACCCTCCGCTCTCCATCTATTCCTACACACCAGTTAAGAGGAACCTCATTATTGTATTTCCAGGCACTCTCTACAGACTTATAGGCTTTCCTGAAAAAAAAAAAAAAAAAAAAATTGTGGAGTATTACCCACCTCCAAAACCAACTAGACTCCCTAGCAGCAGTTACCCTACAAAACCGCAAAGGCCTTGATTTGCTTACTGCAGAAAAAGGAAGTCTCTGGATCTTCCTAGATGAGGAATGCTGCTTCTATTTCAATCAGTCAGGCCTGGTTCAGGGTGCAGTCAAACAACTAAAAGACCAAGCCCTCCACCCCACTCACAGAAAAAAGAAAAATCACCTCCTCTGCCTGGCCCTCTTGGCCCCCTTGGTCTCTCAGCTCTTAGGCCTCCTGGTTACTCCCACTCCTAGGACCCGTCCTAACCATTCTCCTTCCGGTCTTTGGGCCCTGCCTCTTACGTCTCTGTACCCAGTTTTTACGGAACCGCGTCCGAGCTTTCACCCACGGAACCATGAGAGACATGACGCTGCTACAAGAATCCCGGCAATTTCAAAACCAGTACCAGGACCAAGCCCTACCTTCCAGCCTTTCCCCTAAACACTGCCCCCTCTCAGCTTGAAGTAGCCAGGCGAAAAATGGCGTCCCCTTTCCTATCATCGATTAAAAGGCTAAAATGTTAGGGTCGCCCCGACCAGACCATTCCCTTCCCCTCCCACAGGCCTTACAATACAGTCCTTTGCGCTCTCCGCACAGCTACCCCAGGGCAAAAGACAAAGCCCCCTTCACTGACCCCTCCAGTAACTGTTCGTCCAGACAGTTACAGGATGCGGTTAACATATCTGTTCACCTCGCATAACAAAGCTGGCAAAAAACATCTCCAGGATGCGGACAAGTCACCTGCACCCCTGACTCAGCTCCCCGACCCTGACCCAGTTCTCCTGCACCCCCAACTCAGCTCCCCCACCCCGACCTGGTTCTGGCCCTATAAAAGCCTGCGATTGTCTGTAAGCGGGTCTGCCTCCTTCAACTGTGGTGGAGCAGCCAAGCAGCTCAGTAAAGCTTGCTTGCCTGACTTTGGGCCTCCTCATCCTTTCTCTCGGCTGACCTTACACCTGCGTTATAGGAAGAGGGAAACATTTTGAATTTTATAAATTAATAGTTTTACCAGTATTTTGTTAAGGTAATATACCATAAATTTTGAAATGCTTTTTAAGATTCTGTGTGAACTTAATTTGTTTTTAATTAAACACAACTGTGTTAAACGTGTTAAGCCTGCGGTTCGTAGAATAAAGGGTTATCCTACCAAAAACCAATTCCATGTTAGTGGAAGATGTCGATAACAGATGGTGACAAGGTGCTACTGGGTGGCATAGTGGGATAGCATCTCCCAGGGATGTTTTTAAATCCTTTCCCTCTTTTTGTAACTACAGAGTCACTATTATTGCTATAATAAATATTATACAGGTGTATAAATAAAATATGTATATTTCTGAGTATTTTTAAATTATTTCCTATAGTCTTTGTTGGATGTACAACTTCTCTGCCCTGCAGAACACATAGATTCAGCTTTGATTTACATGGAGTTAAATATACAAATATATTACTGTAAAGATAAACTAGGCTGGACATGGCGGCTCACATCTGTAATCCCAGCACTTTGGGAGGCCAAGATGGGAGGACCACTTGAGCTGAAAAGTTTAGGACCAGCCTGGGCAACATAGTAAGACCTTGTCTCCACTATAGATTTTTTAAAAATTAGCTGGGAGCGGTGGTGCACACTTTCAGTCCCAGCTACTCAGGAGGCTGAGGTGGAAGGACCATGTGAGCCTGGGAGACCTCAAGGTCGCAGTGAGCTATGATCATGCCGCCGCACTCCAGCCAGGGCAGCAAAGCGTGCCCTTGTCTCAAAACAAAACAAAACAAACAAACAAACAAAAAACAAAGCAAACACAATAAAGATGGAGCAAGTAATTGTGTGAGTGTGGGTGTGCATGTCTACCTATTTTGAAGGTACGCACAACAAAAAAATAAGATTGGATTGAAACAATTTTAATAGTCTTGATAATTTACTAGAAAGCTGTAAACCTCAAAGATTTAGAAAGAAACCTCTATTCTCTCCTTTGTATTGAATTCATTTCTGTAAAATATTCTGGCTCCTTGTTCAGAATCTCCCATGCAAACCCTCTGTTTTTACTTGCCTGTTATTCATGCTGGACCTCACATCGAATGTTCCTATCCCATTGTTCATGCAGCATTATTTCCATGACCTGCCCAGGGATGAGAAGAAGAATTTCCGTAAAACTTAGTGATGCTCCCCAAATCATTTCCAGATGTGAGTAACTTCACAGTGAGTATATTAATTTATATTTTTATTTAATTAGTACTTTTTTCTTTCAGTTAGAGAACCCAGTTTAAGCCGATTTTTCTTTGGTGATTCTTTTGACTTTTATAATGGACATAGTTGAGTTTATGTACTTTATTGGGCCCACTTGTTCAGGTAAACACTGGGGATGCTTCATAAGTTGTTGGGCTTTGATGTATAAATGAAGTAAACAAATATAATGCTAGGTGAATAACATACTTCATAATTAGAAGTAAATAATTCTGTTGAAGTGAGTTTGTGTCTTCAAGTTAGAGACTGAAAACATCCATGGTGAAGAAATGGTATTAATTTTGCATGTGGAGAGAGGACATCTGTTCCCAGGCTACACAGCTGGCTTTCTCCAAACATATGAAGAGGAATTCCACTTGTTTTATTTTCTAATAATCTTCAGCTTTCTGCTGTCTCTTTTCATCCCTAACTGTGCATTGATCACAGCCCTTCTTTGCCTGTCTTACGGCTACAACTTTCTCACTGTTTTCCCCACCCCACATCACTCCAGCACTTTGCAGGTTCTGATGAGAGGTTTGGAATTTTCTAATGTGGTGAGAAATTGCTTTTCACTGGAGTGTTTGAGGCCATTTATAGCTATGAATACAACACTTGGATCACTTAATTGGGACAAGAGCCATGCACTGTCTGCAGGCCAGAAAATTCAATCGGTCAGTTAGCATTGTCTGGATTTATTTGTAAAAGGTGGATGTTATTAAGTCCTAACACAGTGTGGTTACTATAACATTAGTTTGAATAGTAAAAGCATTAATACCAGTGGGTTGTATATGGTAAGCACTATATTAAGAAACTTCAAATTTTGAAATGTCTTAAGAGAAAATATATTTTGAAATAATTTTTAGGAGAGTTTATGGTAACTAAAAAGTTTTACATTTTCTGTGAAATACTTATAGCACAATGTATGTTGTCATGCAGAATGTATTTTTGAGTGTAAGTGGAGCAACAAGAGAATGACCTCTGTGGACTTAAGATTTTGAATGGGTGGGGCGTGGTGGCTCACGCCTGTAGTCCTAGCACTTTGGGAGGCCGAGGCGGGCAGATCACCTGAGGTCATGAGTTCGAGACCAGCCTGGCCAACATGGTGAAACCCCATCTTTACTAAAAATACAGAAATTAGTTAGGCATGGTGGGGGTCGCCTGTACTCCCAGCTACTTGGGAGGCTGAGTCATGAGAATTGCTTGAACCTGGGAGGTGGAGGTTGCAGTGAGCTGAGATCACACCACTGCACTCCAGCCTGGGTGACAGAGCAAGACTCTGTCTCAAAAATTAAAAATAAAAAATGAAATTTTGAATGATCTTTCCTTTCCAGATATTGGAATCATGGAGGATTTTTCAGTTTCATGTCATAGTATTTTCCTATATTGTAATCTGTGTAGTTCACAGTTTACAGTCCTCAGTCTTAGCTACCTAGCTGTATCTAACTCATTGGTCATTGTTTCTAGATAAATCTCTGGAGTCCTGGCAGCTTCTGAATTTAAATATTTCTCTGTGAGTTGGAATGTAAACCTGTTTTCTGTGTTCACAGCGTAGCTAGTGGTGGGACTGTTAATGCCACCTGCATCTTTAGTATTTTCCATTCCATCAACATGAGTACCAGAAACTCTAGGAGTCCTTGGGTTAAAGGCGCCTGCCCTTTCCTGTGCTCTGTGCTGGGTCCTGCAAGTGCTGTAAAAATATAGAGTTTCTATGCTTATGGCTGACAAAGGGTAGAACAAACACTTTACAAGGCCGGGCGCGGTGGCTCATGCCTGTAATCTCAGCACTTTGGGAGGCCGAGGAGGGTGGATCATTTGAGACTGGGAGTTTGAGACCAGCCTGGCCAACGTGGCAAAACCCCCATCTCTACTAAAAATACAAATAATAGCCAGGTGTGGTGGTGCCTGCTTATACGCCCAGTTACTCAGGAGGCTGAGCCACGAGAATCACTTGAACCTGGGAGGCAGAGGTTGCAGTGAGATGAGATTGTGCCACTGCATTCCAGCCTGGGCAACAAAAAACAAAACAAACAAAAGAACAAACCCAAACCTTCACAAAAACTATATATTTTTGATACTGTTTAGCTAAGCTTATGACTAAGAAAGAGATTCATTATTTGGAACATTGCTAGCCTTCTATAATGTTTATTTATTCTTTTAGTTGACATAAAAGTGTATATATAATGTAAAATATGATGTTTTGAGGTATATACGTGTCAAGTGCTTTATTCTAGCTGATTATCATATGCTTTACCCCATATAATTTTTTATGTGGTAAGAACTAAACATTTGACTGTCTTCTCATTTTTAAAAACACAATACATCCTTGTTAAGTATAGTCAACATGCTGTACAATAAATCTCTCAAATTTAGTCATCCTATCTCACTGTAATCATGTCTTAATTTGACAGTCAACTCTCCAAACCCTCTGCCCTCCTAAAAACCCCTGCCTCTGGTAACCATAATTCTACTCTCTACTTTAACAGGTGAACTTGTTTAGATGTCACATATGAGAACATACGGTATATTTCCTTCTACACCTGGTTTCTGTAAATTAACATAATGTGTTTCAGGTTCATCCGTGTGATTGGAAATGAAGGGATTTGTCACAGGATTCATGATTTCGGTACATTTGGGGTGATTTTTATATCATGGCTATAGTAAATAGTGCTGCAGTAAACATGGGCATGGAAATGTCTCTTCAACACACTGCTGTCCTTAAAAATATATATATAAACAGTAGTGTGATTGCTGTAACAAATGATGGTTCCATTTTTAATTTTTTTGAAATCTTCATTCTGTTTTCCAGAATGGCTGTACCAATATACATTCCCACCAACAATGTGCAAGCCTTCTCTTTCTTCACACCTTTATCAACCCTTGGTTTGTTTTTGTTTTTTTTTTTTTTTTTTGTCTTTTTATTAATAGTCATTCTGAAAGGAGTGAGTTGGTGTCTCACAGTGGCTTTGATTTGCTTTTCCTGGATAATTATTTATGTTTAGCATTTTCAAATTTATCTATTTGTTATACATATGTCTTCTGAGAAATGTCTAAGTTTTTTCCTCATTTTTAATACTTACTTGTTTTCATTGTATAACTGAGTCTCTTAAATATTTTGGATATTAACCCCTTGTCAGATTTATAATTTAAAAATATTTTTCCATTCCTAGGTTATCATTCCATTGATTGTATGTGGTGCTGTGCAGAAGCTTTTTAGTTTGAAGTAATCTCATGTGTCTACATTTACTTCTATTTCCTGGCATTTTGAGGTTAAATTCAAAAAATAATTGCCCAAACCAATATCGTATTTTCTTTTCCCTTATGTTGTCTTGTAGTAGTTTCAGACTTTCAGATATTACATTCAAGTCTTTATTTCAAGTTGCTTTTTATATGTGGTGTGAGATGTGGGTCTCATTTGTATGTGGATGTCCATTTTTTTCCCCAACACCATGTATTGAAGAGTTTGTCCTTTAACCATTGTATGTTTTTGTCACCTCAGTTAGCTGTAAATGCATGGATTTATTTCTGGGATCTCTATTCTGCTCTATTGGCCTATGTGTCTTTTTATGCCAGTACCATACAGTTTTGCTTATTGTGGCTTTGTAGTATATTTCAAAGGCAGATTCTGTGATGCCTTCAGCTTTGCCCTTTTTTTTATACTCAATTATTTTGACTATTGATGGTTTTCTTTTGTGGGACAAGATGAATTGGGGTATTCCTTTTGTATGTGGAGAATGTCAATGGTAGTTTGATAGGGATTACATTATACCTGCAGATCATTTTATGTAAGATAGACATTTTCACAATATTAATTCTACCAATTTGTGAATAAAGAATATCTTTCTTTTTATTTGTGTTTTACTTAATTTAATTTATTTTATTTCAAGCAGAGTCTTCCTTTGTGAGGTAGACATAATCCTCCCACCTCAGCCTTCTGAGTAGCTGGGACCAGAGCTGCATGCCACCATGCGTGGCTAACTTTTAAAATTTTGTAGAGATGAGGTCTCTATTTTGCCCAGCCCAGGTCGGGGAGGGATGTTGGAAGAAAACGGGCACCTCCTGGAATGTGCACTGTGAGGCACCACCCACCGGGGCCGGGGATTGGTGGAGAGGGAGGATAAAGCCCCAGGGTTGCTGACGCAGCTCCCAGACAGGAGCTGGTTTAGTGGAAACCAGAGCCCTGGTCCCCCTCCAACTGCTCCGGAGCCTCCCACTACTCTACCCCATGCGTCCTGCTGCTCTGCTGATCCACTTTCCCACTGACCTGTAGCTGAACCTCCCACCAGGGCTTGAGGACTTAGTTTGAACTGGTTCCTTTCCCAGACCCCTTTCTCCTCCTCCTCCTCCTCCAGGTGCCCAACAGCCCCCCTTCAGTCCCCTCCCCTCCTCTCCTCTCCCTTCCCTTCCCCAACTGTGATCCCATCCCCATCCCTATCCCCTTCCCTCCCCCAGCCCTAAGCCACCCCCACCTGTGCCCTGGCCACCTCAGGGCGCCCTGTAAGGACCAGGACATGTGGCTGCGGTGGCTGCTCTTTTGGCTCCTCGTGCTGGGGTTTCCCAGCCATCAGTCCAGCCACATGAGTACACTATGGACCCGCGGGGTTCCTTCCTTTTCGTTGGGCTGTCACGGGGCGTGAAATGACACAGCTCACGCCTGTAATCCCAGCACTTTCGGGGCCCAAGGTGGGCAGATCGCTTGAGTCCAGGAATCTGAGACCAGCCTGGGCATCATAGCAAAACCCCATCTCTACAAAAAATTCAAACAATTAGACCTGGCAGCGAGCGCCTGTAGTCCCAGCTACTTGAGATGCTGAGGTGGGACGATCGCTTGGCCCCAGGAGGTGAGGGTTGCAGTGAGCCAGGATCGCCCCACTGCACTACAGCCTCGTCGACAGAGTGAGAACTTGTCTCATACAAAACGAAGTGAAATGTCATTTGAGTTCTGTGTCATCTGGTTTGATGACTTTCTAGGAACTTCTGAGTCATCTGTGTCTTCTGCTCTTGGGAGCTTCCTCCAGGGAGTCCGTGTCCAATCAGTGATGGGAGCCCCAGAAGCCCATCGGATGGGAGAGAAAAGAACTGCACCCTGCTGGGATGTTTGCAATGCGGAGTCACCAGGAGTGACATGACCAGGATGTGAGTGAGGACTCTATTGTCCTTCGTTCTGTAAAACGTGTCTTGCGCAGATCGTTGATTTACCCAAAGCAGAAAGGGTCTTAAAGTCCTTATAATTGTCCAAATAGAAAGAAATCACAGGTTTCTACTTTGAAAGGTTTCACCCTCACATTATAAAACCTCTCCACTATGCTCAGGAGAGGGCATCTTATAGAGATGAGGGTATTTGTTCTGAGTGGCATGCACCAGATTCTCAGAGAGGGAGCTGGAGAAGTCCAGTGATGGGGAGCAACCACTGCATCAAGGCAGACTCACCCCACGAGTGCCCCCAACTCCAATCAAAGAAGAGTCTCTTGATTCTTTTGAGTCTATGAAGGAGGAAGTGTCTTGATGATCTTGGTTGGAATGTTCTTGCCTTTATCTGGCTGGCTTTTCATAGATCAGTTACACTCTCTTTCCCTACCTCACCTTTGAAGACTTGGATACATTTTCCTCATTGCATTTTCCACGTCCACCCTTGCTCATGGCCGTCGACTGTCAGAACCTAAGCTTTTCCTGGCCCCATTGGACCTAATCTGGGTAGGAGCCTGCTACTGATAACCTGCATCCAGATAATTGTCAGATGTGACAAGAGTGCCCAAGACAGAGGATGTTTTCCTGGTCAGTGACAAGATGACCTTTGTCCTTCTTGTGCATTTGATCCACATCTTTAATTAACCATTGTGCCCAGAGCTCCTGCTTCCTTTCAGATGGAGGCTACTCAGCGACAGTGCATCTCTCCCAGGAGCCCAGGCTGCACTCACCTCTGCTGTGAGGCTGAAGACAAAAGTGCCACAGAGCTCAGAGGCTGCTTTCTAGAGAGGTTTGATTTGCACAAAACTGAGTCTTGGTATGTGGATTGGTCTTAGTTGCAGTTTGAATTTATTTTCTCCCCCAATACTTGTAAATCCAGTGTTTGTAAAATAATATGTGTACCTTGTGTGGTGGTGGCCATACATTCCAGGAAGTTTGTATTGCCTTCCATGTGGATTTCCAAGGGTGCTCCTGAGTGCTTCAGGTGCAATGCTCTAAAATATGAAGGTGAACTCTTGTTAGTGGTTACTTGGTATCGTGTTTTTAACTGACCTCAATTCTCACAGTTTCAATCATAATTCCAAGGAGACTATGTTATGCAAATCTGTATGGACTTTGAAAATCTGACATGAAGTTCCCCATTTCGGCAGAGGTGAATATTGGTTTTCAAAAGTTAATGTTTATAGAAACTGGCTAAACAACAATCTGTGATTATTTTTCTTGGAATGTAACCTAGGTATTCTTATTATAACAGCTGTCCACTCTCAGTTTTATGTATATGTAAGTGTATCTTTGTGTAATATTTTGATCTGTAACTTTTAAGACTTTTTTCTTATATTTTTTCTCATTTTTCCATACAGTGTGGACATATTTTTGGATATATTTCAAAGAATATAATACAAATTTTTAAATATATAAAAGAAGACCTTGGCTTCCTGACCATTGTGAATTTGTATTTTCTTATCTCCATTTTAAATTGAATTATAAATTTCTAGGTAAAGTTCTATAATTTTTTTAAATATTTGCAATGTTTGTCAGATCAATAAAAACTAATCGTTTGTGTCTCAGATTTCCTTCCTACTCTTTAAGTGATGTAAACTTCTGTATATTAATAGCCTCTTTGTAAAGAATACAATTTGCTGACTTTTATATATGGATACAGCAATGAAAGCATCACCACATTCCAGATTCAAGATAATAAACACATTCCTCCCTCTTCAAAGTTTTCTCCTCCTCCTCTCGAATCCATCTGTCCTTCTCCCTCCATCCTACTATCTTCCCCCTGTACTGCTATTTCATGTAATGGAGTCAGATAGGAGATGTATTCTTGTTGTTCTGAATTCTGTAAAGTCAGGAGAATCGTGTTCACATTGATTCATATTGTTTTAAATATTAATAGTTTGTCTTCGTTTTATTGCTGAGAAAAATTCGTTTGTATGGACATATGACAGGTGTCTATCCTCTCCCTTGGAAAGAGATAGAAGGCTTGTTTTTCCCATTTGGTTTTTGTCCTGAAAACAAAAACCAAGAAAGCAGCACCTCTGCAAGCTTTCCCTGTGTATCCTTGCATTTTACAATGCCGAGATCAATTGACATAAAAAAGTCCAATTGATATTGTGTGTAAAATTGTTCAAACATATAGAACATAAATAATAATTATTTTGGAACTCTTGTTTAAAGGGAAAAAAATTACTGACATGACACAAGTGGTTTTGGCAATTACCATCAACATTTATTATAAAAATGTTTATAAATACAGCATTGATATGTTAACATTTTAATGAACATGACTTAACACATATCTATCCATCTTTGCATCCCTCTATCCATCCATCAGCCCATCTTATTTTAGATGTGTTTCCAACTGAATTGGAGACATCAACATACTTCCGATGAATAGTTTAGCAAAACTAACATTAACTAGAATTCAATATTTCTTTATAAAATTTTCTTCTAAACAAGAATTACACAGAACAACCTATACAAATCTTAAGTATAACATTGCTAACTTTGGAAAGTACACACACCGCATATCCAAAGCCCCTTTCAAGATCTACAATATTACATCACCCCAGAAAGTGAACTCTCCCTCTTCCCAGCCAATCCCTTTCTCATCATAGGTTGATTTTGCTTCTTCTGGAATTTCACGTATATAGATGCATGCCATGCCATAGATACTCCTTTGTGTCTGCCTGATTCTGCTCAGCACGATGTTTTTTGAAATCATTCCCATTGTTGCACAGATCTCTAACTCAGTCCTTTCCATTTTGGACTCAACATATGCTGAGTCCAACCTGTTGAATGCCTATCTCTATTTAATTCACCATCTTGAAAGAAGCACTTAAAATTAAGATGTTTTCAAGAACATACAGTTAAATCCTGAGGAATCTATGTAGGAATGTTATCAGAAGCCATCTGAACTTACTCAAGGGAAGTCTTTATCTTCATTCACTTAAGAATCTAATAGAATTAATATCAAGAATCTTAGAGAATTCCCACACTATTCATGCCATATTCATGATCTCCACTTTGGTTATTATTAAGCACTAAAATTTGATAACTTATTTCTGAATGAAGTCATCTCTTTATTTCAGTTTTTTGACTTATGGTGATCTTTAAATGGCAGAGATTCATTCATTCATAATCCAAGAGAGAAATGTGATTCACAGGGATTCTTTTATCATGTGATACATGATAAATACATCCAATGTTATATGTCAATTTAAAAAGTAACTTACAAAATGATAATTACTTTATACCTAGCTTGTCCAACCCACAGGTGACAGGCCGCATGCAGCCCAGAACAGCTTTGAATGTGGCCCAACACAAATTTGTAAACTTTCTCCAAACATTATGAGAGTTTTTTGTAATTTTTTTTAGCCCATCAGCTAGTTCTAGTGTTAGTGTATTTTATGTGTGGCTCAAGACAACTCTCCTTCTTTTAATATAGCCCAGTGAAGCCAAAAGATTGGACCTCTCTGCTTTAGACCAAGAAAAAAGACACCCCACATTTGCAATGCTTAAAAACACTACCAGCCACGCAAGAAACATAAGACTGTCAACTTCCAATCCTTCTTGAAGCAGCGGAATTCGCTGGTGATATCTGACGGGTGTGGTTACTTCTTGGAGGAGGTTGAGGGTTTCTAAGGATGAGTCTTTGTGACTGAAATATTGTCAATGTCATTGAGCCTTCTCATTATTTCAACTATTATTATTCCAGGTCATCGATGTTCTGCCTGACCATTTTCATCCTGGGCCTGACTTTCCTGGAATTCCCTGGATGCTTGCTATTATTGTTGTTTCCCTGGGAATTTGTTCACTTGGCATTTTCTTCTGGAAAACTAGCCTTGGTGTGAGTATACTAACTTCCTGTAGAGGTATACTTGTAATCATAAATAAGAAGAAATTATTTAGAACAATTTATGGTTCTGGACTTCATTAGAAATATTGGGTTTTCCAAAAAATTCAGGGAAATGATTTATTAGCATAAGAATTATGAAGATATCTACCATTTACATTATGAAAATTAAATAGATTGGTGTTTGTTTAACAGGATGTCAACAGAGCTTTTGGTCAAATATCTTTTTTACCTTTGTGCCCTTTATCAGAAATGGATAAAAGATAAATGCTGGAGTCATTTTCACTCTGCCTATTTCAGGACACTTTTGTCTTTTCCGACAGCGCCCTCTCCTGGCCTGGCCTCTGCTCTGTGGGTTCTCTGCTCTGTGGGTTCTGGGGTGCCTTTTCTGTTTTTCAAAAGCAAAATCGTCCTTATGAGCTTCCAGGCTTCTCCATTCCCTGCTAGTCATCTTTGGTGGCACCTGCAGAAGCCATGAATGCTCAGGGCCCGAGGGCTGAAGGGCTTTCACTGTTCTGTTTGCAGAAATAACACGAGAAGATGCCACTGACCTCCACTGCTGTAGGTCTCATGACCCAGGGGGCCCTGACTGACCCATTTTACTCCAATATGCTGGGGTCCGCTTTCCAAAATATGTAGGGTGTTCTTTTTTGCATGATTTTATTTCTCTTCTGCCATAAGGTAGGTGATTAACCTTTAGAATATCTGCTGTAATCCCAGAAGTAAAAAAACTGAAAACTCATTAATCCAACATTAGTATGTGCAATTTTGAATACTCTTCGAAAAAGCCAATTCCATAATTCATCGTAGTCCCAGCTCTGTTGGTAGCTGCGTTGTGCAAAATCGCCCCCACCCCCACCCAGTGGTGCCCTTGATCTCATATTCTAGGTGTCAGAGGTTCTACATTTGCAATAGAAAATGTGCCCTGGCTGTGAGGTAGTGAAGAGCGAACGTCACTCATTGCCTACAAGGACAGTTCCCAAGGAAGACCTTCAGTGATGCTCAGTGAAGCTGATTCTCATGTGGCCTCTGTAGTTTCGACAGCTGCTGCGTCCTCTGACCACACATGATGGGACTTGTACACTTGAAATTAAACACATTTTTAAAACTTCTGTTGTTTAGAAATCCCCCCTCATTTTTCCATGGACAAACTTATTTTTTATGTCATAGTGCACTTACAATTTGGTATTGCCTGAGAGTTAAAAGCAATATGACAGCTGCGCCAAACTCACCTCTCTACATAGGATCGTCCTGTGAGAAAACCCTCTCCCAATTCCCCTGCAGGTCTTCAGGAATCCACATCTCCCCAGAGACCTTTGTGCCCACAGGTGGCGCCTCCAGAGTGGAGAAGACCCTTTGTCAAGAAGGGAAGCAGAGGGGGGATGAGAGGGTCCTGCAGGCAGAGCTGGAATCGGGTTCCTCTCTGCCTCTTGGAAGCTGTGTGACGCTGGGTGAATTTTCTCCTTCCTTTGGGAGCCTCCATTTTCTTAGATTTGGAGCAGGGTGGTCACACTGACCTTGCAGAGTTCTGAGAATCAGTGATAGGACATGAAAGGCCTGGAGAACATTCTCTTAAGAATAGCTGTGACTCATGTGTGAGCAATGGGCTTTCCATTCCTCTCTTTCTGTTTATCTGATGCAAGGAGCATGCTCTGGTGATGATGGTGAGGGAGGAATGAGGATAGACACAGATGCCCCTGCGTCAGAAACATGCTGCTTTATTACTGCGGAATGACTCTGTCTTCCCTGGGACAGGTCCCCAGCCTGCCTACATTTGCAGACAGACACAGTGACGTGTGGGGACAGCAGTTTGTCCCATGAGTTTTTTTCACTCCTCTGCTGTTAGCAGGACTCAGTGGAAGGGAGACTTTATGGCACTGATGCTGCTGTTGAGGAACCTGAAGAAGGGGAAGGTGCAAGAGACCATCACCCGCAGCATGAGGTGCAGCTTGTGTTGGTCTTGGTGTTTTGTCCCTCATATTATATGTTTCAAAACATTTCTTCCTCTGCCTTGCAGGTCAACATGGCTGAACAGGAGCCTTGTTCTCTGTCAGAATCGCCTTACTTGCCCTACCTCATGGCTGGCCCTTCCGGACCATTGATGGGCTGCCAGCCACCTCCTCCACCTCCGTGTCCTCTGGGACGTCAACCACCCTCTGCAACTGAAGGTTTTCTGGGACCTCTGATACGTCCTCCACTCGAACACCCTCTGGGACCTGAAACACCTTCTCCAGCTGAAGGTTTACTGAGAACTCAGACACCTCCTCCACTCAAGTTTCCTAATGGACCTCAGCAGTGTCCTCCACTCGAGTGTCCCCTGGAACTTCAATCATCTCCTCCACTCGAGTGTCCTCTGGGACTTCAACTACCTACTGCACTTGAGTGTCCTCTGGGACCTCAACCACCTCCTTCACTCGAGTGTCCCCTGGAACCTCAACCACCTCCTCCACTCGAGTGTCCCCTGGAACCTCAACAACCTCCTCCTGTACTAGAGGGTCCACTGGGACCTCGACCACCTCCTGCACTCGAGTGCCCTCTGGGATCTCATCAACCTCCTCCACTGGAGTGTCCTCTGGGACCTCAACTATCTCCTACAACTCTCTGTCCTCTGGGACCTCGACCACTTCCCGAAGCTCTTTGTCCTCTGGGACCTCATCCACCTCCTGCAGCTGCCTGTCCTCTGGGACCTCATCCACCTTCTTCTGCTGTGTGGCCTGTGGGACCTCAGCCTACTCCTCCACTTAGTAGCCTGTGGAGCCTCAGCCACCTCCCCTGCCTGGGTGGCCTCTGGCCCCTCCCCAACCACTTTCACATGAGTCTCCTCTGGTACTTCAATAGTCTCCACTCGTGGCCTTGGGACTTCAGCCACCTTCTCCACCCAGGTCTCCTCTAGTACGTCAGCGACCTCCTCCACTTGGCTGGCCTCTGCTATCTCAACCAAGTCCTTCACCTGAGTGTCCTCTGCGACCTCAGCCACTTCCTGTACCCATGTGGCCACTGCGACCTTGACCACCACCTCCACCTGCACCATTTGGTTTGTTTTTCTGAACAGTAGAAACTGACTTGTGAAATGGATTCCTGTTTCCTTTGTTTAGGTGAATGGGAATGTCACAGATGGTACTGCAGGGCTCTGTAGCGCCATGGTAACACTGGCTGAAGATGCGGTCACTTTTCTCAAGTTTCTGAGAGTACACTCTCGGTTGCATTATTTCCTCATCATGACCTTGGCAGCAAGGTTCTCTTGTAGACGAGGAAATAGTATTTTTTATTTTAGGGGGACAAAGTCTCGCTCTATCACCCAGGCTGGAGTCCAGTGGCGCAATCCTGATTCACTGCAACCTCCGCCTCCAGTGCTCTGGTGATCCTCCCATCTAAGCTTCTGGAGTAGCTGGTACTACAGGCCTGCGCCACCATGACTGGCTAATTTTTTTCTTTTTACTTTTTGTGGAGACCATGCTTCACCATGTTGCTCAGGCTGGTCTCGAACTCCTAGACTCATGCCATCTGCCCACTTTGGCCTCTCAAAGTGCTGAGATTACAGGCATGAGCCACTGTGCCCAGCCAGAGATTGCTTATAGAATCCAGAAATACCAGTTCTGCAGGCGTGTATGGAACCTGGGCCATAGGACCAGCTCTGTGAGGGATGAGACCCATCCCTGACTTGCAGGGTATCCTGTGTCCTGCAGCAGAGAGACCCACACAGAGCCTCTGACCACTCCTAATGGAAGCACAGGTGAAGGGACCCAGGGTGCAGAAGGCAGAGACAGAATCTCCTGGGAATAAACAGGAGGCTGTGGAAGAGAAGGATGAAGCAAGGAGGTGTCACATGGGGCCTTGTTGCACTCAGGTGGAGCTGGAAGGCTGCTCCTGGCCGAGCAAGCACTGTGAGCAGGGGTGTGGAGGCTGCATGACTGCCACACAGAGCCCCCGTGGGAGAGCTCAGATGCACCGTGCGCACAGGGAATTACCGCCGCCAGCACTTCCTTGTTGCCCTACAGCCTTTAGTCCATTACCTGTAGGAAAGATGAATCTTTCCCCGGATGTGTGGAGGCTTTGAATCAGGGTGAGTTAATGCCTCGAGGTCTGGGAAATTTCACTTGGTTGTCAGGGGCCCCTGTCTCCCTGAGTTTTTAGGCCCAAGGAGACTAACAGTGAGGATGGGTCAGGTGCAGTGGAGCTGTGGCCTTGGCCTTCAGAATGAGGCCACCTCTGGTGGGGAAATCAAGGCCCATGCTGAGCTGCTCTGGCATCGTCTCATCCCCAGCACCCTCTCCTTCTGCGACGCCCAGCTTTGCATCTCCCACGCTTGGCGTGCAAACTCCTCGCCCTTCCCTGTGTCCCTGCTGCCTGAGCCCAGACACCAACTCTCAGTGGGACTCAGAGCCCCAGCTTCCTTATAAATGAGCCAGGAATGATGTGGTTATGAGGTCATTGTGAGGACTAAGAGACCAAGCCTATAAAGAAAGCATCTTGCAAAATAGCTGGTAGGTGTTAGACCCTCACCCCTCTCGCTGGTTAAATGAAAATATTCCCACTCAGAAGATCAGCAAAAGATATTCACCGAAGTTCATTAAATAAACCTTAGGGTGTAACAGCTCAGGCCCGGGGTTTCCAACCTCTGTTATAAAAGATAAGGGAAAGCACCTATATCCAAGACTGAAATTCAGATCCTTACGAGATGAGGAAATTATGGGAATGCATACACAGTTCACCTCTGAGATCTGTATCTGTGATCTGTAGATAATTATTCTCCATGATATACAGACACAGATGCAGCCACCCACAGATGTATTCAGCAGAGGCACAGATATTTTATAGAAGACAAAATGTATGTTGGGCAAAAGAAGATCACATGGAAATAAACCAGAATCCTGTTACCTTACAGGACCGTTGGAAGACTCTCCTGAGCCGTGATATCTTGGAAGAGTATCCAACGTGTTTTATGCTCCGTGCCCGGTGCTGCCTCCTCTCCCTCTCATTTCCATAGTGTTTCCCTTAATAAACATTCGCAGTCCTATCTGTCAGGGCATCTGCTTCCTGGAGGACCAGCCCACACCCCAGGGTGTACCGGGTGTGACTCCTCATACACTGTTCAAACCCAGGCAGATACTGCCTTGCTGGCCACAGAAGCAGGGTTAGCCATTGGGTAGTGTTGACTGGGAGGGGCCCGAGGGGGCCTTCTGGGGTGGGGGAACATCCTGCATCAAGCCATGGGTGGAGGTTGTGCTCATTCATTCTAGATATAGTCACTGTGTGCCCAGTGGCTGCCAGTGGTGCCTTGTGAGCAGATAGACAGGAAGATATCCCCATGAGGTGGCCAACGTCTCATGACAGGGAAGAGAATGGGGCCCAGCAGCAGCTGTGGAGCCAGCGAAGAGCCACACAGAGGCTCAGGGTTTGTCATAGCCTTTTCCCCACTGAGCCAGCTGCCCCCAGGAGCACCAACTCCAGGCAGCTCTGAGGAAAGCTGAGCTGGGAGCAGACATTTCTCAATAAGTCCTCTACCCCCCACCATCTTTCTGTAATGTTTTAATTACAGCACCTGCACACTTGTGGCCCGCACCTGTGCTGCCCTCAGGTCCATGTAGAGTGCACCAGCCAGTGCCAAAAGCCACCTGCACTGGCTCCATGCTTCAATGCCACCAGCGGCCATGAGCATAGCCACCAATTTCTCCCTCTTCAATGCCACCAGCGGCCATGAGCATAGCCACCAATTTCCACCTCTTCAGTGCCACCAGCGGCCATGAGCATAGCCACCAATTTCCACCTCTTCAATGCCACCAACGGCCGTGAGCATAGCCACAAATTTCCACCTCTTCAATGCCACCAGCGGCCGTGAGCATAGCCACCAATTTCCACCTCTTTTTGGTACCATGAAGACGAATCTTGACAATGAGAGCTTTTTTCAGAATGGGAATTGGCAGAATGGCTACAGAGACCTCTTTCTGCACATCAGAAGACCCACACAGAGGCCCCTCTGGAAGCTGCCATCTCTTCCAAAGGATCCCGCCTTGGCCAGCCTGATGAGCCTCCTGAGGCAGATGCACTCTCTCAACACAAAGTGTCTGCCAGCCTCCAGCCTCCACTTGAATGGAGCAGTTACCCCAATGAGTGATTTCCTCTGAGCTGGAATAACCAACTGAAGGAACAGGCCCTCGGTAAAATGTGGATGACCTGCCTGCCTGCATGATTGCTGGGGCTGGAGGCTCCAATCACAAGCGCTTCATACTCATTAGATATCTGTAGCTTCATATTTGTTATGAACAATTTTTCTTTGTCAGATCCATTTTGAAATTTTTCATCTAAGGGGTTACTGAAAATGTTTAGTCCCATGAATATCAACAATATAGTAAACATATGGGAAAGTGCACCCATATGTCAACTCTGAAATAATTACAGAATTTACATATTTGAGGAAAATCTCATAGCTCTAATTAGGTAGAATTCACATGGAGGCAGGTATCTTCATGCAAACACATATAAAGAAACAAACAAGCCGAGCACAGCTGTGGTATGAACCCCAAAAGTTGGGGTAGAGATGAAAGGGCGAGGGGGAGTGTGGTTACAGACTGTGATTTAAGGGGTTCCAGGAAGGACTTACTGAGAATTAGGAGGTTTTAGTAATTATAAGATGGAGAGCAACTGAATAGTTATACAAAGAGTAATCACAAAGATATAAATGTAATTTGTTGTAGGGTTAAAATTTGACGACCCTACTAAATGAAGTATTAGGTCTGTGCAAACGTAATTTCTGCTTTTGCCATGACTTTTAATTGCAAAACCAAAATTACTTTTGCATCAACCTAATATTAATTCATCTACTCCAATAATTGCCATATTCTTATCATTACTCTTGTCTCCGTTAACTACTACAGATAAATTGTGTTGCCACCCACATTAGGATATTATTTCTATCTCTACTTCATCTAACTCTCAATAACAAAATAGATCACCTGTTATGATTACTCCTGTTTTACAGATGGAAAGAGCGAGGCCCAAAGAATCTGAGTAATTTGTCAAAGGTGTCCGTTTAATTATCAAGATTTGTTTCAGGCCCCTCCTCAATTCCACCTTTCTCTCTCTTTTTAACGTCCCATCTATTTTGTCACATTCTCAGCCATAATGCCAGAACTGTCTCAATCTTCAATTCCCATCACATGGGTAATTTGATGTTCCCCTTTTTTTCTGTAGTTCTTCTGAGATGCCTCTTGTCACAATCAGGACTTACACCCACATCACCACAGCTGATGATCACTTTCTTGTTCTCGGCTTATGGGGCCCTCAGAAGCTTTCAGCACAGTTGCCAGCTCTCCCCTGATGATATGGTTGGATTTGTGTCCGCATCCAAATCTCATGTTGAATTATAATCCCTGGTGTTGGAGGAGGGGCCTGGTGGGAGGTAACTGGATCATGGGGGTGGATTTCTCCCTTGCTATTCTTGTGACAGTGATGAGTTCTCACAAGATCTGGTTGTTTAAAGGCATGTGGCTCCTCCCCTTCACCCTCTCTTCCTCCTTCTCTGGCTTGTAAGACTTGCCTGCTTCCCCTTCACCTTCTGCCATGATTGTAAGTTTCCTGAGGCCTCCCCAGCCATGCTTCCTGTACAGCCTATGGAACTGTGAGTCAACTAAACCTCTTTTCTTTATAAATGGCCCAGTCTCAGGCAGTTCTTTACAGCAATGTGAGAACAGACAAATAGAAGCCCTGACTCAGGCCTGCTTCTCTCTCATCAACACTTCCCTGCACTGCACCTGCCTCTCACCCAACTCTCATGCTCACGCTGACAACCAATGTTGATCCAATGTTTAACCTCCAATCTTCTCCAGTTTCGCTTCTAAAGAAATGCAAATCCTGCTCACATTCATGATTCATCTCTCTGGTATTCAATCCCACTTGGATCCATTAATTCCACTTCTCGATATACATCTAAAGGATTTGAAATTAGCACACCAAAGACGTCACTAGACTCCCATGCTCACTGCAGCACTGTCCACGATCGCCAAGATATGGAATCAACCTAAGTATCCATCAAGGCATGAACGAATGAAGAAAATGTGGTACATATGCACAATGGAAGACTATTCAGCTTTTAAAAAGAAGAAAATCCTGTAATTCACAACCACATGGATGAGCCTGGAGGACATGATATTAAGTGAAATAACCCAGGCACAGAAAGACAAATACCACCTAACCTCACTCATCTGTGGAAAATTTTTAAAGTTGAACTCATAGAAGCAGAGAGAAGAATAGTGGTTACCAGAGGCTGAGGTATGGAGAGTGGGGTAAGAGGTTGGGGAAATGTTGGTGAAAAGATATAAAATTTCAGTTGGACAGGAGGAATAAATTCAACGGACACATTGTACAGCATGGTGACTCTAGTTAATAACAACATACTGTATTTTCAAAAATAAAAAAGAGTGAAAGGGTATATAATACAATGATAAGAAGGACAGAAAATAAACAAATAAAAATAAATCCTACTTGTGCCATGATTTGGGCTGTGCTATTCCAAGGACAGGGGGAATGCCCAAAGAAACCCTGACCTGGTTGAGACAATAAATTCTGTGTCTTGTGGAAGAGAAAAACCATCGTGAGTTGAAATAATCAGAAAGGCTCAGAGGGAAAGTGGAAACAAACCTGAGTGGTGAAGAATTAGACAGACACTGAGCAAGGTCAGTGACAATCTTGGTGAAGAAAATAGGATAAGAAAAAAGTGAATAAATAGGCCAGGTGCAGTGGCTCATGCCTGTAATCCCAGCACTTTGGGAGGCTGAGGCGGGCAGATCACGAGGCCAGGAGATCGAGACCATCCTGGCTAACATGGTGAAACCCTGTCTCTACTAAAAAATACAAAAAATTAGCCGGGCATGGTGGCGGGCGCCTGTAGTCCCAGCTACTTGGGAGGCTGAGGCAGGAGAATGGCATGAACCCGGGAGGCGGAGCTTACAGTCAGCTGAGATCGTGCCACTGCACTCCAGCCTGGGCAACACAGCAAGCCTCCGTCTAAAAAAAAAAAAAAAAAAAGGAAAAAGAGAATAAATGAGATGTGTTCAAAGGCCAGAAAACAGATCATGGTGGTGGTGTGGTAGCTGCCCCAAGCTTGGCAGCTTAAAACAAAGCACATTTAGGCCAGGTGCCGTGGCTCAGGCCTGTAATCCCAGCACTTTGGGAGGCCAAGGCGGGTGGATCACCTGAGGTCAGGAGTTTGAGACCAGCCTGGCCAACGTGGTGAAACCCTGTCTCTACTAAAAATACAAAAATTAGCTGGGCATGATCATGGGCACCTGTAATCCCAGCTACTCGGGAGGCCGAGGCACAAGAATTGCTTGAACCCAGGAGGCAGGGGTTGCAGTGAGCCAAGGTCTTGCCACTACACTCCAGCCTGGGTGACAGAGTGAGACTTTGTCTCAAAAAAAAACCAAACAAGACACATTTATTATCTCACAGTTTTTGTGGATCAGGGATCTTTGTGTGGCTTAGCTAGCTTGGGTCACTCACTGGTCCTCATTCAGGTATTGGCCAGAGGCAAGGGCTCATCTGAAGGCTCAGCAGGGGAAGGGACTGCTTCTGAGGTCCCCTATGAGTGCACTGACAGAATTCCATTGCTTGCTTGCAGGCTGGTGGGTTGAGTCCTCAGTTCCTTGCTGGTTTTTGGCTGAGCCTGCTCTGTTTGCTTCTAAATGGCCCCTCCATCAGAGCAAACGCATGAGAAAAGCCAGGGAGAGAAAGTGTGCAAGAGAGAAGTCACAGTCTTCTATAACCTCATCTCTGAAGTGGCCTCCCCTCACTGTTGCTGTATTCTGGTGATTAGAAGCAAGTTACTTAAAAGGAGGGGATGGCACAAGGCCGTAAACACCCAGAGGTGGGGATCACTGGGGGTTCCAATATTTGCCCCAGACCTTCCAGACTTCAGCACCAGATGCAGAAACTACAGCCTACACCAATTATTTAGCCAGTTTGCATCCTGGCCTAAGCTCAGTTCTCCGTAATCCATCCCTTTAAATATATGTGTGCATATCTTACTGAATCATCTTTGACCAAACCCTAAATGGCCCCACTTGACTGGCTTCAGCAGAGCATTAGGACACAACTCCAGATCTTTCAGAGGTTCGGATTGAAGAGCAAATTAACTGAGTTTGGCTAAACTAAGAGGGAGGATACAAGAGGGTTATTCTGCCTTCCTTGTGGAAACAGTTACAATGCCCCGTGGAGGCTGTGGAACATTTTTGGTTTTCTGGGACACGGAAGTGAAAGAGCTTTAGGAAATGTTGTTATCACATGGAGATCTACATAAGCCTTACTGTCTCTCCAGCCCTCCTGGAAAAGCTATGGTCCTGCTTTGCCTTGTCGCAGCCTTTCCACATACAAAGAAAGGCTAGAACTCATTTTGCAAGAAAGGCTAGAATCCATTTCCCCTGGGCAGACCTCAGGTAGACACAAGCCGCTGCACAGCACCCTACTGCCCCGGGTATAAATAGAGCTTAGCTTTAACTGTGGCCTAGAAGGCTACTGTGAGTCACCGAGGCCTTATTCCAAATGCTTTAAATCTACGTGAATGTTGTTTTTTATTATTATTTTTTTTGAGACGGAGTCTCACTCTACTATCCAGGCTGGAGTGCGGTGGTGGAATTTTGGCTCACTGCAACCTCCGCCTCCCAAGTTCAAGCAATTCTCCTGCCTCAGACTCCTGAGTGGCTGGGATTACAGGCGCCCACTACCACGCCTGGCTAATTTTTGTATTTTTAGTAGACACGGGGTTTCACATGTTAGCAAGGCTGGTCTCAAGCTCTTGACCTAAGGTGATGCACCTGCCTTGGCCTCCAAAAGTGCTGGGATTACAGGCGTGAGCCACTGCACCCAGCCGTGAATCTACCTGGATGTTTTAATGCATAGTGTGTGCAGGACAGGGAGAATATGGCTTCAGATGGATTCTGCCTGAGGAAAATGGACCTGAAGAAGCTGGCCTGTGGCAGCCACGTGTCTGGAGGGAGTGACTCAGACCCGCCATCACACGTCCTGCCTTCCTGGAGTTTTGTTCTTATCTTATTGGACAGGAAGCTGGCTGTGACTAAGTGGTGGGGTTGTCATATTCACCTTCACCTGGGCCTTATGGAGATGATCTAAGTCAGTAGGGTCACCCCACTCAGAGGAGTTCCACACACTGCACTGGGAAGTCAGTCAGGCATGGGAGGGCGTCGCTGTTTCTGGAGGGAATGTGCCACGGCTTCTCCCTGCCGGTTCCATTCCACTTGGTCGGTTGTCCTACATGTAGGCTTATCAGGGGACAAGTCCTCTATGGGAAGGGACAAATGTGACCGTCCTGAGCAATGTCATGTCAGGTCCCTGCACGCTTAAATCCTGATGAGCCATTTTCCATGCTCTCCCTGGCCAAAAACAAAGTAAACAAAACAAACATGGGAAATGGTTTGTCTGGTCACTGATAGAGGCAAGGCACCTCTGAGTTCAGTGTCGTGCTCGAGGTGAGCCTTCCTTCCTGGCCATGTCAGAACGCATAGCGGGGAAGGTGCATGGAAAGCCGATGATGCTGGTGTGTTGCACTCCAGATGGCCCAGCCAGGTGGTGTGAGGAAAACCACTCTCGCAGCGCAGGGGATGTTCCCAATCACAGGGCAGGTTGGCAGCCCCCAGGTTTCTACCGCTCACCGGCTGGCTCTGGGAACCACGGTATCCCTGTGCCATGCCACGGAAGGTACCATTCCATGTGCCATGTGGAAGCCGGATGCCCTTGTTAGGAATAACGCTTAAACTTTTAAGGAAATTGAATACTTGAACAAACGATTTTTAGCAAAGCAATTTTGTTTTTGCACAGAAGGGTGCCTCATTGGCCAGTCACCATGAGAGCTCACCTGAACAAAGCGGCATGAAAGTCTTCATTTTTGACCAAGTCCTGCCTTTGTACTCTTTTTCTATTAGCTGGGATTGGGTTGTACAATATAAAATAATCGCGGTTGGCTAAACATTTAATTTTTTTTAAGATAAGGTGGGCACGTAAAAGAAAGCAGAGAGGAAAGGGGAAGGGGTCTCTGTAATTAGTTAGAAAGTTAGTTGTTGTTTTTTTTTAATAAGGAAAGGAATGTGAGCCGGTATTGATAATGCCTGGTATTGTGGCATGCCTGGGCATCTAACAAAGGCAGAAAGGAAAAGAAGGAGAAAAGGGAAAAAAGGAGGGAGGGGGGTACTATGAACTAAAGAATAAAAGATTGATCAGGTTATTTGAAGAGAAACCTCATTATATCCCACACCCTCTTCAACACTCATTCACTGTTGTGCTGTTCATTTGGTCCCAGTTCAGGTGCAAAGAGGCATAACTGATGCTGAGGCAACTACGGTTTCTCAAATTGTCAATTTTGTAAGTGGATCCTGCAGTTCATTCCCTTCTCTAAGACTCTGACCATAAACTAACTGTCCTGGAAACTTGCGGACAAAAATCTTTGGTTGGGTTTGGCCTAGTTGCCAGATGAATGAGTTCATGTGTGAGGTGCTAATTTGGTGGTTTTGCCTTTACAGAAAATCAGTCACTTAGGGGAAGCCCAATATTGTTCGCTTAGATTGTCCAAAATAGAAAGTCCACAGCCCAGGAAGGGGCAGGTCCTTACTGACAGGTATCTGGGACCTGTGGTCTTCTGCTCTTTAGCTGTCAGGGTTGGAACTGCAAACTCTCCGCCTCCGTCCTGTCTCACGGATGAAGCCCATTCCAGCTGCTGTTGGTTGAAGACTCCATGGGGACAGTGCACCCCAAAGCGCCACACTGACCAGCTCCAGACAGGTGACTGGAACGTGTCGGCAGCCGCATGGTGGAGCAGCCCCAAAGCCAAGGGCTTGCCTGTGTTACTTCAATTAACTCCCAAAGCAACCCCATGGCATTGGCCTTACCTCCTTCTGTAGATATGGAAAGCAGAGATTTTATAGGTTAGGAACATTCTCGAAGTCTTGCAAGCAGTGAGAGATGGAGCTGGGATCTAATTCATGTCTGTCTGTCTGTCTGTCTCAGATCTGAGTCTGTCACTTGCACTGATGCTGGGCCAGTGGCCTGTCACTCACAGACACCGCAATGACCATGAAAGAGCAATGCCCTGTTTCTTTGTCTCTTCCGCCCATGAGCTTCCATGCTAACCACCCCCACAGTCTGTGCTGGATTTTTATGGCAACTGGAGCAAATCTGTCACAGTTTGTAATCAAACATGACTTTGTGATTTTTTGGATGATCTTTCTACCCCATAAACTGTAAGCCACATAAAGACAGAGATGGTGTCTTCACGTGTCCAGCGCTAGAGTCCTCATTCCTCACACAGTGCCTTGCACATGGGAGGTGCTTCTACTAAATCTTTGTTGATCGAGAGCTGAGGTCTAAAGGAAATGGGTGATGCAGAGGCCTCCACCTGAACACCCTCAGCGCTTCTTTTTTGTAGTTAAGGGAAGCCCAGACAGAAAGCTGATAAATCCTTTACCTGAACTCACTCAGCAGGTGAGGGGCAGGCCAGGCCTGGACGGAAGGTTCCCCTGGGCTCCCCTGACCTTGGACAGCCTAAGCAGGAGAGAAATGGCCCTGGGGTGCGCAGAAGGGCTCTGAGGTAGGGAGCACCCACATTTGCCAGGCTCTGCGGGAATGGCTTTACTTAGCACAGAAACCTGGAGTGGAGATCATGTTCCCATTTCACAAAATCAGATTTCACAAAATCAAGATTGAGAAAAGAGAAAGAGAGGGAGGAGGAGAATCAGAGAGGGACAAAGCACAAGTAGGATTTATTTTTATTTGTTGATTTCCTGTCTTTCTTATCATTGTATTATACACCCTTTCACTCTTTTTTTTTTTTTTTTTTGGAAAATACAATATGTTGTTATTAACTAGAGTCATCGTGTTGCACAATAAGTCTGTTGAATTTATTCCTCCTGTTCAACTGAAATTTTGTATCTGTTGACCGACATTTCCTCAACCTCTCACCCCATGCCCCAGACCTCAGCCTCTGCTAAACACTTCTGGGAGAGCAAAAGAAAGTCCTAGGATCAGCGGCATGTCTGCAGTGCCCTCATCGCCTGATGAGCCTGGGGTTTTCCCAGGTGTGCCCCAGACGCCGCACTTACTCACCCTCTTCCCTGCAGGTGAGGCTAGGTCTTCCTTTTACATGCTTCCATCAGCGCCTCGGCTCTGCTTCCTCCAAACCCGGCCCCATCAATGGGCTCTGGACGGGCGATTTCTACCCTGCCAGGTCTGTGCAAGGATGAGACAAGATATTCCAGGTGAGGCTCTCCACATGGCCCCCAGTGCCACCTCCTTCCAGGAGTGTTGGCTCTGGTGCCTGCTTCCGCATGAGTTTCTGTCTGTCACTTGCGAAAGGAGTGCTGGTGGAGAACACGGCACAGGTGAGCAGCCTGAGACCAGTTCTTATTGGGGGTAAACGTTTTCCTCTACCATCTTAGCTTCAAATGTTTGGGGTCTGCAAATGAACTGACAATAGAAAGGTGGACAGGAGAGAGCAGGTCCATCTACTTGTGCTCATGCACGCTTGTGAGGGCTCAGGAATGAGGAAAAGGCATGCATAGCAATGAACATGGTAACAGGAGGGGCTCAGGGCTTCCAGAGAAGTTTGGAAGGTCCACGTGAGGACTCAGGAATGAGGAAAAGGTGTACATACCAACGAACACGGTAACAGGAGGGGCTCAGGGCTTCCAGAGAAGTTTGGAAGGTCCACGTGAGGACTCAGGAATGAGGAAAAGGTGTAATACCAACGAACACGGTAACAGGAGGAGCTCAGGGCTTCCGGAGGAGTGTGGAAGGTTGTTTCCTAGTCTTGATGCTAATGGGCAGCTGAACGTGCATCTCGGTGAGGGTTCAACCCTCTTCCAAGCAGGAAGTCCCCCCAGAGGGCGTCAATAGCAGCTGCCTCTGTGTTCTGGGGCAGCTGCTTATGTAGAGGCAGTGTTTCCTTTCTGCAGTTGCTGACTGTTCAGGAGTTTTCCATTTAAAGTAATTTCTGTCCCTTCATTCTCAACTTGAGTATGCACCAGCATCACCTGCAGGGCTTGGAAGACAGAGATCATCCAGCCCCGCCCCAGGTGTCTGAGTCAGCGGGTCAAGGGAAGTGCCTGTGCGTGGACAGCCACTGCTCACTGGCCGTACCCTTACATCTGCCAAACAAAGATACAGCCTGAGAAATTCATAGTGAATGTGTGTCCACATGAAAAGAAGCTCAACATCACTGATCATTAGAGAAATGCAAATCAAAACCACAATGAGATACCATCTCATGCCAGTCAGAATGGCTATGATTAAAAAGTCAAAAACCAACAGATGTGGCCAGGTGCGGTGGCTCATGCCTGCAATCCCAGCACTTTGAGAGGCCAAGGTGGGCACATCACCAGGTCAGGAGTTCAAGACCAGCCTGACCAACATGGTGAAACCCCATCTCTACTAAAAATACAAAAGTGTGGACCTGTAATCCCAGCTACTCAGGAGGCTGAGGCAGGAGAATCACTTGAACCCAGGAGGAGGAGGTTGCAGTGAGCCGAGATCGCGCCACTGCATTCCAGCCTGGGCGACAGAGGGAGACTCCATCTAAAGAAAAAAAAAAAAACAGATGCTGGCGACATTGTGGAGAAAAAGGAATGCTTTTACACTGTTGGTGGGCATGTAAATTACTTCAACTATTGTAGAAAGACAATGTGACAATTCCTCAAAGACCTAAAGAAAAAAATACCATTTGACCCAGCAATCCCGTTACTAGGTGTATACCCAAAGGAATATAAATCATTCTATTATAAAGATGCATGCACACATATGTTCATTGCAGCACTACTCACAATAGCAAAGACATATCAACCTAAATGCCTATCAGTGATAGACTGGATCAAGAAAATGTGGTATATATACACCATGGAATACTATGCAGCCATAAAAAGGAACAAGATCATTTCCTTTACAGGGACATGGATGGAGCTAAAGGCCGTTATCCTCAGCAAACTAACATGGGAACAGAAAACCAAATACTGCATGTTCTCACTTGTAAGTGGGAGCTGAATGATGAGAATGCATGGACACATGAGTGGGGGGAACAGCACACACTGGGGCCTGTCAGAGGGTGAGTGGGGAGGAGGAGGAGCATCAGGAAGAATAGCTAGAAGATGCTGTTTCTCATCCTTAATGCAAACAAGACTTACATATTTGGGGGATGTCAAAGGATAAATTTAGGCACATTAAAAATTTAATGGGTTTATTTGAGCTGACAGCAATTCATGAATCTGGCAGCAACAAAGCTCAAGTGAGAGTTCCACAAGAGAGTTCCACAAGAGAGTTCCACAGGAGAGACAACGTTTACAAGGTGTTCCTGGAAGTAGCTCCACAAGAGGGCAGGAGAGACAACGTTTACAACCTTTACAAGGTGTTCCTTGAAGTGAGACAAAGAAAACATGTGATTGGTTGAAGTGGAAAGTCCCCAGCTGGAGGTTAGTTAGTGGTTTCTAATTGGTAAAGTCTCCACTTAGAGGGCGCTTGGCAGTTTCTGATTGGTTGAGCTTAAGTTCCATTTTATTGTTTGAGTTGGGTTTTAGTTTTCTTGTGTAGGAACCCAAGGCCCTGGAATGTCTCAGCCCCATGGCTAACCAACAAATTATTTGAACAATATGAAAATGTCCTCAGTCCTTAGTTTTATGTTCTTATGCCCACCCAATTTTATTTCTTCTTCTTCAGCCTCTGTAGCCTGAGAAATAATTAATTACCCTCCCTCCCCATCCTAACCTCTTCTACCTCCAGCCTCAGAAATTCTACCTCAGGCTCAATTGAGAGAACCTGAATCAGGAAGGTTGACTACTACATTCTTTCTGCCATTATTATCCTGTCAATCTATGCAGAGACTATAAAATTTAAGCACACAAATCTTGAACTGCTCTCATAAATAAAGCTCAACTGTGCACCATGCAAAAGAAGGTGACATATTTGTGCAGTGTGTTGAAGGGCGTCCCTCTGAAATGAGATCCCAAATTATCTGCCAGTTCCTCACCCTTGTCAGATGATTTGTTCACTAATAATTAAAAATAAATAAATAAAAGCATGGAGACTAAGCTATGTTCTGAAGGGATTTACTTGGCTATATTCTTTATGTCCCAGAACAATGGGGTGATTCTGATTGGAGTTTAAAAAGAAACATCTGTTTGAGTGAGAAAAGCGCTCAGATGAGCTTAACCATAAAAAATGAGGAAACAGAAATGCCCCCGGGAGACAAGATTAAGCTGTTCTTCAGGATCTGTTTGGAGCTGTGCCCTTGGGGAGGTCATTTAGTTTATCAATGCCTCAGGTTAGTGTCTCAAGAAATTTACCTCTCAGAATTGTTATAAAGCTAAATAATTTAGCATCTGTAAAATCCTATGAGATGAAAGCCACCGTAGAAATGCAGATTATTATTTTGTTATGAGACACCATCAATAGGACAGAAAGTAAAATGCTCTGTTTGATCGAAGTCCAGTTCAATTGACTGATGGCCTTGTGTGTCCATCTCAGAAATGGACGATATTTAACTGCAACAGATAATAGCCTGCTGTCCTACACTGTTTCACCTGTTCTCCTTAAGAATTATCTTTGGTGGTTATTTTTTCAGGGGTTACCCCTGTCATTTCATCCTGACATTCCTCAGCAAATTGAATAAAATAGTTGCCATAAATCCCCAATGAGAAGCAATGCATCTTCATTACAATAATTATGTTTTATGTGGAGGCTTTTTATAAAGAGGTGTCAAAGTTTTAATTTAAGTTCAAAGGATGGTAAATTGCTAGTGGTAATAACGTTAGCTAAAGCCTAGTTGTTAAATGGAGAAATTTGTTTTTTAACCGAGAAGAATGTTTCCAGTAGGCTCCTTGTCTGGTAAAACAAAAAGCGTGGTCTTACTGTTTCACCTCCAAGATCAGAACCAGGAAATGCAATCCCTCCAGCTAGGAGACCGGCAGCCATCTCTCTCTGATGTAGGGAGCAAGTTGGTTCCGTAGCAAAATGTCTGGCTTCTTTCTGGTTTCTTCAGTGGAGCCCCTGGGGAGTTGAGGGGTGGGGGGTAGGGGTGTTAGAGGGAACCTGGCTTCTCATCCAGCCTTTGTCACTACAGCCTCCCATCTAGCCAAGGTCCACAGCCTCCAGTCAGCCAGTTACCCAAATGCAGGGAAAACCGAAGTGCTCTGTCATTTTAGGAACAGGGGGAAATAGGAAGGAATTGGCAACCTTTGAGGCTCATAATTCTCACATCTATTGTGAATCATTGCATTGTCTTTAACCCAAAGCTGGAAGATGGAGTGACAAAGAATCTTGGTGATATTTCCTGTACAAGGTAGTCTAGGAAAGAAACAATTTTTTAAATTGGATGTCTGGATTATTTTTATTTATTTGGACAAGAAGCAAAATGTTTAGATTTAGGACTATTTGGAGGGGAAAATAGTCCCATATGTAAAACAATCTTAGAGAGGAAAAAAGATGAAGGTAACTGACAAACCATCTGAATAATACAAATGCTATGGCATTGTACACAAAGGTGCTATTTTAAAATAAAATGACATTTATTCTGGATTTTGTAATCAACATATGATATTTAAATTTAACTTTACATACATAAGATCACAGCCAAGGAGATTAAGCATAATTTCAAATTTTATCACCAGTCACTTCTGTTATTTTATCACGTTTGAAAATATTCGCTCTTATTTACTTTAAACAGTGATCTATAAATTTGTTTAGACAGTAATAATTAAGGATCTTTTCTTCTTCAGGATAATTTTTAAAATTAAATGATGTATCGAATATACTACCAAAGAAACTTTCCTTTTTGATTATAGCCTCTACATTGAAGATCTGTAGGAATTTTTTCTAATTAATTTTCAAATCTTCTCCCGACCTTGCTGTGCAAAGAAATATCTTTGCAATAATTTTTGTGAATACTTTATAAATCAAAATTTTATTCACAAAACCATATTGCCATAATCACTAATTTTAACAGTCCCCTAAATATTTTCTATATCCATTTTCTTGATGATAAAATGTCAGTAATATGGACACGCTCTTATTTAACAGAATAATTCCATCAGTTTGCCACCAACCTTCCAAGGTCATTTCATAATTATGCTAGCCATTTCCACAGATTGGTAAGAGGCTCTCTACTAATGGCTCCCAGGCTTTCCACGGCCTCATTTCTCTTGCCAGACTTAGTCCATGTTCAGCATGAAGAATCACCTCTTCTATTTGACCACCTTGAAGTTGGTCTTCTAATTTTTTAACATCTGTTTCCACTTTAACCACAGCCGGCTTCTCATTTGTAATCTGTTCTATGTACTTTCTATATGCTGCATTTTTAGGGATTTGCTCAAGAACATCAAGAATCTCTGTGTACAATATTCTTAGCCTCTCATGTGGACTCTGAATATAGCCAGTCCCACAAGGGCAGTGGTCTTCTTCAGCACACCCTCAAAGTCACTCTTTTAAATACCCACTTAGGCCAGGCGCAGTGACTCACATCTGTAATCCCAGCACTTTAGGAGGCCAAGGCGGGTGGATCACTTGACGTCAGGAGTTTGAGACCAGCCTGGCCAACCCTGTCTCTACTAAAAATACAAAAATTAGCTGGGCTTGGTGGCGGGCACCTGTAGTCCCAGCTACTCGGGAGGCTGAGGCAAGAGAGTCGCCTGAACCCGGGAGATGGAGGTTGCAGTGAGCTGAGATCATGCCACTGCACTCCAGCCTGGGTGACAGAGTGAGTCTCCGTTTCAAAAGATAAAAAAATAAAAAATTAAATACCTACTTATTTCTAGTCTCGGGAGTCAGCATGCTTGAAGGAAAGCATCTCTGGCTTCTGATCTGTGCTCTGCCACTCACCAGGATAGGAGGCCGGTGAGGGACAGGAGCTCTCTACGCCTCGGTTTCCTCATTGCATTGTTGAAAGAAAAACTTTAGACAAATTAAGTTTAACAGAGTTTATCTGAGCAAAGAATGGGTCACAAATTAGGGAGCTCCCTCGAACCAGAATAGGTTCTGAGCAATGCTGGGGCTGTCTTGGGTTTGCAGAGAAAAGTGACATAAGGGGAATGGAAGTAAGGCACAGAAACAGCAGGATTGGTTCCAGCTCGATGTTTGCCTTTTTTTTTCTTTTTCTTTTGACAGGCTCTCACCCTGTTGCCCCGGCTGGAGTGCAATGGCGCAGTCTCGGCTCACTGCAGCATCTGGCCCCCAAGTTCAAGAGATCCTCCCACCTCAGCCTCCCGAGTAACTGAGATCACAGGCGCCCGCCACCACGCCCGGCTAATTTTTATGTTTTTAGTAGAGACAAGGTTTCACCATGTTGGCCAGGCTGGTCTCAAACTCCCGACCTCAAGTGATCTGCCCACCTCGGCCTCCCAAAGTGCTGGGATTACAGGAGTCACCACCAGGCCCGGCCACGTTTGCCTTTTATGAACAACTTGAACAGTGGCCGCTGTGAGTGGTTGAGAGATGGCTCCTGGAATTGGCTGAGACTTGGCTACTTGTTACAAGAGCAGGTGACAGCTTGTGGACGTGCCCAGGTAGGTTACACTTCACTATGTATGGAGAAACCTTTAGGCTGAATTTAAAATGTGTAAGGAGGCAGCTTTAGGCTAAAGGTAACAGCCTTATCTCTGTAGTCACATACGTAAGTTACATGCACAGAAGGGTATCTGGCACCAAATAATATTCAATAAATGCTACTTCCTGCTCCCATTTCTTTCAGCACATAGAGAAGGAAAAACCTAAAGACATGGGTGGATAAGGTATGAATTATTTTAATGAGGGAGATTTTGAAATTGAATGCCTTATAACTTATCACACATCACATCAGTCTGAAGCAACAGACTGAATTTGTTTTAGGCATTTCTGAAGGTGGAGGTTTATGATCCTCTAGAGGAAAAGTTATGAAAGTAATTGCCAGATATAGTACTTCATTAAGAAAGTTGGTTTTTGAACTAACGCTATTTGTAATCGGGTAGCAAAAGAGAGAAAGTGCCAGGAAATTCAAGTTCTGGTCTTTGCTTATTTTGTATAATATTTAAAATATCTTGCATCTCAATACTTTATACTTACAGTACAAAAATATACTTTAAAAACACCTTATATTTGCATAGTTTTTACATTTCCTAAGTACTTCGGTGCATATTATCTTATTTTACCCTAACAACAACCTTATGATCTAAAGAAAGGGGAGTTTTCTTCTTCCCATGTTTGGGGTGAAGAAACTTAAGACTCAGGGAGGTAAATGGATGTTTAAGAATCAACCAAAAAGTGGAGGCAGATTGATCCTTAGAAGGATCAGTGACTAGGAAGTCCGTGACTGGAAGAGCCAGAATTCTTATCTAGCTCTTTCGGACTCTGCTTCCCTCCTGAGCAACACTCTCCTTATTATCAGCCAGAATACAGGGCCTCACATTGTGAGACTGGTACAGCGCCCGCTGCGTGAAAATGAAAGCTGCTCTGGCCACTTCACCAACCAGAGGTTACCGCCCTGTGATCAGCCTGCTTCCGGGCACCAAGTACTGGTTCCAAAGATGGTGAGAAATAATAAACGCTTGTTGTGTGAGCAGGCTGGTAGTGTGGCTTTAGCTCGGTTTGCACAAGGGACATGCGTTATGGGAGACCTGGTCACATGGGAGGTCTGTCACTGTGTCCTCTGGGATTTCACTGCACTGGAGTATCACAGGGTTTGAGCTGGAGCCCTCCTGACATCCAAGCATGGAGGCGTTTCACTGCAGTCAGCAGAAAGCCCTGGCACCTGTTCTTTCAGAGAACACCTGCTCCGATCCACGCAGCCCCGCACGTGTGCATGGAGCCTTGGCAAGACATATAGAGCTCTCAGGGAAAGAATGGATTTCCCTTGGTGACTCCCGTGGAGGAGGCATCTGATGCGCATGGGCTGTCGTCAGGATGTGCCTGGCCTTAGGGAGGCTGGCAGGAGTGCAGCAGGGAATGGCAATCTCTGTTCTGAGCACCCTGGCCTTCCTGAGGACCAGCCGGCTGCCCCCACAGGCTCTCCTCACCGGTGGAAAAAGAAGCCCTCAGAGCCTGGAGTGCACCCCACTGGCTGGGGTGTCTCCAAGTACACAGGCCTTCTTTCCAGAGCCACTGTAAGCCGGGCACTGCTGTTTTACACAGAAGAAGAAAGGTTACTGTTTTCAGAAAGAAATATCATGAACGGCAGAAATATTTAAAAAGTATCCTTTTTCATCTACTTTAAGATGAACTGTGGTTGCTTTTACTATTTCCCACGGAGGAGTGATCAACTGCTTAGCTATCAAATGCTTCAAAGGTGCTTCTAATCTTGACCTGATTTCCCCACGGGTATGCTTTTGTTGCTTGTGTAAATCCACACCTGCACCTGCACCAGCACCAGCGATTCTGAGACTCCTGCAAGGAATCAGGAAAGGTCCGTGGTTCTCGGCCTAGGGGTGGGTGAACGTTCAGGGAGATGGCAGACCCCACAGAGCGTGGTCCACTGGGCAGCTCTTGGGGCGGGTGAACGTTCAGGGAGATGGCAGACCCCACAGAGCGTGGTCCACTGGGCAGCTCTTGGGGGGGATGAAGATAGGGAACAAACAAAAGCAGTTTGGCGTCGCGCACCTGCACCTGCCCGTGAGAGCTCTGAGCAAGGGAGGTCCCCATCGCACCCCCAATTTAGTCACTGGCCCAGCCCCTCTCAGGACCAGGTGGATTATTGCAGATGACAGTGGGCTGCTGTAAACTCCACCAAATGATAGTTCCAATTGCACCTGTCTAGTATAGCAGCTTTACTGGAAGAGTTTCTGGCATTTGTACATAAGACAAAAAAAAATGTAGGTTGTCACCTTCAGCCCAAAGACAGCGTCGAGAGAAGCATCCTGCGTGTTGGCTACACCTCCTGCAGAACACCCCGTCATCAGCTCTGTGGCTGGAGGCAAGGATGCACTTGGACTCCTGGATCACAGTGAAGACTCAGCCGTCTGGTCCGGGTCCAGGAGTTGCATCTTCCCAGTGTTGCATCTTCCCAGGTTGAGGCCTGTCCAGGAGGGCATTCATTCTCTGGCTGGAATCAGGCGGCCATCCTTACCTGAGGACTCACAGTGTGTCTGACTTACCCACATGGCCTAGAACAACTTTATGGAGATGGAGGTACAACAAGGGGCCCACACCAGTCATCTGCCAGCCCCACTCTCTGGGTAGCACAGAAGCGGTCAGCTGGATGCACGTCAGAACGTCAGGAGGAGAGGAGGGAGGTGGGTGAGTTCTATTTATTATGTGATGCCTCAGACTGACAGCTGCAGAAGCGATCTCACCTCGTCCTTCTCACTCTCCTGCTGTCTCCTGTTGGGTGGGTGACTACGAGAGGCCACCTCCTTGAAGGGTCAGTAATGCAGCAGAGCAGACCAACATGGGTGTGACTTCACTTGAGCAGCTCTGCACACTCCACAGGCTGTGGCTGCAGACAGCGCCTCCTCCCTGCAGGTGGAGACCCCTCCCATTGCAGATCCCCTGTGGAATGTGACTGCATCTATTTTTTTAATTTATAAAATATTTTAAAACTTTTTAAAAAATAAATGCACAGAAGGATCAGTTGAAGGCAGAGTGGTAGCCCCTGGTGGCTGGCCAGCTCATGGACCAAGCCTACCGTGACCTCACATGTCCTGTGCTCACTGGCAAAGGGGAGCAGGGGGCGGGTGTCCCAATCAGTCCTGGAGCACACAGCAGCCCGTGTGGGAGGGGGTGCCTCACTTTCCGCCTCGGCCCCCTCAAAACTCCCCAGGACCCACACACAGACACTGCAGCGGCGACTGTAGGAGGGGGCACTGGGAACAGGAACGACACTGCCACTCAGCCTCAGGCACCTGAGGGACACCCTGGAGCCTCCAGGGGCACTGTGAAGGTCCAGGCAAAGCCCACCCTGGCGCGACTGGGGAAGGGCAATGAGATGGCCCCACTGCGGGGGAGAGGGGGCGCCCACAAGGCAACAACCATAGGAGATGAGCAAGGGGTGCCTGCTGCGAGCAAAAGAGGAGCCCCCAACCCCCCCGAGGTCACGAGGCAGAGGGCAGGGCAGCCAGGTTAGATTCCGCACCCCTGCCTCCCACCACCACCCACAGGCAGGAAGGAGAGGGAGAGAGGGAGGGGCCCACAGCACAGCCAGGACAAGAAGAATGTCCATCCCTCATGTGTCCCTGCTCAGGCCACCAGGGGAAATGTGATGTCACCACGTCAATGACTGCATCTAAAGGGTAATTAAGGGTAGAGGAGGCCATCAGGGTGGGCCCTAATCTAATCTGCCTGAAGTTCTTCTTAAGAAGAAATTAGGGGACCTGGGCAAGGTGGCCGAATAGGAACAGCTCTGGTCTGCAGCTCCCAGTGAGATCTATGCAGATGGTGGGTCATTTCTGCATTTCCAATTTAGGTACCTGGCTCCTCACACTGGGACTAGTTAGACAGTGGGTGCAGCCCACAGAGGGTATGCCAAAGCAGGGTGGGGCGTTGCCTCACCCAGGAAGTGCAAGGGGATTGGGGAACTCCCTCCCTTAGCCAAGGGAAGCCATGAGGGACTGTGTTGTGAGGAATGGTGCATTCTGGCCCAGATACTAGACTTTTCCCACAGTCTTCACAACCCACAGACCAGGAGATTCCTTCGCATGCCTACACCACCAGGGCCCTGGGTTTCAAGCACAAAACTGAGCGGCCGTTTGGGCAGACACTGAGCTAGCTGCTTTGGGCAGACACTGAGCTAGCTGCAGGAGTTTTTTTTTTTTCATACCCCAGTGGTGCCTGGAACACCAGCAAGACAGAACCATTCACTCCCCTGGAAAGGTGGCTGAAGCCAGGGACCCAAGTGGTCTAGCTCAGTGGATCCCACCACCATGGAGCCCAGCGAGCTAAGATCCACTGGCTTGAAATTCTCACGGCCAGCACAGCAGTCTGAAGTCTGAGGTCGACCTGGGATGCTCAAGCTTGGTTGGGGGAGGGGCGCCCACCATTACTGAGGCTTGAGTAGGTAGTTTTCCCCTCACAGTGTAAACAAAGCCCAGGGGAAGTTCAAACTGGGTGGAGCCCACTGCAGCTCAGCAAAGCCTCTGTAGCCAGACTGTCTCTCTAGATTCCTCCTCTCTGGGCAGGGCCTCTCTGAAAAAAAAGGCAGCAGCCCTAGTCAGGGGCTTATAGATAAAACTCCCATCTCCTTGGGACAGAGCACCTGGGGGAAGGGGCAGCTGTGGGCACAGCTTCGGCAGACTTAAATGTTCCTGCCTGCCAGCTCTGAAGAGAGCAGCGGATCTCCCAGCACAGTGCTCGAGCTCTGCTAACAGACAGACTGCCTCCTCAAGTGGGTCCCTGACCCCTGTGCCTCCTGACTGGAAGACACCTCCCAGCAGGTGTCGACAGACACCTCATAAAGGAGAGCTCCAGCTGGCGTCTGGTGGGTCCCCCTCTGGGATCAAGCTTCCAGAGGAAGGAGCAGGCAGCAATCTTTGCTGTTCTGCAGCCTCCGCTGGTGATACCCAGGCAAACAGGGTCTGGAGTGGACCCCCAGCAAACTCCAGCAGACTTGCAACAGAGGGGCCTGACTGTTAGAAGGAAAACTAACAAACAGAAAGGAATAGCATCAACATCAGCAAAAACGACGTGCACACAAAAACCCCACCCAAATGTTACCAACATTAAAGACCAAAGGTAGATAAATCCATGAAGATGAGAAAAAACCAGTGTGAAAAGGCTGAAAAGTCCAAAAACCAGAATGCTTCTTCTTCTCCAAAGGATCACAACTCCTCACCAGCATGCGAACAAAACTGGACAGAGAATGAGTCTGACGAATTGACAGAAGTAGGCTTCAGAAGATGGGTAATAACAAATTCCTCCAAGCTAAAGGAGCATGTTCTAATCCAATGCAAGGAAGCTAAGAACCTTGAAAAAAGGTTAGAAGAATTGCTAACTAGAATAACCAGTGTAGAGAAGAACATAAATGACCTGATGGAGCTGAAAAACACAGCATGAGAACTTTGTGAAGCATACACAAGTATCAATAGCTGAATAGATCAAGTGGAAGAAAGGATATCAGAGATTGAAGATCAACTTAATTAAATAAAGCATGAAGACAGGATTAGAGAAAAAAGAATGAAAAGGAATGAACAAAGCTCCAAGAAATATGGGACTATGTGAAAAGACCAAACCTATGTCTGACTAGTGTACCTGAAACTGATGGGAAGAATGGAACCAAGCTGGAAAACACTCTTCAGGATATTATCCAGGAGAACTTCCCCACCCTAGCAAGATAGGCCAACATTCAAATTCAGGAAATACAGAGAACACCACAGATATTCCTTGAGAAGAGCAACCCCAAGACACATAATCGTCAGATTCACCAAGGTCGAAATAAAGGAAAAATGTTAAGGGCAGCCATAAAGGTCGGGTTACTCACAAAGGGAAGCCCATCAGACTAACAGCAGATCTCTCTGCAGAAACCCTACAAGCCAGAAGAAAGTGGGGGCCAATATTCAACATTCTTAAAGAAAACAATTTTCAACCCAGAATTTCATATCCAGCCAAACTGAGCTTCATAAGCGAAGGAGAAATAAAATCCTTTACAGACAAGCAATTGCTGAGAGATTTTGTCACCACCAGGCCTGCCTTACAAGAGCTCCTGAAGGAAGCACTAAATATGGAAAGGAAAAACCGGTACCAGCCACTGCAAAAACACACCAAATTGTAAAGACCATCGACACTATGAAGAAACTGCATCAACTAATGGGCAAAATAACCAGCTAGCATCATCATGATAGGATCAAATTCACACAAAATAGTATTAACCTTAAATGTAAATGGTCTCAATGCCCCAGTTGAAAGACACAGCCTGGCAAATTGGACAAAGAGTCAAGACCCATCAGTGTGCTGTATTCAGGAGACCCATCTCATGTGCAAAGACACGCGTAGGCTCAAAATAAAGGAATGGAGGAATATTTACCAAGCAAACAGAAAGAAAAAAAACCAGGGGTTGCAATCCTAGTCTCTGATAAAACAGACTTTAAACCAACAAAGATCAAAAAAGACAAAGAAGGGCATTACGTGATGGTAAATGGATCAATGCAACAAGAAGAGCTAACTATACTAAATATATATGCACCCAATACAGGAGCACCTAGATTCATAAAGCAAGTTCTTAGAGACCTACAAAGAGACTTAGACTCCTACACAATAGTAGTGGGAGACTTAACACTCACTGTCAATATTAGACAGTTCAACAAGACAGAAAATTAACAAGGATATTCAGGACTTGAACTCAGCTCTGGACCAAGCAGACCTAATGGACATCTACAGAACTCTCCACTCCAAATCAACAGAGTATACATTCTTCTCAGCACCACATTGCACTTATTCTAAAATTGACCACATAATTAGAAGTAAAACACTCCTCAGCACATGTAAAAGAACGGAAATCATAACAGTCTCTCAGACCGTGGTGCAATGAAATTAGAACACGGGATTAAGAAACTCACTCAAAACCACACAACTACATGGAAACTGAACAACCTGCTCCTGAATGACTACTGGGTAAATAACGAAATTAAGGCAGAAATAAATAAGTTATTTGAAACTAATGAGAACAAAGACACAACATACCAGAATCTCTGGGACACAGCTAAAGCAGTGCTTAGAGGGAAATTTATAGCACTAAATGCCCACAGCAGAAAGTGGGAAAGATCTAAAATCGACACTCTAACATCACAATTAAAAGAACTAGAGAAGCAAGAGCAAACAAATTCAAAAGCTAGCAGAAGACAAGAAATAACTAAGATCAGAGAAGAACTGAAGGAGATAGAGACACGAAAAACCTTTCAAAAAATCAATGAATCCAGGAGCTGGTTTTTTGAAAAGATTAACAAAATAGACTGCTAGCCAGACGAATAAAGAGGAAAAGAGAGAAGAATCAAATAGACACAATAAAAAATGATAAAGGGGATATCACCACTGATCCCACAGAAATACAAACTACCATCAGAGAATACTATAAAAACCTCTAGGCAGATAAACTAGAAAATCTAGAAGAAATAGATAAATTCCTGGACACAAACACTCTCCCAAGACTAAACCAGGAAGAAGTCAAATCCCTGAACAGACCAATAACAAGTTCTGAAATTGAGGCGGTAATTAATAGCCTACCAACCAACAAAAGCCCAGGACCAGATGGATTCACAGCCAAATTCTACCAGAGGCACAAAGAGGAGCTGGTACCATTCCCTCTGAAACCATTCCAAACAACAGAAAAAGAGGAACTCCTCCCTAACTCATTTTATGAGGCCAGCATCATCCTGATAACAAAGCCTGGCAGAGACACAACAAAAAAAGAGAAAATTTTAGGCCAATATCCCTGATGAACATCAACGCAAAAATCCTCAATAAAATACTGGCAAACCAAATCCAGCAGCACATCAAAAACCTTATCCACCACGATCAAGTCGGCTTCATCCCTGGGATGCAAGGCTGGTTCAACATATGCAAATCAATAAACATAATCCATCACATAAACAGAACCAATGAAAAAAACCACATAGTTATTTCAATAGATGCAGAAAAGGCCTTCGATAAAATTCAACACCCTTCATGCTAAAAATTCTCAATAAACTAGGTATTGATGGAATATATCTCAAAATAATAAGAGCTATTTATGACAAACCCACAGCCAATATCACACTGAATGGGAAAAAGCTGGAAGCATTCCCTTTGAAAACTGGCATGAGACAAGGATGCCCTCTCTCACCACTCCTATTCAACATAGTATTAGAAGTTCTGGCCAGGGCAATCAGGCAAGAGAAAGAAATAAAGAGTATTCAAATAGAAAGAGAGGAAGTCAAATTGTCTCTGTTTGCAGATAACATGATTGTATATTTAGAAAACCCCACATCTCAGCCCAAAATCTCCTTAAGCTGATAAGCAACTTCAGCAAAATCACAGGATACGAAATCAATGTGCAAAAATCACAAGCATTCCTATACACCAATAATAGAAAAAGAGAGAGCCAAATCATCAGTGAACTCCCATTCACAATTGCTACGAAGATAATAAAATACCTAGGAATACAACTTATAAGGGATATGAAGGACCTCTTCAAGGAGAACTACAAACCACTGTTCAAGGAAATAAGAGAGGACACAAACAAATGGAAAAACATTCCACGCTCATGGATAGGAAGAATCAATATCTTGAAAATGGCCATACTACCCAAAGTAATTTATAGATTCAATGCTATCCCCATAAAGCTACCATTGACTTTCTTCACAGATTTAGAAAAAACTAAATCTCATATCCAATTAATCCCATAATTAATGGGATTGACCCAGCAATCCCATTAAATTTAATATGGAATCAAAAAAGAGCCCGTATAGCCAAGACAATCCTAAGCAAAAAGAACAAAGCTGGAGGCATCACACTGCCTGACTTCAAACTATACTACAAGGCTACAGTAACCAAAACAGCATGGTACTGGAACCAAAATTGATATATAGACCAATGGAACAGAGCAGAGGCCTCAGAAATAACACCACACATCTACAACCATCTTTTCTTTGACAAACCTGACAAAAACAAGCAATGGGGAAAGGATTTCCTATTTAATGAATGGTGTTGGGAAAACTGGCTAGCCATGTGCAGAAAACTGAAACTGGATCCCTTCCTTACACCTTATACCAAAATTAACTCAAGATGGATTAAAGACTTAAACGTAAGACCTAAAACCATAAAAACTATAGAAGAAAACCTAGGCAATACCATTCAGGACATAGGCATGGGCAAAGGCTTCATGACTAAAACACCAAAAACAATGGCAACAAAAGCCAAAATTGACAATTGTCATCTAATTAAACTAAAGAGCTTCTGCACAGCAAAAGAAACTACCATCAGAGTAAGCAGGCAACCTACAGAATGGGAGAAAGTTTTTGTAATCTCTCTATCTGACAAAGGGCTAATATCCAGAATCTACAAGGAATTTAAACAAATTTACAAGAAAAAAACAACCCCATCAAAAAGTGTTTGAAGGATATGAGCAGAAATTTCTCAAAAGAAGACATTTATGGCCAGGAGCAGTGGCTCACGCCTGTAATCCCAGCACTTTGGGAGGCCGAGGCCGAGGTGGGCAGATCATGAGGTCAGGAGATCAAGACCATCCTGGCTAACACGGTGAAACCCCATCTTTACTACTAATACAAAAAATTAGCTGGATGTGGTGGCACACGCCTGTAGTCCCAGCTACTCGGGAGGCTGAGGCAGAAGAATTGCTTGAACCCAGGAGGTGGAGGTTGCAGTGAGCTGAGATCCCACCACTGCACTCCAGCCTGGGTGACAGAGCAAGACTCTGTCTAAAAAAAAAAGAAAAGAAAAGAAAACAAAAGAACACATTTATGCAGCCAACAAACATGAAAAAGAAGCTCATCATCACAGGTCGTTAGAGAAATGCAAATCAAAGCCACAATGAGATACCATCTCAAGCCAGTTAGAATGGCGATCGTTAAAAAGTCAGGAAACAACAGATGCTGGAGAGGATGTGGAGATAGAGGAATGCTTTTACACTGTTGGTAGGAGTGTAAATTAGTTTAACCATTGTAGAAGACAGTGTGGTTATTCCTCAAGGATCTAGAACCAGAAACACCATTTGATCCAGCAATCCCATTACTGGGTATAGACCCAAAGAATTATAAATCACTGTACTATAAAGACACATACACACATATGTTTATTGTAGCACTATTCACAATAGCAAAGACTTGGGACCAACCAAAATACCCATCAATGATAGACTGGATAAAGAAAATGTGGCACATCTACACCATGGAATACTATGCAGCCATAAAAAGGGATGAGTTCATGTCCTTTGCAGGGACATGGATGAAGCTGGAAACCATCACTCTCAGCAAACTAACACAGGAACAGAAAACTAAACACATGTTCTCACTCATAAGTGAGAGTCGAACAATGAGAACACACGGACACAGGGAGGGAAATATCACACGCTGGGCCCTGTCAGGGGGTGGGGGGCTAGTGGAGGGATAGCATTAGGAGAAATACCTAATGTAGATGATGGGTTGATGGGTGCAGCAAACTACCATGGCACATGTATACCGATGTAACAAACTTGCACATTCTCCACATGTATCCCAGAACTTAAAGTATAATAATAATAATTTTAAAAAGAGGAAATTAGGGCAGAGACAGGCACAGAGGGCCCCCTGATGGTGTCCTCTACCTTGAATCGCCTCTTCAGATGCAGTCATGTTCCGAGGGCCTGAGGGTCGAGGCTGCAATGGCAGAATTTGGAGGGGACCGTCAGCCCCTCTCACAGCCCTCCTCCTTTTCTGACTTTTACAATAGCTTTCTGTGCTTATCTGCTTGTACACTTTGGGGTTTGGGGTGAAATCATGTTTGGGGAAAAGCTTTGCTTCATCACAAAGGTCTGGAAACCCTGAGATGGACTGAGACTCTGCCTCTCCATCAGCTTGGGCTTGGAGCTTCCCTTTGCAGACCCCATGTGGACAGGAGCTGGTGGCTCCAAGACCCAGTGGCTCCAGGACCCAGTCTACAGCCACGGTCTATGGAGGCGGCTCCTCAGCAGGGCTGAGGCCCCCAGGGTGTGTCCCTCCGTGAAGTGTCCAGGCATCAGCAACCGCCTGCCCTCCCAGCCAGTCAGAGCAAAAAGCTTCTTTGTTTCCCCTTAAGCCAGAGAAGAAGGCTGTTTCCACTCAGCAGTACTGTGGCTCTTCATGGCTCTTCCAAAACCATGTCCTGTCTCCTGAAGCCCAAGTCAGGAAGAGCAGGGGTTTAAGAAGGCCTGACTCTACAACGAAGCTTGTCCTGCAGTTTGCTGGGTGCTGGAGGCCCACGTGGGCTCTGCTTCTGGGATGTCTTCCCAAGCCACAGTGGGAACAGGACCTGGCTGTGGGAGCTGGAATCCATGGAGGACACGTCCTGCCAGTCTAGAAGGTGAATCTCATGCTGTGATGTCCTATTCCATCCCACAGAAAAACAGGCTGACTCAAATAAGGATATTGAAACAGTCTCCCAAATCTTCCCACTTCAATAGCTTAAGTTGGGCTGCTTGGGGCTGAATTGGCCAGTGGTTTAGGCAGAGCACATAACAGAACTTTCATGACTGTTATCTGATTTTACTGAGTGTCCATAAGAAAGGGGAGATGAAACATGTACGAATCTCTTATAACGTTTGTAATTTACCCCTCTCCTGAAGGACACGGCTCCTTTTCTCAGAAACGTATTATATTATCCTACAGAGCAGAGGAAGACATTTTCTCAGCAACAAAGAGAACTGGGGCAGGAGTGAATCTGAAGAAGACGGGAAAAGCAGTATCAGGATTCAGTTCTTATGACTTCAGGAATACTGCAGAGTTAAACTGAACACGACTACCCGGGGCTGTTTGATGCACTTTGCCTTGGACTCTGGGGCAACTTCCCTCCTGCTCGCTCTGTCTTCACATGACTAACGGAGAAGGGAAGGAGGTGGAGAGGCTGCAGGACACAGTGGGGAAAAAGCTTCCTGCTATCATGAAGCACAGACGATAACAACAGCTAACTCCATGGGACAGCCACCTCGGCATTTTCAGACATGGTAGCGTTCTCCCCCAGGGCCCTGTGGCAGATGGGTGGCTAATTCCTCAGGACATACACACCGAAGAAACACAGAATCTGCCTCAGAGCCCAGACTCCCAGCTCTTCAGGAGTAAGATCTCTACCCTCCTCACTGAGCAGGTTCCACAAAACCATCGGCAGTGACGAGACTTCGAAATCACCCTCGTAGAAAGAAATTAATTAATTTAAGATAAATTAAAATACAAAAACAAAATCACCCTCATGCCAATTCCAGTACTATAGCAGGAAGCCCTCATAGTCCTATTGAGAAATTTCTTTCCAACTTGTAAGACACACCCTTACCCATCTAACCCCAAAGAATGGACTCAGGGACACAGAGAACAGAAGAAGTGAGACTTTAATGGCAGTCTTGCAAGATTGGGTGTCTGGCATGAGGCACACCCAGAAGGGCTTCAACAAGCAATTTACTCCCTAGTGCACAAGTCCCTCCCCCAGTTCCTCATTGGCTGAGTACTATGGGGTTACAATCTTGCTGGACGTCGCATATTGGTAGTTGGATTAAGTTTTCGAGTATGTTCATTAGGGTCTTTCTGCTGCATTTTATTGCATCCCATAATGCATTGTGACTGTCTCAGGACTCTTCAAACATTTGACGTATGGCCCTAGTGGCTGTGCTTAGCTGATAAGAAAGGATACAATTATCTATGTTGCAAGCTAGCCTAAACTAAATTCTTCGGTGGGGTGGGGAGGGGGTGTTTAAGGGGGCCCTGACTGATAGGCACCTGGCTGCCAAGTGAAAGGAGAAAGCAGGATGGGGGCAGGGGTGGCTCAGTACATTCTGCTTCTTTATCTCTTTATTTCCACGTAGGCTGCTTAAACCTATACTAAGACACTTAAAATTAAAAATGGACCACCACATATAGGTTATTTTTTACATAACTGACACCCGGTTTTGAGTATCTTATATTATAATCTGTTTTGCTTGCATTCGAGTAAGTCATTTCCCCAGTAACACGATTGCAGACTCCTTAAAGGGAGAGACATGCCTTATACACAAAACCTGACACAGACAAGGAATTGGTCAATCATTCCAATAATATTTCTTAATAGCATCATTTTCTTATTTAGTTTGTCTCACAGTTTCTTCTTCATACTTTGTGAAAGAGTGGCTAATCAAATTTCTCTCATAGACTTTATTTATTTATTTTTTTTTATTTTTATTTTTTTGAGATGGAGTTTTGCTCTTGTCACCCAGGCTGGAGTGCAATGGTGCGATCTTGGCTCACTACAACCTGCGTCTCCAGGGTTCAAGCAATTCTCCTGCCTTAGCCTCCCAAGTAGCTGGGATGACAGGCGCCTGCCACCACGCCCAGCTAAGTTTTGTATTTTTAGCAGAGATGGGATTTCGCCATGTTGGCCAAGCTGGTCTCGAACTCCTGACCTCAGGGGATCCACCTGCCTTGGCCTCCCAAAGTGCTGGGATTACAGGCATGAACCTCTGTGCCCGGCCTCTCTCATAGACTTTAAAAACACATTTGTGTGAAGAATAACATTAGGAGACCATTGTGTAAACAGACCTGTGAACTAGGTATCTGCTGTTTAGGAACACTGAAGAAGGCAGTCTAGGGAGAAATGGGTGCCCGTGCATCAGAAGGGAAAAGGGGGCTGGAGAGAAGTTTAGAGGTGGAGACAAAATGGCTTTGTGGCACAAAGGGCAAGGAAAAAAGAGAATTAGGGATGACTCCTGGGTTTATGGTTTGAGCTGGTGGTGCATAAGGGATTGGATTTTGTCATGATGAGGTCACTTCTTCCAAGAGCGTCACTGAGTTCAGTTTCTGGGGAATGGAAGGCCAGAGTGGAAATGTCATGATAAAACAAATTGCAAGCCAATTACTCTCCTCTCCCACAGCCGGGCGAATATCTACATTTAACAGGCTTTTTAAAACTTCATCTATGTAGATTCTGAGTAACTGGGAAAAGGAATCTCTTCTGAGGTCCTGGTTGTTCTTACAACCTTAACCTGTAATCGCATCTACGCAGCTCACTTTCAGTAGCTTATAAAGCAGTCGAATATTCCAGTTGCTTTGAGTCAAAACCCAAAGCAAGATTAGACTTCATCGATACTTCAGGCACGATGGCAACAGGTATTCATCATATTTAAGCTTCCCTTTCTTGTTCCACAGAACTTAAAAAGCTAATAATTTACTTTTGCAGTCTCTCCTACTGCAAGGACACCATTCCAACCAAGCAAAGATTATGGCAGGTCAGAACGACGAGCACGTAGGTAAGAGTCAAATAATTTTCATTTAAATTAAGCCAAACTTTGTAATTTGCTTTTTCTGCCTTACTTTTATATTTTTATTTTTTGCACTAAACAATATTCTTCAAAAATGATGCCAAAAAACCCTGGTACTGTTGTTATTATTATACTTTACTTTGTCTATTTTTGGGCACTCTTTCAGGAATGGAAAGTAGATCTGAAACTATTTTTGGCTTGAGCCATGTCTTGTTAAGATGCAGATCCTGATTCAGTGGGTCTGGAGTGAGGCCTGAGGTTTGCATTTCAGATGAGCTCACAGATGCCACCCTTGCTGCTGGTCCTCGGGCAACACTTTGGGTAACAACCTCCAGGGGTGACTGGGGGGCCGGGAAACCCTTCAGAGCTGCCCCACTGAGGCAGGGCTAGTTTTGTGCCCCTACAACCTGCATCAAGTGGTAACTGGATGGAGGCTGCCCCTGGTGAGGCAGCTCCTCGATTCTGTACACCACCAAATTGGGCATATCCAGTTAATTAAATCCAAATCTATTTTGAGTGCAGTCCGGGCACAGTGGCTCATGCCTGTAATTCCAGCATTTTGGGAGGCTGAGGTGAGCAGACTGCCTGAGCTCACGAGTTCGAGACCAGCCTGGCCAACATAGCAAAACACCCTCTCTACTAAAAAAATACAAAAAAGTTAGCCAGGCAGGGTGGTGCACACCTGTAGTCCCAGTTACTTGGGAGGCTGAGGCAGGAGAATTGCTTGAACCCAGGAGGCAGAGGCTGCAGTCAGCCGAGATCGCATCACGCACTCCAGCCTGGGTGACAGAGTGAGATACCGTCTCAAAAAAAAAAAAAAAAAAAAAAACAAGAAAAAGAAAAAAGAGTGCAGTTGTGTGGGGGAAGGAGAATGACACTTGGAGCCAGAAGACCTGGGTTTGAATCTTATCTCTGCCACTTAAGGCAGCAGCACCACGTGTTCAACTTTAGATTTCTAATATTAAATCCACAGCATATATCACCTCAATCATATAGTTTCCAAAATCATCAAGTGACATATTATGCTTGTAAAGATTTTGCCAAGAATTCTTAGTTGGTTCTCATGACCTTAATTGCAATCAAATCCAAAACCCACACTATATTTTGTATAGTCCTATTTTTTGTAACAAATAAAGCTATTACACAAATGCAAAAGTGTTGTGTATATACATACACAACACTTTTTATGTATTATGTGTAAATAGTAGCAAGATGATACATAATGGATTGGTAGATGATAGATAATAGATAGAGAATACATAGATAATAGATAAAATAAATAGTTATAGACAGGTAGATGATGGATAAATAGACAATGGATTATATGGATGATAGATATAAAGATAAAAAATATGGGTAGATAATAAATAGAAATAATATTATAGAAGAGAGATTTGGAAAGCTAATAGCTGTAGATAGATAATAGATCGATGATAGATAAAGGTAAATATATGATCATTAGCTAATAAGAAATAATTAATTCCCTTATTGCCTTATACACTTTTGCCTATCTGGGCCGTGAGTGTGGCCTGCAGCCATGTACCTGTGCCTAGCCCATGTTTCTCATCGTCCGAGCTTAGGGGGAGCTGGTGAGCTGAGGTTGTCCGTCCCCCTGCAGGTGAGAAGGGTCTCCATTCTGCAGCTTACTCTCCCCGCCTCTCCATCACCCTCTCCTTTTTCTGGCTGTGGTTATTCTGGCTGTGGAAGGGACAGGAAGGGCTGAGAGGTTGACCACATAAATGAGGTTTGACTGGAACTGTTATGCTTGGGTTTCCTGGAAAAAGACTCTGAGGCAGAGGCTACGGGGCAGGCTCTGGGGAACCCCTCCTGGGGAGGAAGACAGTACCTGCAAGTGGTCCTGACAGCTCCCATGGGGGCTCAGGACTGAGCGGGCACTTCAGAGCAACCCCAATGAGGCAAAGGTGTGGGGCTTGTGCCCCCAGACCCGGTGGTACCTGGGCGGGGCTCCCCTGCAGGGCCACCCCAGGCACTGCACAGAGGCTCCCTGTGGGCCTCAGCCACCCACACTCCCGCGAGCTGGACACAGGGTATCTGGTTCCTAATGGGCACCACCTTGCCTGGCACAGGAGGGGACGACATCTCAAGGCATTGATGGGCATCACACCGATGCTACCATGAAAGCCACAGCTCCTCAGAGCCCCACACACAAGACAAGGGCCACAGCTCCTCGGCACTGTCACCCAGGACTGCACAGTGTGGGTTGGGACTCACAGAGGTTTCTCTTGAGTGGGCACTGCCAGTCTTTAGGCACCGTTGAGATCTTGCTCTTGATTTAGCTCTTACGAGATGCAAGCCAGGCAGAGGTGTCTGTAGGGAGTTGGCGTGACTGGTGTGATTGGCAAGGTCCATGTGACTGGTGAGGTCGGTGTGCATCCTAGGAGAGAACCAGAGGGGGGCATCCCTCATGCTCTACCCAGAGCCATGCACTGCTATGCCAAGATGGCGTCCTACAGCCCAGCACAGAGCCACAGGTAGGATGCAAGTAGGACTTAGGTAGGATGCAGGTGGGATGCAGGTGGGACTCAGATATGATGCAGGTAGGAGGCAGGTGGGACTCAGGTAGGACTCAGATGGGATGCAGGTGGGACTCAGGTGGGACTCAGGTGGGACTCAGGTGGGACGCAGGTAGGATGCAGATAGGATGCAGGTGGGATGCAGGTAGGATGCAGATAGGATGCAGGTGGGATGCAGGTGGGACTCAGGTAGGATGCAGGTAGGATGTAGGTGGGATGCAGGTAGGATATAGGTGGGATGCAGGTAGGCTATAGGTGGAATGCAGGTAGGCTATAGGTGGAATGCAGGTAGGATGCAGGTAGGATGCAGGTAGGACGTAGGTGGGATGCAGGTAGGATGCAGGTAGGATATAGGTGGGATGCAGGTAGGATGCAGGTAGGATGTAGGTGGGATGCAGGTAGGATGCAGGTGGGATGCAGGTGGGACTCACGTAGGATGCAGGTGGGATGCAGGTGGGACTCAGGTAGGATGATACAGGTGGGACTCAGGTGGGATGCAGGTAGACAGAGTGCAGGTGTGTGCACTCAGCTATGTCCATAGCACACCCTGGACCTTAGCACCATGCCTGGAATGCCAGAATACGATGGGTACCAGAGGGAGGGTAGCATTCAAATGAAGACTGAGAATGTCACATGTGCTTAGCCTGTGTGCCTGGAAAATCCCCTAGTGTCCTGCACCAGCTGGCCCGGGAGGGAAGAACAGGCAGCTCTGCAGGCCGCGCTCTGGGGACCGAGGTACCCGTGAATGAATCCACGTGGATGTCAGAGAGACTGAGCCTTCAGCCCAAAGCCCAGCTCCTTCACTGGCCTGTTGGGCAGCTTTGTGCCCTTTCCTCAATCTCTCTGAGCCTTAGTTCTGTCCTTATAAGCAATGTGTCGGTGCAACAATAGTTCCTGCCTTGATGGTCCTGGAATGACTGAATAAGATCTAGTTCCTAGAGTCAGGCGATTAGGTTTCCTTCCCTTCCTTTTCCTTCCTAATCTCAGAAAGAAAGGGATGGGAAAAGCAAAAGGAAGGAAAATGCTGGCAAAGCAAACGTAAGTGTGTGGCACCTGGCACCCTCGCGGCGAGCATGGCTATGGCCTGCAGCAGCAAAGAGCCCCACAGCCACGCCCAGCTCAGGGAGAGGGGCCAGACTGGGACCTGGGTTCTGAGACCCCGTGGCTAGCGCAGCACCTGCCCTCCTTGATATGTTCAGGACACCTCAGCATGGAGGGGGGCCGCACTGTGCCCCCCACCACCGCCATCCTGCCAGCCCAGCAGACTCTAGGGACTGGGCCTGACCTTGCCCAGCCACGCCGGAAACCCAGAGGCAGCCTCCTCCTCCCCATCACGATGCCTATGCACGAGGGCCTGGGTCCAGGATGCAGACGCGGCCACTGCTGCACTCTGCAGCGGTGCGGACCGGGAGCAGCTGCCTAGTGGCCCCTGCAGGGGGTCGGTCTTAAGCCTACTGGTCCCTCTTCCTCTTGTTCAACTTCCTGCCAGGAAGCTTGGAGGGCAGTTGTTATTCACAACTAAACATCTTAAAAAGGAATGACTTGGTTCTTAGTCCCACCCCAAATGGGTCAGGGTTTTCTTTCCTCCTTTGAAACGGCTTTGGCGTTACAAGGGCCTTTCTTATCTGATTGTTGCATTAATACGATCCTTGAAAATTGACCGAAGGAGAATGAGGATAAACGTTTTGTACCAAAAAAGCACTAATTTCAGTTGAGATAGGATTTTAAGTTTTAGAGGAGAGAGGAGTGGAAAACAGATAATATAAAAAACGAAAATGTGAATACAGATTTAATCCCAGTGAGGCTAGAATGTGCAGGGCTTGGCCTTGAAAGAGGCTGAGCTGCGTGCTGACTCACCAGAGGGGCGTGCGGATCCTCCCAGGCCGCTGTTGAGGGGTGTTGTGGGTGGAGGCTCCACTCTGGGGGGACTGGCTTCCCGAGTTTGCCTTCCTTGCTGTCAGCATGGCCTCACGGTCCTGAAGAAGCAGGGCCCCCAAGGCCTCCAGGGCCCCCCAGCCAACGTAAATGTTAACACCGTTGTAGGGATCATAGCCGCTGGTTTTCAATCGTGCTTTTTTTTTTTTTTTTTTTGAGACGGAGTCTCCCTCTGTCTCCCAGCCTGGAGTGCGGTGGGGTGATCTCGGCTCACTGCAAGCTCCGCCTCCCGGGTTCACGCCATTCTCCTGCCTCAGCCTCCCGAGTAGCTGGGACTACAGGCGCCCGCCACCACGCCCGGCTAATTTTTTGTATTTGTAGTAGAGACGGGGTTTCACTGTGTTAGCCAAGGTGGTCTCGATCTCCTGACAGCGTGATCCGCCTGCCTCGGCCTCACAAAGTGCTGGGATTACAGGCGTGAGCCACCGCGCCCGGCTCAATCGTGCTTTTACAAACGCTCTGGATGCTTTTGAAGTTCATTTGAATTCTATCCCTCAGATAAATGGACTCTCCTGAGAAAGACAAACAGTTTCCTAGGCTCACTAGCAACAGCACAGTCCTTGGGTGGTGGTTGTTATTGTTGCTGTTTGTTTTAATATTTACCTAAGGTCACAGTCACAGCTTGTAATTTATCATATCTGAATTATTTAGAGTGATTATTAACTGTCGATCTCAGGGCTTAATGTTAATGAATGCTTCTGGGAAATGAACAGAATGATAAATTCAGGCCGATGCAGGCACCTCCCCACTTTTATGGGAAGAAGGGCCCCACACTTGTGCTCTGCACCCGGGAGGAGGCCTGACCCATCGACTCGCTTCCCATCCTCGTGTCATTACAAATCTCTGCCTGGTTCCTCACACAATAACAGAGGAGATGGCTGAAACGCTGCCTTCTGGGCGTTTATAAACCACGGTCGCTGCCTATTTTCAGGCGGAAACACTCCAGGAGCTGAGAGAGCTGTGCTGCCCTGTGAGGCTCCCATCCTCTTAGTCACAAGACTGCTGTCTCCCCTGGGGACCACACGCTGTGCCAATCCGCCATCCATCCATTACCGTCTACACGCTGTGCAAATCCACCATCCATCCGTTACAGCCCATTATCAGATGGAAGCCTTCCAGCCCCCTGGTGAGAAGCCAGAGAGCACTAATGTCCACATGGGGACAAAATTATTGACCATGAACTGAGGAAATGTATTTTTTTTTTTTTGCTTCTTCCCACTTTGACCGGAATTACTAACTTGATCAACATGAAATTAAAATGAAACACTTGGGGAAGAATCTCTTCAAGTCCTTTTTTTTATCACTGGGCTGAGACCATATTATGCAGTCACAATGCCAGGTTATTTCAACTTAGCTGAATTAATGAATCTAACTCAGTCCTGGGCTATATTACCCATCTGTTTTAGGATATTATAAGAGAAAGTATGTGACTTTTTCACCAAGTTACACATGAGAAAATCAAGACGAGATGTCCAAGTTCGCAGTCATCTCATCATGATGGAACAGAGGGATAATCACAGGAAAATGTAGGTGCTTCCCCAGAACACTGAATTTCTATGTAATCAGGTAAAATTAGGCCATCTCGGTTGTCACCTTCCTGCACAGGATGTGGAAATAGCTGTCATTTATAAAGAAGGGGCCGTGCGGAGGGGCAGAAGCCACTGGAGAGCAGCTGTGGCTGGCGCTCACTTCTGGGCTCCTGGCGGGGTCTCAGCTGGGTGCTAAGTGCAGCAGTGGAAAATGGCCTGGACTCCTCGCCGGGGGCTCTGACCTCTTCCCTAGCTGGGCTATCATCCTGAGTCAACACCGCTGGGCCTCAGTTGCAGGTCCTATTGGAATTTGGGATTGGGGACTAGAAAGGACTCAGGGGTTTATACCATTGCACTGGTTTATAAGAAGTGTTGACAGCCAGCAGGAGGATCTAAGTTCAGGGACACCACACAGCTGTGTGCAGTCTCACCTCCTGATGCCCTGAGCAGGGTCTCCCACTCCAGAGACTGTGGGAGTGCCGTGCCTCCCAGAGATATGGCTGCTGTATCGTCTGGGTGCTCAGTCCCACCCTTGGAGACTCTCCATGTGATGTTTCAAACCAGCCCAGCTGTGGTCCTGGGTCCTGAAGAGTCTTTGTCAATAATAGGCAACCTGTTTGGGATATTGGGCTGCCCAGACCAGGCAGTTTCTTTCCAGAGGCAACGTGGCTTTGTCCTCACTGAGCGTGGGAAGTCCAGCCCTGCCATTCTTTAACTCGGCGACCTTGGGGATGTTGCTGGCTGCTCTTAGCCTTGGGTCTCCATTGCTTTCCTCAATGAGAGTCAACACAGGCAGCTGTATTCAAGGCATTTGGTAACCAGGAAAGGTGTAAATAAATATCTGCTATTATTATGACTCCAGGGGCAATTATTTCTGCTGCAAAGATGGAGATGTTGATTAACTTGGATCACAACTGGCTTTCTGAGATTTTATAATCATTGTAACTATATCACTTTTAAAAATATAGCATTCCTCACTCAGCTTATTGCTTGATGGGTCTCATTTAATGTCATTTTATATTTACAAAATTCTATTACCTATGTGATCTCATGTAATCCCCATGGCAACACTGTGAAGAGGTGCCACTACTTCTATTTGCAGAGGAACATGATGCCCCATGAGGTTTAAGGTTGTATCCAAGGTCACACAGCAGCAGAGCTAGGGACAAATGCAGGACTCCCAAATTCCAGGCTGGTGACCTCTATGGCAAAACCCAAACCTTAACTTCCTCAGACTGGAAGATTCCCATGGACATTTGTTGCTTTACCTTGAGTGATCTTGGGCAAGTCACTGCAAGCTGAGGCCTAGGCAAGCTGGGGTTCAAGGGATACAAAAGTTCTCTCCAGATCTAAAATTCTGAATTTCTCTGGTGTCGTGTTTGCAGATGTTGCTCTTGCCAGCACTTTATAGGGCTGTGCCTTCCTGCTGTGCCAGAAATGAAAGGGAGGACAAGAGCTGAGTCTTGGACACATTCTGTTGCACCCCTTTTCACCCAGGGTAGGCTACACACAATATGCTTCTTTTTTATTGTTAATTTTAAAGGCAAGAGGCTTATTACTTATTAGCCATTCTGAGACAGTTTATTTTGAGCCATTATTGCCTATTTTACAAACACTCATTAGCAATATGTACATATATTGAGGTGTGTGACCCTGCAGATGAGAGTTTATTATCTTCAAATGCTCACACTGCCTGTAGAAAAAAGTGACATTAATAGCTCACATTTTCCCTCCCTGTGGCTACTGCTAAACCAGCAATCTGTGTTAACCATTTGCTGACATTCTCACAGGGAGGAAGAAAAAGGACCTCTTATGCTTCTTGTGGGTATGAAAAATGGCAGAAAGTTGAAGGAAAGGTAAGCAGTTAAGGTTTTAGGGCTTTTTTCATTTTCAGATGTGCATGTTAGAAATAAATTTTCGGTGCCAAAAAAGAAATAGCACTCAAACATAAATTTAATTTTCTCAGCAAGGCAATTTTACTTCTATGGAAAGGTGTGACTCGCGGATGGAGCAATGGCAAGAGCACACCTGAACAAGGGAGGGGAAGGTGTTCTTATCCATGATGCAGGCAGCCCCTACTACTGTGTCATTCCCCTATTGGCTAGGGTTGGACTACACTGTCTAAGCTAATTCCGATTGGCCATTTTAAAGAGAGCGGGGCACGAGTCAGAGTGGTGGGGTGAGTAATTGGGCAGGAAGGACAGTTACAGAACAGGTGACTCAGGATGACTCAGGTCAGAGCAGGTGACCAGGGGTGACTCAGGATGAAGCAGGTGACCAGGGGCGACTAAGGTCAGAGCACGTGATAGAGGATAGGAGGGGGTTGTTTACTGAAACTAGGGGCAAGGAGACAAAGAGAATGAGGAAGTTAAATTTTAAAATGAAGAACAAAGAACAGGGAAGCTGAACACACTGATGCACTGGTTCTTTGGAGAGGATCTCAGAACTCGTTGTACTTAACAATTTACAGGCTAAAACCTTTGAAGAGGAATGTATTATATCCTACAGGCAGAACCCTCATGGAAATTCTTGCTGGGCACAAGAATGGGAGTAACTACACTTTGGAGTGCTGGGTCTGACTTTACACAAACTTATTTATTGCCTAAACTCGACTTTGACATGGGATGTCCAGATGTGTGTTAGAAATGCAAAATGCTTGTTCCTCGATATCACAAAGAAATAGCACTAGAACATAAATTTAATTTTATCAGCAAGGCAATTTTTACTTTCTGCAGAAAGGGTGCTCCTCACAGATGGAACAATGACGAGAGCACACTTGGACAGGAGAGGGGAAGGAGTTCTTATTCCTGACACAGGTAGCCCCTACTGCTGTGTCGTTCCCCTATTGGTTAGGGTTGGACTGCGTAGTCTGAGCTAATTCCAATTGGCTATTTTAAAAAGAGCAGGAGTACGAGCCAGAGTAGCGGGGTGAGTAGTTTGGCAGGAAGGACGGTTAGGAACAGGTAACTAAAGGTGACTTAGGTCAGAGCAGGTGACCGGGATGAGTCAGAACAGAGCAGGTGACCAGGGGAACAGATGTGAACTACTGATTAAAAGTGGTGGAAAAGGTTGTTAACTGAAACTAGAGGCAAGAGGGCAAGGAGAACCAGGAAGATAAACTTTAAAGTGGAGAATCAAAGAATAAGAGAGCTAAACATACTGCCATACTGATTCTTTGAAAAGAAACTTGGGGTTCACTATATTTAACACGTGGACATGAAAAACCATCTGCTGAGAAGTGCAAACCCAGAGTCTACTAAACACCAGCAATTGTCCTGCCCAGGATCGTTCTGAGCTCTCTGGGGCTGAGTAATGCCAGTCAAGGAAATGAGAGGCTATCCAGCCACCAGACCTTCTAGAAAGACTATGGAGTGACTTACCAATCTTGAAGTGGGTCAGGGGTTTTGGGGAAAGGTCATATGTAAAGCTTGTAGCATTGAAGAGGCTGGGCTTAGAATCTCAGCGCTCTGGCAACTGGACTTGGAATCTCAGAGAGATGTTGTAGAAAGTAGAATAAGTTCCTCTTCAAAGTTCATCTTGGTTTAAAAATAAAAAAATAGACACTAGGAATAATAGCTCCTTACTCTAAAGCCTCCTATCAACTGTTAGTTCTTACACTTTAGCCCAGTTAGTCGCTTTGGCTTATTCAGGCATGTCTGGACAAGCCCAGGCAAGACTTAGCTCATAGCTTATGCCCCTTCCTTATTTGGAAATGTTATTGCTTCCTTAAACCTTTCATAAGCAACTTCCTCTCCTTCTTTGTTCTCCCTTGCACTTGCCTATTTAGGAAAGTTTTAGGTTATTAGTAAATCAGGTATCAGTTTAAGACTGTGAGGTCCAGCTCCAGCCAATGGATGCAAGACATAGCAGTAAGGAGGACCCAAATGCGTAAGGGATAAATATGTCTGTTTTCCTTTGTTCAGGTGTGCTCTCACCATTGTTCCATTTGTGATGGGCACCCTTTCTGCAGAAAGTAAAAATGGCCTTGCTGAGAGAATTAAATTCATGTTCAAGTGCTATTTCTTTGCAGCACTGAAGAACAAGCATTTTGCATTTCTAACAGATGTAGGTGCAGTAGATAAAGTAATAGGCAAAAAGAGATCTTCCTGGGCTCCTGTCCTCGTTCAACTCAGCCAGTGAGTGGACTTGGTCATTTAATCTCTTTGAGCCACAGTTAGTGCATTCAGTAAGTGGGGGTGGCACAGCCAGCTTGTCCAGCCCCTCCATCCTACAAATCAGGAGACTGTAGCTGACTTGCTCAAATTTATCTAGTGGAATAGTCAGAACAAGGTCTACAACTGTACCACGTTTTCTCACACACAGGCCAGGACACCTCCTAGGACCTGATATTGTTTAATTTCAGTGATTCTCCATCAGATTTTCTATACCCCTTTGGAGGCTTTTCTATTGCTTCAGAGAGTCTACTTTTAATGCATTTTGTATTTAACTAAATTGGTGTTACTGGGGACAACCATAATAAGTGTTAATACAAGAGGAGTGGTTTGGGAGCTGTGAAAGGAAAATATCTTGGGCCCCCAAAATCACTAAGGAAAACTCAAGCTGGAAACTGCTGAGGGCAAACCTGCCTCCCATTCCAGTCAAAGTCACTCCTCTGCTCACTGAATTGCATATCTGATTTGCCTCCTTTGGAGAGGCTAATCAGAAACTCAAAAGAATGTAACTGTTTGTGTATCACCTATCTGTGACCTGGAAGCTCTCTCCCTTCGAGTCTTCCTGCCTTTGCTTCAAGTTGTCCCACTTTTCCAGACCAAACCAATGTACTTCTTACATATATTGATTGATGTCTCATGTCTCCCTAAATGTATAAAACCAAACTGTGCCTTGACCAGTTAGGTGGTCGTAAGCATTTGCTGAGCACTTCTGTGAACTCAGGGAAGATACATAAATGCTTTGGAGGATACTCAGGAGTTAGGCTGTGTCTGCCAGGGGTTTTCTAAAGTGGTCATGGTTTTAAGAGCAACATCCTCAGGCCTTAAACTGACTCAGGTCCAGGTCTCGTAGCCGGGTCTCATCAGATGTCAAGTTATATAACCCAGGGGTATTCAACCGCCAGGCTGTGGACCAGTAGCAGTCCATGGCCTGTTAGGAACTGGGCCACACAGCAGGAGGTGAGTATTACCACCTGAGATCTGCCTCCTGTCAGATCAGTGGGAGCATTAGATTCTCAGAGAAGTGCAAACCCTCTTGTGAACTATGCATGCGAGGGATCTATGCTGCATACTCCTTATGAGAATCTAATGCCTGATAATCTGAGATGAAACAGTTTCATCCTGAAACCATCCCCCCTGTCCGCACTGACCCTGTTGGTGGAAAAATTGTCTCCCATGAAACCAGTCACTGGTGCCAAGAAGGTTGGAGATTGCTGATAGAAGCCCTATAGGTCTTGTTTCCTCACCTGTAAAGTGGAGAAATGAATATCTATCTCTTCATAATTTTGTAAAAACACAAGTCCTTGGTTTACAAACAGTGCTTACAAAACAGCAGCTGTCATCAATCATAAGCAATTAATGCCATATCAGGCAGGATAGGCTGGATTACACTGTGGTTAGCAGGGCTCCACAATTCACTGTATATGCTTTGCCATATGCATTTATAATCAGTTTGACAGCTTGTGCCAGAAAAACAGACTGATGGAATTTTCACTTAAAGTGCCTTGTAAATAAAATACTACCTCTCTATATTTATTTCATCTTTAATTTTCCTCAGCAATATTTTGCAGTCTTCAATGGATAGAAGTTGTACATATTTTGTGAAATTTATCCTTAAGTATTTTGTGGTTTTGGTATGTTTGTAAATAATATTTTTATTTCAATTTCTACCTGTTCATTGCTAGCATAAATACGATTGATTTTGTATGTTGACATTTATCCTGGTCTCATAGCTTTTTTGCAGTTTTCTGAGATTTTGCATATGGACCATCACATTCTCTGTGAGTGAATGCACTTTTCCTTCTTCCTTTCTGATATGTATGCCATTTACTTATTTTTCTTGCCTGATTGCATTGGCTAGGACCCCTGGTACCATGCTAAGTAGAAGTGGCTAAAGGAGACATTCTTGTTTTGTTCCCAATCTTAAGGGGATAAAATTTAGTATTTCACCAACAAGTAGGATGCGTATCGTGGGCTCCAGGCACAAGTCTTACTGAGTTGAATGAGCACCAGCTTGGAGGGAGCCAAGCCTGGATCAAACTGTAGCCATGCCAGTCAAACCTGTGTGACTTTGAGTGAGTTGCTTCCCCTTTCTGAGTTTTGTCATCCAAAGAGAAAGATAATGCTATTAGGACCATTGAAATAATGAACGGGAAATAAACTAAAGCTCATTAGAAACTGTAGAGTGCTGTGAGGCTGTATTACCCAGTGAAATCACATCTTACATGGGTAAGGTAGAATTTTTTTTTTTTTTTTTTTTTGAGACGGAGTCTCGCTCTTTCACCCAGGCCAGAGTGCAGTGGTGCGATCTTGGCTCACTGAAAGCTCTGCCTCCTGGGTTCACCCCATTCTCCTGCCTCAGCCTCCCGAGTAGCTGGGACTACAGGCGCCCGCCACCGCGCCTGGCTAATTTTTTGTATTTTTAGTGGAGACAGGGTTTCACCGTGTTAACCAGGATGGTCTCAATCTCCTGACCTCATGATCCGCCCGCCTCAGCCTCCCAAAGTGCTGGGATTACAGGCGTGAGCCACCGCGCCCGGCCTGGGTATGGTAGATTTTAAAGTCAAGACAGGAAGTGAAAACAGCATATCATCAAAACTCTGCTGATGATCCTATAAAATTATAGCTAAACAGCCTTATACATAGTTGTGAGGCAATAAAGCTAGAAATTAATAATAAATGTAATAAATGGAAACAGAGCAGGGTTCTTCCCATGGAAAATTTAAGACTCTATTAAACAACTCTTGGGCGAAAGGGGAAATGCAAACCAAAATTTCAGAATTTCTAAAAAGTAATGGTAATGAAAGCACTTCATGTGAGAACGTATGGAGTGTATTTAACATAGCTCAAAGTCTTATCACTTTTAATATTTACATCAGTTTTTAAAAAGCAAAAAAAAGAAAGAATAAAACAAATGAACCACATTTTCAACTAAAAAACTAAAAAAGAATAACAAAGTAATAACAAAGGAAAACACCCAGAAAAAGAAAATAATAAATATTACATCAGAAAGAATTTGGGGTAGCTGAGGTCATGGAGGCAGCATAAGCCTGAAATTCTTAACAAATCCTCCAAAAAAATAAAGAATAGAGAACAAATAAAACCTTACTGAGCCCACCCCACCCACTGTAACTAGAAGACGGCAAACATCCAGACTTCAAGGTATATGTGAGTAGAAGGACAAGCACTGAGTCCTGGAGCACTCTCTCCTCTGGACTCCTGGCCTTTGTCAACAGCAAGGCATGACAGGAAAATCTGTGTGGAAGAAAACAGCAAGCTAGCGATGAGCCTAAGCTTTATCTAAAACCACCACTAGCACTTCCATTGTTAAGTATGAAAATGCTGAAAAAATATACACTGTGTAAAACAAAATAAAAACTTAAGACCTCCTGCTCTTAGCCAAAGCTATTCATTCTAAAGTAAACCTGAAACATAAGTTGAGGCCATGATGACAGTGGATGGTCAGACATGCCTCATGCCTTCCTCCCTTTGGAATTCAGGCATAGCTGACCAGCATTCACATTAAAACAGAGACCTTAAGGCCCACAGAACAGATTCTGTAGCCATAAGATACCAACATGAGATAGCAGACCCTGATAGAAATCAAAGTATTTTACCCCTTATCTTAACCCAGGCATCCCTGTCTATTGATTCCAGGTCTTTAGATAATAACTCTTTTAACCAATTGCCAATCAGAAAATCTTTGAATCCACCTATGACCTGGAAGCCTCTTCTTCAAGTTGTCCTGCCTTTCCGGATTGAACCAATGTACATCTTACATGTACTGATTGATGTCTTCTGTCTCCCTAAAATGTATAAAATCAAGCTGTAGTCCAGCCACCCTAAGCACATGTTCTTGGGATCTCCTGAGGCTGTGTCGTGGGCCATTGGTCACTTATATTTGACTCAGAATAAATCTGTTAAAATAATTTACAGAGTTTGACTCTTCTCATTGACAGTAATTGGCACCCTACCCGTGGGGTCTCAGAGATGACTCAGAATCCCAGAGGAGTTGTCCGAACCCAGAGCTAAGGTACCAGCAGGGGCCCATTGAAATCTCTCCCAATCTCGAACTTCTCCTCCAGTGGAACTGGTTAGTCCTCCTGAGCCCTGGACCTCCCATTTGCTTGATGGTCCTTGGTTTATTCTGAGCTGGTGTTTTTTTGTTTTTATTTTTGTTATTTTATCCAAGGAAGTTGTTGTTTAGGATCCTAATTTTGGTTCAGAGGTACATTCTAAAGAGTATTCTCCATTGCCTTCTTCTAGAGACAAGGGGAACAACCCCCTTTCAGGCACCACGTTTTGGTTTTGTTTAGGATCCTAATTCTAGTTCAGAGGTGCATTCTAAAGCTGTGGTCCCCAACTTTTTTGTCACCAGGGACTGGTTTCATGGAAGATGATTTTTCCATGGACCAGGGAGGGGGGATGGTTTCAATATTATTCAAGTGCATTACATTTATTGTGTACTTTATTTCTAGTATTATTACATTGTAATATATAATGAAATAATTATACAGCTCACCCATAATGTAGACCCAGTGGGAGCCCTGAGCTTGTTTTCCTGCAACTAGAAGGTCCTGTCTGGGAGTGGTGGGAGACAGTGACAGATCATCAGGCATTAGATTCTCATAAGGAACTTGCAACCTAGATCCCTCATATGCACAGTTGACAATAGGGTTCGAGCTCATATGAGAATTTAATGTCATTGCTGATCTGACAGGAGGCAGTGCTCGGACAGTAATGTGAGCAATGGGGAGTGGTTGTAAATACAGATGAAGCTCCACTCACTTGCCCACCACTCACCTTCTGTGGTATGGCCTGGTTCCTAACAGGCCATGGTCTGTGGCCCAGGGTTTGAGGACCCCTGTTTTAAAGGGTCTTCTCATCTAAGAATGAGGAAAGACAGGAAAACAACCCCCTTTTGGGCATTCCATTTGGTTTTATGGTGCTTGCTTTTACTTGCAAGTGTTTGTGTAAATGGAAAATTTTGAGAGCATGCCAGGTTTTCTAGTACTCCCACTGGTTACATATTATGGTCTGTTTTGCATATTTTAAACTGATGCACAAGTACATCAAGGAAAAATTCAGGCCCCAAAGGTTGAGCTGCAACTAAGAGTTCCTAAGGTCTCTATTTCTCTATTTTATTTTCTGCCTGCTTTAAATCTGCTGTTACTTTTCTGCTAAGATAAAAACCACTGTTTGGATCCAATCATGTTTGTTTTTTGTTTTTGTTTTTATTTGGTAAACTGATAAGTTTGTATTGATATCTCATGGTTAGAGTTCTGAAGTAAAAGAGGATCTTTGTATGAGTGTGTATGTGTGTGTTTATATGTATGTACATGTATTTTGTTATGTGTTGCGGCCATAAAGTAACAAATTGGCTTAAAGTTAAGGAGTACTCATAAATTGAGTAAATAAACCCAAATGCTTTTCAAATTCACATGACTTAAATAAAATATTTAATAAATAAGCTGACTTTGACATTATTGGTAAAATAAAATTAGAAATGTCTTCAGAATTACTGATATACATTATCATTTAGATTTATTGGTCTAGTAGTCCTATATTTATTTCTGCTAGGTATTATAAGGTGTCAAGATTGGGCATGAAGGTTATAAAACTATAAACCCAGCCCCAGACATAATTATCTTTGTGTAATTATCTTTGTAGGTGGGTGGATGGCTTAAATCCAGGAGTTTTAGTCCAGCCTGGCCAACATGGTAGAACCCCTTCTCTACTAAAAAATAATAATAATAATAATAATAATAATACAAAAAAAATTAGCCAGGCATGGTGGCTATACAAAAAATATAATACAAAAACAATTAGCCAGGCACCTGTAATCCCAGCTACTTGGGAGGCTGAGGCATGAAAATCACTTTAATCTGGGAGGTGGAGGTTGCAGTGAGCCAAGATTGTGCCACCGCACTACAGCCTGGGTGACAGAGTGAGATTCTGTCTCAAAAGAAAAAAGTTATAAATATGAAGAAGTATTTTTTGTTAAGAAAGATTTAAAGAAGAATAATTTTGCATGAGAAAAAATCTTGTATGGTAAATGTTTGTCCTGAAATAAAATGAGTGATTGTTTAAGAAAGAGCTATGTGTAGTACAAACCAGAAAGTTCAAGCATGTCACGAAGGGTTTGTATAAGTCATAATAAGGCTCATAAAAAAAGAATTTATTTTTTTAAATGTTCTGTTATTGAGTTGGCCATAATTAAAAGGAAATTATTATAGTCTTTCTAGAAATTGGACTTTGATATTAAAAATAGACTAATAATAAAACTAAAGAATTGGTTAGAACAAGGTTTTCTTAAAATATTGATTTACTCCTAATGAGACTGCAAGTTTTTCATTTTTACATTCTATAAACTGTCTTTTTGAAATTCTTCAGATTGATGTCTCAGAAGTTCAACTTCCACTGTATCCCACTGCTTCAGCTCTTTCTCCCTTTGAGAACGCCTGGGTTGGTAACTCCTCTTCAACTTTTGTTGGCTCTTGTAACTTTTTTTTTAGTAGTAGTCTAAAGTAATTTAGATAAATTTAGAGAGAAATTTTGAAAATAGGTAAATAAAAAATCTTAAGGGGTGATTACAAAGGATCTGCCTCTGTTTATGTGCCTGGTGTGCCTATATGTGTATATGTGACATGTGAAAGTGATATTTCACTACCAACTTATATGAAAGAGCTCTAATCAGTTGGATTAAAGAAAAGTAAGTATTTATCAGACTAACAGAAACTAGCTAAGATGCCTTTTAGTTCACATGACTTTAGTAGTCTTTGGTAAGATTAATTTGATAAATTTAATCTCAAAATTCTCTCCAGTAGTCATATTATGTTAAATTAAGTAATCTTAGGTTTTTCACTGGGAATTTGGGTTATCAAGAGGTATAACAGCAGAAGACTAAGATGTGTTTTTGGTGAGGTTTATAAAAACATGAGGATAGGGTTTTTCCTAAAGAAAATGTAATTTTTCCTAGTTTAGAGGCTATTTAAGGGTTGCCTTAAATAAAGTGATGCATGGCAGGTGAGCCCCAGATCTGGGGCTTATCCCAGGAGCATTCTTGGCTTCACCCTAGAAAGAATTCAAGGATGAGCTGGTGGTGTTAGACAGCAACTTTGATTGAAGCAGCAGTGCACAGCAGCAGAAAAGGTGCTGCTCCTTGCAGAGCAGGGACACCCCATAGGCTGTGTGCCCAGAGCAGAGCTCAGAGTTCTGCACTCACATTTATACCCACTTTTAATTACATGTGAGTTAAGCAGTAGTTATGTAGAAATTTCTAGGAAAAGGGTGGTAACTTCTGGGTCATCAGGTCATTGCCATGAAAAGGGGTGGTAACATCAGGTGTTGCCATCGCAATGGTAAACTGACATGGCACAGTGGCAGGCATGTCTTATGGAAACCAGCTTTTGCCTTGTCCCTGTTTTAGCTAGTCCTCAATTTGGTCTGGTGGCCAAGCCCCACCTCCAGAGTCAAGTCCCACATTCTGCCTAAAAAGGAGAAATTATATAGACAAAACTAAATGGATAAAAAGAAAAGGAAAGGGTGGGGAATGAGAAACCTTTGACTCCTGGGTGGCCACATGGTTACCCATCTTAAGGAGCTACAGCTGGACTGCATTCAGTTACTAAAGGTGAAAGCCACCAGTGGAATTTAGAGATAGATCATACTCCAGGAAGTTGGTTCACTGGATGCATAAGGAAATGCAAACTAATAAGGCAAAAGCAAAATATTCAATCCCATGGCTATTGTTATCTGTGATAGGTAAAATGACAGTGAGTGAGTATTGGGTTTGGCCTTAAGGCTGAACCAAGCTCAGATGTGGGTTTGTCTCAGCTCAGGCCACCAGCCTCAAAGCTACCCGCAAAAGGAAAAATTACGGGCAGCAAAAGGTACTTCCGGAAGCTGTGGTTACCTAGAAGATAGTCAACATTGGAGAAGGGCAAAACCAAGTAACAAAACTAGATGGTATAATGTAAAGGAGTTGTTCCATTTTGTAGACTGGTATCGTCAGCTTCCTAGGAAACCTTTACTAAAATGGACTGTAAGAGTAACTGCTTTAAGGATAGTACCCTTAATTTCAAATGCTACAGAATGAAAGAGCATGTTTGAGTTGATGTAGACCCACAGCTCACTATTAGATAATTGCTGATGAGTATATGTGATCCAAATGCACAGAAGGTTGTTCCTGAGAGAACGACCAGCCTAGTGGACCTGATAAACACCACAGTAAGGCTGTTTACCCTGAGAGGACTGCCCAACTTTCCCTATAAAATACCGAGTGGATCACCCCAGAGGAAGCAGTTGATATGCTTCGTAAACAAGTCATATGGGACTGACTTTGTGATGACCAGATATTCACCCACTGAATGTGCCTATTACTCGGGTCACAGTAGATGCTGTGGTTAAGGGGACCCCTTCTCCATGGGCACCCCAGGTGACATTACTTCTGCAGAATCGAACAATGGCTTGAGAAGCCTTTTTAAATTTGTTATCCTTCATGGGTCTCACAGATGCTAATAAAACATTAAGATAATTAATAAAAAAAATGGGAAATGCAAAAGGGAGTCAGGGGACTGATCCCAGAAGAGTGGAAATCTTCCAATGGTTATTTAAAAATGAAATAAACAAAATGAAAATTCATGGAGTTAAAACAAAGATCTTTACAACACTATCAAAGCTTGGATGGACCAAAGGGAGTTCCTGCCATTCTCTCAACATTAAAGGGCCCCATACCAATTGTTTGGCATTTGCCCCAGATTAGAGAAATTTAAGAAAAATCAAAAGGCAAAGGTGATAATGAGAAGCTGACATTGCCTGGGGCAATGCTAAGGAAAAATGAGATTAAGATTCACAAAAGGGCCTGAGTCCCTTGGCTCAATCCCCTGCTGGGAACCCAAATCTTTTTTCACCAGAAAAGGTAAAATGGTCTGTGGGTAGAGAAGAAAAAATTCCTGGGACCAGAACATAAGAATGTGAGGGATGATAGAATTATGAATTTTGAGATGTTTAAACAGGTTTATGTAAAGTAGTTGTGACTCCTTTACCTAAACGCCTTATGAAAATGGGTACTGTATCTGTAAACAAAAAATAAAATTCTAGGCCAGCCACAATGGCTCATGTCTGTAATCCCAGCACTTTGGGAGGCCAAGGTGGGCATATTACTTGAGCTCAGGAGTTCGAGACCAGCCTGGGCAGTATGGTGAAACTCCATCTCTACAAAAAATACAAAAATTACCCAGTTGTGATGGCACATGCCTGTAGTCCCAACTACTAAAGAGGCTGAGGTGAGAGGATCACTTGGGCCTGGGAGGTTGAGGCTGCAGTGAGCTGAGATCATGCCACTGCACTCCAGCCTGGGTGGCAGAGTGACATCTTATCTCGGAAAAAAAAAGGAGGAAAAACCAGAGACCTTAACATTGAAAAAACAGACCCCTTAAGGCTGATATGAAACACTTACAATCTATTCTCTCTGAAGCCTGCTACCTGGAGGCTTCATCTGCATAAGAACCTTGGTCTTGGCCTGGCGAGATGGCTGACACCTGTAATCCCAGCACTTTGGGAGGCTGAGGCAGGCAGATCACCTGAGGTCAGGAGCTCGAGACCAGCCTGACCAACAAGGCGAAATCCCATCGCTACTAAAAATACAAAAAATCAGCTGGGTGTGGGGGCTCGCACCTGTAATCCCAGCTACTGGGGAGGCTGAGGCAGGAGAATCACTTGAACCTGGGAGGTGGAAGCTGCAGTGAGCCGAGATCACACCATTGTACTCTAGCCTGGGTGACAGAGTGAGACTCTGTCTCAAAAAAAAAAAGAAAAAAAAAAGAAAAAGAAAAAAAAGAACATTGGTCTCCACAACCCTTATCTTATCCCAGACAGTCCCTTCTATTGAATCCAGATCTTTAGATAAACTCTTTCAACCAATAGACAATATGACAATCTTTGCATCTACCTATCACCTGTAAGTCCCCACTTTGAGTTGTGCCGCCTTTCCAGACCAAACAAATGTATATCTTATATGTATTGATTGATGTCTTTGTCTCCCTAAAATGTATAAAACGAAGCTATAGCCCAACCACCTTGGCCAAATGTCATCAAGACCTCCTGAGGCTGTCATGGGTATGTCCTTAACCTTGGCAAAATAAACTTCTAAATTGATTGAGATTTGTTCCAGATACTTTTTGATTTATATATCTGACTGGGGAATGTTTCTCCCACCTAGTACTATAAAACTGAAGGTATGTAAATCTGCCCTTGGAGAAATGTTAATTGGACACGCTAAATGGGAACTGGTAAGATTGCCTGAGCCCACAGAATATAGAGTAGAAGCTGGAGTGCGAGCTGGAACAAAACCTCCACTTCATAGTCTTCCGTGGAGTGTTCATTGGGGCTTGTGGCAAAAGGCTGTGAGCACTTCCCAATGAACTGCTGGGACTTTGGACTCGAGAATTTCCACCTGAGGGGCATTTTCTGGCTTGCTATGGGATGTTAAGTGAAGCTAACCCCATGCTAATGGAATCAATGGTGCCCAAAAGAGTTCTATGGTAAAACAAAAATGGTTTATATAGGATATGGCTGCCTGGGGAATGCAAGGAGGAGATACTCAGGAGCAGGGAGCCTGTTTTTCCCCTAGGAATGACTCAATGTGAGGAGCTGCTGGATTCTACAGTGCCTGACGGCTCTCATCTGACTGACAAGAGCTGCTTAGCATATGACAGCTCCAAGGCGAACACACGACATCTTGTTTGGAAGCTGCTGCTCTGGTTCAGGAAGACTCAAGGAAAGCTTTTTCTTTTCTTTTTTTTTTTTAATTTTTAATTTTTTTATTTTTATTTTATTTTTATTTTTTTTTTGAGACGGAGTCTTGCTCTGTCGCCCAGGCTGGAGTGCAGTGGCACAATCTCGGCTCACGGCAACCTCCGCCTCCCAGGTTCAAGCGATTCTTCTGCCTCAGCCTCCCAAGTAGCTGGGATTACAGGCGCACCCCAGCATGCCTGGCTAATTTTTGTATTTTCAGTAGAGACGGAGCTTCACCATATTGACCAGGCTGGTCTCAAACTCCTAACCTCATGATCCACCCACCTCAGTCTCCCAAAGTGCTGGGATTACAGGCGTGAGCCACCGCGCTTGGCCGGAAAGCTTCTTCTTTTGAGTTATTTATAGTTTAGAGCAATCGGGTAAAGTAAGTTTTTATGAGTAAATGTACCTTTCTCTCTATCTGAATTCTTCAAAATTCAGACACTGTTAGTGAATATTCTGATTTTATGGCATTTAATTGTTTGCATAGGTTTAGTAAGAATGTTTTCTTTTGAAACGGGACACAATTGGAGACCCTGGTTATTTTACCAAAGCTTTGACTAGAATAATATATTTTTAGGTAAAGTTCCAGCAAAGTCAACTTGAAAGGGGCCAGTATGGCCAATTGGTTCTTGCTGCACTTTATAATCAGGGAAGTATAATAAGCCTAAAACTTGTTTTGCACACAGATTGGTCTTACTACAATTTCTCTTTAGTAGAAAAGGAAGGCTAGAGAAAGGGAAATTTTTTCAAAGGAAAACTATACTACACCCATTACTAGATTCCAGCCCTGACTTTTGTTTGTTAGTGTGGATTGAATCATGAATTATTTCTTGGCTATTATAATCCTCTAAAGATGAGCCAGGTTATCATTTTCTTCATGATGCTTTTAGTCAGTGCCCTAATGGAATGGATTCCTTTTTCTCTTCTGACACACACATTCTCTTTTGATTGTCAAATTATTAATGTTGTTTATCTCTCTTTGTTTTACTTCCGAGGAAACCAGAATATGGTATTCTGAAAAATAGAGGTGCAACTCTCCCTCACTGGCATCTCACTGGGCCCCAGCTGTTTTTCACTGCAAATACCTGCTGCTAAAATTATACCAGCACTCTTCCTCTAGGCCCACGACTGTCACAGATGAGGCAGGCATGTGAGATTGTAAGGGCCGATTTGGGGAGACAGAATTCATTCAGATCCTCCAAATCAAGGATGGGCACAGAGATGCCTGAATCAGTGGCAAAAAAAGGGACTTTGCCTCCTGGGTTATTATGTGGCCTGTTTTCATCCATCTCAACCATAAAGAATTTACTCTTTTCCATAGAATTCAAAGAAAATTACTGAGAATATATAAAGACATCTCATGACAAAGCCTCTTGGGTATAATACTCCCAGTTATGAGATTTATACAATTAGATATATCTGCATAAATTTATATATATACATATGTATGTATTTGTGTGTGTGTGTGTGTGTGTGTGTACATATTTATACATATAAAAACAGTTTGGTGGAATTTTAAGGGTTGATGAGTGCCTATCCACCTCCATTCCCTTCTGGCCTAGAATGTTTAAATTGGCTGTGAGTCTTTTGACTCTAAGCCCCTTGGCCATAGGGGTCCCACTGAAGGTCACAATGGACCCAGGACAGGCAGCCGAAACACCCCAGTAACGCTATGGGACAAAATAAAAGTTTGGTGGCCATTGATGTTGCCTCTGGCAAGTCTTGGCCAGAGGAGGAGAATATAAACCAAAAATAAAATTCCAAGTTCCCCATCCAACTGAATGGAAGGGCATTCATTCTAAAGTAAACTCGAAACATTAGTTCAGGCCATGATGAGAATGGGTGGTCAGACATGCCTCATACCTTCCTCCCTTTGGAATTCAGGCACAGCTGACCAGCATTCACATTAAAACGAGAACTTAAGGCTGACAAAACAGACCCTTCGTAGCCATAAGATACCGATGTAATGTCAGATAGCAGGCCCTGATAGAAATCAAAGTATTTTGCCCCTTATCTTAACCCAGGTATCCCTTGCTATTGATTCCAGGTCTTTTAGATAATAACTCTTTTAACCAGTTGCCAGTCAGAAAATCTTTGAATCCACCTATGATCTGGAAGCCCCTGTTGGAGTTGTCCCGCCTTTCCAGATTGAACCAATGTACATCTTACATGTATTGATTGATGTCCTCTGTCCCTCTAAAATGTGTAAAACTAAGCTGCACCCCAAACACCTGGGCACATGTTCTCAGGATCCCCTGGGGCTGTCACAGGCCATTGGTTATTCATAATTGATTCAGAATGAATCTCTTCAAATATTTTAGAGTTTGAACTCTTTTTCTCAATAATTGGCAGATCAGCGCAATGGCTAAATGATGAGGGAGAACTCTAGGAAGCTTTTGAAAAGGCTCACGAGGAAGACAGAAGTCTTCTTTGGAAACAATACAGTAGAGGAAAAGGGAGGGGGCTAGTATTTTGCAAGACAAAAAAATCAAAAGTTTGCAGGACAAAAAAGTCTCTTCTCTCACTGTATGCCCCCCACCCTGCTCTAAAAAAAATTATGTTTTCCAAGACGGACCAAAAAAGAAGCTCATAAACTGGCATCTTTTAAACCACTCTATCTTGCCATCCTTACGCACAAAAATGCAGAGACATAGTCTTCATCTACACAAAGGTTCTGGAAGAAAAAGCAGGAAAAAGTCCAAACAATTCAACTGATATAAATTCCCTCACATTTAAAAAAAGCAAAACCCCAGTTACACCTTATAAATCCTTCATCATTCTAAGATAAACTCAAATGGCTTACAATTCTTCCTTATATTATATGAAGTGTTTTGAGCCTATGTTCATGACAATATTGGTCTGTAGTTTTTTGTTCTTAGAATGTCTTTGTCCAGTTTGTATATCAGATTATTAGATTAATGCTGGCCTCCTAAAATGAATTGGCATGTTCCTTACTCCTGTTTTCTAAAAGAGTTTTGCAGGGTTGGGATTTATTTATTTTTTGTCTATCTTATAGATTTGCCAGTGAAGCAATTTGGAACTAGAGACTTATTTGAGAGAAAGTGTTAAATTACGAGCTCATTGTTTTCATATTGAGAACTATTCATGTTTTCATTGTGTCTTTCAAAGAATTTGACCATTTCATCCAAATTGTCAAGCTTATTGGCACACAGTTTATTTTTATATTCCACCTTTACCATTTAAGTATCTGGGACCGGTAGTGGTATCCCCTCTTTCGTTACCAATATATAGGTGTTTTGCAGTTTCTCTTTTTTCTTTTCTTTTTTTTTTTTTCTTTTCTTGAGACAGGGTCTTGCTCTGTCACCCAGGCTGGAGTGCAGTGGCCTGATCTTGGCTCACTGCAGCCTCAACCTCCCAGGCTCAAGCCATTCTCCCACCTCAGCCTCCCTCTCTTGAGTAGCTGGGACCACAGACATGCACCACCATACCTAGACAATTTTGTTTTTTTTGTTTGTTTGTTTGTTTTGTATTTTTTGTAGAGTCGGGATTGTGCTATGTCACCCAGGCTAGTATCCTAGTATCGAAATCCTGAGCTCAAGCACTTTTTGTTTTCTTAATCAGTCCATCCAAGGTTATTCCATTTTATTAATCATCTTAAATAAAACACCTTTGATGTCATTGCTTTTCTCTACAGCTTGTCCATTTGCTGTTGTCTTGACTGCCAGTCTTACCTGTGTTGTTTTCAACCTTCTCCTGATTTGGCATTTAACCTGCCGAGCCCCTTTGCCTCTTCTGGCCTGTGTTGCAGTCTGGAAGCCACCTCCACACAGAAAGTTCGGGTGAGCATAGGGCATGCCCATCAGCTTCCATTTTCTTGGGACCACAGTCCTGCTCGGCCTGTTGTCTAAATTCACAAACCGTGTTTTGGTTTTTTAGATTTTTATAATGGGAGGGTGATTCCAGCCCCTATTGCCCCTTTAGAACCAGAAGTAGAAGTCGTCATCCTCTTTCTGGAAGCTCCAATCCTGTCACATGCCACAGTGCTCCTGGTCCCCATGAATGTTATGATGATCAAGTCCAATAGACAAATGGTCCCCCAAGGCACTGACTTCAATATAACCCATCACAAGTGTTTGTTTGATTGATGATGAGCCACAGCGTGGCATGGATCACCAGTGTCACTGACCAGAAACTCATCACGACAGTCAAGGCCAAGGACATGACCAAACCAAGCTCAAATTACCATGTTTCCCCTAGGACCTTTCTGGGACCAATTTCAGTACCAGCAGGGACACAGTCAGTAGGCAGAAGCTACCTATAATTTTGAAGGGATGATCTTAAAGAATTGTTCACTAGAGATTGAAAAACCAAACATGTACAAAGGGAACACTAAGCTATTAGAGAAGAAACAACTGCAAAAAGACCCGCCACCCAGGGCACGGGGAACAAAGGAAGGAAGTTAAAACTATTGAAATTTAGGACCAGTGGGGACGACTAGAGTGTAATTCAGGCCCCTGAGGGGGCTCCCAGCCAGTTAGTGGCCTGTGTCTCCAACAGGAAACAATGGGTCTGGTTTTTCAAGTGCTGGGAAAACTGCAAAAGTACGCTGCTGCTACCAGGTGGAGAAAGTTGCTGCAGGCCAGGCATGGTGGCTCACAGCTATAATCCCAGCACCTTCGGAGGCCAAGGCAGGAGGATTACTTGAGATCCGGAACTAGAGACAAGCCTAGGCAATGTATCGAGAACCTATCTCTATTAAAGTTAAAAATTTAAAAATTAGCCAGACAAGCCTCTGGTAGCCTGGCACTTGGTGCATGCCTGAAGTCCCAGCTACTCAGGAAGCTGAGGAAAAAATGCTTCAGCTTGCAAGTTGGAGGCTGCAGTGAGCTGTGATCATGCCACTGCACCTCAGCCTGGCCAACAGAGTGGCATTCTGTCTCACAAAGAGAGAGAGAGAGAGTTGCTGGGGCAACTCTGACAGGGAGTGAAAGTAAAGCTCGAAAACATAAAGGAAGATGGACTAATTGGAAAGAGTCAGACAATTGGAGGGGTAGGGGAACTGGAAGGAGTGGGACAATAGGAGGGGTGGGACAATTGGAAGAGTGGGACAGTTGGAAGGGTGGGACAGCTAGAATGGTAGGACAATTAAAAAGGTAGGACAATTGGAAAGAGTGGGACAATTGGGAGGGTTGGACAATTGGAACGGTGAGACAATTGGAAGGGTGGGACAATTGAAAGAGTGGGACAATTAAAACTGTGGGGAAATTGGAAGGGTGGGACAATTGGAAGAGTGAGGCAATTGGAAGGCAGTACAATTGATAGGAGTGGGACAACTGGAAGGAGTGGGACAACTGGAAGGTGAGACCATTGGAAAGGTGGATCAATTGGAAGGTAAGACCATTGGAAAGGTGGGTCAACTGAAAGAGGGGGACAATTACAAGGGTAGGGCAATTTAAAAGTGGGACCATTGGAAAGATTGGGGCAATTGGAAGGAGGGGGACAACTAAAAGAGTGGGATAATTAAAAGTATGAGGCAATTGGAAGGCTGGGACAATTGGAAAGAGTGGGAAAATTGGAAGGGTGGGACAATTGGAAAGAGTGGGAAAATTGGAAGGGTGGGACAATTGGAAAGAGTGGGAAAATTGGAAGGGTGGGACAATTGGAAGGAGTGGGACAAATGGAAGAGTGGGACAATTGGAAGGAGTGGGACAGTTGGAAGGAGTGGGACAATTGGAAGGACTGGGACAAATGGAAGAGTGGGACAAATGGAAGAGTGGGATAATTGGAAGGGTGGGACAATTGGAAGGAGTGGGACAAATGGAAGAGTGGGACAAATGGAAGAGTGGGACAAATGGAAGGAGTGGGACAGTTGGAAGGAGTGGGACAATTGGAAGGACTGGGACAAATGGAAGAGTGGGACAAATGGAAGAGTGGGACAATTGGAAGGAGTGGGACAGTTGGAAGGAGTGGGACAATTGGAAGGACTGGGACAAATGGAAGAATGGGACAAATGGAAGAGTGGGACAATTGGAAGGGTGGGACAATTGGAAGGAGTGGGACAAATGGAAGGAGTGGGACAAATGGAAGGAGTGGGACAATTGGAAGGACTGGGACAAATGGAAGAGTGGGACAAATGGAAGATTGGGACAAATGGAAGGAGTGGGACAAATGGAAGGAGTGGGACAATTGGAAGGAGTGGGACAATTGGAAGGGTGGGACAATTGGAAGGAGTGGGACAAATGGAAGGAGTGGGACAAATGGAAGGAGTGGGACAATTGGAAGGAGTGGGACAAATGGAAGAGTGGGACAAATGGAAGATTGGGACAAATGGAAGGAGTGGGACAAATGGAAGGAGTGGGACAATTGGAAGGAGTGGGACAATTGGAAGGGTGGGACAATTGGAAGGAGTGGGACAAATGGAAGGAGTGGGACAAATGGAAGGAGTGGGACAATTGGAAGGAGTGGGACAAATGGAAGGAGTGGGACAAATGGAAGGAGTGGGACAATTGGAAGGAGTGGGACAGTTGGAAGGAGTGGGACAATTGGAAGGAGTGGGACAAATGGAAGAGTGGGACAAATGGAAGGAGTGGGACAAATGGAAGGAGTGGGACAATTGGAAGGAGTGGGACAAATGGAAGGAGTGGGACAATTGGAAGGAGTGGGACAAATGGAAGGAGTGGGACAATTGGAAGAGTGGGACAGTTGGAAGGAGTGGGACAAATGGAAGAGTGGGACAAATGGAAGGAGTGGGACAAATGGAAGAGTGGGACAATTGGAAGGAGTGGGACAATTGGAAGGAGTGGGACAAATGGAAGAGTGGGACAAATGGAAGAGTGGGACAGTTGGAAGGAGTGGGACAATTGGAAGGAGTGGGACAAATGGAAGAGTGGGACAAATGGAAGGAGTGGGACAGTTGGAAGGAGTGGGACAATTGGAAGGACTGGGACAAATGGAAGAGTGGGACAAATGGAAGAGTGGGACAAATGGAAGGAGTGGGACAAATGGAAGGAGTGGGACAATTGGAAGGACTGGGACAATTGGAAGGAGTGGGACAGTTGGAAGGAGTGGGACAATTGGAAGGAGTGGGACAAATGGAAGAGTGGGACAAATGGAAGGAGTGGGACAAATGGAAGGAGTGGGACAATTGGAAGGAGTGGGACAGTTGGAAGGAGTGGGACAATTGGAAGGAGTGGGACAAATGGAAGGAGTGGGACAATTGGAAGAGTGGGACAGTTGGAAGATTGGGACAAATGGAAGGGTGGGACAATTGGAAGGAGTGGGACAATTGGAAGGGTGGGACAATTGGAAGGAGTGGGACAAATGGAAGGAGTGGGACAAATGGAAGGAGTGGGACAATTGGAAGGAGTGGGACAAATGGAAGGAGTGGGACAAATGGAAGGAGTGGGACAATTGGAAGGAGTGGGACAGTTGGAAGGAGTGGGACAATTGGAAGGAGTGGGACAAATGGAAGAGTGGGACAAATGGAAGGAGTGGGACAAATGGAAGGAGTGGGACAATTGGAAGGAGTGGGACAGTTGGAAGGAGTGGGACAATTGGAAGGAGTGGGACAAATGGAAGGAGTGGGACAATTGGAAGAGTGGGACAGTTGGAAGGAGTGGGACAAATGGAAGAGTGGGACAAATGGAAGGAGTGGGACAATTGGAAGGGTGGGACAATTGGAAGGAGTGGGACAAATGGAAGGAGTGGGACAATTGGAAGGAGTGGGACAAATGGAAGGAGTGGGACAAATGGAAGGAGTGGGACAATTGGAAGGAGTGGGACAGTTGGAAGGAGTGGGACAATTGGAAGGAGTGGGACAAATGGAAGAGTGGGACAAATGGAAGGAGTGGGACAAATGGAAGGAGTGGGACAATTGGAAGGAGTGGGACAGTTGGAAGGAGTGGGACAATTGGAAGGAGTGGGACAAATGGAAGGAGTGGGACAATTGGAAGAGTGGGACAGTTGGAAGGAGTGGGACAAATGGAAGAGTGGGACAAATGGAAGGAGTGGGACAAATGGAAGAGTGGGACAATTGGAAGGAGTGGGACAATTGGAAGGAGTGGGACAAATGGAAGAGTGGGACAAATGGAAGAGTGGGACAGTTGGAAGGAGTGGGACAATTGGAAGGAGTGGGACAAATGGAAGAGTGGGACAAATGGAAGGAGTGGGACAGTTGGAAGGAGTGGGACAATTGGAAGGACTGGGACAAATGGAAGAGTGGGACAAATGGAAGAGTGGGACAAATGGAAGGAGTGGGACAAATGGAAGGAGTGGGACAATTGGAAGGACTGGGACAAATGGAAGAGTGGGACAAATGGAAGAGTGGGACAAATGGAAGATTGGGACAAATGGAAGGGTGGGACAATTGGAAGGAGTGGGACAATTGGAAGGGTGGGACAATTGGAAGGAGTGGGACAAATGGAAGGAGTGGGACAAATGGAAGGAGTGGGACAATTGGAAGGAGTGGGACAAATGGAAGGAGTGGGACAAATGGAAGGAGTGGGACAATTGGAAGGAGTGGGACAGTTGGAAGGAGTGGGACAATTGGAAGGAGTGGGACAAATGGAAGAGTGGGACAAATGGAAGGAGTGGGACAAATGGAAGAGTGGGAGGAAGGAGTGGGACAATTGGAAGGAGTGGGACAAATGGAAGGAGTGGGACAAATGGAAGAGTGGGACAGTTGGAAGGAGTGGGACTATTGGAAGGGTCAGGCATTTGGAAGGGTGGGACAGCTTTAAGGTGGAAGACAAGTGGAAGGCATGGAACTTATGAAAGGGTGGGATGGACAATTGAAAGGAGTGGCACTATTGGAACTGTGGGACAACTGGAGGGAGTGTGGCACTTAGAAGGGTGAGATATTTGGAACGTGTGGGGCGATTGGGAGCACTTCCCCCACACCCCTGGGCCATCCTTGAGGGACCACCCACTGGTAGGGCCTCCCAGAGCGGTGGCAGAGCCCAGGCATGGTTTACAGAGCCTCGGGCACCTGGCAGCTCGGATCCTGGTTTAGGAAGGGAGGATTTGAAGCTGAGACACAACTCAGCAAGCGGCACTGCTGCCTGTCAGACACCAGCCCGGCATGGACGTCAGACACCAGCGCGACACATTCATCAGACACCAGCATTGTACAGACCCCAGACGACCTGTGTGCGGCCCCTCCATTTTGGGGATGGAGGATGCCGGTGCCCTGGGGGATGCCTGCTGATGTAGTGACAGGTCAAAGGCCACGTGCAGGAAACTTGCTCTCACTTGGTCCGCAAGAGGAGAGGTCAGGCGGACTGCGCAGAGTGGGAAACGCTCCGGAGCAAATCCGTGCTGTTTCTGCACTCTTCTCTACCTCGGAGATTTTTCTAAAGACAAAGATGAGAAAAGAGTTTCTAGGACCTGGACTCGGGGAGGAACAGAGGCCAAAAATGACCTTGTTTTCCTTCTCTTGGCACGTCAATTGCGATCTCCCTTAAGGCAGGGCACTGGAAGGAAAGGCACGGTCTGAAACGGGGACTTGAAATCACTGAGTTCACAAGGTCTCCCGGAGCCTGACGCTGCTGTACGTGTTTGATTCTCCTCGGCCGGGGACCGCGCGGCAGCATCTTGACACCAGCCATCTACTCTGTGCCTGTGAACGAGGCAGGAGGGACGGCCTCACGCACATCCCCGCTCCTCCCCGCGGTCCCACACTGCCTGGAGAGCTGGGGCCGGCAGCCTGTGCTCTGCGGAGAGAAAAACACATTTTTGCTGCAAGGACAAGTTCCGCCGGTAGCCCGGCTCTCAGCCGGCCCCTCCGAGGCACAGATGGAAAGAAGTGGTCCCTAAAGGGCCCTACAGGGCTTGGTGTCTCTGAGCCAGGAGTGCCAGTGAAGTCACAGCTTGGCTGGGCTCCACCCAGAGATCTCGTGGTTTCCTCTGCCTGCCAGGCCTGCCTGGAAGGCTGCAGGGAGGTTCAGGGTTTCTCTTGCTGTCCACACCTGGGCGAGAGCTGAGCGGAAGAGAAGGGGTCCTCAGAGAGACACCTTCCTGACCGGCCCCATTCCAGCTGGATGCCATGTGACTCGGAGGAGCTGGTGGACACTGAACAGGAGCCGCCCAGAGGCTCTGGGGGCTGGAGCCCTCGGCCGCGGCCAGGATAGATCCAAGGCCCTGGGTCAGAGCAGGCAGGGCTCGGCCAGTCCTCTGCCCCAAACGGTGAGTAGCGCAGGTGGCTGGATCAGGGTGGGTCTCTGGGGCCGGCCCAGGCGCTCGGCATTTTCTGGGCTATTTTGCTGGCCAGATGGTGGCAGGGGTGGGGCGTGGGCAACAGCAGATGCTATCAACAGGGAGCTCTCCAGGCTGCAGCCTCCGCCCTCTGACGGGCCGCACCACCTGGTCCGCAGCCAGCCCTGGGCTGAGTCCGGAAGAGGACGATCGCTTGGGTGATGGCTCCCCAACCCCCCTCCCCCGGTGGCTCTGTCTCCTGTCTGCCTTGCTTCCTCCATGATCTAGAGTGTTCCATGCAGGTGCAGACTCTCAAGGGGAGTCATGGGGGCAGCCGGGGATAGGCCCTCTCCTCCCTGCCACACCTGGGTGCTCAGCCTCACGGCTTCTCAGTATTGGCTGTCCGGGCAGGACACAGAGTCGCTCCTGGACCACCCAGGGATGGGGAATGCTGTGCCTCCCTCCTCTTCCGTTCCATCGTCCTTCCCCGCCTCCTCCCCTCCTTCTCCTCCCCCTCCTCCTCCTCCCTCCTGTTCTCTTCCATCCTCCTCCCCTCCTTCTCCTCCCTCTCCTCTTCCTCCTGCTCACCAAGGATGCAACAAACTCCTCTACTCCCCACAGTCCTGTAACCCAACTGTGGCGACCCTTCCTACAGAGCTCTGCCTCCCTCCCGAGCCCCCAGTGGGGCACATGGTCCCACAGGGAGACCTCCTCCAGGGTCACAGCAGAGAGGGGGCAGCAGCAGGGTCTGGCTGAGCTCCGTGACTCTAACCCCATGTCCCCCTGTTCTCCTCCCTGTTTCCTTCTCTGTCCCCCGTCTCTTCCTGCCTCTCCCCTTCCTGCACTCTCCCCTCTCCCTCTATGTCCATCGCTTCCCTGCCATGCTCTCTCCCTGGGGCCCACCCGTGAGGCCCGTGTCCTCCTCAGCCATGCAGGAGGTGAGATAGGAGAGGGACCATGGCCCTTGGTGGGCCACAGGCTGGAGAAACCCCACCTGTTGCTTTGGGGCTGGAGCTTGCTGGTGGATCCTGGAGATAGCTCCGTCCATGGGTGGACGGGACTTGTGCCTGGGAGGGGGTCCACCATCAACAGACTTAAGACCTCCCAAAACTCATCTCTGCCTCCCTCTGGGCCTGAGGGTTGGTGACCCCCCCCCCCAAGCTATCCTGAGTGGGAGAGCATCTGTCCCCCTCCCCACATCTCCCCACCTGCCATGGCAGTGATGCCCTGTCTGCCCCACTCAGGGTGACCTCCTGATGATGCTGGCCCAGGTGGGGCTCCCTCCACCACCACCTCACCTCCCACCCATGGTCTGCCTTCCCGTGGCCTTGGGTGCTAGGATGGAGCACAGGGACAGGAGGAAGAGCCCTATATCTCCAACCAGGCTTGACTCCACCCGCAGGAGATTCAGACTGGACCACGGGCAGGACTCAGCTTCCTGAGGTGCTGGGACTGGGGCCTCCTCTCCACTGAGCCCCCCACCCCCATGCCCACCCCTGAGGCGGGGACAACCTCAGGCTGTCATTTCACCCCAGTCAAACAAAAGACCACAGAGCTGAGGGTGTAAGCAGAGGGAGATGACCAGCACCTCACGGGGCGGCTGGCACCTCTGTGCTCAGCGATAGCCCCGCCCCGGGCCACCTCTCCCCAGCATCCCAGCACCACAGCGTGCCCCTGCATGGCCTCGGGTGCTCCTATCACTGGAGGGAGACAGCAGGGGTTCTGAGCACAACCTTGAGGTGGGAAGAAGCCACTAAGACCAGCTATGGGGGTTTCTGCTTGTACCCCCACCCTCGTCACCCCAACTCCCAGCCCTCCCAGGACACAGGAAGACCAGCCACCACCAAGGTGGGAGGGGCACCTGGTGTCGGCCCCTGACCCCAGCCAGTCTCTGGGGAGAGGCAAGGCCCCATCCCATCTCCCCCAACCCCAAGAGGAGAAGCTGGGGTCACCAAGCACTCAGAGACACATGACGGGCCAGGTAACCACAGGGGCAGCATGGGGCCGGGTATCTGCAGGCATGTCTCCGGCTCTGAGCACCCGGCAGTCTCCTAGAGTCTATTACTTGCTGTATTTCTGGCAAAGCTGTGATGAAGACTCTGATTCCAGCCTAGGTCCCCTGGGATTTGTGCTGCCTCCCAGGACTCAGCACCCCTCCCACAGGACCTGTCCCCCTGAGCCAACTGCCTTGGGAGGGGATGGAGGGAGGCTGGAGACGCCATGGAAGCTCAGGGCCCCTCCCAGCCCCATCATCAGACAGCTCCCTCTTCTCCCCATGGGGAAAGGGCAGGCAACGTTGAGCAGGATGCAGCCTCCTCATGTGCCCCCTACCCCGCAGAGGGCTGGAGTCCTGCTGTAGGACAGCAGGGACATGGCCAGGGGAGAGGGAGTTTTCCTGGGGCCCTGATGTGGCTGTGTGGTGTGACCAAGCTGGAGGGCTAGGGACTGGGAGCCCACTGGCAAACAACCCCTCGTGGATGTCAAGGAAAGGCCTCAAAGAGTTGAGGGCTGCTTTAAGATGATGACGAAAAGCCCCACAGCCACTGTAAGCTGTCCCTCTGTGGTCACACCACTCATTAGACATAGGCGGTGCCTCCTGCTCTGCCTATGACTTTAAAATAAGTCATATTTTATTCTTTGGGAGTCCAAGGCAGGCGGATCACGAGGTCAGGAGTTCGAGACCAGCCTGGCCAATATGATGAAACCCTGTCTCTACTAAAAATGCAATAAATTAGCTGGGCATGGTGATGCACGCCTGTAATCCCAGCTCTTCGGGAGGCTGAGACAGGAGAATCACTTGAACCCGGGAGGCAGAGGTTGCAGTGAGCCGAGATGGTGCCATTGCACTCTAGCCTGGGGCAACAGAGCCAGACTCCATCTCCAAAAAAAAAAAAAAAAAAAAGGCCATTCTGAGGATCAAGGCACCACTAGCAACAGGGAGCCCCATGGGTCTCAGACCTTCTCCCCACATCTCCTGGTCCCTGCCCCCACCTGGCCTACAGGGACCAGCCCCACGGAAGGCTCTTGAGGCCAGGTAACCACGGGGAGGGGAGGAATGCGGACACCTTCCTCCTGAGTGTCTTAGGGAAGAGAAGCTTAGGTCAGGTGGCTGAGGGTGGAAATGAGAGAGGGGTCTCCTCCTGGAGGGTCTCACCATTCCCTTGGTCACCCACCCAACTCTTAGTTATCTCATCTCCCCTGATGTGGGGAGGAGCAGGGGGCATGGATTCCTGAGCCCCAGACTCAACTGTTGTGGTTGCAGGGGCATCAGGAGAGAGAGCGAGCAGAACACACTCCTGCAGCATCCCCTGGCCCCCCGCCCCATGATGGAGCCCAGAGAAGCTGGACAGCATGTGGGGGCTGCCAATGTCGCCCAGGCGGATGTGGCCTTCAACCTCATCATCCTGTCCCTCACCGAGGGGCTCGGCCTCGGTGGGCTGCTGGGGAATGGGGCGGTCCTCTGGCTGCTCAGCTCCAATGTCTACAGAAACCCCTTCGCCATCTACCTCCTGGACGTGGCCTGCGCGGATCTCATCTTCCTTGGCTGCCACATGGTGGCCATCGTCCCCGACTTGCTGCAAGGCCGGCTGGACTTCCCGGGCTTCGTGCAGACCAGCCTGGCAACGCTGCGCTTCTTCTGCTACATCGTGGGCCTGAGTCTCCTGGCGGCCGTCAGCGTGGAGCAGTGCCTGGCTGCCCTCTTCCCGGCCTGGTACTCGTGCCGCCGCCCACGCCACCTGACCACCTGTGTGTGCGCCCTCACCTGGGCCCTCTGCCTGCTGCTGCACCTGCTGCTCAGCGGCGCCTGCACCCAGTTCTTCGGGGAGCCCAGCCGCCACCTGTGCCGGACGCTGTGGCTGGTGGCAGCGGTGCTGCTGGCTCTGCTGTGTTGCACCATGTGTGGGGCCAGCCTTATGCTGCTGCTGCGGGTGGAGCGAGGCCCCCAGCGGCCCCCACCCCGGGGCTTCCCCGGGCTCATCCTCCTCACCGTCCTCCTCTTCCTCTTCTGCGGCCTGCCCTTCGGCATCTACTGGCTGTCCCGGAACCTGCTCTGGTACATCCCCCACTACTTCTACCACTTCAGCTTCCTCATGGCCGCCGTGCACTGCGCGGCCAAGCCCGTCGTCTACTTCTGCCTGGGCAGTGCCCAGGGCCGCAGGCTGCCCCTCCGGCTGGTCCTCCAGCGAGCGCTGGGAGACGAGGCTGAGCTGGGGGCCGTCAGGGAGACCTCCCGCCGGGGCCTGGTGGACATAGCAGCCTGAGCCCTGGGGGCCCCGACCCCAGCTGCAGCCCCCGTGAGGCAAGAGGGTGACTTGGGGAAGGTGGTGGGGTCAGAGGCTGGGGCCAGCCGGACCTGGAGGAGGCCTTGGTGGGTGACCCGGTCATGTGCTGCCAAAGCTGTGGCCCTTGGTCCGGAGCATGAGGCTCCCCTGGGAGGCAGCTGGAAAGGCAAGGTCCCTACATGCCCAGGCAGGCGGGCCGGGTCTCTGGGGAGAAGGCCGAGGAACGTGCATTTTTGGGAAACCTCCCCAACGGTTCACGCACTGGCACTCGAGAGCTGCTGCTGCTACCCATTCCCTGCTCAGCTGCAGTGAGGAGACCCCAGAAAGGAAGGAAGCAAGGCCAGACGCCAGGTGAGGGGCAGGTCCAGGCCTTTCCGCAGGCCACCTCCCCTCCCACTCCAGCTTCCTCAATGCTGCAGGTGCACCCACAGATAACACAACCATCCCCTCAGCTCGCCTTGTGCCCGCTGTGGAAGCTAAATTGACCCTAAAATGGAAGACTGCCCAAAACTTGACCCCCTCCCCCGACGAACTGTATCCAAAGCAGCCAGCAGCCTTTTTGTCCTGGGTCCGTTATGTTGTCATGGGTTTTAAGCGGGAAAATGCGGTGATACCGCAAAGCCACTCATTCTATCAGCATAAGGGTGTGCATTGATCAAAAGCTGTACCCCCAACCCCAGCACAGATGCTGTGAGGAAAAGCAGGGGCCGAGGCTTCCAGAAGGCTGTGGGGCCGTCCTTGATCATCAGCCAGTTGCTCAAGGCCGTGCACCTCAGACCGGGATGATGCAACCCTCACTCGGAGCTTCAGAAAAGCCGGCCCCATGGGTGTCCCTGGATATTAGGAGGGTGCACCCTGGGTGGGTGGAGGGGCTTCTTACAGCCCCACCCAGCAGCCTGCAGCCCTGTCTCCCCACAGGACCCAGGTCTTCAGCAACCAGAAAGCTTCACACCGGCCCCATCCAAGGCAGTTCACCCGCCTCTGTCCTGAGCAAGTCCCGCTCCAGAGGATCCCTCTGAGGAAGGAACCCAGGCTTCACCCCTCAACAGGTTTCCGAGTTTCCGCTGAGTGCCAGGCCTGGCTGCCATCCAGGAGCATGTGCCAGGGGTGCTAGAGCAGGGGCTTTGGAGCCCACAGCCTGGGCTGAGCCCCGCTAGCCGCCCCACTGTGCTGCCAAGGCCATCTCTGAACATCCCTACACCTCTGTTTGCTGGTCTGTAAAATATGAGAACCCAGTGCTTTGAGGCCTGTCCAGCCTCTCGTGAGCCCAAGAGAAATGTCTGTCGATTCTACTGCCACCAACGCCACACATCCAAGTCCACAGTGCAATTCTTAGCCACAGACCAAGGCATCTGAGAGTGTTTTCTTTGATTTCTGACTCCGGCCTCCATGGCTGGTGATGGAAGGACATTCCCTCTGGACCATGACTGAACCAGTCCCTCTTGAGTCTGGGTGTGAGTCGCAGACCCCTGGTCAGCACCCTGGAATCCGGCTGCACCGGGCCCCTCCCAGCCCACACAGTGCGTTCACCTCAGGCTCCCGCACGTGCCCAGCAGGCCTGGGTCCAGGTATCCCTTGAGACTGGGAGCCCCAGGGGCTGGATCCACCTCTCCTAGAGCACCTCCAGCCCCCACTTGGGGACTTAACCTCCTCCCAAATTATCTCCAGCCCAGGATCTGCACAGGGCCCTCTCTCCCCACCTCCAGGACGTGATTAGCAACTTCAGTTCCTCAGCTGGAGAAACAAGAACAGAAAGGGAAGTGGCCTGTCCACAAATTCCTCTTTCAGCCCCAGGACATAAACTTCCCCCAGAACAAGGAAGAACCAGGAGGAAAAGCACAGATTCATCTCACGGACATGACCTCACCGTGGACGTGATCCCGGGGAATCCTTGTAATAATGTAGGAAGGTGCTCCCACCCTGCAGATGAGCCGCCAAGGCTCCGAGGAGCTATGTGGCTGTTCAGGACCACAGGAAAGCTGCAAAGCCAGAAAGTGACTCCCAGCACCACCCTCCCACCCCACACACTCCGCCTCACTGGACCAGGGCTGGCTCAGGTGTCCTCAGCCCCACACTGGCTCCCTCAACCCTGGCCCCATCCCCACGCAGACCCCTTTGCTGCATAAGTGTTCAGAGAGATCGCGGACCCTTAGAATGCTCACTTCTTCCCAGAGAGCCTGCCCTCAGCATCCAGGGGATTGGAGTGGCTCTAGATTCCTCCTTATTAGCCCCTTCCCGAGGAGTCCGGGAAATGTGGCCTCATCTGAGGTCTCCATGGAAACTGAGCCCAGCCCGTCCCCACTCTAGTAGCTGCTGTGGCAGCAGGTATATGGCCTGATGGCCCAGGATGCTGGTGGGGTATCCCCTTGGCCCCAGATGTGCCAGCTTGGCCTCCAGTTCTGTGGTCCTTGAGCCCTCAGGACATTAGGACCATGTGGGCTGGCCTCCAAACTGGAGGCTGAGCTTCCGTCCAGGCTCCCACCTGCCCCTGCACAGCCTGCGCCTCCTCTGACCTCCCCCGCTGCACCTCCTCTTCTGCCCCCAGAGCCACAAGGCCCCACCAGGGACCCCTGGCTGCCCTCGACCCCTAGACCCCACCCTGCAGGACCCTGGGGCCTCACTGCTCAAAGGCCACCTCCACCTGGGTCGCAGGCAAAGCTCCTCGGCCAGTGCCCAGCCCACCCCATCCACCCGCAACCCCGGGCCCCTGCGGGGCTGCCGCGGTCAGCACAGAGTTCCCAAGAACGGGCGGCTACTCCTGGGGGCAGCCAACATTCCAGGGAGCCTGTGTAACCCGCTCCGTCCTCAGGGCCCAGGGAGGCTGTGGGTGAGGACTGTGTGTGTGAGGACAGGAGCGGAGACAGGCCTGCGGCCAGCTTCCCCATCCCCTCCCCAGCGCCCGGGTGCGAGTCTGTAAATCAGCCTGCGCTGCATGGCGTCTTCACGGGGAGAGGCAGGCTCACTCTTCAGCTAGTTCATTAGCTCACACGCTGGAAAAATAAAACCAAACATCACACGTAAAACATGACCACGGCTTTAGTTTTGTTGTTCTCATGAAAGTGCGCAATTCTTCCACAGCCCTGATGCTTTTCCTCTGAAACACACCCCATCCCCCCTGACGGTGCCCGCACAATGCCCAGCTGGAGAGAGGCTGCTCCTGGCAGCTCCCAAGGTCATGGGGTTTCCTGTCCATTCCACCTCCCGCTTCCCCACCACCCCCATGTGTGGCCACTGAAGCGTGTCAGACCTGGTTATTCTAATGAAGGGGTGATTTTCTTTTAGCTATTGGATCTCACTAGCAGCAGAGCCAGTGCGTTCCGAGTCATTACTCTGCCTTGGGTGCTGGGTCACACATGTAACATGCATAATGTCACATGAACTTCCCAAGTAACCCGCGGAAAACTGAGGCTTCGAGAGACTGAGAGGGCCGGCCAGGAGCCACCGCCGGACACAGCAGAGCCCAGTGTTGGCCACCACCGAGGGTCTCTGGTTTCTAAGCTGGGTGCTCCCAGCCCGGAATCCTCTGTCCCCTGGTGGAAGGAGGGAGCAGCAGCCCTGTGAGAGCCCCTAGCTCCAGGCCACGCAAGACTCCGACCTGGGAGGAAGGAGGGAGGGAGGCAGAAGGAGGGCAGCCTCAGGTCCGGTCCACCAGCCTCCACAGCTCCTGGTACTCCCTGTTCCACCCGGATCTTCTTTTCTGTGTTCTGAAGCTTTGGCATCTGGGGCCTTGCAGACCCCAAGAGACGACGGCCCTTCCCAGGGTCAGTCAATTGCTAGAGAGTGACAACACCTTCATGAGTTCACCTTTCAAATGCAGACCCACCCCCAGCCCCTCCTCTATCCAGCTCCCACACTCCCAGCCACTATCCCTGCCCTCATCACCCCAGGGCCAGATTCCAGACCACCAGGGACAGGCTCTAGGACCCAGAGCTCTGAAATTGTTCCAGCTGCCAACCCTAAACCCACTTATATTGGCTGCCTCATCCACTCCTTCCTCCAGAAACTATGAGGATGCTCCCATCCACATTTCCCCTCCCCTTTCCCTCTGCCTCCTGACCAACCCACTACTGCCCTATGTGGCCCCATGGGGTCACCCTCCCCTCCTCCTGGGAGCTATGAGTTAGCAACCATCTCTTCAATGGCCGCGTCTCCTGACCTGGCGGCCTCACCTATCTGAATAGTAATAATAATAATGCCTATATTAAAGCACTCCCGCTGTCGAGCTCCTCTGAAGACAGATGGGGGTGAAGGTGCGCAGGACCCTGCTGGACACTCAGTCCCCACTCTCCATCTGCCCTGGGGGACCTGGAAAATCCTGTGTTCTCCCTTGGGCTGAGTCAGGCCAATGTTGTCCTGAAGGTCAGATAGGATGGTGGTGGCATGGAAACCACGTGAACGGAGACAGGTTCCTGGCGAACCGGCTGAATCCTGCACTGTTCCTGCCTCCTCAGTGGCCCCCAGCCAGCCCCCACATAGATCACCACTGAGTCCCCACAACACATCCGAGATGATAAAATCATTGCCCACACTTTCAGACTAGGACACTGCCCAGGGCCACAGAGCTGCTGTAGGGTGAGCTGCACAGACTCGCCATGCAGCCCCAGCCCGCAGCTCAAACCATCAGACAAGCTCAGGACAGCTGTGTTCAGACAAACCACACCTGGGCGTCTGCACCACCTGGACGAGCAATTTAAGTTTCCGACGTCTTGGTTTCCCCATCTGCAGGCAAGGATGACAAGGTCGCCATCTCAGACGGCGCTGTGGGGGCGCGTGGGAGGCCGGGTGGAGTGGCCGGCACTCACTCAGAGCGCTCTCCTAGAATGGCACCGGCACCACCTGAGGCCCAGTGGAGCAGCACGCACTCACACAGAGTGCTCACCTAAACGGTACCAGTGTGCCACCTGCTTTGCAGCCGTTTCTTGCAGCAACCGGAACAAATAACCACAACCGGATGGCTTCACACAGCAGGACTTTATTCCCTTGGTTACAGAGGACAGAAGTCTGAGATCAAGGTGGCAGCAGGGCCGCGCTCCCTGAGGGCTCCAGGGGAAGGTGCTTCCTCATCTCTTTCAGCTCCTGGTGGCTCTGGCCCTCCTTGGCCTGTGGCTGTGTAACCCCTGCTGGCCTCCAACCTCACGTGGCCTCCCCCTGCTCTCCAGTGTCCCTCCTCTCCTTTCCTGTATAAGGACACTTGTCATTGCATTTAGGGCCCACACAGATACTCCAGGACGAGCTCATCTCAAAATCCTTGTATCTGCCAAGGGCCTTTTCTCCAGGAAGAGCTCGTGCACAGCTTCCAGCGACTGGGACGTGGACACATCTTCTGAGGCCACCGTCGGCCACGACACGATGGGGCGGGCATTGGCTCTGTCCTCCTCGCAACACCGGGAGCAGTTGCTCCCCCCACGGAGGCTCCCTCCACGCATTCCACCCGCACCAGACCCCTCCCAGAGAGAACAAGACAGACCAAAGCCCAGCCTCGGCGGGGCCTACACCCGTGCCCCACAGGGGATACCCAGCCAGGTGAGAAAGTGGAAGCATGGCCTAGACGGTGGGCAAACACGAGAAGGGGCTGTGGGAGGGGTCGGGGTGATGGAGAAACCAGGGTTGGTGGCTGCCTGGGCCTGACCGGGGCTGGCCGAGCTGCACAGGACCGCCTCCCTAAGAGCTTCACCCCAAGCTGCCTCAAATGACTGCCCTTGCCCAGCACTGTTTGAAGTGCCCAACAGAAAGCGACCCCAGAAATTAGGCCATCCCACTCCCAATGGCCCTCAGACAGGGGAAGCCCTCCACGGGCAAAGGGTTGCGGTCGCCGTCGGAGACCTGGGATAGGAGACTCTGCTACCTGGGATAGAAGCCGGGCGCCCTGCCTGGCTCGAGGATGTGTGAGGGATCAAAACTCTTCACCTTGCGCACTGTGGCTGACGCTGAGCTCCTCATCCCGCCCCTGATGGCGAGGCAGCCAGGAGGGACCCAGGCAGCCGGTCTCCCTCTGTGCGTCCCTCTGGGTCCCTGGTGACTGCAGGTGACCGGAGCTACCAACTAAGTTAATAGAGATGCTCCAAGTTTCACCCAAACAGGAGGCAGGTAAGCAAGGCTTGGAGGCTCTAGTTGAAACAGGCCTGGACGGTGACCTCGAGGAGGAGGTGGAGCCACGCCGGGAGAGGTCCCAGAGAGCAGCGAGGACCGGCATCTGGGGTGGAGGCAGCAGGCAGGGTGGCAGGAGGTGCCCCTGGGCCACACGAGCTGTGCCGTGCATTTCAAAGCCACGTGCAACAATGCCGGGAGCTGGGTAGCCGGCAGGCCCCCGCCCAGAGCTGCACAGGCTGCTGGTTTGTGTTGCAGAAGTGATTTCTGAAGCCAAGTCCATTTGAGAAACATGAAGAGAAACAGCATCTTTACGACCGAATTTCTGGCTCGAGCTGACACACTCTGCACCCCACCCAGGAGCTGCGGAATGCAGTCTGTGGAAGGAAAAAGTCTCTTATCAAGAACATCTTACTGTCCAGTGTTCTGCAGAGCAAAATGCGGAAAACAATCCGTCAACGGCTGGGAGCCCAGGCTCTGAGGCAAACAGATGGACAGTGAGGGGGTCTCCTTAGGAAGGGGTGGGGGCCGCCCCTGCAGACCACCCACAGACGCAGTGGTCGGCTGACACATTAGGAGAGCCAGTCCCAAGCCTGGGAACCCAGGCTTCCAGCTGTCCATAAACGGTCAGTCCAGTGAGAGGGGGAAACCAAGGCACAGAGAGGTTGGGTTATTCTCTCAAGGCCACACAGCCAGGCCCCTGTCCACAGTTCTAGGCCCCCTGTGCCCACAGCCAACCAAAGACTAGCAGGAGCAGCCCAACATCAGTGGAGTACCCGGAAGGTGGCCCAGCCTCACTGGGCACAGAGGGTCTCCATTCTCCTTCTCCCTCCCCTCCATGCACCAGGTGAGGTGGGAGCAGGTGGAAAGCACTGACCTGGTGCCTTCAGTTCCCCTGCCAGAGGCGCTGAGGAGGAAGGAAAGGCCTGCCCACACTGACAACTTTTTGTTTTAGCTCATTCCTGCAATTTCTGTGAACAGTGCCACACCCTGTCACTTCTAGGGAACTGGCCGGGTGCCCTCCGTCCAGCCAGCTGGGTCCCAGAGGACATGAAAGGATTTAGGGACCGGGAGGAGCCTCCAGGCAATGAGCGCTGGTCTGAGCACAGAAGGGCCTGAGAGAGCTGGGGGCAGCCTCGTCACAGGTGAGAAGGCTCCGCCTGCCCCCACTGCACCCCCCAGGTGAGGCACTGGCACCCTCCCCTGCCCTCCACAGTGGCCCCTGCTCTCAGCCTGGCTCCCCGGTGGATGGGGCTGGCTGGGATGTTTGGATTTCCTTTGGGAAGGGAAGGCAGGGCGGGATGGGGGTGGGAATTCCGGCTAAATTGAAATGTGTGGACACCAGAGCTCAAGGGCGTCGCTGGAGCGGGCCGGGCAGGTGAACCTGTTCTGATAACAATGAAGATGCCCCCTCCTGCCGCCGTGCCACTCCTCTCTGTAACTCTCTCTCCAGGAATAGAGCCTAACCTCACCCCAGCACGGGGGCCTGAGCGCCGGCCTCACCCCCAGCTTCAGACTCTGAGCCAGAGCCAGAGCACAGCCAGGAGAGTCTGGTTTCCTCCTTGAGGAAATTGAGGCTCAGAGAGGGGAGGTGTGTTTCCACCCCACCTCCCCACCCCCAGTCACCACAGTCACCACCACAAGCCAGGGCCCGGCCGAGGTCTCCACTCCCCCTGGTTGGGCTCGGAGGACAGGCCACCATCACCATGTGCCCGGCCACGGCAAGGCACAGGAGCCAAGGCCCGAGCCGCACTCCCCACCCCCTGACTAGGGGCAATGACAAGCACAAAGAAGGTGCCGGGGGATGCTCGGGCATGAGGCAGGGGGCTCACAGGTGTCGGAGGAAGCTGCAGGGGGTTGCAGGCCCCTGAGAAGGAGCAAAACCTTGAAGTAGGGTGGGACCTGGGTCAGGGGAGAGGTATTCAGGGCTGTCTGGGCAGGGGACACAGCCCAGGCAAAGATGTGACAGGGAGGGCTCCAGGTGTGTGTTGGCGGCTTGATGGCTCTCTCTCTGTCTGTCTCTCTCTCACACACACACAGTCTGTCTCATCTCTGTTTCTCTGTGTCTATCTCTGTCTCTATCTCTCTGTCTCTGTCTCTCTGTCTCTGTCTCTCAATGTCTGTCTACATCTCTCTGTCTCTCCCTGTCTCTCTGTCTCTCTCTATCTCTCTTCTCTCTCCCGTGTCTCTCACCGCTGACGCCGCCACTGCTCAGCCTGGTCCTGATGCATCTCCCAGGACTAAGAACACGACCCATGTGGATCCTGGGGGAGGAGGGATGGCAGGAAAGGGAAGGGCTGCTCTGAGACCCTCTGCCTTTCAGTGCAGCTTCCGGTGGCCAATCTCTCTCGCACTCTGAGAACATCCTCGGGACTCTCAGCCTCGCTCCTTGCAAGTGGCCACTTGTATCTGCCCCTCCCCTTGTGTTAGCGGCTCCTGGAGAGGCCCCCTGGCCCTGCCACCATCACCAAAGCCCCTCTCTTGGCTTGAGGCTTCAGAGCAGCCTCCTGAGTGCACCGCTGGCAGCATGAGCCCCGGGATTCAGCTTCTGCTTAGGCTGGGAGTGCACAGGGAAGGCTGGGGGCTCCCTCCAGCTCCTCACACCGCATCTTCCCTCCTCCCTTCTCCTCAGACCACCTGCAGCCTCTGCCTTTGGGCACCTCCCTGGACACCTCCAGAGACCCTCCGGGGAGGGGACTTCGCCAGCAGGCTGGTCTAGGCTCACCAGGTGGGAGCCCCATGAGGGTCCACCGTGGAGAAGCTCCCACCTCTGGGGGAAGAGGAAGGCGCCACACGTGGGTTCCCCATGCACGTTCCCTCTGTCTGCAGACCCTCGTCTGGCACACGGTGGAGGGTGCAGCGTCACCCTCACCACATCCATGAGGGACATGGACATCTTTTCAGCAAGTTAGTCCACCCTGCCAGGAGCCCAGGGCCTGCCCTCAGGTATGGGGAGGCATTAGGCACGCCTGACCTGAGGTGCAGAGGGCTGAGACCCGGCTGAGTTCCCGCCGCTGGGAAGGGTGGTCCAGCGGCTGCACCCAGAGGGCACCTGCAGGGCCATGGATGCCACTCCCTGTGCCCCCAGCGGGGGCACAAAAGACGCCTGAGGACCATGTCTGTCTCCATCTTGCAGGTCCCTCGCCAGCACCCTCTGAGCCGGCCAGGATGTTTGGGCTGTTCGGCCTCTGGAGAACCTTCGACAGTGTGGTCTTCTACCTGACGCTGATCGTGGGCCTCGGGGGACCGGTAGGTAACGGGCTGGTGCTCTGGAACCTCGGCTTCCACATCAAGAAGGGCACCTTCTCCATCTACCTGCTGCACCTGGCCGCCGCCGACTTCCTGTTCCTCTCCTGCCCTGTGGGCTTCTCCGTGGCTCAGGCTGCCCTGGGCGCCCAGGACACACTCTACTTCGTGCTCACCTTCCTGTGGTTCGCGGTGGGGCTCTGGCTGCTGGCGGCCTTCAGCGTGGAGCGCTGCCTCTCCGACCTCTTCCCCGCCTGCTACCAGGGCTGCCGGCCCAGACACGCCTCGGCCGTCCTCTGCGCCCTGGTGTGGACCCCGACCCTGCCGGCCCTGCCGCTGCCCGCCAACGCCTGCGGCCTGCTGCGCAACAGCGCGTGCCCCCTGGTCTGCCTGCGCTACCACGTGGCCAGCGTCACCTGGTTCCTGGTGCTGGCCCGCGTCGCCTGGACGGCTGGCGTGGTCCTCTTTGTCTGGGTGACCTGCTGCTCCACGCGCCCGCGGCCCAGGCTCTACGGCATCGTCCTGGGCGCGCTGCTCCTGCTCTTCTTCTGTGGCCTGCCCTCGGTCTTCTACTGGAGGCTGCAGCCCCTGCTGAACTTCCTGCTGCCCATGTTTTCCCCGCTGGCCACGCTGCTGGCCTGCGTCAACAGCAGCTCCAAGCCCCTCATCTACTCGGGGTTGGGCCGACAGCCCGGGAAGCGGGAGCCGCTGAGGTCGGTACTGCGGAGGGCCCTGGGGGAGGGCGCCGAGCTGGGTGCCAGGGGACAGTCCCTGCCCATGGGCCTCCTATAAGTGGGCTTGCCCCGCCCACAGGGCCTGCCAGGAGGTGCCCACCCCCACCGACCCTCGCCCACCCCACACCCAGATGCTTCCAGGACCAGGAGGAGCCCCGCCCACCACCTAGCTCTTACCCTGAGCACCCAAGGGCTGGACACAGCTGGAGAGACTTGGCCCTGACCACCCCCCAGCCAGGCCTGCTGAGGATGAGGGAGGCAGAAAATGGAGCTGGAGAGAGGTCAGGCAAGGAGAGAGAAAGGAGAAGCCTCCTGAATAGGGGTGAGGACAGGGGCCCCCAGGCCCAGCCCAGATCCCCTTACCCGGCCCCTCCCCACCCTGCTGCACCTGAGTCACAGGGGAGAAAACTGCAAAATAAAACAGAGCCAGCCACCAGCCCACAGTGGCCGGATTGGAACCCAGGCTTCCGGACCCCTGGGCTAGGTGGGCGCCGTCCATGCCACCTGCTGGCTGAGGCTCTGATTCGCCCCCTACAGAGTTGAGGTGGAACTACTCCTTACTCCCCGCCCTGCTCAGCCATCATTGTCCTGCCCACCCCGCGGGGACCACACCCAGGGCTCTGTCCCCCTCTCTGAGGCCCAGGACTGGCAGGTGCCTGATGTCACCAGCAGAGGCCACCAGGTGGTGCTGCTTCTGCACAGAACAGACCCAGCCCCGTGGGCCGGCGGATGCAGGAGCCTCCATCCCCTCGGTCCCCTCCCATCCCCTCCCACACTGGTCCCCACCCGGCCTCTCCTGCGTCCCCAGGGCCATCCGCTCTCTGCGGGTTGCTCCCGTCTCCCACCTCTGCTCTCACCCTCCCTCCTCAGCCCTGGATCATCTGGAGCTTTTGCCCCAAGGGTTTGCTTTGGAGAGAGAGAGAGAGAGACAGAGAGAGAGAGAGAGAGAGAGAGACAGAGAGAGAGAGAGAGAGAGAAGAGAAAAGAAGGAAAGAAGGAAGGAAGGAAAAAGAAAGAAAGAAGAAAGAGAGAAAGAAAGAAAGAAAAGAGAAGAGAGAAGGGGAGGGGAGGGGAGGAGGGAGGGAGGGAGGAAGGAAGGAAGGAAGGGGATCCAAGTTTCCAAAGTGCAAACCATTTGATGTGTTTTCTGACCATGAAATAAAATACTTTCTGGTCATTTTTAAAACATTCAAGCCCTACGGAAAATACTAAAAAGAGAAATCGCCAAAATTTTTTTCCACCCAAATGGGGACATTTTTGATGAAAAGCACTCCAGTTATGTATTTTTTTAAATAAAGACCTGCAGAAATTTTCTTTTTTGCCCAAATGAAGGCATTCAGTGGGTGCTCTTGGTGCCAGGTGGGACATTCTGCAGCTGCCTTTGCATAAAGTTGTTCTTTTTCCACTAGAAAAGTAATACGTTGCTCGTTTATGGAAACTTTGAAGAAGGTTAACAACTGGAAAGAAGAAAAGCTTACATGTAGTCCCCCAACCCAGAGGCACGCACCTTTGCTGGTTTTTCTTCCTTCCCCGGGATGAATGTGTTCTGGCCACGCCAAGTCCCGCGCCCGCCTGCCCGCTGCCAGTTCTCCCTAGAGCGTGCTCTCAGGACTGGAAGCTCAGCAGGGAGTGTGGGTGCTGTTTGTTGGTCTAAAGCCATCTAGAGGGCTCGGGGGGAGGGGACTGTGGGCACTGTTGGTCTGAAGGCCATCTGGGGGGCTCAGGAGGATGGGAGTGTGGGCACTGTTGGTCTGAAGGCCATCTGGGGGGCTCAGGAGGATGGGAGTGTGGGCACTGTTGGTCTGAAGGCCATCTGGGGGGCTCAGGAGGATGGGAGTGTGGGCACTGTTGGTCTGAAGGCCATCTGGGGGGCTCAGGAGGATGGGAGTGTGGGCACTGTTGGTCTGAAGGCCATCTGGGGTGCTCAGGAGGATGGGAGTGTGGGCACTGTTGGTCTGAAGGCCATCTGGGGGGCTCAGAGGGACGGGAGTGTGAGCACTGTTGGTCTGAAGGCCATCTGGGGGGCTCAGGGGGACGGGAAAGCCTGAGCCCTGGTGGCAGGGGGAGGCTTAGGCTTTGAGGGCAGGGTGGGAAGGGTTGTTCATTCTTGTGACACTTCACACAAGACCCCAGGAGCCGTGTGGCCTCCTTCCTGAAAGACCTGGAAATGGGATAAGGGTGGGGACAGTTTCAGAGGTGAAACCTACAGGATCTGTCCCATCCTCCCAGCCCAGGAAATAGCTGCAGGGCCCCCTATGGGGCCATCCATCTGTGTGCAGCAGGACAGGAAGGCGGCTGGCTGCTGATGGTGTCTGGGGCGCATGACAAACAGCCCAGTCTAGACAGAGGGAGAGCGAGGGGCCTCTGCCCCGGCACCCACTGCTGAGCCCAAAGACAACCAGGTCGAATTCTGTACCTGGAGAAGCTACAGCCACATGGAAGGACAAGGTTGCCCTGGGCTGGTCTGGGTCCAGGCAGCCGCAAAAGCTGGACTACAGCCCAGATGGAGCTTTGCTCCGGTCCTGCCCGCTCTTCTCGGGCTGAGTGACCTCCAGCGTGTCACCTGACTGCTCTGAGCCCAGGTCTGTGAGAGACATCAGGGCAAGGTCTCCTTGCCCGGATGGCAGGGATCCAGGCCTCCACAGAGGGCGGCCCGCCCAAACCTTCAAGGCCAGATGAATCGCCTGGCCCGCCTCTGCAGACCTCCAGGTGTGTCCTGCCTGCCCTGACCTTGGCACACCCACCTCGCTGCCTTCTGGTGTCCCTGCCCCTATCACTGTCTTGCCCAACCTTCAGGGGCCTGTCCTTGTGACTGTCTGTCCTGCTCTGTGATGCCCAGGGCTTCCTGGCAGCAGAAGCTGAATTCTCAGCTCCTCTAGTGTGCACCTGCCCTGTCAGCACCCACGGTGACCACTGTGCCCAAGCAGCCCCCACCCCTAGCCAGCATAGTCCAATGTGCCATGTGCTTCCCATCCCTGCTTATTCGCTCCTGTGTTTGCCTCTTTAGTGTCTGTGTCTCCCTAGAAGGTGAGCTCCATGAGGGCACAGAGCCAGCAGCTGACTTGCTGCTGTCTCCCTGGGACTGGCAGGTAAAGCGGCTTGATGAGTTGTTGTCAAATGGATGGACAAGTGGATGGATGGCTAAGTGGATGGATGGATGGATGGATGGATGGATGGATGGATGGATGGATGGATAAGTGGATGGATGGATGGATGGATGGATGGATGGATGGGTGGTTGGATGGATGGATGGATGGATGGGTGGGTGGGAGGGTGGGTGGATGGGTGGATGGGTGGGTGGATGGGTGGATGGGTGGATGGATGGATGGATGGATAAGTGGATGGATGGATGGATGGATGGATGGATGGATGGATGGATGGATGGGTGGTTGGATGGATGGATGGATGGGTGGGTGGGAGGGTGGGTGGATGGGTGGATGGGTGGGTGGATGGGTGGATGGGTGGATGGATGGATGGATGGATGGATGGATGGACCATTGAAAGAGATGTGGTCAAATGAATAAATGATGTGGCTAAGACAGAGTGCAGCTAACTGGAATCAGACCAGGCTGGTCCTGGATTCTGGAAGCTTCCTCTCCACTCTTGTCCTGACCACTGACCTGAAAACTGAGCAGATCATCAGAGGAGGGGCCCAGGTTTTCTCACAGCAGAGTCCAGTACTCCAGGCCCTCTCCCTCCCCTTTGGGTTCACAAACATCACTAAGTTAGCTCCATGCTGGGCACCGGGCCTAGGGCTCAAGATGTGGACCCACCATGCTATGACCCCTGTCCCCAGAGAGCTTGACGTCTGGAGAAGACACAGACACAAACACAATTCAAAGACAGTGTGCTGAGGGTGCACGTGGTGTACAGAAACCCTGGGGAGCCGCCATTTGTCCCAGCTCGCCCTCAGCGCTCCCAGTTCATGGCTGTGGCCCAGTGGCCTTAGTGTCCCCTTTATTGGCGAGGGCCCAGTTGGACGTCAAATCATCCCGTGGTCCTAATGTTAGAGGAGCAGGAGGGTCACATGTCCCCACTCGGAACGCAGGGGAGGCTTCCTGGAAGTGTGTTGTCTGCGACTTCCAAGGGCAGTGTGGGTGCAGAAGAAAGAGTGACCGTTCTCTAGCACAGTCAGGTCAGTCTAGGAACCTTGAAGGGAAGGCAGACCCTCCCAGGGAAACGGAGCCAAGGCAGGGTAAGGTACGGAGGCGCAACCCGGGCACCGTGAAGAAGGAACCCCGATGCTAGAGCCCGGTAAGGAAGCTGAGGTGGCCAAAGACACCGAGGGGAGACGAGAAAGGGCTGTGACGAGGGGCGTGGCTTTAAAGGGCTGTGACGAGGGGCGTGGCTTTTCCTCGGTTGCTCTGTGGGGGATTGCAAATGGATTGTAAGCAGGAGAGGGATAATATCAGACGTATATGAAAGAAATAAAACTAACAACTGAGAGGGGGTCAGCGGGGGTGGGGGTCCAGGCTGAGCAGGGGACACTCAGGAAGCTGCTGCAGCAGCAGCAATGCAGGGAAGAGGGAAGAGCTGGTGCAGCCTCCAAAGAGGACAATGGCAGGAAGGCTGCAGGCGAGGATCTGAGGGCTGGGGGGAGACGTAGCGTAGAATTTGCAGTGGAACAAGGTCCGATCAGGAAAGGAAGAAGTCGGGAGCCTTCACAGAGGGGAAGGGTAGGAAAATAAAACACAGGCACCTGCCAAGAAGAACAGAAAGATCAGGATCCTGAGAGGGGGCTGTGGATCCTGAGATGGGGCTGTGGACCCTGGGAGGGGGCTGTTGATCCTGAGAGGGGGCTGTCGATCCTGAGAGGGGGCTGTGGATCCTGGGAGGGGGTTGTTGATCCTGAGAGGGGGCTATTGGCAGCTGACCCTGGGATGGGAATAGGGGTGTATCAAGCATGGAAAAAAGACACCCAGGGGCCAATGGGTAAACTCCCAGGTTTGCATTTCCTGTGTTCATCTCAGATTAAATGTAGGTGGTGAGAGATGATGATCAAAGTTCATTTTGTCTGTTTCTTTCCCATGCATATCCAGTTGTTCTGGTAAAACCCCTTTTCCCATTGGATTGCATTGGCATCTGTATTGTAAATCAACTGATTGTGTAGGGTGGGCCGACTTCTGGACTCTATTCTGTTGACTGCTCTATTTCACTGTCCTTCTATCAACATCGCACTGTCTTCATTACTGCAGCTTTACATTAAGTTATGAAATCAAGTGGTGTTACTCCTACACTTTTATATTTCTTCTTCAAGATTTACATTTCTATATAAATTTCAGAATCAGCTTGACAGTTTGTGCAAATGTCTACTGATTTTGACTGGGATAGCATTGACTCTATTCAGTTACTCTGGATCAACTTATGGAGAACGGACATCTTGGCAACATTGAGTTTACCAATTTATGAACATGGTTTTTCTCTGTTTATTGTGGTCTTCTTCCATTTCTGTCTCTGTAGTTTTCATTGTAGGTGTGTTATACATTTCAGGTAAAATGTATTGCTAGTTATTTAAGGTTTCTCAATGCTATGTAAAAATAATCTTTTATTTGCTTTTTCCAATATTCATTGATAGTTTGTATATTGTTTGTATATTGATAGTTTGTATTATTTTTGTATATTGACTTTGATTTTTTTATATTTATATAACAGCTATCCTGTGAACTTGCTGAATTCACTTATTCTAATAGTCTTTTTGAAAACTGCTTAGGAGTTTCTATGTATACAATCAAATCATTTGCATTACATTATTATTATAAATAATGAATAATGAATAATTATTGTAAATAATAATTAAAATGATGCATGATTAGTAGTGATAAATATAAGAATTAGGAAAATTTTAATAATTATAATTAACACATGATTAATAGTTATTATAAATAATAATAATTAGAAATAATTTTACTAATTCCTTTCTGGTCTTTGCACTTTTTGTTCTTTGTTTTATATCACTCATTAAGACCTCCCATACAATGTTAATAGAAATAGTAAAAGTGGACATCCTCACCTCATTCCCAACCTTTCAGGAAAGTGCTCAATGTTTTGCCATTAAACATGTTAGCTGCAGGCTTTTTGTATGTGCGCCTCATCATAGTGATATGATTCCCATCTATTCCCAATTTTCTGACTTCTTTTAATCACACATAGGTATTGAATTCCATCAACTTTTTGTTCCTTCATTTATTAATGCAACCATACAGTTTGTCTTTGTTAGTCTGTTAATGGGAGGAATTGCACTGATTTATTTTCAAATGTTAACTTTGTATTCCTTGGATAGTCCCTGTCACGCATGTCCATGTGAAGAGACCACCAAACAGGCTTTGTGTGAGCAATAAAGCTTTTCAATCACCTGGGTGCAGGTGGACTGAGTCTGAAAAAGGAGTCAGCAAAGGGAGATAGGAGTGGGGCAGTTTTATAGGATTTGAGTAGGTAGTGGAAAATTACAGTTAAAGAGGGTTTTCTCTTGCGGGCAGGGGCAGGGGTCACAAGGTGCTTGGTGGGGAGATCATGAGACTCGTTGTCCAGGGGAGGAATGTCACAAGGTCGATTGATTAGTTGGGGTGGGGTAGGAACAAATCACCATGGTGGAATGTCATCAATTGAGGCAGGAACTGGCTATTTTCACTTCTTTTGTGGATCTTCACTTGCTTCAGGCCATCTGGATGTATACGTGCAGGTCACAGGGGATATGATAGCTTAGCTTGGGCTCAGAGGCCTGACAATCCCCACTTGGCCATGACATATTATCCTTTTTATATATTGGTGGATTTGATTTATGAATATTTTGAAATGGGTATTTGCATTTGTGTTCATGAGAGAGGTTGGTGTCTCATTTATTTTCTAGTGATGTCCTTTTCAGGTTTGGGCATCAATTATTTCCTCTTGCTCAACTCTGTGTAAGAGTTTGGATAAAACCAATATTATTTCACCAATGAAGCCAATTGGGTTTTTGTGAACAGGTTCTAAAACACAATTTCAATTTCTTTAACAAATATAGGGCTATTCAGATTCTCTTTTTCTTCTTGTGTCAGTTTTCTTTTTCAAGGAATTTGTCTACTTCATTTTATCTGAGTTTGAATTTGTTAGCATAAACTTGTATACCATATCCCCTTATTAATCTTTTATTGTCTATCAAATTCACATATCTCTTTTTTATTTTTACTATGGGTACTTTGCATTTTCTCCTGAAAATTCTCATTAGGGCTTTATCAATTTTAGTAATCTTTTCATAGAACCAACTTTTATTGATTTTTCCTATAGTGTTCCTCTGTTTTCTATTTAATTTCTGTTTATCTGTATTTATTATATCTTTCCGTCTAAATCATGAAAGTTAAATTTGTTCTTTTTTTCTAGCTTTTTGAGTTAAGCAGCTTAGATAATTTTTTAAAATCTTTTCTTGTAGGCTGCATAATGCTCCCTACCAAGATGTTCACCCACTTGTAATATAGAAACACTCCATATGAGAGCATAGATTACCAGAATAGGCATTTTTTCATGATGCAACAATATGCTGCCTACAAGAGACACATTTTAGATTGAAAGGCACAAATAAGTTAAATGTAAAAAGATATAAAATGAGGCTGGTCACAATGGTTTATGCCTGTAATCCCAGCACTTTGGGAAGCCAACACAAGAGGATCACTTGAGCTCAGGAGTTTGAGACCAGCCTCGGCAACACAGTGAGACCTTGTCTCTTCAAAAAATAAAAAATTCACCAGATGCAGTGGTGCACACCTATAGTCCCAGCTGCTTGGGAGACTGAGGCCACAGGATCCTTTGAGCCCAGGAGATCAAGACTGCAGTGAGCTGTGATCACACCACTGCACTCCAGCCTGTCTCAATAAATTTTTATTTCTATTTATTTATTTATTTATTTATTTTGAGATGGAGTCTTGCTCTGTTGCCAGGCTGGAGTGCAGTAGTGCAATCTCAGCTCACTGCAACCTCTACCTCCTGGGTTCAGGTGATTCTCCTGCCTCAGCCTCCCAAGTAGCTGGGACTACAGGCACATGCCACCATGCCCAGCTAATTTTTGTATTTTTAGTAGAGATGGTTTTCACCATGTTGTCCAGGATGGTCTTGATCTCTTGACTTTGTGATCCACCCACCTTGGCCTCCCAAAGTGCTGGGATTACAGGCAGATATAAAATGATATTCCATGTAAACAACAACCAAAAGAGAGCTAAAATGGTTATAATAATATCAGACTAAATAAATTTAATTTTAAAAAATTGTTACTAGAGACAAACAAGGACATTCTACCATCATAAAAGGGTCAGTCCATCAAGAGATACCACAACTATAAACATATATGCTCGTGGTAGGCTAAAAACAAAGCCCCCTTAAAACATACGCATGTCCTAACCCATGTAACCTGTGAATGTGAATTTCTATGACAAAAGGGACTTTGTAGATATGATTAAATTAAGGCTCTTGAGATGGATAGATGATTTTAGATTATCTGGGTGGGCCCAGGGTAACCTCAAGCGTCCTTGTAAGAGGGAGGCAGAAGATCAGGGTGAGTAGGAGGAGATGTGATGATGGAAGAAAGAGACTGGAGTGATGTGAGGACAGGGTTATGAGCCAAGGAAGGCAGGCAGCCTCTGGAAGCTGGAAAAAGCAAAGAAGAGACTCTTCCCTAGAGCTTCCAGAGGGAGTGCAGCCCCATGGACACCCTGGTTTTAACCTGGTGAGACTGGTTTCAGACTGCTGACCTCCAGGACTGTTAGATGATAAAGGCATATTGTTTTAAGCCACTGAGTTTGTGGTCATTTGTGACATCAGCAACAGGAAATTCATACAGACCATGTCCTTTCCAGCTTCTGCCTTCTTTTATTTGCTCTCCTGTATCTTCAAACAGTTGCTTTTGATTCTTCCCAGAGTTGACAGTTATTTAATAACAGCAGGACTGCTCTGATGTCAGCTACCCTACCATTACCAGAAACAGAACTCATGTTACCCTTTCTAAAATGAAAAGGATATTCTTGACTTCCAAAGCACATGGGTCCCCAAGGGTTTGCAGATCTGTACCTATCTCATAGGATGTGTGAGGATTAAATGAGAGAATTCACTGCACAGGTGGTTTACAGGAAGCTGGCATGAACTGAGCCTTCAGGCATGTTGGTTATGGTCAGAAGAATAAAAGGGAGTCATCCAGGCCTACAATTTGTAGGTGCATTCACAGGACTTAATGACAGGCTGGGTTTAGGGGTGCCTTGTACAGGCTGTTCCTGGGACATCCTCCCATTCCCTTCTCCTTGTCTGTCACTGCCTCCTCCTCCAGGCAGCCACACTGCCAAGTCAGTTTCTTCCTTCTGTGGACACCTGTATGTAAGCACAGTCCCAGGCAGGAGCTGAGGGTCTGCAGAATAAATAGATGCTGGATCTGGAGGGAAGCTGTTCTAAGGTCCAGGGAGGCCCTGTGTCATTCCACCTGCACTGCGTCCTGGCATCCCACCTACTGGCTGACCTTAGCCAGCCAGAGCTTCCGAGAGACCCATCTGTCTGCACTGGATTCCCCTCCAACAGCTACAGGCCCCACAGCAGGGGCCCTGAGTAAAGACCCAACTCCTCCAAATTGTGTGGAGCTGCTGCCAGAAGACGTTTCATACCTTGAGACCACCTGGCATCCCTAGTGAGCATCATAGAGACCCTGCTTGGCCAGAGAGCTCACCACATGCATCACAGCAAAGGGCAGGCCCTCACGGCCCATCCCCTTGGGCCAGAGGTCAGCAACTGTTGACCTACAGACCAAACCAGTGGAGCCTGCAGATACGCTTGGCTGGCATTCAGTAATTAAAGTCTTTTGGCATTAGTTGCCAGCACTGAACAATAAGAAGATTTTACATTAAAATCCAGCTTTCTAGCCCTCCTGAATATCAGCAGCTGGCAGACCTGGCCCTCAATGCCACCTGGCCACAAAGGAGGAGTTGGAGAGAGTCTGGGGCTTCAGGCAGGCATGCCCTCCACCCCTGTGAGCCCTTCTCTACTGTCACCCTGAGTCCCAGGTCACCCATCACAGCACCGCACTGTTCATTTCTAGATTGAAGATATAATTGAGTGGGTTTTTTGCCACCATTTTTTGTGAGAATGGGGAAAAACAGATCCAGAAGCCTCTTGTTTCAGGAAAAAATTGGAGCTGGCCTATTTCTTTGTGGATATAATGAGTAGGTAACAAGATGTGTCTGGCACTGAATTCCCCTGCCAGGGTAAGAATTCATCCCCCTTGGTCTGGACCCCATCCTTCTGCAATGGAGAAACTGAGGCCCAGGCAGGGTGAGACCGGCCCAAGGTCAAACAGCAGCTCAGCAGCGGTGCCTGGGGACCTAGGTGTCACCCACAGCCTCCTCTGACAGGTATGTGAGGACATCTGTAATTCTCAGAGCCACACACCCCAGGACTCTGACGAGGACTTTGTTTCAGTCTCCCAGGGCCTGAGGAGTCTAGTGGGCTCAGGCCTTCTAGAGATATGCTGTCCCAGCCCTGTCCCCCAGACAAACTTGTGGGGCTTCAGCAAGGGTGGCAGATGGCCTGTGGCTGGGCTAATGGCCTGGAAAAGGCTGCCTGCAGGAGGAGGGAGGCGGCTGCAGAGACACAGAATAAGAATACTTGACAGTGTCCTGTAGGGAGCCAGTCCCAGTCTCGCCAAAGAGGCCAGGAACCCGGAGCAGACAGATGGAGCTGTCCTCTCTGAAGCCAGCCAGCCTGGCCGTGCAAGCTTTCCTCCTTTTCAGCATGTCATCACGAGGCTGCTCAGCATATGCACAGGGAGAGGAGCCAAACCCCTGCACAGTGTGGCCTTTTGGAGCTGATTTGCAGATAGGGCTATCCCCATCCCCAAAATATCGCCTCCACTGTCCTTCATAAGATCTGAAATTTCACCATTAACATCACACTTTGGGGGTAAGGTGAGATAGACGGAGTTACCAAATTGGAGAGCTAAATGGCAGGTTCCACACATGGGCTGGGACCAGGGCTGGCAAGAAACCATGAAGTAGGAAGAGCAGGTTTTCAAAATGTCACCCCAGCTGCTGTGCTGAGAGGTAGTGGGGGACCAACTAGACCTCCAGGAAAGCCCAATGCCAGTGATGCCACCTCACACCAGGTGCTTGACATAGCACCCATTTCTCTTATCATCTTAACTTCACCATCAACATCCTCACCATCACCATCCTCAACATCACCATCATCACCATCACCATCATCATCACCACCACCATCATCATCATTTCCATCACCATCATCATTACTACCATTCTCACCATCACCGTCATCACCATCACCATCATCACCACCACTGCCATCATCATCACCATCATCACCATCACCACCATCATCATCACCATCATCACCACCACCACCGTTATCACCACCATCACCACCACCACCACTATCACCATCACCACCATCATCATCATTATCACCATCACCACCACCACCGTCATCACCATCACCATTACCATCATCACCATTATCACCATCATCACCATTATCATCATCACCATTATCACCATCACCAGCATTATCATCATCACCATTATCACCATCATCACCACCACCATCATCACCATCACCACCATCATCATCATTATCACCATCACCACCACCACCGTCATCACCATCATCATTACCATCATCACCATTATCACCATCACCACCATTATCATCATCACCATCATCAGCACCATCACCATTATCACCACCATCACCGTAACCATCATCATCATTGTCACTCCTCCTCCTTCTCCACATCCTCCTCAAAGTATTCCCAACTCTCTGCCAAGGAAAAAGGGATGAGGGAGAAAACAAGCCACCTGTACCTCCTCCACACTCCACGCCTCGGCCCACAGCCAGCCCTACACCACCCTCCATGCACCTCGGTTCACACTCCTTACACCCGAGCAACCTCCTCCACTGGGCAGGTCTCCAAATTCCCCTGCTTTGACGCCATCAGTCTCTACATCCTGCCCTGAGAGCAGCCTCCCTGGCAGGTATACTCACTTGTATCCAAGCTCAGGTACACCTGGAGTCAGGGGCCATGTTTCTACCTTGGGGCTCCCAGGACTGGGTGCAGGCCTGCCAGGGGTTCAGCCACTGCCCAACACAAGTGGGGGAGGGAGAAGGGAGGGGATGAGAGGGAGGTGAGAGGAGGCAGGGGATGGAGCCAGGGAAATGAAAAGGGAAGCGGGGGAGGGGGGATGGGGAAGGAAGTGGGAGGGAGGAGAGAAGAGAATCACAGAGAAAGGGAGGGGGCAGAAAGGAAGGAAGGGAGGAGTGTGGAAGCCAAGGAGAAAGGAGGGGAGGGGAGAAAGGGAGGGGACAAGGTGCCTGAAGAATAGCCAAATATTCGCTCTTGGCTCAGACTCATGAATTCCCTGGAAAGTGAAAACTTCCCAAGCCACACGCAGCCTGACTAAGGGCCACTCACAAACCCTGTGGCTCTCTGAGGGTGGTTTCATTCTCTCCCACAGAGAGAATAAAATGTCTGCTCAGCTGAATAAAAGGAAACCAAAATCACAGTGAATCTCCCTGTTATCCCCTGTTCTTGAGACTGGCAGGTTTTCTCTCTTCCTCCATAAACTAAACGCATCCTCTGTGTCCATCGAATCACGGAGGACACTGTGGCCAAAGTCCATTGCAAGAACTTCGAACTCTGGAGCTCAGGGCCAGCAAGCCCTAGAGAAAGCCACACTGCAAGCAGCTCCCAGCCCCAGGACCTGCCACGGAGTTTGCATGGTTGCAGTGGGTGTGAAAAGGCGCAGGATGTGGCAGCTGTGCTGTGTGTGTGGTGGTCCAAGCCCCTGTCCCTCAGACCTGCCCAGACTGCATTCCCCGCCCCTCGTTACCACTGGGTGGTGCCCCCGACCACCTTGTCTCCTTATCAGTGGGCAGGACGCTGGCGATGACCCACTCTCCGCTTGGTAAAGTTGGTGGCATCTGGAAGGTTCCAGCTGGCCCCTCTGACTTCTATTAGTGCACAGGACGTCTGTCCTGTCAGGGTTCTCTGCTGAGGCCAGATGGGGGAGAGTCTGTGCAGGGACGTAGGCACTCTCGGTGGCTGATGCGGGGAGCCCCTGGCCCTGGCCAGTGAGTGCAGAATGTCCTAGAATGCCACGATTCCCCAAGATGGACAAGATGAAAACAGAAAGGACAGATGATGACATGTACAAGCCCCTCACCTGCACTCCATCCTCCTCCCCACAGCCAGCCCCACAGAGCAGCCTCCTCCCCACGGCCAGCCCCACAGAGCGGCCTCCTCCCCACGGCCAGCCCCGCAGAGCGGCCTCCTCCCCACGGCCAGCCCCGCAGAGCGGCCTCCTCCCCACGGCCAGCCCCGCAGAGCGGCCTCCTCCCCACGGCCAGCCCCGCAGAGCGGCCTCCTCCCCACGGCCAGCCCCGCAGAGCGGCCTCCTCCCCACGGCCAGCCCCGCAGAGCGGCCTCCTCCCCACGGCCAGCCCCGCAGAGCGGCCTCCTCCCCACGGCCAGCCCCGCAGAGCAGCCTCCTTCTGCCTTAGCTGCCCCAGCTCAGGTGCACATGGGTTGTGAAGCTTGCCATCCCCCGAGCCACCCTCCCTCAGGGACCTGGGACCAGTCAGTGAGCCATATGGAGACTTGGTGTCCACATCTGTCAAATGGGGAACCGGGTGGATGGCAGGCAGTGTTCTGGTGAGACTGAATGAGAGAAACCGTGTCACAGTGTCACTGAGCTTGCTGAGCCTGACTACACACCATGAACTGGGCTACACTTCCTTACAGAAATCACCTCCCCTGATCCTCATGAGGTCAGCACAGGGCCGCTGAGTGGCCCTGCCAGCCGGTGGCAAAACCCAGGCCGTGGCCTCCAAGGCCTTTTGCTCCCTTCTTGATGTGTGTGGGAGTGGTCTGAGCACCTTGTTCACACAATTTCTCAGGATGGTGCCTGGCAGAGGGGGTGGGGGCCGGGCTAGGCACCCCTCTCGGAACCCCCTGCAGCCCTGGCTCCCGCAGCTGTGGCCACTTCCCACAGCACGCTGAGGTGGTCACCCAGCATCTGGGCCAGCAGGGGATCTAGCTGTGCTAAGGAGAGGCCGGCCCTGCCCCACACTGGCACACAGGAGGCAGAGATCCCCACAGCAGAGGCCAGGGATGGCTCAGCTGACACATTCCAGGTGCAAGGGAGAGGGCTCTGAGATGGCCTGTCCACCTGCCCTCCCGCACCCCCACCCACGGGCAGCCTCCGGGATCACCTGTGTGTTGGGTGCCTGGGCGCCTGCAGCCTCCGGGATCACCTGTGTGTTGGGTGCCTGGGTGCCTGCAGCCTTCAGGATCACCTGTGTGTTGGGTGCCTGGGTGCCTGCAGCCTCCGGGATCACCTGTGTGTTGGGTGCCTGAGTGCCTGCAGCTCCCTGGGCCTGGGGTCAGTGCTCTTGCCTCCCAAAAGACACTTCCTAGAAGCTACAGGCATTCCCTGGGGAAAGGTGAACATGGGGACTGTCCTTGGGGGCAGAGGGGGGGCTGGGCAGGGAGGGAGCTGAGTGCCCAGGCGATGGGGAATAATTCCAGAATACAGAAAGCCTGAATTGGGGAGGCAGCTAACTCGCTGTGTGACCCCAGCTGTCGCCCACCGTCTCTGTGCTCTGCCGCACCCCTCCTTGAGGTGAGAGGCCATGGGTGGTCCTGCAGTGCCATGCCCTGTCAGGGGGTCTTCCTGGTGTTTCTCCATGCAGCGTTTGCTTCCTACTGCAATCCCTAAGCGAGCCCGCCGCGGAGACGGAGTGTTCCGAGGTGTTAGGTAACAGCAGCGTGCACAGCTCCTGGACTGCAGCGGCTGCAGCCAGGTCCGCCTAGCGCCCAGAAGGCGGCTGCAGCAGCAGGTCCTGCGGGAGGGACAGCTGGCAGCCCCAGGCGAGCGCACGCAGGGGCAGTTGTAGGTGCAGCTGGGATGCGCGTCTCCTGGGCACGCCCTGAGAGCCGCTGTCGCCTGCAGTGACCCCCACCCCCACCCCCAGCCTGGCCTGCTCTCCCAAAACACCCGCCCGTGCCCAGAAAGTCTTGGATACTCCGTCTGGAGCAGCCCGTCGGCCTGGGAGGGGAGCGGTCGTGCCTCTGGCACCTGGACAGGCAGCAGAGCAGAGCAGGCACAGGACCGGCCGGAGGAGGGACCCCAGCCTCGCCCCCATGCCCTGCTGCACGGTGAGTGCCGCCTCCGGGCAGCCCCCAGCCCACCGCCTGGGAGCCTCGCGCCATCTGTGGAGGGGGCTTCCTTTCTCCACCGGCCACACTGCCGGTGGTGTCGGAGGGGAGACGCTGTGGAGGAAGCATTCAAGGGTCTGGAATCGTGTGGTGGGGAGGGGGCTGGGAGCAGCTTCTGCCGGGGAGTGCAGGGCCCCCCAACCCTGCCCCAGCCAGTTTTCTGCTGACTTCTTCAAAGTTCCCCGGGGCTGGCACCTCGGCCAGCAGGGCATTAGCTCTGGACACCTCGCTCGCCCGCGGACCCCCAACACTGTTCAGCCTGGTTGGAGCCCCTCGGGCGGGCAGGGCAGGCAGCGGGCTCCAGGGCAGCATCGCGAGGTGCCCCCAGGTCTGGGATGCTGCATTGCACCCACATCCCGGTGCCTTGCTCCCTCCTCCAGGGCAGCACTGCCCGCCGTGGTGGGGAGGGGACTGCCCAACCTCCCTCCAGGGGCGGGACGCCCACCAGGCAGGATGTGGTACATGAGAGATTAGGACTTGCAAGGGCACTTCTGAAGCATCTGTTCACCACCTGTGCCTTTGACTTTTGACTTCTTTTGCTCACAATTTTTTTTTTTAAGAAACAGACTTGAAAGGGGGCATTTGTCAATTCGACTTAATATTGCGTTGGCAGAATGGAGTTTATGCTGAGAGATCGGGGTGGTGAGGGAGGGGTCTCCTACACACCCTGAGCTGGCAGGGGACTTGGCTGGAGCCTTGGGAACAGACAGGGGGTCCTGAGAGCAGAGTGTGGGGTCAGCAGAGCCCAGCTTCCCAGGGCCTTTGGAGATAGCTGAGCTGTCTGGGACACACTGCCAGGCCGACACCCCTCAAGGGAAGCCAGCCTCAGGCCTGAGATCATGGGGATGCTGACCCTCGGCCTGAGGTCCAGGGTCCCTGGCGTCGTGGGGGTGGGGCAGTGTCACCTTTTTGTCCTTTGGCCTAAAGGCTCCTAAGAAATGATGGTCAGCTCCCCATGGCTCTAGACATTTTCCTGAGGGGTGCATGAGGAGCGGCGATGCTGGACCAAGCCCCCCACCTGTCCCTGTAGGTCCTACCAGCAAATCCCCACGGAAGGGGCAGGTGCAGGTGGGAATCCCAGCTCCCTCCTGCCAGCTCAGCCTCAATTTCCAGAGATGCCATGTCTTCCTGTGTCAAATGGGAATTTGAGCAATCCAGGTAGTCATGACAAACAGGACCCTGGTTGTGATGGTGCCTTCTCGAGGCCTCATGCTCAGGGTGCTGGAAGAGGTCAGAGCCTTGGCCTCACGATGGCCAGAGGCCGGGAGGGACGCCGATGGCAACTGCTGCACGCTGTCCGCCCACATTTGCACAGCATGCCCTACAGGTTGAATCTGCTGGGTTTCCAGCCGCCACTCAGAAGCCACTCTGCTCTCACGTGCCATGTTGCATCTGCTCAGCTGCAAGTCCCAAGAGCCAGTGGGGGGTCCCAACGCCTGATGGAGACCACCGTGCTCCGGCACTTACAGGAGCGTGGTCAGCAGGTGGCCTCCCTAGAGGAGCCCTCACAGGGTCCCAGCAGAGCAGCTGATGCCTCTGCCGGGCAGTCCACTGCCAGGGGTGTGCTTCTCTGACCAACTTGCTTCAAAGCGGAGGACACACTATGGGGGCCCAGGACCTGGGCGTGAGTCCTAGCAGTGTAGGCTCAGGCGGGGCATTGAGCCTCTCTGACCTCGGTCTCTTCTTCTGTGGAGAGGGAGAACAGGCCCTGTCGTAGAACCCTCAGGAGGCTGTGAGGAGAGGAAGAGGTGGTACCTAAGGCTCTGAGCATGGCGCTTTGCAAGTTAGTGACATAAAGTTAACCAGGACCACTAGGCAGCTGTGCATCGTGGCTGGGACTACCGGTCGGTTCACGTGATGTGGTCCAGGGCTGGGACACGAGACCCAGGACCCAGCTGCCGCCATGAGAAAATGGTTGAACTGAGCGGGTTGGATGAGGTTGTCACTAGGACCCCCAGTTTCTCAGGCTCTGGGAGTCTATGGTGGAGAGCACAGAGCGGCAGCAACCCCCTGCCATCCTCTGCTCCGCCAGGAGGCTCCTCCATGCCTTCACTCTGCAGCTCTCCTCTGGCCAGCGTTCCTCTCTCCCACACCAGCAAGCCCCTGCTGCAGCCCCAAGCCTGCCCCGGACTCTCCTTCAGAACTCTCTGGAAGCCTGCAAGGCAGCAGAGGTGTCCTGAGGTTGGAAGGTGGCAGTGGGGGGAGGGGAGAGGAATAGGAGGCCAGGGGCTGTGCGGGTCTTCACCTCCCCAGCATGGGAGCTGATGGGGTTTTGTTCTGGGTGGAGGTTGATCCTAGAGGCAGGTCCTGCCCCAGAACTAAGACTCCCAGCCCCGCACAGCCAGAGGGGCCTCAGAAGAGCCAAGGACCTCACAGCTTCCATGTGTCCGCCCCAGGTGCCCCAAGGGCCTTCCAAGCAGGCCACTGGCTCATTCCTCCCTTCCCAGCAGGGCTGAGCCCAGTCCATGAGGGCCAGGTAGCAAGGGGCTCAGTCAAATCTCACTCCTCTGACCGCCTCAGCTTAGGAGACCCCCAGAGCCCTTCCCTGCAGGGGGCCCGGGCTGTGCTGAGCCTGGTTCCTGCCTCTACCAGGTTCCTTGCCTGACATTGTCTCCTCTGTGACTTGGTGGCTCCAACCCATGAGAAAAGCTCAGCCCTGCCCTACCCTCAAGGAGGCACAACTCTGCCTGGAGAGTCGGGGGGCTTCCTGGAGGAGGTGGTGGAGAGTCAGGGGGACTTCCTGGAGGAGGTGGTGGAGAGTCAGGGGGCTTCCTGGAGGAGGTGGTGGAGAGTCAGGGGGCTTCCTGGAGGAGATGGTGAAGAGTCGGGCGGGGGGGCTTCCTGGAGGAGGTGGTGGAGAGTCAGGGGGCTTCCTGCAGGAGGTAAGGCTCACCCAGACTCTCCAGGGAGTTGGAACTGCCCAGGGACTCAGAGTATCAGGAAGCTATTCCAGGCCAAGGGGCTCCACGTTCAAAGCATGGTGGTGTGGACGCTCCTTCCCCTCTTCATTCTGCTCTGAGGGAGCTCTGCTGGGCACCAAGGAGGGTGTGTGCCTGGGATGATCAGGACTAGGCCAGAGGGGCCAGCATTGGCCAGATCACAGAGAGCATCAGACTCCAGGCTCGTGAGCTTAGAGTCGGTCCTAAGAACAGCAGAGACGGGAGGGTTCCAAGCCAGGGGACAATGTGGACAATGTAGGTTCTAGAAGGTCCTCAGGCTGCATCCTGGGGGCTCCCAAGGTGTGGGGAAGGCGGGAGGCGAGGAGCAGAGGGGGCCGAGCAGGACTCCCATGATCCTGCTCAGGGACCTTGGTCATGCCAGGCAGCCCTGTTCCACTCAGCACCCCTGCTGCTTTCTTTCCCCTTGTTCTCTGACCCGTAACCCTCTCTAGCCCCCAGGGCAGAGAAATCTGTTCCTGGGCTTTCAGCCCTGGGCTCTCCTTGCTGTATTCCCCACCTGGACAGCAAAAAGCCCTGAAATCCAGTGCCCGTCACTGCCCGCTGCATTCTGGAGACAACCGAGGAATTGGGGATGGAGTGCAAACAGGCTGCAATGGAGCAGCTGAGCCCAGCTGAGCCCAGCTCAGCTGCCTCCTTGCGCAGGGCCCAGCCTCTCTGCCTCTCCACGGAGCTGTGGGGAGGCCCCAGGCAGCAAGGCAGGGCCAGAGCCTTGGGGCGACAAGAAAGCAGGACCCCGCCCTGGACCCCACACTGCAGTCTGTGGTCCTGTGATTCTGCCGCCGGTGCCCTCTGCCATCCACTTGAAGGCTCTCCGGCCCCTTGGGCCCCAACCTGCACCGTGTATCCTGCACCTAGTGTCCTCTGAGCAGCAGGTTTTCTGGGGTCCCAGGTACCAGTGCTTCTTGAGACCTGTCAAACCATTGCGGACTCCCAGTGACCTGAGCGGGCCAGATGCCCCGGAACAACTGCAGCTTAGGACCCTTGGCAAACCCTCAGGGCTGAAGCTCTGTTCCCAAGGCAGACCCACGCTGGCTCTCAGAGAACTGAGGTGTGGGGACTGCTCAGGGGGAGATGGAGGCTGGGGCGATCAGGAGTCTGAGCTGGAGCCCTGGGGCGCTGTGCTGAGCCCTGCCGCCTGTCATCAGCCCTGGACGCAGCCCTCAAATGATAACTACGTCTATGGGGGACATAAGAGCCAAGCTAGACTCCGCTAATTGACTGAACAGAGCCTTGCAGTGAGGCACAGCAGGGTGAAGGTTGTGCTCACAGGATCTGAGTTCAAATCCCAGTCCCGGTACTTCCCAGCCGTGTGTCCCTGGGCAAGCACCTGTGGTCTTTCTCTGCCTCAGTTTTCCCATCTGTGAAGTGGGAAATGATACTAATAATCTCCCCTCACTGTCTCCCTGAGAATTAAATGAGCTGCCTTGTGTGTGGTGCCTGGCACATAATCTGACGCTTTATGTGGGTGGCTGCTGTTGCTAGAGAATTAATTTTGATGTTGCATTTTCTACTCATTACTGGGAGCCATGGCTTCACGTCTCCGCTATTTTGGTAGTTACCAAAATTCGTGTAGGCCCAAGGTACTGGAGGCCAGGTAGTAAAAAGTCCCTGTGCTCCGGGGCTGTGGCCCACAGCAACATGCTCCATAAATGCAGGGATCAGGGGTTGCTCCAGGCTCTGCCCCCAGGAGCAGCCGCCCCCAGGGGGTGGGATCCACTGGGCTCTGCAGTGGTCAGTCCGGGGCCTGAGCCTCAAACCCTGGCAGCTAGGAGTCAGGGGACCCAGCCACGATGGCAGGACACCCCAGAGGCTGGCAGAGGCGGCACCCAGACCTCCCCCAAGAAGCTTCCCAGCCCATACAGAAAGGGGACACCAGTTCTGCTCACCTCCCCATCTCCCCAGAGGACCCCTGGGCTGGGCCCACATCCTCCCAGGGGATGCTGTCTGCTGGTCCCAGGAGGCTGAACCGCTGGGCACAGTTCTTCAGCATCTCCTTTGCCCGGGGTTCCCACCTGGCAGGAGAGGAGGAGGTGAGGAAAGGCATAGCAATGGGGCTGAGCGGATGCCGGGCCCTCCAGCACTTCTCCTGCGGCCAAGGAAGGGGAGGGCGAGCTGCAGGGGATGCAAGACAGCCTAGTGGCCCTGAGGGAGAAGGCAGAAGGCAGGCAGGCCTCCCTGGGTACCCCCTGCCAGCTTCCCCAAGGCATCCCCAGATGCTGCCCTGCCTCAGTGGGTCTCTCCTGCAAGGGACGTGCAGAGCTGGAATTGCCTTTAGTTGAAGCCACTGGCTGCTGAGGTCAAGTCCAGACTCTTCTCCTGCTTGGAACCCCATGCTGATGGGCAGAGGTGGGTCTGGGAGCTGGCAGGAGCCAGAGGAAGGTGGTGACTATGGGGGGACTTTGAGGGTTGCAACTGGGCTAGTGCCGGCCAGGGAGGAGCAGGGCTTATGGGGGGAGGATTTAGAAGAGACCTGAGCAGCCCCAAACCACACATCCAGCCTGGGCTCCTGCCCAAGGGGCCCCCACAGGCCCCACAGGGATCCCTGAGCTGGGACAACCCAGTGGAATACTCAAACTCATGCCTCTTCCCTCAGCCCTGGGGGGTCCTCCCCCAAGACACTGCAGCACCTCCAGCCAGACCCTGGCTGCCTCGTGGCCCCCTGACACACACTCCGTGGGTTGGACAAGACTGCACCCACCTTGCCCACCTGCCTCCTGCTTACACCCCCCAGGGTGAGGCTGGGGCGGGGAAAGGACACCCAGACTCTGCCAGCCACTCGTGCCTGCACGGCACCAACCCAGGGTGACCCTGGGACTTGGGACACAACCTGGGTCCTCCTGGGCCTTCATTTCCAGCTGGCAAACATTTCGTCTTGGCTGGCGGCTGCGTCAGGAGCCTGTGTTTCAGGACGACTGTCCTTGGCTGGCCTATAGTTCATCCTTGTCACATGAGTGCCCATCTCCCCAGACCCCTGCTCACTCCAGGATCCCACAGCCCCCCAGCTCATGTCCTGACACCTCCCCTACCGCTCCTCGGGCCTCCCAAGCTCCAGCATCTTCTCAGCTCCATCTCCAGGCCTGTGGGGGCCCTGCCCTACCATCCAGGGACTGGCTGGGCTGGAACCTCCCTGTGCCACTCCAGGTGGTGAGCAAAGCTGCCACTGCTGTCGGGAACCAGCAGGGAGGGGCAGCTGAGCGCGGTCTCCAGGCCGGCTTAACCTTGCCCCTGAGCTGCCTGAGCTCAGCCCGAGCTGCCTGTGGCAGCCCCAGCAGGTGGGACAGTCTCTGCTTTACTCACCACTGGGCAGGGTTCCCAGGGCACACAGTGCCTGGTCCCAGGCAGCCTCGTAGCCACACCTGGGCACTGAGCGACCACGGGGCTGCTGCCCACTAGCCCACCTGGAGAGCAGATGGGGCTCCCAGGACCCCATGCAGGCAGAGGAAAGCCATCCTACAGGCCAGGCCCACACAGGTCAGCCTGTCCTGGGCCTGAGCTCTGACAGTCCCCCACACCCAGGGACAGTGGGAGCCACAGCTCTGCAGGGCTTGGAGCCCTCCCCCTGCCCGGGCCCAGGGACCCGCCCCGTCACTGGCACACTGCAGCCTGCAGTCATCACAGGCCTCATCTGAGCCGTCCTTGTCAGGGCTGTGAAGGAGAAGCAAGGTCGTGCAGGCCTCCTGGCACAGACGGGCCCGTCCAGCTGCTCATATGCCAGCTCACCCACCTGGCTGCTGTGCCTTCACTGCGGGGGTGGTAGGGAGGGCTTGGGCCCCTCCAGAGAGGAGGAGAGGGGGTCCCCACACAGAGCCGCAGAGCCAGAGCCAGATCCTTTGGCCCGGCCCCTTTCTCTCCTGCATGTGAGATCCCCTCCCACTTTCTCTTGTGCAGACTTGGTTTGGCCCAGTCACAGGCCCTGTGGGCGAAAGCCAGAGTTACGTCAGTGACCCACACCCGCCTGCTCTCTCCCTGTCCTGGCTCACACATCCTGAGACCCTCATCACAGCCTTGGTGCTTCCACCTTCAATCAGTCCATATAACCCGGCTGTGCACTAGTGACCCGGGGTGGTCCTGACCAAGTCCATAGCCTGGATGATCCAGGCAACAGGAGTTTACTGTCTCACAGCTCCAGAAGTCTGAGGTCAAGATGTGGGCAAGGCCAGTTCCTACTGAGACTGTGAGGCAGAATTGGTTCCTAGCCTCGGGGACAGCTCATGGGGCCCTAGCCAGAGGCCACAGGCAGGGGAGCTGCCACCAGAAGGAGGCCTTCGAGCCCCAGGCTGCCTCTGACTGCCCAGGGTTGGCCCCAGGGCCACCTAGGTGGGGCCCCAAGCCCATCCCACTTGCTAGGGAGGAACCAAGGTCTGCAGCAAAGACCTGCAACCTGCCTCCTCTGCTCCCCGCTCAATCAGAGTCCCGGGGCAGGTCCAGGGCCCAAGGCAGAAGCGTCCTGGGCCGACTGCTTCCTGCAGGTGAGCTGAGCCGCAGGGGCTACACGAGGTGGCTCGTCTGCCACACCCAGCCCTGCACGGTGACGGGGAGACTTGTGGCAGCTTACAATAGTCCCGGAAGGCTAGGACCGTGGGAGAAGTCTCCCAGCCGGCCAGGCTTAGGCCTCGGTGGTGCCAGGGAGCCTGCCGGCCTTCCAGCCTGCTCTTGTCTCAGTCGAGGTGCGATGAGTTTTTCCCACTTCCCCATTTTTCCCAGGGCAGCTTCCTCTCTTCCCAGCAGGGTCAGTGTGGGAGGGTTTGGCCAAGGCCATTGCTGGGAAGAGCAGGTGGGAGAAGCCGCACGTGAGCTGCACGAGACTGGAGCCGGAAGCCCACCCTGTCCATAATGATTGACCCCGTGGGCCTGGACCCTTCCCAGCGCTGGTACTCACTGGTCCCCACCACTGGGATTAGTGGAGCATTAATGGAGTGCCAGCTGCATGCTGGGCATGGGGCCCTGATGTTTGTGGGCGCTCTCACATTCAGTCCTACAAAACCTTGCTGAGAAGGTGCTATGAAGATCTCCATTTTACAGATGGGAAGGCTGAGGCCCAGGAAGTTTAAACGGCCTGCTGCGCTGTCTGCTAGGCTGAGGTTTTGGAGAGACCCCCGATAGGGTGTCCCTATCCTTCTCCTTCCCAGCCCTCAGCAGCTGTTCTTCAGGGGAGGAGACGATCACCACGCGCTCCTTTTGGGTCAAGGGGATGAAGGTTTGTTTCTCAGTAAGAATGTAAAAGCCTCTCAAAGACTCAAGATAAGCGAGTGGCAATCACTCACACCCCAGCGTGAATTAGGGAACGCTGCCTGAGTAGTTCACAGCAGACGACCAGGCAGAGCAGTGGGCATCTTCCTGGATTTCGAGGGGGTCTCTATGTAGGGGGTGCACCCTGCAAGATAGCCTAAGAGGCAGCAGGAGCAGAGCCGGCCCCAAAGGAGAAGGAACATCCACTCTCCCCGACCCACATCCTGGGACCAGGGGTGCGCGGCAGGCCTGCAGAGACAGTTTCCCGGTTCCTAAGACACCCTCTGTCCTCAGCATCCCCCACACCCCTGTCTCAGAAGGGGCCTGGTCCTGGGGCCGACATGGAAGGAGGGAAGGGGGGTAGGGAGGGCAGGGGAGGTGATGCAGGGAGGCCACATCCCTCCCCAGAGGCCCTGGACCCGGGGCTGGGGTGGAGCTGCCCCAGTGGGAGGGTCCCCTTCTTGCTGCACCTCCCTTTGATCAGGAAGGTGGAGGCCTAAATTCAGCAGGGGATGAGGGTTCCAGGAAGGATCTCATCCATCAAGGACCTCTACAGTTCTACTCTGGCCAGAAAATGCCGGAAAATGCCAGAAAGATCTGGAAAGAGCAAAGAGACCAAGTGGGAAAAGGTGGAGGGGGCCACAGGCCTGGAGGTGCCCTCCCTTCTGGTTGGCCCGGCCAAGCCCCTCTGCCCATGCAGTGTTGGGGGACGTGTCCCTGGAGAAGGGAGAAGTGGGGGCTGTGTTCCCAGACCACCATTGGTCCCTCAGTCCAGGCCTCCTATCTCACCCCAAACACACCCTCCAGCCGCTTCCTCCTCTCTGGGATGCGAGTCGCATCTAGGTTCCCGGGTAGAGCTCCAGGCTGAAAATCATTAAAGCAAGGGGAAGGGAGACTCCCTGAGATTCCAGGGCAGCGACTTCCTGGGGTGGCAGACACAGGCGGGTCCCCTTACGCTGCCTCTGCCCTCAAATCCCCCCTCATGCCTGGAGCTGAAGTCCCAGTGGGTACACACTCGCAGCATTTTGTGCCAGGTGACTTATTCACACCGTAGAGAGGTTTCTGTGCATGCGTCGGGGGCTGGGGAGCCAGTGTGCCCACATCCCCTGGACTTTCTGCTTCTGAGAAAGGACGGTGGCCGATTCCAGCCGCCTGTGGCCCTGGAGGGGCTGAGCCGCCCCCCACTCCTGCTCCTTATATCGCATAGCCCTTCAGAAGTTGGAGGGATCTTCCCTTGACCCCTGTCCCCTCTGAGTGTCGGGGGCTCAGTTCCCTGGGGCCTGCTGAGCCCTGACTCAGAAAATGAGCTGAGTTGTCCATGGCCTCCCTGTCCAGTTCGGGGGTTTCTGGCAACCCCAAGGGAACCCATTCCTTCCAGGTTTCACCCTGACTACGCTTCCACACCACTGGGGAGCTGGTAGAACCCCTGAGGCCTGGACCCTGCAAGTGCCACCACCAATAAAGTAGGAATCCCAGACCTGGGAGGGAGACCCTCTCTGGGTGCCTCCTGGGAGCCTGCGGCTGGCGTTGTACAGGGAAGGGGGCTGCTAGATTCGAGGGGCTCTGTGGAAAGGAGGTGGTGCTCACAGAAGCACCAGAGCCTGAATGACCGGGCATGGAGGGAGGAGGAGGCAGCAGTGGCCCCAGGAGAGGCTGTCTGGGGAGCAGTTGGGTCACCCCACCGAGGCCCACCCTGCCCTCCTCTCTGCCAGGGCAGACCTGCCCACACCCACTCGCTTCAGCTCTGGCTGCTGAGCCACAGGCCTTAGCCGGGTCCCTGTGGGAGGGAAGAGACCAGGGGGAGGCAGGGGCTGGGAGGAGAAGGGAGGTGCTCTCGGGAAAGGACGCTGCCACCTGAAACTCACAAGTCTCCACCCGCATGCTCCCTGCATGTATGGATGATTACTGGAGCCAGGCCCCACCTGCAGTGAATGCGGTCCTGTTTACACATTGCACGTGGATGCTCCACCAAGCAAAAGCACCCCAGCTGGGAGAAAAGGAGGATAACAAGTCCCAAGAACAAGGGCATCCGGGTCCCTTCTAACCACGTCACCCCCCCAAGTCCTCTGGTCTCAGCTGGGCATGGAGTCCTGCTAAGCAACCCCACCTTCTTCAGACCCTGGCAGACAAACCCAGACTGGGGTCTATCTCCCAGGGCTTATGGCCACAGTCACCCCCAATTCCCACCCCGAGGCTTCAGGGAGGTGAGCTGAACTAGGAGGAGATCTGGGAGGGCTTCCAGGAGGAGGTGAGGACAGATCCCAGAGCTGAAGGAGGAGTAGGCTTACAAGCAGTAGAGAAGAAGCAGATGGGTTTCTGTGGAGGCCGCCAGAAACACACTTGGCTGGCGGTGGTGCCTGTCCACTGTTTTATGCTTTCTCTCTGAATATCCTTGGCTTTCGAGCCATCACGTCCTCATGTGTAGCTCCCACATCCACATCCCTCCGCTTCATTGTAGAAACCACCGATTCCCAAGTAGCTGCCCCCATTTATGAGGCCCGTTCCCCTCCTCTGTTAGAGCCACTCCTGCTGAGGACCCTTCCGGAACCTTCCATTCTCAGGTGGGCTGCCCTCTGGAGCTACACGTATTAGGCCCTTCTTGCATTGCTATAAAGAAATGCCTGAGACTGGGTAATTTATAAAAAGAAGAGATTGAATTGGCTGACGGTTCTGCAGGCTATACATGAAGCATGCTGCCAGCATCTGCTCGGCTTCTGGGGAGGCCTCAGGAAACTTACAATCGTGGCGGAAGGCAAAGGGGCAGCCAGCGCTGTATGTGGCCGGAGAAGAAGAAAGGTGGCGGGGGGGCAGTGCTGCACACTTTTTAACAACGGGGTCGGGGGAGAACTCACTATCCCAAGAACAGCACCGAAGTGGGGAATCCACCCCCATGATCCAATCACCTTCCACCAGGCTTCACCTCCAGCATTGGGGATTACAATTCTACATGAGATTTGGGTGGGGACACAGATGCAGACCATATCACTACGGTTTTTTGTTTGAATAAGCTAAGACTCAAGTGAACCTTTGTTGAAAATGCTAATTCCCTGGTCCCCTCCAGACACTGGGGAGTCTCCACTGGGACCCTGGAGTCTGCCTTCACTGGCTCTGTGCTGTGGGCCCTTGGATCCTTGTCACCGGAACCCCCGTTAGAGCATATCTGGCACCAGATCACACCCTCTGCCATCTCACAAGTATGTCCTGAGGGCTACTGACCAAAGGCACCACCCCACCACTACGTACGTTTTTTTTCGAGACGGCGTCTCCCTCTGTCACCCAGGCTGGAGTGCAGTGGTGCTATCTCAGCTCACTGCACCCTCTGCCTCCCAGGTTCAAGCAATTATCCTGCCTCAGCCTCCCGAGTAGCTGGGACTACAGGCGCACGCCACCAAGCCTGGCTAAAATTTTTTGTATTTTTAGTAGAGACGGGGTTTCACCGTGTTAGCCAGGATGGTCTCGATCTCCTGACTTTGTGATCCGCCCACCTCAGCCTCCCAAAGTGCTGGGATTACAGGCTTGAGCCACCGCGCCCAGCCTGAATACAAATATTTTATATTTTAATAGAGCCCAGGCCTCTTCACGCTTTCCCTAGGGCAGGAATTGGCCTTGGCCATCCTGTGAAAATTCACCAAAGCACCACTACTGTGAATATGGAGCTGAAAACAGGGGAGGAGACCCCAAACCTGCGCATTCATCCAGCCCCGCCCTCTCTCTATCTTTTCACCACTACAGTCACAGTTGGTGACCACTGATGTGGCGGGGGAGCTAATCTTCTGTGGGATTTGCCTGTGATTTTATAAAATCATCATCTACTCAGAAAGTTGCATTTCGCTACAATTTTCCCCCTACTTAATGCTACCATTTACTTCTAGGTCAGCTGCATCTTACAAACATCCCAATCTGACGGCTTTAAAGTCTATGAATCCATTTTCAGCCAAGTTTATTTTCACTCATAAAAAAATCTTCAAAGGAGAAACTTCGTGCTGCGGACTGAATGTGGCCCCAAAGCTCATGTGTTGGAAGCATAATCCCCAGTGCGACAGTGCTGGGAGTCGGGGCCTCTTGAGAGGTGTTTAGCTCCTGGGCTCTGCCCCATGAATAGGTTAATGCCACTGCAAAGGGTTTGTCCCTCTTCTGCCCTCCCCTCCCTTCCACCCCGTGAGGACACAGCACTCCTGCACCTCAGAGGTCACAGCAGCAAGGCACCATTTTGGAAGCAAAGATGGGGGCCCTCACCAGACAGCAAACCTGCTGGAGCCTTCATCTTGGACATCCCAGCCTCCAGAACTGCAAGAAAATACATTTCTGTCTATAAATTACCCAGTCTCAGATATTCTGTTAGAGCAGCACAAAATGGACTAAAACACTCCCCCTATACACCTTCCTAATCAAATCTTAGAGTTGGAAGGATGCAGAAGTCACCCCCTGGCTTCCCACCCAACTGTGGTCTCCCTGAGTGGATGTGGCCCAGAGATGCCTTGGTTCACCCACACAGACTCCAAGAGCCAACGGTGGAATCTTTCTCACTGAGCCTAGTTGTAATCTCTGAATCCTCAAGAGAACACTCCAGGCCCAGTTCTGCTCCACGGAGCCCTCAAAACGGGGCAGCAAGCTCTCCGTTTCCTTCATATTCCCCCACAAAACCCGATGAAGTGGTCCGTCATCAGCCAGCCTGCCCTATTCTAGGTTCACCCCTATTTATTTGTGTCTTTGTACCCATTGCTGATCCACAAGCTCAGGTGTGATTTGATCAGTTTACAATACATTGGGATTATCACCTCCTATGATATGCACGCTATATCTCTGTTAATGTGACCAAAGAGTGAAATTTTATATATGTGTGTACACACACACACGTGCACATGTGCGCACACATCTGCACCCCACGCCCCAATCACCATTTAATGAGACTCACCTTTGGACGTTATTTGTATTTACAGTTGAGGAGCTCACAGCCACCAGTGCTTTGGACATTATCTGTATTTACAGTTTAGCAGCTCACAGCCACCAGCGCTCAGGCTTCTCACCTGTCTCCTTCATGAGGCTCACATTCACACAGGGTTGGCAGCCCCTGTGTCCAGGGAGGGCACCCCACAGACAAGCCTGGAATTGAGCCCCTCTTCTGCCATTTGGGGCCGTAGACCTCAGGCACGTCACTGCACCTCTCCGAGCTGCACATACTTGCCTGTAAGGGAGCAATGGCGTGGGCTGTGCTGAAGACCACATGACAGCCCCAGCAGGGTTATTCTTCCTGCCTCCCAGGCCATATCACTCACGTGCACTCGACCACTCGTCAGCTCTCAGTGGCAGTGGGGTCCTGGGGACCAGCCAGCAGCTGGAAGGCATCTGTCTCCTCCTCCGCTGGTGGAAAGAGAGGCTCCTGAGAAAGAAAAGCGCTGGGCTGCTTGTGTGCTGGCTCTCAGGACTGAGTTGGTGGGGATTTCTAGGCTGTGCAGCCGCTCCCCCACCTCCACCGCCCCCACCCCCCACCCGCCTCCCTGGGCCAGAGTTTGTTAGCATTTAAATGGAGTTTCAAAGCCCTCCCCACCCTCACCAAGACAAATGGCGCTGCCTGGCCAGCACTTGTCCAATGACAACACCGCAAGTCACTTACCCCCTGCCGAGAAAAAGTAGCAATAAGACTAGAGATAACAAAGGAGGCTGGCACAGTGGCTCCTACCTGTCATCCCAGCACTTTGGGAGGCCGAGGCGGTGGTGTGTGGGGAGCGGATCACTTGAGCCCAGGAGTTGAGGCCCTCCTGGGCAACATGGCGAAACCCCATCTCTACAAGAAAAAAAAATACAAAAAATTCCCTGGGTGTGGTGACACATGCCTGTAAATCATTTCAGCTACCTGGAAGGCTGAGGTGGGAGGATTGCCTAAGCCCAGGAGGTTAAGGCTGCAGTGAGCCGTGATCATGCCACTGGACTCCAGCCTGGGTGACAGAGTGAGACCCTGACTGAAATAAATAAAAACACACAAAGAAGGCCACAGCCCTTCGAGGGACACTGCGGCAGCCTTCTCTACCTATCAGGTCCAGCAGCTGGGAGGCATGTGATTGGCTAACCAGACTCAGGGTCCCCTGCAGCTCCCTGAAGGACCTTGCCAAGGACCACCCCTGCCAAACCTCTCCTCCTAGGGCTGACTGAGAGCCAAGCACAGAGAAAATTGCTTTGGGTGACCACACTCGGCCCAAATGCCACCTCCTCAGATGCCTTTCCACGTTCCTTCTCAGCAACGCACAAACCAGCCAGCACCCTGCCAGCCCCCCTCCCACGCATTCATACTCTCACTCTGTTATGAGCTTTTGTGAGAGATTTTTTTTTTTTGAGATGGAGTCTCGCTCTGTGGCCCAGGCAGGAGTGCAGTGGCTCGATGTCGGCTCACTGCAACCTTCGCCTCCCGGGTTCAAGCGATTCTCCTGCCTCAGCCTCCCGAGTAGCTGGGATTACAGGCGAGTACACGCCTGGCTAATTTTTGTATTTTTAGTAGAGACGGGGTTTCACCATGTTGGCCAGGCTGATTTCCAACTCCTGACCTCAAGTGAACCACCCACCTCGGCCTCCCAAGGTGCTGGGATTACAGGTGTGAGCCACCGTGCCCAGCCTTGTGAGAGGTTTTTCCTCCCCAGTTGCCCCGGGCAAAGAGCACCTTGGGGCCCAAGCTGGGTCTCCTCCCATGTACCTGGAATGACGAGCACAAGCACTGATGCATGGATGGATACATGAGCGTCAAGATGTGGCAACAACAGTTAAATGCATTCCTGCACCCTGGAGACGCCCATGGGGGACTCCGTGAGCTGCAGTGAGGTGCTGTGTTTTGAGCGCAGCCATCCTGACAGGAAGAGGTGGCCTCTCAGTGGGGCTTTGATTTGCTTTGATTTGCATTTTCCTAATGATTAGCAATGTCCGGCACCTTTTCGTGTTGGTTGTCCATTTGTTTATCATCTTTGGAGAAATCTCTATTCTGGTCCTTTGCCCGCTTTCAAATCTGTTTGGTTTCTGTTGGGTGGTGGCTGAATTGTAGGAGTTCTTGACATCTTCTCACACTGACCCCTTCTCAGATATGTGATCTGCAGACATTTTCTCCATTCCGCGGGTTGTCTTTTCACTCTCGATAAGTGACTTTTGATACACAAAAGTTTTTAATTCTGATGATGTCCAATTTGTCTGTTTTTTCTTTTGTTGCCTGTGCGTTGGTGTCATATCCAAGAAATCATTGCCAAATCCAATGTCACGAAGCTTTTCCCCTATGTTTTCTTCTAAAAGTTTTGTGTTTTCAGCTCTTATGTTTAGGACTCGGATCCATTTTGAGTTAATTTTTGTATGCAGTGTAGGATAAGGGTCCAGCTTGGTGCTTTTCCATGTGGATTTTCAGTTTTTCCCGCACTGTTTGTTGAAAAGACTGTTATTTCCACATTGAATGGTCTCGGCACCCTTATTAAAAATCATTTGCCCGCGTATGCAAAGGTTTCTTTCTGGGCTCCTGTTCTATGTGGTTGGTCTCGGTGTCTGTATTTATGCCAGTCCCAGTGTGTTGACGACTGTAGCTTTGCACAAGCTTTTGAAATCAGGGCCTGTGAGTCCTCCAGCTTTGTCCTTTTTCAAGATTGTTTTGGCTATTTAGGTCCCATGAGATTCCATACAAATTCTAGGATAGGCTTTTCTATTTCTGCAAAAAAAAAAAAAAAAAAAAATCATCTGGACTTTGATAGGAATTGCATTGAACCTGTAGATCAGTTAGGGTTGTCTCAACATCTTAATGGGCAATTTCTTTTTACCCCAGACCCTTTCCACCTGCTAATCACCCATGCATGTCTAAAGGGAGAGAGGTCTCAGCAGAAAAGCAGATAAACTATTATTAAAAAGTCAAAAAAACAACAGATGCTGGCAAGGCTGCAGAGAAAAGGGAATGCTTATGTTATGCACTATTGGTGGGAGTGTAAGTTCGTTCAGCCACTGTGGAAAGCAGTTTGGAGATTTCTCTAAGAACTTAAAACAGAATGACCATTCAACCCAGCAATCCCACTCATCACTGGGCACATATCCAAAGAAAAATAAACATTCTACCAAAAACACACCTGCACCTGCATACCCGTCACAGCAACTGTTCACGAGAGCAAAGACGTGGAAGCAACCCAGGTGCCCATCAGGGTGGATGCAAAGAAAACATGGTACACATACACCATGGAATACTATGCAGCCACAAAAAATGAAATCACGTCTGTTGCAGCAACATGGATGCAGCTGGAGGCCATTATCCTAAGCAAACTAATACGGAAACAGAAAGCCAAATATCACACGTTCTCACTTATCCATGGGAGCTAAATCTTGGGTTCACATGGACATAAATATGGGAACAACAGACACTGGTGACTCCAAAAGGAGGGAGGGTGGGAGGGGGCAAGGGCTGAAAAAGTTCCTGTTGGGTGCTATGTTCACTACCTGGGTGACGGGATCAGTCATCCACCTGACCCCTGGCCTTTGTCTGCATGCACTTGTGTCTGGGAATGGGCCAGACCCCAAGCCAGAGCTGCTGCTGTCAAGAGGGCCACCCCACACTTGCTGCCAAGCTCCTCTGGCAAGGAGCACACAGAGGTGCCCTCTCTCGGGAAAGAGATGTAACTGTCAGGGGTTCTGCCAGGGGTCCTGGAGGCTCTGCCAGGTGTCCTGCTGGTGGTGTCTCGGAAGCCGTGATTTCTTGGGGCAGGAACCTGCCAGAGGCTCCTGTCAAGTTCACTTACCAAAACCTCAGCACCACACAATATTCCCTTGTAACAAACCTGCACATGTTCTCCTTAAATCTAAAAGAAAAAATGGAAACTTGTTTTAAAAAGACAAGGAAAGGGGGTTGGGGGAAAAGGGAAAGAGGGTGGGGAGAGCATTAGGACAAATACCTAATGCATGCAGGGGCTTAAAGCCTAGATGATGGGTTGATAGGTGCAGCAAACCACCATGGCACTGTATACATATATAACAAACCTGCACGTTCAGCACATGTATCCCAGAACTTAAAGTAAAATAAAAATAAAATAAAATAAAATCAGAATGTGTTTCCCAAAAAATAAGAACCCTCTTTTTCACAATAAATACAGTTGGAAGTATTAAAAAAAAAATGAAAGAAAGGAAAAGAGAACGACTATCCCCAAATCTCAGTGATTGAACCCAAAAGTGTATTTCTAACTCACACTGCATGTCTATCGAGGTTTTTGGAAGACTCTGCTAGTCACTCAGAGGCCATGTTGAGGAAGGTTCTACCAACCAACTTCTAGCCATGTTATTTAGATCATGAGGCCTTCTCTGTCACTATGGTAGGGGAAGGGACAGACTGGAGAATCACTTTGGGCTAGTTTACCGTCAGCTCCCCATTTGATACAGCATCATTACTGCTATGGGTAGAATGTGTGTCCCTGCAACATTTGTAGGTTGGAAGCCTCCCCCGGAACGTGATGCTATTTGGAAGCGAGGCCTATGGGAGTGAATTACATCTAGGTGAAGCCGTGAGGGAGGGGTCCTCCCCCATAAGTGTCCTTATGAGAAGGGACACCAGAGAGCCAGCTTTTTCTCTACCTCTGCCAGGTGAGGATACAGCAAAATGGTGACCATCTGCAGACCAGCAACCACGCTCTCATCAGACACCAAACCTGCTTGTACCTTGACATGGTTCGGATTTGTGGCCCTGCCCAAATCTCATGTGGAACTGTAATCCCCAATGTTGGAGGAGGAGGAGGCTGGGGGGAGGTGATTGGACCGCGGGGGTGGACTTCCCGCTTGCTGTTCTCGTGATAGTGAGGAGTACTCATGAGACCTGGTTGTTTAAAAGTGTGTAGCTCCTCCCCCTGGCCTCTCTTCCTCCTGCTCCAGCCATGTAAGACTTGCCTCCTTCCCCTTCGCCTTCCGCCACGATTGTAAGTTTCCTGAGGCCTCCCAGCCATGCTTCCTGTACAGCCTGCGGAACGGTGAGTCAATCAAACCTCTTTTCTTTTATAAATTACCCAGTCTCAGGTAGTTCTTCATAGCAATGTGAGAACAGACGAGTACACACCTTAATCTTGGACTTTCCAGCCTCCAGAATTGTGAAAGACAAATACTTGTTGTTTAAGTCACTCAAAAAAAAGCAGATCAACCACTTTATTTTAAATCTAAGAAATAGGTCTCCCTCTGTCACCCAGGCTGGAGTGCACTGGTGCAATCATAGCTTACTGCAGCCTCAAATTCCTGGACTAAAGCAATCCTCCTGTCTCTGCCTCCAAAGTAGCTGGGACTAGAGGCATGCACCAGTACATCCAGCTAATTTTTTTTTATTTTATTGTACAGATGAGGTCTCACTATGTTGCCCAGGTTGGTCTCTAGTTGTAGGGACTACAGGTGTGAGCCACCAATCCCAACCCCAGATAAACCACTTTTTTTTTTTTCTGAGATGGAGTCTTCCTCTGTCGCCCAGGCTGGAGTGCAGTGGTGCAATCTTGGCTCACTGCAACCTCTGCCTCCCAGGTTCAAGCAATTCTCAAGCCTCAGCCTCCTGAGTAGCTGGGATTACAAGCATGCACCACCTTGCCCAACTAATTTTTGTATTTTTACTAGAGACAGGGTTTCACCATGTTGACCAGGCTGGTCTCAAACTCCCGGCCTCAAGCAATTCACCCACCTCGGCCTCCCAAAGTGCTGGGATAACAGGCGTGAGCCACCATACCTGGCCAGATAAACCACTTTTAAGAGTCTAGATCTGCACTGTCCATAGTGTAGCCACTGGCCACACAGGGCTACTTAAACTGACAACATTAATTAAAACTCGGTTCCTTGGTGGCACCAGCCCCATTTTAAGAGCTAAAGAGCTGTGTGCAGCTGGTTCCTCCTACAGCGAGCCAGGCAGCTTGAGGGACACTGTCATCGCTTCAGAAAGTTCTGTTGGTTGGAGCCGTTCTTGACCTTGTTTGGGTTGCAAGAGGCCAGAATTGGAAAAGTAATCCCAAATGTTTACAAGTTCTGAATGGGCTAAGATTTTCCACAAAATAGGTCCTTGAATAGAAATGAAGAGAACCATGGTGAGTTGTTGGGAGGTGGAGTTACAATTCTGTCCCACAGAGGGTGGGGACTTTGAAGAGGACGTGGTGTCCACTAGGAAGGAAGAAGGACGGGGATGGGCACTGGGCAAGGCCTTCTCTGGAGTCCACCTCCCATCCTGAGGAGGTCAAGGCAAGGACCAGAAGCTGCAGGCCCGGCCTGGCCCGGCCGTGGTGCAGCTGGGGTGGGACACAGAGTTTCCAAGGTAGGAAATAATTACCCCTTCCCTCACTCTGTCCTCGCTAAACTGCTCTTGCCAGCCTACCCTTGTCTCCACCCTTGGCAAGTGCAAGAGTGAGGGCCCCTTTACTCCCTGGCCAGAGAGAGAGAGCTTGGCACCAGGAGAGGGTCAGAGAGGGTGGTTTGGATGTGGTCTGTCTCCACCAAAACTCGTCTTGAAATTGGGTCCCCAGTGTGGCAGTGATAGGAGAAGGGCCTAGTGGAAAGCGTTTGGGACATGGGGGCAGACCCCTCGTGAATGGATTAACCCCTCCCACTGGAGAGAATGAGTTCTTCAGGAAATGATTCATTCCCTGGAGAGTAGGGTCTTAAAGAGTCTAGTTGTAATCCCAGGATTTCAGGAGGCTGAGGTGGGAGGATCACTTGAGGCCGGGAGTTCCAGACCAGTGTAAGCAACACAGCAAGACTCCATCTCAAAAAAAAAAAAAACACTTTTTTTAAATAAGCCAGGTGTGGTGGCCACACCTGTAGTCCCAATGACTGAGGAGGCTGAGGCAGGAGGACCACTTGAGCCCAGGAAGTCAAAGCTGCAGTGAGCTATGACAGTGCTACTGTACTCCCACCTGGGCAACAGAGTGAGACCATATTTCTAAAAATAATAATTTAAAAGTTAAAAAAAAAGAGAGGGAGTCTGGCACTCTTGCTTTCTCTCACCACGTGGTCTCCTTGCCCATGCCTGCCCCTTTCCATTTTGCACCATGAGTGGAAGCTGCTGAGGCCCTCACCAGGCACAGTTGCCCAATCTTGATCATCCCAGCCACCAGAACCATGAGCCAACCTCTTTTCTCTATAAATTACCCAGCCTAAGGTATTCTGTAATAGCAACACAGAAAGGACTATGACAGAGGGTGACTGTCCCCTGCCCCGCCACAGCCAAGGCTTGTAGCACTGCTCCACAGCCCTGCAGGGCCACTGTGTGCCCCTTCATCTTTGGCCAGAGTATGAGGTACAGCAGCTGGGCTCTGCTGCTGTCCTATCACAGGACACACCCGGCACCCAACAGCTCAGGAGACCAATGGCTGGGCAGGACCTGACCCCTGGCCTTTGTCTGCATGCACTTGTGTCTGGGAATGGGCCAGACCCCAAGGCAGAGCTGCTGCTGTCTAGGAGGGCCACCCCACACTTGCTGCCAAGCTCCTCTGGCAAGGAGCACACAGAGGTGCCTCTTAGCCCTGCGGTGACAGACCCACCCTCACCCAGCTCAGGACAAGGCTGTGGTCATTTTCCAACCGGACACTCACTCAAGGTTCCACATTTGCTTTCAGGGATTTTGAAGTGGCTGCACCCTGGCCTGGCCTGTAGAGGCCCTCGGGCAGTCCTCCCCTGCCAGCATCGATGGTGCCCTGGGGCTGCTCTGCTACCCTCCACAGATGACCAATATCTGTGGGGCCCCCACCTCATGACCCAGAAAGCACACCTTCAGAGAGCTTGGGGCCCCCAGCACAGCCCTGGTGACCAGACCCCAGCATGTCAGGACCAGAAGTGTCTCTGGAAACAGCCACCTCTGGAACCTCTGGAGTGTTTTCAATGCCTGCTGCTTTTTTTCCCCCCCACATATAAGTAATAAGCAACGATTCGAAAGCAAGAAATGTGGTTTGTGCATTAGACAGGATTTGAGCATGAGCCGCGCTCGGGCCTGGATCCTTTTTTCGCCATTCCATTCATATGCCTTTTTTGAGGGGGCCTGGATCCTTTTTTCAGCATTCCATTCATATGCCTTTTTTGAGGTATAGTTGTATTTGGTGTCAATCATAATCCTCAAAGACACAATCCTGAACTGCATAATCCACAATGCCGAAATCCCTAAATCTAAAATCCCTCACGTCAGATTAAAATCCTGAATGCCGAAATCCTGAAAGCTGAGTCCTGGGGAAAGGATTGGTGCCTGTCTGTCTGTCTGTGGTGCCTGTCTGTGACAGTTGCACCGTGTTGGGCAGAACTACGACCTTGTTAAGTCTTTATTTGGAAGTTAAGTATGATCTAAAGAGATGAGTGTGGGTGCCAAGTGACAAGAGGTAGACCTGTGTGGACCTAATTTCAGGTATCAACTTGACTGGGCTGAGAGGTACCCAGAAACCTGGTAAAACAGTAGTTTAGTTGTATCTGTGAGGGTGTTTCCAGAGGAGATGGAAACATTCTCAGCTAAGCAGCATCTAAAATGCACTTGCTTAATCACAAAACTTGAGAATAGCAGGAATGAACGTCTGCCCTGACAAATCTTTTGTGCTGGCATCATACAAGCGTGTTTCCATCCTGTTATTAGATATCATCCTTATTTTAGAGTTGATAATACTTCTCTCACTCATGTGTGAGCCTGAGTGGACTCGGGGGAAGATCAGCCCTCGGTGTTGGCAAGCACCATCCAATCAACCAGGGCCTAGAAAGAATAAATACAGAAGCAGAAAGCAAACCAGTCTTTCTCTGAGAGCTAGGACAGACTCTTCTTCTGCTGCCTTGGACGTGAGAAATCCAGGGTTGCCAGCCTTTGGACCCCAGGACATACATCAGCAGCCCCCTTGGGTCCTGAGGCTTTTGTGGACTCAGAGTTAGAGACCACTGGACCACTGGCGTCTCTGGTTCTGAGGCTTTTGGACTTGGACTGAGCCTTGCCCCTGGCATTGTGGGATCTCCAGCTTGCCTGTCATGGGACTTCCCAACCACCATAATCACGTGAGCCCATTCTCCAGGGAAATCCCTGCTCTTATATCTGTATACACATCTTATCAGTTCTGTCTCACCGGAAAAGCCTAATATAGATCTGGTATTGGGGAAGTCAAATATTCCTTCTTACTGTGTTTCTCACAACATAATGGAACAGGGCTGTGAAAGTGATCCCTTGCAAAAAGGCTGTGATAAGTTAAGTGTACAAGGCTACTTAATGGTGGAAGATATAAGATTTAAAGCTAATTATTATTAAGGCTGTGAAAGCAGAAATTGCTTAAGTGCAGCTGCTGATCAATAACCAGACTTGCAAATGAACAGCAAAGACACAGTTTGTAGACCACAACCACTCTCCAAGTGCAACAAGTGTTTCAAAGATCACAGAAGAAGTGAAAATGCAGGTGAAAAATTTAGGAAGTCTCTTCCACCAAAGTATTCAATCATGTACAATTTCCGCCCCTTCACACGTAGTGCCAATTTGTTATGCTGTATTTCATCTTCATATCATTTCCAACACTGGAGGCATAAATTATGTTAAGGTGTGATATGGTTTGGCTGTGTCCCCACCCAAATCTCACCTTGAATTGTATCTCCCAGAATTCCCTCGTGTTGTGGGAGGGACTCAGGGGGAGGTAACTGAATCATGAGGACCGGTCTTTCCGGTGCTATTCTCATGATAGTGAATAAGTCTCACAAGATCTGATGGGTTTATCAGGGGTTTCCACTTTTGCTTCCTCCTCATTTTTTCTCTTGCCGCTGCCATGTAAGAAGTGCCTTTTGCCTCCCACCATGACTCTGTGGCCTCCCCAGCCATGTGGAACTGTAAGTCCAATTAAACCTCTTTTTCTTCCCAGTCTCAGGTATGTTTTTATCAGCAGTGAAAAAGAACTAATACAGACTGTTAGAACCTTCTAATTTATTTTATGCATTTTTTTGTAAATTTGGCTCCATGAAAGTGCATTATCGCACTGTTGACTTTGTGTGTAAGCATTGTGCGTATGCGTAAAAACATTCAGACTTCCTCACTGAATGAAGAGATGTCATTTTTTAAATATCTGCACTTGTGAAAGATAAAATTTCCAAAGATCTCAACATTTTGGGCAACTGCCTATACAGTGTTGACCTTTCTCAGCTTCCAACTGATCCCTTCAAAAGACTTAGGGTGTCTCTCATGGTATTTCAGATGGCTGCAGGTGTGAAGCTGTACATAATTACCAACCATAGTGCTATGCAATTATACGTTTCCCTTTTTGACATACCTTTCTTTTTAAGAAACAGGGTCTCACTCTGTCACCCAGGCTGGAGTGCAGTGGCACAATCTCAGCTCACTGCAACCTCTGCCTTCCTGGCTCAAGTGATTCTCCCACCTCAGCCTCCCAAGTAACTGGGACTACTGGTGCATGCCAACATACCCGGCTAATTTTTTTTGTATTTTTAGTAGAGACGGGGTTTCACCATGGTGGCTCGTCTGGTCTTGAACTCCTGACCTTGGGTGATCTGCCCACCTTGGCCGCCCAAAGTGCTGGAATTACAGGCGTGAGTCACCAATCCCGGCCTTTGACATATTTCTTTATGAATATGGTTTGTCTGCTTAAACTGTTGTTATTAGTACATCTGAGGGTTTATATTTGCAAAAATATGCATGTTACTATTCCCTATTTTATTGTGCAAAGTGGCCTATGAAAGTTCTGATGTGTTTTTATGTTTCTCAAATAAATTCCCTTTAAAAATGTAAATATAGGCCAGAAGTGGTGGCTCACACCTGTAATCCCAGCACTTTGGGCGGGTGGATCACTTGAGGTCAGGAGCTCGAGCCCAGCCTGGCCAATATGATGAAACCCTGTCACTACTAAAAATACAAAAATTATCCAGGTGTGGTTGTTCACAGCTGTAATCTCAGCTATTCAGGAGGCTGAGGCACGAGAATCACTTGAACCCAGGAGGCAGAGGTTGTGGTGAGCCGAGATCGTGCCACTACACTCCGGCCTGGGCGACAGAGTGGGACTGTGTGTCAAAAAACAAACACCAACCAAACAAATGTAAACATATGTATTTAAAATATATTTTTTAATTATTTTTTCCTGAATTATATTTTGGGAATTTTGATCTTTCAGGATTCCAACACTCGGAGTTACAGTGTTTGGGATTGTGTCTTTAGGGGTAGTGGCCCAAACCCAATTATATTCTGTAAAATTCACTCTCCTTCATGTATAGCTGTGTCAGTTTCAACAAATGCATCCAGTTATGTAACCGCCACCACAATCAAGAGGCAGAACATTTCCAGCACTCCAAAGACTATCTGGGTGTTTCTTTGTGGTCAACCCACCTCCCCCTACCACCTCCAGCTCCTGGTAAAACAACCGATCTGTTTTCTATCCCTACATTTTTGCCTCTTCTGGAATGTCTTATGAGACCTATGGTATGCAGACATTTGTCTGGCTTCTTTCATTTAGCAGGATGTGTTTGAGATTCATCCATGCTGTTATGCGTAGTTGGTTCCTCTGATTGCGAAATAGTTTTTCATTGAACCACATTTTGTTTATCCACTCACGTTGAAAGGTGTTTCGCTTGTTTCAGTCTTGGGCACTTATGAATTAAGCCACCATGAACATTTACATGCATTTTTTATGGAAATATATTTTCATTTAACTTAAAATGCCCAGGAGCAGAATGGCTAGGTCCATGGTCAGTGTCTGCTCTCCTTTACCAAAAACTGCTGAACTGTCTCCCACAGTGGCCGTACCATCTTGAATTCTCACCAGCAGTCTTTGAGGCTCCACATCCTCACCAATACGTGGCACTTATTATACTCCAGCCACTGAGCATGCCAACTCATGCATGTTATATAGCTCTATAGCTCCAAGCTAGTCCATAGAAATTGGCCTCCAATTGATCTTTGTACATTGACCTTGTATCCTAAGACCTTTTTCAACTCACTTACTAGTTCTAGTAGCTTTTTCATTTGTTCTTTAGGATGTTTTACATAGATAATTATGTTGTTTGCAAACAAAGACCATTTTATGTCTACCTTCCCAATCTGTATATCTTTTATGTCCATTTCTTGCCCTATTGAACTATCTAGGAGTTCCAGTATTCTGTTGAATAGAAATGCTGAGAGTGGACATCTTGCTTTGTTTCCAGTTTAAGGGGGAAAGTATTTCATGTTTCATGACTAAGTACGATGTTAGCCGTAGGTTTTTCATAGATGCCTTTTATTATGAAGAGGAAGTTATTGTCTAATACTAATTTTCCAATAGCTATTATCATGGATGGATAAATTTTGGATGGATTAAATTTTGTCAGATGTTTTTCCTGCAACTATCAAGATGATTATATGTTTTTTCTTTTTTGGTCTGTTGCTATGGTAAATACATTGTTTGATTTCCAAATGTTGAACCAGCCTTGCATTCCTGTGATAAATCCCACTTGTTCATGATATATTATCCTTTTAATATATTGCTGGATTTGATTTGCAAATAGTTCATTGAAGATTTTTGCATCTGTGTTCATGAGGGTTCATGGTCTATAGTTCCACATTCGCTTTTGCAGCACCTACCCTGAACAAGGCACAAGGGAGACCCACTGGGGAGAAGAATGTACATTCTGACCTCAAGGAGCTTGTATCTGACCACATTGCAAAAGAAGATGTTTTTCAAAATAGAAAGTGTGATTCCCATCTGTTACCTCACTGGAGTTTCAGTACTCCCTTTAGAGCTGGGAGGCATATTACCATCTAGGCATAAGGGGGAAACTGAGGCATCAAGAGATTAAAACCATCTAGCTAGTGGCAGAGCCAGCCAGAACCCTAACTGCTCTCCCAGGCCCTGCTGCCTTCACTGCCTTTGACTGGAAACCTTCTCTCTCCATCCCTAAGGTCACATGCTTGGGTCAGCTTTGGTTACTTCAAGACGTACCTGAATATGTCCACTTCTCCTGACCTCCCATTCAAGCACCCCAAAACAACCCTGAACAACACTGACTCTGATTACAAGACTTCCTGTCTCCATTCTGTCTGTATAGCAAAAATAAAGACCATCACATTCCCTCCTCAGAACCCCCTAAATGGCTTCCATCACAATCAAAATAAAATCAAACTCCACATGGGGCACAGGAAGCCAGGTGTGATGACCCCTGCAGCCTCCCTGACCTACTTCCTGCCCTTCTCCCTCCCCCTGGCCACACTGGCCTCTGGCCACTATGTGAACATACCAAACTCCTGGCTTCCTGGTGCCTGGGTGCCTGCTATTTCCTCTGCCTGGGACACACTGAACCCCGAGGTGCTGTGGCTCACCCACTCCCTTGCTTCATGAGGGTTTCTGCCCAAATGTCCTCTCCCCAGAAAAAGTCCTCCCTGGTCCCCTCTCCAAGCCCACTCAACACTCCATGCCTCCTCCTACCTCCTGCCCTGGATTGGCTTTCCTTCATAACATCGCTGGGGCTGTGTTCATGCACTCATTTTCTGTCTTTCTCATAAAAGTTTGTGAGCAACATGCAGGCAGGACTCCTGTTTGTCCCCTTCACAGCCATGTTCCCTTGCCTAGACACTATCTAGCACCCAATAGGTACTCCAAAAATATGTGATTAGGGAGAGTGAGCATCATGGGCCTGCTGCAAGCATCCCCAGCCCAAGGAACAGAGCAGAGCTGAGAGGTGGGAGGAGGCCTCACTGTCACTAGCCTGCACTCCACCCTGCCACACCCCCCTCTGCTGTCTTCCACAGGCCTGGCCACCTCCCCCATGCAAGTCTTACAGCTGGGGCCACTGTGACAACAGGGGTGAGCATTCACCCAGTGCCACAGTGTGCCAGGCCTGGGGGAATGATGCTTTTCACCTGGGACTCTCCCACCCCAAGATGGGTTTAATTTTAATGCCTGTTTCACATGATCAAGAGGATTAGGATAATGTTGACATGCACATAGCCAGTGCCTGGTCCTTAGTAGATATTCAGTAATAGCAAACTATTAGCATTAGCAATATTCCCAACTAGCAAGTAACAAATAGAAGCAAACCAAGCTTGAGTAACATCCCAGGATTAGAGAGAACAGAGACAAACAGATTGGTATTCAGAGACTGCTCCACCAAGCAATTTAACTTTTATAAGCTTCAGTCTCCTTACCTGTAAAAATGGACAATACTACCTGCCTGGTAGAGTTCTATGGTGATTAGAGAAAATGACTTATAAAGACCTGACACAGTGTCTGGCACACAGCCCATGCTCAGCCAAAGGGAGACAGTAATTGTGAGAATAGTCATGATAATGGTGGTGGCAATGATGGAAATGGTGGTGGCATTGTGGTAGTGCTGGTGATGGTGATGGTAATGCTGATGAAGGACGTGATGATGGTGATGATAGAGATGATTATGATGATGATGGTGATGATAGTGATGATGACGGTGATGGCGATTATGATGGTGATGGTGATAAAAACAATGATGGTTGATGATGATGGTGGTGGTGATGATGGTGATGATGGTGATGTGATGATGATGGTGATGATGATGATGATGAAGGTGGTGATGGTGCTTATGATGGTGATGAAAGCAATGATGGTTGATGATGGTGATGATGATGGTGATGATAGTGATGATGACGGTGATGGCGATTATGATGGTGATGGTGATAAAAACAATGATGGTTGATGATGATGGTGGTGGTGATGATGGTGATGATGGTGATGTGATGATGATGGTGATGATGATGATGATGATGAAGGTGGTGATGGTGCTTATGATGGTGATGAAAGCAATGATGGTTGATGATGGTGATGATGATGGTGATGGTGAGGATAGTGATGATGATGATGATGGTGGTGGTGATGGTGATTATGATGGTGATAAAGCAATGATGGTTGATGGTGATGATGGTGGTGGTGGTGATGACGATGGTGATGGTGAGGATAGTGATGATGATGATGATGGTGGTGGTGATGGTGATTATAATGGTGATAAAGCAATGATGGTTGATGATGATGATGATGGTGATGGTGATTATGATGGTGATGGTGATGATGGTGATGATGATGAAGGTGGTGATGGTGATCATGATGGTGATGGTGATGAAAGCAATGATGGTTGATGATGGTGGTGATGATGGTGATGGTGCAGATTGTGATGATGATGATGGTGGTGGTGGTGACAGTGATTATGATGATGAAAGCTATGATGGTTGATGATGGTAATGATGGTGGTGGTGGTGATAATGATGGTGGTGGTTGAGGTGACAATGGCAGTAGAGGAATAGGTGAGGATGGCAAAGACTAGATTCACACCCAGCTCTGACCCCAAAGCCCAACACCTCTTCAGCACACCATACTGGAATCCCTAGTCTGCCTTCCAGCATCCTCTGCATCCATGGTTTGCAAGCCTTTTGGTCTTAGGTTCCTTTGTAGTCTTGAAAAATTACTGAGAACCACAAAGAACATTTGTTTCTACAGGTTATGTCTATAAGTATTCACCAAATGTTTTAAAATCTGCATTTAATTATTCATTTAAAAAGTAACTATTATAAACCCATTGCATTGTTAATGTAAATAACACATTATTTATGAGAACCAACCATATTCTACAAAACAAAAATATTTTGTGAAAAGAGTGGCATTGTTGTACATTTTTGTGAGTCTCCTTGACGCCTGGCTTAACAGATGCTAGCTGAGTCTTTGCATCTGCTTCTGTATTCTCTCCATCGCAATATCACACAAAGGCAGCCTCCAGAAAACGCCACTGTAAGTTGTAAGAGAATAAGGGTGGAAAGGGCAAATAGCATCCTAGTATTACAATGAAAATAACGTTGACCTCTTGGACTCCTGAAAGGGTCTCAAGGACCCCCAGAGGCTGTCTGTCCACTTGGGAGACTCCAGGCACACACTCAGAATCACTGCTCTAGCTCCTCTTAAATGAGTAGCCGTCAGCCGGGCGTGGTGACTCACGCCTGTAATCCCAGCACTTTGGGAGGCCGAGGTGGGCAGATCACCTGAGGTCAGGAGTTTGAGACCAGCCTGGCCAACATGGTGAAACCCTGTCTCTACTAAAAATACAAAAAATTAGCTGGGCGTGGTGGCGGGCGCCTGTAGTCCCAGGTACTCGGGAGGCTGAGGCAGGAGAATCGCTTGAACCCGGGAGGCGGAGGTTGCAGTGAGCCGAGATCACGCCACTGCACTCCAGTCTGGGTGACAGAGAGAGACTCTGTCTCAAAAAAAAAAAAAAAAAAAAATGAGTAGCCATCTCCAGCTGTGGGCTGTTTCGTTGTTCCTGCAGGGGTGACAGGAGAGCCCCAGGTTATGCATGCCCCAATACTGGCTTGTCCTGAGTCCTGGGTGACTCTCCCTCCGGGTCTTGGTCATCTTTAGGGCCTTTCCATCTGCCTCTCAGTGTGCAAGTTACACCTGCCAATCAACCCCAGTTCCATAAGAAAGTGACTTCTCAGTGGTGGCCCTGTGAGTAGAAGCAGCGTCTGCAGCATCTGGGACTCCCCTCCCACCCCACAGACCTGGCCATGCGATTCTGCAGTCTTGGGTTTCTGTATCCCGAGAGGAAAAGGTGGCATCTCTCCTGGGCATCACAGGCTGGCCACTAAGCCTGCAGATTCCCTCGGTCAGATCCTGCCTTGGGACATTCGTTTCCTTTCCGCACCCACTCACTGTGTGTTACCAGGAAGCAGCCCCAGGCCCTCCCCAACAGGTGGAAGACAGACGTGCCAGATTCCCCATGATCCTCCCAAGGGCAGTTTGAAGATCCCTGGAGGGAAGCCAGCCTTCCACCCCAATGTGCATTTGCCAAAATCCTGCCCCTCGGGGTATCCAGTTGTTCCTGGCTGGAAATCCCAAGCCGAAAGGGCAGCTTCTAGCAAAAGTGTAGACCCTCCACTGCTCCCGGGAGGTGCTGACCACCCCATTCAACCCTCTCCATTAGTAGGGGCCAGGAACCGCCTCCAGCTTGACGCACAGAGCCAGGATCTGCTCCATCGAGGCTTCCAGGCCCTGAGGCTGTGCACTCAACAGAGACCCAGAACACAAGCATTTAGGACAGGAAAGAAGTTCCACCGGCTCACCAAAACCAATGGCATTCAACGGGAAAATCAGTACAACACTGCCAAGGGTTCCTTGTGGGAGGTCAAACCCCCAGTACCTGTGAATGTACACTATTGGAAATAGGGTCTTTGCAGATGTAATCAAATGCAAGATTTTCAGATGAAATTATCCTGGATTACCCTAGTGGGCCCTAAATCCTATGACTGGTGCCCTTATAAAATAAAGGAGATGGAGATTTGAGACACAGACACAGAAAGGGAAGAACGCCGTGGCTGAGGATGGAGGCAGAGATTGGAGGGACTCATCTCCAAGCCAAGGAGTGCCAAGGATTGCTGGCCACCAGAAACCGGGGAGAAGCAGGGAAGGACCCTCCCCCAGAGCCTCCAGAAGGAACCCAGCTGCTGAGACCTTGATTTCAGGCTTCCAGCCCCCAGAACTGTGGGGGAACCAATTCCTGTTGTTTCAAGCCCCCCGGCGTGTGGTAGCTTTTTGTTCTGGCGGTTCCAGGAAACGAACACACCTGTTTACAGTTGGTCTGTTGGTTGAGGAGAAACAGCGGGGTTTCATGTGGTCATCACATCCTCCAGGGCCACTGCGTGTCTTTGAGCACCAGCATTCTGAAGTCAGGGATGGGGTCGTCCTCACGGGCTGTCAGCAACTTACTAGGAAGGCTCAAGGTCTCATTAACTTAGAGCCAGATCTGGATGAGGTGACCCTGTGTACTTCTGGCTTACAGCAGGTGCTGTTAGTTCTTCCTGAGGGGCACACGCACCCAGGATGCAGAGGGCAGGCCTCAGCTTTGCTTCAGCCCTCTCCACCTTGTCTGTGTCCCAGGAGGGCCCTGCTTTCCTGCAGCAAGTCCTCAGCCCCAAGCCAACGTGGAGGTTCAGGACCCAGCTCTGATCTCAGGAGTCACTGCCAGGGAGCATCGCCTGAGTAAGCAGGCTCCGGGAGGCTGCCCCTCCACCTGCGGGGTCTGCAGCCTCCCAAGCGGACACACCGGGCTTCCTGGGTGAGAACTCAGACACGATGTGCCTCCCTTTGAGATGTGTCTGTTCCAGGTGCCCCTTCATCTGCTCCTTCAGGTACCAGCACCGAGGAGACCTCACCCCGAGGTCCCTGCAGCCTTGCCCAGGGTTCTCTCCATACCCACAGCTGCCCAACATGCTGTGCCTGCTCCTTGGGCAGGGAGGATCACTGCCTCCCTCCTCAGAGCGGGGACAGGAGCTTCCCCCCGAGCCCCAAGCAGGAGCCTGGGCCGCTTGTGAACTGCCTCCTCCCAACCTCCCTCCTTGCCTCCAGCACCACCGTGGGGCAGGCAGACGCCCAAGACTGTGGCAGATGCAGCCCATGGCCAAGGGTGACAGGTAAGGAGCTCTTAAACCCAGGTTCTGAGCTGGGCGTGCCCCTGACCCCTGAGAAGAGGCCCAGCTGGAGCCCAAGGCAGCGCCCCCAGCCAGCAGCTTCTCCGGAGCAGCTGCCTCCACTCAGCCTGGGCACCGGCCAGCTTTGGGGACCTCTGGGCATTTCTTTCTTTACCCCGTGAGATTTCTGGGGTGTATCACCAACCTCACTGCAGTGCCCATGAGGCCCTGCTCCTCCTCCTGGCCAGGTGTGGTGAAGGATGACATAGGGCTGGCTGCACATAGCAGGGCCGCAGGCAGAGCCCGCCACCCTGGGAGTCACCTCTGAGGACTGGCTCCACACTCGTGGGGACGTCTGAGCACGGGCTTATCCCATATATCCAATGCCGTTCAGCAGCACCCACAGACCCCTGGAGCCACCTCAGCGTCCTGCCGAGTCCTGCGGAGGTTTTGACCCTATAAATAGCACCTTCTTGTCCTTTCAGGCAGGAGTCCAAATACTGTCACCAAGAGAGGTGGGAAACTCCATTTTTATTACGATCATGTTACAATGCCTGAATCACAAGTTTAGATGTGGCTTTCTGGAAGACAGGGGTGTGTGTGGGTGTGCATGTGTGTGTGTGTGCATGCACATGTGTGCATCAGAGAGAGAGAGACAGACAGAGACACGGAGTAAGAGAGTCAGAGAGAGACAGGCAGACAGAGCCAGAGAGCCGGAGCGAGCCTTCAGGCAGCAGGCCTGCTCAGGACACACTGTGGGCAGTGCGGGCCCAGAGCTGGGAAGGGAGTCCTGCAGGCTGCCCCAGGAAGAAACCAAAAGAACAGAAAACAGCCACTGCTCCGCCCCGCTCCCCACAGCTGGCTTTGTGACTCAGCCCGGGAGATGCGACCACAGTCTCCCTAGGAAGAGGAGGAGGAACGCATGTGGGGACCCAGTACGTCCCTGCTCCTCCTCAGGCCCCCAGCCCCTGCACCCCTGTGGGATCCAGGAGAGGAAAGGACTTGGCTCCCTCCCATGGCTGGTGGCCCAAAGTGGCAGCCGTGTCCAGCCCCGAAGGAGGGAACAGCGGGGAGAGCCTGCCTCCTGTAACCTGAACGCTAGCTTGGCTTCCAGTCCTGCCTGGGACACTCCCCAGTGGCCAGCCTGGAGCTGGTGGCTTCACCTCCTTGACTTTCCACTTTGGCGTCTGTAAGCTGGGGATACTGATAACCACAGGCTTGCCGGCAGTGCGGGGGATGCAATCCGGTCACATGAAGTTGAGGACATAGTGCCAGGCGCACGGCAAACGGTCCATACGTGCTGCGATGTTTTCATGATTAGCTTTGTGCCGTGGAGACTATCTGGACGCTTTGAGTTTCACTGACGCCCCACCGCCTACGGGAGATGGAATCTCCTCCCCCTGCACAGGGAAGGAAACAGAACGGGCTCCCACGAGAGACCACACCTGGCGGTGGATGTGCCTTCAGGGCAGCAGGGAGGGCAGCAGAGCCCAGGCTCACCCCTGGGTCTCCCCACTGCAGCCCAGGGAAACCGGGCAGGTGTCCCACTAGGAGTCGGAGACCCACCAAAGTCCAGGTGCACCCCTTACTACTGGGGCCTCGGTTTCCTCATCTGTCTAATGGAGAGAAGTGGTTATTGCTACCTCAGAAGACTGAAAAGGGCCGGGCGCGGTGGCTCATGCCCGTAATCCCAGCACTTTGGGAGGCCGAGGAGGGTCGATCACAAGGTCAGGAGTTCAAGACCAGCCTGGCCAAGATGGTGAAACCCCATCTCTACAAAAAATACAAAAATTAGCCGGGTGTGGTGGCGGGCACCTGTAATCTCAGCTACTCAGGAGCCTGAGGCAGGAGAATCGCTTGAACTTGGAGGGCGGAGGTTGCAGTGAGCCGAGGTCGTGCCACTGCACTCCAGCCTGAGCGACAGAGTGAGACGCCGTCTCAAAAAAAAAAAAAAAAAAAAAAAAAAGCAGGCTGTAAAGGACCAAAGGAGATAACCGATGACAGTTTGCCAGGCCTAACCTGCTTAAGGTCTCTCCCTAGGAGCCACACCCAGCCCTGCTGGCTCCTGTAGTGGCTGAAGCCCTGAGCGAGGCTTCCCCGGTTGGTGGCACCTTCTCTGGATTGGGCCCAGCGCTGTTCCCACATGTCCTGGCCACCTCAGCCCTTCCCAGGGAGGCAGCCAGATGTAGCAGAAGGGGCAGGGGCTTTTGTTGGGGGGGGGGGTTTCCTCTGAGCTGGTGGGTCTTCGTCATGAACCAGGTGGCAGAGCACAGCAGATCAGAATACAGTTCTGGAGCCAGAGAGGTTGGTGACTGCCTCGCCTGCTGTGCCTCAGCTTCCCCATCTGTAAAATGGAGCCAATCACGACAGAACCAGCTCATAAGGTTGTGAGGCAGATTAAATGCACCAAGTGTCTAAAGCCCTCAGAAAAGGGTCTGACACGAGAAAGGTGCCCACAGCCGTCTTATTCACCCCTCAGTCGGGGTCAGGAGGAGTAGATGAGATGCAAAGAACCTGGGACAGGGTAGGGGCTCCATCAGCAGGAGGCCTTGGGGGCTTAGACCAACCACCCGAAACCAAGGAGTGATGCCAGCAGGTGGACACGTATTCACTTCTGGGGCAGGGATTCTTGACCTCAGCATGACCAGCATTTGGGGCCGGGTCACTCTTTGTGGTGGCGGCTGTCCCGTGCATGACAACGTGTTTGGCAGCATCCTCGGCCTCTACCCACTAGACACCAGTAGCAACCTCCAATGACGACGGCCAGAACTCTCTCCAGGCAGTGCCAAATGCCACCTGGAAACCGGAGGCAAAACCGCCCCTAGCAGACAACTGCCATTCTGGAGACTTGGATTGGAACTGCCCTGATTTTAAATTGCACTGTGCTTGCAAAGCATTTTTTAAGTTCTTACTTATCACAGACATATTTTTCTGAATTACCATAAATTCCAAACTAACCAGCTGGGCGCTGCAAGCCATTCCTTCCCATAGTCCACTCATGGTCCCCGGTGCCCACCAACAGCCAGCGCTTGCAAAGTCTGTTGGCCCACTGGGGACTTATGGCAGCTCATGCAGCGGAAACTGCTCTGGTCATCGCCATTTACAGATGAGGAAACGGAGGCACCGCCAGTTGCACAAACTTGCTCAAGGGCTCCTGGATGGTGGGGCCTACTGGGCGTGCCCCCCTAAAGCTGGTGCCATTGGCACCTGGCTCTGCCCATCTCTGAGACCTCTCACGCCTTCATTTCCTGTGTTGGCCACCAGGCACAGATGCTGTGTCCATCTGACAGGAGAGGAAGCGGGGTCCCAGGAGGAACAAGCCACTGCCTGGTGACAGAGCTTCTTTCTGGCAGCAGCAGGATTCGGACCTACCTCTTGCTGGGGGCAACCTCTTCGGCTCACTGCCTCTCCAAAACCAGGCAAGAGGCTGGAAATGGGGCTTTCTGGAAAAATGCAGAGCCTGCTGGGAAGTGGGGCAGACAACTGACACCTGTCACTGAGCCTGGCAGGTGGCGTGTTCTTCATTTCTTGCATGGCCATCTGGCTGTCAGACACTACCCAGTGAGAGGCTCAACCCTCGTCCTGCTCCACCCCAGCCCCACCCTGCTGTCATCTATGGCCCCTTCCCCCACCCTGTCAGGTGCCTCTTTGACTTTTGACCTCTGCCCTCAGCAGTGTCATTTCATGAAACCCAAGCCCTGGACAGCCAGCAGGAAGCAACTGGCAACCTTCCCTACTGCCGCCCCTGAGACCTCCGCCCTAGGGATAGGGGCTTGTTTTCTTCCCTAATTCCCTTTGGATTGGCTCCAGCAACCAGCAAGTTACCAGGCAGCAGCACCTTAGCTTTGGGCGGAGTCTTCAAAGAGCAGACCCAGCAGTTGTATGTGGATCCCAGCTGCACAGACCCTCTCCTGCAGAGGCAGAGGCCGCCTGCCACAGGCCACGCGGAGCAGGGTCCCACCATGGCCCTGAGCATCTTGACTGAGCAGTTCTGCATCCCAAGGCCTCACAAGGTGACTATGGAATGGCAATGCTAGCCCTGGGGGTAAGCTTAGGGCAAGTCGGATCAGCCCACTCGCCTCCATAAGCCGTGGGTTCCTGTGATCCGCACACAAGCGGCTGGTGCTGCTATCCCCGGGAGGATACCCACCAACTTGTCTAACGGGGTGGGCAAGGCCAGGGCTGAGACGGGAAGGGGTCTGGCTTGTTGTGGGCAGAGCACCTGCATGCTGTGCCGTTCCCCCTTCAGGTGCTGGAAGGAGCCTTCCTGGGCCGCTCGCCCTCCGCAGCCCTGCTGGGAGGTCTTGCAGACGCCCATGATAGCCAGGCTTACGGCCTCCCAAATGCACCTGCAGCGTGAAACCGTAGAAACACACGTGTCAGTGGCAGTTCTGCCTGGGGAGGAGCCCGGGGCTCTCTGCAGAGGGTCAGTTCTGTCCCTGTTAAGGTTCTGCGTGGAAAAGACTCCACGCCCTCTTGGGGTCTACCTACATCTGGGGATGCCAGAGCCCAGCTCCCAGTTTTTCTGGTCATTTGGGGACATACCATAGGAAGGACCTGCAGTGCACCTCAGGCTTGGACACTACGGATGCAAACGCCCTGGGGCCAACCCTGGGCTCACACCCAATTTAGGGTCTACAGGCAGGGAGCCAGGGGCCAGGGGAGGACTTCTCAGCTCCCATGGGGATGCTGTTTAGGGGAATTAGAATGTCTTTTATATACAAGAGAACTGAGGGGTCTAAAAAGGTCTCTGGGGGGTAGAAGAAGGTGAGGAGAAAACACAGGAAGAAATGCACATGAGGGGAGGTTCTTGTCAAAAGGGTCCTGAGAAAGACGTACAGTTAGAAACAGTGTGACTGAGGGTCCTTCTTAGCACATAAGGGGCAGGGACAACGGGCTCAGATGTCTGGGGCTCCTGAGACGGGGAGAAACGGCGACAGTTTCCTGGGTTCAGGAAGGGAGAGGAGGCGCCTCGCACCCTGGCTAGGGTGGGCTGGGGGCCTGCACCCCTAAGTTGGAGAACCCCACGAAGCTGACCCCACTCACCGCTGCCCACCCCGCCAAGCCTCCTGGCCATTTTCAGCGGAGTGTCCCGACCTCTGGCCGCCCGGGTGAGTGTGAGCCCCGGAGCGCGCGCGGGGGGTTGGGGGATGAGGAGAAGCGGCAGCCGGTGGGGGGGCCCCCTGGGCGCCCGCTCCGCGCGGCGATTCGGCCCGGGTTTTGCGGCCGCCGCGTCTCCTCCTCCCGCCTCCGGGCTCCCTGGGCCTCCTCCCTCCGCCGCGCCCTCGCTCCGCCTCGCGCGGGGGGACCATCTGCTGGCATTTCCTGCAGCCAGGCCCGCGCCGCCAGTGGAGCCCCCGCGCGCCCGGCCGGCCCGGAGCACCGAGAGCTCGCGGCACGGTAGGAGGTAGGAGCGCGGCGGCCCGGGGGGCGGCGGGGGGATGGCGGGCTGGGAAGGATCCGGAGGGCCCCGCCGGGCAGGGCCGGAGCGAACCGAGGGCCGCGGGGGGCCGGCCGAAGGGATCCAGGAGCTCGCGCCGCAGCCCCGCGGACCCTGGCAGTAGCCAGTGCGGGGAGCCACGCCGCGGGGCCGGTCGCGCGCGGGGGAGCGGGGGAGCCTGGGGGCGCCCCGGGCCAGGGCGGGTCGGCGCCTGGCGGGTTGGGGCGGGTGGGGCCCGCGAGTGGGAAGCGGCGCGCCCAGCTCGGCTCCCCACTTGGTGGGGCTTAAAGGAGCCGGGACCGCCAGGGAAGGTGGCTGGGTCTGACCACCACAAACCCTGGCCAATCAGGGGGTCTGTGTCCCCAGCTCGGCCGACGCGGGCTCCAAGGAGTCAGGTCTTGATGGGTCTGCAGGGGATCTGGGATCTGAGTCTGGCGTCCCAGCTGCGGGCTTGGGAGGACTGCTGTGTCTGAGTCCGCAGAGTCAGGGGGCTGCCTGGATTACAGGCTAGGGAAGGACCTTGCCCACAGCCCCCATCTCTGGGGCACTGACCCCCTGAAGATATGGAGCCTTAGGGATTGTTGAGGTGCCTGAGTCCTCAAGAGGGTCTTGTGCACTTGAAGATTCCTCCCGGGGAGTGGGGTGCAGGAGGGTGGGGCAGGCAGGAAGGAGGCCGGAGTCTGCAGCCCCCCGGGCAACAGGCCGGTCCTAGGCTTCCCAGGCACCGCCCCCAACCCCCACCCAGACCGCTGGGCTGCCTCCTGTCAGAAGCCAACTGGAGTTAGGGTTTGGGGTGACTCCTGGGGGTATGGAGGGGTCACAGGGTGGGCTTACCTGCCCCTCCCTCGTCCCTGGGCTGAGCCCAGCCTCTCCCTCATCCTTGGGCTGAGCGGGTCTGCCCCGCCGAAGCGGCTGGGTGGATTTCCTCTCTTGCCGTTTCGCAACTTGCTCCCCTCTGTGTGTCTGCCCCAGTCTCTTCAAGGTGCCTTTTACAGGAAGACTTCTGTAAGGGTCCCACCCCACCTGATACAGCCTCCCAAAGCCTGGAGAAGTGGGCCAGCCTTTGGGATCCTAGATAGATGCTCTTGGGTCTGCCTGCACCAGGGCTGATCCAGATCCCAGACTGAACAGAAACCCTGCTCCCCACCCCCAGGAGTAAGGCCCCTCTGCACGTTTTTATCCCACCTCCTTGGTGCACAGGGCCTTGCTGTTCCTTGAACCTGCCAGGTGAGTGGGGGCTTTGCAGGCATCGGGCAGGTTTGGGGCAACCTGGGGTGGCATCATGTGCCCAGCTGCTGCCTTCAGGTCTCAAGCTCCAGAACTGCAGATCCTATTGTCTGCCTGCACGCGTGTGGGGCTGGCCTGGGGTGCCAGGAGGCAGGCACCGCGTGTGTCTGTCTTGCCAGGCTGTGTTTAGGAAAGGTGACACAGCAGATGGGCCGGATGAGGAGCCTCTGACCTGCAGTCCTGGGCCTGGTCTCAGAGAGGCTGCCCTGCAGATGTCGAACCCTGGGCAGCCATCCTGCATGTCCAGTGGAGGCTCCTTTCTGGGTCCAGATTGGGCCATGAATAGGCCATGTTCTTCCAAGGACTGCTTTCAGCTCTTTACAGAATACCAACGCAAGACCCCCCCGCCGGCCCCGCCCCTACCCAGGATTGTATTTACTATGCTGAGAATGCCTGGTATCAGTTTCTCTCCTGAAATCCTGGCCTCGCTCTGAACGCTGATAGTAATCTGACATGTAACGCTTGGGGGAGGGAGAAACACTCTGTGACAAGCCGGCGGGTGGAAGGGCTGTGTGTGTCTCTGCCAGCTGTGTTTTGGGGACTGGCGCTCTCTGCTGATTCTGTGGTTAAGCCTGCACACGTTTGCACACATACAGGCTCAGTGTGCAGGTGGAAAACTTACCCAAGATGACAGATGGTACATCCCGCCCCCATTCCCATTTATTGTTCAAGGGACAGGTGAATCAGCCTGTGACCGCAGCTGAGAAATGTTGTGGACCCAGCTCAGGGTTCTCCCGGAGAGGCCTGGGGAGCTGGAAGCTCTGACCTCCGGTACAGGGGGTTGTAGAGGGGCCGAGGCCCAGGGGTGCACAGTGCCAAAAGGATCCCGGTCATTTTGATAGGAAGGGAGCTGTCGGGGAGGGAGCCGTTAGGTGCAGCTCCCCTTGTGGAGTCCAAGGGCCAGGTGGGTAGAAGTGCCCGCCACTTGCAGGGTTGGCAGGGGAGCCCAAGGAGTGCACCAGTGTGCTGGGGGGTAGATGTTGGGGGGTGCAAGTGAGGGCCACTGGCCTCCCGACAGGGACAGGCATGCTGCCCTGGATGTCCTCATGCTGCTTGTGACCGGCACAAAGGAAAATAATATTGTTCTCGATGCCAGCTTTGCTTGATGACTTACCGAGCCTGCAGCTTGAGGAGGCAACTGACAGCCTAAGGATGGGGCTCCTGGGCTGGTCAAGATTTTTAAAGGTTTTGGGGCCTTGGTGGCTGGGTCTTGGCCACGGCTGGGTAACCTTTCCCGTGGAGATGTATGGGCAGCTAGTGAAGCTGCTCCGGAGAGTGGTAGGGTTGGCAGTCGAGTACAAAGGACTTGGACTAAGGACCGCGTTGTTCTCTTAGCATCACAGTTGTTCTGAGCCAGGGCCTCTGGGATCATGTCCACGAGGGTGTGAGGTTGCCTTGTGCTGGCATCTACACTAAGCGGAGTGGGCACCAGCTATGTCCTCAGGACCAGGGCTTGAGGTGGGAGATGGGGAGGGGGTGGGACATGAGCCTTCTTGGCTGGCTTAGAGGGATCCAGAATTCCTAGAGGGCCTTTGTTGCAAATCTCAGAGCCACCCAGGCTGAGAGCAAATGCTTTGCTCGGCCTCCCAGCCCACCTCACATCCGGCTACTCCCTCCAGGGCTGGCCTCCACTCCCCTCCTGGCCCTACCAGCTCTTGCCTGGAGCTCCGCATCAGCTACCTAGTAGGCTCCCCTTTCGTGGCCTTCCTAGCCCTTCTCCAGCCATCAGCCAGCATGGTGTTTAAAAAGATAAACCACTTCATGTAATTTGCCCACTTAGAGCCCTTTGAGATTTGCCATAGGTCTCAGTAAGTCCTGACCCCTTTCCAGACCCCACAGGCCCTAGATGCCCCTCCACTCTGCCTCCCTTCCCCTGTTCTCCTCTCCCCCTCCCCTCCTCTCCCTCTCCCCTCCTTGCTCACAGGGGTCTGGCCTCGGCCCCGGCTTCTTTCCAGGGCCTTTGCACTGGCTGTGCCTCTACTTTCAGCCCCTCCTTGGATCTGCGTTTGGTGGGCTCCATCTAATTCAGGTCCCAGCTCGGATGCTGCCTCTCTGAGAGAGTCTCTGTTCCTGGCCCGTTACCCATTCCAAAGCAGCTCTCAGCTCTGTGTTTTGTTTTCTCTTTATTTATACTGAAATGATCACGTTTGTTTAATTGAATGGCTTCCTATGGAGAAAGGGATTGGGCCAAGCCGGTTCATGGTGGGTGCCGCTGGTGCATGGCATCTGTCCCCGGTGGGTGCCGCTGGTGCGCGGCGTCTGTCTCCATGCACAGTTGCCTGCAAGTCTGCTCCGGGCTCTCTTCCCAGGGGCTGGCACACAGTAGGTGCTCTACGGTTAAGTGAGGCACATGTGGAAAGCCATCATACTGTCTCATCCCAGGGAGGTCAGTAGATTGAGACTGGCTGCCCCTATCTAGCAAGTCCCACCCACCATGTCCTGGTTTCACCAGCATCGGCTGGTGTGGGACGTGACCAGCTCATTTCCTCCATGCTCTAGGATGGGAAGGACAAGAGTGCATGACTCTTCCCAGAGTCCCATCATCTCTGATTTAGGAATGGAGCCCTTAGGGTGTCTCACCTCCTCGGGATGCCTAATAGTGTGTTTGGTTAATGCAGATGGACTTAACTGGTCGATGGATCCCCTCTCAGCCTGCTGACACGAAGACAAGGATGAAGGGGAAAGTTGAGGCTCAACAACTGAACAGTATTCCTTCTAAATATGTACATTCTTAGGGAGTTTAAGTGGAAAATAGGGAGGAGATTTGAGGGATACCCCACCTCGGCAGGCAGCTGGTCAGGCTGCCTGTTGTGACCAGCCTGGGGTCGCCTTCCCTTCATCCAAGGCCAGGGGAGATGGCAAACCTTCAGTAAGCCCTGCCGTACCTGGCAGAGCAGAAGCACCACCCCAGCTTGGAGACAGCATGCCCCTGACTGCTGGTCACGGATGGCCCCTTGGGAAGTGCCCTGTGCTTCTGAGCAAGGAGGGAACGGGCCTCCAGGCGCTCAGGGACAGCACAGAGGGCGTTCTGTCGCCCGTGCCTTTGTCCCTTCTCTCGCTGGCCCATTCTCAGCTGCTTCCTCGCGGGGAAGGGCCTTCCTCGGCCAGGGGAGGGAGAGCTCAGTATCCCGGCGTTGCGGAGGGATTGATGTGCTATTGGGGTGAAAACGGCGCTCGGTGTGGGGGTGGGGTGGGGTGGGGGGGTTGTCATTTAAAGGGGACTTTGGGGATGGTCAGCAGAGGAAGGCGTGGTGTTGGGGCGGAGCATCCGCATCTCCGCGCCCCTTTCCTGGCAGCCAGCGGGATTTCTCACGATCAGCTATTGCGGCGAATAAGACAGAGTCAACTAAAGGGCGCGCCGCTGTGGGTCCCATTCGCTGGGCTGCGGCTCCAGGCAACGGCATTTGTATGCCCGCCTATTAGGGTGAATGCGACGCGGGGAGTGTGGGTCGCTTAAAGGGCCGGGACTCTGGCAGCAGTACGTCCCGCTCCTGCCCGCCTATTGCGGTGAATACGGCGCAGCAGTCGGGTTGCTTAAAGGGTCCAGGCGTCCTGCTTGCTGGACTGTGCTGCTTTGGGGCAGCTCCTGGTCCTGGGCGGGAGGGGAGCACTTTAGGGAGGCTCCCCACATTGGCCAGAGGGAGAGGAGCCCCGACGCTGGCCCGTGGGGCAGGAACGCTAGATGCCCTCCTTACAGGATGAACCTCACCCCCACCCCACCCCCTGCTGCCTTAGGAAGTCACCCAAATTTAGCAAAATTCAAGCCAGAGCCAGCAGGCACCAGGGTGGGGCATGTGACCCTGTTCTGGAGGGCTGGTGGGGCCAGGGCAGGGAGGGGGCTGGGCCTAAGAGATTGATGGTGGTGATGGTGGCAGGCACCGCCTCGGATCTGATCAGAAGGCCTAGCCGAGGAAGATGCAGCCGAAATTCTTCACCCCAGGTGCCAGGGTCAGCAGAGTTTATTTGCCTCCTAAACCTTGGTTACCCCGTCTGTGAAGTGAGGCTCATGGCTGGCCCGAGATGGTCTTTGTACATAAGCGCTGGGTGAACATCAGCCATTGTGTGGGTGACTGGCATGACCTCCTACCCCACCCCTATGGGCTGCCAGTCAAAGGTTTTCACCCTCCAGCCACCATCTCCCTGGCTCAGATAGTCCTGGGCCACCCCACCCAGCCGTGGCCCTGGCCCTCTCCAGGTGCACCCTGTCTCTGCCGGCAGACCCTCCACCTCTCTAGCCCTCTCCTCTGCTCCTGAACTTGGCATTGGTCCCAGGCTGCCCTGAGCTGTCTCAGGGGACTCCTGACCTGTGAAGGGGCAGCGAGTCCATGGGAAGCAGTTGGCCTGGGCTCTTTGAGGCTGCTGTCCTCACCTGTAGAGCAGGGACCATAGTCCATGGTGTCCCTGAGTGCAGCGGATCCAGTTAGTGGCCTGGCACAGGGCCAGGGAGAACTGGAATGCCTTAGTGTCTGGCCTGCACACGCCCTACCAGCGAGCACTTTGTGGGTTAGGTACCAGGCCTCGTTACCCTGAGGCTGGGGTGCTGTGGACGGGGTGCTGGGACTTAGCATTAATGCTCAAAGACGAGCTACAGAGGTAGTGAGATCCCCCAGCCCCAGGGACACCTGAGAGTTCTACCTCTTCCCTGCGCCCGCCTCAAGAACATACCTGTCTCCTGGGCAAAAACCAACCCTCATGTTTCATTCTCTGTGGCCTCAGGGTGCGTGCACACTCTCGCCTGTGCCCTCACCCTGCTGTCCCTTGTGTTCAGAGGGTGGCTGGCCCAAGGGCTCACAGCATCTGACAGGCTCCCCTCTGAGACGGAGGAAATGGGGCCCCAAGAATGGCAGGGTCGTGGTGCTGCTCCTCGCTGGGCTTCAGTTTCTCCATCTTTAAGGCACCCCCATCCCTGACATTTGCCCGCAACCCCCACACCTGCTGGGCTAAGGCTCCTGCACACGGGCAACAGCCCGGCAGGAACCGAGAAGGGAACTTGGACATCCAGAGCTCCCTCTTCACTCCCGAGGCCCTGGCTTCTCCAGGGGCTTCTGTCCATCTGCTCCTGCTCCGTGAGCTGTTTTATGTCTTGAGGATGCACCCCAGGTTTTATGCAGAAAGAAGCATCCACTAGTTTTCAAAGGTTTGAGACTGAGTGATTGGAAATCTTTCTCGTCCTTCCTCCCTCCCTCTCTCCTGCACCAGTGTGTGCAGCCCAGAAGAGGCCTCATGTGTCACTGATGCTCCATGAGTCTAGCTTCTGCACGTGGGGTGTCCCCGTGGCTGGTCCTGGGGCGGTGGACTGGCCTGATGCTGCCGAGGACGCCCCACTTTCCCACAAAGCTCCACCCTGCTGTCTTGCACATCCTGGGGCCAGGACAGGAAGAGCGCTCTGCAGGTCGGAAAAGCAGGTGCCAGTGTGGGCACCAAGAGCCGTTTGTGCTTTGTAGGAGCGCGTGCTCCCACGTGGCACCCTCTGATCTCCTTGGGGCAGAGGAAAAGAGCAGCCAGCTTTGAAGGGAACCCTCGCCCACTCCAGCGCCCATGCTGGGTTTCTACTTTGGGCCCAGCTCCTACAGGAGAGCACAGATTTCTCTCGCTCCGAGACCTAGATTCTGCCTCGGAACGGCACAGCTGTCCCCAAGGGGCAGGCCGGGGCAGGCTGCTTCGCCACAGGAGGCTGGGAGAGTTTGGAGCATGAAGAACACCTAGAAACGTCAGGATGTGGGCCCCCTCTGGAAACCTGAGGCTGAGGCCGCTTCGGGACAGGGCCTGGTTGTTTGTCCCATTACAGTGCCACAGTGGGTCATCTTCCCCAGCCCGGCAGCCAGGCTCCCACGAAGGCTCACAGAGAGAGGGGGACAGAGGTGCTCTCTGTTGGTGACTGGCACCCAAGGGTGCTTGGCCCCAGTGTGCTGCTGAACACACACTGCTGCCGTGGTCGAGGCTGTCAGGAATCCCCACCCTCGTCCCTGCACCGAGTGCAGCTATGTGGCTCTTTCCTGCCCAGACCCTCCCTGCTGGCAGGTGCCCACCAACGGCCAGAAGAACCTTCCGGCTGCTGCAAGCCCAGCAGGCTGGGCCAGTTTCTCGCTCATCTGATTGTTGTGAGCAGAGGAGAACGAGTTACTCAGTCCCCAGCCGGCCGAGGGCGGGGCCACCTTTATCTCTGCTCCGTGGGCTGCTGGGTGCTCACACTCTAAAGTGATGTGGGTGGCAGGAAGTGGCCTTGTGGCGCCCACCTGCTGAGCACAGGGCTGGCCTGTGGAGCCACCCCAGTCAAGCTGGCTGGGGCTCTCCTGCCCCTCTCTGTGTTGGCACAGGCCCTTCCCAGGCCTGCAAAGCCTGCCTCCATCAGGGCGCTGCCTCAGTACCAGTGGGACACCAGACATCTAGGCTACCTAGCTTGGTGCCCAGGCCCCATCTTGGCCTCCCCGGGTCTCCTGGAGACGTCACCTTCTCCTGGAACCCTGTCTCATCAGGGTGACCTCTCGTAAGTCCAGCCTCCTTCCTTATCTGCCCCTTTCCATCATTTTACGGGTCAGGGTCTCTCTGCTGCCAGGCCCTGACTCCCTTAGATCTGGGCCCCGCAAGGCCCACTTTTTCCCACGTGCTTGGGAAGCACCGCTTGCTTTCCTCCCTCGTGGGCCTTGAGTCTGCTCCCATGTGTTTGGCCTGGGTGTTTTGCAGGAGGCACGCGGCTCTCTGATCATTAGTGCATGAAGCCAGGTGCCCTGGGCCGTAAGCACCGCCCTGCAAAGGCGTCCTTCACGTTCTGACCTGTGCGAGCTGGGAGCTTGCTGCCCTTGGGGGCCCTGAGGAGTGGCCCGTCTGACCTTGTGGACAGGGTGCAGTGCTTGGAGTGTGGGCTTAGCGGTTGGCAAAGCAGGTGGGAATCCCCACCCTGTGTGGGGCCATGGGCAAGTCCTAAAGCCTCAGGCCTTAGTTTCCTCATCTGTGAAATGGGCCATTGCAGGGCCAGTCTCCTGGAGGTGCCTCGGGACGTGGTGGGAGCATGAGCCAGCTCACCGTGGGTGCCGGCCCTCGGCCTGTGTGGAAGTGGCATGGGCTCTCAGAGCAGGGAGGGGCCACCTCCTATCACGCCTATATCGTTAATGAAAACGTTTATGCATAATGAATGATTGTGAAAGATCTAAACACGGGAACCATGCAGAATAACAGAACCAACCCCAGCATCGTCAAGGTCCTGGCACCTGGCTGTATTTGCTTTAGGCGTCTTTCAGCATCTACAAGCTGCGTGTAGGGAGGGCCCCAGAGCTCGATTCTTTCCCCAGAGCCGCCATCCTGGGTTTCCAGGCTCACACTCCCAGGCGGGCTTTGGGCTTTACTATATATGGATGGATCCATAAACACACGCAGACAGATGTCACGTGACCACTGACTTCCGCTCACATCCTTCTTTCTGATCGTGTTAAGAGTCGCAGAGAAGTCGCAAAAACAGTAGTTGACCGCCCTCTGCAACCTCTTCTTGTCTGTGTGGTTCTGTATTCCTTGTCCATTTTCCTTGCTTTATGTACATAAATCACACGGATTTCCATCCTTCGGAAGGACATTCTGGTAGTTCCATTCCATCCCTGGAGCAAGCGTTCCGGTTTCCTTGGGCATGGCCGAGGGCACTCTCCCGGGGGACTGACCTGGGGTGGGGTCAGCAGCCCAGCGAGGTGTGGCCTGGTCCCTCCTGTGCTCAGTGCTGACTTCCCTTCCCTTCCCCCTTGTCCCAGAGGGAATCATCCCTACCCCCACCCTTACTCTGCCTCAGCATGGGGCTGTGGGAGGAATCCTGGCCCCCAGGGGACACACCATACAAAGATGTTTGCCAGGGCCTCTCAGTGACCAACACATTTTGTTAATTAAAACCAGAAACACAGGCTTGAGCCTGAGACTGAGGGCCTGGGCAGGGTGGGGTCCGGCTGAGGTTCTGCAGGTCTGCTCACAGCCGGTTCCAGCACAGCAACCCCTTGCTGAAACCACACGTGTGTGGCCTTGCCAAAGACGGGGAGACGGGGCTTGGGAATACCAGCCAAGCCCCAGACCCGCGGCATCTCCACAAAGCTGGGTTAAATGGAAGTGAACTGTCGGCGTAGTGGCTGCTGCCCTGGCCATCCGGCCGCTTCGGACATGAGTGGCAAAGCTGGGGTGAGTGGCAGAGCTGGGGTGAGTGAGTGGCAGAGCTCGGGTGAGTGAGTGGCAGAGCTGGGGTGAGTGAGTGGCAGACCTGGGGTGAGTGGCAAAGCTGGGGGGAGTGAGTGGCAGAGCTGGGGTGAGTGACAGAGCTGGGGTGAGTGAGTGGCAGACCTGGGGTGAGTGGCAGAGCTGGGGGGAGTGGCAGAGCTGGGGGGAGTGAGTGGCAGAGCTAGGGTGAGTGGCAGAGCTGGGGTGAGTGGCAGAGCTGGGGCACCCATCCCCCCTCGGTGCTTGGGATCACCCCAGGTCACCAGCTGGGAAGTGGCCCAGGCAGATTTGAGCCGAAGTCTGCCAGGCTGTGCCGGACATTATTCCTGGAGAGGGTCCCTGTAGCACCTCCAGATGTGTCAAGGGAGAAATCCCTTTTTCCCAAGGAAGCTGGTGCTGTAGCCCATCTGTCCTAGGAAGGCCCTCCTGGGCTGGTGTGTGAGTTTGCTGGAGTTTCCACCACTAAGCAGCCCAGACGTTGATTCTCTCTCAGTTCTGGAGGCTGGAGTCCAAGATCAAGGCCTTTCAGGGCTGGTTTCTCCTGAGGTCTCGCTCCTTGTCATGCAGATAACCACCTTCTTTCTCCCTGTGTCCTTGCAGGGTCATCCCTCTGTGTGCCTGTGTCCTCATCTCCTCTTTTTATAAGGACACCAGTGAGATTGGACTAGGGCCCACCCTAATGACCTGTTTTAATTTAATGGGCTCTTTTTATTATTATTATTATTATACTTTAAGTTCTAGGGTACATGTGCACAACGTGCAGGTTTGTTACATATGTATACATGTGCCATGTTGGTGTGCCGCACCCATTAACTCGTCATTTACATTAGGTATATAGGGAGCTCTTTAAAGACCCCATCTCCAAGTACAGCCACTTTCTCAGGTCCTAGGGGCTGAGACATCAACACATGGATTGAGGGGACACATTTAGCCCATAACCATGGGTAGTGGAGCAGTCAGACTAACCCTGGGGCCCCCGCACTGCCAGGCGTCTCGTCAGTGGGTTCTGTTTTTATCCCCTGTGAGGGCCCAGCATTTGCCGGGAGTAAGATTTTGATGTGATCAGAGCCTTCCGCACCCATGAGTGTGTGCAGTGTTCTCCGATTTCACCTGCTTGAATCTTGACTGTTTTATGCCTTCCCAAGAGGCCTGGCTCAGCTGGAACCTGGGCGAGCTGTAGAGACCCCCGCTTGGTGAACGAAGCGTCAGCAGGCACATGCTCACCCTTCCGGGCTCACCCCGCCTGTGCCACACGCCGTCAGCCACTCTGTCCCACCGGCAAAGTGGGCGGGGAGGCCGGGATGTGGGTGACTCGGCATGTTTGGGGTCAGCAAGCCCTCTACGACACATCCTGCTACCTACTGGCAGGTGCTGCACGCAAGGCCGTGCTCTCCAGGTCCCAGCATCCTGGGCCAGGATCTGTGGGCTGGAGTGTGTCAGCCGCCCCTTCACCTTTGCCCTCTGGCCCAGTCTAGCAAACACCTCCTACAGCAGCCCTCTGGACGCCACACAGGGCCTTTCCTCCCAGGGAGAGTGGATAAGGGGCCACACACCAGCGGCGGTTTGAATGCCATGTGTTTCCCGGGCACAGACCTTCCTTGGGGGCTGCGGGCCTGCCCTGGGGCTCCCTGCTGTGCGTGCGGGGCTGACGGCACTGTTGGGGAGCTGGTAACCCCGGGGCTCCCAGCTGCAGCCACCTTATCTGGGCTGCATTCATACGGAGCCTCTGCTATCCAGGGCTCTGACAAGAACTCCAAATGTAGCAAAAAAGAAAATGAAAACAAAAGACTTCTCCTGAGCAGCCGTAGTGGACACCCACCCGTCACCCGCAGCCGGGCCTGGTGGGCCGCTCGGGAGTCGTGCCAACTTGGGGCTGTGCTTCCCGGCAGCTTGAGCCTGTGGTCAGTTTTGAAACTGAGGTTTAACGAATGACCTCAGGCAAATAACTGTCCTCCCGCCCTGTTCATTATTTTTAAACTGTGTCTGCTTTGAATGTGCAAGGAACATGCTGTTTGTCTCTGGTGGGCGCCTGTTCCTGGCTGTGGCCATTCATTATTCCTGGGCCTCAGCCCTAGCGAGGGTGCTGGCGTCATCAGCCCCCGCAGCTTGCCAGAGCAGGAATAGCCCCAGGAATTTGTGACCTCAGGCAGCCACATCTTCAGGCTAGAGGGGGCTTTCCCACACAAGAGCAGCTTATCCCATGGAGGCTCAGATCTTTAAACACATTTGCCCTGTTCCGTGCATATCCCAAAATGCATTACATGCAACCTTGAGGTCTACATCAGAAACACTGGAACCCTCTTCCTGCTGACTTGTGTCATTATAACAGCTAATTTTGATAATGATTAACATGTATTTTATGGAGGCTTTTGGAATGACTTATCTCCTTTAACCCTTGAAACAACCCTATGCCATAAGTTCTATTATTGTCCCCATTTTACAGGTGGGGACACTGGGGCTCGGAGAGGTGAGGAAACCTGCCCAGAGTCACCCACCACTACATGACAAGACTGGGATTGGAAGCAGCTCACCTCGTAGCCGGGACCCCCTGGCGCCTAGGGGATGTTGCACTCTGTGGGCTGTTGCTCCCTGTACTCAATGGCCCCAGACTCCTCCTCTTCTCCTTGTTGGAGGGGCTGTCAATGCTCATTCCCGCCCACTGCTGTCTAGGAAACCAGATGAGTAAGATTGTTAGAAAAGTGAGCAAACCGGGAGCGGACGGACGCGGCAGGAGGACCCAGGAAGTGCCAGCGAGGCATGAATGAGACCTGGCACGTGGTATTCCATGATGCTTGATTGGGCTGTTTAGAGGGCTCTTTACTTTTCTGTGTTCTTCATTCTTCTGTTTCTCGCTCAACATCCAGTGTGGATCACACGGTATTGACAGCCAGCAGCGTGTATCAAACGCCCACTCGCACCCAGCTCTTCCTGGAGGTTTTGCAGGCACCGGCTCTGTTCACGCTTAGGCGCCCTTTCAGGATAGAACCAGGCTTAGGGGCGCTGCGTGCCTCGCCTGAGCCCGAGCCCATCGCGCCTCGCAGGCCGCTCCCGATAATCCTGCAGGCCCCCGCTGCTGTTCCACATGGGATCCCTGGAAGGGGACCTGGTGAAAACCAAGGCCTGGTCCCTGCCCGCAGGAGAAGGGAACACAGGAGCCTCTCGGTCAGGAAGGGGCCCCACATTTTGAGCAGCTTCTGGCATTTTTAGAACAGCTTTCAGTGTGCGCAGACCACCTTGGCAATCCAGTGTCACCTATACTGTTATTTAAGACCTAGATCTTTAATAAATCAACTCACTTCTTTTTGAAGTACCTTTATACCTAGAAGACATGTTAATCATTGCTGCAGTTAAAAAATCAACGTCACCTGTGATAAACTGCAGGTAACTATGAAAACACGCACCATGAACACGAACCACTGACTACGTGTTAGCTTTTGTGTGCCCTGGCCACATGGACTCACATTGTTTGCTGTGAGCTTTGCGCCCAGGGCCACCCTGCCTCCCTTAAATAGAGAGATGAGCAGGGGCAGAGCCACCATAAAGACCCATACTCTTGTCCCTTGATGTAATCGGGAGGCTGGGAAGAGAATGCAGAAGGCCTCGCTTTCTCACTGTGACCTAATGGTGAAGGCCGCCTGTACTGCTGGTGTCACCAGAAGCCTCGGTGACGTGCACACTTCTGAGCTGGCTCGAGAGGCAGAGGGGGGCCTTCAGTGGCCAATTCCAGGGGATTTGAGAACGGGCCCCTCTCCAGGAGCAGCCGGAGGAACAGGCAGCTGTCGGGGCTGCAAAGCCCGCCCCAGAGAGGCAGGAGAAGGTGACCCCAGTGACGGGGCCCATCCAGGTTCCCAGCACAGTGTGGCTGTGTTGCCTGGAGACCCCTTCCCACGGGGCAGACTGGCATCTGCCGAGTCATGGACCATTCTCCGAGGAGTCACCGGTTTTCTTTTTGGATTAATGCCAGGACAGTGTGTTCAGCGGGGATCCCAGAGGGGTGTAAGAACCGTTTTTTTGTGCCGTGGGGAAAATAAAGGTACACGAGGCTTCATCTTCAACCCCTTGGCTTATCATGGGAAAAAGGGCAGGGGTCGGTTTGGATGCACCCCCAGCACATGGGGAGTGGGGAAGACAGCTGTGCTGGCAGGAAGCGGCCAGGTCAGGCTGATGCCGGGTCTGTCTGGTCACCTGCTGTGTGAAGTGGGGACGTTTCTGCAGTTTCTTCATGCCGGTGGCAGAGGGGCTGAGGAAGAGGCGTTCACACCTTTGGCCAGGCCCTTCCCTGCTCCCAGCTCTGTACCCAGGGCATGAGTGCTCTGGGGCTGCCATAACAAATGACCACAAACTAGGTAGCTTAGAACAACACACAGTCATTCACAGTGATGGAGCCCAGAAGTCTGAAATCCCAGTGCCGGCACGGCTGCGCTCCCTCCGAAGGCTCCAGGGGAGGATTCTTGCTGCCTCTTCCAGCTCCCAGGGGCTCCAGGTGTTCCTTGGCTCGTGGCGGCATCACTCCGATCTCCACCTCTGTCTTCACGGCACATTCTCTCCTGTCTGTGTCTCCTCCCCTGTCTTTTCACACGTGGACCCCAGGCATTGGATGAGGACCCCATACAGTGACCCTCTTTCCAAGGTCAGGGTCACAGGTACTGAGGTAGGACTTGGACACACCTTTCATGAAGACACAATTCAACCCTCCACTGCCGGGAGAGGGTGGCCACAGCGGGCAGCCCACCGTGACTCCTGGGAAGACGGACTAGGATTGGAACCTGTAGAAAGACCAGGGGTGGCATTCTGGGGCATGGGGATGACATCACAGATGCAGGCGTGCGTGATCACAGTCGTGTTTAGTTCTAGGGAGCAGGGGGTTTTTCATTTCACAGATGAGAATAGTGAGCCTTTCCAAGAAACCAGGAGCTGCCTGGGACACCCAGGCTGTCAGCAGTGAGCTGGGAATGAAAGTTGGGTGTGGCCACTGGGGAGACCCCAGGGAAGGGAAGAGTTCTGCTCCCCCCAGAGGCATGTTTCTCCAGTGAGCTCTCAAGACACCACAGGCCGCTGGCCTCTGTGTCTGTGGGGCAGGACACCTTGATCCCCTGGCCTCCTGACCCCTGTCTTGCCCCTGAGATGGTTTCTGCACGCTGCTGACATGGCAGCCCAGCTTGGATGGGCGGGACATGCCCACCTAGGGGCTGCTGGGCTCCTCCCTAAGGAGGAGGAGCTGCTGGGTTCCTCCCCAAGGCTGCATCCTGGTCCCAGGTGCCCGGAAGACAACCTGGGACAGGCCTGTGGTTGCATCAGACATGTTTACCTGGGAACCAAAAAACTTTTTTTTGAAAAAAGCTGTCTTTAAAAAGTGAGGGGGAGAAAAGCACCGTCTGCTCCCCCCGGGGACTTGGGACCGTGGCTCCCGAGGGCAACTTGCCTTTTTGTACTGGCTCAGACTCAGGCATGCGGTCCTTCGCCGAGAGCCTCCTGCCTGGGGCAGGAGGGCAACACTGCCCTCTTGGGAAGCGGCAGCCATGCCAACAGGGGAAACAGCTGCTGGTTGGCTTCAGCATCCTGATTTGCTGTGTGTGTGTATGTGTGTGTCTGTGTGTGTGTGCATGCATATCTGTCTGCTTATGCATGTGTGTGCATGCATGCATCTGTGCACATGTGTATGTGTGTGTGCCGTGCATGTGGTTGTGTGTGTCCATGCATCCGTGTGTGTGTGCCTGGGAAGGGGGTAGTGAGCAGTCAGGATGAAAGAGGAATGCAAGGCCACCATCACACTCTTGCATGTCAGCACCTGGCACACAGGGAACACTCAGCAGCAGCCACAGCTGGCCCTTGTGCCCCGGGCTATGTGGTGCCTGCCAGGGCAGTGACCACCCGTTGACTGGTCAGTGACGGGGGGGTCGTTTGATGATCAAAGAGGAAGAAGGGACAGGGCGCAGGGGCCTCGGGGAGCACTGCTGTGTGCTGGAAACCACACGTCCTGATAGGACCTGCCTCCCAGGACGACTGTGAGGACCAAATCAGATCAAAGGAGCCTGGGCAAGGCTGCAGCGGGCACCTGCTGCTGCTGCCTGACGCATAAACTGTCCCCACGGCCTGCGCGGGCGGTACCCCTGCCACAGGCACACATGAGCAGGGGAAGCTCATGGAGCGGCAAGCACTCTGGTCCTGTTGATGGGGACAGGGAGGATGCTGGCAAGAGGGTCAGCCACAGTCACAGCACCCACTGCCTCCCTCACCAGAGCCCAGTACACTGCAAGATCTTGCTCCTTTCCCGGCCACCAGATAGGGTAGGGGTGCTGGGAGGTCTCCCAAAGGGCGACTGCCCCCCCAGCCCACGTCTGTGGGAACAGAAGACAGCTCTGGGGGGCCTGACTCGGGCCTCTGCTGCATTCTGGCCTTGGGGGCTTCCAGCGTGGTGGTGTGGATGCTCGGGGGGCCCTGGACAGTGGGATAGCCATTCTGATAAGGCTGGAAGCTGATAAGGCTGGAAGCCTCTGGAAAGGGCTATTGCTAAGACACAGGGCTGGAGTGGCCGGGAGGTGGCTTTGGCAGCTGATATGTAAAGGTGGCTCTGTGGTGGGCCCAGTGGGGAGGTCAGGGCTGGGGCAGGTTCTGAGCCTCTGGGGGTCCATGCTCTCTGGAGGCTGCAGCCCACAGAGGAGACCTGGCCGGCCCCTGCCAACCCACAGCAGAGGCTACTCAGCTCCTCTGCGAATTCTCCAGCTCATCCTGAGTCTTAATCCCCTTATCTTAATAACCTCTTTTATCTTGTGCCGGTTACTTGATTTTTCACCTGTTTGAGCCTTTTATCTAGCTGGTTGTCACCTTTGCCTTCTTAAAAACCCTTAGCCTCCCTCTGGGAGATGCAATGCTGCTATCATGCCAATTTCCTCTCCTGCTTTGAGGCTCTTCCAAAATTCTCCTCTTAAAACTCCATCTGGGTAGTGGATTTCCCTTCAGTTTGTGCCTTCAAGAGAAATCTGTGTCCTCTCCTATTTGGCTTCGTATGATAGAAAATGTCAAAGATGTACAAAAGTGCAGAGGACGGTGCCCCCGCCCTGCCGTCATGGAAGCCGATTCCAGACAGCGCCCCGTCTCCTCCACCTGGACAGCCACTGGAAAGAGACTCCGCACTCACCTCCGTTCCTCTCTGTTCTGTGACCTCTGTTCTTCCATCTTGTTACCCGCCTTCAGGGCTGCCAGCAGGAAGGTGTTGGGGGCAAAGTACGTGTCATGGGAGGGGCACTTCCTCTCCACCCTCCCTGATTCCTTGGCCCTTGCCTCCCCAGGTCAGGGGTGGGGGCCCACATGTCAGCGTTGGATAGTTGAAGGAGTAGGGAAGGTTCTGGAAGATCCCACCCCGATGCCCCTCATGACCTTGGGGAGTATGTAGTGGGGTCCAGCCCACCTTCCCAAAAGACAACTAAGAAAGTCAGCAGGTGTGGTTTCCGACCTGCTCCCCGGGGAGTCCCGGCTGTACTGTATACACATCGTGGTCAGACTCCCCCAGGAGGCATTCATTGGCACCTACTCCATGCTCGGGCACTGGGGGTGCAGGGAGAGCTGTCTGCACCATGCAATGGGAGCCTTTGCAGCCAGTGTGCCAAGTCTGGGTGCTGGGGGCGTGCGGAGGATGAGGAACAGGAGAGTGACCAGGCAGGAGCCCAGCTAGTGGCCCCAGAGGTCCTGGGAACCGAGGGCAGCTCGGTGAGGCCAGGGCCATGGTGGGCGTTCAGTCGCAAGAACAGGCTCCTGGTGGTGGAGACCCAGACAAGACGGAAGGGCCCGGGTCACGCGCATCAACTCCCACTTGCCGAGGCTGGTCCTGTTCCTCCCCAGCGCCTTTCATGCCCCTGTGCCCTGTCTAGGGCCACGCCTGGCCTTCCCTGCCCCGACGCACCCGTGCGTCCCTGGACACGCTCACTCCCATAAATGCCGCTGCCAGCCGTCCGCCTCTCTTCCAGCAGATATTGATTACAGGGGGTTTTAGTCCCAAGGGTAAATTTCTGGAAGTCCATCCCTGGCTTAAAGGACACGCGAGCACTTGGCGCCTCGATTCAAGTTCACAAACGGCCCTCCGGAGAGGTCAGTGCAGCTCTGCCTGCGTTGCTCCATCCCAGCCTCGATTCGAGTTCACAAACGGCCCTCCGGAGAGGTCGGTGCAGCTCTGCCTGCGTTGCTCCGTCCCAGCCTCGATTCGAGTTCACAAACGGCGCTCCGGAGAGGTCGGTGCAGCTCTGCCTGCGTTGCTCCGTCCCAGCCTCGATTCGAGTTCACAAACGGCGCTCCGGAGAGGTCGGTGCAGCTCTGCCTGCGTTGCTCCGTCCCAGCCTCGATTCGAGTTCACAAACAGCGCTCCGGAGAGGTCGGTGCAGCTCTGCCTGCGTTGCTCCGTCCCGGCTGGGCCTGCACGGGGCTATGTGCCCATAGCAGGGCTGACTGGGCTGACCCACAGCCTGGGGCACGAGGGAGAGGCTGGAAGCAGGCCTTGTCACCATGGGCTGGCCTCGGCTGCGGCTGTCCCGACCCAGGCCGCTTGAGGTCAAGCCAGGTCGGCCAGCAGAGGCAGGAGCCGTGCCCAGGCCCATGGCAAGCCCTGTGGGACACAGACTGTCAGACACATCCAGTCCTGGAGCTGGCGCCCACTCCCCCTCCTCCCAGGGCCTCTGCCAGCATCCTGCTGGGTGGGCCCGGCCCAGCCCTAGCCCCTGACTCTGGAGCAGGAGTCCCAAGTCCAGCACTCAGGCCTCACAGAGGCCTTGCAGCCCTCCCACCCGCCTGGTCCCCTTGAGACGGGGTGAGTCACACGGCTGTGGTTCTGCCTTGGGGAGAAGTGAAGCCCAGGACGTGAGGGTGACTGGGAAGGATCCCAGGACAGAGCTGGGGCCTCGGCCCGCCCAGAGCTAACAAGGTGCGGGCTGTGCGTGTAGCTCAGGAGGGTTGTGACAGCTGCCAAGACCCCCATGCCCTCAGCTGAGCCACCTCTAAAATCCCAGCCCCTCGTGAAGACCAGAGCTGGGTGTGCTGGGAAGGGGCATGAGAGGTGAATCATAAATAGAAACGCCAGCTCCAGCCACGGCGAAGGGGCTCTGGTTGCCAGGGACCCTGCAGTCTGCTGCCCCGTGCCAGGCCGCTTCGGGACAGGCTGTACAAAGGCCAACTCAGTCATCTCCCAAACCCCAGAGGGGCCCCAGGATTGTCCCCCTCCCCAGAGAGAAGCCTGCAGCCTGGAGCCGGCCTCTCCCCCTGCACTCAGGCGCGGCTGTGTGCCCAGCGTCTTAGCAGCTCTGCAGAAGGCAAGCGACGGAGTGCCCGAAACTGGGTGCGATGGAAACCGGGTGCCAGAAAGACACCGGGTGCCTCGTCCCAGCCATGCCGTGACAGGGTCCAACAGCCGTGCCCACAGGCAGGGGGCTTCTGACCACCACGTCCCACCCAGCCTCTCCTCAGGCCAGAATCTCCACCTGCATTCTCTCCGTCCCCCACTCTCAGAGGTCCCCCCAAATCCTGTAGAGGAATCCACAAACGAGACCCCTTTCCTACCTTCCCGTGAGTTCCCCTCCTCGTCTGCCCTCACCTCCCCCGGAGTGAGCTCTGTCTCCTCAAAGAGTCCCACAGGCCCTGGGGGTTTCCCGCAGGAAAGAACAGACTTCCCCAGAGGTGGGTGTGGGGAGGGGGGCGCGGCTCATAAGGGCAGTGTGTCCGTCTCGCTGGTCTGCCCACCCTGGTCTGAGAGCTCCAACGGGGCCACGGGACCCTGGCTTATTTTTCTCTTTGTACCCCTAGCATCTGGTGAGATGGAAGGGCCTGGAATAGAAACGACACTCAGCTTCTGTGGGCTCCTGGGGCCAAGGCCACTGGGTCTGGCTTGCTCCCGGCAGGGCGGAGGGGCCACCAGGTGAATCCTCCCATCCGCAAGTGGAACGGCAGCTGAGGGTGGTGTTCAGAGCACATGTGCCGATTGTGACCCCGGGAGCATGTACCAGTGTCCCTGTAACCCTCAGCCCACCCAGAGTCATCTAGGAGTGTCGTGGAGTTGTGACTTTCCTCCAGGTAACAAAGTTAAGTGAACGCAGGCTGGGCTGCCAGGTGCCCATTGCCAACCACTGAGGGCGACAGGCCGGGGTTCTGGTCCGGACTTGTTCGGCCAGGCCCCACTTCCCACCAGGGCCTCCCTCTTCTCATCTGTAAACTGCACAGGGGCTGTAAATGCCTCGTTGGCCCTGCTGGTCTGGGGTCTGAGGGTGCGAGTCTGTGAATGTCCTCCAGGAAGCAGCCCCCAGCGCAGACCCCCGCTCTTGTGTGTGGGTCTCAGCTGGCACTGGGACTGCAGCCGGGTCCGATGTCTCCCAGCCCTCAAGAGGCCAAACCCCCACCCCAAGAACATCATGGCCAGGACAGCAGGCAAGTGAGTGCCAACTCGCTGGGCAGGGGTGGCTTCCAGAAGGTTCAGTGGAGGCTGTGGGGCAGTGGGAGACAGTGCTGGCCCGGGAGGAGGGGATGTGACCAAGGGAATGGGGCTCGTGAAGCGGCCTGGCCTGTGGGACTGGTTGCAGGGGCTGCCAGTGTGACAGAATTGTGGGCCCTGCTGAGGTGGCACAGCTGGTGGTGGAGGGAGGGGCAGGGCCCCAGGCTTCATCTGGAGGCTGGAGCCCTGGGGGATGTTCATCAAGGGGCTTATGGGGTTGAAAAGGTGGCTCTGCCACAGGCGATGGGAGGCAGTGGGGCAAGTTGATGGGCTTCGTCTAATCCAGGTGGGCACGGGGCCAGCACAGGTGCACTCAGAGAGCGTGAGGGCCAGGCACAGCGGGGAGGGATGGGCTCCTGTGGCTGAGGGGAGCGCAGTGCCCCTTCCGTGGGGAGTCGCAAAGAGCCAGGCTGCCCCCCAAAGGCCTCCGCTGGGCTAGATGCTACAGAAGCTGCCTGTAATGGGCTGAACAGTGTCCCCCAAAAATGTGTCCAGGTCCTAACCCCAGGTACTTGTGGATGTGGCCTTGCTTGGAATCTGGGTCTGTACAGATGTTACTGAAGATCTTGGTATGAGACCATCCTGGAGGATCCGGGTGCCGGGGGGTGGGTCTCGCAGGTCCTGGGGAATGAGCTGCAGCCTGGCCCCAGGCCTGACCTCCCGCCAGGGTGGCTGCCTGAGCGTGGGGATGCCTTGGGGGACTGGGGGTTGGCTCCAGCAGACCCCGGACTTGCAGGATTTGTAAGGAGGACGTGTTTTTCCCATTATAAAAATGTTCCCCAAGAGGCAGCATAACATGGGGTGTCCCCAAAGTCAGACCACCCGCGTGTGTGGCTGCTCAGCCAGTCACAGGTGGTGGAATTTGGGGCCGGTGTCTGCTGTCTCAGTGTCGGTGGAACGGGGTCAGGCCAGGCCCAGCCCGCAATCCCCTGCAGAGGTCAGCTGGTCCCGGCCACGGAGCCTGGCGGGTTTGCTGCTGGCTGTGATCATGATCAATGCATTGATGGGAATGTGAAGAGTTATGGAAATTCCACTTTGTTTTTTAAAGAAACAGCATTGGTCACCCATAGTCCGCCGCCGCCAGCGTTTCTGCACACTCCAGCTCCCCGTCACAGGGCTTTACCATGTCGAGGGCACCTCACACTGCTCCTTGGCACCATGGCACCCCACTTCCCTGGGGCTCTCATTGTCAGCGGTTTCATTGTATCCCCCAGAGTGTGAGCTGCAGAGGAGGGGGCACGTTCTGTCCCCACCTGCCTGTCACTTCCACCCGCGTTGGGTTTTTTGTGTGTTTCTGTCCTGATGCAGCCTGCTTGAACCACCTCACAAACAATAAACCCGTGTTTGGTCTCAGGGCTGTGGGACCCTCTGAGGATGGGAGGAGCCATCGAGGTTTGCCGGGCTCAGTGGGTGCTGGAGCAGCTGGCCCCCGCCAGGCCCGACTCAGTGTGACTTGAGGCCATCGACCCTCGGTCCTGCTACCCAAACCCAGTGTCCACCCCAGAGCTCCCACCACACAGGATGATCCCAAGAGCTGCCGATTCCACAGCATCTGCTGTGCACTGCAGCCCCGGTGCCTTCCTTGGGCCCTGCTCAGCTCTGACCACGGCCAGGAGCTAGGAGGACCCCCCCAGGCTGCAGTAAAACAAACCAAGGGCCCAGGGCTCCAGGATCATCTGGTCACCCTCCAGTCATAGTGGACTCCAAAGCCCGTGCTCTTTCCCCAAAGAGCCCCAGGAAACTGGGACTGAACCGGGCTGGGCCCTGGCAAGCACGAGTCTGCGTTCCGTGTCTGGACCTGCCTGTCCTGGACACTGTGTGGGCGTGGAAGCGGACAAGATGTGGCCTTTGGTATCTGGCTTCTTTCACTTGGCACATCTCTGCGGCTCATCCGTGTCATCGCATGTGTGAGTGCTGTGCTTCCTGCCTCCTGAAAGCCGAATGTTCTTCCGTCTGTCGCACAGATGTGATCCATGTTTATCCATTCACCCGTGTGGACGTCTGGCTGTGTCCGCTCTCTGATGGCCCTGAGCTGTGCTGCTGGGAGCGTGCGTGCGCGGACCACCTGGGTGCGTGTGCTTGTTTCTCTTGGGTGTGTCGCGTCCGTGCGTTTTCGCCCACAGTGCAGCCCCCCATGGGCCCCTGGAGCCAGTCACTGGTCCACGCACTGGGCTGCACCCGCCTCCTCTGCCCCGCTCTGCACCTGCCTCCTCCGCCCCCTCTGCATCTGCCTCCTCTGCCCCCCTCTGCACCTGCCTCCTCTGCCCCCCCTGCATCTGCCTCCTCTGCCCCCCTCTGCACCTGCCTCCTCTGCCCCCCCTGCACCTGCCTCCTCTGCCCCCCTCCGCACCCGCCTCCTCTGCCCTGCTCTGCACCTGCCTCCTCTGCCCCCCCTGCACCTGCCTCCTCTGCCCCCCTGCACCTGCCTCCTCTGCCCCCCTCTGCACCCGCCTCCTCTGCCCCGCTCTGCACCTGCCTCCTCTGCCCCCCTCTGCACCTGCCTCCTCTGCCCCCCCCTGCACCTGCCTCCTCTGCCCCCCCTGCACCTGCCTCCTCTGTCCCGCTCTGCACCTGCCTCCTCTGCCCGCTCTGCACCTGCCTCCTCTGCCCCGCTCTGCACCTGCCTCCTCTGCCCTGCTCTGCACCTGCCTCCTCTGCCCCGCTCTGCACCCGCCTCCTCTGCCCCCCTCTGCACCTGCCTCCTCTGCCCCCCTGCACCTGCCTCCTCTGCCCCCCTCTGCACCCGCCTCCTCTGCCCCGCTCTGCACCTGCCTCCTCTGCACCCCCCTGCACCTGCCTCCTCTGCCCCCCCTGCACCTGCCTCCTCTGCCCCCCTCTGCAGGCTCCAGGACCGTCCAGACCCAGATGCAGGGTCCCAAGGGTCTCTGCTCACACACCTCCACCCCGTGTACCGTCCGCTGTCCTGGGTCACTGGTTTTGTCCTTTTCCTCTGGTCTCACTGATTCCTTGTGTGCAAGGAGTGGGCAGTCACTGCCCTTCCACCCGCAAGGCTGCATGGGGCTCGGGGATCCCTGGGTGAAGGGAGACCTGCTGGTCTTCCAGCCTCCACCCCTGCACACGACTTCCTGCCGGGTCCCGGGGACACGGAGACAGAGGGACAGGTCTCCACCTGAGTGGGTCTATGAGGAGAGACAGAGACATGAAACCAGCGGTCCTGTTGATAAACGCACTACCCAGGCTCTCCACCCGCGAGACGGTGACTCTCAGGCCTGTAGGATGGAATCATTCATTTCATTTTCCTGTTTCATTCTCAGTTTCCTCATCTGTAAAAAGGGAGGGGAGCTAAGCATCCGGGTGAAATCTGACCTCCTGGGACACGGAGCGGCAAGTGGGGAGGGATCCTGGGCCCTTGTGGCAGCAGGGCATGGAGGGGTCGTGGTGGAGAGGTAGGGGCTTCCCAGTTGTACAAACCAGCAGCCCAGAAAGTGTTCTCTTGGACCATCCGGGCATTGCACTCCCCCAGCTGTGGGCAGCCCCGTGGACTTTGGGGTGGCACCAGGGCCCAGCACCTCCTGCACCAACCTGCCTTGTGGCCCTGGGCGAGTCAGCTTCTTCTCTTGGCCTCAGAAACCATCTGTCGTCCGGGCACGGTGGCTCACGCCTGTAATCCCAGCACTCTGGGAGGCCGAGGCGGGCAGATCACTTGAGGTCGGGAGTTGGAGACCAGCCTGGCCAACATGGTGAAACCATGTCTCTACTGAAAAAATACAAAAAAATTTTAGCCGGTCATCGTGGCAGGCGCCTGTAGTCCCAGCAACGTGGGAGGCCGAGGCAGGATAATTGCTTGAACCCGGGAGGCAGAGGTTGCAGTGAGCCAAGATTGTGCCATTGTACTCCAGTCTGGGCAACAGAGCGAGACTCCGTCTCAAAAAAAAGAAAAAGAAAGAAAAGAAACTGCAACTGTAACATGGAGAGAAAGTGGGAAAATGGCGCATTTGTACTCTTGAGGTCTTTTTCCTTCCAGGGCGTAGAGTCCTCCCAGTCCCTGCACTGGGTGGGGGGTGGGTGTTCCTACTGTCACCCCATTTAGCATCCTGTGCCCAGGGGAGGACACACATGCAAGGGTGGCGTAGGCACCTCGGCAAAGCACTGGGATGCATGGGAATCGCAACTTGGCAACGCATTGAGCGAGGTGCGAGCTTTCCGTTCATAGAAGGGTTCCCCTTGGAGGTCAGCAAAATCCAGCCCCTCCCTGTCCTCTCTGCACAACTTGGGCCATAATGGACCCCATTAATCCCATTTCCTGAACACCTTGGCAAGCTCTCCACCACAGCGGAAGACAGATTGGGGGTCCTTCTGTTTGAGACCCCCCCATTTCCTGTGAGAGACAGATTGGGGGCCCTTCTGGAAGCTCTGTTCTGAGGGGAACCAAGGAGGCCTCGGAGCTGGACCTGCCTGCTGGGGCAGGAGGGGTTTCTAGAATCCACGTCCTTCCCACTGTGCAGAATCACAGGGAGGATGCTGGACCCGAGGGTGTGTTCCCAGGTGAGCGGGAGGCGCTTGGTCAAAGGACAATGTGCATTGTCCAGGAGCAATCACGACTCGGTGGCATCTCCTGTGCCCTCCCTGCATCACACATGATGACGATACTGTCTGCTGGGCGGGGGGAAGCCTGGGTGGCTATCAGCATCAAAGCGCTCGAAACTGCCTGGAATGAGGCTTTATGGGTTGACGTTGTTGTTTCTGTTGTTAGGTGGTTTTTATTCCTGTTTTGGGGGCCTCTCCGTACAAGGCATTGGGCTGACCCCCACCCAAGTTGGTGCCCCCAGGGTCCTACCTGCCAGGCTTTGTGTCTTCTTCTCTGCACTGTGTGACCCCTGACCCTTGACACATGGCATCGGGGAAGGAGTGGCTCTGAGGTGGCCACCTGGCCCCAGGGCCCCCTGGGCTGTCACACCCATGGGCTGACCAGAGCACCAGCTGCAGCTCTGCATGGGCGGGTAGGGGTGGGGTAGGCACCTCACCTTGATACACCCAGGGGCGGCCTCAGCTCCTGGACATGAGGGGCCGCCCCAGGTACCCACATACCCCAAGGAGGACTAGGATGGGACCTGTAGGTAGCAGGTGACCTTATGACCTCTCTGGTCTTGGAAACAAGGCTCATACAGCCAGTCCTGAGTAATGTGAGCTGGGGGACAGAGGGGAGCCCGGACGACGATGCCTGTCCACTGGTGGGGTAGCATGTACCTGGGTGGACAGAGGGCACTGCCTGGGGTCCTGGCTTCCCTCGGTGCCCCTCTCTGCTGGGGGAGGCCCTGTGTGCTCACGGAGTGTTGAAAGTGGGCTACCAGGTCAAGGCCTTGTGTTCCCCCTCAGACTGGGACCCCTGAGTGTCCACACAGGCCTCTCAGGAGGACACGCTGTGCTGGCTTTTCCTGGGCTGCCTTGGCCCTGGGAAGGGTGTCCTGGCTTGGCTGTGAGCCCTACCCTCCCTGTCCAGCACCTGAGGGACACAGGGGAGAGCTTGGCTGTGTGTGTCACTCCTGGGTGGCACCATGCTGGCCCTTCACAGAGAGCATTGCTGTGGGCTGCCCCTTCCAGAGCTGAACTCAGCAGCCTGGCCAGGGAGACTCCACTGCAATTATCCCCTCCCTCCTTCTGAGGACTCAACCTCTGTTAATACAGCCCGAGATGGTGGCTGCAATTTGGGGGACCTTGGCCGGGTTCTCCTCTGCAGAGGGAGCTCCTTGGCAGAGGTGCTGCTTGGCAGACCACTGCAGACCCCCCTCCCAGGCTGCACAGCCGAGCGGTGGGCCCAGAGCTTGCGATGAATGATCCTGTGAGGCTGGCTTCTCAGAGCAGGGGGGGCACCTCTGCAGGCCTGCCAGGAGCTGCAGGGAAGAGCTCCTGTTGGTGTCCTTGGCCAACCACAGGCCAGGCTGTGAGCGCCCCACCCCTCCACCACCTTCAGCCTCTGCGAGTGAACACACCCTAGGAGCTTGTGCTCCTTCAGGGCGCGTGGCTGGGCCTTGGGGACTCCAGCAGGGAAGACTGGCTGCCTGAAGGAAGAGAGGCCGGGGGAAGCAGCACTTGGACCCAGGGTCCAGGAGCCCAGAGAGGGAAGCCGAGGGACAGAGAGAGAGGAGGGGAGGCGGCATGTGCCCTCTGGAAGTGACTCCTCCCCATAGAGCAAGGCAGCAAGGCCTCCCTGGGGCGGGGGCTTGTCCAGAGGCCAGGGGAAGGCCTGCCACCCCCATCCTGCCCCCCTACTCCTGTGGGCAGGGCTGGGTGCCTGGGCTGGTGATTAAAGCCCCCTGCTCACTGGCTTTCCCCAGCTCACTGGAGGCCACTCCTCCCTGCCTTTCCCAGAATGGGCTCAACTCCATCACTGGGGTCTGTCTCCACCTCTGTCCCAGCCTGGTGGCTCTTCCTTCCCTCATCATCCTGGCAGGTTGCTCGTGGCCCCACAGAGCACTGGCAACAGCACAGCCAGCACCTTCAGAGCTGATGCCCCTGGCAGACCCCAGCAGGCTTGGCCACGGCCCCAGGCCCTGGGGTCACCCGTCCCGCACAGCCTCCTGGTCTCTGCTCACTCAGCTGGCCGGTGTCCACCTGCTCCTCCAGGGCTGGAAGCTTCCACCTCCCTGGCTCTCAGGCCCACTGCCTCATGGTCACCCCAGGGTCCCCTGAACAGGAACAGCTGTGGAAGGTCCCCATGGAGGTGGTGTGTGGGTGGGCAGTGGGGGAGACTGAGGCTGGAGGGTTTTGGGGGTGAGTGTGGGCCTGCTCGCACCCCAGGATCCCCACTCGGTGTCAGCGAAGACCCATCACCCAGTCCCTGCCCTTGGAGCTCAGGTGCCCCTGGAGGGCGGAGACAGGTCTCAGTCTTAGCCCACAGCAGCCGCGTCCTCTTTGTTTTGCTCTGGTCTTCTTGTTGGAGTTTTTGCCCACACGCCTGGCTCCAGGCTGCCCTGGAATTAGGAGGATGAGCAGGCTGGGGCCAGATGAGGAGACACAGCCATGTGCTCAGCTTCTCAGCCGCGTGTCCCTAGGCGGCCACAGCCCAGCTGCTTCTCCCTTGGTCCCCCCACCTGGGTAGGCAGCAGCCGGCAGGGCAGTCCACTGGGGGTGGCACACCAAGCCCAGGAGCCTCACCAGGAGGGCCAGGCAAGGGGGCACTGGCACCACCCAGAAGAGGCCCCAGGTGTGCCTGAGGGCATTCAGGACAGAGGCCAGCCCCACAGCACGGCAGGCGAGCGTCTTTTCTGGAAGTGAGTGTCCAGGCTCCACTGGGGGCCCAGGTTCATGTCTTATTTCCAGTGTGAATGCTGAGGCTCAGCGTGGCGGGTTTGAGATTGCGTCTACAATCCCAGCAGGCCCCTGCCTCCAGCTGCACTGCCTCCAAGTGACGGCCCCCACTCCCTTACCCCTCCCTCTCCGGCTGACCCCTGCTGCCACCTGGCTGCAGCTAGCATCTGAAAATCGGAGTCTCCTTTCAGTTGGGACAGGTGGGCTGGGTCTAGCTGGGAGGTGGTGGGTCTAGCTGGGAGGTGGTGGGGCCAGGCCTGCCTCAGGGACCATGCCCAGCCCGCCCCCATGCCAGGGCTTCTTAGGGCTGGTGGAGTGATCAGCTACAGGGGTGTGGGGTCGGGGTACCAAGGCCAGCTGACCCAGTAGCTGCTCTGAGCCTTCAGTGGGCCTGGTGTCCATCAGGAGGACAGGTGGACAGGGCCGGGGACGGGCTGGCCTGGCCGGGCCCACAGGCACAGGACTTGGCTGAGGCAGCCCGGAGAACACGCAGGCATGGCTCGACGCTGCGTCCTTAGCGGTGCAGGCCACTTCCTGTGCCCCTCTTGAGGTTCAACCACTCCACAGCTGCCTCTGATAAATGTCTCCCCAGAGGGAGGCCTGCCCTCCCCCTCAGCTCCACAGCTATCTCCAAAGTGCAAAGGGGATTTGGGGCTTCAGCTGTGCTCCTTTGAGGGGATCCCAGGCGCAGCCTGGCCCACGAGACCTTAGATGGGCCGTTTCCCCTCTTGGGGTCCCAGTGTGTTTGTGTGTGATGAGGGTGTCACTTTGTCACCCAGGCTGAGTGCAGTGGCATGACCATGGCTCATAGCAGCCTCGACCTCCCAGGCTCAAGCAATCCTCCCACCTCAGCCTCCCGAGTAACTGGGACCACAGGCATGTGCCACCACAACCGGCTGTTTTTATTTTTGTAGAGACAGGGTCTCGCTATGTTGCCCAGGCTGATATCGATCTCCTAGGCTCAAGCGATCCACCCGCCTCAGCCTCCCAAAGTGTTGGGATTACAGGCTTGTAATCCCAGGTGCAGTACACCCGGCCCACTGCATCTTTAAAATGTGATGATGACCCCTGCTCCCCGGCTCCCCTGCTCCCCGCACCTTGCGAGCATTCCGAGAATCATATCAGATGGGACAGAACATCCAGGAGGACCTGGGGGCTTTAAGGTCCATCAGTGCAGCAGATGTCCTGGGAAAGCCCATGTCCCAAGCCCCCCAGGGCCCAGCTGCCACAGCTGAAGTGCATGCCACGGCTCTCTGAAGAGGCTGCTTCTCCTGCAGGGGTGGTCAGGCTGCCCACATTAGCACTAGGCATTCGGTCCACCCAGACACAGCAGCCTGGTCTCTTGTGCTGCTGTCTGCTCTCAGGGAGTGCATCTGTTGCTGTGGTGGTCTCCCTGGGGTGACTCAGGAGGCCTGTGTGGTTTCCTCACAGCAGGATCTTCATGGTCACTTGCATTGGGACCTTAGCAAGTTTCTGGAATGCAAACATATGGTGTTGACATGATGGCTGCTGTCCTTTAACTGATGGCTGCTGTCCTTCCTTGGGACCCACTGACCTCTCCATCCCATGTGCGAAGAGCCAAGCATTTGGGCTTATGTTCCTTTATCCTTGTGATTTTAGAGCATTTCCCCTCCACAGTCTTGAACGAGAATCTATCTGGTTTAGGCAGAAGTATCTGTGCCGGATGTTACTGCTGAAGGCTGGCTGCGGAGTTCCTGCTTTTCTGGCCCCTGCCAATTGATGGAGCACCCCAGTGGCCAGAGCCTCCTCTCTGCCCCCATGCAGCGCGGCCCAGCCCTGTCACTCTGGGCTGTGGGTGAGGAAGCCACATAGGCGTGGAGGGGGCTGGGTCTGGGCTCACACTCACCTCTGCAGGTGCCTTCCCCAGGGCCTCCTGTGGGCCTGGGACATCATCTCCCTGGCTCAGAGCAAGTCCTGATTTACAAACAGGGCCTGAGAGATGAAGGTGGCCAGCTGAGGCCACACAACCACTGGAGTCATGGCTGGGCCCTTTTCCCCAGCTCTGCGGTCCCCAGGCCTCTGCAGGAGGACAGAGGAGGAATTGGGCACAGGAAGGATGCAGAGTGAGTCCAGGACTTAGCTGGATTCCTTCTCAGAGCTTCAGCCTTTCCCAGAGCTGAGGCAGTGTCTGCCCCTGGCCAAGGTTCAGCTAAGTGTGGCCCCAGCTGACGGCTCTATGTGGCCTGAGGAGGCGCCAGTGACCTTTCTTTACAAGAATCCCTTTATCCCAGCCTGAAGGCGAGCGTCTGGGAGGCAGGGGGTAAGGAGCACTTTGGAGGCTGGATTACTGCTGGGAAGGCAGCTGGCGGAGGCAGGGGGGCCATGTGCACTGGCTCTGGGTGGGGCCCCCATGGGGCCTGGGCCCCATGCTGCCAAACAGCTGGCCTTGGTGTGGGGTCAGAGAGCATGGCCCCTCCCCGGGTGTCCAGAGGCAAGCATCCTCGGGGACACAGGGCTGGCCAGGCAGAGGCAGAACCTGACCTGTCCCTCCCTATCTGCTCTGGGCTGGCACCACATGGGACCTCTTGTCTCCCAATGGTGGAAGGGGTCTTTCATGCCCCACATGAGAAATGGAAGGAAGAGCCTGCTCCAGCCTATGCAGTGGGGGTTGGGGAGGGGTGGTCAGCCCAGAGTCAGAGCTCACTCCCTTCCTGTGCCCTCGCCTCTGTCCCCTCCGCAACTCCTAGGTGGCCCAGGAAACTCAGCAGGGCAGGAGGAAGTGGGAGCCATGAGGAGGGGACCAGGAGGTGCCTGTGGTTAACAGGAAGGGGGGTCAAGCAGTGGCTCTGGGTGTGGGTGGGACCCTGCCACAGGCAGGGCGGCCCCCAGGCGCTGCCACCACGGGGCGGTGTCTTAGCTGTGGTCTCAGGAGTGCAGCAGCTGCACGACACCATCACAGCCACCTGCAGTCCCCGAGAGCCCCACATGTCCATCTGGCCTGGGCATTCTGCAGCCTTGGGCACAGGCAGGGGTGGGAGTCTGGGGCCAGCCTGGAGGAGGGTGCTGGGGTCTCAGGAGAGGACCTGGAAGGGGCACCCATCCCTGCCTGCCTGGGCATCCACCTCCTCGCCCAGAGAGGGCCTCAGGAGTGGCCTCTGCCTGGCTGCCACGGTTCTGGCTCTCTGTCCCACTTACTCTCTGGCCCTCCAGAACGTTCCCCGGCCCTTAGCAGCTCCAGCGTCTCTCAAGCCCCCTTCCAGCCGTGAGCGAATTCATTCTAGAGATGCAGTGTTGGCCCCTGTGTGTGCCCCGCCCAACTGGGTCCAGAGGTGCTTGAGTAGTCAAGGAAGTCAGCTGGGCCAGTGTCCCCTTAGCGGAAGCACGGCCCTGGCCAGCCCAGCACAGCTCAGTTCAGGGGAACCCACCCAGGCCAAAGCGAAGCACCGCCGGGGCGCACTTCAGGTCCAAAGAGACGCACGGGGGCGGTCAGCTGCTGCTGAGGACTGACAGCTGGGGAAGGGGCTGGGTTTCCGAGGAAGAAGGAGGAGCCTCCTGCAGAGGGCCAGGCAGAAGCAAAAGCCCAGCTCAGGGGCTGGGGTGCAGAGAAAGGGGGGCCTTCCATGGGCCGAGCTTCTCCCGCGTCCCCTTTCCAGCCTAGTGGGACCACAAGTGGGATTGTCAGCTCTCCCAGGCTGGTGGTTGGCCCTGCCCACGGGCCTGCACCCGGCACCCACACTTGCCCCTCCCCCACCCTCAGCCTCAGCCCCTCTCTGGGTCACAGGATCACCCCCACCCCACCCCCAAGTCCCAGCAGACCTCTGAGGAGACCCACTCACGCAGCTGAAGCCCAGCCCCTGTGGGCTCCCCGGCCCATCCCGCCACATGGCAGAGCCCATTCTTTCGGTGGACAGCGGGTCTCCACCCCAACCCAAGTCCAAAGTGTTCCCTTTTGGTGCCTCCCTCCCTCCTTTCCAAAAGGCCCAAAGAAGCACAAAGTCATGACTGAGAAGAGCGGCTGGGCAGGGCACCCACCTGGGATGGGCTAGGGACCAGCAGGAGGAGGGGCTGGGGGGCCAGCCCTGCTCACCTTGAGCCTTCACAGGCTGGGGAGTGGGCCTGGCTCACTCTGGACTAGGAAGAGTGGCCCCCACCCTAGTCACTAGGTCTGCCCAACAGCTGAACAAAACCTGGCACTCCCCCAGTCAAGGGGCACTTGGAGAATTGGTTCCTGGGGACACAGGCAACCCCCAACAATGGAAGTCGTGCCTGCTGGGTGGCCAGTGGATGGCTACAGTGGCAAACACAGGGCCCCTGGAGGAGAGCAGGAGGCCCTTCCTGTCCTGTCTGGTGACAGCAGGAGGCCCACGAGGCGACCCAGCATCTGATGTGACGTTGGAAGAGGACATTTCCTTAGGCCCCCCAGGAATGGAAGCTGCAGAAGAGGGTTGTGGCTGATTTGGACTTGGGGTCAGGTGGTGGCTTCCGGGCCCACCTGTCGCCTGCCTGTTTCTGAGCTCCAGGCCTGCACCCTTCCCTCCTCCGAGGCTTGGGCAGAGCTGGGCACTGGGGACTACATACATCTAGTGACCCCCCCACCCACCAAGCCCCACCTTCTTCCCCAGCCACTCCCTCTTCCCTGGCCTCCTGGCCTGGCCTCCAGAATGAGCCTCCTTAGGGGACCTTGGGGTCTCGGGGCTGGGGCCCCACCAGGCAGAAACGTGACCTTTCAGACTGGAATTGCCCACACTTCCTCTTTGGCCCCAGGGACAGTCTCACCGCGGGAGGGGCACTCTGGGGCTCCTTCCTCCCAAGCCCCACAGCGTCCCCTCCTGCACTTGGACTTCAGGACTGTGGGGGCAGGATGAGATCACAGCTGGAGATGGACGCAGCACCATGCACAGTGGCGGAAAAGGGTTTGGCAACTGCAGGCTGAGGCCCAGCTGTGTACAGATGAGCAGAGAGTCACTGGGGGCTCTGGGGGTGAAGGTGCTGCTGGTGTCAGGGACAGGCCAGCCCCCCAGGGCATGGAGGCCGCTGAGAGTGACTGCCACATCAACCTTGGGTGGCCTCAGGCAGGCAGAATCCTGAGGGCTGGGCCTAGAGGGTCCACCTGGAGTCCTTGGTGGCTGGAGCCTGGCCCGGGGCTTCCCCGCAGGCAGTGCAGGCCAGTGGCGATAACAGGCCTTTTGCGTTTCCCAGTTTGAGTGGGATCCCAGGTCGCTGCTGCCTCAGCCAGCGTGTCTGTTTCCTTGTCGACCCATCCTTCTTTCCTTCTCTCCTTCCCCTCATGGGGGGTTCCCATCAGGGGCTGTGCTCCCTGGGGCTCCCAGCCTTCAGCTTTCACTGCAGTAGATGAAAATCCTACCAGCGCCAAGAGGGCCTCATTCCTCAGCAGCTCACACCCTGCAGATGCCAACTTTCCGTTATTCCTTAGGCAACGCCTGGCGTGGCAGATGGCCGGGGGATGGGAACCTCACTAGGGTTCCAGTGGAAATCAGCCCTAAAACTAACCCTGCTCACCTCTCTGAGGACCCTGCCCTGTCCTGGAGACCTCAGGAACAGTGGGGAGGCAGGCAGGCACCCCAGGCACCTCCAATGGGGAGTGCCTCCTGCACAACCACCCAGGGTCTCCACCCTGGAGCCATGCGACACATGACAGGCAGCCTGTGTGAATCCAAACACATGGGAAGCACCTGCCGCGTGTCCCTGCCTTGGCTGCGGGGACAGAGCCATGATCAGACCCCAGCACCCCTCACCTATGCTGCATCTAGTGGGAGAAGAGTGTGCGAAGAACAAAGAAGTGCAATGTGGAGCCCTCCAAGGACTCCCAGTGCTACGTGGAGAATCTGAATCGACTCCCAGAGTGGCCAAGCCTCCGGGAAGTGACATTGAAGCTGAGAGTGGAATTTGAGGAGGACCGGGCCATGTGGAGATGGTGGGCAGGCGCATTCAGCAGGAATGGGAACATAAAGGGGCCAGTGTGGCTGGAGCAGAGTGGGCGACAGAGTGGGCTGGGGAATGGGGTGGCGGGAGGGCTTGGGGAACAGGGACGGGATGAGACTGGATTTGTTCTAAATGCCATATGGAGCCACTGGGGAGATGTGGCCTTTAAAATGAACAAAACACCTCCCCACCAGGTGACCATTTGGGGGCACTCAGCAGGCACCTCTCAGCTGTAGGGCATCAGGAAGTCCAAGGGATGGGGGGCTCCAGAAGGGCTCCACAGACCAGGATGCCTTGTGATGAGAGCTGCCGCCCACCCTGTCTGAGTGGGTCAGAGGTGGTCTGCAGGGCCCGGGGCACTGGACACTGGTCTGGGGTTGTTGGCACACAGAGTGATAGTCCCTGGTACACACCTGTATTGCATTTGGATTGGTGAGTGTCTGTTCCATATCAGTGTTTCAGACATTATTTGAATACCACCTCAGATGTGTCTGAGTGTGAGGTGAATGGGAAGGAAGGTGGAATCAGGCAGGTCAGCTGACTGGCTGGAGAGCTTCATGGAGGGATAGAGGGGTGGCAGGTGGGTGGATGGGTGGATGGATGGATGGACAGGAGGATGGATGGATGCCTGAAAGGGAGGGAGGGTGGGTGGGTGGATGGGTGGATGGGTGGATGGATGGATGGATGGATGGACAGGAGGATGGATGGATGGTTTGGTGGGTGGATGGATGGATGAGTGGGTAGATGGATGGATGGATGGATGAATGAATGGGTAGGTGGATGGATGGATGGATGCCTGGGAGGATGGATGGATGGATGGATGGGAGGATGGATGGATGGATAGATGAATGGGTGGGTGGGTGGATGGATGGATGGATGGGAGGACAGTAGATGAATGGATGAATAGATGGATGAATAGACGGGTGGATGAATAGACAGATGGATGAATGGGTGGATGGATGGATGGATGAATGAATGGGTGGGTGGATGGATGGATGAATGGGTGGATGGATGGATAGATGGGAGGATGGTAGATGGATGGATGGATGGATGGATTGATGGATAGATGGGATGACAGTAGATGGATGGATGGATGGATGGATGGATGAATGGGTGGGTGGGTGGGTGGGTGGATGGATGGATGGATGGATTGATGGATAGATGGGATGACAGTAGATGGATGGATGAATAGATGGATGAATAGACGGGTGGATGAATAGACAGATGGATGAATGGGTGGATGGATAGATAGATGGGAGGATGGTGGATGGATGGATGGATGAATGGATGGATGGATGGATGGATGGATGGATGGATGGATTGATGGATAGATGGGATGACAGTAGATGGATGGATGGATGGATGGGTGGATGGATGGATAGATGGGAGGATGGTAGATGGATGGATGGATGGATGGATGAATGGATGGATGGATGGATGGATGGATTGATGGATAGATGGGATGACAGTAGATGGATGGATGGATGGATGGATGAATGGGTGGGTGGGTGGGTGGATGGATGGATGGGAGGACAGTAGATGGATGGATGAATAGACGGATGAATAGACGGGTGGATGAATAGACAGATGGATGAATGGGTGGATGGATGGATGGATGAATGAGTGGGTGGGTGGGTGGGTGGATGGATGGATGAATGGGTGGATGGATGGATAGATGGGAGATGGATGGATGGATGGATGGGTGGATGGATGGATGGATGGATGGATGGATTGATGGATAGATGGGATGACAGTAGATGGATGGATGGATGGATGGATGGATGAATGGGTGGGTGGGTGGGTGGATGGATGGATGGATGGATGGGTGGGTGGGTGGATGGATGGATGGATGGATGGATGCCTGGAAGGGAGATGTATGTATGTATAGATGGAGGGACACAAGGGAGCGGGAGACTGTGGTGTATAGATGAGTGGATGGTGGCACTCACAGACTAAGAAGTCCCACTGGCTGTCATTGGTGCTGGGAGAAGGCATGTGGGGTATCTGAGCAGAAAGGTACCAAGATCCCCTATGCCCTTTCTACCTTGGCCCAGGTGGAACTGGAGCAGTCAGCCAGACAGGGCAGCTGAGACTAGGTTTTGAGCCCCTCTCCCTGCCCTAGGAGGTTCCGAGTGAGGGAGACCTACCTGGGAATCGCTGTCACCACACTGCCTGCGACATTCCGGGGCTCTCTGTGGGTCCTGAGAGCAGGATCGCTGCTCACTTACATTGGCTGCCTGGTGCCCAGCCCAGCCTGGGTGCTCAGAAAATCTCAGCTGTCTGAGTAAGCCCGGCCTCCACTCAGCTGCTGGTTCCCATCCTGAGCTGCACCTGGGCAAGTAGGACGTGTTTGTTGTGATTGACAAGTAGGGGCAGGACTTCCCATCTGCCTGCTTCCCTGCGGCGGGTTGGCTGAGCCAAGCTGAGACACTGAGTGGGCAGACGCTCAGCGGCTGGGTTTTAGGATCAGTTCCACCTGGCTCAAGGACGGGCATTGCTGATTGTTAGCTCTGTGACCTGGGCCAAAACGCCAGCCTCTCTGAAGCCAGCTGCCCTGTGTGTAAGATGGCCAAGGTCATGAGCTGAGCCAGGGGCCGGGTGAGGGAGGGGCTGGCCCAGCCTGGCTGCAGCCTTGGAGCCCCTCCCCACTCTGACTTCAGGACTGGGGGCACAGAGGGGGCTCTGGGGTGGTGGACAGAAGCCCCCAGGACCACAGACACCCTGGGCCCCCAGCCCACTCCTGAAGCCACAGCAGGAAAGGCTCTGTGTGTCTGAGGCCCCCCCAGCAAAGCCCAGGACCATGGGAGAAATCGAGGCCTTTGTCCCGGGCTTGGCAGGATGCCACTGGCCTGCCCAGAGGCAGCAGGAAGCAGCCCCAGAAAATTGGGAAAGGAGGAAAATTGACCAGTAGTTTTTAAGGAGCTCACCCTTGGGAAGTGGACACAAGATGAGAAGCTGGAGGGGAGGCTCTGCCAACCCTTGTCAGGTCACGATTACAGGGTGAGGCCTTCCACTCCCTGAGCCATGATTTTCTCATCTGTAAAATGGGCTGAGACCTCGGTGGATCTGGCGCTGTCAACTTCAAGTGCCTGCAAAGGCGTGACTGCAATCAGTTATCCTCTGCTTGGCCCAGCACTACTAGGGGTAGGGCTGGTGGGGAGCAGGACAGAGGGGACCGCCTGTTGTCCTCTCTCCTTCCAGGGGAGGAAACAAGAAACCCGCTTCTGAACCCACAGGGGAAAGGCAGGTCTGCCAGTGGGCGGGGCTGGGAGAGCGAGGCAGGTGGGTGTCAGGGCCTGGCTGTGGGGTCTCCCTCTTTTGTGAAGCAGCAAGGAAGCTCCCACTGGGAATGCAACGTCTTGGGCTGGGCGTGGACGCAGGTGTGCCTGGCTGTGAGCGCCCAGAGCTCCCTCTCTTGCTGGGGTGCATGTGGGTGCAACTGAAACCGTTGGGGCACTCAAGCTTCAGGTGGGCTTAACCAGAGGTGAAGCACTCCTGGGACCCTTAGGTGGATGGCAGGCCAGGCTCCCGCACTGCCCAACACCGTGCCAGCCACTCCCTGGTGCTCAGGGGCCACCTGGTCTCACCCCCGTGCATCTTCTCCATGGAAGCTCTAGACGCCTCCCCACCACAAAGTGCTGTCACATGGGAGGGAAATGCGGGAGGGAAAACCTGTGTCTCCAAGTGGGTCTGCTTGGCTGCGGCCGGGGTCTCACAGAACCTGGGGTGGGGGTTCTGAGAAGGACATCTTCCGAGGGTGGTGATGAGCCTCTCTGACCAGGGCTCCGTCCAGCCCTACTGCCAGGCGTGGAAAGGGCTGGCACCAGCAAAAGCCATTCGCCTGAGCTGGGCTGTCCTGGCTGACCACCCACCACCAAGCTCCCAGGGCCCAGGCCCTCCTCACCCTGCCTCAGAAGTCCCCTGAGAGGGGGACTTCTCAGCCAGGGGCACCCCCACCACGTGGCTCTGAAGCCCCTTCCGGGGCGGTGACCTCCTGCTGCCCCTCCTTCCTTCCTTCCAGAAGCCCCCGAGCGCCCACAGCATGAAGGAGGAGGCCTTCCTCCGGCGCCGCTTCTCCCTGTGTCCACCTTCCTCCACCCCTCAGAAAGTCGACCCCCGGAAGCTCACCCGGAACTTGCCCCTCGGCGGAGACAATGAGCTCTACCCACTCAGCCCAGGTAAGTGCCGGCCGTGGGCAGGGCAACCTGGCCCTCAGCTTGGGCCTGGTGGGGTGACCCCGGGCAGCCCAACCCCTCTGTGCCCCTTGAGGTCCGCAGCTTCCATGCTGGGGACTGTGTGGGTTTCATGATCAAACGGTTTGTAGCTTGGTAGAGCGCCAGGTAATAGGCTTCTTGGCTTGACCTGCGGGGCCAGGTGAAGCCCATCTGGTTGAGGAGGGGGTTCCCACAGCCCAGGCTTTGGGAGTTATGGAGTGCAGTCATCCCAAAGTCAGCCCAGGCTTTGGGAGTTATGGAGTGCAGGCTCCAGGGACAGGTGGCCTGAGCCCCAGTCCTCGCAGGGTAACCCCAGGCCAGCTACTTGACCTTTCTAGGCCTCAGTTGACTGATCTATAAAATGGGACAATATTAGTACCTACTCCCAGCTATACATGGGTCCTGGGCTCTGAGAGGGGACAGCTGGAACCAGGCCTGCCTTCGTGCAATTGTAGATAAAGCACCCAGCGCACAGACTCAGAACCTCTGCCCGCCAATGCTGCCACTCTTCAGGCCCCTCCCTGGCACCTAACTATGCACAACCCCTGCCCCAGCCAAGGCTGAGCTGTGACTACTGTTCCCCCAGAAAACCCAGCCCTTCCTCCCCTGTTCCCCTGAGAGTAGGAGGTAGGGGCAGACACCTGCCTGGGGGGCCTCTCCCCAGCTCTGCCCCCCCTCCTCCCACTGCCTGCTTTGGGGCTGAGGAAGTGGGAGCCCCAGCCCTGCCTGGCCATGGTCATCTCACCTGCCCTGGGGGGAGTGGGAGAGCATTGGGCGGATCCACCACCCAGGCTCGAGGGGCGTGTGGATGGTCGCAGCCAAAGTCCCATCCAATAGATGGAAAAACGGAGTCCCAGTGTAGAGGTGGCCTTGCTGAAGGTGCTATGGCAGGCAGGGGCACTCGACACCCGGCAAGGTAAATCCTAGACCTTTTATTCTCTGCTGTCACGTTCACCCTGGCCGGAGGCTTAGAAGCACTTGCAGAGTCAGGGGTGGGGAGGGGAAGGGCCGGGTCCCAGCTGCTGGTCAGTTTCAGAGGGACTCGGACCAACGAGCAACTGGCCCAGGCGGTGCAGAACACGTGCTGGGAAGGGCCTTTTCCGAGGAACAGAGGCGGCAGGTCCCAGGCCAAGGGAGTAGGGTGGGTGTGGACAGGCTGTGAGGAGAAGGACCAGTGCTGACCTCCCCGTGCCCAGGGCACCTGCACCCTATCCCTTTGAGTGGTCCAAGGGCCCCAGCCTTTGAGTCCTCCCGGCCAGGAGGCAGCATCCACATGGAAAGTAGTTTGCTGGCGGCCACAGGCCAAGCCCCTAGAACCATATGAGAAAGTGCCACAGGGAAGAGCGCTCCTGCTGGCCTCCCCCCAGCACTCCGGGTCGGGCGTAGCACTCTGCAGATGGGGAAGCAGAGGCTCCCAGGTGGGGGAGCAGCCACTGCCGGCCGGGGGCAGCGATGTTCTGTGACTGTGAGTGGCCACGGTCCAGGACCTTTGGACAGAACCACTTCCTCAGGCCACCGTCCTGGCTTTTCCATTCTTCGTCCCCATCCAGTCCCTGCCCAGGGCTGTCAGGGAAGGACGGCTATAGACCCCAGGCCTTCCAGCTGGTCTGTGGCGTCCGTCCACGCACCCAGCCTGTTGCTGGCCTGTCGCCTGTGGCCTTGGCAGGATGGGGTTCACTCCAGCCCCCAGCCCCTCTGAGTCTCAGTGCCAGGGACCGGGGCAGTCAACCCTCGCCCACCAGCCACAGGAAGCAGCGGGAGCGGCCCTGCTGGGCAGACCTCAGGCTTCCCCTGCAGCCATCCCCTCCTTCCTCCTGTCCAGAAATCGTACCTTGGGAAACTGGCACCAAAGCAAACAGAGCCGGGGAAGGGGAGGCCATTTCCCCCAGGAGCAAACGCAGACACCTCAGGTCTCCCTCCTTCGCCTCTCCCTCCTTACCCAGCCTGCCAGGGTGGGATGGCAGACAGGGCTGACCACCTCCCAGCAAGAGCCCAGCACGCAGGGGCTGGCAGCATCCAGCCAGGGGGATGCACAGTCCAGGGGCCCCAAACCTGCCGTGTGTCTTTGAGACTGGATGTCACATTCTTTTTCTGAAAACTGGGGACTCTGGCCTTCACAGACCCCAAATTGCACACTACAGCAGGCCCAGGATGCCGGTTCCTACCAGCTCCTGTCCCAGCTTCCTCCCTGTAGGTCCTGGAGGCCCTGCCAGTTCTCCTGGCACACTCCTCCCACAGTGACGCTTGCTGGCGTTTATTACACCTCTCAGGCAGTGTCCTGTGCCTGCCACCACCTCCGGCTGACTTCCTGCCCCTCCCAGGTCATCCGCACCCACCCTTCGCCTACCTCACACCAGGCAGCGGCCTGAGAAGCCCGGCCACGCCCACCATGCCTGGGTCCTCACTCCCACTGCTCTCTTGCAGGGAAGGACATGGAGCCCAACGGCCCGTCGCTGCCCAGGGATGAAGGGCCCCCGACCCCAAGCTCTGCCACGAAGGTGCCACCGGTAAGAGCCTGGGTATGGGAGGATCCATGAGCCAGAGCCTGGCTCTAGGGACAGCAGGAAACGGCTGGGGAAAAGGACAGCAGGGCGTCCAGCTGAGCCTGCCATTCCAGCCTGTTCCGGGGAAACAGCTCCCAATCCTAGACTGTGCTGCTCCGGGAGGGCTGCTGGTGGATATTTGGGCTGTTTTCACCATATAGCTGTCATGAAAAATGCTTCCGTGAACATGTGTGCACGTGTATTTGACTATCAGTTTTCAGTTCTCTCAGGTATAAACCTAGAGTAATTGGAATTGCTAGGTCACATGGTAATTCCAGGATAATATAGAACTCTCAAAATTCTCTGTTTAACTTTTGGAGGAACTGCCAAACTCCTTTCCCAGCGGCTGCACCATCTTACATGGCCACCCACAGTGCACAAAGGCTCCAGTTCCTCACATCCTCACCAACGCTTGCTATTTTCTGATTTGTTGTTTTCTTTTTTCCTTTTTCTTTGAAATGGAGTCTCCCTCTGTCACCCAGGCTGGAGTGCAGTAGCACAATCTCAGCTCACTGCAAGCTCCGCCTCCCAAGTTCACGCCATTCTGCCTCAGCCTCCCGAGGAGCTGGGACTACAGGTGCCCGCCACCACGCCCGGCCAATTTTTTGTTTTTTGTTTTTTGTTTTTTTTGTTTTTTGAGACGGAGTCTCGCTCTGTCGCCCAGGCTGGAGTGCAGTGGCACGATCTCGGCTCACTGCAAGCTCCGCCTCCCGGGTTCACACCATGCCCCTGCCTCAGCCTCCCAAGTAGCTGGGACTACAGGCGCCCGCTACCACGCCCAGCCAATTTTTTTGTATTTTTAGTAGAGACGGGTTTCACCATGTTAGCCAGGATGGCCTTGATCTCCTGACCTCATGATCCACCCGCCTCGGCCTCCCAAAGTGCTGGGATTACAGGCGTGATTTGTTCTTTTTTGTGTTATTTTTATAGCTATCCTAGCGGGTATGAAGTAGCATCTCACTGCGGCTTCAGTTTGCATCTCTAATGACGGATAACATTGAACATCTTCGTGCACCCATTAGCCATTTGTATGTCCTGTTTGGAGAAATGTCTATTCCAGTTATTTGTCCATTTTTGGAATGGGTTGTTTGCCTTTTTGTTGCTGAGCTGCAAGAGTTCTTTATGCATTTTGGATACCAGGTCCTTATCCGATACATGATTTGCAACTACTTCCTCCCATTCCGTAGGTGGTTCTAAATTATATTTTTAAGGAATTTTCATAGGTTGCAAAGTTCTGGTCAGCCTGAAGTTCACAGTTCTGAGCAGCACTTCTCATCTCTCAGGTGCCTCCTTGTGGCACTGTGCCCTGATGCACAGTAGCACTGAGGAGTGAGCAGAGGACCTGGCATGCCTGGACGGGGTACCCACCTGGCCTGCAGGAGGGAGGAGTGGGCAGGCACTCTCTGCAGTGCTGGGGCTGCAGGGGCTGCAGTGACCAGACCCAAGGGTCCTGCCCAGTTAGGGAGCAGGGGTTGCAAGTGCTCCATCCCATGCCACGCGGTCTTGCCTCTCTCTTCCCCTGTTGCCTCAAATACGCACAGCCCCATTCAGCTGCATCTAGTGGGAAGCTGGGCAGAGGGGTATTGGCAGCAGGTTCATGCGTCCATCAATCCATCCATCCATCCGTCCATTCATTCATTCGAGATGCTTGCTAAGCCCCCAGCTGCCGGTGTGAATGGGCAGTAGGGTAGAACCCTCCCCTGGTGGAAGCCACAGACAATCATCAGTTCACCACAGAAACGGCTGCGTGGTTGTATTGCAAAAGTCCTGGGTGGGCCAAGGGTGGTGTGTGTCACCAGGACCTGTGCCAGCAGGGATATGAGCTGTCCTGCTTCTGGGGAAGCAGCTCAGGGAGCCTGAGAAAGAAAGGAGCAGGGGCTACCCAGCCACAGGGAAAAGCATTCCAGGCTGGGAACACCATGTGCCAAGGTAACTAAGGGCATCATGAACAAGATCCTGGCTCAGGGGACTCCCAGGAGGGCAACTTAGGACACCTTCTCTGCCAGCCTGGGTCCCTGGAGGCCTGTCAACTGGCCAGGGTCCAGCATATGCCTCGTCACTCAGATCTGCCTCCTCCTTATCACTCATCGTCAGCCCAAAGACTGCTTCCAAGTCAGAGCCCCCCAGGCACCCCATCTTGTGCCCTTTTCTTCTTGTGATCCTGAATGTTCTTACTTGGCTAAGAAAGTGCCACAATGGAGCAACACTGCCTGGGTTCAGTCCCAGCTCAGCTCCTTATTAGCTGTGTGACCTTGGGCAGGTTTCTGAACCTCTCTGTGCGTAGGCTCTTCCTCTGTACAATGCTGAGAATAACAACGATGATCTGAGCTGTGGGATCTAACGTGCTTACATCCATGCACAGAACTGCAGAACCGCAGCGCTCACCTGACCCCTGGCTCCTCCCGCCTCTGCATGCTGGTGGCTGGTCTGCCTCTCCCTGAAAGAGCAGGACACTGGCATCTTTACTTTCTAACCTCAGTGCCTAAGGCCAAGCCTGGTGCCCAGTGCTGCCAGGACCGCCGGTCCGTGGAACGGTTCCATGCCCTGCCCCTTGCTAGCCCTCCACCTCTCTGTGCCTTGATTTCCCAGGCACAGAAATAAAATAGGGACAATAACCGGCCCCACCTTATGCATGGCTGGAGAATGAGGGGGATGAATACAGGCAGCACCCGAACAGGACCTGGTGCCCCAGCAGACAAGGCTTTAGCTCTGTACTTAGCACCATCATGATTGGGGTGGGGGCAGTCCCCAGCGCCCAGGGCTTCTAGCCAGGAGAAGGCCTGAGGGAGGCTTTCCTCGCCTTAGAGGCTCCGCTGGAAAGTGCTGAGCACCCGCAGACGCCCAGCCACAGCAGGGCAGGGCGGGCATGCTTTCTCTGGAAAAGGCCAGACGGCATTTAGGCCCCGCCGCAGCGCAGGCTCCGTTCCAGGTACTCAGCACAGCCATCCAAGCACGAGAACAGCCACAGACAACGCCTGCCGGATTGCCTGGACGTGTGCCAAGAAAACCTTATTTATGGACTCCTCATTTGAATTTCATATAATTTTCACATCTCACAAATTATTCTTGTGATTTTTTTTCAACTGATTAAAACTGTGGAAGCTGTTCTTAGCTTGCAGACCACGCGGAAGGAGGCAGCAGGCAGGATTCGGGTCGTAGCTTGCTGTCCCCAGCCTGCAGGCTTTAGACCTGGTTCTGTGTCCCAACTCGCCCCCTACCCTGCCTCAGGTTCCCCATCTGTAGAAGAACCGTGGCCCCCTTCTGCCTCCAACATATTGAGACTGCCGCCCTGGGCCCATGCAGTCAGCCACGTGCTGGGGTCAGGTTCGGGCCTGGACAGTGACCTCTGCCCACGGCTCCCAGGGGATGGGGTGGGCACCCCCACTGCACGCCCCCCACCAGTACGTTGGCCCTGCCCAGAGCTGGGCACATGCAGTGGCTAAGGAGCAGCCATGCCAGGTACCCTGGGGGGAAGACAAGGCAGGGAAGCTGTTCTTTTGGGTGGATGCAGGGCTGGTCCCCAGAGACCCAGCCTGAGTGCTTGTTGCCACCATCTCATGGCCGCCGCCGAGCTCCTCTTCTGCGAACTCCACCCTCTGGCACCCTGACTGCTTTCCTCAGCGGCCTCCCAGGTGTCCCCTCAAAGACGGCTGTCCCTCAGGGCTCAGTCAGACCTGTAGGAAGTCAGCCCTGAACCCTGATGTCCCCACATTTCCCTCCTTCCTGACCACCCTGCCCCATCCCAGCATGTGCCCCGGGGAGGATGGGTCCCCTCCTGTCACTGGCGTGTGCCCATGGAGGGTCTCTCGTCAGCCACCCTTGTTCTTCCATCCCCCCATGGCAGCCCCGGAAGTGCTGCTGGGGGGGATGGAGGGTGCCAGGCGGGAAACGAGTGGAGCGCCCTTCTCTGACTTCTGCCCTCATATCCTTGGCATCAGGCCAACCTGGGCTCCTAGCCCTGGGCCGGCCCCTGTGCCCTGTCCTGCATACCCACCTCTCTCTTTCAGGCAGAGTACAGGCTGTGCAATGGGTCAGACAAGGAATGTGTGTCCCCCACTGCCAGGGTCACCAAGAAGGAGACTCTCAAGGTGAGCCCGGGCCCGGGGAGGGTGCAGCAGTGTCATTGTCAGACCGACGGCCACCTGAGCCAGGGAGGTCACCCTCCCCACCTGTCAAAAGGAGGGGACAAACCGCACCTGGTCGCCTCCACACTCCCTACTTCCTCTCCTGCCCCTGCCCCTGGACCCATCCCTGGGCTGGACGGTGGGAGGAGCTGGGGCAGCTCGGTGCCTTCTCCCATGACCCACCGCGGGTGCCCTGGGCCCAGGCGCAGAAGGAGAACTACCGGCAGGAGAAGAAGCGCGCCACACGGCAGCTGCTCAGCGCTCTGACAGACCCCAGCGTGGTCATCATGGCTGACAGCCTGAAGGTAGGTGATGCCTGGCCTCCGGCCACCCAGGACACGGGTCAGCGTGCTGCTGCCATAACAAAGGACCACAAACCAGGTGGCCTGAAACGATGGAAATTCACTTCCCTGCATCCAGCCGTTATCACTGCAGCCTCTGCTCCTTCCTCATGAGGCCTTTCCTTACCCACCTGTCTCTCCCCCTTTTTATAAGGACACCGGTGGTAGGAATTAGGGCCACCTTACTCCAGTGTAGCCCCATCTTCACCTGATTATGTCTGCAAAGACCCCATTTCCGAATAAGGTGGGGCCTGGCCAGTGGGCAGAGGGCGCTGGGGAGGGAGACATTGCTCTGGTTTCTGGGAGAGGACCCCACATCAGGGCCAGGTGTCCTGTGTTCAGACCTCACGGAGACCGTGGCCATTCACTCGCCTCTGAGCCTCTGTTACCCCTTGTGTACAGTGGAGGTAAAACTGCCCAACTCCGAGGCTGCTGGGCAATGCATACCAGATAAGTGTGCCCAGCCCTGGTGTCTGCAGAGCCCAGGCCCACGTAGGCTGCTTCTACCCGCATACCAAAATGATGAATCAAAAGTTAGGTGCAAAAGTGAGTATTTAGAATGAGAAAAGAAGACAACTACTTTCAGAATTTACAGAGCTGCCAGGCCGGGTGCAGTGGCTCACACCTGTAATCCCAACACTTTGGGAGGCTAAGGTGGGTGGATCACCTGAGGTCAGGAGTTTGAGACCAGCCTGTCCAAAATGGCAAAACCCTGTCTCTACTAAAAATACAGAAATTAGCCAGGCATGGTGGCGGGCGCCTGTAATCCCAGCTACTCAGGCGGCTGAGGCAGGAGAATCGCTTGAACCTGGGAGGCGGAGGTTGCAGTGAGCCAAGATAGCACCACTGCACCTCCAGCCTGGGAAACAGAGACTCTGTCTCAAAAAAAAAAAAAAAAAGAATCTACAAAGCTGCCAGTTACAATAGTCACACCACTCATTGCTGGTTCCTCCCTGAGGCCCTTGACCTTGAACTTGACCCACGTGACCCTCACAAGTAAATCTGTCCCTGCTGCCACGTATTTCTTTGCATTCACCATAACATATGGGCTCCTTTTAAAAACTGAACAAGGACCCTGCCCTGAGTTCCACTCTGAGTCCTGGGGCACTGCTTGCCGTGGCTTGGCCCCTGCTCGGGCACACGATAGACACAGGACATCACCCCAGGGAGTGAGGGTGAGGAAGGGGTGAATTCCGAACTGGTGTGGGGGAGTGAGGGAGGGGAAGGGCCCCTCGGCAGCCCACCCTGGTCTGTGCCTGGCTCCCCGCCAAGCCATCAAGATGCCCCAGGGGTGGCAGCCCCAGAGGGTGGGCATTGACGCCAGCATCCTCCCTGCAGATCCGCGGCACCCTGAAGAGCTGGACCAAGCTGTGGTGCGTGCTGAAGCCGGGGGTGCTGCTCATCTACAAGACGCCCAAGGTGGGCCAGTGGGTGGGCACGGTGCTGCTACACTGCTGCGAGCTCATCGAGCGGCCCTCCAAGAAGGACGGCTTCTGCTTCAAGCTCTTCCACCCGCTGGATCAGTCCGTCTGGGCCGTGAAGGTGCTGCGGAGGGGTGGGGTTGAAGACAGAGGCCCCGTAGGGCCAAGGGGCTCATCCCTAGGGCCCTGGTGGAGGGTAGAGCCAACCAGCTGAATGGCCCCCTTGCGGCCTTGGGCAGGTCTCTCACCTTCTCTGAGCCCCACATGCGGCCACGGGATCAGATATGGCCACTGGTGCTCCATGTAAAGCACACAGTAGGCTGCAAGGAGGTGGCATCAAGGTCACCCCAGCCCCTCACCCAGCTGCTGTCCAGGAGGGACAACACTGGCTGCTCCCCAGGGGTGGCCGAGGAACAGCGCCCAGCCCTCACCCCTCCTAACGCGGGGCTGCCCTGCCAGCTCTAACGGGTGGGAAACCAGAGAAACCCTGAACACCTGGTTACCTTTGGATTTCAGAGAAACATCAGGGTTCTTTCATACTAGTATGACCCCAGTCATGTATGGGAAATACTTACACCAAAAAGCTACTCATGGTTTCTCTGGGATTCGAACATCACTGGGCATCCTGGATGTGCCTTTGCTGATTCTGGACAGCCCAAGTCGGGAGGCTCAGAGCTGGAAAGCTAAGGGCAGAGCTGCCAGCTAAGAAAGGGGACAGAGCTCCCCCACCTACCCGCCTCTCTGCAGCCAAGTGTCTACCTGGCCAGGTGCCTGGCTCCACCTGGTGGCCCTGTGGCCCTGGGCGTGTCCAGGTGGTCCCAGGTGTGGATCTGCATGGTTCTGCCTGACTTGTCTGTGCAGCTGGCCCTGGGTGTTGCCTCGGGTGACACCCAGATCTCTCTCTCTCCAGGGCCCCAAAGGTGAGAGCGTGGGCTCCATCACACAGCCCCTGCCCAGCAGCTACCTGATCTTCAGGGCCGCCTCCGAGTCAGATGGTGAGTCCCTGCCAGCTTGCGCATCTCCCCAGTGCCCCCACCTGAAGTGGGCCCCCTTTTAAGGTTGTAGCCCGGGTACAGGTGGCCCCAGTTCAGTCCCTTCTACTGTCTGGGGGCAGCCTGAAGTCTGGCCAGGATGAGCCCGGCTCGGAGTCAGGCCTACACTCACACAGCCCCCATGCCTAGCCTCAGTTTTCCCATGAGTAAAATGTGACATTAAAATACCACCTGTCAAAGGCCAGGCGTGGTGGCTCACACCTGTAATCCCAGCACTTTGGGAAGCCAAGGCGGGTAGATTACTTGAGGTCAGGAGTTCAGGACCAGCCTGGCCAACATGGTGAAACCCCGACTCTCCTAAAAAATACAAAAATTAGCCAGGCGTGGTGGCAGGCGCCTGTAATCCCAGCTACTCGAGAGACTGAGACAGGAGGATTGCTTGAACCCGGGAGATGGAAGTTGCAGCAATCCAAGATGGTGCCATTGCACTCCAGCCTGGGCGACAAGAGCAAAAGTCCGTCTTAAAGAAAAAAAAAAACCACCTGTCACCCCAATGTTATGAGAACCCAGTGACCTTATAAAAGCACCCATATAACAATTACTGAGCTCCAACCACATGCCAGTGTGAACCCCAAACATCTGAGACAGGTCTCAGTTAATTTAGAAAGTTTATTTTGCCAGGCCGGGTGCAGTGGCTCACACCTGTAATCCCAGCACTTTGGGAGGCTGAGGCAGGTGGATCACCTGAGGTCAGGAGTTTGACCAGCCTGATCAACATGGCGAAACCCTGTCTCTACTAAAAATACAAAATTAGCTGGGCATGGTGGTGGGTGCCCATGATCCCAACTACTCGGGAGGCTGAGGCAAGAGAATCCCTTGAACCCAGGAGGCAGAGTTTGCAGTGAGCCAAGATCACACCACTGCACTCCAGCCTGGGTGACAGAGGGAGACTCCATCTCAAAAAAAAAAAAAAAAAAGTTTATTTTGCTAAGGTTGAGGCCGTGCCTGTGACACAGCCTCAGGAGGTCCTGATGACTTGTGCCCAAGGTGGTCCGAGCACAGTTTGGTTTTATACATTTTAGGGAGATATGAGACATCAGTCAACACATGCAAGATGAACATTGGTTCGGTCTGGAAAGGCGGGACAATCAAAGCCGGGAGGGGGCTTCCAGGTCATAGGTAGATTAGAGACAAATGGTTGCATTCCTTTGAGTTTCTGATGAGCCTCTCCAAAGGAGACAATCAGATCTGCATTTATCTCAGTGAGCAGAGGGGTGACTTGGAATAGAATGGGGGGGGGGGCAGGTTGGCCCCTAGCAGTGCCCAGCTTGACTTTTCCCTTTAGCTTCATGATTTTGGGAGCCCAAGATATTTTCCTTTCACATTTCCCCCCTTTTTAAAAATCTTTTGGAGAAAGCATTTTAGAAGAAAACGAGTCTCTGGTCTCAGGTTCCACCTGATCTCTCATGGCTAGGATGGTTTATTCCTACACAGGTAGGTCCCAAGTTATTAGGAAAGCTCATTTTCAGAAGGCTGTGAAGTCTCATGTCCTATGAAGAGAAAATATTAGGAGGAAGGCAGAAAAACAACAACAAACAAAAGAACAATCCTGGGAAATTGGTATAGGTCACATTACTCTGAAGTCCATACATCAGTAGGCAGGCAAGAAAGTGGCTTATGTATGTAAGTAGGTTGCTGTTATTTTCTTCTGAAGTTTAAGTTGTCTAGCTTCAGTTTGCAGGGCTTTAAGAAAGGACAGCTTAGTCTTCAGCGACTCCAAATTAGGAAAAATGGGAAAAAATGAAGGAAAAAAAATTGAAAACATTATTTTGAAGACCTGTAGCCAACAAAAATTAGAATTTCATCCAAAGTGTAGAAAATAACAAAAATTGAAAAACATTAGGGAAGAGTAGAATCTAACAACAGCTGTACTATAGTTTTTGAAACATAATTTTTTCTCTCCAGTTTTCCATTTTAACTAAGGACAAATTATGGTAGGACTGGTTTGCTTTATTATACTTGGACTAATTATTTATATACAGTGCAGCAAGAGTAATTAGTTTTTACATAGGCTTTTAAATTGTCTTTGATGGAACTTTGTTCCATAGAAAGAATCTCAGAAAAGACTTTCTTAAAGCTGAGCCCAGTCATGGACTTGTACCATTAAATGCCTATAAGTTGGGCAAATTATTATCTTCTTGAGGTTCCAAGATAAATTTGGAGCTCCTGGGCCTGTCAGAAAGTGACATTCTTTACTTACCACAGGTCAGGAACCCTGTACAGGGACTGTGTAGATGAGGTATGAGGCCAGTTTTTCCAAGGGGCTTTCATTGGCTCCATAAGTCAAGTTTTGAGTCCTTAAAGGAAAGCACATAATTCCAGGCAAAGCCTTGGTAAAATAACCAATTTCTCCAATTGTGTCCTGTTACAAATGAAAACAGATTCTTACTGCACTTATGCAAATAACTGTATTGTCATAAGTTACGAATACTCACAGATAGTTTTCAAATTCTGTAAAAATTAGGTAGAGAGAAACAAATATGCTCCAAATTTTGTTCATAGGAGTATACTCAATTGTTAAAAGCTGTAAATAGCTTAAAGTTTTCTTGTCTCTGAGAAACAAAAGAAAGGCTCCACAATGTTTTAAGCAAAAAGTCAAAAAGATTACTTCACACTTCTTTTTTTTTTTTTTTTTGTGATGGAGTCTCACTCTGTTGCCCAGACTGGAGTGCAGTGGTGCCATCTCGGCTCACTGCCACCTCCACCTCCTGGGTTCAAGCGATTCTCCTGCCTCAGCCTCCCAAGTAGCTGGAATTACAGGCATCCGCCACCACACCCAGCTAATTTTTGTACTTTTAGTAGAGATGGGGTTTCACCATGTTGGCCAGGCTGTTCTCGAACTCCTGACCTCAAGTGATCCACCCACCATGGCCTCCCAAAGTGCTGGGATTACAGGCGTGAGCCACCACACCTGGCAATTACTTCACACTTCTATTAGTTTAGTCCATGCAGTTAATTCCTGTTCTGCTTCAAATTTATGAACATTTCAGCTCTCCATGAACCCTGAAAGTTTTTCCTCTATTCTGATGTCACAGTCTCTAAAGTTATCAGAAACCAGCATTCAAGAGCACCTGTTAGAGTTTTACAGCTGATTATAAAACCACCTTCTAAAGAGGACCAAAACAAGACAACGATTGTTTGTGGATGATAAAAAGTTTTAGGGCAGCCATACTCAAAGACACAATTGACAAGGAAATTGTTACCTCTGTGGCACAAAATAATTTAACATAACAATTATAATTATTACTGATAATGTATATTAGGTCATATCAGAATTATAGGAGTTTCCTATAATTTTGGAACACATACCAGTAACATATTTATACAAATATAGCCCAAAGAAAACCAAATAACATTTTATATTTGACACTGCTTCCTGTATAATTTTTTATACCAAATAAGCCAAATATGTCATTTTTGGACTTTAGGGAACCTATTAATAATATCTTCAAGGATTAGGTTAGAAAAAGACATAATTTATAATTTGATTTTGGAAAGTTTGTCAAATTTTAAAGGTTTAAAACACTTGATATTACAAAGTAGGATTACAAGTCATTGTAAAATAATTCACTCATTTGAACAAAGTGATACCTCAAGGATTTAAAAAAAAAAAAGGCAAAAGCCTTCACTCTTTGAGACAGGAGACTTAGTTTTCCAAACAGTAAGCCCTAATAACATCATGAAGCCAATTAAATTGTTTTCCAAAATTACAATCTATAAAATTTTCATCTTGATCATAAGATATAACTTCCATAAGCCTTATAACCTTTATTAAGGAGTCAGTTATTGTTTCAAGAAAACCTTGTTAATCTGACACAGGGGCCCATATGCTAGTCTTGCATCAGTGTGCCTTTGACATTAATGATTAATTTATAGAGAAACTGAACTTACTTTATCTCTCAAAGTCAGCCCTTACAATCTCACATGTCTGTCTCTTCTGGGATAGTCTCTGGGCCTTGAGGAGTTGAACAGCTTTAATTTCTGTGTCTCAGGAATGTGGTTTATTTTGATTGGCATCTTCTACTGGGCCTGAAGATGAAGCTTTAATTGCTGTCAGTGTTTAAAATTTAGCAGGACTTGGTGTTCTTTTTAGACCCATGAGTCAAATCCCTGTAACTCAATGTCGCAAGGACTTTAAAAGCACATACAAGAAGATATAAGGACGGAATAACCTTGATTTAAAAAAAATTTTAATATCTGTTTTTCCTAAGCAAACCAAACTTAATAATAATGGCATAGGAATTATTTTGATAAAACATAAAATCTGTTAGGCCACTTACCAAAAGGCAAAAGCAAATACCTTCTGCAGTGTATAGAATATTATGTTAGAAGAAAACATTTTCTTTAAGAAAACATTGTTAGCATCAGGCCACACACACACAAAAAAACAGAACCTGAGGAGGAAAACAAAACTTATATGAGCTGAAAATGAGTTGAAGGGAAGTGTTACTATTTTGTTCCTTTTAAGAGGGAAGAGAAAACTGAAACTGGCAAGATGCAATGAAAGTTGAACTTTGGGTTAAAATTAAAAAATTAAAATATCTTATAATTGATTAAGAGTAAATCAACCTCTTAAGAAAATGTCGGCCAGGTGCGGTGGCTCATGCCTGTAATCCCAGCACTTTTGGGAGGCCGAGGCAGGAGAATCACGAAGTCAGGAGATCAAGACCATCCTGGCTAACATGGTAAAACCCCATCTCTACTAAAAATACAAAAAAAAATTAGCCAGGCGTGGTGGCAGGCGCCTGTAGTCCCAGCTACTCAGGAGGCTGGGGCAGGAGAATGGCGTGAACCCAGGAGGTGGAGTTTGCAGTGAGCCGAGATCACGCCACTGCACTCCAGCCTGGGCAACAGAGTGAGACTCTGTCTAAAAAAAAAAAAGTCATTGCTCTAACCAATTCTTTAGTCTATAACTGTTTTTTTTACATCAAACCCAATCTCTAGAAAGACCATTATAATTTCCCTTTAGTCATAGACAACTTGATCATATAAAAGGGTTTTTTTTTAATAGATCCTCTTATTGTGCCTTCCATAGACCATTCATGCCACGCTTGGACTTTCTGGTTTGTCCTGAACATCCCTCTTTCTTAAACAACCAGTCATTTTACTCTAGGACTAAATTTACCATACAAGATTCTTTCTCATATGAAATTATTTCTCTTTAAGCTTTCTTACTCCCCACCAAAAAACACTTTTTTATAACTTTCTTTACATCTCTTTTACTCTTTTATTTCCTGGTTCCTTTTACCTTGTTTTATACATGACCTTTAAATAAGCTTTGAATTAGGCAAAAATTGTTCACCTTTTTCAAAAGGACATGCTTTCTTTTAGAAAGCATATTTTCCTACAAATATATTTTTATTGGAAAATATCCAAATAGTGACATATCTTATTTAATCTAACTTTAAATTCTAAATTATGATGAATTTGTCTACAAGTATTTGTCCTATTACATTTACCTAATTATTTTAATCATTTACCTAGATTATTTATAAAAAACTGCAATTGTCATTATTTAAATTATGGAAACACCATTGCAAAATTATAACTGAGACAGTGAAAGAGATTTGACCTAACCGACTCCATCTTGTTTCTAACCTTCAAGCTATCCTTGTTCATTCCTGGGCATAGGTCAAACTAACTTTGGGAGGAACTTAGTTTATAGTTTACCTGAAACAAAGACTATAACAGTCTTTCTCAAAATAAACCTTACTGCCTGTGGACTAGACTACCTAAAGCCACCAGATTAGAAGTTATGGTAATCTTACTAAATTTAAGATGTAGCTATTTTTATTAAACCAATATAATTTTTTTTTTTTTTTGAGATGGAGCCTTGCTCTAGTCTCCCAGGCTGGAGTGCAGTGGTGCGATCTTGGCTCACTGTTACCTCTGCCTCCCAGGTCAAGCAATTCTCCTGCCTCAGCCTCACGAGTAGCTGGGATTACAGGTGCCTGCCAACACGCCTGGCTAATTTTTGTATTTTTAGTAGAGATGGGGTTTCACTATGTTGCAGACTGGTCTTGAACTCCTGACTTTGTGATCCACCCACTTCAGCCTCCCAAAGTGCTGAGATTACAGGCATTATTAAAGATTACACAAGCAAAGATCATTCTATCTTGGGCTGGGTTTATAGTTTCGTAACTCCTATGCCAAATTTTGACACCTTATGGTATTTGGCAGAGATAAGTATGAAATTGCTTGATTAATAAATGCAAACAAAAATATATGCTGGCAATTCTTAAGACATTTCTAATATTACTTTACCCATAATTTTAAAGCTAGCTTATTTATTAAAGATTTTATTTAAGTTACATAAACTTGAAAAAGCATTTGACTTGTCTTGTTTCCTGATCAAGTATTTGATTCAAGTGCATTTACTTTCTTAAGCCAATCAATTAGAGCCCTTTTATATATTTTCAGTAGTGAAACATTGTGTACACAACACATAAATACATAGACATATTAGGCATGCCAATAGAAGTACATCTCATAGGTTTATAAAAACTTTTTTTTCCTGTCTTAGACTTTCAGATTCTTGATAACCTGTTTCACAACCCTAGGCAATTGTCAGCTAAATAGCCTTAAATTTGCATATTAAGGGAAACAACTCAGGTGAAAATCAAATAGCAAAATTTGCATAAGGTACAGAGAGAAAAAGTCTGGTGGTGCTAGAGGGAGACTAAAGATGGATGCCAAATCAAACAAAATTATAGAAATCTATCATAGGATTGCATAAGGAGACCAGTTTTATTTAGTAGGGACTACCTATCATTTAACTGGATCTCTGAGCTCTGGGAAGAGCCCACACTGAATCCTGGGTCTCCAAAAAGGGAGAATTATCATGAGGTTAGACCACGTGATGCTTTTATAGTGCACTTACAAATTTTTTTTAAACAAAGACATTTCTAAGTGTCTAAACCACACTCTTCCTTAAAAGCCCAAGAGTAACCACTGTTGCAATAACTACTTTAGTCAAAAAAAAAAAAAAAGAAAAGAAAACACAAAACAGGTTACACAATACAAAAGTAAGCAGTTTAAGAGCTGAGACAAACTTGTCTGTTTACATTCTTGGGGTTTCATAAGAAAAAACAAGTTTCTCCCCCAAGGGGAGTCTGGCACCCTCTCCATTTTCTTTAAGGAACCCCAGGCTACTATAAACTATTTTAGGTCCCCCATGCGGCAGAAGGTGCAAGAGAAAGGAGAGACAGCAGAAGTAAATCAAGAAACAGAATTCGGTCAACTAAGAAGAAAAAACCCTTTTGCTCAAAAAAAGACAAGGTCCTAGGAGAAAAACAAAAACAGAAACATGAAGGTCTCTTAAATACAAACACACACATATGCACACACACACATGCACACACACATGCACACACACATGCACACACACATGCACACGCACACACATGTGCGTGCACACATATACACACATATGCACACACACATGCACACACACGCACACACATGTGCGCGCACACATATACACACATATGCACACACATGCACGCACACAGATATGCACACACACACAGCTTGGAATGTTAGCTTTTCATTAAACTGACTTTTAACCATTGAGCTTCTTTGAAAAAATCTTTTTAAATCTCATTCCATATTTCAACTAGGACAAATTTCAACGAGGACACAGAAGTACAGTCATTACTCTTTCAGTTTGGCCTAGCTAGTGAAAATGTGGCCTTGTTATATGAATAAAGCCCCTTAGTAGTCAAAATCAAAATCTTTCCTCTTTTTTTTTTCCTTTTGCTGGCCGTTTTTCTCCCCCCATCACGCCACCATTGTGTGTGGGGGTGGGGAGGGGAATTCAGCCACTTCAGAGGCCTTGTTCCCCATAATTTGGAACTTCCTTCAGATTTGATCAAGCCAGATAGAGGTCAATGGGAAAAAGACCAAAACAACAAAAACAGAAACAATCAACAACAAAAAAACAGTTAAGCGAAACAAACAATCGCACAACTTACGTGATCACTGAGTGATCTAATGGTAAGGAGAAATTAAGACCAGCTGGTTGTTAATCTTAACTTTAGCTAAGACAAACCACAATTCAGTTACTTCCCTAGGGATGGGTCTCAGGCTGAAAACTCAGATCTCCACCATCCTGGGAGCAGGAAAAAAAAAAATTCATCTTCCCTGTTGGAAGCAAGCTCGAACTCCATAAAGGAGTTACCTGCCTTCCATCGTCATGGAAGCAGAGAAAACTTGCCTTCCTTGTATCGGAAGCAAGTAAAACTCCAAAAAGAGAAGTTGTAAAGCAAAATAAACTTTAGATCTCGACCAAATTTTGAGAGATCAGGGATTCTCTGCGGCAGGGGGTGGGGGTGGGGCGCGGGGGGAGGTGCTTCCAGGCCTCAGCAAATTGTCTTATTGGTTTGAGCCATAAAGTTAGCTCAAGCTGGTACCAAGCACCAATAGGAGACTTGTGAAAAGTCAGGGGCATCTCCACTCAGAATCCTTCAGTGGTTACCAAAATGTTTGAACCCTGAAAATCCGAGACAGGTCTCAGTTAATTTAGAAAGTTTATTTTGCCAAGGTTGAAGACGCCTACCTGTGATACAGCCTCAGGAGGTCCTGACGATGTGCCCAGGGTGGCCAGAGCACAGTTTGGTTTTAGGGAGACATGAGACATTAACCAACATATGTAAGATGAACATTGGTTTGGTCTGGAAAGGCGGGACAACTTCAAGCGGGGAGGGGCTTCCAGGTCATAGGTAGATAAGAGAAAGATGGTTGCATTTTTTTGAGTTAATGATGAGCTTCTCCAAAGGAGACAATGAGATATGTGTTTATCTCAGTGAGAAGAGGGGTGACTTGGAATAGAATGGGAGGCAGGTTGGCCCTAAGCAGTTCCCAGCTTGCGTTTTTCCCTTTAGCTTAGTGATTTGAGGGGCCCAAGATTTTCCTTTCACACCAGGCACCATTGAAACAACAGGTTCTACTGTTATCATCCACATTAGACAGATCAGGAAACTGAGGCACAGGCAAACTGCCAGCAAGAAAGTGCTAGAATGCGAATTTCCCTGACTCCCAAATGCATTGCACGCTGTTGCTGTTCCCTGAGTGGCCGCTCAGGCAGCTGTGACTGCGATGATCCTGCACCTGGAGGGATTCCCTCTTGGCCGTTCCTCCCTCTAACCTGAGGCTGGGGCCCTACCCCACCTCGCCCTCCAGTGGCTGCTCTGGGTAAATGCGGTTGCTCCACCTCCTCTAACCCCAGGATGATGCCTCCCAGAGCAGTGGGGTGAGGGGCTCCCATCCCGCCGGTGGTGCAGACCTAAAGCAGTCTGGCCTTGACCACGGGGCTCCGGTGCCTCTCAGGTTGGAGTCTCGGTGCCACATCACCCCTGGTGTTCAGATGCCACATCCATGCTCCTTCCTGGGCCATCCTGAGTCCCCCACTCTGTGCCAGGTCCCATGCAGGCCCGGGGATGGACAGGGCAGCCCACAGCCTCTGTGCTCCTGGGTGAGGTGGATAACCAACCATCAGATAAGGCAGGTTGGGCTGAGGTGTGAGCTGAGCCCCTGATAGGGTGTGGGCCACCATTCGGGAGGAGAGGTGTCTGCAGCCCCTGTGGGTATCAGGGTGGGCTTCCAGGAAGAGGAGGAAGAGGTCTCGGAATGAGCTTCAAAGGATGCATAATATTCAGGATGTCTAGTCCTTTGTGGCAGCTACAAAGCACACGTGTTCAGGCCCTGGGGCCAACTCAGCAGTTGTGACCCCTCCAGCTCCCCACCACCATCCACTGCCATCCCTCCCCCAACCCTGGTGTTCAGCCCAGGCTTGGCCGCTCTGGCACCAACCAAGCCTGCAGTGGAACCAGCAGGATCCCAGATATCCCCCCAACCCAATGAGAAGGGCAGCTCTAGAGACCCAGGAGCCACTGTCTAGGCAGGCCCCTCCCTACACTGGACCCTGAGATGCCCCACGAAGAGCAGGATTTCATGGATCTCAAAGTGAGGGAGAGAAACTCACTGTCTCCAGGAGCTCGAAAAGGCAGAGGCTCAGAGAGGCACAGAACCGCCTTCAATGCTCTTCAGCCCCATCCTCCCACCTGACGTGACCCCAGGAGGCTTTCTTTGAATAACACTTACTAACAGCCCAGGCACAGTGGCTCACACCTGTAATCCCAGCACTTTGGGAGGCCGACGCAGATCACTTGAGGCCCAGAGGTTGAGACCAGCCTGGCCAACATGGTGAAACCCCATCTCTACTAAAAATACAAAAAAATTACAGGCAGGCACCTGTAATCCCAGCTACTTGGGAGGTTGAGGCAGGAGAATCACTTGAACCCTGGAGTCAGAGGTTGCAGCGAGCTGAGATCACCCCACTGCACTCCAGCCTGGGTGACAGAGCAAGACTCCATCTCAAAACAACAAAAAAACAAAAACAAAAAACACACTTATTGACCCGGTGTGGTGGCTCACGCCTGTAATCCCAGCACTTTGGGAGGCCGAGGCAGGCAGATCACCTGAGGTCGGGAGTTCGAGACCAGCCTGACCAACATGAGGAAACCCTGTCTCTACTAAAAATACAAAATTAGCCGGGTGTGGTGGTGCATGCCTGTAATCCCAGCTACTCAGGAGGGTGAGGCAGGAGAATCGCTTGAACCCGGGAGGCAGAGGTTGCGGTGAGCTGAGATCGTGCCATTGTGCTCCAACCTGGGCAACAAGAGCAAAACCCCATCTCAAAACAAACAAACAAAAACCTTATTATTAGTGTGACCTGTCACAGGCCACCACGAGATGCTCTTCTGAGTGCGGGGGCCGCTGTTATCACACCAGGACATCAGTGTCACCCAGGTGGACACGTGCCCCACAGGAGGACCCTTGGGTGGTGCTGTCACCCTGCTTAGGAAGGCAGCAGGGCACAGGGCCCAGAGTGGGGCTTGGAGGCGCCCAGCTGTCGACCAGCCCCTGCTCCACCGCTGCCCACAGAGCCTCTGGGCGGCCTCAGGCAGGTCTCCTCCCTGGTGTGCAAGCCCCTCCTCAGCCTTCCCCACCCTCCTCCCTGGACTCCAGGCCGGCAGGAGCCCCTGGCACCCTGACCAGTGCTTCCCAGTGAGGGAGGACCCTCCTCCCTAACTCCACCTGCAGAAACCTGTGGGTGGCCATCAGGGTGGGAGGCTGGTCCCGAGTGTTCTGGGTTTGTGACCTGGAGGGGTCACTTATGCCAGCCCCTCGTCAGCAATGTGGGTGGTGGAGGTGCGTGGGGATGTGCTGTGAGCATCCCCAGGCGCCTCTGCAGGGCTGCCTCCCCTGGCACACCTGTCCCCAGGCCGGGTCTGCCTACTTGGGAAGTCCTCAATCCTCAGGGATTCCCGATGTCTGCCCCCACACAATCTGCAGCTGGATGTGGGGGCAGGAAGGGAGGGCATGTCCCTGCTGGGGCAGGGCCAGGGGTGGGTCTGGGATGGAGGGGGTGGGTCCCTGAAGAGTCAGAGTGAGGGGGAGCCTCCTGGTGGCCCCTTGGGGGATGCGGGATATACAGAGGTGGGGGTGGGGCATGCTCATCCCGTGTGCCCCACAGGTCGCTGCTGGCTGGACGCCCTGGAGCTGGCCCTGCGCTGCTCTAGCCTGCTAAGACTGGGCACCTGCAAGCCGGGCCGAGACGGGGAGCCAGGGACCTCGCCAGACACATCACCCTCATTGCTCTGTGGGCTGCCAGCCTCAGCCACCGTCCACCCAGACCAAGACCTGTTCCCGTGAGTGGGGCGAGGGCACAGGGGCTGGTGCTGATTCACAGGGTCTCCTTGTAGGCGAGGAAGAGGGGAGAGGACGGCCCCAGCCGCTGCTCTGGTGGGCTGCAGGCTGCAGGCAGGGACTTGTTCGCTGCAGTGTGCCCTGGGAGCCTCGGTTCCTTCCTCTATAAAACGGGGCTGATCGTGTCAAATGTGGGTTGTGGAGGTGACGACAGGCAGGAACGTATGTGAAGTGCGGAGCAGCGAGGGGTGGGCGGCCCAGAGGGCTGTGCTGGGGTCTCACCTGTGACAGGGACCCACTGGCACCATCCACCTTCCAGACTGAACGGGTCTTCCCTGGAGAACGACGCGTTCTCAGACAAGTCGGAGAGAGAGAACCCCGAGGAGTCAGACACCGAGACCCAGGACCATAGCCGGAAGACGGAGAGTGGCAGCGACCAGTCAGAGACCCCTGGGGCCTCGGCGCGGAGAGGGACCACCTATGTGGAGCAGGTCCAGGAGGACCTGGGGGAGGTGAGAGCCCCCCAGCCAGGAGCCCCACGCGTCTCCCCTGCCTCGGCCCCTTGTTCCGGAAGCAGAGGTAGCCATGCCTCATCCTGGGGGGAGCACGCAGGGCCCAGGGGGTGGCTTTTGTCCCCATCACTTGGCAGTGAGTCCAGGAGCTGTCTTTTAGGTAAACAGGCTCCTCCCCTCTTCCAAAGAGGCTGCCCCGCTGGCTGGCTGGCTGGCATGCAGATGCGGGGATCGTGCAGGGGTTTGCTGCAAACAGGCAACTCCCTCCTTGGGCTGGAATGCGCTGATGCGAGAACAGGAGGCTCAGGAGGGGCCCTTGACCCCATCTGCTGGGCGGCCCCACTTCCTGGAGGAGCACAGAGGAGGGCGTGTGGACCTGAGTCCCCTGCTCACAGGCACCTGCACACCTGGTGCTCTCCTGGGGCCCTGGGAGAGCCATGAATGAGACAGACCTGGGCTCTGGGCCCCCAGTGTATGGGCAGCAGGAAACAAAGATGATAAACCCACAAACACAAGAGGAGGCTGGGGAGCAGGTGAGGGAGGCAAGCCGGGCCATGGGCTCTTTCTGAAGACGTGAGTGACGGGAGGGAGGATGGCGTTCCAAGAAGAAGGACCACCAGCGCACGAGCTCAAGGGAGGCAGCAGGCGGTGGGCAGCAGTGTCCCCAGAGCATGCCTGCAGATGAACAGCCAGGGCAGCTGACTCCCCGCAGCTGGAGAGAACTCACATGGCCCTGGGCACCGTGGGGCGCCTCAGGAAGGGGAGTCCGGAAGGAATCACAGGATCTAAGCTTCCGCTGGGTGACGGGTGCAGGCTGAGGAAGCCGGGCTCGCTCTGGGGTGGGGGCTGTCAGGAACGGGGGGCTCTGTGATCTGGGATCTTGTCATTCTCACCTGGGAGGCGAGACAAGAGCAAGGCCGTGGCTGTCACTGAGGGCAAGGGGCAGTCCCGGTTTCAGCAGGAAAGGGGAATTCGTTCCTTGCTGTTGTTTGGACAGCGTCGTGTTCGCATCTTGCTCTGCACAGGGACAGAGGGGGCTCATCCGTGGTCTGTGAAATCCTTGTGTTCAGTGGAACACCATGGCCTCCCTGCGGGCTGCTGTTCCCACAGAGCTCAGGCTCCTGTGCGGGGATGGGAAGGTTAGGATGGGCCTGTGGGGAGTGGACCGAGGGCCCTGGGGGCCTCGGGCTGAGAGTATTGGGGAAGCCACCGGCGGGTTAGGCAAGGGCCTCGGGACAGCCGAGGGGCGGGGGTGGACACTGGGCCACCCGTAGAGAAGACCCATTGTTAGGAGAAAGCTGAGGACACCCTGGACCCAGCTGTGATGGAGAAGGGAGAAGTGGGCAGACTCAGGGTATTTCGGAAGTTGGATTGGGTAGATCTCAGCCAGACGGTGATGAGCGACGCTGCTGTGAGCCAGGCAGAGCGGGCTGCTGCAGGTGCGAGCCTGGGGCTCCGGGCAGAGGGCATGGAGCGGGCAGCCAAGGGGCCCGGGCACCCAACCTTCAGAGGCCGAGCACAGATAAGGCTTCACAGAGGTGGGGCAGGGAGGTGGGAGGATCCAGGAGCCCAGGTGTCTCAGAGCCAGCTGGGCCGAGAGGTGGGGCAGGATGAGAAGCAGGGATGGCTGCTGGACCAGTGAGGAGTGGCGGGGACCTACGGCAAGACAGTCTCAGTAGAGAAGACGGCAGAAGCCTGGTGGAGAGGGTTAAGGAGGACGGGACGGGAGCACATGGACAGAGCAGGATTCCTGACAGCCGAAGCTACCCATGATTTCCAAGCCCCAAAGCTACAGCACTGGGCTCCCCATGACCCCTCATGGGGTCAGACATGGCTCCTGGGTGTCCACGCACACTGTCCACTGGGCCAGTGCCACCAGGATCTGTCCGTGGCCATGCGTGCACAGAGAGGTGAAGCCATTTGCCTGAGGAGTCCCAGCAGCGGGGATGAGATCCTGATGCAGGACTCACAGGCCATACTCCATCTTGCCCGCTCCCTGGGGCAGCTGCCGTCGGGCTAAAAATGCAGAGAGCCCTGAGTTCAGATCTGACCTCTGCCGCATAGCAGCTGTGTGACCTTGGACAAGTCACTTGTCCCCTCTGTGGAGGGGGAGGACCAGGGTCCCCGTTCCCTGGGGCTGCGGTGAGGTGCAAGTCTGGAGTGATTAAGGGGAGCCCTGCCACCCCAAGTCATGTATTCGGGAGCTGTGGTGAGGGTTAGATGTCTCAGAAAAGGAGGAGATGAGGGGGCCTTCGTGAGGGGCACACAGGCTTCGGAAGTGAGGGGTGAGTTCACGTGCCCGTGTCGGTTTTGCAGGAGCAGGCTCACCTCCAAACTCACCCAGTTGTCCACATTCAATATCTGAAGGCTTCTGTATATCAATCAGACCTCAATAAAGTGGTTCAAAAACAGGAAAAGAAATGTTACAATAATCTTTTTTAAAAAATGGAAGAGCAGGCCAAATCCCTGCCTCCCCAGGCAGCTGTGAAGACAGGGTGGGCTGCAGTCTCTCTGTTCCCTGGGCCCAGGGCCCCATGATGCACAGACAGGTTTCAACAGCAGGTGTTGGGAGGCTGCACCCTGGACTTTGAGGAGGGCAGGGCATGGGGTCCCTGGGCCAGGAGCAGAGACAGGAGCGGGCCTGGACCTGGGCTGCGGGTGCTCCAGGGGTGGGGTGGAGACGCATTGGGAAGAGTTCACATCTGATGGGGCTGAGTCAGCCTCATGAGGCCATGGAGGCCAGGTCAGGGGTTTACACCCTAAGGGGTGGCAGGTACAGCCTCCTCCAGCCAGAGCTGCCACTGTCCCGCCACCCCTTCCTCCCGGCTCTTCCGGGCAGGGCCTGACTGCAGCCTGTCTGCTGCAGCTGGGCGAGGCGTCCCAGGTGGAGACAGTGTCAGAGGAGAACAAGAGTCTGATGTGGACCCTGCTGAAGCAGCTACGGCCAGGCATGGACCTGTCCCGCGTGGTGCTACCCACGTTCGTACTGGAGCCGCGCTCCTTCCTGAACAAGCTCTCCGACTACTACTACCACGCAGACCTGCTCTCCAGGTGCGCACCATGCTGGGAGGGGCACCCCACACCTCGTCCTGCATCTGCATGAGACCCTGCAGCACCCCCAGCCCCTACCTGCCCTGTGGGGGCTTCCAGAGAATCCCATGGCTGATCTCAGCCCACTGTTTCTGCAGCTGTAGCCTCCCAGGGGGCCCTGTCTCCAAGATGGGCCTGGGAGGAGCCAGCCATCCGTGGTGAGAGGGGGGTCAGTCCCAAGCACTTGCCATGCACCCTGAGCCCTGCACCCTCGAGCTGGATGGGATGGGCTGCAGAGGCAGGAAGGGGGCTGCAGAGGCAGGAGTGGGGCTACAGAGGCAGGAAGGGGGCTGCACAGACTGGAAAGGGGCTGCAGAGGCTGGAAGGGGGCTGCAGAGGCAGGAAGGGGCTGCAGAGGCAGGAAGGGGCTGCAGAGGCAGGAAGGGGGCTACAGAGGCAGGAAGGGGGCTACAGAGGCAGGAAGGGGGCTACAGAGGCAGGAAGGGGGCTGCGCAGACTGGAAAGGGGCTGCAGAGGCTGGAAGGGGGCTGCACAGGCTGGAAGAGGGCTGCATAGGTTGGAAGAGGGCTGCAGAGGCAGGAAGGGGCTGCAGAGGCAGGAAGGGGCTGCAGAGGCAGGAAGGGGGCTACAGAGGCAGGAAGGGGGCTACAGAGGCAGGAAGGGGGCTGCGCAGACTGGAAAGGGGCTGCAGAGGCTGGAAGGGGGCTGCACAGGCAGGAAGAGGGTTGCACAGGCTGGAAGAGGGCTGCAGAGGCAGCAAGGGACTGCATAGGCTGGAAGGGGGCTGCAGAGCTGGAAGAGGGTTGCAGAGGCTGGAAGGGGGCTGCGCAGGCTGGAAGGGGGCTGCACAGGCTGGAAGGGGGCTGCATAGGCTGGAAGAGGGTTGCAGAGGCTGGAAGAGGGCTGCAGAGGCAGGAAGGGGCTGCAGAGGCTGAAAGGGGGCTGCAGAGGCTGGAAGGGAGCTGCGCAGACTGGAAAGGGGCTGCAGAGGCTGGAAGGGGGCTGCACAGGCAGGAAGAGGGCTGCACAGGCTGGAAGTGCGCTGCATAGGCTGGAAGAGGGCTGCACAGGCTGGAAGAGGGCTGCACAGGCTGGAAGAGGGCTGCATAGGTTGGAAGAGGGCTGCAGAGGCAGGAAGGGGCTGCAGAGGCAGGAAGGGGCTGCAGAGGCAGGAAGGGGCTACAGAGGCAGGAAGGGGGCTACAGAGGCAGGAAGGGGGCTGCACAGACTGGAAAGGGGCTGCAGAGGCTGGAAGGGGGCTGCACAGGCAGGAAGAGGGTTGCACAGGCTGGAAGAGGGCTGCAGAGGCAGGAAGGGACTGCATAGGCTGGAAGGGGGCTGCAGAGCTGGAAGAGGGTTGCAGAGGCTGGAAGGGGGCTGCGCAGGCTGGAAGGGGGCTGCATAGACTGGAAGAGGATTGCAGAGGCTGGAAGAGGGCTGCAGAGGCAGGAAGGGGCTGCAGAGGCTGAAAGGGGGCTGCAGAGGCTGGAAGGGGGGCAGCAGAGCCTGGAAGGGGGTACGCAGGCTGGAAGGGGGCTGCAGAGACTGGAAGGGGGCAACAGAGGCAGGAAGGGGGCTGCAGGCTCAGGAGCCAGGCAGAGGGAGCAGGTGGGAACAAGAGCATGGGCAGGGAGGCTTCCTGGAGACAGGGGCACCCTGGCAGCCCAGGTCAGCAGTGTCCTCTCTGCCCCAGCGTGGGAGCAGCCCTGGCACTTTCTGATTAGAAGAACCCACTTCCCCAGAGAAAATTATCCTGCTTGGGGGTGACCAGAGCGCCTGGGCCAAGTGGCCTGTTTCCAGCTGAGTGGGTGGAGGTCGGGATGGTAGGAGGGAAGGGTCAGGGAAAGGGAGGGTGGCCCACGGCCCCCGGAGCTGGGGTCAGCGTTCTCCTGCCCCATGGCAGGGCTGCGGTGGAGGAGGATGCCTACAGCCGCATGAAGCTGGTGCTGCGGTGGTACCTGTCTGGCTTCTACAAGAAGCCCAAGGTGAGCCCCTGCCAGCCAGGGAGGGTGGGGCTCCGGCCCAGGAGTCTGTCTGCTCAGCCCTCGTCCCTTGGCACTTCCCTGAGTCCCTGGGCCACCCCCTACCCCACATGGCTTAGAAGGATCCTGGTCACCCCCACAGAGGGCCCAGGTCCTTGGTGATGGGGGACAGGGCCCCACTTCCCATAGTTGGGGCCCTGGATGGCTCAGGCCGGGTCCCCAAGGGTGGTCTCATCCCTCAAGGCCCCAAGCTGGACCCCTTCCCCACCCCCCAAGAAAACAGCCTCAGGCCGTATTACAGATGGTGCCAAAAGAAAGGAGCTTTAAACCTTAAACCTCAAGGTACCTTTGAGATCTGTGGTTTTCATAAATTTTTAGCCATGGAAACCCCTTTTAGAACCCCAAACCCAGGACTCCAGTGACAGCAGGGCTGCTCTCGTTGTAGTGAGCAAGAGGGCCCGCAGCTCCCCTGACCCCACCACAGAGCCCTGGGGTTCCATGGGAAGCAAGCTTGAAAACCACGACCGTGGTTCCACTTCTTTATTGTGCAGATGGGGAAACTGAGGCTCAGAGAGTTGAAAGGATGGCCTGAGTCATACAGCAGGTTTGGGGTAGAGGCAGGACTTCTGACTGCCTGGTGCCTTCCGTGGCTTTCAGCAGGCTGTGTGCAGGTTACACCCAAGGTCCAAGGAGAGTGTGACAAGGTCAGGGTCTCGTGTCCCTTCTCCGAGCTAAGAAGTGGACAGGATTCCCCTGAGGCTGTCCCCCAAGAATGTAAACCACAGGCAAAGCATAGTCCCCGCAAAGCAGAAGTGAGGTGTTGTTCCCAGATGCTAGCAGCAAACCAGGCCAGCAGGCAGCGGGTAGCCCACCCACGCTGCCCCTCCGTCCACATCCCTCACCTGCTCTGCACAGCGGGCCTCTTACCCACCTGGTTCCTCACACAAGTCTCTGCTGTCTGCAGGGAATCAAGAAGCCGTACAACCCCATCCTGGGGGAGACCTTCCGCTGCTGCTGGTTCCACCCGCAGACTGACAGCCGCACGTTCTACATAGCAGAGCAGGCAAGAGCACCTCCGCTGCACCCGGCCTGGGCGCTGGGCTCTATGGGGCGGGGCTCTGTGAGGCGGGGCTCTGTGGGGGCGGGGCCCTGGCAGCAGGCAGGGGCAAGCGTGACCCCGAGGGCCGGCTTCCAGGGGACTCCACATCCTGCACACCGGAAGGGCTGTGGACCCAGCCGCTGCCAACAGGGATTCTTGCAGAAGGTGCAGACACCACCATGACTGTGACAGCAGACAGTGTCTCCCTAGGGAGAGGACAGTGTGTCCCATCTCCCGATGGGGCCTTCTGGGGCAACTCAGGGCCCGCAAGCCCCACAGCTGAGGCCTACCTGCCCTGGGCGTCGTAAGCGAGAGCCAGGAAGGCCCCTACCCGAATCCTGGGACCGGGGGAGGAGATGTGGCGTCAGGGACAGGGACAGGTTTTTTGGGGGAAGCTGGGCTCTCGCTTCCTGGGATTACCTGTTTCCGGGGCTGTTTACAGAGCCGCCTCCCTGCACGCAGGTGTCCCACCACCCGCCCGTGTCTGCCTTCCACGTCAGCAACCGGAAGGACGGCTTCTGCATCAGTGGCAGCATCACAGCCAAGTCCAGGTTTTATGGTGAGGGGGGTCACCCCGGGCGCTCCCTGGGGCCTCAGGGAAATGCGATGGTCGGGAGGACTCCAGGAGCCAGTGGACCAAGATCTGGATGGGGGCCATGTGCCTGTCCCTCCCAACCCCTCCTAGTCAGAGACCATGTGGTGGTCAGGTGCTCAGACCCGGCCATGAGGCAGAGCGCCCGCAGCTCCCCGAGCTGAGAGTGGGCACCTTTTGTAGGGACGCTGTGGGGACTGAGAGAGGGCACCTACATGGAAAGGTGCGGACTGGAGCTGAGCAGCCCCAGAGCACTGCATGACTATTTGAATTGGCTAAAATGAAATGAAACTTAAGGTCAAGCATGGTGGCTCACGCCTGTAATCCCAGCACTTTGGGAGGCCGAGGTGGGTGGATCACTTGAGATCAGGAGTTTGAGACCAGCCTGTCCAACATGGTGAAACCCTGTCTCTACTAAAAATACAAAAGTTAGCCGGGCATGGTGGCACGTGCCTGTCATCCCAGCTACTGGGAAGGCTGAGGCAGGAGAATCGCTTGAACCCGGGAGGTGGAGGTTGCAGTGAGCCAAGATGTTGCCACTGTACTCCAGCCTGGATGACAGGGTGAGACTCTGTCTCAAAAAAAAAAAAAAAAAAAGAAATGAAACTGAAACTGCAGTCCCTCTATTGCCAAATCACACAGGCTCAGTGTTGGCCCCGGAGTGGGACAGGCAGGAGGGAAGCTCTGGTCTTCAGAGACAGCCCCATTGGACTGCGCTGCTCTGGGGCCTGGCAGACTTGGGTGCTCAGAAAAGTGTCCGTTTACATTTCATCCCATCCGTTGTACCTTTTTCATCAGTTTCATCCATGGGCAGGTGTGCGCCTGTTGCCTCTGTGTGCTCGGCTCTCTGCTGGGTGTGCGGAAGTCTGGGAGGGGGTCCCAGGTGCGACCCTCAGGTTCAGCCCACCTTTCCCAACTCTGTCCTCTCCTCACCAGCAGTACCTGTGACTCGTGGCCCCAAGCGAGGCGTACCCCCTCCATAGGGATGTTTAAAATCTGAGCAGGGCTCAGTCGAGTTTGAAAAAGTTTGCAGCCTCTACCCTGCGAATCTGCAGTTTTGCAACTGCAATAAACCACTAACAAGTCAAAGGTGAAATAACTTCTCAGCACAGATGTCCTGTGCACACTGGACAAGGATTTTACAGAATCTGAGGCCCAGAGAGGTTAAGTGACTCACGCACAGTCACACCACTGGAAGTGCCAGGAGCGTGTTCAGCTGTTGGAAGGAGCTCAGACCCTGTGACTTAGGGGTGGCCTCAGATGTGAAGGGGCTGTCCGCACTCACTGGTCCTGCTGTCTCTTGTCTCTGCAGGGAACTCGCTGTCGGCGCTGCTGGACGGCAAAGCCACGCTCACCTTCCTGAACCGAGCCGAGGATTACACCCTTACCATGCCCTACGCCCACTGCAAAGGTGAGAGGCTCAGCCACACACTCCGAGGGCAGAGTCAGGCTCTGTGAGAGCAGCTAGATGCTAAAACCCTTTGGTTATTTGCTTGAAGGTATCTTTACTTCGCCTTCATCTGCCCATGACTTTTTTTTTTTTTTTTTTTTTTTTTTTGAGATGGAGTTTCGCTCTTGTTGCCCAGGCTGGAGTGCAATGGCGTGATCTTGGCTCCAAGTAGCTGGGATTACAGGCATGCGCCACCACGCCTGGCTAATTTTGTATTTTTAGTAGAGACAGGGTTTCACCATGTTGGTCAGGCTGGTCTTGAACTCCCGACCTCAGGTGATCCGCCCGCCTCGGCCTCCCAAAGTGCTGGGATTACAGGCATGAGCCACCGCGCCCAGCCTCGCCCATGACTTTTGAAGGTGGGTAATTCCATGTAGATGCTGTTTTACTGCCCTTTGAATATGTGCGTTTTGCTTGCCTTGTGGCGTCCATTGCTGTTGAGGATGATCAGCTGTCAGCCTATTTGTTACCTAATCTGCTTTTCCCTGTAGCTGCTTTGAAGATATTTTCCTTGCCTTGGTGCCCTGTAGTCTTGCTACAGTGTTTCAAAGTTTGGATTTCTTTTTTATTTTTTCATTAACAGACTTTCTTTCTTACAGTAGTGTTGTGTTTACAGAAAAATTGAGCAGGAAGTACAGAGAGTTCCTGTGTGTCCCCTACACAGTTTCCCCTGTTATTAACATCTCACACTGAGGTGCTACATTTGGTATCATCGATGAGCCAATACTGATACATTGTTACTAACTGACTACACAGTTCACCTTCCCTTTCACTCCTTGTGTTGCTCATTCTGTGGGTTTTGCTAAATACAGAAGGACATGTATCTGCCATTACCACATCTCACAGAATAGTTGCACTACCCTAAAAATCCCTTATGATTAGAGTGACTAGATGGAGCCACATATTCCTCAGTCCCTCCAGGCCCTGGCTTTTTCTGGAATGTCATGTAGTTGGAATCATACGGTGTGGAGCGTTTTCAGATTGGCGTCTTTCACTTGGCAATATGCACTTAAAGATTCCTCCACTAGGCATGGTGGCTCATGCCTATAAATCCCTGCACTTTCGGAGGTAGAGGTGGGGGAATCACTTGAGCCCAAGAGTTCAAGACCAGCCTGGGCAACATGGCGAAACCCTGTCTCTACAAAAAGTACCAAAAAATTAGCCAGGCATGGTGGTGCACCTGTGGTCCCAGCCTTGGGAGGTTGAAGTGGGAGAATAACCTGAGCCCAGGGGGCAGAGGCTATGGGGAGCCATCGTGGCACCAGTGCATGCCAGCCTGGGCTGGCGTGAGATCCCATCTCAAAAAAAAAAAAAAAATCTTTGCTGGGCTCAGTGGCTCACAACTGTAATCCCAGCACTTTGGGAGGTTGAGGCAAATGGATCACCTGAGGTCAGGAGTTTAAGACCAGCCTGACAAACATGGAGAATCTCCATCTCTAATAAATATACAAAATTAGCCAGACATGGTGATGCATGCCTGTAATCCCAGCTACTCAGGAGGCTGAGGCAGGAGAATCGCTTGAACCCGGGAGTTGAAGGATGCAGTGAGCCGAGATCATGTCATTGCACTCCAGCCTGGGCAACAAGAGCGAAACTCCATCTCCAAAAAAAAAAAAATTCCTTCATGTCTTTTTATGGCTTGATAGCTCTGGATTTCTTTTTAATTTTTGCTGATTGAAGGTTTTTGTTTGTTTGAATTATTTGAACCTGAGGTTTCGTGGCTTTGATGAAGTCCAGAAAATTTTAGCCATTTGTTTTAAGTGCCTCACTCCTGATTTCTCCATTTTTCCTAGAACTCCAATGAGACAGAATTTAAACCATCTCCTCCTTTGCTTTGTCTCTCTTAATGTTTCCATCGTATCTCTTATCTCTTTGCATTCTAGATAACTTATGTAGATGTATCTTTAACTCTAATTAACTTGATGTGTAACTCATCCACTGAGTTTTCCATTTTGATATATTGTTTCCCAAGAAGTTCTACTTGGTTTCATTTCAAACCTGCCTGGTTTTTTTTCTGTTGTTTGTTTTTATTTTTGTTTTGAGACGAAGTTGGGGTTTCACTCTTGTTGCCCAGGCTGGAGTGCAATGGCATGATCTCAGCTCACTGCAACCTCCACCACCTGGGTTCAAGCAATTCTCCTGCCTCAGCCTCCTGAGTAGCTGGGACTACAGGTGCCCGCCACCACACCCAGCAAATTTTTTGTATTTTTAGTAGAGATGGGGTTTCACCATGTTGGCCAGGTTGGTCTCAAACTCCTGACCTCGGGTGATCCGCCTGCCTCGGCCTCCCAAAGTGCTGGGATTACAGGTGTGAGCCAGTGCGCTCGGCCTTGCCTGTTCTTTTTATACTCGTACATTGTTCCTTGGTCGTGTTTCCAATCCTTTCTTATAAATCTTTGAGCATTGTAATAAACACAGTTGTTTTATCATCTCTATCTGGTCATTCTCATATTCTGTTTTGTTTGCTGCTGTGTCCCCACTGACCATAGTGTTGCCCTTGAAGGTGCTCAATAATTATTCAAAGAATGGCTATATTTAGTAAAACCTTGGGATTCTAATTTGCTAGTTTTGTGTTTGTTTGTTTTCGTTTTGTTGGCTGAAATTGTTTTGTTGGCTCTCACATTTTCTTAGTAGGTTGTTTCTGGGACACAGAGGAAGTATAGATTTGAATCCCAAACTTACCCTACACATTCATGGAGAGTTCTGGGGTTTCTTTTTAACCCCTGGAGTGCAGGCCCAAAACAAATGTTTCCTTGACTCTCCCTCTGGAATGAACGGCCTTTCTGCGACTGTTCCTTCTGTTGAGGGTGTAGCCATGTGAGAGTGCCTGCTTAGTGGAAATGTCTCAGAAAAAATCTCTCCTGGTTACTCTGACCCAAGGACCTGTCTACCACTTTCCACCGCAACCTCAGAAACCAAGATCTCAGATCAACAAATGCCCCTCTTTCTCTTCCCCCCCTTTCCTCTCCTCCTCCTCCCGTCTTCCCCCTCTTTCCTCTCCTCCTCCCGTCTTCCCCCCTTTCCTCTCCTCCTCCCATCTTCCCCTTTCCTCTCCTCCTCCTCCCATCTTCCCCCCTTTCCTCTCCTCCTCCTCCCATCTTCCCCCCTTTCCTCTCCTCCTCCTCCCGTCTTCCCCCTTTCCTCTCCTCCTCCCATCTTCCCCTTTCCTCTCCTCCTCCTCCCATCTTCCCCCCTTTCCTCTCCTCCTCCTCCCATCTTCCCCCTCTTTCCTCTCCTCCTCCCGTCTTCCCCTCTTTCCTCTCCTTCTCCCATCTTCCCCCTTTCCTCTCCTCCTCCCGTCTTCCCCCTCTTTCCTCTCCTCCTCCCATCTTCCCCTTTCCTCTCCTCCTCCTCCCGTATTCCCCTCTTTCCTCTCCTTCTCCCGTCTTCCCCCTTTCCTCTCCTCCTCCCGTCTTCCCCTCTTTCCTCTCCTTCTCCCGTCTTCCCCCTTTCCGCTCCTCCACCCGTCTTCCCCCTCTTTCCTCTCCTCCTCCCATCTTCCCCTTTCCTCTCCTCCTCTTCCCGTCTTCCCCCTCTTTCCTCTCCTTCTCCCGTCTTCCCCCTCTTTCCTCTCCTCCTCCTCCCGTCTTCCCCCTCTTTCCTCTCCTTCTCCCATCTTCCCCCCTTTCCTCTCCTCCTCCCGTCTTCCCCCTCTTTCCTCTCCTTCTCCCGTCTTCCCCCTCTTTCCTCTCCTCCTCCTCCCGTCTTCCCCCTCTTTCCTCTCCTTCTCCCGTCTTCCCCCTCTTTCCTCTCCTCCTCCCGTCTTCACCCTCTTTCCTCTCCTTCTCCCGTCTTCCCCCTCTTTCCTCTCCTCCTCCTCCCGTCTTCCCCCTCTTTCCTCTCCTTCTCCCGTCTTCCCCCTCTTTCCTCTCCTCCTCCCGTCTTCACCCTCTTTCCTCTCCTTCTCCCGTCTTCCCCCTCTTTCCTCTCCTCCTTCTCCCATCTTCCCCCTCTTTCCTCTCCTCCTCCCGTCTTCACCCTCTTTCCTCTCCTCCTCCCGTCTTCCCCCTCTTTCCTCTCCTTCTCCCATCTTCCCCCCTTTCCTCTCCTCCTCCCGTCTTCCCCCTCTTTCCTCTCCTTCTCCCGTCTTCCCCTCTTTCCTCTCCTCCTCCCGTCTTCCCCCTCTTTCCTCTCCTCCTCCTCCCGTCTTCCCCCTCTTTCCTCTCCTTCTCCCGTCTTCCCCCTCTTTCCTCTCCTCCTCCTCCCGTCTTCCCCCTCTTTCCTCTCCTTCTCCCGTCTTCCCCCTCTTTCCTCTCCTCCTCCCGTCTTCACCCTCTTTCCTCTCCTTCTCCCGTCTTCCCCCTCTTTCCTCTCCTCCTCCTCCCGTCTTCCCCCTCTTTCCTCTCCTTCTCCCATCTTCCCCCCTTTCCTCTCCTCCTCCCATCTTCCCCCTCTTTCCTCTCCTTCTCCCGTCTTCCCCCTCTTTCCTCTCCTTCTCCCGTCTTCCCCCTCTTTCCTCTCCTCCTCCTCCCGTCTTCCCCCTCTTTCCTCTCCTTCTCCCATCTTCCCCCCTTTCCTCTCCTCCTCCCATCTTCCCCCCTTTCCTCTCCTCCTCCCATCTTCCCCCTCTTTCCTCTCCTTCTCCCGTCTTCCCCCTCTTTCCTCTCCTTCTCCCGTCTTCCCCCCTTTCCTCTCCTCCTCCCGTCTTCCCCCTCTTTCCTCTCCTTCTCCCGTCTTCCCCTCTTTCCTCTCCTCCTCCCGTCTTCCCCCTCTTTCCTCTCCTCCTCCTCCCGTCTTCCCCCTCTTTCCTCTCCTTCTCCCATCTTCCCCCTCTTTCCTCTCCTCCTCCTCCCGTCTTCCCCCTCTTTCCTCTCCTTCTCCCGTCTTCCCCCTCTTTCCTCTCCTCCTCCCGTCTTCACCCTCTTTCCTCTCCTTCTCCCGTCTTCCCCCTCTTTCCTCTCCTCCTCCTCCCGTCTTCCCCCTCTTTCCTCTCCTTCTCCCATCTTCCCCCCTTTCCTCTCCTCCTCCCATCTTCCCCCTCTTTCCTCTCCTTCTCCCGTCTTCCCCCTCTTTCCTCTCCTCCTCCCATCTTCCCCCTCTTTCCTCTCCTTCTCCCGTCTTCCCCTCTTTCCTCTCCTCCTCCCGTCTTCCCCCTCTTTCCTCTCCTCCTCCTCCCGTCTTCCCCCTCTTTCCTCTCCTTCTCCCGTCTTCCCCCTCTTTCCTCTCCTCCTCCTCCCGTCTTCCCCCTCTTTCCTCTCCTTCTCCCGTCTTCCCCCTCTTTCCTCTCCTCCTCCCGTCTTCACCCTCTTTCCTCTCCTTCTCCCGTCTTCCCCCTCTTTCCTCTCCTCCTCCTCCCGTCTTCCCCCTCTTTCCTCTCCTTCTCCCGTCTTCCCCCTCTTTCCTCTCCTCCTCCCGTCTTCCCCCTCTTTCCTCTCCTCCTCCTCCCGTCTTCCCCCTCTTTCCTCTCCTTCTCCCGTCTTCCCCCTCTTTCCTCTCCTCCTCCCGTCTTCACCCTCTTTCCTCTCCTTCTCCCGTCTTCCCCCTCTTTCCTCTCCTCCTCCTCCCGTCTTCCCCCCTTTCCTCTCCTCCTCCCATCTTCCGCCTCTTTCCTCTCCTCCTCCCGTCTTCCCCCTCTTTCCTCTCCTCCTCCCGTCTTCACCCTCTTTCCTCTCCTTCTCCCGTCTTCCCCCTCTTTCCTCTCCTCCTCCTCCCGTCTTCCCCCTCTTTCCTCTCCTTCTCCCATCTTCCCCCCTTTCCTCTCCTCCTCCCATCTTCCCCCTCTTTCCTCTCCTTCTCCCGTCTTCCCCCTCTTTCCTCTCCTCCTCCTCCCGTCTTCCCCCCTTTCCTCTCCTCCTCCCATCTTCCGCCTCTTTCCTCTCCTCCTCCCATCTTCCCCCTCTTTCCTCTCCTCCTCCTCCCGTCTTCCCCCTCTTTCCTCTCCTCCTCCCGTCTTCCCCCTCTTTTCTCTCCTCCTCCCATCTTCCCCCTTTCCTCTTCTCCTCCTCCCATCTTCCCCCTTTCCTCTTCTCCTCCTCCCGTCTTCCCCCTCTTTCCTCTTCTCCTCCTCCCACCTTCCCCCTCTTTCCTCTCCTCCTCCCATCTTCCCCCTCTTTCCTCTCCTCCTCCTCCCGTCTTCCCCCTCTTTCCTCTCCTCCTCCTCCCGTCTTCCCCCTCTTTCCTCTTCTCCTCCTCCCGTCTTCCCTCTTTCCTCTTCTCCTCCTCCCGTCTTCCCCCTTTCCTCTTCTCTTCCTCCCACCTTCCCCCTCTTTCCTCTTCTCCTCCTCCCATCTTCCTCCTCTTTCCTCTCCTTCTCCAGTCTTCCCCCTCCTTCCTCTCCTCCCCCTCCCATCTTCCCCTTCTTTCCTCTCCTTCTCCCATCTTCCCTCTTTCCTCTCCTCCCCCTCCCGTCTTCCCCCTCTTTCCTCTTCTCCTCCTCCCACCTTCCCCCTCTTTCCTCTTCTCCTCCTCCCATCTGCTCCCTCTTTCCTCTCCTCCTCCCGTCTTCTCCCCTTTATTTTTTCTTGTGGGGGAATTCCCATCTTTTCTTGCATGCTCATTGACTCATCCATGCTTCATATATTTTTTCAACTTTTTATTATGGCAAAGTTCAAACATATATCAAAGTACAGTACACCCCATATACCCACAGCACAGCAAGGCACCCACCTTCATGCTCTCCCCTGAATTAATTGGAAGTAAATCCCAAATATCATGTCATGTCATTTGTGTATTTTATTTTATTTTATATCACTAAAGTTAAGGATTTCCCTTCTTTCTTTCTTTCTTTCTGTCTGTCTTTTTTTTTTTTTTCACAGAGTCTTGCTGTGTTGCCCAGGCTAGAGTGCAATGGTGCAATCTCAGCTCACTGCAACCTCCGCCTCCTGAGTTCAAACAATTCTCCTGCCTCAGCCTCCCGAGTAGCTAGCATTACATGCGTGCGCCACCACACCTAGCTAATTTTTGTATTTTTAGTAGAGATAGGGTTTCACCATGTTGGCCAGGCTGGTCACAAACTCCTGACCTCAGGTGATCAGCCTACCTCGGCCTCCCAAAGTGCTGGGATTACAGGCGTGAGCCCCCACGCCAGGCCGGGATTTCCCTTCTTAACCATAGCCACAATACTATCATCAGATGAAAAACAAACAAACAAACTCTTTGTTGTCATCGAGTCTACAATCTGGTTCATATCCCCAGCTGCCACGTGCCTGTGTCTTGATCCCCCACACACGTGACAGCTGGCCATTTGGCTGGGTCTCTGCATCAGGCCATGCTCCGTGCATGGATGCCCTATGTTTACATCTCCTTGATGTCCCTCCCTCCTGTTTTTCCCTTGCAGCGTATTAGTCATTTCCTCCTAGTCCCCTCCAGCATGGATTTTCCTGGCTGCATTCCTCTGCCCTGGGGATTTCCTATAAACCACGAATTGATTTGATCTCGAGATGCCTGATCACGTTCAGCACAGTTTTTTTCAACACGACGCTTAATGGGGGTTTTGTGTCTTTCCACAGCAGGGTGCACAGGGCCTGTTGTTCTTTGTGACATTAGTGGACATTGATTCTCAATTCCTGGATCCATTCATGTATCAGGCATTGCTAGATGGTGACGTTCCATCCTCTTTCACTTAATCACCGGAAGGCTTCTCAAAAGAGAAACTTCCCCTTGTCTACTATGTGGTTACTCAACAGGATTGGTTTGTTTTAGGATAAATCCCAGGTTTTTTATATTTTCAAAATAATGATTTTTTTCCCCCTGCTGTCTTCCAAAGTTGACTGGCGAAGGTCGTTATTGCCACGTATTATTTGATAGGAACGTATTTGGTGATTTCAGAACCTTTCAGTTATTAACTTTATTGATATTGAAATTGCCCCATCTTTGGCCAATGGGGGCCATAGTTGGCTCAGGGGCCCCCTGCACACCCCAGTACCTCTGCTGGCATTCTTCCTTCTGCCCTGACCATGTGTGCACCTTGGACGTTTCCTACACTAGACCTCAAATCGACCATTTCTCCCGGGAGCTCCAGGTTCCTTTCACTAGGAAATAATATTTAGTGATCACAATCTGGAGGTCAGACCTGCTTTGCTTTTCTTTCTTTTGTTTTTTTTTTTTTTTTTTTTTTTTTTGAGACAGAGTCTCACTCTGTTGCCCAGGCTAGAGTGCAGTGGTGTGATCGTGGCTCACTACAACCTCCGCCTCCTGGGCCTTCTTCCTCTGCGTGGAGCCTGGAGACCTCCCCCCTCAGAGCTGCACAGGGATGCCGCTTTGTCTTTCTAGGCTGCATAGCTTTCCATCGTGCTCATGGGCCAGGGTGCACTCACACAGCCCCCTCTGGAGGGATTTGGGGGTGTTTCAAGGCTTTGTTGCAACAAGTAGCTTGTTGTTTCTTTTCTTCATTTTTAAGAGACATATTCTGCCACACATTTCTAAGTGGTTTTTAGAGTGCAAGTGTTTGGGTTTTGATGGTGGAGGTGGTGGTGCTTCTTTAATTAGATTACCTCCTCCGTATGCCAGACATGGAAGCGTTGTTCTTTCCTTCATTAATTGAAAAAAAACAAAACAAAAAAAGATGTATTAATTTTTTTAAACATACGGGATGCCATCACGGGTGCTGGTGCCCGCTGTGTTCTGGGTGCCATCCTGGGACGCAGCAGTGAGCGAGAAGATGCCTGCCCTCAGGAGCCCGATGCCAGAGCGGGAACTGCAGAGTCAAGTGAAGCACGATGCATGTCTCACAGGGCTGGTGGCCTCCCAGGAGGCTGGAACAGGAGGCGACACCTGACATGAGCAAAGGCCCTGGCGAGGACAGAGCCCCCATAGTGGGGGAGACGGCCCCTGAGGGACCAGGCGTGCCTCCCAGGCTCCGCGCCTCCCAGGCTCCGCACCCCCACCAGCCTCTCCCTGTGGGGTTCTGCTCCCAGCGCCTCCTGTCCTTCTCACCCTCCCAGGGACTGACACAGGCCTCCCAGGGATCGGTGCTGCTGGGTCGGCACTCAGGGATCGGTGCTGCTGGGTCGGTACTCAGCAGGGCCTGGGGCTCAGCAGGGCTGGGGCCGCCTGGCCCCTGACACTGGCTGCATTTCAGGAATCCTGTATGGCACGATGACCCTGGAGCTGGGTGGGAAGGTCACCATCGAGTGTGCGAAGAACAACTTCCAGGCCCAGCTGGAATTCAAACTCAAGGTAGCGCTGGCTGCAGCCTGGGGGAGACGAGGCCAGGGAAGGAACGAAGCCTTGGGGATCCCCCTCACACTCTCCCCAGGCCCCAAGGAAGGTTCCCCAAGGCAGTGCACATGAGGGGAGCAGCTGTTGACATCCCAGAACACAGACAGGGCCCAGAGAAGGGAGGCTGCTGCCTGCAGCCACACAGCAGAGCCAGCCTAGGCCCTATCTCTGTGGCAGGGACACTACATCCTTGAGTGGAGGCGTGGGGGTCCCGAAGGCCTCGTTGGCGAGGGTTGGGTCCATCCCTCCTGGGCTCCCAGGCACCCCAAGAGAATAACTGTTCCGTGCCCCCATGAGGATGTGATTCTGGAGGCCCCAGCCCCCGCTCACTGGGCTCTGTTCTGGGTGTGGCCCCACAGCCCTTCTTCGGGGGTAGCACCAGCATCAACCAGATCTCGGGAAAGATCACGTCGGGAGAGGAAGTCCTGGCAAGCCTCAGTGGCCACTGGGTAAGGGGCCGTCCCTCAGGGCAGGCACGGCCGGGCGGTCATCGCCAGGCCAGCCTCTGACCCCGCTGGCCATCTGGGGCAGGACAGGGACGTGTTTATCAAGGAGGAAGGGAGCGGAAGCAGTGCGCTTTTCTGGACCCCGAGCGGGGAGGTCCGCAGACAGAGGCTGAGGCAGCACACGGTGCCGCTGGAGGAGCAGATGGAGCTGGAGTCCGAGAGGTGAGGCCTGTCAGCGCCCAGGGACCCTGCTGACCACAGCCTGACATGGCCAAGCAGGCAGGTCAGCAGGGCTGCAGTGCTGTGAGCATGGCCCCAGGATGTCCCTGGCAGGGAGGGCAGGCCTGGTGCACCCCTGGTGGCAGATCACGTGTCCTGGAAAGGACAGATGGAGGGAGGGGGTGTGGCCTGGAGAGGAGCCGGCTGCCGTGACCTCTCACTGCATCACTGCCGGCGAGTGACCAACAGGTGCACAGGGAGGTCCCTGCAGGCGGGAGATGGGAGCTCAGTGTTGGAAAAACCCATCTCACGGACAAAAGAAAAGCTCCCTTCAAAGTAGTGAGCTCCCTGTCACTGTAGGCAATCACGCGGAGGTTGCTCTGTGCCTTCCTTCTGGTGCCAAGGGGCCCTGATTCCTAGCTGCCTAGGGGTCGGGCTGCCCGGGCCACCGGCTCAGGATGGGTCACTGGCCCGCAGGCTCTGGCAGCACGTCACCAGGGCCATCAGCAAGGGCGACCAGCACAGGGCCACACAGGAGAAGTTTGCACTGGAGGAGGCACAGCGGCGGCGGGCCCGTGAGCGGCAGGAGAGCCTCATGCCCTGGAAGCCGCAGCTGTTCCACCTGGACCCCATCACCCAGGAGTGGCACTACCGATACGAGGAGTGAGTGCCGGCAAAGCCCTGGGGGCCGCAGGGTGGGGCTGGGCCTAGCAGACGGGCTGAGAAGGGCCCAGGGCCTCCTGGCTTCCCTCTCACCTTCAGCCTGTCCCCTGGAGGAGTCGGTGGGGGAGGGTCAGATAGTGACACCCCCCACCATCAGTCCTTACTGCAGGCCCTGCCCATGGGGTGTGGGCAGTGGTCATTCTCCTGGAGGTCTCTGGCCACTGTTGGGGGGCGGAAGACTGGGCCAGGACAGCCCCCTCACCTGAGGGCCACTGCCTGTGCTGATGAACGCCCTCTGGACCCTCCAGCCACAGCCCCTGGGACCCCCTGAAGGACATCGCCCAGTTTGAGCAAGACGGGATCCTGCGGACCTTGCAGCAGGAGGCCGTGGCCCGCCAGACCACCTTCCTGGGCAGCCCAGGGCCCAGGCACGAGGTCAGCACCCCACAGGCCCCACCCAGGGCTGGTCTTAGCTGCACGTGTGGCCACCACCACCCCTCGCTCCTCACCTCACTCCTCCCTTCCCCTCGCTCCTCACCTCACTCCTCCCTTCCCCTCGCTCCTCACCTCACTCCTCCCTTCCCCTCGCTCCTCACCTCACTCCTCCCTTCCCCTCGCTCCTCACCTCACTCCTCCCTTCCCCTCGCTCCTCACCTCACTCCTCCCTTCCCCTCGCTCCGTTAAGTCTTAGCCCTTTTCTCCCAGTGGACCTGGGACACAAGCTCAGGCCCTCACGCCCTCATCCCCCAGCCCCCTCGTCCCCTTTCCTTCTCTGCCGAGCATGGGACTCAGGAAACCGGGATTTGCAGGATGCTCAGTTCTAGGGGCACCTTGGCGTGTGGGACCCTGTGTCTACTGTCTCTGTCCACTGCCCCCAAAGTCTCCCTCTGCCAAGTTAGCAGCCACATTATCCCATTCCACTGATCAGGAAACAGAAGGTCAGGGCAGCCCGGGGCCCTTCCCAGGTAGGAGGAGGAGGAGCCAGCACTTGCACAGATCTTGTGTCTGGAAAGGGGAAGCGGGACAGCAGGAGGCTCCAGGGAGTAACCTGAGGAAGCTGCCTTGGGTGTGTCTTGGTGCCATGCCTCAGGCGGCTGCCAGGTGGCGCCAAACCCACACGCCCCCGTTCCAGGTGTGCTGAGCTTCATCACCCCAGCCGTGCACCTACTGCGTGCAGAGGGTGCAGAGCGCGGCCGGTGCTCACCCGCAGCGGACAGGATGGGGGCGTGTTCCCCAGCTGATGCCGTCTGGGCCAGACTCAGATGAGAGGCCTTGCTTGCCTGATGGCCCTAACTTCTCCAGCAAGCTGGGGGCCGCGGTATCTCCTTGGCTGCATGTCCCATGCTCTGCCTGCCAAGGGACTAGGGAAGAAGCCTCAGGAAGGCAGACAGATGCACCCCCTATGTCTGCAGCACAGTTTCCATCCCCCCGGGCTCAGGCCAGACTGCTAGCTCCTGCCTTCCCTTGGCCCCAGACCCTCGCAGTCCCACTCCTCAGCCTCTCCCCACCAATCTCCAGCAGATGTCCACCCCCAATGCCCTCTGCAGCCTCCCACCCTGCAGCCCCTGCTGAGCTCAGTCAGCCTGGGCCCTGCCATGCCTCAAAAACCATCCCATGGAGTACCTTGTGGCCAAACCCACCTGCCCCACCTCTGACCCCACCTGTCCTGGCTCTGACCCCACCTGCCCCGTCGCTGACCACACCCAATGCAGAGCGTCCCTGGCACCTCTCTGGCCCCAAACGCCTGTTGTTACATGGTGGTCCCACAGCCAGGTTCTGCTTTTTCCCCACCCCTGAGCATCAGTTCCTGTCCTGGGTTCCTTGTGAGCTCAAGTAAGGGCTGAATGGATGAGCCCTGCCTGCACTCCTGGGGTTGTGAGCAGCCGGCTGAGTGTGGGGGTTCCCCCCTGGAGATGCCCCTTGACATGGGGAACCCTAGCCATCTGGGGTTCCTATGAACCTGCCAGCTCCCACAGTGGCCTCGGCTTTCATCTGTCCTCATGGCTCAGGGGTCAGAACCACCCTCGGCCCCCCATGCCATCATCTCTGCATTTATTGGATGCAACGCCATGGTGAGCACAGGGCAGGCGTGTCTGCACCACCTTGCAGGCCCTTGCTCACTGTGAGGGGTCAGTAGCTCTGTCTCACCCACGAGGAAACAGGCTCAAAGGGACCATGGCTACTCCAGGCCATGCCGGGGCTGAGACAGACCCCTCCAGCCAGCTCCACAGCCCAGCAGCTGCCCTCCCTGCTGGCTGCCACCTCTAGCACTGTCCTGGCATGAGCATGCCACCATGTCCCTGGGGCCTGGGCAGGGGGCGTGGGTGGCTTTCAGCTGCAGCAGCTCCATTTCTCTGCAGAGGTCTGGCCCAGACCAGCGGCTTCGCAAGGCCAGCGACCAGCCCTCCGGCCACAGCCAGGCCACGGAGAGCAGCGGATCCACGCCTGAGTCCTGCCCAGAGCTCTCAGACGAGGAGCAGGATGGTGACTTTGTCCCTGGTGAGCCCCCTTGGGCCCAGCCCCAAGGCCTGTGTCTGGTGGGGTGCCTCAGATGCTGACCTGGCTGGAGGGGAGGCCAGAGAAGCACCTGCCCAGATGTAGGGCAACCTCCCAGCAAAAGCTCCTCTGCTGCCCTGAGGGGCCCCCCAGCAGGCTCTGCCCTCTCAGAGTCTGGGAGGCAGCCCAAGGGCCGACGGGGGGAATGGTGGGGGTGGGGAAGAAAGGGAGTGGGCCCAGGCCAGGGGCTCCCCAGCGGCGGGAGGGGCAGGTCCAGTGGCATCCTGCCCCAGCCCTCTGCTCCTTTCCTGTCACCAGGAGCTGTGTCTCCCCAACTTTGTCCCTGCCTCTGTAATGGATGGGCCTTGCCTTGGCCACTTCTGCCTCCCAGGCCTGTTAGTGGCTGGTCCAGCCTGGGGGTTCCCTCCAGAAACATCCTCAGCGCCCCTCCCTCATCTCCGTGTCTTCAGCTTGGCCCTGCAGGTTTCCCATGAGGTGGGGCGGAGGCCCAAGCTGGATATGACCCTGTGACCCACGTGCCAGCCCCACCGGACCTCCAGCTCATCCTCACTTCTCCCCTCCCCTCCTGTGTCTCCCTCGGGGCCGTCCCAGGCGGTGAGAGCCCATGCCCTCGGTGCAGGAAGGAGGCGTGGCGGCTGCAGGTCCTGCACGAGGCCATCCTCTCCATCCAAGAGGCCCAGCAGGAGCTGCACAGGTGGGCCACACTCAGGGTGTCCATCCGGACTCCGGGTCAGAGAGTGCGAGAGACCTGGTAGAGCTAGGGCGGGAGGTGGGGAGGCCAGGAGGCCGCGGCCGGGGTTGTCATCGGAGCTGGAACCCACAAGACCTGCAGGGTGATGAAAGGAAGACAACCGCCGAGGGCAGGAGAGAGGGTGTGCGAGCGGCAGGTGGTGCGGGATGATCAACCAGCCAAGTTGGCCATGCCTGGCAGATACTGAGCTGGAGATGTCCTGAAGCCTAGAGGAAGGTGCCAGCCCAGCATGGCCTGGGGTAGCCCCAGGAGAGACCTTGAGGTGTGCAGAGCGAGGTGGCAGCCTGGGCTCACTGTGGTGGCCCCGTACCTGCGCACAGTGGCTTCTCAGGAATGGCTGGGGAAGGAGCAAATGGGAGTGGCCGAGAGCTGGCGGGTGCAGGCCACCGGGCCACATGGCCCCTTCCTGTCAGCAGATCCCACCAATGAGGAGCAGAGCACAGGGTCCCTCTCGGGTCCAAAGCTCCTGACTCTGAGCCAGGCTGAGGGTCTCACTGGCTGTGGGACCTTGGCTGTCACACCTCAGCCTCCCCTCTGTAAAGTGGGCTTGATAGCAGTACCCCAGGGTGCTCACTCTGTAAAGTGGGCTTGATAGCAGTACCCCAGGGTGCTCACTCTGTAAAGTGGGCTTGATAGCAGTACCCCAGGGTGCTCACTCTGTAAAGTGGGCTTGATAGCAGTACCCCAGGGTGCTCACTCTGTAAAGTGGGCTTGATAGCAGTACCCCAGGGTGAAATGCAGCCAGGGCACAGGCCCGGGCTCTGTGAGGCTCAAGAGCCTTGGGGAACTGTCATTGTCCCTGTGTAAGCATTTCCAGAAGGTGCTCCCTGGTGAGGCTGTGTGGGCAGAGAAGCAGGGAGGCCTGGCTCCCCAGAAGCAGGTCAGCTGTCAGGCAAGTGGCCAGGACTCAGCCAGAAGCTTCTGCAGCAAACTGGATACCGCCTCAGAGGCCAGGTCCTCCACGGCAAAGTACTCCAGCTCAGGGCCAGGGCCTCCACAGCAGAGTACTGCCGGCAAGGGGCTCGGACAGCAGCGTCTACTCCCTCGCGGTCCCGGAGGCTGGAGTCCAAGATCTCGGTGCCACAGGGCTGGTTTATCCTGAGACCTCTCTCCTGCCTGGCAGACGCCAGCTTCTCGCTGTGTCTGTGTCTTCATCTCTTCTTCATATAAGGACACCTGTCCCATGGGACCAGGGCCCACCCTAATGGTCTCCATTTAAATAAATACCTCTTTAAGGACCCCATCTCCAAATACAGTCTTATCTAAGGTGCAAGGGGTTAGGACTCCAACATATGAAGGTGGCAGAGGCATGACTCAGCCATAACCACAGGGGTGGGAGGGAGGATGTAAAAGGCTGACTCCCCAATCCCTGACCCTCCTCTGCCCTGAATGTGCCCAGGGAATCCCAGTATAGCCATGGTGCTGTGGGGCCCTCCCACTAACAAGCTTTCCACCCCCACCCGCTCTGTTGCCCCTGGAGGGCCATCCCGTCTCCACCTCGGCCCTGTGTCCAGCACCTGGTCAAGCACCCAGGGCACCGTCCTGGCTTGTGGGAGGGGGACTTGCTGGCATTGGCACAGCCCCCACGATCTGTCGCCTGTCCTTGCAGGCACCTCTCGGCCATGCTGAGCTCCACGGCACGGGCAGCACAGGCACCGACCCCAGGCCTCCTGCAGAGCCCCCGATCCTGGTTCCTGCTCTGCGTGTTCCTGGCGTGTCAGCTGTTCATTAACCACATCCTCAAATAGGAGCCCTGGGGGCAGAGCTCCTGGCCAGCCCCGAGCCCTCCCTCCCAGGCACCCAGCACTTTAAGCCTGCTCCATGGAGGCAGAGAGGCCCGGCAAGCACAGCCACTGTGACGGGGAGTCCAGGTGCAGGAGGGACCCGGGGCCACAAGGGCGCTGTGGGCCCAGGTGTGCTGGGCCCCTCTCGGGGGCACTGGCCTCTCTGCAGGGCCTTCCGCCCAGCACCGGCCTTAATGCTAAAGCCAAATGCAGCTTCTGCTGTGCGACGCACTCCTGGCCATCTTGCCGTGTCACCCCCTGTCCAGCCTCCACTTGCCATGGGGGATGGATGGATTTAGGGTGGGAGGGCCTGCGGGGGCCCTGGACAGTCACACCCCAGCAGCAGTGAGTGGGCAGGTTTGGAGGAGCAGCCAGGGAGCCCCGAGTGGCCCAGGAGTCCCCCCACACACGGATGCATAGGCCTGCCTTCCGGAGACCCTGTCCACATTGCCGGGACCACCCTGGTGGGGCCACTGGTGGGTGCCAGGGACAGGTTAGGGCCGCTCTGGGGAAGGCATTTTGGTTTTTTATTCCACGATGTGCTGTTTGGATGGGAGCCCCACAGAGGCAGGTCCTGGAACCACCCCACCCCCACACCTGGACGCTCGCTCTGGTGGGGGCACACGCAGGTGGAGGTGGTTGTGGGTGCAGGTGTGTGCAGGGGTGTGGGGGGCGCAGGGGTGTGGCTTAGCTGGCCCCGCACCCAGGCCGAGGAGGCTCTAGTTCGCCACTTTACTCAGACCGATGCACAGTCTTCCCATTTTACACTTTTTTAATAAACATAATTGCAATATTTTAGGTGGGCTGCGAGCTGCAGTCAGCCTTCACGTCTGGCCTCAGTCCCCGTGTCAGTGCCGCTCTGCGTGTGCGTGTGTGTGTGTGTGAGCCTCTACACATATATATATGTACAGAGCCTTAAACTACATTGTGGCGGTGCCGTCTGAGCTGTAGCGGATGGTTTTGTTTCCAGTTTTTGTACCCATGTCCTTGTCTCCCCTCCTCCCCCATCTGGGGATGTGTCTGTGTTCCACACCTTGAAATAAACAGACACATATGTGTTCTCTTCTTGCGGGACTTCTGGAAACAAGAGGAGGGCTTCCCAGGAAGACTCAAGGCCAGCGTGGAGCTGGGTGGGGCTGGGTGGAGGGGCCCGGGAGGGAGGAGGGTGCAGAGTTCACAGGGAGCCATGGGCAGCCTGCCCGCCCTGTGGAGCAAATGCTGGGAGGCTGGGGTCCCATCACCCAATGAGCCAGTGGGGGACACAGAGTGACACTGCCCACAGGCACTCCAGGCACCTCAGAGGCTGCTGGGGGGCATTGGCACAGCCCCTGAAGCCAATGCTGCCAGTTACTGAAGGGGACCCCCCCCCGGCTGGACCACCTGGCCCGCTGCCCCTTGCTTCGGTTCCACTGTGGCCACCACCCCTGGTACTCAGACACCAAGGCCAGTGAGTGGGCCTGCTCAGGGTGCCCCTGAAGGAGGGGTGGGGGCACCTGACCACAGGCCTCAAGTGACAGCAGAGGGAGACTGCAGCCCACCCCTCACAGCAACCAGAAGACAAGGGTGATGAAAGGGAGGGCAGCCAGGCAGCACCCAGGAGAGGGGGACACGAGGGGCCTCGGGTCACCACCTCCCTCTGCACCTCCCCACCTCGACCCCCAAGGCCCCAGGAGAGGAGGGGCTGTGGCTGGGGTGGAGGGAGAGGCAGGGGGTCCTGCCCCCCAGCTCCTCTGAGGAGCCTCATGTCCGCCTCAGACAGCCAGGACTCCCCAGACCCCCCCGAACCACCTGGAGGATGGGGCGGGGGGCCCTGCCTGGCTCCAGTGCCCCTCTGTGGAGGCCACACACCATGGGGCAAACATGAGCTCAGATTGTGAGCCCTGGGGGTGACAGCCTTCTGCATCTTGATGGCGGGGCAGGCTGTTCCAGACACCCCGCCCGGGACCCCTATCTTGCCTCCTGCACCCCAGGCCCACGCGAAGCAAACGTGCTCAGCCAGGTGCCCTGCCCAGAGACAGCCTACCCAGGGGTCTGCCTCCCACCAGCTCCAGCTCACCACAGGGCAGGCCCTCCACCTGCACCCCAGCACCTTCACACACACAGGGGCAAGAATGGAATCCCCTCCAGAATTCTCCCTCTATCTTACTAAGAACTGTTTATTTTTTAATTTATTTTTGAGACAAGGTCTCACTCTGCCACCCGGGCTGGAGTGCTATAGTCTGATCAAAGCTCACTGCAACCTCAACCTCCCAGGCTCAAGCAATCCTCCTGCCTCAGCCTCCAGAATAGCTGGGACTACAGACACACACCACCATGTCTAGCTCATTTTTTTTAGAGACAGGAGTCTGACTATGTTGCCCAGGCTCATAAACTCCTGGCCTCAAGCGGTCCTCCTGCCTTGGCCTCCCAAAGTGCTGGGATTACAGGTGTGAGCCATGGCTCCCAGCCTCTTGCTAAGAACTATTTTAAATCAACAAGGAAGAGAAAGCAACTATCCCAGAGGGAAAAAAAACAGAGTCCAGACCCCAGTGTGTCCAGGGTGAGCATAATCCTGAGGGAATAATTGAGCTGATGCCCAAAAAGGTGCCTACACAGGTGTTCAGGGGGCACTTTACAACAGTCATCACCTGGCCTCCGTTTGCAACTTTGCAGGAGGTGGAAGGGAGAGCACCTGACCAGCATTTCAAATGTTCAACAAGATTCACTGTAGCCAGTGTCACTATTTGGAGAGCTCCAGATGTCACTCTTTGGAGCTCCTGGGGCAGGATTCATCAAATGAATATGCCATAGAGGCTGTCAAGGTTCAGGGGAAATCAACTCATCTGAAATTGAAAGCCCAGGCTGCACTGATTATATTGAAGAGGGCGCAGTGAGAGCTTCCAGCTCATCAGAAGAAAATCCTCCATGCCTCCAACTGTGTTGGTATCTCAGCTGCAGGGCTTACTGCAGATGCCGGACTGTGATGGATTTCATGCGCCAGGAGCGTTTGATTCCAGATGTGTGTTTGACACTCTTCCTCTGTGTCCTGTTGTATCTCTAATTGGGAGCAAGACAGAAACCAGCATAACAGGCTGGCTGGAGAACTTATGGTGCTTGTTGCTGGCTGTGATGACAGGTGCCACCATATTTTTTCTTTTTCTTTTTTTTTTTTTTTTGAGACAGAGTCACTCTGTTGCCCAGGCTAGAGTGCAGTGGCACAATCTCAGCTCCCTGCACCCTCCACCTCCCAGATTCAAGCGGTTCTCATGCCTCAGCCTCCCGAGTAGCTGGGATTACAGGCACGCGCCACCATGCCCAGCTAATTTTTGTATTTTTAGTAGAGACGGGGTTTCACCATGTTGGCCAGGCTGGTCTTGAACTCCTGACCTCATGATCCACCAGCCTCGGCCTCCCAAAGTGCTGAGATTACAGGCATGACCCACCACGCCAGGTCGGATTCTGTTACCTTGTTTTGATAACCCACTCCTGCTATCATTAGCATAATATATCTGGGGTCTAGTTTTCTAACCTTTCATTTTCCACCCTCCTGTATTATTTCCTTTTTAGGTGTAGCTCTTAAAAATGCCACATTACTACATTTTTCTTTCTAATTCGACCTGATAATTAATAAATGAGTTTAACCTATTAATATGTGTTGGATTACTATTATATTTAGACTTATTTTTAACATCTTATTTTGTGCTTTTGATAATGTATTTTCTCTTTGGGGTTTTTGTTTGTATGTTTTCATTTTTTGCTTCTTCCCTGACTTTTGCTTTCTTCCTTCCTCCTGTATTCTCATTTCCCTCTCCAACTTTTATTCTCCTTCACTGAAGAACTGAATAGATTCTGGCTGGGTGCGGTGGCTCAGGCCTGTAATCCCAGCGCTTTGGGAGGCCATTGCAGGCTGATCACTGGACTCCAGGAGTTCATGACCAGCCTGGACAACATGGCAAAATGCCGTCTCTACAAAATACAGAAAAAATTAGCTGGGCATGGTGGCATGTGTCTGTAGTTTCAGGTACTTGGGAGGCTGACCTGGGAGGATGGCTTGAGCTCAGGGAGGTTGAGGTTGCGATAAGCCATGATCGCACCCCTGCTCTCCAGCCTGGAAGATAGAGTGAGACGCCGTCTCAAAAGAAAAAAAAAAAAGAACTGAACAAATTCTATTTTTATTTAATGGTTTACGTTTGATATGGTTTGACTCTGTGTCCCCATCCAAATCTCATCTCAAATTGCAATCCCCACATGTTGAGGGAGGGACCTGTAATCTCCAAGTGTGGAGGGAGCGAGGTGATTGGATCATGGGGGCAGTTTCCTCAGGCTGTTCTCCTGATAGTGAGTGAGTTCTCACGAGATCCGATGGTTTTATAAGGGGCTCTTCCGCCTTCACTCTCTGCTTTCTCTCCTGTGCTTTGTGAGGAAGGTGCCTGCTTCCACTTCCACCATGATTGTAAGTTTCCTGAGGCCTCCCCAGCCACGTGGAACTGTGAGTCAATTAAACCTCTTTCCTTTATAAACTACCCAGTCTCAGGTCTCCCTCTCTCCCTCTCTCCCTCTCTCCCTCTCTCCCTCTCTCCCTCTCTCCCTCTCTCCCTCTCTCCCTCTCTCCCTCTCTCCCTCTCTCCCTCTCTCCCTCTCTCTTCTTTCTTTCTTTGTCTCACTCTCTCACCCAGGCTGGAGTGCAGTGGTGCAGTCTCGGCTCACTGCAACCTCTGCCTCCCCAGTTCAAGCGATTTTTGTGCCTCAGCCTCCCGAGTAGCTGGGGTTACAGGTGAGCACCAGCTGATTTTTATATTTTAATAGAGATGGAGTTTCACCATGTTGGCCAAGCTGATCTTGAACTCTTGGCCTCAAGTGATCTGTCCACCTTAGCCTCCCAAAGTGCTGGGAGTACAAGCAAAGCCACCCCTCCCGGCATAGGTAATTTCTTTATAGAGTTTTGCTCTTGTTCCCCAGGCTGGAGTGCAGTGGCATGATCTTGGCTCACTGCAAGCTCCGCCTCCCGGGTTCAAGCAATTCTCCTGCCTCAGCCTCCCCAGTAGCTGGGATTACAGGCACCCGCCACCACGTCCGGGTAATTTTGTATTTTTAGTAGAGACGGGGTTTCTCTATGTTGGTCAGGCTGGTCTCGAACTCCTGCTCCTGCACAGGCCTGACCTGGGGACTGTACTGCCAGCCATCCTTGTGTTTGGTTTGGACAGGGTTTTTGTTTTGATCATGATGGTGTATGCCTACGGGCTTAAAGACTCATGGCTGGGCATGGTGGCTCACACCTGTAATCCCAGCACTTTGGGAGGCCGAGGTGGGCAGATCACCTGAGCTCAGGAGTTTGAGACCAGCCTGGCCAACATGGTGAAACCCTGTCTCTACTAAAAATACAAAAATTACCCAGGCGTGGTGGCGGGTGCCTGTAATCCCAGCTACTTAGGAGGCTGAGGCAGGAGAATCGCTTGAACAAAAATCAGCTGGGCGTGATGGTGGGTGCCTCCAGCTGCTCAGGAGGCTAAGGCAGGAGAATCACTTGAACCCGAGAGGTGGAGATTGCAGTGAGCTGAGATTGAGCCACTGCACTCCAGCCTGGGTGACAGAGCAAGATTCCATCTCGAAAAAGAAAGAAAGGAGGAAAGAAATAACACAGTCCCAACAGTCCCATTTAAAATAGCCACACAGAAAAAAAAAAAAGAAAAGAAAAGAAAAAGAAAACCTACTAATACATCTAACCAATGAGGTCAAAGATCTCTATAAGAAGAATTACAAAACACTGCTGAAAGAAATCATGGATGACACAAACAAATGGAAAAACATTCCATGCTCATGGATAGGAAGAATCAATATATTTTGTTTTGTTTTGTTTTGAGACAGAGTTTCACTCTTGTTGCCCAGGCTGGAGTGCAATGGTGCAATCTCTGCTTACTGCAACCTCCGCTTCCCAGGCTCAAGTGATTCTCCTGCCTCAGCTTCCTGAGTAGCTGGGATTACAGGCATGCACCACCACACCCGGCTAATTTTTGTATTTTTAGTAGAGACAGGGTTTCTCCATGTTTGTCAGCCTGGTCTTGAACTCCCAACCTCAGGTGATCCACCCGCCTCAGCCTCCCAAAGTGCTGGGATTACGGGCATGAGCCACTGCCCCTAGCCTCAATATCATTAAAATGACCATACTGCCCAAAGCAATTTATAGATTCAACACTATTCCTCTCAAATTGCTAACATTGGTTGGGCGTGATGACTCACACTGTAATCCCAGCACTTTGGGAGGCCAAGGCCTATGGATTGCTTGAGCCTAGGAGTTTGAGACCAGCCTGGGTAATATGGCAAAAACCCCCATCTCTCCCAAAAAGACAAAAATTAGCGCAGTATGGTGGCATGCACCTGTAATCCCAGCTACTCAAGAGGCTGAGGTGGGAGGATCACTGGAGCCTGGGAGATCAAGGCTGCAGTGAGCTGTGATCATGCCACTGTACTCAAGCCTAGGTGACAGAGTGAGACCCTGTCTCAAAAAAATAAAAAAAATTAAAAAATAAAAAATAAATTACCAACATCATTTTTCACAGAACTAGAAAAACTTCTAAAATTCATATGTAACCAAAAAGGAGCCCAAATTGCCAAAGTAATCCTAAGCAAAAAGAACAAAGCCAGAGGCATCACATTACCTGACTTCAAACTATACTATATGGCTACAGTAATCAAAACAGCACGGTACTGGTACAAAAATAGACACATAGACCAACAAACAGAAATAAAGCCACACACCTACAGCCATCTGATCTTTACAAAGTCAACAAAAATAAGCAATGAGAAAAGTATTCCCTAGTCAATAAACGGTACTGGGATAGCTGGCTAGCCATATGCAGAAGAATGAAATTGGACCCTTGTCTTTCACTATATACAAAAATTAACTCAAGATGGATTAAAGAGTTAAATGTAAGACCTCAAACTATAAGAATGATAGAAGAAAACCTAGGAAACATCATTTTGGACATTAGTCTTGGGAAGGAATTTATGACTAAGTCCTCAAAGGCAATTGCAACAAAAACAAAAATTGACAAGTGGGACCTAATTAGACTAAAGAGCTTCTGCACAGAAAAAGAAACTAGCAGCAGAGTAAACAAAAAATCTACAGAATGGGAAAAAGTATTTGCAAACTATCTGTCCGACCAAGGTCTAATATCCAGACTCCATAGGGAACTTAAACAATTCAACAAGCAACACACAAATAATCCCATTAAAAAGTGGGCAAAAGGCCGGGTGTGGTGGTTCACACCTGTAATCCTAGCACTTTGAGAGGCTGAGGTGGGTGGATCACGAGGTCAAGAGGTTGAGACCATCCTGACCAACATGGTGAAACCCCAGCTCTACTAAAAATGTAAAATTAACCAAGCATGGTGGTGTGTGCCTGTAGTCCCAGCTACTCAGGAGGCTGAGGCGGGAGAATTGCTTGAACCCCAGAGGCGGAGGTTGCAGTGAGCCGAGATCACGCCACTGCACTCCAGCCTGGCGACAGAGCAAGACTCCAGCTCAAAAAAAAAAAAAGTGGGCGAAATACATGAACAAACATTTCTCAAAAGAGGACATACAAGCAGCCAACAAACATGAAAAAATGCTCAACATCTGATATGATTTGGCTGTGTCCCTACCCAAATCTCATCTTGAATTGTACTCTCATAATTCCCACATGTTGTAAGAGGGACCCAGTGGGAGATAATTTGAATCATGGAGGCAGTTTCCCCCGTACTGTTCTTGTGGTAGGAATAAGTCTCACAAGATCTGACAGTTTTATCAGGGGTTTCTGCTTTAACACCTCATCATTTTCTCTTGCCGCCGCCATGTAAGAAGTGCCTTTTGGGAGGTTGCAGTGAGTGGAGATCGAGCCACTGCACTCCAGCCTGGGCAACAAGAGTGAAACTCCATCTCAAAAAAAAAAAAAAAAAAAAAAAGCCTTTTGCTTCCCGCCATGATTCTGAGACCTCCCCAGCCATGTGGAACTGTGAGTTCAATTAAACCTCGTTTTCTTCCCAGTCTTGGGTATGTCTTTATCAGCAGCATGAAAATGGACTAATACAGAAATCGGTACCAGTAGAGTGGGGCATTGCTGAAAAGATACCCAAAAATGTGGAAGTGACTTTGGAACTGGGTAACAGGCAGAGACGGAAACAGTTTGGAGGGCTTAGAAGGAGACAGGAAAATGTGGGAAAATTTGGAACCTCCTAGAGACTTGTTGAATGGCTTTGACCAAAAGCCCAAGAGCAATATGGACAATAAGGTCCAGGCTGAGGTGGTCTCAGATGAAGATGAGGAACTTGCTGGGAACTGGAGCAAAGGTGATTCTTGTTATATTTTAGCAGAGACCGGCAGCATTTTGCCCCTGTCCTAGAGATTTGTGGAACTTTGAATTTGACAGAGATGACTTAGGGTATCTGGCAGAAGAAATTTCTAAGCAGCAAAACATTCGAGAGGTGACTTGGGTACTGTTAAAGGCATTCAGTTTTATAAGGGAAGCAGAGCGTAAAAGTTTGGAAAATTTGCAGTCTGACAATATGATAGAAAAGAAAAACCCATTTTCTGAGGAGAAATTCAAGCCAGCTTCAGAAATTTGCATGAGTAAGGAGAGCGGAATGTTAATCCCCAAGACAATGGGGTATGTCTCCAGGGCATGTCAGAGGTCTTCACAGGCCTGGAGGCCTAGGAGAAAATGGTTTTATGGGCTGGTCCCAGGGTCCCCCTGCTGTTTGCAGCCTAGGGACTTGGTGCCCTTCGTCCCAGCTGCTCCAGTCGCGGCTGAAAGGGGCACTTCTTACATGGTGGCAGCAAGAGAAAATAAGGAAGATCCAAAGCAGAAACCCCTGATAAAACCATCAGATCTCATGAGACTTATTCACTACCACGAGAACAGTATGGGGGAAAACACCCCCATGATTCAAATTATCTCCCACCGGGTCTCCCCCACAACACGTGGGAGTTATAGGAGGACAATTCAAGATGAGATTTGGGTGGGGACACAGCCAAACCATATCATTCCACTCCTGACACCTCCAAATCTCAAGTCCTCACATTTCAAAACCAATCATGCCTTCCCTGGAGTCTCCCGAAGTCTTAGCTCATTTCAGCATTAACCCAAAAGTCCACAGTCCAAAGTCTCATCTGAGACAAGGCAAGTCCCTTCCGCCTATGAGGCTGTAAAATCAAAAGCAAGCTCGTTACTTCCTAGATACAATGGGGGTACAGGTATTGGGTAAATACAGCTGTTTCAAATGGGAGAGACTGGCCAAAACAAAGGGGTTACAGGGCCCATGCAAGTCCAAAATCCAGAGGGGGAGTCAAATTTTAAAGTTCCAAAACGATCTCTTTTGACTCCAGTTCTCACATCCAGGCCACGCAGATGCAAGAGATGGGTTCCCATGGTCTTGGGCAGCTCTGACACTGTGGCTTTTCAGGGTACAACCTCCCTCCTGGCTGCTTTCACAGCAGCTGGCGTTGAGTGTCTCCACTCACTGCAGCCTTGACCGCTGGGCTTAAGCGATCCTCCTGCCTCAGCCTCCCAAGCAGATGTCCACGACAGAGAAAGGGCTGTAAACAGCTGTGAGTTCCCACAGCAGCACACTGCACAGCTGTGAGAGAGGACTGGGGGTCCCTGCACAACATGAGGGGTCCCACAGAGGGGAGGGCATGCCACAGGATGGTATGCAGAGCATGGTCCTCTTGATGTCGGCTCATGGGCATGTGCTGTTATACACGTCTGGTCCAGGGACGTTCAAGAGGGTGGTGTAATTATAGACAGAAGACGAAGGCTGACCTGGGACGCGAGCTGTGCGCCATGATGTTCCTGGTATCAAGCCGGGAGAGACTGGAGCTACTTGAGCCAGGGAGGTCCTCGGGGCAATTGGGGGGTTCCAGGCTGGGCACTAAGGAAGCCCACCCCTGCCCCGTGTTCTCCCAGATGTTCAGCAATGGGTTGACAAGTTTTTCAAATGTAAGTAGGATTTCTTGGTTATGAATTAAAAGCATTTTCATTCCTTCGCAGAAGTCATGGTCCCAGTTAATAGAAATTCATTTCATGTCTCTTCTTTTTGCTTTCAGAAGAGGCAAATGAGCCTGGCAGCCCTGTCAGGACCATGCTGGTGTTTGGGCACATCCTCCTGGAAATGCCTGACGGTGTCTCAGGGCCCTGGCACAGAGCTGGGCATTTAGACCTTTGCATGAGCGGCAGCAAAGTCCCCAAAACTTCCAGGAGTGGGTGTGGGCCAGCCCCAGGCCTTCCTGCCTGCACTCCCAGTTTTAGCCTGCGTCATGGTGTTTGCATTCACCTTATTGCAGCCCCAGGTGTCTGTGCTGGAAGACTGAAATTCTGGTTGTTTAAACGGCTGAGTGGAAACTGAGGCACAGAGAGGAAAAGGACTTCACACAAGCGTCCCCGAGCTGCAGTAACAAATGACAACAAACTGGGGTGTTCAAACAATCGGGATTTACACACCCACCATGCACCCACACAATTAAACATTAAAAACAGAAACAATACAAATTCACACATCTACCATGTAGATTCCCACACAATTAAACACTAAAACTAAAAACAGAAACAATCGGGATTTACACACCCACCAAGCCCAAGCGCCCACAACAATTAAACATTAAAAATAAAAGCAGGCCGGGCGCGGTGGCTCACGCCTCCAATCCCAGCACTTTGGGAGGCTGAGGCAGGCAGATCACCTGATGCGAGGAGTTCGAGACCAGCCTGGCCAACATGGTGAAACCCCGTCTCTACTACAAATATAAAAATTATTACGTGGCTGGGTGTGGTGGTGCACGTCTGTAGTCCCAGCTACTCGGGAGGCTGAGGCAGGAGGATCACTTATACCCAGGAGGCAGAGGTCGCAGTGAGCTGAGATTGCACCACTGCACTCCAGCCTGGGTGAGGGAGCGAGACTCTGTCTCAAAAATAATAATAATAATTTTTAAAAACAAATAGGAATTTACATGCCTACCATATACCCACAACAATTAAACATTAAAAACAAAAACAGAAACAATAGGGATTGATTCTTTCACAGCTCCAGAGGCCAGAAGTTCCAAATCAAGGCGTCCGCAGGGTGGGTTCCTTCAGAGGCTCTCCAGGAGGTCCTTCCTTGCCTCTCTCCTGGCTTCTGGTGGCCACCGGCCATCCTTGGCTTGTTACATCACTCCAATTGCTTCCCCCTTCACACCTATCTCTGTATCTCTGAATCTCTCTCTCATAAAGACACCAGGCGTTGGATTAGGACCCATTCTAATCCAGGATGACCTCATTTTAACTTGATTATATCTGCAAGGACGCCTTTTTCAAATAAAGCCAGCCAGGTCCAGTGGCTCACGCCTGTAATCCTCTCACTTTGGGAGGCCAGGGCGGGAGGATCGCTTGAGCCCTGGAGTTCAAGACCAGCCTGGGCAACATAATGAAACCCCATCTCTACAAAAAATATAAAAAATTAGCCACGTATGGTGGTGCACATCTGTGGTCCCAGCTACTCAGGAGGCTGAGGTGGGAGGATCACTTGAGCCCACGAGGTTGAGGCAGCAGTGAGCTGTGATTGCACCACTGCACTCCAGCCAGGGTGACAGAGCGAGACCCTGCTTTAAAAAAATAAAATAAAATAAATGAATAAAAATCAAGTCACAGTCGCAGGTACCAGGGGTTAGAACATGGGCATAATCATTTTGGGGGGACCACAGCTGAACCCACAACAGGCTTGTCTTGGGACCCCCCCGGGAGTTGGCAGCAGAGCTGGGAGCTCACCTGAGTGTATTTGTCTCTAACCCTGCGCTACCCTGGCTTGCAGGCCATGTGACATTTCTTTCCCTAAAAGTGGTTTGGGTAGGGCCTGAGCTGCTGGCTGTGCCAGCAAAGAAATCACTCTGCTTTAGTCACCTCAAAGCAGTGGGCCCAGCGACACCCTGCTGCCCATGGACACTGAGGGGGACTGTCCATCCTCTGGCATGGAAAGAGCAGCGTTCTTGGAGAACTTGGCCTTGGCCCTTAGGAGACTCAAGGGAGAGCCCTGCACGGTGGCCACTGGTGGCCGAGGAAAGTCCAGCTGCCCGGGGGAAGGTGCTGTTCACTCACCCGCTGCCCATGGCCCAGGGCCAGACCAAGGCATCAGCCCCTCAGCCATCCAGAACAGGCCAGTGAAGCTTCAGGATGGGTCTGCACTTGCGGAACATTTAGTAGGCAGGGTTCTGTGTGATGTCCTTACCCTACGTGCTCTTGTGAAATCCTCATTATCAGTTTACTGGGGCTGCCAGGCTTGGGGGCTTCAACAAGGATTTATTGTCTCACAGTTCTGGAGGCTGGAAGTCTCAGGTCAGGGCATCAGCAGGGTGGGCTCCTTCTGGGGCTGTGAGGGAGAATCTGTCCCAGGCTGTCCCCTGACTTCTGGTGATTTGCTGACAATGTTTGGTGCCCTTTGGCTTGTGAAGCATCGCCCCAGTTTCTGCCTTTATCTTAACATGGCACCCTCCCTGCTTGTCACTGTCCAAATTTCCTCCACTTAAACATTTTAATTAATTGGCTGGGCATGGTGGCTCACGCCTGTAATCCCAGCACTTTGGGAGGCGGAGGCGGGCGGATCACCTGAGATCGGGAATTCGAGACCAGCCTGGCCAACATGGAGAAACCCATCTCTACTAAAAATACAAAATTAGCTGGGCATGGTGGCACATGCCTGTAATCCCACCTATTCGGGAGGCTGAGGCAGGAGAATCTCTTGAACCTGGGACACTGAGGTTGCGGTGAGCCAAGATGGCACCATTGCATTCTAGCCTGGGCAACAAGAGTGAAACTCCATCTCAAAATTTTTTAAAATTAATTTATATATGTGTATTTATTTATTCATTTATTTATTTTAGAGACAGGGTCTCACTCTGCACCCAGGCTGGCATGCAGTGGCACAATCATAGCTCACTGCAACCTGAAACTCTGGGGCTCAAGCCATCCTCCCTCTTCAGCCTCCCAGAGAGCTGGGATTACAGGTGTGAGCCACCATGCCCAGCTGAAATTTTCCCTTTTTACAAGGATATCAGTTATACTGGATTAACGTCCACCCTAATGACCTCATCTTACGACTTTATCATCTGCAAAGACCCTATTTCCAAATAAGGTCACATTCACAGGTCCTGGTGGTTATAGGATTTCCACATCTTTTGGGAGAGACACAATGCAACCCATAACAACCTGTAACCCAATGTGCTGTCCCAAAGAACTACAACACCAGGGGGATGCTGAGGTTCAGAGAGTGTCCTTGCCCTGGTGGTAGGGCTGGGACGCAGCAGGACTGGGGAGGCGGGACCCACTGCTGCTAGACACTGCAGCACTCTTAGACACAGCTCGGCCACCTGAGCAGGTGATCATTTCCCAGTTCCGCTCTGCAGACCCTTTTTTTTTTCCCAGTAGAGATGAAGTTTCACTATGTTGGCCAGGCTGGTTTTGCACTCCTGACCTCAAATGACCTGGCCGCCTTGGTCTCCCAAAGTGCTGGGATTACAGGCGTGAGCCACCGTGCCCGGCCCCACTTTGCAGATTTAAAAACAAGACATCTGGAAGCTCAGAGAAGTTAAACTCACCCCAGGTCTCACAGCCAAACTCTGGCTTGCCTGACCTGATGTCAGGAGGCTTTCTTAGTGCAAGAAAGGAAGGGCAGGGCAAGCCTTAGCCGAATGTTTATCTCTAAGAGGCTTCTGACTCTCCTGGGCGCCTCCGGTTCCTTCTCCCAGGAAGGCATGTGGCCGAGCTGGGCTTGGGTGACTCATGGTCCTAGAATGACGAGTGAGAAACAGGCACTGTGAGAGTCATGGTAGGACCTGGCCAGAACTTCGTCCCCTAAGTCCTGGACTTGGTCCCTCCTTTGGGATTAGTTGGGGTCTCACAGAGCCTCCCACATCCTGGGCAAGTTACAGCACATGCTACAGGATCTTTGCAGAAATGTAAACAAACTCTCTTCTTTTTTTTTTCCAGCCACCAGTAGAATTTAGAATTTATTTATTTATTATTTTATTTATTTATTTATTTATTTATTTGAGACGGAGTCTCACTCTGTTGCCAGGCTGGAGTGCAATGGCGCAATCTCGGCTCATTGCAACCTCCACCTCCCTGGTTCAAGCGATTCTCCTGCCTCAGCCTCCTGAGTAGCTGGGACTACAGGCAAGCGCCACCATGTCCAGCTAATTTTTGCATTTTTAGCAGAGACAGGGTTTCACCATGTTGGCCAGGATGGTCTCGATCTCTTGCCCTCATAATCCGCCCACCTCGGCCTCCCAAAGTGCTGGGATTACAGGTGTGAGCCACCGTGCCCGGCCTTAGAATTTATTATGAAATTAGACATGAGGTTCCAAAAAGTAACTAGAAGATTTTTTACTTTTTATATTTTGAGAAAGGGTCTCACTCTGTCGCCTAGGCTGGAATGCAGTGGCACAGTCGTAGCTCACTGCAGCTTCAAACTCCTGGACTCAAATGACCCTCCTGCCTTGTGCTTTCAAGGTGCTGGGATTACAGGCATGAGCCACTAATCCTGGCTAATAATTTTTCTTGACATATTAAAATTCTGTTTCTTAAATAGCATTTCCTCTCATTTTGGATGGGTGCACGAACCTTGGGTGGGATATCCTTGGGAGGTGACATCATGCACACAGAAGGCAGGAGCCCTAAGGGGGTTGGGGATGGCTCCAGAATGGGGTCTGAGAAGGAGATGGAGAAGCCTGTTCACGCAACACTTCATAGTGGCTTGCTTTCCGCAGGGTCATTGGCAGGGCGGTCCCTAGGCCTGGAGCGCTCTTCCCGCCCATCCCCAGGCCCTGCTCCAGGTCGGCCTCCTGGGAACCATCCCGTCTCGCCAGCACACCCTGTCCCGAGGCCGCCTCTGACCTCCAGGCTGGGCCTGGTCCCCACGGCGCTTAGCGCAATCATGACTTAAACACCTATTACAGGACGCTCAGTCTTTAGTGCTTGTCTCCCTGCGGCTGGGCTGACTACTCCCAGCACGGCCACTGAACGCTTGGCCGCGCGATGCTCCGGAGCGCGGGTCGCCATTGGGTTGAACTACAGCTCCCAGCATGCTCCGGGCCGGCGACATCCGGAGCCCCTGGTAGTTGCCTAGCGACCGGGCGTGTCCCGGAAGACGGGCCCGGCGTGGGGCGCGACTTCCGGGGCGGCGGTTGCATCAGATTCTAGGAAGTGTCTGTAGCCGCAGCTGCGGGTCCGGGATTCCCAGCCATGGCAGATTCCTCCGGGCAGCAGGGTGAGCGGCGCGGCCGGGCCAGGCTGAGGGCGGCTGGGGGCCTGACTGGGCGCTGGGTGCTCGGCTCGAAGGGCGGCGAGTCCTTATGTCTGAGGGGCCCGGGTGCCTGGGTTCTGAGGGGCAGCTGTGTCCGTGGTCTGAGGGGCGGCAGTGCCCGAGGTCTGAGGGGTGTCAGTGTGCGGGGTCTGAGGGACGGCACGTCCTTGGGTCCGAGGGGCGGGGGTGCTCGGGGTCTGAGGGACGGCGGGTCCTGAGATTCGAGGGGTGGCACGTCCTAGGATCCGAAGGACAACGAGTGCCCGGCTCCGAGGGACGGCCACTGGGACCCCTGGGACTCCTGCATGAGGGTCTGCCAGACCCGTGGCTGGAGCACAGACCCCGCGGGGACCCGATCCCGAGCGGGGCGCTGCCCAGACCACCCAGCCTCAGTTTCCTCACTTGGTTCCTGCCGAGGTCCCCTTGCATCCTCACCCCGGGAGGTGGCCCTACATCAAACAGCCTTTCCTCAGCCGGTGCCTGGGCGGGCCCTCGCTCCCTCTTGCCCCAGCTGGACTTTAGGGGGGAGACAAAGGCCCAAGGGTTGTTTTGGTTTTCTGCCCAGACCTGGCAGCTTCCGGGAGGTGGGCGGAGGGCACCTGAGGTTGGTACTTAGGGAAATGGGGCAGAGGACGCCAGGGGTACGCGTACACACAGTAAAAGGGCTTGGGGCTTTACGAAGGCTTTCATCTCCAGTTCCGCAGGCAGTCCACTGCAAGCTGATTGTCAGAGCATTACTGCCCCATTTTATTGCCAACCCGGGAGGTTCCCCAGAGACACAGCTGTGTCAGCTCCCCCAGTCACTCATGTCACCAGCGGGTAGACCTTGAGAGACCAGTGGGTCTTCTCTCACTGTCCCTCCAGCAAGATTTTAGGTGCTGGAAAGGCAAGAGACTGAATCAGAAAGCCCAGATTCCTAACAGTCTGGAGCAGCCTTTCCAAAGGAAACATTCTCAGTATCTAGTTTTTAATTCTTTTGGCTGGCAAAAATTAGATGCAAGTTCTTCTAAGACACCTCCAGCCCCCACCCTTAGTTTAGATCGTACCAAGATTTCCTTAGCATCTGGTGGTGCCCTTTGCCCCTGAGGGTTTATTGGGTTATAGATAGGTAGTTATGACAACCCGAGTAATCTGGCGGCGTGGGGACACCCAGATGACAGGGCTACACTCTTGTGCCAAGTGGCAGGAGGTGGTCACCTTCCAGGCACGCCGCCTACCACCCTACCTGTGTGCCTGGATTCCAGCACCATCTCCACCCGTCCCAGAGCCAAGCGGCCCTCAGAAGTCACCCAGATTCCTGTAAAACAGCATCATAATTAACAGCCCCAACTCTGGAACCACCCTGGAAGGGCCAGGGTCCCAACTCTGCCTCCCGCCCCACAGCAAACCATGGGTAATGGCTCCTACCTTGGAGCATGGAGTGTAAATGAATTAATAGATGGGAAGGACGTAGAACAGTGCCTGGCACTCAATAAGTGCTGTGTCCGTGCTGAAAGTTAGAGCCTGTTTGTTTTCAAACTAAAAATGTGTTTTTGTTCATTTGTGAACGTAAATGACGTATTAGTAGTGTTTTGTATCTTGTTTTTAAAAATAGCTTTAGAATTTTAGGTTTTCAGAGCCTTGTAAGAATTGCCTTCTTTTTGGAGCTTGCCATATAGGTTGGGATTGCCCTCTCCGGGCTGTCAGGGCAGCAGGCAGATTGCCCAGTCCTCAGCCTGCGCACAGCATCTCCAGCCAGTGTTCTTCTGCCCCAGGGCATGGCCCACCTGCCTTTACTATCGCCTCCTCCCATCACACACACACTCTCAAAGATGAGAACAGGAAATAAAATCCAATCGTAGGCCAGCCGCAGTGGCTCACACCTGTAATCCCAGCACTTTGGGAGGCCGAGGCAGGCAGATCACGAGGTCAGGAGATCGAGACCGTGGTGAAACCCTGTCTCTACTAAAAATAAAAAAAAAAATTAGCCGGGCGCAGTGGTGGGCGCCTGACTACTCGGAGGCTGAGGCCGGAGAATGATGTGAACCCGGGAGGCGGAGCTTGCAGTGAGTCGAGATTGCGCCACTGCACTCCAGCCTGGGCGACAGAGCGAGACTCCGTCTCAAAAAAAAAAAAATCCAATCGTAAATGCTTTCAGTGACCATCTTCCCAGATTTTTCAAGGAGGCCATCATTTTTGTACCATCTTCCCTAAGTTGACTCAGAAGGTCTATTTCTCTTTCCTGATCTCACTGGGTGTACAGCTTTTCCTTTGCAGTCTTGAAGGTGCATAGGCTTGGTGCCTGTCCAAGAGCCTGATTATTTCAGAAGGATGAGTTTCATTTCTGAGGTTTCTGGGGTAGATGGAGCCTACCTCAGGGCCTTTCCGCACAGACTTGGGATACCACTTGGTCGGCTGCTCATCAGGTCAGACTTATAGTTTAATTTTTATACAGTTTAATTCAAGGGTCTTCATAATAACACAGCCAGCATTTTTTCAGCATGAGTCTGTGCCGGGCACTGCTCTAAATGCTTTGCATCTGTTATCTCCTGCCACCCTTGGGGGAACCCCTTTGAGGAAGATCCTGCCGGCATCTTGTACAGATGAGAATCCTGAGGTTCAGAGAAGTCAAGCAATCTGTCCACCATCACGACTAGCCAGAGGCACAGCCAGGCTCCCAACCTGGGCAGCCTGGCTCAATAGGGACCTTAACTGCTGTGCTGTGCTGCCTTTGATGATTCTCTTCAGACTCACAATAGCTCAACCCAGTGAGTTAAGGCAGACGAGAATAAAGCTGATGCCCTTCGATGTTTTCCCCAGAGCCACATGAAATGTTTGCTCCTCTATGAACTCAGGTACAGTGTTTCCAGGTATTTGAAGAGTCTTAGGCAGTACCCTTGGGGTGGAGATTAAGCCATTTCCAGTGTGGGTGCTCTGGGTGGCAATATTGCTGTCTGATCACCCCACAGGCTCATTGTGAGGGATGTTGGATGCCCCTAATAATGAATAACCTCCCTCCCAGTAAGGAGGAAGATGGAGATGCTGTTCTTGGGGGTGAGAGAGGATGCCTGGGGGCCACCTTTGTGAATGAGTGGCAGCTGGACCTCCGGGGCTGGTGATCAGGACGGGGAGGGGGAGGGGAAGCCCTCACCTGTGGGAGGAGGCGCTGGTCTCTGGGAGTGGGTGGTGTTGGCTCCTAGTTGGTGAGAGCAGGGGTGCATGCCCCTCTCTCCTCCCCACGATTCATGTCTGGGGGCTTTTTCCAGTCCCCTTTCTGAGCACTTCTTGGGCAGGGAGTGGATCACTGGGAAGGACCCAAGAGGAGCAGCTGTAGAGGGTGGGACCAGGGGAACATTTGCAGAAAGGGAGTAACCTGCAGGGTGAGATGTTGCCTGGACACCCACAAGATGAGGACCCTGGTGGAACCCTTGAAGTAGCAGGGTCAGAGGGCAAAGGGTCAGGGTGAGTGAGGGGTGCAGACCCCCACCAAACCGGGGCACTTATTAGGAGCTCAGACCTGCTGTAAAGGGGTCTGCATTTTAGCAAGCTTTCCACCCATGGGGAAGCTGGTTTAAACCTCACTTGCTGGGCCCACCCCAGAGATTCTGATTTGGCAGGTCTCTGGTGAGCCCAAGAATGTGACTTCTCTGGATCCCCCAGGTTCTGCTGCTGAAGGCACACCAGGGCCATGCTTGGAGTGGACCTGGGAGAGCCTCAAGGGAACGCAGGAAGAGAAACAGGGCAGCCGGGAGAGGTTTAAATGCTTACAGGAGGCCAGGCATGGTGGCTCACGTCTGTAATCCCAGCACTTTGGGAGGCCGAGGTGGGTGGATCACCTGAGGTCAGGAGTTCTAGACCAGCCTGGCCAATATGTAGAAACCCCGTCTCTACTAAAAATACAAAAATTAGCTGGGCATGGTGGCGGGCACCTGTAATCCCAGCTACTCGGGAGGCTGAGGCAGGAGAATCGCTTGAACCCGGGAGGCGGAGTTTGCAGTGAGCCGAGATCATGCCACTGCACTCCAGCCTGGGTGACAAGAGCGAGACTCCGTCTCAAAAAATAAAATAAAATAAAAATAAATAAAAAATAAGTGCTGATAGGAAAGAGCCAGAGAGAGGGAGAGGTCGCACTGCCACAGTTGTTTGACGTGTCAGGGATGTTGTTCATTTGGTGTGGCTTTGTTTTGGTATCTGTGCTGAGCAATTGCTTGGTACTTGCATGTGATTTCAATAAATGTTCTGTAGAGACTCCACCTTTGTAGCCGGTGACAACCACCATCCACCTTTGGGACATTCCCATGTCCCTCAATGTGTTGATGAACTGAACTGCAAGGTCACCCGGTGGTGGACATTCCTTCTCATGGGGGCAGAGCAGGAGTTTCGGCATGGAGTGTGCAGGCTCTACGACTTGAGGGCCAGGGTCGAGGAACAGGTCCCTGGGAGGTTTTCAGTCTGCTCAGAAGTGTTCTCATCTGATCTCAGCATCAGACTGATCCACAGCCTGGCTCAAACCCATGACCACTTGAAAGTTGGCCTATTTTTATTTGTTTCCTCGAGACACACTTAAATGCAGCTACCACAATTACCCAAATGACTGTCTGCGTCCATCTCACGGAAGCCTGTCATTCTCCTGTGCTTCCCTGGGCACCAGCACCTTTCTGCTCTGAGAAGATCCTTCCCAAGCATGGACTTGGTTCCCTTTTGATGAGCCGTCTAGCCTGCTCTAGACGGTACATTTAAGAATGATGTGATCCAAGATCAAGGCAGATTTGGTAATAAACTTTTAAAATAATAAAATTAATTAAATAAAAATGAGTGTGTGAGCCCTAGGAAAACTCCAGGAAATTCTCTGTGTGTAGCATGCAGCTATTACAATAACATTAATAATACCAGAGCGATTATGATAATAATGATGGCAAATGGGGCCCCTGGCTCTGTGCCAGGCAGCTTTTAAACATTTTACAAGTGTAATTTGACTTAATGGCCTGCAGCTTTACAGGGCTGATGTTATGAGCGTGTTTTACCATGAGGAAATGCCGCCCTGTGTGTGAGTGTAGGCACTCAGCCCTGGAGGGCGTCGGGGCCGCCCCTCAGGTCTCCAGAGAGCAGATACACAGCGGCTTCCTCAGTACTCAAAAGCCACTGCAGCCGCCGTTAGTACATTTGATGTTTTTCTCATTTTAAAAATAGCAGATGCTTACTGCAGAAAATGTGAGCAATGAAGAAAAAGAGGGAATTAAAATCACCTGTCACCCCCTCTCATCAACCATCGTCACTGTCAGTGTTCGGGCTGTTGCTGGTGGTCTCTCCATCAGAATCCATTCTGAGTGTGAGAGGCACGTGACTGTCAGCTCGCTGTCTCAGCTGGAAGCCGATGCTGTGTCACTGTTTCTCAGGGTGCTGCTGTTGTCTCTTCTTCCCTCTTGCTGTCGTGGAGTCCAACCCAGGCATGAGCAGTTGCAGAAGACCAAGGCTCAGGGAAGGGACAGGGGAGAGGAATGTGGAGGGTCAGCATTGGGGAACAGCTTTCGAACTGTGGCCTGATCTGTGAGGGGACAAGGCTCACCTTCCAGCTCTGTCCATCCCTCTGGCAAGTTCTCTAATCTTCAGTGAACTTCATTTTCTTTATCATGAAATGGGACCTCTGCTGGCAGCTGCAGAGCTGTTGGAGGGAAATATCCAGCTAAACTAGAAGTCTCCTGGCTGGAAGTTGCTCTGCAAAAGAGTTTGTAAGGAGTCTGATATTTATTTAGAGTTAGTTTTCCAGGACCTCGCTTTGGGGTGCTTGGAGCTGCCTCTGTGGGTCTGCCTCCACCTCCGTCCTCCCTGATCTCATCTCCAGTTGGGAGGAGAGCGCATCTCCATGTAAGCAGCCTCCTCCTTCTCAGAGGGAAGCCCCGGCAGTGCCAGTGCTGACACTGGGCCTGTAACTGTGGGGATGGGGCAGGTGAGAGGTCCTCAAGAGCTCCCGGCACCCCCCAGGCGCCTTCAGTGGGGCCAGAGTCCGCCCCTGTCTTTCTCTTTCCTTGGACTGTTGGAAGAGCTGAAGTGAAAAGTGACTTGTTCTTGTGTCTCTGGTATCTTTGGGCAGCAGGGCTCCTGCTAAGCAAGCCCCTGGGGGCTCAAAGCAGCAGAGGCTGTGGCCGGTTCCTAGCACTGGTCCTTGTGCAGGTGTCTTTCTGAGAAGGGTGCATGAGGCCCAGTGCCATAGGGGAACGCCAGCCCACCACCGGTGGCATGCACTCTGTGGTGCCATTCTGCTGTCCACTCATCTGTGCCCTAGGCAACTTTAGCTGATATCTGGAATGTCACACGCTCAGTTGTAGATGCTGAAGATCGAGCAGTGAATAAGGTAGATGGAGCGGTGGGGCAGATGGTGAAGGAAAGAAATGCGGGCACGTGTTAGACAGGGGTGCTGCGGAGAGAACGAGCAGCCAGGCTCAGCAGGCTCAGGGTCTAGAGGCGGGCGCCATATGGACAGGGAGTCCTTGAAGACCTGGTGGGGAAGCCGGCACCTAGCAGAGCTGTGAAGGATTAAGGGGCCTGCTGGTATCTGGGGAGCATGCCCCCTAAAAAAGGAGCAGCAGGTGGAGGGGCCATGTGACTAGGGTATTGTGAGTCAGGTGGGGGCCCATGGCCAGCATGAGGACAGGCTTGTGCTGCTGGCGAGGTGGGTGTTGGGGGCAGTAATGTGAACTTGCGCTTTTCAGCAGGGCCGCTGGAGGCCTGTGGCTGTGAGGGGAGAGCCATGCTGGCTACAGGTGGCGGTGTCTGGCTTGCAGGAATCCAGGTGACAAGGGCTGGCTCTCAAGTCCAAAGCTTCTTTTGAGTTAGAGGCCCCGGATCCTCCCGTGGGTTGGCTATGGATGCTCCTAAGGATAACTTGTAAAGGGGTGTGATTCCAGTTTTAGCTAGGGAGTGTGCCCAGAGCTTTGCTTCTGGGTGCCTGTGGCTGCTTGGAGTGGGTGGCCATCTTATTGGGGTCAGATGGGACAGTGGCTCCGTGCAGTGGGAAGGAAGCAGGGCAAGTTAGAGGGACGCTGCCCTCGTCATCCCACCAGCGAGAGTCATCCCAGGAAGCCATTTTGAGCCCTGCGTCCATGTTGAGACTTCAGGAAGGCTCTCCCACAGAGTGCCCACCCTTTCACTGCAGAGAAGAGGTGGCTTCAGGACATCTTCTCCGGCAGCCACGGAGGCTGGGCCTTGGGGCATCACGTGGCTCCGTGGGCTCCCTGGCGGGTGAAGAGCTCGGCCCAGTGGGGCATTCTTGCTGCTGCAGCTGTGCACTCCATTCTGACTCATCTTTGCTGACACCACAGCGTTCCGGGAAGTGCCAGTTATTGGCCTGACACGAAGGGTTTTCCCCACACTAAGCAAAGCAGAGAAAGGCATTCGTGTGCAGTTACCCCCGCAACACACTCTGCTCTCTGTTTTCAGAAGCTGTGTGGGTTTGGTTGGGGTGACTCTGGCTCTGTGCCAGGAGTAAACACGGAGATGGGGGACAAAAGGGAAGGGGAGAAGGCAGAGAGGGGGACTGTGATGTGCAGGGCATCCACGCCCCATGGCTGTGATGTCGGGCAGCCTGTGCCCAGGAAGGGCAGCTGGCACAGCAAGGGGTGGCCAGACATGTGCTTTCCTACCCTGAGTGAACTCTGGGGTGAGAGGGTATCTGTGTGGAAGGAGCAAGCATCGGTCCTTTTCCCACAGTCCTCTCAGCAAACACAATCACTGGTTCAAGGTTTGGATGCACCTGTGCTCATGGTCTCAGGGACCAGACTCCCTCCTCTGGCCAGAAGCCTGGCACCATCTGCCTGGTCTGCCCCCACTTTAGGGACGTGGGCTGTGGACACAGCACCTGGTCCACAACTCCCGTGTCAGAGGTAATTGCAGGGAGATATTCCTTAGAATGGTGAGACAGATTTTATTCCCTAATTCCTGACAGTAGGGGAAGGAGCTGCGTTCCCTGCCAGTTCAGCAGAGGTGACTTTTGGATTTAAAGGGAGTATGATTAGCTGGGCCTGGTGGCATGTGCCTGTAGTCCCAGCTACTCAGGAGGCTTAGGCTGGAGGGTCACTTGAGCCCAGCATTTTGAGGCTGTGATGAGCCTTGATTGCACCACTGCACTCCAGCCTGGGCAGTAGAGTCAGACGCTGTCTCTAAAAAATAAAAATAAATAAATAAATAAATAAAAATAAGGGAGAATGGAGGAGAAGGAGGGTGAGCAGGGGCTCAAATGAAAAAAGCCATGGAGCTGGTCAGTGTGCATGTGTCAAGGCGGCCTTGTCTACAGCTGGCAGTGGTGAAAGTTAGGGTTCTGCTCCTCCTCCCAATGGTGACATGCGGAACAGTGGCTCTCGGGTCCTTGAGTGACGCACCTGAGTGGTGGAGGTGCACGCTTACTGCTTTGAAGGCTCTAAGGAGGGAGGCTGGGGCTTGGGGCCAGGGGCCAGGGGCCAGGTGAGGCTGGCTGGAGCAGCCACATTCTCCTGGCAGCCCTGTGCTTTCTTGGGCTGGTCCTTTGAGGGGGCCCAGTCCTCCTGAGGCTGTGGCCTTGACCTGCAGAAGCCATGCTAGAGTCCAGCTGTCTCTTGGTGCAGGGGTGTAAATGGCACACATTGTCAATGTGGGGTTCTCCTACCCCTCATCCCCCAGCACCCAGAGGGAGAGGGTGCCGCTGCGGCAAAGAGGCTTGAAGTTGGTTTGATTTGGGGGATTTCTGTTGTGAGTTTTTAAAAATTGAGGTTAAATTCTCGTAACATACTTAGCTGACAGGAGGGATACCATGATCGTGTAGGTAGCTTTCCCAAGGCGAGGCTTATCGGTTATACTCCAGATGTGCTGACCCCTGTGATTTCCCCAAATGTCAGAAACTGAACTGTGTAATTTGTGATGGTGTGGAACTGTGTTCCTGCTTTCCCTGATAGAAAACATAAATTAAAAATGTAAAAACTAAGTAATTTGTATGACATAAAGTGAGAAGTGCACAATTCTGTGGTATTTGGTGGATGATGTTGTCATGCAGCCTTCATTTCTGTCTAGTTCCAAAGCATTTTCATCACCCAAGAGGGAACCCATCCATACCTGTCAGGTAGTCACTCCCTCGCCCCCAGTCAAAGTGCTGCCCCTGTGCCTTTGCCTGTTCTGGATGTTTGGCGTCCAGGGAAGGGCTTGAACACCTTTTTCCTTGGTTCTGTGCCATCCCCTAGTCCCTGTCTTTCTGGCGGCCTCTGGGCTGCCCGCCTGCCTGCCTGACACCATGTGCCCTCTGTCTTTGCAGCTCCTGACTACAGGTCCATTCTGAGCATTAGTGACGAGGCAGCCAGGGCACAAGCCCTGAACGAGCACCTCAGCACGCGTAGCTATGTCCAGGGGTACTCACTGTCCCAGGCAGACGTGGACGCGTTCAGGCAGCTCTCGGCCCCGCCTGCTGACCCCCAGCTCTTCCACGTGGCTCGGTGGTTCAGGCACATAGAAGCGCTCCTGGGTAGCCCCTGTGGCAAAGGCCAGCCCTGCAGGCTCCAAGCAAGTGAGTAACAGAGTGGGTTCCCTGGCCATTAGAACCTCTCTCCCAAGGTCAAGGGCTTTCTCCATCACCCTGGTGCTTACCTGGCGTCTGCGGATACCCCAGAGGGAGCCTCGCCCAAGTGTGTCTCGAGCAAGTGGCCTGGATGGGCAGATGCAGCGCTTGCTGGATGGAGGTTGGGATAAAATCAGGCCCTATGGAGTTGGTTATTCAGGAGCGGTATGTTCACATCACTGGTGTGGCAGGATTGCCTGAGGTGGTGGGGTGCAGAGCCGCTGCGGCTCTGGGGTTCCACGTAGCATGCCCAGGCCACGGGCCCTAGCCTTGTGATTTTTAGCTAAGGCTGTGCCTGGCTCTGGTTGACTCAGTTCTTTCTCTTTATTTTTTCCATAAGATTGTAGCGTGTCTATCCTCCAGCTTTAGAATCGTTGAATCCTAAAGTATTAATTGGCATTGAACTTTTTTTTTTTTTTTTTTTTTTTGAGACGGAGTCTCGCTCTATCGCCCAGGCTGGAGTGCAGTGGTGCGATCTCCACTCACTGCAAGCTCCACCTCCCGGGTTCATGCCATTCTCCTGCCTCAGCCTCCCGAGTAGCTGGGACTGTAGGCGCCCACCACCATGCCTGGCTAATTTTTTGTATTTTTAGTAGAGACGGGGTTTCACCGTGTTAGCCAGGATGGTCTCGATCTCCCGACCTCGTGATCCACCCGCCTCAGCCTCCCAAAGTGCTGGGATTACAGGTGTGAACCACCGCGCCCGGCCGGCATTGAACTTTTTAAAAATCAGAAATAAGTCATTTTTTCTCTTTGAGATGATGTCTGTCCCGTAGCTCCAGCCTGTTGGTGCTGGTTGTGTCTGTGGAACGTGCCTGTGGTTATTTGCGGGAGATACTCCTGGGATGCCTGCATGGCTTTGTCACTCTGTGGCAAATCTGAGGGGGCTCCATGCCATCATCACTGAAGTATGCCTTTGGGTGGCCCAGCTCCTCCTGTGGCTGTGGGCACTCCTCCACCTTCATGCGGGGGCAGGTTTAGTGCTGTTTTCTGGTGGTCCTGGTTGTAGCTGGCAGCCTTCTGGGGGCTTCTCCAGACTCCGTTGGGGCCTGGGATTGGGAACATGCCACCCCGCCTCTGCCATGGGTCAGGCCTCTGCTAGACCACTGTTTTAACCAGGCTGGAGGTGGGGATGTCACATCTCCTATGGGTCGTGTTTTCTGGATAACTCTGCAGCAGACACTCCTTCCCCAGCGTAGGGCAGAGGCCGTTGCTGTGCAGGTCACGTCCTTCCCCATGTAGCCATTCCTGCCTGAGCCTCCAGCGCGGTCACCCAAGTGACACCTGTGCTGTGAGGTGCCTTCTCTCCAAGGTCTCGGGTGTCAGGTTGTTCCCCCTGCCATGTGCCATTCCAAGACACAGCCAGAGGGGGGCAGGATTAGGGAGGGTGAAGCGGGCCTGGTATGTCCAGCTCAGCAGTGGCCTGTCCAGTCTTCCCTCATAGGGACTTGTTGAAAGAGCGGCACAGACGCAAGCCTCCATCCACACTGTGAGAGGAAGGAAGGGTTTTGCTCCTGCAAACACCTTTTAACCTACAGAGAGGAAGCAGAGCCACGTTGCTGTGTAACAGAATGGACCATGGATAGCACTAATGGAGTTGCTGTGCCCTCCCCAGGTTCCAAATCCCCTCATCACCCAGGCTGCGCAAGAGGCTGCCAGGGTCTGCTTGTGCCAGGAATGATGGGCATTGTGTCAGGCGACCCTCACTCAAGCTTGGTGTACACTGAGCAGGGGCTGAAGGGGGAGGTGGGAGCTGGAGTCTGGGACTGCTAGAGCATCCAGTGACCTCGAGTGGGTCCAAGGTGCCATGGAGTCCAGTGTAGTGTCCTCGCCCATGTCCCTGGGATGACAGTAGCTGTGGATCTCCCTCCATGTAGCTGTGACAATCAGAGCTGCTTCCCCCCGTGAGTGGGAACGCCCTCTATTTCCATGGCTCATACTCCCCAAGCATGCACCTTCCTTGCTGGCACAGTGGGCCATGTGCCCCTCCTCCTGCTTGCCCTTCCACCTCTGTTGGACATCCCAGCAGCATCAGATGTGCCTGTGTCTGGCCCTCAGTGTGCCCGCCTGTTACCAGCCCCTCCCATGTGCCTTCTGTGTCCTGTCTCCAAGATCCTCTCAGACATGGAAAGACTCTGCTTGGCCCGGCGCGGTGGCTCACTCCTGTAATCCCAGCACTTTGGGAGGCCAAGGCGGGCGGATCACGAGGTCAGGAGATTGAGACCATGCTCGCTAAGTCGGTGACACCCTGTCTCTACTAAAAATACAAAAAATTAGCCGGGCGTGATGGCGGGCGTCTATAGTCCCAGCTACTCGGGAGGCTGAGGCAGGAGAATGGCCTGAACCTGGGAGGCGGAGCTTGCAGTGAGCCGAGATCGTGCCACTGTACTCCAGCCTGGGTGACAGAGCGAGACTCCGTCTCGGGGGGCGGGGGGGGGGGGGGGGGGCGGGAATAATGGAAAGGCTCTGCTTAACCCCCAGGTCCCTACTTCTGTGAAGCCAGACCCCTTCCTGGGGGATCTCTTCCCTGGATCACCAGCCTCCAGCACGGAGGTCCACTGGATATCAGGACGTTGAACTTGTTGAGCACTTCTCACCCGCAGTGGAGGCTCAGCCCTTCCAGCCTGCCGGCCTCTCCCTACCCCCCGGGAAGGAGTGTCAGCCATACCCTTCACTGAGGAGGGTGTGGGTCTGTCAGACGCCGAGGCCATAGTTTCAGGAACATGAAGGTTTGGTGTTGCTCTCACCCCTCGGATGGAGGACCCTTAACTTCCTGATGAAGGATTTCTCTCCATGAACCCCTTGCTTGGGTCCTATCTGCATCTGGTGTGTTGTAGGCAGACTGCTTGCCACTTCCTGGCTTCTCTCTCCATTGTTTTATCTTCAGCCTCCCACATCCCTGTTTCAAAGCCATGTCTCTCATGAGCGGTTCATAGTTGGTCTGTTGTTGGATCACTCAGGTCAGGGTGGGACTCTGGAATCAACGAATGTGTGTTCATTTTTTCCAAAGAAACAAAAGCACAGGCCAGGCGCGGTGGCTCACACCCGTAATCCCAGCACTTTAGGAGGCCAAGGCAGGCAGATCACAAGGTCAGGAGTTTGAGACCAGCCTGGCCAATATGGTGAAACCCCATCCCTACTAAAGATACAAAAATTGGTGGGGCGTGGTGGCGGGCGCCTGTAGTCCTAGCTACTTGGGAGGCTGAGGCAGGATAATCGCTTGAACTCAGGAGGCGGAGGTTGCAGTGAGTTGAGATTGCGCCAGTGCACTTCAGCCAGATTTTATCTAAAAAAAAAAAGGGGGGCAAGGGTCCTTATGTGATATCTCTCAGTTCTTCCCTTTTGCAAATCTGAATTTGTATATCTGGGCCTGGTAACCTGTTTTCCTGGGGAGCCCATCACCAGCTGTGTGGAGATAGCAGCCTTAGGGGAGCAGGAATGCTGGCTGTGGCCAGGCTTCTTGGACAAGCTTTCAGTCCTGTGAACCCTGGGCCGTTTCCTCATAGCAGGGTGAGTGTGATGATCCCGTGGCCTCATGGCTGTGTTTCTGGGCAGCGTCTCCAGCTGTCTGAGATGGCAGCAGTGGCCTATTGAAGGAGCTCCAGGGTCTTTGTGAGGGAGGAGAGTGATGGGATCCTAGAGTGGCCGGTTGAATGCCTCCAGGCATTGAGTGAGATTCTCCTTCAAGGGCTTGTGAGGCATTTAAAGTACACTGAGGCCGAGCTGCACTTGGCCTCAATAAGCACATGATGTTTGATTAAGATTGGACGTTGCCTACGCTTTAGAATCTGACCACCTGTGACCGCTGGAACTCACCTAGAGTGGGGGCTCCTGCTGAGCACTGGCCCTCTCTCCGTCTCCTGCCCCATCTCCCACCTGCCCACAGTACCCCCACTGCCCAGACACAGTGCAGCCGCCCTCCTTCCTCCCCTTGGCCTGTTAGTCATCAGCGTCTGCCGTCCTGGCTCGTGTGGCCTGAGCTAGAGCTGGGAGGCCAGGAGATGGCTGGTGCCCAGGACCAACTTCCCCATGATCATTGTGTGGCGATTTGCTGGCCATGCTGCCAGACCCTCTGGCACAGAAACCAGGGACAGGAGGAGGCAGGATGCGAGCACCCTGGTGACCTGCCAGGCGGCCTGCTGGGGTGGGCACAGGTCAGTGCTAGGAGTATCCATCTTGTAGGCCTTCCTGGTGCCACTCAGCAGAGACATGTGAAGCCCTTCCCAGGGCCAGGCACCAGCTGGGGTCAGAGGTGCCCAGCAGAGCATAACGCAGAACCTGGACCTGTGGGCGACGACTGTGGAGAAAAGTGGGGATCTGCTGAGGGGGCAGGGCAGGCAGGAGCCGGCTGAGGGCAGCGGGAAAGTCACCAGGTACCGTCCTCCACACCTAGCTTTGCCGGATTGACGTTTCAGAGGGTGAATAATCACCCTGTGGCTGCCCCTGGCCCCAGGGACAGAGCTCTGCCCCTTCAGGGATCTCAGATGCAGGTTGTGTAAGGACAGCCTTGTGCCAGGTTGGAAGCCAGGCCTGGAAGCAGTGTGCTCAGAGCAGCCCAGGCGGCCCGTAGGCGAGTGGAGGGGAACAACTAGGGAAGTCTGGCCAGGAGGAGGTGACTGCACTGAGGGGCTGGCTGGCAGGGGTCTCTGCCTGGAGGCTGAGAGGAGCTCAGGTTATTTATGAAGGCAGTATAGACCTATGTGGAGCTTGAAGCCCAGTGTCTGGATCAGAGTCTGCTGGGCTGTGGGCCCAGAGCTGGGAGCCAGCCACTCACTTCTGCAGTGTCCGAAGTGATGAGGAGGGGCTGGGCTGGAGCCAGTCTTGCCTGCTGGCCGTGGCCACAGGGGGTCCTTTCTGCTCTGACTCCTGGCTTCTGCTGCCAGGGCTTGGAGGCTTGGAGGTGGCCTCTGTCCCAGCAAGAGTCCTCAAAATCCTCAGTTTGTCCAGGTGAGGGATCCTGGGTGGGGGAGGTTCCCAGGGCTGCGGCAGCACAGACCATACCTTGTCAGTGTCAAGCCCTGACTGACCCAGGAGTGCCAGGTGGTGGTGTGCTCACTGCCAGAAAGGGGCCAGTATTTGAAGAGCAGTGGAATGTGCTGGGCACGCTGTGCAGGCATTCCTCAGCCCTCCTGGGGTTCTAAGGGTGTTATTGGGGTATGCTGCCATACAGAATATTAGAAAGCAAAAGGAAGACACGGTTGTCGGGAGGCAGAGCTTGCAGTGAGCCGAGATCACACCACTGCACTCTGGCCTGGGCGATAGAGCGAGACTCCATCTAAAAAAAAAAAAAAAAAAAAAGGACGCAGTTGTCTTTGACCTGCGTAATGTTGACCGAGATTTGGAAAACTATGGTCCCGTTGTAAAAACCAAGTCTCCAGGTGAAGAGGCGACTTGCACTTCCTGGTGCTGCCCCTGGACCCTGATCCTGCTCTCTCTGCCTCCCAGGCAAAGGCCGGCGTGTGCAACCCCAGTGGTCCCCTCCTGCTGGGACCCAGCCATGCAGACTCCACCTTTACAACAGCCTCACCAGGAACAAGGTAAGGAGAACACAGATGCTGTAGCACACGCACACAATGGGGAGGCAGGAGGCAGGACAGCCCATGTGCCTTGTCGCACAACAGACTTCTCTGTTCCTTGTGTTGGGCTCTGGAGTTCCGTAAATCCAGGTTTAAGATCCTTCAGTCACTTCCATGTTATAGTCTCTGTGGCCCAGAGGCAGAGCTGTCCTCTGAAACCCAGACACGTGAAGTATCATGCCTCATGTGGAAGCCTGCCCATGACTTCTGGGCATGGATCACCCTGGCTTGTCTCTCGGACTCTGCCCAACCATGAGTACTTGAGGTCATCCACAGCCAGGCCTTTCAGGAGGACGCGTGGTTGCAGCAGGTGGCACTGTATGAGCCAAGCAGGATGGACAAAACGGCAAACTGGCTGGATGTTGTTGGGAGCACAGCAGGTTTTGAGAAGAAGGCAGGATTGGTTCCTAACAGAATGGGGTTTGCATGGTTTGCTTGGCTCAGGGCATGGCCAGTGACTCCAGTGATTTCAGACCAGGCTCTGGGCGGGGCTGCTTGGATTTCCATCAGGGAGCATGTTTGGCAGACAGAGAGTCAGGTGTGAGGGAGTTCATGGCCTTCCTTGGGAAACTGGTTGAGGATGATGCCCCCAGAGAGGTCTGAGGGTGCTGGGATGTTGGGGAGTGGTGCCAGAGCAGCACCACGATTCGGGGGTCCTGGCCTCCAAGCCGCGCTCCCCCAACAGGGACTGACCCTGGCCAAGTGTTGTCTGCCTCAGTTTCTTCATCCGTAAAAAGAAAATGACATAACCTACGTCCTAGAGTGTACTGCATATTGAATATTTAGCTCAGGGTCTGGCACATGGTAGGTACTCAGTAAATATTAGCTGTGTTATTGTTAAATAAGCAGCATTTCAACAATCAATAAAATCATTGATTCCCTTTATCGCCTCCCTCCATAGATGAGTAGAACCCCAGGGAGGAAGAGGCTCCACCCACCCAGGGCTCAGTTGGTGGGAGGTGCCGTACATCTCACTGGGCTCCCACTGAGACTGTGACTTTTCACAGTAAAACAAAATGGTCTCTGTTGAATTGTTTACACAAAACACAAACCACACTGTGATGTTTGTTGCTGTTTTTGGTAATCCTGTGCAGTGTTTCTTGCATTTCTTGTGATCGTCATTCCTTCATTCCTAACAAAGGAAGTGTTCATACCTCAAGATGGGAAAAAGGTGACGTGGTATTGCTGTGGGCCAACCGTCTATGACGCATCTCACATGGGGCACGCCAGGTAGGTCCACCGCGGGGTGTCCCTGCAGCTTCTGCAGTTGCACGCAGAAGTCAGAGCCATTGGGATCCACAGCAGCGATCTTAGGTCCACAAAGATCTTAGATCTGCTACAGAGACCTGAGATTTGAGGAATCAAGACTGAATTTCTTCTCTTATTTTTAAGATGAAAATTTTAATTCCATAAGTAATCCATATTCACTGCAGAAAGACTACAGATCACCAAAAAGAAAATGTCCATAGCCCCACTGCTAACATGCTGGACTCGACCTGGGCACTTTTTCTCACATACCTTAAAGTTTTCTCTCATCCCTCAAGCTCTCGTGGGGTCCCCAGATGCTGAGTTCCCGTGACACTCAGACCTGACAGGCCTGACGCTGGGTTGGCTGTGACCCCCACCGACCACTGGATGGTCATGGCTGTAGCTCCTGACGAGTAGCTGGCTGTTGGGGTAAATGCCACAGAGTCCTTTTATTTGTTCATGTTTTAGTTGCAGTGCCAAGGTCATGTATAGTCAACCCTTGAACAACCTGGAGGGTAGAGGGTGTGACCCTCTGCACAGTTGAAAATCCACACATAACTTTTGATTCCCCAAAAACTTCACCACTAAAATAGCCTCCTGTTGACCAATAGCATGCCAGTCAATGAACACATATTTTGTATATACATTACATACTGTATTCCTAATGATAAAGGAAGCCAGAGAAAAGAAAATATTATGAAGAAAATCATAAGGGAGAGGAAATATATTTACTATTCATTAGGTGGAAGTGGATCATTATAAAGGTCATCATCCTTGCCATCTTCACGTTGAGTAGACTGAGGAGGAGAAGGGGGGGGGTCTTGCTCTTTCAGGGATAGCAGAGAAAATCATATATAAATGCACTCATGCAGTTCAAACACGTGTTGTTGGAGGTTAAGCTATGCATATCGTCTGGTTTGGAAATGTTTGTTTTTTCATTGCTTTAGGTCCTACATCTCTTTTGATATCTTGAGAAGAGTGTTGAAGGATTACTTCAAATTTGATGTCTTTTATTGCATGAACATTACGGATATTGATGACAAGGTAAAGGGAATTTGTAAGATTAAATTTTAAATGCAATTGGATGGTGTAAAAGAAGATAGAACTTTCGCATAAGTAAATAATGTAGGCTTGAGCTAGCTTGTGTTTTCACCTGATAAACATCATTTTAATCCCCTCAGTGAGTTAATATTACCACTTCTGCTACTGATATGATCATTTCTATGATGTTCAGACACGGTTAGAAACCTGCATGTTGCTCAGGGGTCTGTAGCCCTGGGTGTTTTGCAGAAGGAAGGCCTCCCACAGCACGCACTTCGACATGTGGCTTGCAGGGGAAGCTGGGGCCCCCAGGGCTCATTTCATTGAGCGTCAGAAAGATCATGTTAGGCCTTGGGCACTACTTGGCAGGTGGGAGATGGAGGGTGGTGTTTCTATTTGATGATGGTGTGCACGTCCGGGGCCCACAGTTGTCTCCCACCACCCTCACCCTCACTTAGAGTTGGCCAAGGGAGAGAGTGGCCTGCTGCAGAGGGATGCATGTGGGATCCAAGCATCACTCCCCAATGTCTGCCTTCCCTCCCCAGATCATCAAGAGGGCCCGGCAGAACCACCTGTTCGAGCAGTATCGGGAGAAGAGGCCTGAAGCGGCACAGGTCTTGGAGGATGTTCAGGCCGCCCTGAAGGTGGGCCTCTTGCTGTCTGCTCTAGAAACCGAGCCCTTTGCTTTCTGTTCTCGGTCCTTTGTAGGCTACTGTCCCTAGGGTAGTGTCAGTCTCACAGGCTTTCACAAAGTGTATGTTACTCAAGCCAGTTCCGTCAGGGGTGCTGAAGTCTCCATAGGTAAGGTCCCCTGGCCTGTGACAAAGTCACCAGGAAAGATGTACTGGAGTGGAGTGGAGAGTAGGTGACATTCCTGCCACTTACAGGAAAACAACTGAATTCATCACAGTGCCACTAATTACACTTATAAAAATGCTTACCAATATTGCTGTCTAATTTTCAATGCCAAGGTTACAACTAAATCAGAAACTTCTGCCCAAGATACAAAAGCTATACTAAGCTTTTTAATTTGGTAATACTGTAAATTTTCAGAATCTTTTGAAGAAATTAGTTCTCTCTAGTATTTTCATTCTGAATAACCATCATTATATACTTATTTTTATTACAATAGTAAGAATAGGTCATTTTACTCTCTACTAATTATCCTTAGTAATTACAGTAATCATTACGGATATGTTTATGGCATTTTATCTCTGGAATTAAAAACAGGAATAAAATTAGAGCTGAGCAATCTTTTAGGTCAGTGAGGCCTGAGTACCTTCCTGATGGATGTGTCTGCAGCACACCTCAGAACACACTGGGTGGCCTACTTTTCCTCATCCCCAGAACAGCCCTAGAAATGCTGCTCTCCCACCCAATTTGCATTGGAGAAACTGAGGCACAGAGAGGTTAGGTGCCCTGTCCAGGGTCACACGTGAGAGGGCAGAACCAGGAGCTCCTGAGCCGGGAGCTTCAGTCTCTCTTAGTTCCTTACTGCCTGGCCACTTGGGGTGCACACTTCTCTATCTCTATGGGGCCATGGGAAAAACTGTTCTGTTTTCTACCTGGAATCACCTTTATGAACTTGGGGTTTTGCTGAGCAGTATCTAATAGGTTTGACGTCTCTTTATGGTTGCAGCCATTTTCAGTAAAATTAAATGAGACCACGGATCCCGATAAAAAGCAGATGCTCGAACGGATTCATCACGCAGTGCAGCTTGCCACAGAACCACTTGAGAAAGCTGTGCAGTCCAGACTCACGGGAGAGGAAGTCAACAGCTGTGTGGAGGTGAGGCTTCACACGTCTCCCAGCCAGCCCTTTCGGGTCAAATGTCGGGCCGTGCATAGACTGATCTGTGTGCACGGATTGATTCCACAGATTGTCTTAGTGGAAGACACTCTGTGTCTCCAGTAGCTCCACTGTGGCAGGTGGCCCTGTTCTGTGGTGGCTGAGTCAGTGCCCCTCCCCTCCCACACCCCTTTGCCCCATTTCCTGGGTGCAGAGCCTGTGCCACTGGAAGGAGACTCGGGATCCACACCCTCCCGCCACTTCCATCAGATAGGCAGGAGGTGCACTTGGAACGTGGGGAGGCAGCCTTCTGTCGAAGTGTTCCAAGATTCTCCAGCGGACTCTCCCCACACCAGCTGGAGGAGGAGGAGCAGGGATTAACATTGAATTGAGCATTGAGGCCTGTGGGTACCTACTGAGCTTGGGGCCTTCACGTTGACCAGCTCTCCTGCCCCTGCCAAGATCTCCTTCAGACACAGGGCAGAGACCTGGGTGCAGAGGGGACCCTGCCCTCTTCCTAAGGCCTTTCCCTGTGGCTGGCGCCCTGGACACAGTCAGGAAGGCCTTCTCCTTTGTGCCAGCGCCGCCTGCTGGTCACCCTTTAAGAACTCGATGGAAAAGAGAAGAGACGGCTGCAGCTGTGTGTAGAAAAAGAGGCCCCACTGAGGCCGCAGCCCTGCCTTCCCTCACCACTGCCCTGGCCCCACCTCAGTGACGGGGCAGGGAGTCTGTGTCTGCCCTTCGCCAGCATGTTTCTTTCTAGTTTGGTCTCTTCTGTGTCCTGACTCAGCAGATCGCTTCGTTGCGCCTGTTTCCAAACTTCATGGAAACACGCCACGTGTATGTAGTCGTCAGTGTGCTTTCACCCAAGCTGTGCTTCTGGGACGACCCACATGTGGTCACTGTCACTGCCTCAGTGCCTGCCTGGGGGCCGAGCTGTTTGTCTGTTCTCCTGGGATGGGCAGTTAGGTTTCCTTCTTACCAACCATGCTGCTGTAATTTTTTCCCCAGTTGTTCCACTAATATTCTTTTTTTCTTTTAATTGTGGTAAAACACACATCATAAGAAATTTACCATCTTAGCCATTTTTAAAAACTTTTTTTTTGTAGAGACAGGGTCTTTTTGTGTCTGGTTTATTTTGCCCAGCATAGTGTCCCCATGGTTGACCCATGCTGTAGTGCGTGTCAGACTCTGCTTCCTTCCTATGGCTGAATGATACTCTGTTGTGTATAGATGGGCCACATTTTGCTCATCCTTTCACCTGCCCGTGGACACGTGGGTTGTTTCCACCTTTTGGAGATGCAAGTAATGCTGCTATAAACCTGGGTGTACAAATATCTGTTTGGGTTCCTGCTTTCACTTCTTTTGGGGATATACACAGAAGTGGAATTGCTGGGTCATGTGATGATTCTATTTTTGATATTCTGCGTAACCACCGTATTGTTTCTGCAGTGGCTGCACTCTTACACATTCCCACCCATAGTGCACTGGGGTTCTGTTTTCTCCACATCCTTGCCAAAGCTTGTTATTCTTCATTTTTTTCATCCCAGTAGGTGTGAGGTGGTATACTGTGGTTTTGGTTTGCATTTCCTTAATGGCTAGTGATGTGGAGTGTCTTTTGCTGAACTGTGAGTTGTTTTGTGTTGTCTCTAGGTGGACATTTGCAAGTTTCTTTAGGCCATATACCTGCAAGTGGAATCGCTGGGTTGTGTAGGATATATGTGAGTGACTGCCGGGGGTTCCCAACACTGCCCACACATTCTGGGGTCCTAGAAGGACTCATGAGACTCGGCATCGAGTTATCATCTTGTCTAAGGTTTGTAACAGTGACACAGCGAGGAGCAGAAGCTCAGGCGGAGTCTTCAATCATCCATGGGCAGGCTGCTGAAGCTTCCTCCCTGCCTCCCATGAGGGGACACAGCACACTCTCCCCCACCAGGAAAAAATGCAGCCACATGTGTGAAATGTCCCTCCCTAGGGAAGCCCATCACATAGGCACCCTCTGCCTGGCACGTGCCACAATTCCTGACTCCCCAGGAGGAAAGCTGGTGTTCCACCTGCATAAGCCACAGTGTTTGTTCAACAGCCCACTGGGGGCTGCTGCCACAGAGCTGGGTTTCCCGGCCTCTTAGCACAGGGGACATTTCAGCTCCTGGATGCCAGCTAATGGCCAGCTCTGTAGGCAGGCCTTTCTCAGGTGGCAGACACAGACCTTCTAGGCTCACTTTTATTTTCATAGTAGCCATATCAGAAATGTCTATATGGCCAGGCACAGTGGCTCACACTTGTAATCCCAGCACTTTGGGAAGCCAGGGCAAGAGGATCACTTGAGCCCAGGAGCTCCAGACCAGCCTAGGCAACATAGTGAGACTCTATTTCTACAGAACTTTTAAAAATTAGCCAAGCATGGTGATGCAAGCCTGTAGTTCCAGCTACTGGGGAGGCTGAGGTGAGACAATCACCTGAGCCCAGGAGTTTGAGGCTGCAGTGAGCCTTGAACATACCACTGCACTCCAGCCTGGGCAGCAGAGTGAGACCCAGACTCTTAAAAAAAAAGAAAGAAATGTCTATGCAAATTTCTTCTTCTTCTACCACATTTTGGGTGTGCTGTGTATTTACACATACACCTGCATTTGTATTGTTGGATTCTTCCCTTTCATCAGTCAATGAATGTGAAGTGCTGATTGCTGTGGTTTGAATGTCCCTTTTTCCAACCTCTCCTGAGACTGAGCATCTTGTCACGTGCTTGCTTCCAGCTGTGATTCTGTGCCCCCATCTCTCCCCCTTTCCCATGAGGTTATTGGTCCTTTTCTTACTGTTTTGTATCATTCTTATGTCTTCTGATATTACTATGATTTGAATGTTTGTCCCCTCCAAAACTCATGTTGAAACTTAATCCCTAGTGTAACAGTATTAAGAGGTAAGGCCTTTTAGAGGTGATCGAGTCATGAGAGCTCTGTCCTCATGAATGGGTTAATGGATTAATGGGTTATCACAGAAGTGGGGTAGTTATCATGAGAGTGGGGCTGTTACAGAAGCCAGTTTGGCCCTCATGAGCCCCCTGGCCATGTGATGCTCTGTGCCACCTTGGGACTCTGGGAAAAGTCCCCACCAGCAAGAAGGCCCAGAACAGATGTGGCCCCTTGACCTTGAACTTTCCAGCCTACAGAATTGTAAGAAATAAATTTTATTTAAAAATTACCCATTCCCAGGCAGGGCATCGTGGCTCATGCCTGTAATCCCAGCACTTTGGGAGGCTGAGGTGGGCAGATCACGAGGTCAGGAGATCGAGACCATCCTGGCCAACATGGTGAAACCCTGTCTCTACTAAAAAAAAAAAAAAAAAAAATTAGCTGGGTGTTGTGGCGTGTGCCTGTAATCCCAGCTACTTGGGAGGCTGAGGTGGGAGAATCCCTTGAACCAGGGAGTCAGAGGTTGCAGTGAGCCGAGATCGTGCTGTTGCACTGCAGCCTGGTGACGAAGCAAGACTCCATCTCAAAAAGAAAAAAAATTTTACCCATTCCCGGCCAGGCGCAGTGGGTCATGCCTGTAATCCTAGCACTTTGGGAGGCTGAGGCGGGCGGATCACCTGAGGTCAGGGGTTTGAGACCAGCCTGGCAAACATGGCAAAACCCCGTCACTACTAAAAATACAAAAATTAGCCAAATGTGGTGGCGCGCGTCTGTAATCCCAGCTACTCTGGAGGCTGAGGCAGGAGAATAGCTTGAAACCAGGAGGTGGAGGTTGCAGTGAGCCAAGATCACGCCACTGCATTCCAGCCTGGGAAACAGAGTGAGACTGTCTCAAAAAAACAAAACAAAACAAAACAAAAAACAGAAAACAAAAAAAAGAACAAACAAACAAAAAAACAGAAAACAGACTAAGACACGAATTCATCTCTGTTACATGTTGGCATGTGTTTGTGTCTCTTAATTCTGTTCTATTGGTCAAATTGTCCAGCCCAGACCAGGTGCAGTGGCTCGTTCCTGTAATCATAGCACCTTGGGAGGCCAAGGCAAGAGGATCCCTTGAGCCCAGGAGTTTGAGATCAGCCAGGACAACATAGTGAGACTCTATCTCTACAAAAAGTTTAAGAATTTAAAATTTAAAAAATTTATAAAAATTGCCCAGTCCTGCAGGAGTATCATGCTGTCTCTCACAGGTATCTGATGGGTAAGAGGCCCCATCTTGGTTTTGTCGTTAGGTGTGTTTTGAAGCCTCAGCTTGTCAAGTTCCATGTAAGACACTGTTGGGATTTTACATGTTGTATCTAAGAACCATCTCAGATCCAGTTTGGCTGTGTTGATCCTCTCTAGTCTTTTTGTTTTATCAGTTTTTGTCCATTCTTTATTCCTTCTTTTCTTCTTTTTCCTTTGGATTTATTCTGTTTTTCTTTGTCTCACTTAGCAGTTTAGCTTATTTTCTGATTTAAGAATTTAAGGCTATACATTTTCCTCTGACTGTTTTTGCTGCAAAATTTGACATCATTTACTTGTAAACAATTTCTAATTTCCATTTTGGATTTTTTAGCCCAGGAATTATCTAGAAGTAATTATCTAAAAGTTAATTATCTAGAATTACTTAGAAGTTTTAAATTTCCAAATTTAAATTGGATGGTACTTTTTCATATTAACTTATTGTTATTCGCTTATAACTTAATTACCCAGTGGTTGGAGAGTATGGTCCGTCCCAAGCTGGATCTGTGAACAGAGACTTGTGTTGTGGCCCCTGTGTGTGCTGGTTTCTGAATGTTCTCTTGTGCTTGAGAAGATTCCGTCTAATCCCCTAGTGCACAGTTCCACATGCCATCCACTTAGCTATACCTGTTGGCCGTGTGGTTAATATTTTGTGTGTCTTTGCTAATTCTTCCTGTTGGCTTAGCCTATTCATACAGTTTCTTTAAAAAACAAAAACAAGAACCAAAACAAAACTCCCCCTCTGATGGTGAATTTGTCTGTTTCTCCTTATTTTTTCACTTTTTAGAAAAAAAAAAAAGTTCTTTTTTTAGAGGAGATTCTGGTTCACATCAGAATTGAGAGGCTATATATATCCCCTACCCACCTCACCGTCACCTCCCCCAGCATCCGCACCCACCAGGGGGTACGTTTCTTACAGTCAGCGAACCTGCTCTGAGCGTCATTACCCTGAGTCCGTGGTTTACTTTAGGGTTCACTCTCAGGATTGTACATCCTATGGGTTTGGACAAATACTATCTCATATCCACCATTACGGTATCACACAGAATAGTTTCACTGCCCTGAACATCCTCTGTGCTCCAGCTATTATCCCTTCCTCCCCACCCCAACTCCTGACAGCAGCTAGTCTTTCTACTGTCTCTGTAGTTTTGCCTTTCCCAGAATGTCACATACTTGGAATCCTACAGTGTTGCAGCCATTTCAGATCGGAAAAAATTTTTAAACAGAATACTTCACCTCTGATCACCAAAATGTATAGGGATTTCTTCCTCACCCAGCCCACCTCTGCCCCGACAACCAGTCAGTTCTCTAGCAGGCATCAGCTGGGAGTCCTAAAATTTAATTCATTTCCAACACAGTCTGCCAGGAGGCAGCGTCAGATCTGACAGGTTGAAGGGCTCAGTCCCATAAGACTGTCCCCAATTCAGATGCCAGTTGAAAGTAGTAGTTTGTTACCTATACTTCTGACCTACCAGTTATTGGCCGGGCGCGGTGGCTCACGCCTGAACTCCCAGCACTTTGGGAGGCCGAGATGGGCAGATCATGAGGTCAGGAGATTGAGCCCATCCCGGCCAACATGGTGAAACCCCGTCTCTACTGACAATGCAAACATTAGCTGGGCGTGGTGTCACGTGACTGTAATCCCTTCTACTCGGGAGGCTGAGGCAGGAGAATTGCTTGAACCCGGGAGGCGGAGGTTGCAGTGAGCTGAGATTGCACTACTGCACTCCAGCCTGGTGACAGAGCTAGACTCCATCTCAAAAGAAAGAAAGAAAGAAAGAAAAGAACAGAGTGCACTGGTATGTTTTGGAATGCTTCCTTTCCCTTCTTGCTATTGGAAACACTAGGGGATTTTTCTCCAATATTCACTGTGAGGCCTGGTCAGGTTCCTAGAGGTAAAACTCACAAAAGTATGGGGTCCCCTATGACTGGGTCCCTGGGGTTTTCAACTGTCTGACTTGCCTACACCAAGCCTGCAGCAATCTCTGTTACAGTCCTGGTTTTCCTCCCCCAACACTGGTTCCCACAGAATTTTCAGCTTATGAGTCTCTGCTCTGGTAAGTTGTGATTGTCTGTCTTCTCCTGTTGGTCTCTCCAGTTTGGGGGGCAGTGGTTTGCCCTATGACCTAACTTCTCTTATGGATCTAAGAAGAGTTGGTTTTTCAGTTTATTCAGCTTTTTACCTGTTGTTAGGTAGAGTGGCAACTTCCAAGCTCCTGACTTATGTGAAACTGGAAAGCAGAAGTCTCTTATCATTTTGTATTTATGCATTTTGATTGTTGATCTGTATGCTTGACCAGCAACATTGAGTATTCCAGTCCTATCATCAGGCAAGTTTTAGAAACATTATCTTAGAAGTATTGGTGGGAAGCAGCTTTTGTCTATCTTGAAGTGTGTATATTTCCCTGTTTGTTCAAGGTGGTTGCCGTCTTCTGGCTTCCATTGTTGGCTGTTGTTGAAAACATCGGCTGCCCTTCAAATTAACTTTTCTTTTATCGGTAAATATGTCTTTTCTATCAGGCGCATTATAAAAGTATTCTCTCTTTTCAGTTTTCTGCTATTTCACTAAGACATTGTAAGAGATTTGTTTTTACTTATCCTGTTGGATATTTTGTGTGCTTCCCGGGGCTGGATTGTTGCATGGGTTTTGAGAAATTCTCAGATGTGTCTTCAAGTATCATCTTTACTCGATTCCCTCTCTCCTCTCCTCTGGGTTGCCAATTAGATGTGAGTCTCATCATTTCATCTCATCCTTCTCCGTGTCTCCTAACCTGTCTTTCATAAAATTTTCCTTCTTGTCTCTGTTCCATTTTGGATGACTTCTTCAGTTCTGTCTTCCTGTTCACAAATTCTCCTTCAGACAGGAAGTGAAACAGTCACTCAGTAGGATGGATAAGACTGTTTCGCCTGTTAATAGATTTCATCTCTGCAGGTTCCGTTTGCTTCTATTTTCAGATCCAGCTGGGCCGCTTTGCTGGCCTGTCCCTGCTTGCTATTGCGTGTCATCTGGGAGTCCGTCTTTATGTCTTTAAGCCTGTAATATTTACTGGATTTTATTATGTATCTGATAACTCTTCCATCTGAAGCGTCCATCTGTTTGTCGTTTCTGCTGACTCCCATTCACAGTTGCTCATGTTCTTGGGTGTTTGGTGACCTCGATTAGGATGTCAGTTCTTGCTGGGTCGTGACCTTGGTGATCCTGAGGGCCAGGATGCGCGTTTCCCTGTACTTGGGGCAGGCCCAGTGTTTGCTTTTCGGGCAGCAGACTTGGCAGCCTTTGCTCCCCAGAGCGCACACCCTGCTTTTGGTGCTTGTCTGCCCACTGGATGCCCTGCCGCGGTGGGGAGGGTGTGCTCATTCCTGCAGACATGCCTTGCCACTTGCAGGCCTGCAATACATTTAACACATCTGTTTGATTCAGGAGCTATAGGCAGGGATTGCATCAGGAACCTGGCCCACGTGGGCCCTGTGCCCCTTCTCTGTCTGTGTTGTGGCTTTGTCCACCCTGTGTCCTCGCTGTCTGCCAGGCCATTTTCCTACACTTTTTCTCTCCAGCCTTGGTTCTTTGCCTCCCCTTCCCGTAGTAGGCCACAGACCATCTGCTTGGTGCCACGCCCTGTCCTAGGTCCACGTCAGTGCACTGAGACTCTAGGTCCCTCCAAGATGGCGGAGGGTAGACATTTCTCTTTTCTGACATGAGTGCAGTTGGGGCGTGTCTCATGCCTAGAGTGTGTGTGGTCAGGACCTGGGTCACACAGGTGCCATGTTTTGCTGGGATTGGTGGTTTTTACTCCCATTCCATGGTGTGTCAAGTGGGGATGGCATCTTCAGTCAATGGCGTCAGGGAGATGGGGCTTTTGAGACCTCTGGGACCAGTGCCCTGCCTATCTCTCCTAACCTCTGGCTGTGTCCGTCATGAATCTTTTCCTGAATGCACCAAGGGGTTGTGCGGTAGGTGACACACTGTGTGCTCCTGCCCAGCCTCTGCCCATAACCCTGCCCTGCATGGCCCAGGTAGGCTGCACATGCTCACCAGGCCCACCTCGGCCCTCCCACCTCTTTTTGCCTCTGCACCCACGGTCCCCTTGGCTTTGCTCCTCTGAGTTCATGTGAGACCTGCCCATTTGTAGAGTCTTGTATTTGTCCCTGCCGAGCCAGTTGTGTAAGCATCACAGTCTCCCTAGGAGACGGTGGCTCTTCACAGGTCAAGGCCAGCACCTTTGAATTCAGGGCACTGATGGGCTCACAACAGCTGCACGAGATGTTCTCATGTGAAGTGTGTGGCCCGCTGCTGGATTTTTGTTTCTTTCTCTTCAGGTGTTGCTGGAAGAAGCCAAGGATTTGCTCTCTGACTGGCTGGATTCTACACTTGGCTGTGATGTCACTGACAATTCCATCTTCTCCAAGCTGCCCAAGTTCTGGGAGGAGGACTTCCACAGAGACATGGAAGCTCTGAATGTAAGTGTCACGATTGTCTTGTGCTGGCTCTCTTGCGCTAAGGGCCCTGATTTCTAAATTCCTGTTTTGGCAAGGCCAGCTCAATTAGGCGGCCAAGTCAACATTGAACTTGAGTTGAAGGGCATAATGGGCTTTTCGTTTTTTGAATTGGGAACGTTTTTATGGAGCGCGTGGTTTTCAGAAGGGAAAATCCCAGGACTTTCTCATGTCTTGCACAGGTTCTCCCTCCAGATGTCTTAACCCGGGTTAGTGAGTATGTGCCAGAAATCGTGAACTTTGTCCAGAAGATTGTGGACAACGGTTACGGGTAAGCACAAGGGCCCTCCCTAGGGAGGGAAGGGCTGCAGAACATCACACAGGGAGGAGCTCCCCAGCTCTGAGTCTGAGTTTGGGAAGCAGAGGAGCAGGTGTTCTGGGGCTGCGTAGCTAGAAGTCCCAGCAGACTTCCTCCTACAACTCTGGGCCCCACCCAGGGGCTGAGGAGCATGGGTCTGCACTGTCCTGGGGGCCATGGTGAGAACCTAACCCAGAATCTGCTGGGAAGCTCGGCAGCCAAGACCATCAGTCATGGGGCCCCAGAGCTGCATAATGGTGAGTGCGAATACTGCTGGGCCTTCACAGACATCAGTGCCATGGCATAGACATTTTGAGAGTGCTAGTCCTGGTGTCATATCCCGAAGGAGGATGCATTTCATCAGCATCTATCGCTTGGCTATGATTTTAGTGACTTTTTGTTGGCAAATCCATCATACACTTCCCTGGCCCGTATTGTCTCAATCTCCAAAATAAGCATTTTCAGAAATGGCCAACAAATGGGAATGCAGACAGGAACCCGGTTATCTGTCTGTAGTGTGTGGGGACCAGCCCCACAGGGTCGGTGGGTTTTTCTCCCCATGTGCGGAGACGAGAGATTGTAGAAATAAAGACACAAGACAAAGAGATAAAAGAGAAGACAGCTGGGCCCGGGGGACCACTACCACCAAGACGCGGAGACCGGTAGTGGCCCCAAATGCCAGGCTGCACTGATATTTATTGGATACAAGACAAAGGGGCAGGTTAAGGAGAGTGAGCCATCTCCAATGATAGGTAAGGCCACATGGGTCACGTGTCCACTGGACAGGGGGCCCTTCCCTGCCTGGCAGCCGAGGCAGAGAGAGAGAGGAGACAGAGAGAGACAGCTTACGCCATTATTTCTGCATATCAGAGACTTTTAGTACTTTCACTAATTTGCTACTGCTATCTAGAAGGCAGAGCCAGGTGTACAGGATGGAACATGAAGGAGGACTAGGAGCGTGACCGCTGAAGCACAGCATCACAGGGAGACGGTTAGGCCTCCAGATAACTGTGGGCGAGCCTGACTCATGTCAGGCCCTCCACAAGAGGTGGAGGAGCAGAGTCTTCTCCAAACTCCACCGGCAAGGGAGACTCCCTTTCCTGGTCTGCTAAGTAGCGGGTGTTTTTCCTTGACACTTATGCTACCGCTAGACCACGGTCTGCTTGGCAACGGGCGTCTTCCCAGATGCTGGCGTTACTGCTAGACCAAGGAACCCTTCTGGTGGCTGTGTCCGGGCATAACAGGAGGTTCACACTCTTGTCTTCTGGTCACTCCTCACTATGTCCCCTCAGCTCCTATCTCCGTATGGCCTGGTTTTTCCTAGATTATGATTATAGAGCGAGGATTATTATAATATTGGAATAAAGAGTAATTGCTACAAACTAATGATTAATGATATTCATATATAATCATATCTAAGATCTATATCTGGTATAACTATTCTTATTTTATATTTTATTATACTGGAACAGCTCGTGCCCTCGGTCTCTTGCCTCAGCACCTGGGTGGCTTGCCGCCCACGGTAGTGCTCAGCACTGTACCGTGCCCCTGCTCCCAGAGACCCACTGTGTCCAGCCTCAGATTGCTTCCCTCCCACAGGAACCACACAGGCTGGATAAAAGAGAAACAAGAGGTTGTGACAGTGCCAGGAACGGGGCAGACTCTTAAGCAGTAGCGCTGCTTCTCTCCCCACTTCACACAAACTACTGTGGGGCAGCATAAGAGCCTGTGCCAAGCCGAGAGGCATGGGCAAGCCGAAGCTCAGAGAGGACAGGTCATTCCAGACTGGAGTAATCTAGAGTGCTTCGTGGAGGCCAAGAGCCTCAGCTAAGCTAATGGGTAGAGTGTGGACATTCAGGGAAAGGTGAGGCCACACAAGAATGAGGACGGCAGCAGCCCTGAGCAAGGCAGGGTGGGAGCTGCATGGGTCACAGGACGCCAGGCAGAGGGACGAGCTGCCCAGGGCAGGCAGGCTGCCTCCGCAGCGGGATGGGCCCTGGTGTCCCACTCAGTCCAAACAGCTGATACGGTTTTCAGTGGCCACCACAGAGAGTAGATAGGCCACAGATTTCGCACTTTTATAGCCCTGCTTTATTTTGTTACTGTCATCCTGCTGACACACTTTCGGGTCTGTTAGATGCACCCCACCCAATTCCTGTTTTGTTTTCCAGCTATGTCTCCAATGGGTCTGTCTACTTTGATACAGCGAAGTTTGCTTCTAGCGAGAAGCACTCCTATGGGAAGCTGGTACCTGAGGCCGTTGGAGATCAGAAAGCCCTTCAAGAAGGGGAAGGTGAGGAGGGCATGCCTGAGAGCATGTGGGCTCTCCCTCCTGGCCAAGCCTGGGTTGTGTTGACTCTGCAGGCCACGGGGGCTGCGCTGAGCCCACCCCTCAGACTCTTGGGAACAGTGCTTTTTCACCTGAAGGAATTTTAGGAGTTTTCTGCACTCACCATTATGCAGCTCTAAGACCATGACATGTGTTTTTTTAATTGATATATAATAATTATGCAATTTATGGGGAACATGTGATGTCTTAATACATGCACACAATGTGTGATGATCGGGGTAGTTAGGATGCTCGTCACCTTAGACGTTTACCTTTTCTTTGCATTGGGAATGTTCCAGATCTTCTGGCTATGTTGAAATATACAACAAATGTTTTGGTAACTATAGTCACCCTACTGTGCTAGTGACCACGAGAACCTATTCTTTCTGTCTGTGTGTTTGTGCCTAGAAACCAACCTCTCTCCACTCACTGCCCCTGACCTGACCCTTCTCAGCTTCTGGTGACCGCTGTTCTATGCTGCACCTCCTTGAGGTCCACCGTTTTTTAGCTTCCACATAAGAGAGAGGACATGTGATATTTGTCTTTCTCTGCCTGGTTTATTTCACTTAACAGAATGTCTTCCAGTTCCATCCATGTTGCTGTAAAAGACAAGATGTCATTTTTTTATGGTGCGTTATTTTTTAAGAAACAAAAGACAGTAAATGCAGTGCTGTCTTGAGAAACATAGTGGCCCCTGGGGCCTGGATTCACAGGGCTGGTGTTTGCTGGCTGAGCATGTGAGGTTTAGGGGGATTGTGGGGTGCTGGGATGTGTGCCGAGTGACGCATATTTGACAACAGCCTGTGCGCCCATCTGGATCCAAATGCTTCAAACACAGATACCAGACTTTTTCTAGACCAGGCAGAATTATATTGGGAACTCTTTCATTGGTGTTTTCTTCATGTTTATCCCTTAAGTGAATCTGGGGACACATCCACAAGAGGCAAGGTTGGAAGCCTCCCTGCAGAGTGGGGATTTCCGCAATGTGCCAGGGCATGTTCTGCACCCCCACCCCGCCTGTCCTAGTGTTTCTGGAAGACAATTTGGCCATAAAAATGTTCATACTTTTATCTAATTTTAGGCTCTATTCTAAAGAAATATCAGAACCTAAAATAAAGGTGCGGTGGCTCACGCCTATAATCCCAGCACTTTTGGAGGCCGAGGTGGGTGGATCACCTGAGGTTGGGAGTTCGAGACCAGCCTGGCCAACATGGTGAAACCCCATCTCTACTAAAAGTACACAAATTAGCCAGGTGTGGTGGTGCTTGCCTGTAATCCCAGCTACTCAGGAGGCTGAGGCATGAGAATCACTTGAACCCAGGAGGCAGAGGTTATAGTGAGCCAAGATTGTGCCACTGCACTCCAGCCTGGGTGACAGAATGAGACTCTGTCTCAAAAAAATATATAATAAAATAAAACCAGACAACACAGACTGAAAAAAGATAGAGATAGCCAGGTTGACACATAAATATCAGACCCGTGGCATTTCAGGCTCCAGGTTTGTGGGAGTAGAGGGGCGGGTTTGTGATGATGAAGCGCCTCAGCTCTGAGAGGATGCAGCCTGGGCCTCTGGACCAGAAGGCTTCACTACCCTAGAACCAGAGTGGACATGCCCACGTTTCATGCACTTCCCAGGAGTTGACAGATCAAGTAGGCCAAGAATTAATATGGATATGAAAGGTTTGAAATATAGTTAACAGGCTTGGTTTGAGAGCTGGGAACTTTGCACTCAGGAATTAAAGAACATCCTTTCCTTCCAAGAACACAGAAACATATGCCAGGCCACAGAAAGATTTCCACAAATCTCAAAGAACCGTTTTCAAGGAACCCTCATTCTGTCAAGGAGCCCTCATTCTGTCACCATGGAGCGATTGTATTAGATAACAACACTTGGCCAGACATGGCGACCCACACCTGTAATCCCAGCACTTTGGGAGGCCGAGGCAGGAGGATCGCTTGAGCCCAGGAGTTCCAGACCAACCTGGGCAACATAGGGAGACCCCCTTTCTACAAAAAATTTAAAGATGAGCTGGGTGTGGTGGCACGTGCCTATAGTCCCAGCTACTTAAGAGGCTGAGGCAGGAGGATCACTTCAGCCCAAGAAGTCAAGGCTGCAGTGAGCCCTGATTGTGCCATTGCACTCCAGCCTGGGCAACAGAGCAAGACTCTGTCTCAAAGACATTAAAAAAAAATTTTTTTTTTTAATAAAAAAGATACCAACACTGATAGGACGGACGTCTAAAATGTACAAACTTGTCTGGGGGGTTGAAATCATGCTCCTGGGTAACTCCTAGGAAAGAAAACCACAGTGGGAAATCAGGGGTGTTTAAGCAGAACAGCAGCAAAGGTGCCACACACCAAATCTGGAGAATGCCCCTAAAGCACCAATTAGAGGAAATTGATGTTTCTAAATGTAGTTATTAAAAAACAAAGATGGAAAATAAGTGAGGTGCCGGGTGCAGTGGCTCACGCCTGTAATCCCAGCACTTTGGGAGGCCGAGGCAGGCGGATCACGAGGTTAGGAGTTCGAGACCAGCCTGGCCAATGTGGTGAAACCCCATCTCTACTAAAAATACAAAAATTAGCCGGGTGTGGTGGCGCATGCCTGTAGTCCCAGCTACTCGGGAGGCTGAGGCAGAAGAATCGCTTGAACCCTGGAGATGGAGGTTGCAGTGAGCTGAGATCGTGCCACTGCACTCCAACCTGGGTGACAGAGCAAGAGTCCATCTCAAACAAAAAAAAAAGGAAATAAGTGAGCTAAGCAGTCAGTCAAAAAGCTGGGAAAGGAACAAGAAGAAGTGGAAAGAAATAGGAAATAAAGTAAAATCAGAGATTAAAGAAACAGAAACAATTATAAAAGCCAAAAGCTGATTCTTCTCAAAAAATAATATAGAAGAACCCTTAGCAAGTTTGATTAATAAAAGTAGAAGATTGAAAAACATATTAGGGCTGAATTATAGCTCATGCCTATAATTCAGCACTTTGGGAGGCCGAGGCAGGAGGATCGCTTGAGGCCAGGAATTCAAGACCATCGTGAGCAATGTAGTGAGACCGCATCTCTACAAAAATTTTAAAAATTAGCTGAGTGTGGTAGCATGCACCTGTAGTCCCAGTTACTCAGAAGGCTGAGGTAAGAGGGTTGCTTGCGCCAGGGAGGTCGAGGCTGTAGTGAGCTGTGATTACACCGTTGCACTCCAGCCTGGCTGACAGCAAGATCCCGTGTGTGTGTGTGTGTGTGTATGTATGTATGTATGTATGTATGTATGTATGTATGTATGTTTGAATAACAAGACAAAAATGGAATGTAACTATGGATATAGTAGAGCATTTCTTAAAGTCCTTAGAGGAAGCCGTGAACAACTCGCACTGCATTTGACACTTAGATGCCGGGAGGGAACTGGCAGCACATGGGAAAGGTGGGAGTGGTAAGTGGAGCAGTGCCCTCAGGTCACGTGGTGAAGGAATGTTCTGGAGGCAGCTAGAGCACACTGACTCACCACTTTATGATGAATTTTGCTATCTGGCCCCATCTAGGGTCTTTTTCTTAAATACCATTTATTCTTGGGCCCATTTTCTTCCAGAATGACTTCAGCATTGGTTTAAGTTCCAGGAAACAGGAGTAGAATCTAACAGCCAATATGCAGGACCAAAGAGGGACATGGATTTCCACCCCTCCACAGTCAGTGATCAGACCTGGGCACATGACCACCCCCGCAACCTCCCCCCACCACGGGGAGTCATAAGGAGTGTAGCCTTAGCTGTGTGCAGTCATGTGCTCCTCACCATGGGGACTCTAATGGTAGAGGAAAAGGGGAGGGGTGATGCTGGGGCCCAAGTGGTCCTAGATGATGACAGCTCCTCACTCCGCCAAGTAAGATGACCCACCAGAGGCAGATGGGCCATGCAGACCACTCGGGAAGGCATGTGGCAGGAAGGCCTAGTGCAGGGAGGAAGCTCCCCCAGTGGGAGAGAACAGGATCCTGTTGTGCTGGTATGAACATGCTTGTAGGGTCAAAGCTAGAAACACTCACTCTGCCTCTGGGGAGAGAGACAGGAAATGAAACCAAGAAGGAAAACTTGAAAGACATTGTGTTGTAACCATAATAGATCTGTTGCCCAATGCACAGCGAGTCAGTATACCGGGATACCAGGGGTTGCCGTAGAAAAAGTGTAGTAATTGTATGGTGGACAAATGGAGATGGGAGGAAACCTCAGATCCGCCTCCCTGAGATTTGAGGAGGGGTTTTTAATTGCTCTGGACAGGTGATGGGGATTGCCGGTTGCTGGGGAAGTGAGGGGCGAAGTCATGGGACAGGGAGGTAAACCACATTTCTGCGACGAGTCAGTTCCTTGGTGCAGGTCTTCAGACCAGTTGGCAACAGCTGTCCTCCTGGAATTCAGGATCCAAAAAATACCTTAAGCAGTTCTTGGTAAAAAGGTCCAGGGTTAGAGATTCTATCGCTAGAAACAGTGGTGGAGCAGGTGGTCAGCGTGCTATGTGACTCTCAGTTAGAGCTGCAGGGAAGCGGATGGACGTGCACTGCACCTGGCCAGTGACCGGCCTCATCATTCTGCCTATAGCCTGCCTTGGAATTCTCATTAACCCTATGAGGGCAGTTGCAGTGTGATGTTTGCTGAAGGATAGGGTGTTTGTGGGGAGGGTCCTGTGTTCTCTGTTATCAATTTTTTCAAAGTGTATTTTTAAAAAATCAGATATAAACTTTCATGAGTAAAGTTCATAATAATGAAAAGTTGAAAACGTGAATTTATATTTTCTATCAAAGAGCATCTAAAAGCGAATGTCATGGGCCATATCACATTGTGCTTTTGCGGAATTGTCAGTGGCAGAACAGTGCGGAGGTAGAAGGAAGCCAGGACAGCGGCCTTCCGTGTTGGTGGATAGATCTGGATTTTGCTTGCAGAGGTTTTTTGCGTTTTTGTTTGTTTGTTTTTTAATCTGGGAATCAGTATACCAAAATGGTAACAGTAGTAATTCCTAGGTTAAAAGATAATGGCAATTTTTTTCCTCGTTTTCTTTTTTTATCTTTCAAATATTCTACATTTAGTACATATTTTATAATCATGAACTTGGTGTTTAGGAAAATATATTTAGCAGTGCTTTTCCTCTGGACTCTGTTTCTCAGGGCAGCTTAGGTCTGTTGCCTGATTAGGCTCCTGAAAAGTGGATTTGTTACTTGGAAAGATCTCACTGCAGCTTCTTCAGGGTCACCTGAGTTAGAACCCTAGATGGAGTCTGTTCTTCCTCCACAAGGGGGTGACAGCACCTAAGGCAGCCCTTAGACCAGGGACCAGGAAAGGCTGCAGCAGCCGGGCAAGACCTGGCGTGGGTCCTGGCAACCTTATGCCTAGAGTGAAGACCTCTGCTCTGCCCATTCATCGAACAAAGGGTGATTCTCTGTGTTGACCTTTGGACTGGCTCACAGGTTTCTTTATTCACAGCAGCTAATCTTTTCCATTGGTCCTGCATGTATTGTTGAGAGAAATCTGCAGTGATGGTGCATTCCTTTTCTGGGGATTCAGACCGCCTTGTACCCTGAGTGTCAGGTGGCTGAGTGTCACCGAGTCAATGCATGGAATTCACCAAGGGGTTATTTCTCATCCCTCTGGCAAGGCATAGACAGTCTTGTTTTTGTTGGCCAGGTGATCATTGGCTTTGTCCAGGAAATAGAACTTGTGCCAAGAGCAGTACTCCCCTTTTCTTATGGCCTTCCTGGACTATTCTTTAGTTTCCTTCACCTTTTTTCCCCTTATAAATACACAGGAACAGCAAATGTCCCCTTCACCACTGCACTGCCGCCAGGTTCCCTGCAGTAGTACACAGCAGCTTAGCTGCATCCTTGTATCCCCTGGAACCCATAAGCAGATAGTTGTGCGGGCCCTTGACATATTGACCCCACCCGCACGAACCAGGCAGGATCCCTGAGCCATGCCCCAGTGGCTGCACCACTATGTCACCTCCTAGCTTTAGCCCAGGGTTCTTATCACTTGTCCTAGACACTGGTGGGCTAATGCCGTGAGAAGGCAGCAGGAAGGTGAATGTCTTATGGAGACCCCAGATGTGGCCTCAAGTCAGCCAGGTATATAAGCTGGTGACTTTGGGGATTATGAACCGTTTTGTAAATCTAGACACTGGGTCAACACCAGAATCTGGTAATACATAGTTAACTTGAAGAAATGCTTGAGCCAAGTTAATAAACAGAAGTTAGTCAGAAGGACTGCCCATTAGGCACCGTGGATGGCCTTGAAGTGAGACATGTGGGTCTGTGGGTGCTGCTGAGTGACCTTGCCTGGCGTCCCTCGTGTTTGCAGGTGACCTGAGCATCTCTGCAGACCGCCTGAGTGAGAAGCGCTCTCTCAGTGACTTTGCCTTATGGAAGGCCTCTAAGCCCGGAGAACCGTCCTGGCCGTGCCCTTGGGGAAAGGTGAGCGAGTGGCCTAGAAGGTGTGGGGCTTGGACAGGGGCACTGGCGCCAGCCACACTCTCAGGCCCCCAGCAGAGGGCCGCTCTGTGTGCGAAGGATGTTGTCACTGGGCCAGAGCCTGGTGCTGGTGCAGCACAGGCTGCCTGGCCCCGGGGACCTGGACATCATGGAGACTCCCTGAGTCTCTGGACAAATCACTTCCCTCCTGGGATTTCTGTTTTCTGGTCTGTAAGTGGAGATGTGATCAGAGTAGACGTCCATGGAGGCTTCTTGGTTCTTGTGTTCTGTGACTCTGAGTATTCCAGGCCCCAGGGTGTAGGATGCGTTCTGATCTTCCCGGTGACAGGAGTTGTTGACTGCAGGGTACCCTAGGAAGGGGCGTGACCATCTGCAGCTGTCAAGGGCTCAGAGGTCTGGATGTAATTCAGTAACTTCACCTAAACCTCGGCCCACATAGGACCGGTTTATGAACTTCACCAAAGAAGGCTATCCTTAGTCTTTTTTTTTTTTTTTTGAGACAGAGTGTCACTCTGTCACCAGGCTGGAGTGCAGTGGCGCGATCTCAGCTCAGTGCAACCTCTGCCTCCTGGTCCCGGTTCAAGCAATTCTCCTGCCTCAGCCTCCTGAGTAGCTGGGATTACAGGCATACGTCACCATGCTCAGCTAATTTTTGTATTTTTTTGTATTTTTAGTAGAGACGGGGTTTCACCATGTTGGCCAGGCTGGTCTTGAACTCCTGACCTGGTGATCCGTCTGCCTCGGCATCGCAAAGTGCTGGGATTATAGGTGTGAGCCATCTCGCCCAGCCTTCCCTTAGTCTTTTCATGTGCGGGATTTAACGCTTGTTCCAATAAAGTTCAGAGGATGTAAGGGCCATCAACTTGGAGTGATAAGTGATAAAGGCCTGGACAAGTGGGTAGGCTGGTCAGTCACTGTGTGTTCGGCTTTCTCCAGGGTCGTCCGGGCTGGCATATCGAGTGCTCGGCCATGGCAGGCACCCTCCTAGGGGCTTCGATGGACATTCACGGAGGTGGGTTCGACCTCCGGTTCCCCCACCATGACAATGAGCTGGCGCAGTCGGAGGTAGGTGAAAACAGGGTCCCCTTGTCAGGTGCAAGAGCACAGTGTTCATACTGCAGTGGAGGAAAAGTCAGCCCAGGCCTCAGAAGGGCCTCTCTCACTAGAACTTGACACCTTCATCGGGGCTTGTGGGTGGAATCTGAACCCTGATCATTTAGTGTGGTTTCCTCATTGACAGCCTGGCCTTTGGCAACAGACCAGCCTGGATTTGAACCAGTTGTGTTACCTGCTGGCTTATTAACCTGGGCTGTCCTTCCAAGCCCTGCCTGCACCACCTGGAAAACGCAGCTCCTGCCTGTGGACAGCACCAACAAGGCAGCAGACAGTGCAGGTGGCAGGAGGCGGCCCCAGTAACACATGACTGTTGACATCCTTTGTCTCTTTCCACGCAGGCCTACTTTGAAAACGACTGCTGGGTCAGGTACTTCCTGCACACAGGCCACCTGACCATTGCAGGCTGCAAAATGTCAAAGTCACTAAAAAACTTCATCACCATTAAAGATGCCTTGAAAAAGCACTCAGGTATACACTGGCTTCTCCCACAGACCCCCAACCACCTTCTCATACATGCGTAATGGCTGTAGCACTCGGGAGAATAAGGGCGTTGCTGTCTTGTGTCCCCCCACAGCACGGCAGTTGCGGCTGGCCTTCCTCATGCACTCGTGGAAGGACACCCTGGACTACTCCAGCAACACCATGGAGTCAGCGCTTCAATATGAGAAGTTCTTGAATGTGAGTCCCCAGCCCCTTCCTGGAGGTTGGTGGAGCGGCCTCCCCTGCACAGTGGGCACCTTGTGCAGTGGTGATAGGTGCACCAGCCTCCCGATGTCTCTAATGGAGACCAGCACATGGGTGGAAGCACCTCCATGCTAGTGGGTATAACAGGCTCGGGGCCACTCCTGAAATGGCTGACGGCTCAGCAGAGTGGACAGAGGCCTCGTCCTCCTAGTCACTGCAGTGCACGTCCTTCTGACTTGTACTTTCCACCAAATGAGCATCTGTAAACCTAAAGCAAGAACATGTTTCTGTCAAAGAAATATCTTTTCCTTTCTTTCTGACCACTGTGTAATTCTGGTCTTTCAGATTTTTACCAAAAATAAAATCACAGCAGTAGAAAGTTGTAACAGATATTTCAGGATGGAAAAGTTGCCTAAATGCTGTTAAACCGATTTTTCTAACTTCAGGAGTTTTTCTTAAATGTGAAAGATATCCTTCGTGCTCCTGTTGACATCACTGGTCAGTTTGAGAAGTGGGGAGAAGAAGAAGCAGAACTGAATAAGAAGTAAGGTGGTGCCATTTCTTTGGGGTTTTTGAGCATGCCCATGTTCTATGCCTAGCCTCGCATCTTGGCCACCATGTGTCCTGGACTGTCGAGGAAGGGCTGGGGACACTGTCGTACATTGTGCAGAATTAATTCAGGATAGGCGGCTCCGCTAATGGGAGCTGCTCTGGTTGTTGAAGTGCATGGAGAATTTCTTTTTCGTTTTTTCTTTTTGAGACGGAGTTTCGCCCTTGTTGCCCAGGCTGGAGTGCAGTGGCGTGATCTCAGCTCACCACAACCTCCACCTCCCGGGTTCAAGTGATTCTCCTGCCTCAGCCTCCCGAGTAGCTGGGGTTACAGGCATGCGCCACCATACCTGGCTAATTTCAGATTTTTAGTAGAGGTGGGGTCTCTCCATGTTTGTCAGGCTGGTCTCGAACTCCCGACCTCAGGTGATCCGCCCACCTCAGCCTCCCAAAGTGCTGGGAATATAGGCGTGAGCCACTGCGCCTGGCCACATGGGGAATTTCTATGGTGTGTTTTCAGGTCTGACTTCACATTCCTTCCTCTTTGTTGCTCAGCTTTTATGACAAGAAGACAGCAATTCACAAAGCCCTCTGTGACAATGTTGACACCCGCACCGTCATGGAAGAGATGCGGGCCTTGGTCAGTCAGTGCAACCTCTATATGGCAGCCCGGAAAGCCATGAGGAAGAGGCCCAACCAGGCTCTGCTGGAGAACATCGCCCTGTACCTCACCCATATGCTGAAGGTAAGCCAGGCCCCAGGCAGGCGTATCCCTCAGCCTGTGTGGACACAGGAGCCAGGCCCCAGGACTGGGAGAACAGAGGCCTCTGGTGCCCCCTAGTGCTGTGCCTGGTGCCCAGCACCTCTGAGACGTGGAGACACGCTTCTGTCCTCTTTGGTTCCTGGTGTGCTTTTCACGCGTTAGAAATAACACCCATAAGCGGAGCACAGTGGCTCACATCTATAATCCAACACTGTGGGAGGCCAGGTGAGTGTATCACTTGAGCCCAGGAGTTCAAAACCAGCCTGGACAACATAGTGAGACCCTGGGTCTATAAAATATATTAAAAATTAGCCAGGTATGGTGGCACACACCTGTTTTCCAGCTGCTTGGGAGGCTGAGGTGAGGGTCTCGCTTGAGCCCAGGAGGTTGAATAGTGAGGCGTGATTGCACTACTGCACTCCACTCTGGGCAATAGAGGGGAGACCCTGTCTCAAAACCAGACAAAAACAAGTAACATCCATATAGTTGTCCCTTACTCAGAGCTATTTCTTTCCTTTGACTCCATTTCCCTCTACTCCCATCTTGGAGTTTGAAAAGCAAAACCACTCCAGGCACTGTGGCTCACACCTGTAATCCCAACACTTTGGGAGGCCAAGGCGGGCGGATCACAAGGTCAGGAGATGGAGACCATCCTGACTGACACGGTGAAACCCCGTCTCTACTAAAAAAAATACAAAAAACTAGCCAGGCATGGTGGCGGGTGCCTGTAGTTCCAGCTACTCGGGAGGCTGAGGCAGGAGAATGGCATGAACCCAGGAGGCGGAGCTTGCAGTGAGCCAAGATTGCGCCATTGCACTCCAGCCTGGGCGACAGAGTGAGACTCCATCTCAAAAAAAAAAAAGAGAAGCAAAACCAGGGACAAGGCCTCCTCTCTGAACACATCCTGTGCAGAGCCCTTCCCCACAGTGCACCTTGAAAGGCCAGCAGGGCCTGGACTCAACTCCCCTCCCCTCTCCTCCTCTTTCCTTGTTGTTGGGCTCCAGTGGCTTCTGGCTGAAACAGAGCTGGAGAGGGTAGCTGTGAGTCAGGGCCATCCTGGAGCAATGAGGGCACCCTCAGGCTCGGGTTTCTGGGGCTTCTGGAGCTGCTGCTTCCATCTCTTTCCTGGTCTTGGGGCACCCCCTCCCGTGAACGAGGAACACAGCTCACAGCTGCTCGCCACATGCCGCCTTCATCTTGCCGCAGCTTCAGGTCCCATCTGTTTCTTTTCCTAGATCTTTGGGGCCGTAGAAGAGGACAGCTCCCTGGGATTCCCGGTCGGAGGGCCTGGAACCAGCCTCAGTGTGAGTAGCATGCAGGGTCCTGCCTTCTGCACCTGCTCCCTCCCCACTCCCTACCCCTCTGTGTCCCTCTGAACTGCCCCTCCTCTGTCTGCCCACCCACACCAGACCCTTCCGGACAGCGCCTCGAGCTAAATGGCAATTCTGGCTCTGAGAGTGCTGAGTGTGGTCAGCTGCCCTGCCGGTGTGGAGGGTCTGCTTTGGTTGTGACTGTTGGTTTGGGGCACTTTGCCATTGTGCTGTCCCAAGAGCTTGGTCTTGGACCCCAACTACATAGGCCGCTGCTTATTTGCATTTTGCTGCGGCCACTTGGCATCATGAACACACGTGACTTCATCACATATACTGACCTGTATTCAGTAAATGCTTCATCGAAAGGCTGCAGAGTTCACAAACAGCACAGAATTTACACTGATGGGGAGATACGCCACTGTCTGCCTCGGTCCCCATGGGGCTGGGCATATGCCCTAACAGGCCCAGTCCTGACCCTGAGCCCAGGTCGGTCCACATGGCCTGAGCCAGGACCCCCTGCCCCAGAGCTGTGGCCCACAGGTCAGGGGGAGGTCATCCTGTAGAGCCCCCTGTCTAGTGGGTCTGTGCGGTGAGAAAATCCATCCAGAACACCCTGGCAGTCTGTTGCTGGCTTCTGTTTGCAGTTGGCATGTGAGCAGACACACACTGTCAGTCATATCCTTCTGCTGTAGAACCCCTGTCCCGTGTGACACACCCACAGTCAGGCTTCTTAAAGATGGACTTCCACCTGCTCCCAGGTCAAGAATGCTCTTTAACTATTCGATTAGAATGCAAATCTAAATATTTAAATATAACAACTGTAATTTTAATTAAAACAGGAGCTTAATACAAAGTCAAAATGCAAAACCTTTTTAAAATCCTGTTTCCTAATGACAAGTGGTGTGAAGAGCCCCCATGCGGATGGAGCTTACAGATGCTCCCCCAGGAACCAACTTGCAAAGAGAAAACAGTCCGTGTTGTAAGAAGTCCTGCCAGAGCACCTAGCCCATGTGCCTGATGCCTTTTGCCAGCCTTAGCGCTAGCTAGCTTGGTTGTGGTAGTTGGTGGGGTATTTCTGAGACTTCCTGATATGAACCTTCTTTGGTGCTTTTAAGAAAACCCACATAGCTTCTTTGTTCTCTTGCGCAAATGATACTAAGATATTTATTTTCTTTAAAAACAAAAAACCAAAACACACCTCCTGGGTTAAAGTCAGCCTGCCTTTGAACTGCAGTGTTTTTCATCTTAACGGCTGCTGTGGTTGTCGGGGTGCCTTCAGCGTGCTGTGGACACGCATCCGCATCCCCCAGGCAGCCTCATTTGGCCTTTGCAGTCAGCTGATTGCGAAGAAGCAGCTGCGGCGAATGGTGAGCCTGCTGACAAAACGTCCTGTGCCCACACATCATGGCCATTTGACGTTCATGGATTAACTTCCAAATCCAAATGGTTTTAGGAGCAAGGGAGGCAGTTCCTACATCTTGTACCACCTCAGTGTCGCCACACGGCCACCTGCTAGCATGCTCAGGTGGGGGTTGCAGCCCCAGGCGTTCTTGAGACAGACCCCTGCAGCCATTCTGAGAGTTCCCCTCCAGTGCCCCTAGGGCTGGAACTGAGCCTAGCAGTGGGGTGAATGCCTCCCTTTCTGTCCTTCCCCAAGGCTTGTCTGGGCTGGCTGTGTGGTGGGTGGAGATACAGATCGAAAACCCCCAAGAAGTCCAAAGTTCAGATGCAGAATTGGGTCTCAGGGAGCTTGGCTTAGACTTAAGGGCTTGTTAGCCTGCCTGACTTTTGCACTTGCTAAATTTGTGTGTTTCTGTTTTTGAGACAGAGTCTCACTCTGTCGCCCATGCCAGTCCCTGCCCTGTGTCGTGGCCGCTGAGCTATTATTCAGTTATGAATATAGGAGTGTGAGCAGCTCTCAGTGAACAAAAACTCTTCTTTCCACAGCTGGAGTGCAGTAGCGCGATCTCCGGTCACTGTACCCTCTGCCTCCCGAGTTCAAGTCATTCTCCTGCCTCAGCCTCCTGAGTAGCTGGGACTACAGGCATGCACCACCATGCCCGGCTAATTTTTTTTGTATTTTAGTAGAGACGGGGTTTCACTATGTTGGCCAGGCTAGTCTTGAACTCCTGACCTCATGATCCACCCACTTCGCCCTCCCAAAGTGCTGGGATTACAGTTGTGAGTCACCATGCCCAGCCAGCACTTGCTAATGTTTTTATTTTGGTTACTGAGCTGCTGAATCAGCTAAGGGGCAGGGAGCAACCTTGCTCAAAAGCCTAAAACCTTTTCTGTCCTATTAAAAACAGAGAAATGCTAGCACAGCACGGTGGCTCACGCCTGTAATCCCAGCACTTTGGGAGGCTGAGGTGGGTGAATCACCTGAGGTCGGGAGTTCGAGACCAGCCTGACCAACATGGAGAAACCCTGTCTCTATTTAAAATACAAAATTAGCTGGGCGTAGTGGCGCATGCCTGTAATCCCAGCTACGCGGGAGGCTGAGGCAGGAGAATCGCTTGAACCTGGAAGGCGGAGGTTGCGGTGAGCCGAGATCGCCATTGCATGCCAGTCTGGGCAACGAGAGCAAAACTCCATCTCAAAAAAAAAGGGGAAATACTTTGGGAGGCCAAGGCGGGCAGATCACAAGGTTAGGAGATTGAGACCATCCTGGCCAACGTGGTGAAACCTCATCTCTACTGAAAATACAAAAATTAGCCAGGCGTGGTGGCGCTTGCCTGTAATCCAGCCACTCGGGAGGCTGAGGCAGGTGAATCGCTTGAACCTGGGAGGCGGAGGTTGCAGTGAGCCGAGATCACACCATTGCACTCCAGCCTGGCAACAGAGCAAGATTCCGTCTTAAAAAAAAAAAAGGGAAATATAGTAGAAAGGTTTTTCTATCCTGTGGCCGCCTCCCCAGTGTTACTGTGGGTGGTGAATCTACGTGTAGCTGCTAATGTGCATGTAGATAGTAGGTGCTTAATGGAGATCATTCATCTTAAACAAGTGTATGTGTGACCACAGATCAGACGAAAGCACGGCCCGGGAGCCGCCAGCCTCAGCATAGGTAAGGCCCCAGCCTGGGGAGTGATGTCCTGGGGCTCCTTAGGAAATAGTCCCTCCCAGAGCTGGCCCCTCTGAAACCATAAAGACAAGCTGTTTCACAGCAGCATGTCTGACCTGAGGAAAGCAGGGCCTGTCAGCAGCTGGGCAGAGCGGCAGCAGACCCACCTGCTGCAGTAGAAAGGAAGCTCACTTCATGCTCTCTGGCCTGAGAGTCTGTGTGACTCGCACACCTAGCAGGGACCGTGTGTCAGGGACGAGAGCGTCCAGGCTCTGCAATGCCGGTCACAGCTGTAATGTGCACAGCAGCACTGCCCATGCCAGTCCCTGCCCTGTGTCGCAGCCACTGAGCTATTATTCAGTTATGAATATGGGAGTATGAGCAGCTCTCAGTGAACCAAAACTGTTCTTTCCGCAGCTCGAGGCCACAGTCATGCCCTACCTTCAGGTGTTATCAGAATTCCGAGAAGGAGTGCGGAAGATTGCCCGAGAGCAAAAAGGTGAGGACCAGTTGCTGGAAGGAGTGTGGGAGCCACTCCCCTCACTGGGCTCCCCGGACCCGGGCGTCTCCCCCGAGGCACTATGGCGTTCAGGCCGGATCATCCTCTGGGAAGGCTGCCCTGTGCACCACAGGGTGTTGAACGGCATCCTGGGCCTGGACCCACCAGGTGCATTCGCACCACACACCCCAGTCACCACAGCCCCACATGTCCCTGCAGGGCAGAATCCTCGAGTGAGTGCAGCTGAGTGGGCAGTGGGGACCGAGGATGTGATATGATGGGCCAGGGTTGATTTGCCTCTCCTTCTCTGAGCCGAGGCAGAATGGTGGGTCCTCTGACCAGCCCAGTCACCACCTGCCATTTGGCTCACACTGGGGCTTATTTTTGTTCCTGGTGACCTGGTAGGCTGGGTGCGCTGAGGTGTGACTCGTTCCTGCTGCAGAGTGGAGCCGAGCTGCAGCTTCCAGGGTTCCCTTTTCTGCTCAGGCATGCCAGATGAATGCTTGAACTTGGGGTTCACACAGTGGCCCCTCACTGTCCATAAGCAGCCATTCCTTCATCTTTTTGTTTGTTTGTTTGTTTGAGATGGAGTCTTACTCTGTCTCCCAGGCTGGAGTGCAGTGGCGCGATCTCGGCTCACTGCAAGCTCCGCCTCCCAGGTTCACACCATTCTTCTGCCTCAGCCTCCTGAGTAGCTGGGACTACAGGCGCCCACCACCACGCCCGGCTAATTTTTTGTATTTTTTTTTTTAGCAGAGATGGGGTTTCACCATGTTGGCCAGGATGGTCTCGATCTCCTGACCTCGTGATCCACCCGCCTCGGCCTCCCAAAGTGCTGGGAGTACAGGCGTGAGCCACCGCGCCTGGCCATTCCTTCATCTTTTGACATTTCTGAGATGTGTGTGGTTTAAGACTTAGAAAGTGCTGAATCTGAGCATTCGTTTTGACTGCCAGTTTTAAGAAAGTGTTAAACACAGCAACAAGCAGCGTCAGGCAGGCCTTTGCTTCTTCCTGTGAGTGGTTCTGAAGTGGTGAGTAACAGCACAGCTGGGAACACACACTGAGGACTTAGGATGTGCTGGGCCCTGCCCACTGCTTTCTGCACATTGCCTCATTTACCACCATGATCCTCCAAAAGAGGAAAGGAGAGCCCTGGCCGGGTCACACTGACCTCGAGTGCTACTCCATCACCTGCTGTGCTAATTCTCCCTCCCCAGGGGGCCTCTGTGTGGTGGGAAGTCTGACCTAGGATCCACCTGGTCCCCATCTGTGCAGAGCCCATCATGGAGGGTCACAGTGGGGCAGCATCCAGGCAGGGCATGCTGAAGACAGAGCAGACAGAGACCCAGCAAGCCTCTAGGAGAAGCTGCACCTTGAGGAAGGATCAGGAAGCCTGGGTGGGTGGAGGGGCCGAGAGGCGGAGGAGCCGAATCTGGGCCTGTTTCGGGCAGGGGACAGTGGAGCAGGAGGCAGGAGGGCAGGAAAGAGTTTCGGGAGCTCGGAGCTCCACAGGCTGCAGGAGAGTGCAGGACACTGGGTGAGAGGAGAGGCTGGCCGGGCTGCTGGGCTGCTGGGCTGCCACAAGTGCTCTGGAGAGGGGCCTGGGCCTGACTGAGCCCCTAACAGGCAGCGGTGGGCGCACTTGACCTGACCACATAAGCACCATCGCCCCTTTCCAACACCTGATGCCCTCAGCATTTCAAAGCACTGGAATCAAACTGAACCAAGCCTGGACCAGCCTATTCAGGACCAGCGCAGGGCTCTCCAGCAATCTTGGCAGCACTAACTTAGTGGCATCGCTGGGGTCGTGGGCTTGGGAAGACCATTCCTGGAGGCAGCCTGGGCATTTCCACCTGCCTTCTGGGGGACATCGAAGGCCGAGCCCGGGCCCCAGCTCCCTGGGGTCATACAAGACTGTGCATGTGGCCTTGGCTTCCCTGGCATGCCACAGCCCCGGGAGGGCGCTAAAGGGGGACTGGCCAGGCACAAGCTCCTGCTCGGTGGCACTGACCAGGACAGGGCTTGCTCAGGCCTGGAGAGTGGCACCAGCCAGCCAGCATTGGAAGTAGTTAGGTTTTGCTTTCTGTTTGCTTTTCACTTTTGTTTTGTTGCTTGGAGCAGGTAGATGGGTGATGTGGCCCCAGGTTAAGATGGTGGTGATCCCTACCCTGTACATCATCCCATATGTGCCTTGTGAGCCAGAGACCCTGGGGATCCAGGGGCCTCAGACCTTCCGATGGGGCAGCGTGTTAGAGGTGGCTCTGGTGCAATCACCCTTTCTCCCCAGCAGCAGCAAATAGTGACTGTTTTGTTATTCACTGTTAACATCTCATGGCTGGCCAAAGAGAAAGTGAGTGTATAACAAGCTCAGGGGTGGCCCTCAGATCAGCTGGGATCTGCTTGGCCCAGGCCAGATGCTCCACAGACAGACGAAAAAGAAACTGTTTCCCCTGGAAATACCCCCATGGTCCAGTCAGCTAGAGAGCACAGGCCTGGCAAGGAGGGCAGTGGGTTCAGGGTTTGACCAGGAGAGAGGCACTGAAGTGAGAAAGCCAGGGGCTGGGCCAGGGCCCTCTGCACTGGGGAGATGATGCCATTTCCCCATCGCCACATTTTTGTTTTCATTATGTTAAAATACACAGCTCAGTGCCATTAGGGACATTTACAGTGTTGTGCAGCCGCCACCGTCCATCTCCAGAACTCTTCCCTTTTCCCAAACTGGAACTCTGTCCCCATGGAACAGCAACTCCACATCCCCTCCCTCAGCCCCTAGTGCCCACCCTCTACTTCTGTCTCTGTGGATTTGACTACTCCAGGGACCCCACATGAGTGGAGTCACACAGTGTTTGTCCTGTGTCTGGCTTATTTCGCTGAACACGGTGTCCTCAGGTCTATCCATGTTGCAGCCTGTGTCAGGACCTCCTGCCTTTTTAATGGCCAAATCATATTCCATGGATGGATGGGCCCTGATCTGTCTATTCTTCCATGGAAGAATTCTCATCACCTTTGCGTTATCTTTGTAGCCCACATTTCTCTTCAGTAAATCCCTGATGATGATGTCATTGTCTGCTCCTCTGCCCCAGCTCTGCTAACAGAAGCCACAGAGGCTTCTTCCTCAGCTCCTCAGAATCCAGACCCAGAGGTCGGTGTGGGCCTGAGGGGTACGGCGTGTGTCCCTTTCCCCCAGGGAGTGTGGCCTGGGAGGCTTTCTTGGTGCCTGCTCTGATGATCACCCATGGCGGGTGGGCTGGGGTGCTGGCCTTGTGGCCTCCCATGACACCCGTGACAGTGACCACAGGTGCTGGCTTGCCTTCCTTCTAATGAGGGTGCTATCCAGGGGTGGCTTTCAAAGAGTGAAGGGCAGGCACCTACCTCAGCTCATGCCCCAGTCAGCTGCTCCTCAGGTGGCTGAGGAGGGCCTGTTCCCAAGAATGATACTGCAGACAAATATAAAGGCCATTGTTCCCCTAGGTCTCTGCCTGGGGAGGTTGAAACTCCGGAAGCTGCCCAAAGTGGTTGTGCTTATGAGCGGGGCCTTGAAGCCCAAGGATATGCAATTTTCTTTTTTTTTTTTTGAGATGGAGTCTTGCCCTGTCGCTAGGCTGGAGTGCAGTGGTGTCATCTTGGCTCACTGCAACCTCCGACTCCCTGGTTCAAGCGATTCTTCTGCCTCAGCGTCCCGAGTAGCTGGGATTACAGGCATATGCCACCACACCCAGATAGTTTTTGTATTTTTAGTAGAGATGAGGTTTCACCATGTTGGCCAGGATGGTCTCGATCTCCTGACCTTGTGATCCACCCGCCTCAGCCTCCAAAAGTGCTGGGATTACAGTCATGAGCCACCACGCCTGCCCGGATATGTGAATATTTTATCTAGCAGTGAATGAAGGTGTGGGGTGCCCAGCAAGGAGCTCTAGGGGTCTCAGTCATGAGGACACAGCAGGAAAAGGACAGACGAGAATGGCAGCATGTGCATGGTCAGTGCTGCCCAAAGGCAGGGCAGGCAGGAGGATGGGGTGGGATGGTGGGGGTCCCAGCAGGCTGGGGGGCAGGGCACCTGCCCGCCTAGCACAGTTGGGCGCAGCAAGCTGAGGGGCCAGAAGAAAACTAAAGGGTGTGGTGATTCCAGCAAACCCAAGGTCAGACTTCAGAGCAGAAAGTTGTCACTTGTAGAGCAGCAAGCATCTGTCCTGTTGATGTGGTCTAGGAGATGCTGTCACATCACCTGATACTCTGGAGTCTTTCTGAGATAGGTTGGCATCCCATTTACCCTGTAACACCCAAAACTTCTTATGTCCTGTTCCCTACCTGGGCGTTGTGCATGGGCTGGGAACGGGAAAACTCAGGCAGAGCAGAGACACAGAGGGGGCGTCTGGTAGAGACTGCGTGAGGAGCCCACTAGGAGAACCGTGGGATGCCGGGCAAGTCTGCACTGCTGCGGTCTGAAGTCAGCCACAGACACATGGGTTTCCAAGCGAAGCTCCCTCCCCACGTGATGGAGGTCACAGTCGCCCTCCCTGTCATGCCTCCTTTCACCCTCCCAGCTGGGTCAGGTCCCCAGTCAGAGGCAGAGGTGAGCACAGTCTTGGGAAGCAACCTGCGGTCCACCCCCACCGCTCACCCCTGCCTTTACAGCTGCGTGCACTTCAGCCCTGGGAGGGCTGATTCTCACAGAGCTAGAGCTCCTTAGTGGTCCTGGGACTCAGCTCTCCTGGGTCCCAGTCAGGACCCCCATCCCAGTCCTGTGTGCATTTGGGAACCAAGTCCTTAGGGCTTGAGTCTAAATGGTCCTTCTGTAAGAAAGCTGATTCTGGCACCAACAGAGAAACTGCCTCAGATGAAGAGTGTTAGCACCCGAAGGGACCCCCAGGCCTGTCCTGACCCTCCCACCCCTGCTATCGGCCCAACTTGTGTCCATTTCCTGGAAGAACCGCTTCCAGCAGCCAGTGTGCTATGCTTCCTCCTGGCTCTGCCCTGCACCCCCGGAACAGCCCCTGGGCTTACGGGAGACACTAGTCTCTGGGCTTCTGCAGCCAATCAAGCTGCTGGCCCCTCCCTCCCAAGCGCTGGAGGAGGTACTCGTTCTGTGGGCCGTGGCCCCTCCCTCCTGAGCACTGGAGGAGGCACTTGTTCTGTGGGCCGCGGCCCCTCCCTCCCCAGCACTGGAGGAGGCGCTCGTTGTGTGGGCCCTGGCTCCTCCATGTCTGAGGGAACTGCTCTGCTTCTCCTACAGTCCCTGAGATTCTGCAGCTCAGCGATGCCCTGCGGGACGACATCCTGCCCGAGCTTGGGGTGCGGTTTGAAGACCACGAAGGTGGGTGAGCCCTTGCTGTTTGCTACGAAGTTACCAGGAGCTTGGAGAGGTGTCACAAGGAGAGCTCCCGGGGCTGGGCTGAGGCTCATGCATCATGATTGCTGATGCAGAATCCCAAAGTGGCAGCCCCATGGGTCCCCCGGCGCCATTCCCACGCTGGCCAGCCTGGCAGGGGCAGGGGAGCACCCCGTAGCTCCTTCCCACTGCTGCGTGTGGTGGCGTCACCTCCCCTGCGCATCATCTCCCCTAGGGGCCTGGCTGCCCGCTGCCCCTGTTGCTACCGCCTTTGAAGCTCTCAGCTGAGGAACCAGCCTGTATCCTGTACACTGTCAACAGATTGCATGCTTGTTCTCCCACTTCGTGGAGGTCTTTTTGTTCCACAGAAAGTTAATTTTTTTGTTTTTTATTTTCAATTTTTATTTATTTATTTATTGAGACAGAGTTTCGCTCTGTCGCCCAGGCCGGAGTACAGTGGCGCGATCTCGGCTCATTGCAACCTCTGCCTCCCGGGTTCAAGCGATTCTCCTGCCTCAGCCTCCCGAGTAGCTGGGATTACAGACGCCCATCACCACGCTCGGCTAATTTTTGTATCTTTAGTAGAGACGGGGTTTCACTGTGTTGACCAGGCTAGTGTCGAACTCCTGACCTCAAGTAATCTGCCCACCTCGGCCTCCTAAAGTGGCATGAGCCACATGCCCAGCCTTAGTTTCAGTTTTTATGGATACATAATAGTTGTACATATTTATGGGCTATGTGTGATATTTGGATACATGCGTATGAGGTACTATGATCAAATCTAGGTAACTGAGATGTCCATCACCTCAAGCATTTATCATTTCTTTGTGTTACGAACCCTCCAATTCCACTCTTCCACTCTGCCCCTGGTAATTTTAAATCTCAGATGTCATGTCCTATTTTCCTACTCCTGGCTGGCAAGACCTTCCTACCTTCTCGTTACAAAATGTTCTCGCCAGGTGTGGTGGCTCATACCTGTATCCTAGCACTTTGGGAGGCTGAGGTGGGCGGATTACCTGAGCTCAGGAGTTCGAGACCAGCCTAGGCAACATGGTGAAACCCCGTCTCCACTAAAATACAAAACATTAGCTGGGTGTGGGCTCCTTGGGCAGCTGAGACACGAGAATTGCTTGAACCCGATAGGCAAAGGTTGCAGTGAGCTGAGATCGTGCCACTGCACTCCAGCCTGGATGACAGAGCAAGACTCTGTCTCAAAAAAAAAAAAAAAAATCACACACACACAAACCAAAATGTTCTCCTGTGCTTCACTGCTGCTATGGAGGTTTTTGTTTGTTTTTCTCCAGTGGGCCCTCGCTCTGACTGGGCAGCACCGCATGGTCTGGGCAGGGCAGGGCAGGGCAGGGCTGGCCCCGCAGTGGGGACGGCCCACAGAGCCCAGCCTCTTCTCACACGCAGTTTATTTTGCAGGACTGCCCACAGTGGTGAAACTGGTAGACAGAAACACCTTATTAAAAGAGAGAGAAGAAAAGAGACGGGTGAGTAAAGTGAAAATGACTTAAGCGTGATATTTGTTGAAAATGTAAAAACCATTGCGATTATTACATAGTTTACTTTTTAAGCATTCATGTTTACACTTTTATTAAAATCCCAGTATTTATAAATGTCAGAAAGAAAAATTAACTAGTATCTTCTAATGAAGGACCTCTTTTAAAAAGATTATTCCCTCAGTTTAAGTGAAAACCAGTCACTTTTGGCAAACTGTGAAGCTGACTTTTTTTTTTTTTTTTTTGAGACGGAGTCTCACTCTGTTGCTCAGACTGGAGTGCAGTGGCACGATCTTGGCTCACTGCAACCTCCACTTCCCGGGTTCAAGGGATTCTCCTGCCTCAGCCTCCCAAGTAGCTGGGACTACAGGCACGCACCACTGTGCCCAGCTAATTTTTGTATTTTTTTAGTAGAGATGGGGTTTCACCATGTTGGTCAGGCTGGTCTCAATCTCCTGACCTCGTGATCCACCCACCTTGGCCTCCCAAAGTGCTGGGATTACAGGCTTGAGCAACCGCGCCTGGCCCGAAGCTGACATGTTAAGATCCCAGTCCCACCTTGCCCTCACCTGGGTGGCGCGTGTTACTGATGCATCTCCACCTCCTGTTCCCACCATACTCCCCACCTGCACCCCACAACGCCCCCAGGATCAGGGATGGCCCAAGTTCCTCGGTGCCCAATAGGACAGAAGAACAGGAACAAAAACGCAATGTCAGAATCTCTGGGCACAGCGCATGGGGTACCCTGGGATGCAGGCAGCAGGATGAGAGGCACCTGGGCCCCCAGTGCACACCATGGGAGGTGGGCCATGGGGGCTGTTGCCACCAGCAGGTGGGTCCCCAAGAGGCTTAAAGCAGGAGACCACCATGGAGGGCGAGTTTGGATGCCACAGCTCTCAGGAAGGAGGCTCTGGGAGGAACTGAGGAAGGAGAATCGACAGGGTGGTTGATTGATAGATGGGATGTACAAGGTCAGGGAAGGCATCTATGCCTAGCCCTGCACTGGCCCAAGGCACGAGGGGAGAGCTCATGCCAGATGCAAGTGTGGGTGGCTGGAGTTTGCTGTGCTTTGGAGGAATAACAAACTGGAACTCTGGGGAAAGCTCTAGACAGTGGTGAGTGGTCTGCAGGTCCATCCTGGTTGGCAGGTTGGGAAGAGCTGGGCTTGTCCTGTGAGGTTGGCTGGTGTGACTGCCTCATCAGGGCCCCTCCCCATTCCATCACAGTCACTCACCTAGCCTTGGGTCTCGCCTGCCGTGCTGTGCTGTGAGGTGGCCTGGTGCTGGCTGTGCAGACGCCCTGGCTTGCTGCACTCCCTGGCAGAGTGCTCAGAAGCAGGAAACAGACAAGAGGAGCGCCAGGGTGGCCCGGCCAGAGCCTCACAGGCCTTGCACTCTTTGTGCTGGCCTTTCCACTGGCCACCTTGGCTGTGGCCTGTGACTTCTAGTAGCTCCTGTTTCCCAACCAAGGGACTCTTACCTCACCAAGCTGCTGCAAGAAGGCATCCCCAGGCCCGAGGCACCATGGGGGAGGGGTCCTGCCTCTCCCTGTACCATTCCCACCAGCACATAAACACATACTAACTTTTAAAGGGAAAAGGCAGAAATCCTGAGCACTGTGTCTCTGGTTCCTCCAAGCTCAGTGCCCAGCTCCTCCCCCACCTCAGCCCCTTTCCCTCGGCCAGCCCTGCTCTCCCTCCATCTATCTCGAAAGAGCTCGATCCTATTGGCCCCAGCCCCATCCTGAGTCTCTGAGACCTTTGTGCCTTCCTGGTTTCTTTTCCCCAGCTCTGTGTGTGGCGCCTCCCCAGGAGACCTTATCTGGTCCTGCGGCTTCTCCACCATCTATCTTGTACCCGGTGGCCCAAAAACAGTTTGCCCAGTTGCCTGCCTGATAGCTCCACTGGGCCAGGAAGCCTCTGATATCTAGGCTGTCCAAAGTAAATGTGATTTTCAACTCCCCAAACTTGTTCCTCCTTCCTGCCATGGAGGGCGTGCCTACCCGATAGCTCCACTGGGCTGGGAAGCATCTGAAACCTAGGCTGTCCAAAGGAAAGGTGAAAATGTGATTTTCAACTCCCCAAACTTGCTCCTTTTCCGTCAGTGGAGGGCATGTCTGTTCATGCAATGGCTCAGGCCAGAACCTCCCAAAGCAACCGAGGGCTTCCCTCACCGGCACCCAGCCTGCTGGCTCCACTAATAAGCTCTCCCTGCAGCATCAGACTGTCCTCGCCCCGCCCGGGTGCTGCCTGCTGGTTGGAGTGGGCTCTGGTCTCCTCACCTAGCCCCCAAGGCTGCCCTCCGCCCACCATCCCCATCCTGCCCTGGGGCTCTTGCTCCTTCCCAGGTACCCCAAGACCCACTCAGGGTAACCCTCACAGTGCTGTCCTGGTCATCGCCTTACAGATCCTCTCTCCTTGGGCCAGGCTCACCATGCTGGTCCATTTCTTCATGTTAGTGGTGCCTGGATCTTTTAGCATTGGTTCTGTTTGCCTGCCTGCTGCATACCTTTGCATCTAGGGCAGGGCCAGGCACCCAGGGGTGCCGCCGAGGATCCCCAAAGGGAATGGAAGAGGGTCGGTGTGCTGCCTGGCACATGGGCTTGTCTCCCCACAGCGGGGAGGGCCTGGTCAGAGTTCAGCCCTCCATGCCAGGCCCTAGGAGAGGGGCTTGTTTGGCTAGACCTCTCACTCCGAAAGACCCAGCAGCCTGAGGCAGCCCTGTCTCATCTGGCTCTGTATTGACCCTCCAGGTTGAAGAGGAGAAGAGGAAGAAGAAAGAGGAGGCGGCCCGGAGGAAACAGGAACAAGAAGTAATGCATTTTGTTTGGGGGTGAGGGCTCTCCTGGGCAGGAGTGCACCCTGACCCCATGCCCTGTGGCTCTCTGTGCCTCCGTGGACCTTAGCCAGGCCCCTGCAGACCCTCACAGAAGGAGCTCCGCTTTCTGCCTCCACCACCCAAGGCCTGCCAGGCCCTTCTCACATGGGGTGCAGGGAAGGCCTGGCCAAGGGGAAGGCTGTGCCATGTGGTCACAAGCTCCAAGACAGCATTTATAGACTTACTACTATTAGGTTTTCTAGTAAGCTTTCCACTATTCCTGTAGAAATAACATCTGGTTTAATTTTAAATTCCTTGTATGTTCCCTCCACCTTGGCTTTCCCCTTCCCATCTTTCATAGCACTCTGAATCTGAGGGCTTGGAAGCAAGTTGAGGGCTGGAGGTATGAGCAGATGTCGTTCACAGTGTGGAGCCCCAGGTGCTGCTCGGGGGCAGTGACTGTGCCGTGTTGCGTGTTCTAGGCAGCAAAGCTGGCCAAGATGAAGATTCCCCCCAGTGAGATGTTCATGTCAGAAACCGACAAATACTCCAAGTTTGATGAAAATGTAAGCATGTAAGCATCCTTCTCTTCTATTCAGAACTTTATCAGACCACATTAAAGTGGGAGGACGGGAATTTTCAACCTTGGACAAGCAGATTTTCTGTCTGTAGAAAATTTGGAATCAAATCTGACACCCGCTTTAGGTCCAGGGCCTCCTGGCCCAACTACTGAGCTCCTTCCACAGCCCAGGCAGCTAGGCAAGCCCGTGCCAGGGCCCCCTCCACTGGTGTGGTGAGCTCTGGTCCCTAGCCCTGGGAGTTGTGGCCCCGGGCCAAGATCCACCCAGGCCCTCACAAGCTGGCTGAAGTGCCGTGGCGCAGATAGGCCTCCTACCCCCAGTTTCTTCCTTTGTCATAGCGATTCACAGCCACTGCCTCCAAACCTCTAGGCCCCTCCCTGCTGGCATTTGGATGTGTTTGCTATGTACCTTTGGGCCAGCTGTGTCAGAACTCAGCCATGGGTAGGCTCTGAGGGGCACAGTGCCCCTCACCTTAGGCAGGAAGCACCCCCAGACTCTGGTCGCCCCTCTCCCATTCTTAGCTGCTGGCGCCAGCACTGCCAGATGAGTGTGCTGGCTCCAGAGCAGTGTGGTGACTGAATGTCCAAGCAGGAGGACATGGCTGCATCAGGGAGATAGACACTTTGAGACGGGAGGGCAAAGAAAGGGGAGTTGGGGTTACCCAGGTGCAGAGACCAATAGCCGCTGTGCTCTGGGTTTTCAGGGTCTGCCCACACACGACATGGAGGGCAAAGAGCTCAGCAAAGGGCAAGCCAAGAAGCTGAAGAAGCTCTTCGAGGCTCAGGAGAAGCTCTACAAGGAATATCTGCAGATGGCCCAGAATGGAAGCTTCCAGTGAGGGGGCACAGGACTGACTTTTTAAACCATTGTGGACTAGTGGCTGCTGTCTGCCTCAGTGACAATGTCCCAGCGCTCCTATCATGTTTACAGTCACCCTTGGGTCCTAAATTAAGAGTTGTGTTCATGTAGGTTCGTGTCGTCGTTGGCTCTGAGACATTGATAATAAATTTTTCTCAACAGTGAGACCCTCTCTGTCTTGTTCTGCATGTTCAGCACTTGGCAGGAGGCCTGGTGGCCAGCCAGGGCCGCTTGGTCAGCAGGTCACAACTTAGGTGCTTGGGTCAGTTGAGCTGCTTCAGCTGGCTGAGGAATTTCTCCCCCATGCTGACGGCTATCGGCTAATCTCTGGTGTGTGGGCACATTGGGAGGTATTTGAGTAGGAAAAAGACAGGCTCAGACTGGCAGAGCCTGCTGAGCCCTAGACAAAGGCCGCTCAGTCTGCCCTCGGGTTCTGATGAATAAACACACTGCAGGTTTTCCTAGAGCCGTTCCATACTGGGCAGCAGCACAGCGAGTGGCTCAGCAGGCAGGCCCCTGGCGAGCTGCCCAGAACTGCCGCTGGAGACAGCAAGTCCAGGATCTGCATGGCTAATGGGTGAGTTGTGGGGGTGGTCTCAACACAGCAGGGGCCTTCTGTCCCCAGTGCCCAGTGTTGTCCTTGCCACCCTGCCTCCACACCTGGTTCACCTGGACTAAGAATCACCACCCAGACGCGAAGGTGCTTACCCATCCTTGGCTGAGGAGGGCGTAAGCAGAAACCAGAGCCTGCTTCATGCCTGCGGAAGCTGGTGCCAGGCCATATCCATCGGGACAAAAGACAGTCATTGGTGCTGTGGACATCCAGGGGGGGACACTCCATCCAGTGCATGTGGATGGTGGCAGCAGCCTCAGCATGGGGAGTGTGGCAGTGTTGGGTTGTGGGTGCGCCAATTCTTTGTCCTTGCCCTCCACATGCGCATGCTGTTTACTGCAGTAGTGTGTGACACAGCAAAAGGCTGGAACCAGCCTGTCTGTGCATCATCAGGGTGCTTGGCACAGCTTGAGAGCACCCACCCAATTATGCAGGGAGCACTAAGGTTATAAATCAATGAGGACAGTCTCTGGGTATTGATAGGCCTGACTTTGAACCTTGTCAGTATTTTATATATAAAAAAATTTAAACCAGCAAGAAAGAAAATTCCCCCAAACAAAGTAAAACAAACATGTTCCAGTTATCTGTTGCCACTTAACAAATCACCCCAAAACTTCATGGCTGAAAACAACAACGATCATGTTAATAACTCATGGCTCTGGATTGACTGGGCTCAGCTGATTGGTTTTCAGTTGCAGGCAGATGGGGTCATCTCTAAGTTTGTGCCTGGGTCCCACACTAGGGCTGCTTGGGCACCTTTTACCTCTGTGAGACCTGTGTGTGGTCTCTCCAGCTTGGCGGCTTCACGGTGGCTGATTTCTGTTGCAACAGCCTATAGCTCCAAAGGTGCGAGTCCTGAGAGAGAGAGAGAGACAGGAGCTATATGGCCTTTTAGGATCTAACCTCGGAGGTCATGTCCTGACTTCCACTGTCCTCCCTAGCGGAGGCCGTCACAAGGCCCACCCACGTTCGTGCGGAGGGGGAGGCATAGACACTACCCTGTGGTGGGCATTACTGGGTTCCAGAAGGGATGGGAAATACTACTGCAGCTATTTCAGAAAGTACCATCTGGCACAAAAACATAAATCAAATTGGCAACCTCAAGAAAAGAACTTCAACTTTCTGAGAATTGGCCATTTTTTGCTACACATCTTTAATGGGGTATCTTCTAAGGTCAAAAAAAGTGCAGAAAAGTCAATTCAATGGTTTTGTTGTTAGTAATAACATTGGCATTGTAATTTTCAAACCCTGTATGCCAACACAAATAAGATCACTGACACCCAGGCTGGAGTGCAGCGAAGCAATCTTAGCTCACTGCAACCTCCGCCTCCCGGATTCAAGCTATTCTTCTGCCTCAGCCTCCCAAGTAGTTGGGATCACAGACACGCGCCACCATGCCCAGCTAATTTTTGTATTTTTAGTAGAGATGGGGTTTCACCATATTGGCCAGGCTGGTCTTGAACTCCTGACCTCAAGTGATCAGCCCGCCTCAGCCTCCCAAAGTGCTGGGATTACAGGTGTGAGCCACTGCGCCCAGCCTAGCAATCAAGTTTTTAATGTAAGAGGATAAAATATCAACGAAGTCAAGGAAAATCACTTTACTATTAAATACGAATTAGAAAAAACAATATGAAGTAACTTGTGATTTTAAAAAGTAGATTGTTTCCTGACTGTGTAGATGGGAAGGGTGGAGAAGCAAGGCAGCCCTGGTGGCACTGACCAGCCCCAGCCCCGATCTGGGGCTCTAAACCCCATCCCACCCCCTGGAGAAATGGCCAGTTCCAGGTCTGCAGCAGCAGGAGTAGCTGAGCCCAGGCACTCTTGTGCCCCAAAAGGGGAGCTTTCGAACACCAAGAAGTCAGGTCAGGAGGACACTGGACAAGGTAGTGACACATAGCAGCTGGGTGGTATGTGTCAGGGGCATTCTGCTGGGTTTGGAAAAGCCACCCCTGAAAGGTTGCATGCCATGTGATTCCACGTAGATAACATTCTCAAGTAGGAATAGAGAACAGATGGTGGTAGCTGGGGTTAAAGATGGTGGGGGTGGGGGCAGGTGGAGGGGAGTGACTGCACAGGGACAGTAGGAGATGGGGTTGGTGGGGAGGGCACTTCTGTGTTCTTGTTTCCATGGTGATCACACAAATCTGCATATGTGATAGCACAACATAGAGTCACACACATTGTACCAATGTCAGTCTCCTGTGTTGATCTTGAACTCTGGCCAGGCAAGGTGTGACCATCAGGAAACAAACTGTGCAGTTTTCTGGAAACCTATAATTACTTTAAAATAAGGCTTCAGGAGCTCCTACTGGCTAAGTTTGGGACAATTTGAGCATTGAAAAGAATGATTCCAGCCAGGGCAACATAGCAAGACCCTGTCTCTACTAAAAGTCAAAAAAATTAGCCGGTGTAGTGGCGCACTTGTGATCCCAGCTACTCAGGAGGCTGAGGTTGGAGGATTGCCTGAGCATGGGAGGTGGAGGCTGCAAGTGAGCTGTGATCATACCACTGCACTCCAGTCTGGATGGCAGAGCAAGACTCTGTCTCAAAACAAAAAACAAAAACAAACAAACAAAAAAAAACCCCAGGCATCTGTATTTATTCTCAAAACTAGAGAAAGCTAAACCATATTGTCGTTACTGGAGGTGGCCTGTGTCAGCTCCTTTCTGTAGAGTTACTCATTAGTGACAGAAGCAAGTATTTTACCTTGCATGGGAAGTGTATTTCAGGGCCACCAAATGGCCCTAGCTGAAAGGGGAAAGTTGTTCTTTCCCCCAAAGATGCCAGCTAAGGGAAGAAGCACCAGGATCAGACATCTCCATTCTGCAACCCCGAATGAAGTCATTGATTCAGGCAGGGGCTGACCGCGGATGCTGAGACCCCTGGATGAAAGCTGGTAGGTGCTGGATAATTTCTTGATGCCAAAGTGTCACCTTGTGAGTGACTTGTAGGTTTCCAGGAGGGGATACGTGTTACTTTCTGATGTTGGGCTCTGGCTGTCAGCCCCCCAACAAAAAGAAGGATTTCCTCTAAAAGTATAAGTCAGTATTGAATACAGCTTTTAGGCTGGGCTCCTTAACCTTGAATGTGCGTATAAACTGCCCAGGGTTGCTTGTTAACACAAATTTCAGTTCAGGTCTAGGAGGAGCCCAAGATTCTGCATTCCTGCAGTCTCCCAGCTGTGGCCTGTGCTGCTGGGCTACAGCCCCCTCAGGAGCAAGGCTGTCCAGCTCACTTCCTGTCTGCAGGAAATACTGGGAACAGAGGGAGAATGCAGGTGAGGCCATGAAGCAGCCACCACATTTGTGCAGAAGGTGGGGCATTCTGCCAGATGCCCGGCTGGCATCTTCAATACGCCTGCGTCAAAGGGAGCAGAATAGGGCAGAAAAGAAGGACTAGGAGAGACTCGAGAAACAAAACCACCAGGTTTGAGGGATAATCTTTGAAGGATTTGAACAAACCTGCTGTAAAGACATTTCAAAGGGGGCCAGACACAGTGGCTCATGCCTGTAATCCCAGCACTTTGGGAGGCTGAGGCAGGCGGATCACCTGAGGTGGAGAGTTCAAGACTAGCTTGACCAACATGGAGAAACCCTGTCTCTACTAAAAATACAAAAAAATTAGTTGGGCATGGTGGCACATGCCAGCTACTCCGGAGGCTGAGGCAGGAGGATCGCTCGAACCCGGGAGGTGGAGGTTGCGGTGAGCTGAGATCGTGCCATTGCACTCCAGCCTGGGCAACAAGAGCGAAACTCTGTCTCAAAAAAAAAAAAAAAAAAAAAAAAAAAAAAAAAATTTCAAGAAATTTGAATGACCAGGTATTGGAATGACAGTCAAGATTTTTGCTAATTTTGTTAGTGTGATAATGGCGGCTGCATGGAGAGGTGTCTTTAATGACATACAAAGTAGCCTGAAACCTGTAACTCAGTATCCTTTAGCCAAGGAAACTGATGAAGTGCAGCCGGCACTGCAGCAGCAGCAATCCCTTCCACAGTGCATCCTCTTTACTGGCCTGTGCTGGAAACCATGTATCAAATATCCTGACAACTGGGCCATGAGGAAATACCCTTGTCTTTAGCTGCCACCACTGGGGTGAGCGGAGGTTGGCCCAAAGCCACGGTGCCATCCAAGGAGGCAAGAAGGAGTGGCGTGTGCCCCATTTCCAGTGGTGGCTGCACAAAAACGTATCCAGATTGCCAGGGGCACGCCTGGTCCCCACAGCTGGTGAAGGCCTGGCTCCACCTGGACTGCAGTAGGGCCAGGCTGTGGCCCCTGTTTCACGCCCCCCAATTCAGAGTGATTCTGGGCCGCTTTTCTGCCTGGAGTTTCCCCGTTCTGAGGGCCCACTGTCCGGTGCGCCTTCTCTCTGCCCTTCCCTGACTTCCTCCAGTCTCCCCAGGCTGGGTCCGAGGGCCTGCAGTGACAATAGGCTGGCTGGGCCCAGGCCATTGGCTTGGCCCCCAAGAGGACCCCAGCACCTCCCTACCCTGCAATCTCTTGCTGTCAGGCTGCAGCAGATCCTTCTGGAACAACGTGGGGTGGACACTTTTCTTGTATAATATCAGTTTGCCTGTGGAAAGTGTTTCTTTTCTGTACATGAAAGCTCTGTTCAGCTGTAAGAGCCAGATTTACATCTTCCTGTTTTTCCCCAAAGAGCAATCTTTGGTGTCTTTACTATAAAAACGTCATGTATTCATTATTTAAAAATAAATAATACAGAAAACTTCCAATATAAAGTAGAAACTGAAAGACCCTGTGCCCTACCTCTCAAATCCCTACAACATTTGGGGTACAGTCTTCCAGATGCCTTCTTTCTGAGGCTGGGAAGCTGGCAAAGGCACTCCCTGTCTGCGCACCCCTCTTGTGTGGAGTACGCCATGGGTGTTTTCTGTTCTCCATATACCAGGAGAAACCAGCCACCTCTCTTGGATGTCTCCAGGGCCCCACTTTGTGAATGCCCCACAGGCTGAGCCCCCACCCTACTGAGGGGCATTTGGGCATTTCTGAGGCCTAGGCTCCAGCTCTTGGCGGCTGCGAGGTCTTTTGAGGCGTAGCGCCCCCACCACAGGTGAAGGGCATGGCCGCCCCCTCCAGGGCCAGAGCCACTTAGCTGGGGGCGTTACAGGGGTTTCTCTGTTTTCTCCTCTGTTGAATGGGGCAGTGATTGCTGCCTCTACTTCCAGGCCAAGGTGTAGCCATTGTCAGTAGCGCCCAGGTAAGGGCACAGCTCGCCAAGTGCCAGGCACTTTTCCGGGTGCTGGCAATGTGAAGAAGAAACACGTGGTGTCTGTCCGGGACTGTCTCCCGGAGCCCCAGTGAGGACAAGGCAGCCAAGAGCAGAACTACAGGCAAGGTAGCCTCTGGAGGGGACTCCTGATCTCCAGGTTGGAGGAGGCTGAGGCGGCAGAGGGGTTGTAGACAGGTGGGCTCATGCCTGAGGCCTGGCAGAGGCAGCGCTGGGAAAACAGGAATGAAACCCACCAAGCGCCAGCTACCCTGGGAGTCCTGATCCCAGTGGCCCTCAGCTCTGGTTGCATGTCAGTGTCATCTGGGGACTTCTTTGTTTTGACACAGGGTCTTGGTCTTGCTCTGTCACCCAGGCTGGAGTGCAGTGGCATGATCACAGCTCACTGCAGCCTCTAACTCCCAGGCACAAGTGATCCTCCCACCTCAGCCTCTCAAGCAGCTGGGACTATAGATGCACCACCATGCCTAGCTAATTTTTAGATATTTGGTAGAGATGGGATCTCATCATGTTGCCCAGGCTGGTCTCGAACTCTTGGGCTCAAGCAATCTGCCCACTCGACCTCATTACCTAATTGTATCTGTGAAGACTCTATTTCCAAATGAGAATCTTCCAAGGAGAGAAACCACCAACCACCAAGAGAAAAACACCACCACCACAATCATTCCAGTTCCAGCAGATCTCCCAGGGAGCAGGTCCAGCTGCCCCCAGCCCCAAGGCCCAGCTCCCTCAGAGGATCCACCCACCCGGATGCCACCCCCACCAACCCCAACATCCAGGAGCAGGGGGATCCCATTACTGCAAATGGTCTTGAGACTTTATTAGATGGGAGGAAGGACCCTCCAAACTTCAAATGCCCAGGTTCTTGTGTCATTTCTATCATTGTTTATGCTTCCGCAAAGCATAAAGCATGACCTTTGTAGAAAAGTCTGAAAGTCTAAATAAGTAAAATAGGAATTGAGAGCGCACACACCCTCTCCTAAAACACAGATGGCCAGACAGGACTGAGCACGCTGTGTGGGTCAGGCCTCAGCCATGCACTGGTCACCTCTGAGGGGTTTTTATGTTTTTTGTTTTAATTAGATTTTTTTTTTTTTTTTGAGATGGAGTCTCGCTCTGTCGCCCAGGCTGGAGTGCAGTGGTGCGATCTCGGCTCACACTGTAAGCTCCTCCTCCCGGGTTCACGCCATTCTCCTGTCTCAGCCTCCCGAGTAGCTGGGACTAGGGCGTCCGCCACAATGCACGGCTAATTTTTTTGTATTTTTAGTAGAGACGGGGTTTCACCGTGTTAGCCAGGATGGTCTCGATCTCCTGACATCGTGATCTGCCCACCTCGGCCTCCCAAAGTGCTGGGATTACAGGCTTGAGCCACCGCGCCCGGCCTTTTTTTTGTCTTTTTGAGACAATGTCCCCCTCTGGTTACCCAGGCTGGAGTGCAGTGGCCCAATCTCTGCTCACTGCAGCCTTGACCTCACGGGCTCAGGTAATTCTCCCACCTCAGCCTCCCAAGTAGCTGGTATTACAGGCCTGAGCCACCACGCCTGGGTAATTTTTTGTTGTTGTTTTTGGAGCAGGGGAAGGGTGCTCTATGTTGCCCAGGCTGGACTTGTTGCCTCTGCCTCCCAGAGTGCTGGGTTTACAGGCCTGAGCCACGGCGCTCCGCATTAATTTCTTTTTAGAGATGAGGTTTCACTATGTTGCCCAGGCTGGACTTGAATTTCTGGGCTCAAGGAATCCTCCTGCCTCAGCCTCCCAGCTTACCTCTGAGGTTTATAACCGACGCTATGTTCTTAATCCCTCAACCAGGAGCCTTTAAATGGTTTCAAATTTTCCCCATTACAGGAATAACTTGCTAATAATAATTAGCAATTGTTTCAAAAGTAACCTCACCCCAAAAAAGAGAACGTTTCTGAAAAAAATGCACATTAGACTTGAAGACCCCCAATGGCACGGTTGAACATGGAAATGAACCAGCCTCAAAAGTCCCAGCGTAGGGGTTATTTTCCAATCAAATTGGATGCCTTTCTACAAAATGTGATGTGGACAGGCTGGGGCTGGTACCTTCACCGCAGCCCAGAGGGCACCATGAGAGGGAGAACAGGGCGGGCGAAACAGGCCAGCTCCTCCCCAGCCCTCTGCCGTGCTCTGCTTCAGGGGGCTGATCTGAGGGCCCAGTGCGCACTGCTTTTCCTCCTTGTCCGACAGGGTCTCCCGCAGGCCAGAACTAGGCTGCTGGGACACTGCGGGGCTCAGGGCGTGGGGGAAGAGACGCAGGCAGTGGCTAGTCCCGTCCTGTCCGCGGAGGTGACCCAGCCCCGACCTCTTCGCAGAGGAAGTGTTCTCCAACCTGGGACCTGGGGGATGAGCAGGGGTTAGGCTTACGTCCCAACCACTAACGGGGCTGGTTGAAAGCGGCTCCCAGGCGGAGGGGCCCTCCGCGATGTTCTCAAGGAGTAGCGCGAGGGGACGACATGGGAGGTGGGGTTCTCACATCAGCGGGCGCACGGAGTGCAGGAGGCACCGACCCGCCGCGGACGGGATTGAACTAGGGAACTGGGAGGGCGCAGGAGATAAAGACGGCCGGGGCCCACGGAGAGAGGTGGTGCCCAGTGTCCCGCGAGGATGTGGTGCCACCCGGAGAAGGTCCCGGGAGCGGGGACCCGGGACCCCCCGGAACCACACACGCGGTCTCCACCTTGCCCCGCCCCATTTAAAGAGGCGGAGGAACGCAGGGCGCGCGCCGCGCGGAGGAATATTTGCATATGGCGCGGCGTTTCTTCGGAGGCTTGTGATTGGTTGCTGACTGCGGCGCGAAGCGCAGTTGACTTGCGCCGCGCTCGGCGAATCGCAGCCTGTCTTGCTCGAGGAGAGAGGAGCTAGGAGCCTCGGCCAATGGGAGCCGGCGTTGTTGGAGGCCACGGCGGCGCAGCCCCAAAGCGAGCGAAGCTAGGGTCGCCGCCACTGCCGCAGGAGGCGTGAGGTGCGGAGACACGGGTGCTGGGCCGGTAACGGCGCGCTGGGGAGGGCGGCCGGGCCCGGACGGGCGGGTGGGGCCGCGGGTCCGGCGCGGGCGCGGCGGCGGCCATCTCTGGAAGCCTCGGGGCGGTGGGGCAGGGGCGGGGCCGCGTTCCGTTCGGGGCAGGCAGCGGCGGCCGCGGCGGGGCCTGGGGCTTGGGGCCTGGAGCCCGGGCCTGGGGCGCTGGCGGGAGGCCCCTCCCAACTCCCGGCGCGCCTCGCCCGGCTGCCCGCCTCACTGAAGGTCAAGGCGCTTTGTTCTGCGCCGCGGGCGGCCTCCTGGGCGGCGGCCCCGCGGAGGAGGCGAAGACGGCGAGAGGCGGCGGCCGCTCAAATCTCCCGCTAGCCCAGCCCGCCCCGCGTGCGGGGGCTGTGGCGGTTACACGGCCGGGCGCGCCGGAGCGTTCAGGCTTCCCGTTTTTAAGGTGGAGACGTCCAGGACTTCTTTATTAGATGTTTAGGAATTTGAGTTTTTCCGCAGGGCGATTGTCATCGTGAGCCTCTGTGGGGTCAGGCTGGGCTAACTGGGGTTTTGATGTCAGTTTGGTGTGGCCGAGGGCATGTCTGACGGGGAAGAAAGTCCTTGGCGTTGCTTCTTAGCTGTTGGGAGCTGTGCGGTGCGAGCGAGCTGCTGGGCGGCGTGCGCTCCCCGAGGACTGGCCTGAGTGGCCTTAGACTAGTTACTCACGGGACTTGGTTTCCCAGCCAAGGTGGGCAGCAAGTCTGTTTACTATTTAAAACCGTCTTTCACAAGGGAAAAGCAAAATCTCCAAAAAAAAATTGTACATGTTATGGATGGGAAAGTGCCATGCTTTTCTTTCAGTTCAGAGATGGTGGAAGAGGTCACATTTGTATTTTTTGACCTGACCAGAGTCTTTGTTTTTTTCAATTTTCCCCTTCTGAATGCTTTCCGTTCACCCCAGCGAAGGATGGCCTGGTCATGATAAAACTTTCCACCGTCCACAGTTCTCTAAGTCTGATTGCGGGGCAGGAGGCAGACATGTTTAGGGTCCAGTAAAGGGGACTCCAGCCTTGGGACCTTTAGACCCTAACGTGTGTGTCACATCACCTGCCTGGGTGACTGTGCGCTCCTCTGGCAGGAAGGTCCGCCATTTCATTATGTTCTCGGAGGAATCGTCGGGGCACATTCGTCTGTGCTTTGGTTCGCATCCCCCAGTCTGCATTACTTTTTCCTGTAGTAATCCGTGCCTTATCCTCCTGCATTAGGTTTACGGGGTGAAAATAGACTTTTAAAAATTCTCTTACCTTAAAAATATACAAATATGTAGACTAGGTTGTTGGACCTTAAAGGTAAGTCTTTCTAAGTTACTGCCTTCCTGTGATAGTAACTATACCTCTAAATGACTAATACCTGCACTGCGCACCAGGGACTCCTTCAGCCTGTTTGCGTGTGTTAACTCATTTCATAATCTAATAACCTGAGATAGATGCTATTGTTTTTCCATTTAACTACTCTGGAAGCTGAGGCCCTGGGAGGTTAGGTATAATGACTTGTCCGAGGTGACAAAGCTTAAAGACCCAGGCAGTTTTAACTGTACCCAGGGTTACTGCTTCTGTAGAGGGAATGAAAGAAGTTTTAATGAGAAATTGTTTTCATCATTGTGCTAAGCTTAACTGAACTCTAGCTTACGAGGTTTTGAGCTGGTTGATCATTTCCATCTCAAAATTCTCTTATTCCACAGAATGCCAAATGCCTCCTATAGTAGAATTTTGAGATTCAGACTGGGATGAGCAATTGCTAATGGAATAAATAATATGCAAATGTAAAATGAAGTTCAGAGAAAGCAACGTGGTGATAGAATGGGGAAGTAATCCAAAGATAAAATGAGTGACTACAGAGAGAGAGAAAATTAGTTATTTAGTAGTAGTTCACAAGTTTACTTAGAGATATTTTTACTAGAATTTCAGGGCCTTATGATGTGATTTTTATGAACCATTTTAACACGTTACTGCCGTCTTAAATAGCTGTTATTACATATCCAATTGCAGTCTTTTTTTTTTTTTCCTGGTTGAGCAGTGTTAGCTTCAGAATGTCTGCAGTTATTTGTGCCTATATGTCATAGTATCTTAACACTTTTGTGAATTTTGTTGTGTAAGCTTTAAATCCGGTACTGTTTTTCAAAATGAATATGGAGTAGTCATTGGAGAAATTGGTTGAATTCTTTGCAGTAGCAAATAAATTTTAATCATTTTTAAGTTTGATAAGTTTGGTAAACTGAATTCTGAGAAGTTTACACATGTTTTAGGATGTCCTCAAAATGTACAGGGCATTGTGTTTTGCAAATTAGCCATTTAGCCATCAGATTCTTCTGTAGAATTTTGATCTTTTTGCCCATATGAGAGGTAGTTCTTATTTGTATGGAGGTTAAGTACCTGCGGATGGGATGTGTTCATCACCACTTTACAGTATGAATTTGAATTTGAAACTGAAATGAAAACTTTTCCTAACCTGTCAGAGTTTTTAGTAGCCTCTTGTTATTGACCGCATGTTAATTCCCTTTGTTAGCTATTCGCAGCTAAGTGTGGGGACTGAAATCTTCATTTTGTTTTCCTTCTTTTGAGCAGTTGATAGTCTCTAGCATCAGGAGGAGGTGACCTCAAATATATATGTATATATAGTAGTGCTTTTCTTCCTTCCCTTTAGTTGTCTGCAGTTTAAAAATTATTGTGATAAGTTTATGTTGTACTTCCAAAAATGTTGCCAAAGAGCCTATATTTTTCAGTTTGTTTTGGAAGAAAAATACTTTGTGGGCAAGAAGGTGATTTAAATTCCTGACGGCCTAAGAGGCGTCAGCTGTGTGAAATAGGCGAGTGCTGTTACTGCTTGAAACCATGATGGTTTATATTTGAATAAGACAGCAGAGATGAGCTTGTTGGGAGTTTGGCCTGAGATTGCTAGCTAAGGAATGCTTGCTTTTTTGCTTAAAGGGAAATGTGTTTTAGGCTTCCAGAGTAGAAATCTGATATTACTTACTTTGATTCTTCGACCACTATGGTGATAGGAAGTAGCTGATCTCTGCAGGAAACTGCTGTTACCTGGCCTCAGCTGAATTTTTGTGGGACCTCTTGAGGTAAGCAAATTTATGCCTCCCGAAACTATAGTTGTAAGGTTTGTCTTTGAGCATATAGTAATGGAAAACCCTTATCAATAGGTAGATAGTAAATAATTTTGTATTTGGCTGCTAATGAAATTTTTAAGAAATAGTTTGTGGTGATATAAATTAGTTTTCATCTGGCAGTCATTGGTTTTCCACCCTGCCCTCTTAAGAGAGAACAGGGTTGCTTTACTTTGTTTGCCAGAGCTTTACATTTTGCATTTAGTAACAGAGGCATTGTGTTTTTATAGTATGAAAACAACGAAAGATCACTTTGTGAACTTTACTTTTTGATTTTGACCACTTCCTGTGTAACCTTAAGTTTCTTACAAGTATCCCCTGTTAACTGTTAAAAACGAAATGTATGTTCATTTCATGTCCTTGGGACTTTTAAAAATGCAGTGTGCATTATCCGGAAAAGCCTGTTCAAAAACAAGATGAGATAATTTCTGTTTAATTTGTGGTAGAAAGAATGACTGTACACTTTTATGTGCAAAGGTTTTAAGTATAATAATTAAAATAGTACTTGTTTACTCAGTTACCGAAAAGTAGCTTTCAGTGATTTGCATCTGTTTACTTATTCATGAGCATCTATGTACTGGGCACAGTTCTAGGTACTGGGGCCTCCCGCAGAATAAAACAGAAGTCTTTGTCCTTGTTTCTGCTATGGGAGACAGACGAACAAGTTAAATGGTGGCAGGTGCTTTTGAAAAACAGTGCAGAGGAGTAGGGACTTTGGTGGTTGCAATTTGAAATAGGTAGAGAGGGAAGTGCCTTACCGACAAGATGACAAGATCTTTTAATATGTACTGGATTAAGAAGTTAGCCTCATTGAGTCGTATGCTAATGAACTGCCCAGAAAAGAAGGGTGGAGGAGATGGGAGTGCAGCAGTGAAGACTGCTGCGCCCCAAGTAAAATGTAGTGTTTTGGTTAAGGAAAGGAAATCATTTTTTGCTTTCTTCTTGAAACCCCAGGGCTTGGCACCCCACAAGTCTCTGAAGAGACAGTCTGCTGCTGTTCGGAGGCAGGTATTTCAGTAGATCTTGTAAGCAAACATGAATGACTAAGGCAGTGTTTCTCCTCTGTGTCTTCAGAAACTGCTTGAGATGTGTGCATGGCGTCCCGGGCACCATGCGTGCTGTGTACTGGTACCACAGAGACAAGTTGTCATTTGGTAGCAGTGAGTTAAGCAAAGATTTCTTGGCAACCAGTCTCATCCCGAGTCTATTGCTGGGCCTTGGGACTTCTGTATTGAGCAAGTAGACAGGGTCCCTGCCCTCGTGGAACTTGTTCTTTAGTGGGCAAACATGTATTATTCATTGCTTTTTTTTTTTTTTTGAGATGGAGTCTCGCTCTGATGCCCAGGCTGGAGTGCAGTGGCGCGATCTCGGCTCACTGCAGCCTCTGCCTCCCAGGTTCAAGCAATTCTCCTGTCTCAGCCTCCCGAGTAGCTGGGATTACAGGTGCTCACCACCACGCCTGGGTAATTTTTGTATCTTTTTAGTAGAGACGGGTTTCACCATATTGGTCAGGCTGGTCTCGAACTCCTGACCTCAGGTGGTCTGCCCACCTGGGCCTCTCAAAGTGCTGGGATTACAGGCGTGAGCCACCGTGCCCAGCCTATTCATTGCTTTTAAACATTATCATGGGCCTGGCATGGTGGCTCATGCCTGTAATCACAGCACTTTGGGAAGCTGAGGTGGGCAGATCACCTGAGGGTCAGGAGTTTGAGACCCTCTCCCGCCTGGGTGACAGAGCGAGACTCCACCTCAAAAAACAACAACAACAACAAAAAACCCAGAACATTATCATGGAAAGTTTAACAACATGATTAACTTCTGATCCTGGAGAGTGGTAATGATAGACTGGATCAGGAGTCTACTGGCCTGGGCAATAGAAATGAAATCTGGACTGTCTCAGGGCTTCGTATAATCACCAGCTTTTGTGGGTGGGGATGTTGGGGTGTCCTACAGGGGTATCTTGATTCCTTCTGAGAACAGATCATTTCTTTGTCCTTTCTGATGTCCTAATCTAAAACATCCAGTACTCCTGGAGGATTTGAACTTGTGCCCAATGGCTGGTCAGACTCTCTTGGATTGAGAATGTTGGATTGCCATTCCTCAGACTGAATGTGGGCCAAGCAATTGTGCTTTAGAAATTTATCTAAGAGGCTGAGTGCGGTGGCTCATACCTGTAATCCCAGCACTTTGGGAGGTTGAGGCAGGTGGATCACCTGAGGTCGGGAGTTCGAGACCAAGCCTGGCCAACATGGTGAAACCCTGTCTCTACTAAAAATACAAAAAAAAAAAAAAATTAGCTGGGCATGGTGGTGGGCACCTGTAACTCCAGCTACTTGGGAGGCTGAGGCAGGAGAAACTGAGAGGTGGAGGTTGCAGTGAGCCGAGATCGCGCCACTGCACGCCAGCCTGGGCAACAAGTGCGAAACTCTATCTCAAAAAAAAAAAAAAAAAAAAAAAATTACTACCATCCCTAATTTTGTAGGATTTATAGGATTTGTAAGGAAATTATAAGGAGTCTTGTGAAAACATTAATTACATTTGAATTAATTTTAATCCTTCAGTTATCTCCCATAAAGACATTGAGGACCTTTGAGTTTATTAAGACAGAGTAAATATATAAAAGTTTTGGGGAGTACGACTACACTCTCTAGCTTTGTCTCTCAAACATGGCCCAATTTTTTTTTTCCTTTCTTTTTCTTTTTTTTTTTTTGAGACAGGGTCTGGCTCTGTCGCCCAGACTGGAATCTAGTGGGACAATCTTGGCTCACTACAACCTCCGCCCCCCAGGTTCAAGCAATTCTCCTGCCTCAGCCTCCTGAGTAGCTGGGACCCCAGGCGTGTGCCACCATGCCCAGCTGATTTTTGTATTTTTAATGGAGATGGAGTTTCACCACGTTGGCCAGGCTGACCTCGAACTCCCGACCTCATGTGATCCGCCCGCCTTGGTCTCCCAAAGTCCTGGGATTACAGGCGTGAGCCACCGTGCCTGGCCATGGCCCAATTTTATAGTTACTCTAGCTATAGAGTAGATGTTTTCAGTTCAAAATTAGGAATTTAAGGTTATATTTTGTTACAAAAATCTTTAAAAATTTCATATGAAAACAGTTGTTTGGGGTACAAAGAAGTTAATCCATAAATAGGATTGTTACAGTGACTAATATAAATAAAAGAACATTTGTGTAATCATGGGAATTATTTTATTTTATTTTTCCTCGACCCAATTAACTGGGTGAAAATTTGCTTGCCAGTTCAGATTTAGAATTGTAGACACAGTTAAAGTTTTTGACCTTGGGAGGGAACCTGAACTTTAGAAAATTTAGAACATTCTTTTGCCTGGTATCCCTTTCATAATTTAACTTGATTGTCTTTTATTTATTTTTAGTTATTATTTATTAACACAAAATTATATTTATGATGTATAATACGATGTTTTGAAGTACTATACATTGTGGAATGGCTAAGTCAAGTTAATTCACATTAGGTGGTATACTGATTCTGACAAGAACACTTAACATCTACTCTCAGCAATTTTTCAATTATGTGATACGTTGTTGTTAACTATAGTCACCAGGTTGTATAGATCCCTTGATTGCCTTTTAAAAGTGAGAGAACCTTCTGGATGAGTCTTCGGGCTGTGGTTTTATAAGACTAGTATTAAACTGAACATAACATTTAAAACAAACAGATATTTATTTTCCTCAAACCTGTATATTTGATAGTTCCTTATAACTTTCTGTTTTAAGGGTGATAGGGATTGATAAACAAAAATAATTTGTGGTGCTGAAACTTGACTGAACTCTAGCTTGTTTATAATACCACCTCTCTACATTGTCTTTCCTTATTCAGGTTGAGCATTCCTGATCCCAAAATCAAAAATCCAAATGCTCCAAATTCTGAAACTCTGTTAGTGTTGACATTAATGTTACAAGTGGAAAATTTCACACCTGACTTCACGTGATGGATCACAGTTAAAACTTTGTTTCATGCACAAAATTATTTAAAATATTGCATAAAATTACCTTCAGTCTATGTGAATAAGATGTGTGGGAAACATGAATGAATTTCATGTTTAGATTTGGGTCCCATCCCCAAGATACCTGATCGTGTTTATACAAATATTCTAAAATCTGAAACACTTCTGGTCCCAAGCATTTCAGATAAGAGATACTCAACCTGTATAAAGGGTGCAGTGTTTAAAGTAACTTGATTTGTTGGTATCATATCAAGGAATAGATGTAGTCTATATGCATGGCAGTTACAAAAGTGAAAAGAGACCTGGCCTGCTGTTATGTACTAGGAAATTTGTCTCCATTAACAGTTTCTCAGGTAGCCACTGTCTTCTAGTTTGTGGATGATGAAACTGAGGTCCAGAGGAAGGTTATGCAGAAGAGCATGAGTGGGAATGAGTATGGGGAAGTAGACAGGGCCTGAATTGGTAGGAATGTGTATTCTGCAGAAGGTGATGGGGGACCATTGAAGTGTGTTTGTTAGTTTTTTGTTTGTTTGTTTTTTGAGACAGAGTTTCTCTCTTGTTGCCCAGGCTGGAGTGCAATGGCGAGATCTCGGCTCACTGCAACTTCTGCCTCCTGGGTTCAAGAGATTCTCCTGCCCCAGCCTCCTGAGTAGCTGAGATTACAGGCATGCGCCACCATGCCCGGCTAATTTTGTATTCTTAGTAGAGACGGGTTTCTCCGTGTTGGTCAGGCTGGTCTCGAACTACTGACCTCAGATGATCCGCTCGCCTCGGCCTCCCAAAGTACTGGGATTACAGGTGGGAGCCACCACACCTGGCCTCTGTTAAAGGGTTTTTAAATCTTCACTGACTAGGGCTGGGTTTGGGTTGCTGCTGTGGTCGTGGTGGTGAGCATAGCCAGCCATTGTAGGGTTTGTTGCCTTTTTTTTTTTTTTTTTGAGACAGGGTACTTGCTCTGTTGTCCAGGCTGGAGTTCAGTGGCGCAGTCATAGCTCACTGCAGCCGCCAGGCCTCCAACTCCTGGGCTTGAGTGTTGCTTCTGTCTCAGCCACTCAAGTAGCTGGGACCAGAGGCATCAACCACTGTGTCCAACCTCATTTTTTGTTTTTTGTTTTTTGTTTTGAGACAGTCTGACTCTGTCTCCCAGGCGGGAGTGCAGTGGTGTTATTTCAGCTTACTGCAACCTCTGCCTCCTGTGCTCAAGCGATTCTCTTGCCTCAGCCTCCTGAATTGGGACTACAGGTTCACACCACCATGCCTGGCTAATTTTGTTTTTTTTGTTGTTTTTGTAGAGACGAGGTTTCCCCATGTTGCCCAGGCTGGTCTGAAACTCCTGAGCTTCAGGTGATCTCTGATAGGGGTAGGATTTGAAACCGGGCTGTTCAGTGTGTGTCTATCTTGTTCTAGGCATTGAGTTCTGGGTTGGTTGGTTCTTTAGTCAAATTATTTTCTTTTTTATTGTGTAAATTCATTATTTTTTTTCTATCCTTGATTTAGCACCTTTTTTTTTTTCCAGAATACCGTGTTGGGTTTAACTTAACTGCCTTGTCATCTTGTTAACAAAAATTGTATTAAACAGCACATGCCGGGCTGGGCATGGTGCCTCTGTCCTATAATCCCAGCACTTTGAGAGGCTAAGGTGGGAGGATCACTTGAGGCTAGGAGTTTGAGACTGCAGTGAGCTATGATCCTGCCACTGCACTCTAGCCTGGGTAACAGAGTGAGACTGTGTGTCTCTTTAAAAAAGCACAGCCTTCACTTAAATGAAAATTGAGTGAATCATTTTATCAATGGACTCTGTTAAGTTGGAACAGGTACCATTCCATGGGAAGGTGAACCTCTTTGGCTCATGTCCTAACACAGGTGGTTTATGCTTTCAACAGATATTTATTATGCCAGGAACTGTTATGGGCTCTGGGGCTGCATAGTGAACAGCATCAAAAGGGAGTATTGTCACACTCCATTTGTAGACAAAATGGATTTCTTGGAGATGTTGCTGAACAGTAGGATTTCAACCCTGACTAAGCTGTTGCTTGTCACTTGTTCCAATAGCAGCAACAGGTTTTTTGTTTTTTTTTTTTGAGACGGAGTCTTGCTGTGTTGCCCAGGCTGGAGTGCAGTGGTGCAGTCTTTGCTCACTGCACACTCCGCCTCCTGGGTTCAAGCAGTTCTCCTGCTTCAGCCTCCCAGTTGCTGGGATTACAGGCGAGTGCCACCATGCCCAGCTAATTTTTGTATTTTTAGTAGAGACGGGGTTTTACCATGTTGGCCAGGCTGGTCTTGAACTCCTCACGTCGTGATCTGCCCGCCTTGGCCTCCCAAAGTGCTGGGATTACAGGTGTGAGCCCCCAGGCCCAGCCTAGCAGCAACAGAATCTTTAATGAGCAAGTAGCAACAGCCAGAAGTGAAGTGGTGTTGGTACTAGGGAAAGGTTAGAAGGAGTCAGATTTGAAACACAAATGCATGTTTTACTAGCCGTGTGACTTTCAATTTGGCACCTCACCTTTCCAAGCCTCAGCTTCTTTTCGTATAAACTGAGGATAGTCCCTCCCTAGTGGAGTTTCTCTTGGTATAAAATGTATGAAGTGCCTGACATGTAGGTCCCTTGCTAGTATAGGAGGTGCTGGAAATGAAGTATGTGTCTTTATGAGGTGTTACTGATAGGGTGATGACAACAAGAATCTGTCCATTAAACTGACAGTGTTAGATGTTTCCAGGTTAGTAGGCTTCTTTCAGCAATTAGTGTGTATGTGTGGGGTAAGGAAGGTGCTATGAGATACATTTCTTAGGCAATAGAGAGCTTCAATTAAGTAGCCAAATTATAGTTGATGTTATTGTGTAACTATTTTGGCAGTATGTATCAGAATCCATTCATGCTCTTTGACCCAGAAATGCTACTGTAGCGGTCCTGCTATTGCCATATAAATTAAGGATAACTGGGAGTGGGAAGCCATATAAGCCAAGATGTTCATAGAGACATTATCAAAGGTATATAACAGAAAAAAACACCTCATTCTTTAACAGCTGGTAAGTGGTGTTTTAGCTCTTAGAATGTTGTCCTTAAACAATTGTTATGAAGTCTGACTGTCTCACACCTTGCATTTAGAATATGTGAGAAGGGAACTAACCTCAGGAATACTGTGATTGCAGCAAACATGGTGGAGGAGCGTGAGTGGGAATGAGTGTGGGGAGGTAGACAGGGCCTGAATCAGTAGGAATGTGTATTCTGCAGAAGGTGACGGGGGACCATTGAAGGGTGTTTTGTTTGTTTTTGAGACGGAGTTTTGCTCTTGTTGCCCAGGCTGGAGTGCAGTGGCTTGATCTTGGCTCACGGCAACCTCTGCCTCCTGTATTCAAGCGATTCTCCTGCCTCAGCCTCCCGAGTAGCTGGGATTACAGGCATGTGCCACCATGCCCGGCTAATTTTGTATTTTTAGTAGAGACCGGGTTTCTCCATGTTGGTCAGGCTGGTCTCAAACTCCCCACTTTAGGTGATCCGCCCACCTCAGCCTCCGAAAGTGCTGGGATTACAGGTGTGAGCTACCACACCTGGCCTCCGTTAAAGGGTTTTTAAATCTTCACTGACTAGGGCTGGGTTTGGGTTGCTGCTGTGGTCGTGGTGGTGAGCATAGCCAGCCATTGTAGGGTTTATTGCCCCCCCCCCTTTTTTTTTTTTTTGAGACAGGGTACTTGCTCTGTTGTCCAGGCTGGAGTTCAGTGGCGCAGTCATAGCTCACTGCAGCCGCCAGGCCTCCAACTCCTGGGCTCGAGTGTTGCTTCTGTCTCAGCCTCTCAAGTAGCTGGGACCAGAGGTATCAACCGCTGTGTCCAGCCTCATTTTTTTTTTTTTCTTTTTGTTTTGAGACAGTCTGACTCTGTCTTCCAGGCGGGAGTGCAGTGGTGTTATTTCAGCTGACTGCAACCTCTGCCTCCTGTGCTCGAGCGATTCTCCTGCCTCAGCCTCTTGAGTAGCTGGGACTACAGGTTCACACCACCACGCCTGGCTAATTTTGTTTGTTTGTTTGTTTTTGTAGAGACGAGGTTTCCCCATGTTGCCCAGGCTGGTCTGAAACTCCTGAGCTTCAACTAATCTGCCCACCTTGGCCTCCCAAAGTGCTGGGATTATAGGCATGAACCACTGTGCCTGCTGCATTTTTTTTTCTTTTTGGTTTTCATCTTCTTCATTAAAACATAATTTTTTTGAAAAAGACAATGTGTAATATTTGTTGTATTTTGAATCTTAAAAATAGCACGTTTTATTTCTAAACAATAAAAATTTTAAAAAAGTAGTTGAGTTAAATACAGGACAGTCATAGATCATAATTAGAACTGTTTTTGTTAAATATAGAGGGTTTTTTTTGTTGTTGGTTTTACCCTAAAGCTATGTGATTCAGTGGTTTGGGCTTTGCTCAGGTACTGAAGAATGAACATTGGCCAGTTTTCAGCTGGAACAACTGTTTAGCGAGGCCCTCAGGTGTATTTCCCACATCTGAGTTTAAGGAACTTCGTAACCACACCTGTATTATTTTACATTTAAGGACCTTTTTAAGCTGTGCATTTAGCTGTTACTTTAAATGCATTTAGATTAGATTTTGAAATTGTATAGGCCAGGCATGTTGACTCACACCTGTAATCCCAACACTTTGGTAGGCTGAGGTGGGAGGATCTCTTGAGGCCAGGAGTTTGGGACTCAGCCTGGGCAACTTAGCCAGACCCTATCTCTACAAAAAATAAAATTAGCTGGGCATGGTGGCCTGCGCCTGTTGTCCCAGCTACTCAGGAGGCTGAGATGGGAGGATTGCTTGAGCCCAGTAAGTTGAGGCTGCAGTGAGCCAGGATTGCATCACTACACTGCAGGCTTGGTGACTGAGATCCTGTCTCAAAAAAAATGATAATTTTTTTTTAGTTTTATTAATATCAAGTTCTTCTATTTAAGAAGTAAATGCCCTAGAACACACCCTTAATATTCAGTTACAATGTCATCTAATTCTACCAATATAGAAATAATCATCTTTAAAAGTGGAATAATACTGAGTATATTACACAAGGTTTTTACACAAGCAATACATCCTCAGTGTAGAAGTAATGGAAGATACGGAATAAACAAATGCAATTAGAAAAAATCCCATAAGTTAATTTGAAAGTGTAAACACCAGTAAATGCTTTGACGTACTCTAAAATAGTTGGGCTATCATTAATATATGTTTGTGTTGCCAAATGTATTATAAAAAATAGGGCAAATTAGAATTAATGTTATTCTGAAGTCTGGTTATTTTAGTGCCAATAAGATAATTTTGTTTTATTTTATTTTTTTTTTTAGATGGAGTTTCACTCTTGTTGCCCAGGCTGGAGTGCAGTGGCATGATCTCCGCTCACTGCAACCTCCGCCTCCTGGGTTCAAGTGATTCTTCTGCCTCAGCCTCCTGAGTAGCGGGGATTACAGGCGTGCGCCACCACGCTCAGCTAATTTTGTATTTTTAGTAGACATGGGGTTTTACCATGTTGGTCAGGCCGGTCTCGAACTCCTGAGCTCAAGTGATCCACCCACCTTGGCCTCCCAAAGTGCTTGGATTACAGGCGTGAACCACCGCGCCAGGCCGAGAAATTTTTTTATGAGTAAAGTTTGTGTGTGATGAAATGCACAGATCTGAAGTGTATAGTTTAATGAGCTTTAACAAGTGTATATACTCAGGTAACCTCAGTCAAGATCTAGAACATTTTCATCACTCTAGAAAGTTCCCTCCTGTCCCTTCTAGTGGACTCCGTCCCACAGACAACCGTTGTTTAAAAAGTATATTGAACAAATATTTTTGCTTATGAATATAATTGTTACAACTCTTTTTAATTTATAGGGGATAAAAACATTCAGATGGCAGATCACAGGTAAGCCAAAGTGCACTTTGTTTATTGGAGTTTAAAATTCAATTGGTGAGCAACAGGCAAGCCATATTTCAATAAATATTAGAATCAAAGTTAAATGCATTTCAGAGTCTAGCTGATGGCTCATTTCTTGTATATGTATTTGAGCACGTAAAGAAATTACTTCCGACATGAACAGTGCCTCAGACATTGATACTACAGATCTTTTATGGAAAGCAATCGTTTTGTTCTCCTTGCTTTAACACCCCTGGGGTGAAGTCAGGTAATTTTGACACTCTCCTAACAGTCTGTAGTTGTCAGTGATCAAGTGGAAGATTTTGTTTTGTGGATTGAGGGTTACTTTTAGTTGTGTATATTATTTGATGTTTATTTTTTGTGAGGGAGGTGTGTCCAGGCATCTTTAAAAACTGTTTCATGGCTCATTTTACACTTGTTGTGGCTAATTTTACAAAGCCACTTTGGGCACTGTCTTAACTTGGTAAGACTGCCTTGCTCTGATCACATGAGCAGCTGACCAAACAGTAACATGTTCGTTGGTTGATGGGTTTGGTTTGAGGGCTGGGAGCAGATTTTTTGAGGAAAGAAGCTGTAGAAATGAGAGCTAAGAAGCTTTGGCTAAGGTTGGAAATAAGAACTTTGTAGGGCTTTATGTTTGGGAGAGGAGAGGGGATGTTAACGTAGTAGAATATTTTTATAGCAGAGAGGACAGCCTCTGAGATAACATGCACATGGGTAGTTTTCTTCTGCCCAAATCTGATGTCACTGTAGAGATACCTCTTAATATATTGAATAAGAAACATGTCCATTTGTGCTATGTCTTTGGAACTTTCTTTACAGTAATACTTTTTAAACATACTGTTGTTTTAGTTTTTCAGATGGGGTTCCTTCAGATTCCGTGGAAGCTGCTAAAAATGCAAGTAACACAGGTCAGTCCACTGCACATGGAGAGTTTGCATCCAGTATGGGGAATGTTCCTCTCTCTGGAAACATTTATTAATGCAAGTAAAGGATTCCTGTACTGCAGTGGTTTTAGGAAAGCTAGAGTAATTAAAATGAAAAATCAGTATCTCATTAACAAAAGATGTATTTATTATAGGAATTCAGACTCTACAGTAGTAAAGAGAGTAATAGTACAGTCTACCTTCTTGTAGCTACTATCACTGAGCTTTAGTATTGATTAACAAATGACCAGTCTTTTTTCTTATTTTTGAGATGGAGCCTTGCTGTGTTACCCAGGCTGGTCTTGGACTCCTGGGCTCAAGCAGTTTCCTGCTGCAGCCTCCCAGGTAGTTGGGGCTACAGGCACAGACCACTGCTCCTGGCCATTTTTTTTTTTTTTAAGTCTATACCCTTTACTTTCCTTCCTTTGGAAAGCAAATCCTAGGAATGTCATTTTGTTCATAAATTCACAGATGTGATATTTTTCCACCATTAAAAAAACTATATCTGTACTCCCCACTCCCTCCAAACTGTTTGAAAGCAAGTGGTGGATATCTATTTTCCTAAAACAATTCTACAATGTCATTACCAAGAAACTTAACACTGGAGCAATACCATTCTCTAATAGACAGTCATGCTCCTGTTTCCCTGGTTTTCTCAGCAATTTTTACCCCACGCCCGAATCTAGCACGTATTCAAGGATCATGCGTTTTGTTTTGTTCTAGAGTCATCTCCCTACCTTTTGCATCTTTTATTAATACATCAACATATCAGCGCTCTGGGCCACTGTTGTCTTATAGAATGCTCACAGTCTGGATTTGCCCAGTCGTTTCTTCCTGATGAGATTCAGGGTAAACATTTTGGCAAGAAGGGCACACAGGTAACATGATGCAGTGGTCGTTAGTTCCGGAGGCACAGGGTGTTAGCTCGGCACCTGCCCAAGGACACTGAGATTGATGATGAAGACAGTGCCTGCCAGACTTCTCTGTTACCAAGGTCCTTTCACCTTGGAAGCAATCTGTCAGGCACGTGTAGATATCCTCTTCCTCTTCAGCAAACTTTCACACGGAGGTTTTAGCACCCATTCATATGTGTTTGTATATGCATGTAGTATTTATATACTACACATGTGTACACAGTTTTATATATACAAATTACATACCTTAAATACACTTCATGTGCTTCATGTTAGTGGTTGTGTTTGCAGTTCTATTATAAATGTTTAAAATTGAGTGCCTGCTTGGTGTGTTTGACTTACCCACATCATGGGAGAATACTCGGGATGGGAGAATACTCGGGATGGGAGAATACTCGGGTATGTACTGGCTCTAAGCAAGGGAAGGGCGCTGGGTTTGGATTTCTGTATTGTGTCATTAATAGGGAGATTGTTAAGAGTCTGTGTCATGAGCCAGATGTCTGCCACTTCATAGTCACAACTGGGTAAAAGGACAGTCACTACCTTGTCAGGATCTCATTCATTGGTTTATTGGGAAATGGGCTTATAAATACAAACAGCTCGGTACTGTGAGCTCACTACACATGTATGTTAGCCCTAAGTGGGGTGGAATGGTCAGAAGTGCTTCCTGGAGGGAGGTGGGTTTGGGCAGAAGGACATTCAAGGCAGAGGCAAGTAGCACATGCAAAGAAAACTTAGGGAACAGTGCTGGCAGGGAGCTAGTGAGCCTTGGGCTCTCCTGGACTGTGAAGTCTGTGGCACCACAGTGAGCAGGGGAGCTAGTGGATGCTCTTTTACTTTGAGGAACTGATCTCATCTCTGTTCGTGGCTTCTGGACACCACCATGGGACTTGGGGGTAGACCATGTGAACTTACATTAATGATGTCCTCAGTTGTTGAAGTCTGGGGCTTAAACAGCCACAGTCCTGGTGAGAGCCAGGACTCTCTAGGTATTTATTCAGTAAATTTGTAACTACCCATCAGGTGATTAACCCAGAGTGTTAAATGCTCTTTTTTTTTTTTTTTTTTTTTTTTTTTTTTGAGACGGAGTCTCGCTCTGTCGCCCAGGCTGGACTGCAGTGGCGCGATCTCGGCTCACTGCAAGCTCCGCCTCCCGGGTTCACGCCATTCTCCTGCCTCAGCCTCCCGAGTAGCTGGGACTACAGGCGCCCGCTACCACGCCCGGCTAATTTTTTGTATTTTTAGTAGAGACGGGGTTTCACCGTGTTAGCCAGGATGGTCTCGATCTCCTGACCTCGTGATCCACCCGCCTCGGCCTCCCAAAGTTAAATGCTCTTAAAATAAATTTTAATTATTTTCAAAACACGTTTAAGAAGTCACTGGTGTATGTATTTAGAAATTAGTAGATGTAAATCTAGGCAAAGCTAAGTAGATATGTTACTGATTTTTGACTCTTGGCTATTGTGTGTGGTGGGCATATTTTAAATATGTTTGGTCTTAACTCTTCATAGAAAAGCTCACAGATCAGGTGATGCAGAATCCTCGAGTTCTGGCAGCTTTACAGGAGCGACTTGACAATGTCCCTCACACCCCTTCCAGCTACATCGAAACGTAAGTGTGCTGTGAATAGGGTCTCATGCAATTTGGAGAAACAAAAGGAAAATAAAGGAAAAACCACTTTTCAGTTCCTCAGAACAGGAATAAATGTTTTTTTCATTCCAAGACATTGTCTATGAGAGACAGGCACTGGGATATGAGAGGAGTGACCCTACCCGGTGCCTAGGCTCAGTTTGCCTGGTGGATGGAGTAGCGTGACGTGTCAGTTCTGATAGGAAGTGCACAGTGCCATCCTGTGGAGGGCTAGAGGACTTCACAGATCATCCGAGTTGGAGAGGACAGCTGGTGGCTCCTAAGTTAAACTAAGAGAACCACTCCTTCCTGACTTACCACATGAGCCTGTGACACCAACACCTTAAAAAAAAAAAACTGGGCATAGTGCTGCATGCCTATGAGTTTTCACTACCCTCCAGCCTGGGTGACAGTGAGACTGTCTTTAAGAAAAAAAAAAAGATGGGGTCTCACTGTATTGCCTAGGCTGGTTTTGAACTCATGGCCTCAATTGGTTCTCCTGCCTCAGCCTCTCAAAATGCTGGGATAACGGGTGAGCTACCGCGCCTGGCAGACACCTTTGCTTTCTTAAGAGAGGCCTATGTGCTAGATGTATTGCACTATGAAAATGATAAGGGTGGTGATCTTAGAATCCTAGGATGGCTCTTGTCAGGACCTCTTACTTCCGGAAGGAATTTTTGGTTTTTGAGTTGGAGTCTCACTGTTGTTCAGGCTGGAGTGCAGTGGCATGTAATAGTTCATTGTAACCTTGAACTCCTGAGCTCAAGTAATCCTTCTACCTCAGCCTCCAGAGTAGTTGAAACTATAGGCATGCACCACCATGCATGGCAATTTTTTTTTTTTTTTTTAAAGGGATGAGCTGTTACTGGGCTTCCATCTATAATTGGGTCAGGGCTTGGTCTCCCAGGAGGCCCCACCTTCCAGCTGGTTTCCCCAGTCAGGACTGCCAGGGCTATTACGACAAGAAGGGGACATTTATTTTTTATTTTTATTTTTTGAGACAGACTCTTGCTCTGTCATCCAGGCTGGAGTGCACCTTCCGCCTCCTGGGTTCAAGTGATTCTCCTGCCTCAGCCTCCTGAGTAGCTGGAATTGCAGGTGCGCGCCACCACTCCCAGCTAGTTTTTTGTAGTTTTATTTATTTCACTGCACGTTCTGGAGTAGATGTGCTGAGTGTTCAGGTTTGTTACATAGGTATACATGTGCCATGGTGATTTGCTGCACGTTTTTTTTGTTTTGTGTTGTTTTGGTTTTTTTTTTTTTTTTTGTATTTTTAGTAGAGACAGGGATTTGCCATGTTGGGCAGGCTGATCTCCAACTCCTGACCTCAGGTGATCTGCCCACCTTGGCCTCCCAAAGTGCTGGGATTATAGGCATGAGCCACTGCGCCTGGCCTAGAAGGTGACATTCAGAGTTTGCTTTGCCCATTTAGAAGCTTCTCAGAGATTACTTAGTGGGCAAGGTGTTTTGATGTTATTTTTTTTTGCAGACTAGATTGATGGGATGGGGTGATGCTGAGTGGGAGTGGCAAGAATTGAGAATGAGTAATGGTTTCTAGTTTTCTCGCTTCAGAAACTGGGTTGTTGGGGTGGCATTCTGTGAGAGGAACTGCTTGAGTGGGATCAAGTTTATGTGGGACTAGAAGTGGTTCCATATTAGCCATATTGCAGGAAAAGTGCCTGCAGAGGGCTGGGTGTAGTTGGTATGAATGATTGAAGGACTGTTGGGGGCACACTAGGGTCCAGTTTGTTTAACATCCTTTGTCTAAATGATGAGTTAATGGGTGCAGCACACCAACATGGCACATGTATACGTATGTAACAAACCTGCACGTTGTGCATTTGTACCCTAAAACTTAAAGTATAATTTAAAAAAAAATCCTTTGTCATTTTACTTCAGTTGGAAAGCTTCAAAAATTAAACTAATTTAAAATTGTATAATTAGCCAGGCATGGTAGCTCACACCTGTAATCCTAGCACTTTGGGAGGCCGAGGCAGGCAGATTGCTTGAGCTCAGGAGTTCGACACCAGCCTGGGCAACATGGTCAAACCCCATCTCTACAGGATGCAAAAAAATTAGCTGGGCATGGTGATGTGCCCCTGTAGTCCAGCTATTCAGGATGCTGAGGTGGGAGTATCATTTGAGCCCAGAAAGTTGAGGCTACAGTGAGCCGAGATCGCACCACTGCACTGCAGCCTGGGCAACAGAGTGAGATCCTGTCACAATAAATGAATGAATGAATGACCAGTGCAGAAAAGGGGTAAAAATGGCAGTGGGAGTCTACCATTTTGTTAAATTCTTTCTGCTTTTCCCTTTTTCTCATCTACTACTAGCAGTAGTTCTAGAATGTTAAGCATTATTTGTGAGTCTTTGCTTAAACTAAGGACCTTTAGCTTGAGGTAGCTGTGGTTATATTTCACCCAGGAGAGTGGTCCTTTGGGATGCAAGGCAGTTGTTCTAATACCTCCCAGACCAGTGATATGTGTGTGGGACTTGCCTACTGCTCTGTGCTGTCTGTTGTTGGAGGGTAAGTCAAGTGCTTAGACTTGAAGACTCTGATTGTGTGAATGAGTATTCAAGATGCAGGACCCAGGGCCCTGCCCCAGGTAGATTATTTGGGTCTATGATGAGGCCAGGAATCTCCTGTTCAGTCCACATGATTGTGACCAGGGGCTTCGTTTTGAACAAATAGTTTTGATGGGTTAAACAAGGATTTTTCTTCTGATTTATAAAAGTTATACATACCAACTATTTTTTAAAACATAGAACAGAATTGAAAGGCAAACGCATAGTTGACCTGACTCTCCAGGACAAAGTTGTGTTGCCTGTGGTCTGTGTTTCTCAGATTTTTTCCTCCGGTGTGTTAACAAGTGTGGACTCCCACGTGGCATTCCTGGACAGTGTGATTATGAATAGGCCATATTTGAATGCTGTTGCACTTGCATTGTCCAGTTTTTCACTTGTACAGATCTATCGACGGACACTCCAGCATAAATACTTGATTAGGATAAATTTTTTTTTTTCCTTTTGGTAAGTTAGGGTCTTGCTCTGTTTCCCAGGCTGGAGTGCAGTAGCGCAATCATAGCTCCCTGCTGCCTTGACCTCGCAGACTCAAGTGATCCTCCCACCTCACCCTCCTGAGTAGCTGGGACTACAGGCGCACACCATCATGCCTGGCTAATTTTTTAACATTTTTTTGTAGAGAGAGGTCTTGCTGTATTGCTCAGGCTGGTCTTGGAGTCCTGCCCTCAAGCAATCCTACCTTGGCCTCCCAGAGTGGTGGGATTACAGGCATGAGCCACTGCGCCCAGCCTTAAGGATAAATTCTTAGAAATAGAATTACTGGGTCCAAAGAACATTTTCAATATTTCTGCCCTTCAGAAAGATGAGTCAGTTAGAGGGCTTCTTGGCCCTTAGCCTTGTAAAACCTAGGTGTTTTGTTTTGGTTTTTAATTGCCAATTTGGTAAGGAAAAGCTGAGTGTTCTTTAATGTTTGCATTCTTTTGGATTATTTTATGAAATTGAATCTTTCTTCATGTTTGACAATTTGTGTTTTTTCTTTTGTGAATTATTTTTTCTGCTTCCTCCTGTATCCTTTTTTTCCTATTGGGGTATTTGTCCTTTTCTTAATTTTTAAGAGGTCTTGTTCATAGTAAGGATGTTGATTCCATGTTAACCTAAATTTATTTTAATAAAATTGAGAAGCATGCTGCTTTATTTTGCAGGCATGAGGATGTTGTATTTCTTACTCCCTTTTTTAGTTTACCTAAAGCAGTAAAAAGAAGAATTAATGCATTGAAACAACTTCAGGTGAGATGTGCTCACATAGAAGCCAAGTTCTATGAAGAGGTACATGACTTGGAAAGAAAGTATGCAGCGCTATACCAGCCTCTCTTTGACAAGGTAAGGAGCTCTGTTAATTTAATATACAGATAGTTTTCAGCTTACGAAGGTGTTAGGTTCCGATAAACCCATTATAAGTTGACAACATCTAGGGTAAGAACGCATCTAACCTGCCAAACATAGCTTAGTCTAGACTACCTTAAACAAGCTCAGAACGCTTACATTAGCCTGCAGTCAGGCAAAATCATCTTCCACAAAGCCTATTTTATAATAAAGTGCTGAGTATCTCGCATAATGTATTGAACCCTACACAGAGAGAGGAACACAGTGTGGCTGTATTGGTTCCCAAAGTGTGATGGCTTCTGCACCATCAGGAAGTTGAAAATCTTTAGCTGAACCATTGGAAATCGGGGACTATCTTTATTTTACATCTTTAGGTGAAACATCCAGGTTTACCCAGGGAATCATTTAATATTTTTCTTTGAACCCTAAAATTTAGAATCTTAAAATAAGTTATAAAAATATCCAGTTTTCAAAGTCTTTTAGTAGACATTATTTATAAATTTAACTCTTGAGTTCCTAAGTAAGCTAATAACATAATTCTAATAAGGTCTCATTTTTATGTAGAGAAGAGAATTTATCACCGGCGATGTTGAACCAACAGATGCGGAATCGGAATGGCACAGTGAAAATGAAGAGGAAGAGAAATTGGCTGTAAGTCTTTAGAAACATGTGACTCATGTTCTGTTTTAATACTGTTAAAAATAAGCATTTTTTAATGATTTTTAATGACTAGTAAACTTATGTGCTTGTAACAGTAGGTGCTGCTGCATCATTAGGTTGGCTTTAGATTCCTTTCTGATATGGATCTAGCATCTGACACAGTACTGTCAGTTAATAGGAGTAAGATGTAGTGCCACCTCAGTTATCTGTGGACAGGAGCATATTGAAATAAGGGATCAGACCAACAAAGATTAAAACATCAGAGAAAGCAAAGATCAACAAGAGATGCCCCTGTGTTCTCAGCCACTGGAAGATTGGGGGAGTTGTGAGGGGAGTGCCTTCCTGCTCAGTGGCATGGACTAGCTTGCCCCCTGAGAGGTGCTCAGCCAGTGGATTGGTTGCGGATGGTGGTTGTGGTGTGGCCATCAGTCACCTGCTCACAGCCTTTTTCTAGTGACTGGTCCCATTCCAGTGCTGTGAAAACTCCCAGTGTACCATGGATTAACTTTGTCAGCCTGATTTTATGTTTGGGAGACAAGTAACTTTTATCCTATAACTAACTTTTTGCAGGTTTTTTTTTTTTTTTGAGGTATATGATAATTTTGGTAGCCATATGTGTTTTTGATGCTTTTAAAATATGTAGAACCTGGCCTAATTGAAGCCATGGCTGTGGATTAATACAGTTGTGAATCAGTTTCTAACAGCTCAAGGGAAATCTGCCTTTGCTGATTTAAAAGGCCTTTCATTTCAAGATCATTTCATCATAACAATCCCATTTGGCAAGGCATTCAGAATTTCCCATAGTTCCATTTAGTGTTGTGTTTCACCTCCCTTGGTCTACCTTTTCCCTGGGGCCTGACTCCCCTTCATTTTGCCATGTAGCCTTTCTGGTCACTTTCTGATGCTTGCATGGTGTCTGAACCGGCATTTATAGCCACTTCCTTAAAAGCTGGATAAGTTGCTGAGCACTTTCTTGCTGCAGATACTGCTGCAGCAAATTTTTTTTTTTTTTTTACTTCAACTTAGCACCCCACAAATTTTAACAAGAGGTCAGATTATTAGTCCAAGTGAACTTATTTATCCTTGCACTGGACTTTTTTTGCCCAGTGATAGATGTTCTGCATATTTGCATTGCATCTCCTTAAGGTTGATGTACAGTCTTTGCATCTGCATTTGTGATGATGATTGTCTCAGGATGGCACCTCACAGAGCTAGCACTGGATGGCCTTTCCCAGCGTTGGTGGCACTTTGTCATCTCTTTAGTTTCTTCGCCTTTGATGTGAAATCATATGGAATTCCGTGTGGATGTAATGACTTGAATGCTTTTTCCTCAGAAGCATCTGAAAAAGTGGCCCAGTGAGTGGTTTGGAGTGGTTTGGAGGTGCAGACTTTAAAAGAAAGGTGTTTGATGGGAGATAATACAGGATTCGGAAATGATATTCTACGTTAAGCCACTGCATTATTTGTAAATTTGTATTTTTGTTACCTATTTTGCATCTTTTTTTTTTTAGGGAGACATGAAAAATAAAGTAGTCGTAACAGAAAAAGAAGCAGCAACAGCTGAAGAGCCAAATCCCAAAGGAATTCCAGAGTTCTGGTTTACCATCTTTAGAAATGTAGATATGCTAAGTGAATTAGTCCAGGTAAGCACATTTCTATCTTGTAGAGAGATTATGTGGTAGTCTTCTAACATTACTTATCTATGGCATTTTTTAAGCACTAAACTGGGCATTGAAAGATTGTTCATAGTGGGTGGAAGGGCACTTTCTCTGACCAGGACCTCAGATGAGCAGTCCTGATCTCACAGTGAATGGTTTATTCACAGTGGGGCTTCCATGCTGTCTTTTGCAGTTCTTGGTGGAAAGCTGGGCACGTCAGCCTGATCCAAAACTTTCAAATCAGTTCCTTTTACCTCTTGTAAAGGTCTGTTGTCTCACCTGTGGGAAAGCCTATGAATAGATTCCAGAGCCCATCTCTGTCTTACTGTGGTGTGAGTGCGCAGGAAAGGGTGAGGGCAGGAGACCAGAGTAGAATGAATTTTGAAGGGATGAGCTGTGTGTGTGTGTGTGTGTGTGTGTGTGTGTGTGTGTGTTTGTGTACACACATCTCAGTGAATTTTTGAACAAGTTGCTAATATTTTCTGATCATTTCTCTTGAAAAAGTGTCTATTTTTTTAAAAAAAGAGGCCAGGCATGGTGGCTCATGTCTGTAGTCCCAGCACTTTGGGAGGTCAAGGTAGGCAGATCGTTTGAGACCAGCCTGGGCAGCATGGCGAAATCCCATCTCTACAAAAAATAGAAAAGTTAGCTGGGCGTTGTGGTGTGTGCCTGTGGTCCCAGGTACTTGGGAGGCTGAGGCAGGAGGATCACCTGAGCCGAGGAGGTTGAGGCTGTGGTGAGCTGTGATCACGGTGCTGCACTCCATCCTGGTGGGTGACAGAGACCCTGTCTCAAAAAAAAAAAAAAACAAAAGACAACACAACAGCAAAACCCAACCACCATTTCTGATTTTGTCTTGCCTTGACATTTCACTTTCTGTAGTGAAATGATGAACCAATTAAAAGGTAACAAATTTGGTTTTCCCTGAAATGAGTTATAATAGAAGTTTCTAGAACAGAGAAACAAATCTTGCCTTAAGTCTCACTGACTGACTTGCTGTCAGTTTTTATTGCTCCAGCGTCCCCGGAAACAGCACGTCTGCATTCAGACTTGCTCAGGACAGCTGCAGGCTCTGCTTGTGTGGGCAGAGTGCTTCTCCCATCACAGAGCATAGGCACTGTGCGTTGCAAACTGCTATATTGTAATTTGCACAGGATTTTACAGCTACGGTTTTTAATGGTTTTCACAAATGTATCACATTGCTGCCTCTGCTACCTCCCTTGTTTAATGCTTGTCCTGTGTCCTAAGCCAAAACTTGAGAAAAGATGGAAAGAATGATGTATTTCTTATTCTCCTTCCAGACCAGAAAGCATCTAAAATAGAACAGCCTTGGTTTTTCCTGATCTGAGCTTCCTTTTCATATGAAAAGGTGGAATTTAAGAAGACTAGACCATACTTTTAAAAGAATGCCATGCACCAGAATTTCATTGGAAAAATTAAGTAATGTCTACCAGAGCCGTAGTCTCACCCTGTGTATTACAATCACCTGAGCAGCTTTGAAAACTAAATAGCAAAAACTAAATGCCTCATCTGTCACCATGGCACTGAGAGTTTTGAGGTGGTTTTAGGAACTCTAATGTGCACCCTGAGAGTTGAAAATCTCCATGGCAGGGAGCAGGTGGAAAGACTAGCTCTTAGTTCGTTCTTCTCAGACTTCGGGGGGCATGGGGAGTGGCCATGGCAGTGCGGATTCTGGTTCTGTGGGGCTGTCTGGCTCATGGGCCCTGGGGTGATTCTTGCACTGCAGGGTTGGAGCATCTTCACGTGGGATTGGGGGTGCAGTGATAACAGGGTTTGGGAGCTAGAGTTAGGTGACTTGAGTGAGTTTTGGTGTCCCCTTCTGTGCGTGTGGCCACCTGGTTATGGCATTGGGGTCACTGGCCATGGATAGTGCTGCCTTGGGTTTTGTGAGCACAGTGAGGCATTTGGCCACATTTTAAATGGGGTGTCCCTTCTCATTCTCCCAGCACCTCTGTATTAGTGTCAGTGCTTCAGCATTTCAGCCATGAAGTGTCTTTTGTTGCTTTTTGTTTTAACAGCTTTAAAAAGATATGCAGGGGTTGATAGAGTACTCATTTAATATGCAGAGAATGAGGAAATGTTATTTGTACTGTTTGTAACCTCATAGCAGGTAATGGTAGCATATTCTATTTTGATTTTTTTTTTAACAATATTTTCTTTTTTTTTTTTTTTTTTAACGGAGTCTCGCTCTGTCGCCCAGGCTGGAGTGCAGTGGCGTGATCTTGGCTCACTGTAAGCTCCACCTCCTGGGTTCACGCCATTCTCCTGCCTCAGCCTCCCGAGTAGCTGGGACTACAGGCATCCGCCACCACGCCTGGCTAATTTTTTTATTTTTAGTAGAGACGGGGTTTCACTGTGTTAGCCAGGATGGTCTCGGTCTGCTGACCTCATCATCCGCCTGCCTTGGCCTCCCAAAGTGCTGGGATTACAGGCGTGAGCCACCGTGCCCTGCCAACAGTTGTTTTTTAATGTCTGGTTTTGAAGTCTGCCATTTCTGAGAGAAGCCCTTTCATTTTTAAGGGACATGGTCTTGCTATGATGATGCCCAGCCTAGAGGTCAGTGGCTTTTCATAGGCACAGTCAGGACACTGCTGTCTCAGTCTCCTGGCCTCAAGGGGTCCTCCCGAGTAGCTGGGACTGTAGATGTGCGCCACTATGCCCAGCTCATTTTGGTCAAATATTAAATTCCAAAGACGGATTAACTCTGAGTCCCTTTGTTCTAAATTTGGGGATAGTTGAAATATATTTCTGCAAGTAGAGTGGAAAATTTGAGATGGCGGCTTTAGGATCTGAGTGCGATGCCTCCAGTGTTGTGCCTTTGCTTCCTGAGTCTGAGCGTCTGCCAGTGTGGGGCATTACCTTATATTTGCCCTGGACATTTAAAGTTTTGACCCACAGGGTACATGGCTGCTTGAGGAAATTAGAACATAATGGTTATTTTATGAAGTTTGGGAAAACATGAGTGGGCACTGCGTCTTTGAGTGGGATGAGTTTGAAGTCCCAGTGCCATCTCTGGAAAGCATGCTGGTGGAAGTGCTCATCTTGGTGATCTAGAGCCAGCGCATGCTTCTGTGGGTGGCACGCGCAGCATTGGAGACTGAACATCGCATGCAGGTGTGGCCCATTTCACAACTGCCTTTGGGTTACTTTTTGTCTAGATACTTGCAGGTATCTTTTTGTTGCTGTTTTTGTTTTGTTTTATGTCAGAAGAGTTGAAAATTAGGACTCAACGGAAAATCAGGCACAGAAAGGGGGGAAATACCTCACGTTCACACTCATGTGGGAGCTACAGAAACTGCTCACCGAAGCAGAGAATTGTTGATAAAGGCTAAGAGGGAGAGAGAGGGGAGGATAAATAGGGAGAGGTCTGTTGAGAGGTGTGTTATCAGATACAGAGTGACTGCTAGATTGGAGGAGTAAGTTCTGGTGTGTTGTAGCACTGTAGGGTGAATGTGGCTAACGATAATTTAGTGCGTGTTTTCAGAAAGCTAGAGGACGGGTTTTGAATGTTCAAAAATAAATGTTTGAGGTGATGGTCCTGATTTATTACACATTGTATACGTGCATCAAAATGTCACTGTGTCCCATAAATAGTACAATTATTACATACAACTAAAAAAGAGAAAAAATGATTTAAGAAAAACTTAACGCAACTTCAAGACATTTTGAGATTCAGTGCCCAGACTTGGGGGGTAAAGAAGTGACCGCCATGTTACAGATGAAGCGCCTGCTGCCACTGCGTGTTTCTGAGGATTCAGGTCTTCCCACTCCTCTTCTGACTTTCCTCACTGGGACTTTCTAAGCTGACAGGTATTGGCAAAATGAGTTTAAAGAAATATCACTTGTAAAATGATACAGACACGGATAAGAATTGTACGCTCTTCCATGATGCCCACTCTTCCATGGTGCCCGCAAGTTGGATCTCAGACACGCTCTGTGTAAGTGTTCTTAAAGAAGTAACCGTGTGTGGCCGGGCGCGGTGGCTCACGCCTGTAATCCCAGCACTTTGGGAGGCCGAGGTGGGTGGATCACAAGGTCAGGAGATCGAGACCATCCTGGCTAACACGGTGAAACCCCGTCTCTACTAAAAATACAAAAAATTAGCCGGGCATGGTTGGCGGGTGCCTGTAGTCCCAGCTACTCGGGAGGCTGAGTCCGGAAGGCGGAGCTTGCAGTGACCAAGATCACACCATTGCACTCCAGTCTGGGCAACAGAGCCAGACTCCGTCTCAAAAAAAATAAAGAAGTGACCATGTGTATTGTGAGTTTTGGATACAGTGATGAGCCACATAACACATTTTGGTCACAACAGACTGCATATAGGATGGCGGTCCTGTAAGATTATGATACCATATTCTTACTGTACCTTCTCTGTGTTTAGATACACAAATAATTACCATCACCAGCTGCTTCCAGTATTCAGTACAGTCCCATGCTGTTCAGGTTTGCAGCGTAGGAGCAATAGTGGATAGTAGGCTGCATTATCGAGGTTTGTGTAAATATGCTCTGATGAACGCACGCCGAATTGCCTAACAATGTGTTTCTCAGGAGGTGCCCCCATTGTTAAGCCATGCACAACTTTATTGCCACAGGTGGGGAAGCTGGCTGCCAAGGCCGTAGCCGATCTAGCCTTCTCTTCTGACTTCCAGGCTTCTGCTCTGTCTCCTCAGAGAGGCTGAGGACCAACAGTCTTGGTTGGTAGCATTTCTGATCTCTGTGTGCAGTGGCAGCTGGTGGCAGGAAAGCAGTGAAGGCCCTTGCCCCAGTATTGCAGGCAGGCGGGTGTCAGTGGCACTGCCCTTTGCTGGCAGTGGCAGCCACCGTTGCTCCACACTAGGGAAAGGGGACACCTTGGTGCTGCTTCTCTATGACAGGGAGTTGGTGAATAAGTCTGGGTTTCTTCCTGGTAGTTATTACTTGACAAGGACAGAATTCCAATAGGGCTAGTTATGCAACATCTGGGAGCCTCTGCAACCATGACTCTTCGGGAGAGATGTGTTGTTTTTTTAAAAGCCTGTTGGAATTTTTTTTCTCTTTTTGATTAGGAATATGATGAACCAATCTTGAAACACCTGCAGGATATTAAAGTGAAATTTTCTGACCCTGGACAGCCTATGGTGAGTACTGACTTGACCTTCTGGTTGGCATCAGACAGGGTCAGTCCACAAAGATGGAAGAACTTGGAGCCAGGGGCAAGAAACCCACAAAACCCACACCCAGCCACTCATCTGCTGGGCAGCCCTGGGCGAGACTGCTCTCCAAGAGTTAGACTGAGTACCGCATTGTGTGTTTGCTCCCTGAGTTCGATGGGGATCCCATTGCCTTTCTGTGTCATGCTTGGCACTGTAGTCGTGAGTCTGTGCTGGATGATTTGACAGTGATGCAGACCATGTGATGCCCCAGACCCTGCAGCCAGGTGGGCACCAATGCAGGAGTCAGGCTGCAACTCCTGGGCTGTAGTGGTGCTGTCCACTGTGCCAGGCCTCAGTCTTGTAGTTTGTTTGTTTACTCTGTTGGGTGGAGATGATACCATTCTTTTCCCAAGTGTCTCTGAAGTTTGCATGCATCTAATGTATATGTTTAACGTTTAAAAAGATGGGAGCTATGTACACATAATGATCGGCACTTATTCAGAAATCTGAACCTACTAGGTTTTACCCTAAAAAAAAAAGCGCAAATAAGACTGAAAAATGTTTTCCTGCTCTTTGATTTGTCCTGAAACACATCTTTACAATATGCTTGCTATGGCATATCATTGCACTAGTAATGTTAGTGGCATGGATCAGCCTGCCAGTTGGTAAGATAAGCTTGACTAGGTCAGCCCTTACTTTTATCTGAGGAACCATATGCTCATCTTCAAATGGCCTTGCCAGACTGTCTCATCCCAGCCTGGTTCTCCCAGGGAGCACTGTTCGTAACCCGTTAGCCTGGCTGTAGCTAATGGGTTCCATTCCGGTGCAATAGCATTTCCAGCGACACATGACTGACTGACTGGTGGCTTTCAGTTTCAGGTCTTGGAGACAAATGCTGCATGACAGGCTGTGGGTTAGGGATCTTGGGTGTGGGTGATGGTGGTAGGGACCTGGGGCCAGTCACCAGTATCTTCCTTCCTCCCCATCTCAGCACTGGGGCCTGGGCTAATGGATGAGGGCCACTAGGAGTGGGATTTCTTCACTGCAAGTGCTGCAAGTAATGCCTGGGGCAGCAGCAGGGGTGGGCAGTGGATGTACCTGTATCTGTCTCTTCTACTTTTTCCTATCTGTTTTCCACTATGGAAGGTGACATTCAGGTGTCCCTCTCTAGGTGGGGCCCTGGGAGCTGGGAGTGATGCCTGCTCACCAGCTGGGGGCTGCCCTCCAGAGGAGATGCCCCATCTTCCTTGCCCCATGTGGGTTATAGCAGGTCCTTCTTCCTGGGCTTGCATCACTTCTGTTTAGACTTTATCACAGGGCCCCCAGGAGCCGCCTGGGCACGTCTACCTAGTTTGCCCTCATTGGTGTGCATTCTCTTCCCCATGGTGTGAGCGTGTGGTGCTTTAAGTTTCTGTGCGTTTTTTCCTTGTACTTCTTTCTTACCTGTGATTCATCCAGACGCAATTAACTTTTTTTCCCTTTTGGGTCAGTTCCTTTTTTTTCCCTTTCTTTTTTCTCCTTTTCTTTTCTTCCTTTTTTTTCTTTTTTCTTTTTTTTTTTTTTTTTTTGAGACCGAGTCTCACTCTGTTACCAGGCTGGAGTGCAGTGATATGATCTCGGCTCACTGCAACCTCTGCCTCCCGGATTCAAGCGATTCTCCTGCCTCAGCCTCCCGAGTAGCTGGGACTACAGGCACGCACCACCACGCCCAGCTAATTTTTGTATTTTTAGTAGAGACGTGGTTTCACCATGTTGGCCAGGATGGTCTCAATCTCTTGACCTCGTGATCCACCCGCCTCAGCCTCCCAAAGTGCTGGGATTACAGGCATGAGCCACCACACCTGGCCTCTTTTTTCTTATTGGACACCTGTTTGATGATTTCCTAGGTCAATTTTCTTTCTTTCTTAGCCTGTCATCTTATTTTTCTCCATCTCATTGTGACTCATAGACTAGAGCTCTGGTTATGGTAGACTGTGGACCAGTAATTTTTTTTTTCTTTTTACTTCCCTATTATAAAAGTCATATGTAGAAAATACAGGCAAGTGTAAAGAACACTATACAAATCTGTCTTCTAAAAGTAAATCTCAGCAGCTTAGTGAATTTCCCCATACTCTTTTTCCTTTGTAAAATTATTATGAAGCATCTAATGCATTTTAAGTTATAAAGATAAATGAAAATTCAAAATGAGTCTTGACTGGTGTTTTTGCAGCATGCCTCATTCCCTTCCCTTGAGCGCTTGCCTACCTGGATACACAGTGCACACGTGTGCCACACAGCTCCTGCCACACCACATGGTGTGTGCACAGTGTCACCCTGCTGCCACATCACACAGGCTTGGCTGGGGGGGGAATAGTTGTTACTGCAGCCATCGGCTATAAAACAGTTTAACATTCCCCTACATGCACCACCTCCCCCATTGTAAATTGTTGCATTATGATCAGTATACTTGAACCCAAATTTGTGTTAAATTAAATGTTTGATGGTTTCCTTAGTTTAGATTCCTTTCAGTGTACTTACCAGTCAAAGAAGATGAAGCTTTAGAAGGCCCAAAGGTCGTTCAGTTGGGATTACAGACATGAGCCACTCAGGCCCTGCCTAATTTTGCATTTCTTTAGTTGCTTGTAAGATTGAGCATGGTTAGCATATTTATGGCTTACCTGGCTGTGGTGCGTGTGTGAATGAAGCAGTCTTATTTTCAAGCCACTTTTCATTTGGGCAGTTAAACAGTTTCTTGAATCATCTTCAGTTGTCTTTGGGTTACTCTTGACTGAACAAAGGCAGAGGGGAGAGAAAAAAGGAAAATAGGAAGAAATATGAATCTATCTATAGAAAAGTAGGCTGGGTGTGGTAGCTCATGCCTGTAATCCCAGCACTTTAGGAGGCCAAGGTGGGAGGATTGCTTGAGCCCAGGAGTTTGAGACCAGCCTGGGCAACATAGGGAGAACTGGTCTTTAAAAGAGAAAGTAAAAAGGAGGGGAAAAAATGAGTAGGACATGGTGAAGGACCACAAGTCTAATAGTACTATTTGTTTTATTGGGGCCACCCCGTGCGCTGGGTTGGTTGTCCACACTGTGGTCACAGCCTTAAACAGTTCTGGAATCATAGCAGTCTCTCCATTGGTTGGCTACTTGTCTTCCCTCTTTATGTTGTTTTTTTTTTTTTTTTTTTTTTTTTTTTTTTTTTTTTTTTAAGCCGTGGAGGGTTGGGAGAGAAATAGGCATTTTATTTGATGCTGATTCCCTGTAGCTGCCTCTTCCTTTCCTTGTGATTTTTGCCAGGCAGGTGACTGGCCTTTCGTTTGTGTGGTTCATCTGCAGTGCCCTACCCCCTTCCTTTGCTCTTGCCAAGGCCAGTGGAGAGCTCTTAGCCAGATCCTGCTGTCATCCCTTCTAGAAACCGACTAGACTGTCTCCTTGATCCTGACTTCCTAAGCCCTCATGCCCCGCCTCCTCCTCCACCTTTCTTTGAAAGTTGTTTTTTCACTTCTCCTTTGTGCAAGTGGTTTGTTTGAATGTATAAACTTTTTTTGCTGTATATATATTTTTAGTCCTCTTAATTTCCCCTCCGTTGATGGTTTTACCATTACAATGAAAATGGAAACAGCTAACATTTAGCCAGCCTTGCCCATAAACCCGGCTCTAAGTGATACAGATTAACCATCAAGGCAGCTCCTAGAGAAGGGAGAGAGTTATTTCCAGTGTACAGATGAGGAAACTAAAGCACGGAGACGTTGAGTAGCTTCCGCGAGTTGCCTAGCAGTGTAGGCAGAGATGGGATTTGAATCCAGGCTGTCTGAGCGTAGAACTGGTCTTGTAAACTGTCTATAAATTACTCAACCAAGCGCATCTTCCATGTTTTTCTTCTATAAATAGGGATGAGGTCAGTGTCTTTGCACATATCGATGCATCCATCCAGGTATTTTTCTCAAATAGAACAAATTCCTCAAAATAGAATTACTGAGTCAGGGAATATGCCTTTTAATTTATTTATTTTTTTTGATATTGCCAAATTGTCCTTCATAAAATCTGTCGACAGTATATGAGTGTGCTCAGTACCCCAAAATCCTGGCTGGGTCTACATATTTTTGTACATTTTGCCCCAAAGAAAGGCATCTCATTTTGGTGTTCATGTGTTTTGTTACTCGTGAGCATGAATGCCTTGTTGCTGCTGTTGGTTGTTCTATGCCTGCGTTCATGTTTACATCCTTTTTCCCGGTGTGCTCACGTCTCTTCCAGGTCTGTAGTGTGCTTTGTAAGTGAGGGATGAGCTTTCTGTCCTTGTAGAGATTTGTCCTTTTCTCCACCCACCTCCCGGGAGAAAAGCTGTGGGTCACTGCTTTCACTGCACAGCACAGAGTAGAGACCCTGGCTTCCCCCAGCAGGGTGGGGGCTGGGGCTTAGGCTGAGCGGAAAAGGACAGGAGGAGGATGGACTGCTGGTCCCCTTACTTTCCCCTAGTCACCTTCCCTCCTTCCAGGAAGCAAGGGCTGGGAGCAGCTAAGAGAAGCTAGGATTCCTTAGGAGAGCTTGACGCCTATTGGTGAGGAGGCATTGGAGGGGGAACATGCCCCTTACTCATGAACTGAACAGATATTTCCCGCCAGTCCATCATTGGTTTTTTTAACCTCACGCTGGTCTTTTTTGCGGTGGAGAAGTTTTTCTTGTTCCATGGCCCTATCTGTTGAGCTTTCCCAAAATAGCTTCTAGTAAGTGTTGTGTACTCCAAGCAATCTGTCCTCGTTATTTTTCTATTTTAACTGGTGCTTACTCTGAATTTCTACTTTTAGTCTTTTGTGTTAGAGTTCCACTTTGAACCCAACGACTACTTTACCAACTCAGTCCTGACAAAAACCTACAAGATGAAATCAGAACCAGATAAGGCTGATCCCTTTTCCTTTGAAGGTCCTGAGATTGTGGACTGTGACGGGTAAGAAAAAGTCATTCTACCTTGTTTTTCTGAAACAAAATCAAAAGATAATTTTGTAACTTGATGGGTAAGATAGAAGTAAGGAATAAAGTACAGTCTTGAGTCTGCTTAAAAGCCTAAAAGCCTGGTAGATGGATATTTCAATAGTCTTTCAGTTTGGGAATGCTCGTAGTGCAGAACTTGGAGATGGCGGCTGAACCTGGGAAATGAGTCACGTGGTTGCACATGCAAGCCTTTGGGATAGTGCCCTGTTTCTTCATTTTAATGAAAGTATTGGGTTCTCTAGACATCGTGAATTGAAGTTCTTAAAATTGAATCCATGGATTACCCTCAGCAAATAAATACTTATTGAATGAATGAGTCTGAGTCCAGGGCTATATTGATCAGCTGATTGCTTTGGAAATAGGTGGGGGGCAGCATAGCTGTTGTTTGACTCACTGATTTCAGTCTTTATAAATCACTAAAGAGAGAATTTGGTTTAGAATTAATTTCTCCAGGTTGGGTTGACTGAGAAATGGTTTTAGTCTTGACTTGAAACAATTATGTTTATTTACCAGAACTAAGTAGTAATTGTTAATTCAGGACTTTATTAAAGTCCTGCTGGAGTAATTTAGAAAGATGATTTTCCAGGGCCAGGCCATCATGTGAGAAAAAGGCCTGGCCTTTCCGAGCATGTTCTTAAGCGGGCAGTATTGAGATCTGCCAGGTGTTGCCTGGGTCTGTGGTGATTGTGTGTTAGAGAGAGCGTGCTGTGCTCAGCCCTCGCCAGCATCCCTGGGGCTGGAGTGGTCTGCACTGGCCATCAGTATTCCCGGTGGCCACCTCTTTCCTTTTTTCAGCTTGTCGTGCTCAGTTGGCTGCTTTGAACAGCAGCAACTCCTCCTTCCTTGGGAAACCGCGGACAAGTTCTTGTGCATCATGCAGACTTGACGGGGCTTTGCCACAGAATATACATTTCAGAGTCCTGATGAAATGTCTTGGGAAAATAATACCATTGTTCCAGAAGTCTGAAGTTCCAGTGGTCACACCCAAGTTGAAAGAGGACCAGGCTGTTTCTCTTTTTGCCAACCTCCAGATGAACTTCATGGGCCATTGTATTTGGTTTGCAGATTGGTTTTATTTAGTTTTCCAGGTTTGGCATAGAGCTGTGGTTTGCTTCCTGCATGCATTTGTAATGGATTTTTCTCATGGATTGTGTGTTCATGACAGCTGTCTTGTCCTGGTAGGTGTACTATTGACTGGAAGAAAGGAAAGAATGTTACTGTCAAAACCATCAAGAAAAAGCAGAAGCATAAGGGTCGAGGCACTGTTAGAACAATTACGAAACAAGTACCCAATGAGTCCTTTTTCAACTTCTTCAATCCATTGAAAGGCAAGTCTGTTGGTTGTTAATATTCATTATGTTCTTGTATAAAATAATTTTGGTCACCTGATAGATTCCTAACACCCAGAGACTTTAGTCCTGTTTTTTCAGGCAAGTGTGGTCAGTAGGGGCACATTGCTGTGTCCCAGGCTGTTCTGTTGGTGCGCTGGCAAGTTTATCGTGGGGGGCAGTAAGAGTAGGATTGTCATCTTCTGCAGGAAAGGGAAGAGCTTTACTCTGCTTGGCTGTAGCCCAGGCAAAAACTTGCAGTTCTGTTTTAAGAAAACTGAATCGAGTATTTGCACCTGGGCTGCTTCCTCACTTGGACACCTGGAGCACCCTTCTCCACCAGCTGGCATTTCTGCCCCGCTGTTGTGTCTGGTTTGCACCCCCCGGGGACCACTCCCAGCCTCGGAGAGCTGCTGGGTTTGCTCTGCAGGTACCTGTTACTGCTGTACGCTGGTTCTAGTTGTGCTGCTTTTGGATCATCTGTTTAGTCCCCCTTTTCTTGTAATTTTTTATGCATAATTTGATAGAATTTTTTGGAATTTATATATTGTAAGAAACACAAGTAGTTGGGACTTTCATTTTTGAAAAACATTGGCAGAATCACAGCTTGGAAGCTGATTCTTTTTATTTATTTATTTTTTAAATTTTCCTAAGTGGTAAAATAAAGATGAGACCTTTGAGCTAGTAAAGGTTGACCAATTGATTTTAAGAGTAAATTTCTTGGGATTTTTCATATAATTTCCTAATCGTGAGAAAATGTGAAGGTCAAGCGACTTGTCAGTGTTAAAATATCCATATTCTCTTTAGTTTCCATGAACTAAAACATAATTTGAAGTGAAGAGATGCCAGCCCCTGCTGCAGATAATCAGTGAGTGAGTGTTTGTATGTGGGGCCACAGGGCGGATCTCTTCTCCAGTCTGAGTGGTTGATTTTTTGATTTTGTCTCTGAGCTTGGCACCCTTATTTATCAAGCTGCCCTTCAGAGTTCAGTCCATTATTTTAATTGTGGTGCCTATTTTCTGCAGTTAGACTTTGAACCTAGAAGATGCAAATACATACGGTTTGGGGAATGAGAGCAGTCATATATTTAGATATTACATTTCCTTTTTTTGGAAGATTCCTTTTAGACACTTGGGTTGGGCATACTGGAGATTGTGAATTCAGCGTGAAGAAGGGAGGCTTTAATTTCTGGAATCACTTTGTGTAGGAAGTTTTCTTAAAACTGATTTAAAAATAATTTTTAGGATAAAAATGGAGTTGATAATGGACTCAAGGGAATTTTTAAGTGTTTTTTTTTTAGGTTCTAAAACTTTTAGGGTATGATGGTTGCACAACTATAAAATTAACGTACTGAAAGTCATAAAGTTGTACATTTAGAGTGTATGCCTTTTAATGGTATGTAAATCCCATCAGTAAAGCCACTTTTAAAGTAATCAAACACATAATACCAAATGGTAAGTGCTTTGAAAAAAAATTGAGGATGGCTGCGGAATAGGTAATGGGGTAGTGAAGGAACAGACAAAATGGACTCCTGTGGTGTGAAGTGAAGGAGGCATTAGCTAGTGAGTCCAGCTCCTTCTTTGTCCTTAAAACTGCAAAGCCAGTCCAGAAGTATGAGTGCTCAGAGTCCTTGTGCTGATTCATGACTTGGGCCAGAGTGCCCTGGGGAGCATGCTGCTCCAGCATTTAGACACCCAGCCATGCTCCTAACCCATGTCTAAAACCCCTGGGTGATGCTGGCACACCGAGGCTTGGGAAGTCTGCCTCACTCTTGGGTGGTGTTTACGCACCCAACATTCATGTCTCAGCAGCGAACAGCAAGTGCTGCCAGGGTTGTGGTCGCTTAATGGGAAGGGAGACTCAGAGAGGAGAGCCCAGTGAAGATTGAAAAGGCAGGTATGAGACTAAGCAGAGTAAACATTCAACTCCTGATGAAGGTCAGGGTCTTGTAGTAAATGTTTCTAAAATCAGGGGGTTGGATCTTGTACCATTTGAACGTTGCACAGCTTCATTGAGTGTGGTTAGAAGTCCCTATCTGTCTTGGTGGGCTTAGCTCGTCTGAGCATCAGCTTTCGCTGAGGAATTGCGCCACTCTACAGGGGCCCCTGGTGGGCATTCCAGCACTCTCCAAACAAACAGAAATGCAGTTTCAGTCTCGCTGAGTTGCAGTGCCTTAGTAACACTCACAGCTTATAAGGCTTAAGGACTTTCTCTTTCCTGCACCATCATGTATAGTTCTGCGGGACATGAGTTAAGTTTCCCCATAAAGCACAAATGCACTGAATGGCCACAGCCTGGGGGCTGTTTGCCATTCCTCCTGTTAATATATTAACTCTCTCAAAATGATCTTCTCAAGCTTGAGTGCCAGCCCATCGCACATGATGGAGGAGGAGAAGGGAGGGGGGCATAGAGGCACTCAGGCCAGCTTCAGAAGTGGTGGATGGAGCTTGCAAAGATGTCTGTGAGGAGATGCAAGGCTTTGGGGATTTCTGTTAAACCTCGAGGTGAGAAATGTTACATTTTATCTACCAGCACAGCTTCCTCCTGTGTGGGCTTTAAAATTCTGGGAGTTGTCACTGTAATTTAAATATGTTTTGTCTTTTCTTTTTCTAGCATCTGGGGATGGAGAATCACTGGTAAGATTTGTTGTTAATAGTCTTATTTTCCTGTTGAAGTCTCTCCTGAGTGAATGTCTACTTGTCTACTTGTTTAAAAAAGTCCAGTCCTGGCTGTGTGTGGACTGGGTATGCCAGTGATCTTAATGCTTTGGGAGGCTGAGGTGGGAGGACTGCACGAGTCCAGGAGTTTGAGACCAGCCTGGGCAACATAGCACAACCCCATCTCCACAAAAAATTAAAATCAAATAAATTAGCCAGCCGAACATGGTGGTTCACGCCCGTAATACCAGCACTGTGGGAGGCCAAGGTGGGTGGATCACCAGAGGCCAGGAGTTCAAGACCAGTCTGGTCAACATGGTGAAACCCCGTTTCTGCTTAAAATACCAAAAAAAAAAAAAAAAAAATTAGTTGGACACGGTGGCAGCACCTGTAATCTCAGCTACTCAGGAGGCTCAAGCAGGAGAATCACTTGAACCCAAGAGGAGGAGGTTGCAGTGAGCTGAGATTGCACCACCGTATTCCATTGGGCGACAGAGCAAGACTCCGTCTCAAAAGATAAAATAATAAATTAGCTGGACATGGTGGTGCACTGTGTAGTTCCAGGGTCGCTGGGGCCCAGGAGCGTGAGGCTGGAGTGAGCTGTGATTGCACCACTGCCCTCCAGCCTGGGTGATAGAATAAGACCCTGTCTCTTAAAAATAAAAAAATCCATTTCTGTTTCCTAAAACTCTGGGATTAATTTGAAATCATTACACATCTAAGTAAAAGTATGTGTTTCATATGTTGATTTCAGTAGCAAATGTGCAGTGCTTTAATACTGCCTGTTTCCCATATGTGAGACTGATACCGCCTACTCTGGGTGAGACCTTTGGACAAGTTGTGGAGCTGTAGGGCCCTCACTTCCCACTTTCTCTGCCATTTTGCTTCAGTAGCTCTTTAAAGCTACTTAAAGTTGTTTTAAAGGGGCTTTGAGTGTCTAGTGGCTGTCCCCCAGCAGTGCAGGAGTTTGGTGTTTTAAGTCAAGTAAATCAAAAGTGAGGGGCTGAGATTTGGCTGAGGGTGGTGAAGTGAATTTTTTATCCCATTAAAATGAGTTAACACGTGGGTTTTTCCTCCTCAGGATGAAGATTCTGAATTCACATTAGCCTCTGATTTTGAAATTGGACACTTTTTCCGTGAGCGGATAGTCCCGCGGGCTGTGCTGTACTTCACTGGGGAGGCCATAGAAGATGATGACAATGTATGAGGCTCGGGGAAGGGGGGCTTCCACCTGGGTGCTTATCTCTGTTGGTGCAGAGTGGCCCTGAATTGTGGCTTAGGAAACCCCCATGCCTAATCTTTTTATTACATCATCAGCCAGATATGTAGTCCAAGCTGCTGTCCTTGTTGTGGGGGGAATATGCTTGAAGAGGAGAAGTCTGAGGAGCAGAGCAGGAAAAGCAGGTGTCTGTGAAGCAGTTTCAGAGGTGATTGCCAGTTTCCTATGTGAGCCCTGCCTAGTGACTCAACAATATTCTCTCAAAACCTAAGCTTCAGGGAACTTCTGAACACAGGGAAAATCTCTTTTATGGAGGTCTGGCCACAACAAACATTTATTGACAGTGGACTCATGCTAGCCTGTGGTTCATCAACCCAAAAGAAATCGAAATTCCTGAACTTCTATCTAATTAGGTAAAAAGGAAAAAAAAGAAACCCGTGCTCCCCAAGAAAACAACAAGATTGCATGTCACTTTCCTTTCTGGGCTTGAGGGAAGCCAGCTCTTCCACAGTCAGAACTTGCGGGTGCACAGCCCAAGTACCGCTTAGAAACTCCCATCCTCACCAAGGCTCAAGCAGCTTCAAGTCTTCTTGATCTGTGGAAAATAAAGTTTTGTTTTATAGAATGTTACTGGAAGTATGTTCTAGATGATACTCTCTTTCTTGTGGAGCTCTTAGGTTTCTTTTCTTAGAAGGTCTGGTCTGTTGGGGCTTCAGACAGGGCGGCAAGAGCTTAGGTGGGTTCAAGGGCCTTAGCCCCCTGTGGCAGTAAAGGCCAACATCTCCTCACACCTCTCCCATTGTACTGAGTTCCACCAGTGGGGAGAATAGGCCAGCGTGCTCTTTATCAGCTGTTAGGTCTTAGACTGTTCATTTAACTTCTAAAACTCAACTTGCTGGCTCATCCCTAGGCTGGGAGGTGATTGCAGGTCAGGGAACATGGACAGTCAGGTAGCTGCCAAGACATAGTTTTACAAATTCTAGACCAGCACTTTCCAGTAGAACTTTCTCTGTTGATGGAACTGTCCTCTGCCTGCTTGGTCCAGCGCAGTAGGACTGACCACTTGAGGACTTGAAATATGGCTGCTGAGACTGAAGAACTGAACGTTTCATTTACCTTAGTTTAAGTTTAAATAGTGAGCTAAGGGCTAGTGGCTACACATTGGAAAGCTTATCTGAAATTGTTTTGATCATACACCCGTCAGTTTAAAGGACTTGAATATGCATGTGTGCTATTTGCTTACTTATATGCGGTATCTGTACTGCTGGTGAGCACTGTGCCACATTTGCTTATAGTACATGTGCGTTTCATTCATAATACGTTCAGCACAGGTACTACTGATGAGCAGTGTCAGTTAGAGGCTAGAAGTGCCAGCTCAGATGAGACTGCTCAGACTCGCATCCCCATTCTCCCTTTAGTAGCTCCACCACATCCTTGAGCTTCGGTTTCCTCAGCTGTAAGTAGAGGTCATGGTAAAGACTCTGGTTACTTGTTAAGCCCTTAACGTAGCACCTGGCACAGAGCAATGACTCAGTAAGTGTTGGCATAAAAAGTGTTTTACTAATGTTACTTTCTAGACCGTACCCCAACACTAGAAAGTTGTTGGAGGAGGAGGTGAATGTGGGAACCCTGGTCTTGTCTTCTCTGCACGTGGGAGCTCCTGCTGTGCCCAGGTGGGCGATGCATCTGGAGCAGCCCCTGTGCACAGCCCCTTAAGGGCAAAATGCTGTCCTTAGAGCCTTGGAATAGGCCCTGGAGCCTGCTGGAGGCTCGTTGGATCTGACATGAAATGGAAGAATATTGAGAAGCCTTTCCCTGCCTGATGCCAGTTAGGGTCCTTAGAGCGGAAGGGCGCTGCACTGTGGCCACATCTCATCCTGGCTGCTGCATGGCGCCAGGAGGCTGTGCACACTGTGTGAACTCCACACCAGCACAGTAGGGTCCTTCTAAGTTCCACCGAAGTTGGCTCTAAGCGATACATGGTGAGAGCTCAACAAAACGGGAAATGTTGATAAATGAAGCTGCATTTTCATGTACTACCCTCGTTATGCAACCAGTAGTGATAAGGTGGTTTTGCTTTTGGTGTAAGTCTCATGTTTGAAACTTGATTTTTAGTCTGACCAATGATGTATTTGGATGTAGGAGAAACTGATTCAAGACAATTGACTAATGGTGGAGGTTCACCTTTGAGCACCTTATTGATCACTTTAAAGATTAAACACCAAAGTTTTAATATATTTCTACTAAGGTTTCTTTTCCCTTTGTATGAGATGTAAAATGATACCCAGATTCCTGTATCCAATAACATTATGCTGCTGGTTCGATCAGCCTTGTAGAAAATTTAAGGAAAACAAATTAATCAGTTTACAAAAATCTTTTCCTGTGTGCCTCCTCCTCGGTGTGAGAACAGCCAGGGCAGAGCTGTGGTGCCAGGTTCCCAGCTGTGTCCAGGGTACACCCTGGCTGACCAGCTTCCTATCCTATTCCTTGTTTTGCGTGACTTTCAATTTCCTGGCATGCTTTTAAAATGCGCTGCACACAAGCAGATGGCTCCTCAGCCAAGCGAGGCCCAGCAGGCAGCGTGGCTGGACTTTCTGCTCCTCTTAGGCTTGGTCAGTGAGTCACTTGATGGGACTGGTGTCTTGGGCAGGCTGCTGTCATGTTTTGTAAACCTAAAAATGTTTTTCTGTGTTTTTCCAGTTTGAAGAAGGTGAAGAAGGAGAAGAGGAGGTAAGAGACAGGTTTATGCAGTGCCACTTACCTCCCTGAAGTTGTTTCTTTGGCTTTCTCTGCTTGAAGGTTATGGACTCACAGGGCTGTGTTAAACCCATTTTTTGTGACGCTGTCTTTGATTCTAAGAATGTTCTTAAAACACTAAGCAGAAATGCATAGCAAATGCTGTGACAGTTTCCATCGTTTTTGACCCTGCAGTTGGTTCATGAAAATGTATCTTAGAAAATAATCATTTAACAAAATCTACTTTTTCAGAATTTTGTTTCTTTCAGGGCTCTCTGTGAGAACAAAAAGATACCTAGAAATAATTCTAAGTGTCCAAAGGAAGTGATGAGTCACTTGTGGGTAGCAGTAATTGATTTCCGTCTAAGGCAGTGTTTTGCTCCTTGTGTTTGTGGATTGTGAATGCCACAAGAGTTTAAATCTTGTCATTCCAGCTAATTCTCACTTTTTAAATACAGGAATTAGAAGGTGACGAGGAGGGAGAAGACGAGGATGATGCGGAAATTAACCCCAAGGTTGGTAACTTTGGGGCCACCCAGACCTACTTATTATGCTGCACTCTTAGACTTTTAAAAATGTTCCCCACTTTGAGGCAGTAGTGTTAACAATATTCATTATTCCCTAATTAGAAAGTTTAAAATGTGTCAGAAAAATAGTGGAATGATTATTCAGACACTGTGTATATAATTTGAGTGTTGAGTGTACATACTCAGTAGAAGCTTTTCCAGCTGTCTCAAGCTGTGTCTTATTTACATAGACTCCTCAGTAGAGCAACTTGACTTTCCAAATGTTTCATTCTTTTAAGGTAAGGTAATGATTTAACTGATAACATAAATAAACTTTTCTTTGTGCGTGTTTGGAAAAGGTGCAAAGAAGGGACTTTGGGGCTCTTTTTGTTAAGGAACAGAATAGTGGGATTGTGGGCATCATTTGACAGTTGCGCTTGAGCTGAGCATGCCCAGATGATGTGTCTAGATATCTCATATGTCTCAGATAATTTAAAATAAATTGGAAAGGTTTACTAAAGAAAACTGAGTTGAAAATGAGTGGGCAACCCCATTAATTTTACCTGCAAATTTAGATTTTTATTTGTGGCCTCAGAGTAACTTAAATCAAGGTACTTTGACCATTTGGCACATTTTAAAATCAGAAGTGCTTAAATGTCATCCTACAGCATCATAAGAGTTTCTTCTTGTAAAACATGAAATGTGTAGTTCACTTGCCTCTTAAAATTAAGTATATTATGGGCTGTCAGAATACTAACGTTACCTGGTGTTTTTGTAATGTGTCTCTGTCCGACTAGACGTTTTTTGCTTGTTTTTACCCTTGTTTTTTGGAGTGTGCACTAAAAGCTGTCAGTGTGATATCCTGGCTCTGTCATCAGTTGGTTTAAACTGGCTGTTTCCATGAATGCATGTTCACAGTTGTGGTTCCTTCAAGGAAGGGATGGGAGAAGAGCTTTTAAAACTTTTTTGAGAATGTGTCTTGTAAAGACTACTCTGGGAATAATCTGCTCATGGAAATGTTCATCTTCTAAAGTTTGGCCTGTTGATGTGGGAGGACTCTGCTGAAAGCGTACCTGTGCGCAGCACCGTGGTGGGGGGCGGTGAGGGCTGCAGGAGACCAAGGCCTGGGTCTGCCTTGCGTGCATCACAGTGTGGGGACAGGGAAGGTGAGGGCTGTCAGTCAGCCAGTGAACAACGTTGGGTGAATAAATGCTGCCCATCACTGCTGTGCGGGGTGTCTGATGGACCCAAGGGCCACGTGTGTTTATTGGGCTGTGTTTCCGCCTTGTGGGCGCTGAATGGACACTTCTAAGGTTGCAGTTGTAAAGCAAGGACTGGGGTCAATTGGCAGGGCCACCTCCTCAGACTCCGTGCACAGCTGCCTCTGTCCTTGTTGCACTTGTATCTCCCCCTCCCTGTATTCTGTGCCTCAGCTTCTCTTTTCCTCCCCTCTGTTGTTTGTTCTGCTTTCTTCTGTCACCTTGGAGACCCTTGAGTCTCCTTTCACGTCCCAGGTTTCTAAAAGAGCATTCTCACCAGCCATTATAGAGAACATGGTGTGGTGGATTACACATGCCAACACCCCATGAGACCTTTGATAAACGGTTATGTTGGTTGGGGGAGAAGGGACTGAAAACATGTTCCGGCTAATGGTATGAATGAAATTCAGAGACGGCCAGGCATGTATGGCCGGGATAAGGCCAATCCTGCTGTCCCTGTCACATGCACCTTCCAGAGAGATGGGCAGTGTTAGAGTCTGTGCAAGCAAAAGAAAACAAGGAAGGAAGGGAGGTTTTAGTATTGGGAGCAGTCTGATAGAAGTGAAAATCATGCTTCTGCCCATTTTGAAAGTATGATCTAGTGTTGAAGTTGTTCACCCCGAGTTCAGTATCTTGCAGCCCTTTTGTATCATGAGAAATTGTGGCCGTTTCCTCCTGTATAATTTTGTGCATTTCATTTTCTTTCATGCTGACAGTTCCTTTCAATTTTTTTCCCCATTTAGGTGTAATTTTTGTCTGTTAATCATTCATACGTTTCTAGGTAAGGTGGAATTCCATTCATACCTAACTTCCAAACTTCTGATCTATACTTTATACAATGCATTGTTTTGACTTTGAATAAAGAGGGAGTTGCTGTCCAGGTACACTCACTGTGTCACAGGTTTGACATAGGTGTCTGTTACATGTACTTTTAAAATCAACGAACCAAACCTAGATTTGGTCCCTGCTTTCTGAGCCCAGTGTTTCTTGCAAACCAAGTAGCAAAGATGTAACTTGGGTGTAATTTTCATTGCTGATGGTACTGCTTTCCAGTAAGAGGGCCCTGGATGGTCAGCAGTCTGCACGGTGGCACACACAGGCCACCATAAGCAAGCAGTCCTTGCAGAGAGCATAACACACTGGGCTGTCCCAGCTGTGCTCAGAACACACACTGGCAGTTGAAATTGGCCCACTGTCATTACCAACACGTGTTTGTTGAATATCTATACTTTTTGAATTCATGTTTTGTGCAGACCAATAGGTACACAGAGGGGTAACAGCTTTTACTGTGCCAGCATTTTTTATCTGAAACATTAACTGGCATCTGTTTTGGTGTCAGCAGTAAAAAGTACTGTTGTGAGGTTGGTGCTAGTTGAATGAAGCAAGAACCAGTTGTAGATGAAAGTGAGTGTCAGTAAGCCTGGAAGCTGTTTCCCACCCCACTTTCTTCAGTCCCTGTAGCTCTACCCTGTCCTGGAATGCTGACAGGAGGCCGTAACTAGACAGAGGCCCTTGCCCGTGACGAGACCTGTTCACTCGTGGCACTCGGGATGTAGTGGGAGAAAGCAGAGAGGTGGGGACAAGAGGTGCCATGAGGAACCCCACAACCATAGCAGGGCCTCTGCATGCCGGGATAAGTAGGCACTCCGTTTTTAAGGGTCTCGTCACAGAACATCAGCATGATCCTGGCAGCCCATAGACCAGACGTCCTTGAGGTCTTAGCGCCACCGCCTCCCTGTCTTCCTCATGTAGGCTGCTCTCATGGGAAACTGATGGTACATAGGGCGGATGCAGCTCTTGGTACGATTTTGTTTTCCAGGGCCAGGTTTCAGAATATGCCTGTATGTTTAAAATTATGTCTAGCTGCCATTAATTCCTGTTGTCCCCGCATGTCTGAAGAACTTAGCCACTCTTATTCCACCTGTACCCTCACCCACTCCTCCCACGCCACCAGCTCTTTTGAAGAGAATCCTCGATGCGTGCCACCTATATGTATTTCAGTATGCATCCCTGGAAGAGAAGGGCAGGGTGCAACAGCAGCAACCCCCGAGGAGTGTCCCACTGAGGCCGCTGCCTCTTCAGCCATAGGGCTCTGGGCACTTGGGGCTTGTTTGCCAGCGCAGCTGTGGTCGAGTGTGTTTTAGTGGCATGTCTTTGTTGCCTTTCTCAGGTCGAGTGTTATCTGTTCAAACCCCACCTTTTAAATGGTCCCATGAGAGATGAGATTTTTTTCCTATTAGTTGGTACCTTTTAAAATGCCAACTCCTCCTCCCTTGATAATCTTAGCATTGATTAATGACTCAACCATCATTAAAATTTGTGACATGAGATAAAGAACGCTTCAGTTTGGGAGTTTAGGTGTAGTTTTTTTTTTTTCGGCATGTGTCACAAGCTAAAAACAATTGGTGTCTCTCATATGTAAAATTCACTTCTAAAACTCCTGTCAGTCACTTGCAGAAGCTCCAGTGTGCTGTGTGAGCACCAAAGCCTGGCAGGGGTGGGCCACATGCTGCCTTCCTTCCCAGAGGGGGCTGTGCCCTCTAGGCACAGGGGAGGCAGCTCTTCCCAGAGTCAGGTGCATGGCCTACTCCCCTCCAACAAGGCACTGGGTCATGACACTGGTCTTGAGAGAGTGTTCCATGCGGACTCTATTCCCTCTAGAAGTCTTCACCCAGGATATTGGTTTTATTTAGGACAGATGAATACTACTCGTGGTTGAAAATACCTATTACATCATTTCTGCAACTTAGGATAATTTAGATTTATTTCTGGTTGAGCATTCCAAATCTGGAATCCTCCCGTGAGCATTTTCTTTGTCTCGGGTTCCAGATTTTGGAGTATCTCAGATTTGGGATTTGGGATGCTCAATCTGTGGTAGGATAAATTATAAAGTCCTGTGTATGACATGACATAGTATTTGCATAATTTAAATGTACATAAAGATGGAGTCTGTCACCTTGTCACCAGCCCCAGTCTTCCCCGTCCCTGCACAGCTCCTTTACTGACATCCCATTTTCTAGGCGAGTCCCTTGGTGGAGGCACACTGCTTGTCCCACTCCTCCCCTCACTGCTCCTGCTCGGGGCGCCCTGCATCCCCCACACTCCTAAGGCCAGTGGCTCAGTGTTCTTGGCCACTACACTGGGCCACCTTCAGTCTACCCTTGAATGTCAGATTGACATGGCGAGGGTTTTTGGTCAGCCTCGTTTTGTCTTGGCCAGGCTCTTTGGGCAGCCTCTGGGGTGGCTGAGATTGGGAGCTTAGACCCCAGGGTTCAAGGTTATTGATTTTGTTTTTTGCATCTTTTACACATATTTTTTCGGCCATCCCTTAAATGTGATTTCCAAAAGAATGAACTGTAGCCTCAGCTTATACCGTGGAAGATATCATTTATGGTAACCCAGGGATCTTTTTGCCCCATACAGTACAAGTTCTTAGGTTCCATAGGCACGCTGGATTAAGAGCAATTTGTAATCTTAGCCAGAAATCATAGGTTACAGGTTCGTAAAGTTACTAGCGCAGAAGCATTAGCAAGATCGTGATGTATTTCTTAGGCTATTGTTGGCCTCCACACAAATTCATGGAGTTGCTGGATGTGGTTTAAAGGGTACAAGATCTCTGTGTTAGATAATATTGGAGTTAATCCATTCCTCTGGGAGGGGAATTGTGTGTCCCGGATGCCGTTACTGGAAGGATAGCATTGCCCCTTGGTGAGACTGTTAGGAGAGTGAAGGAGAGTGAGTGACAGATGGAGCTCTTGGGAGTGGCAGCTCATCATTTGTTGGTGCAGTACAGGCCACCAGAAGAGGATGGATCTGCCGGGGCGCTCCCTGGTAGTACAAAGAGCAGGAACCCGCTAGAGGAGAGATGTGCTTTCCATGAGCGCCAAGGGCCCAGCCTACCCCCAGACAGATATGCCCTTGAGAAGTGGGGACTGTTGGCACCAAGAGGGGTTGCCTCCGCGGTGGCCTTCCTGGGTGGAGCTGCCCGTGTTGAGCGCACTGTGCTCTGTGTGGGCAGGGGTTCCAGCTGCTTCCCAGCCCTTTCATGGGCAGCCCCCTGGAGCTCCACCATCCCAAGGAGCCCCAAAACCCTCCTGCTGAACATGCCATGAATTTGAATCCTTGAAGGCATAGCTTTAAAAACAAAAAAAAACCCTGCTTTGACTGCAGGGTGGTAGGGGGAGTTAGCTTTGTTTTTGTCACTATTTTTAAAAGTATATTTGCAGTAACCATTTATTTCAATGAGAATGAACTCATTCAGTCTTGGCTTTCGTTGTTGATTGGAGCTAATTGGTGAATGGAGCTGGCTTTGCTCTCTACAAGCCTTGTCTTTTTCATTGACAGAAGGAACCCAGCCAGCCGGCGGAATGCAAGCAGCAGTAGGAAGCGGAGGCGGGTGCCTGGCAGACCGGCTGTCGGGACTCCAGGCCTGTGGGCGGGGCCTCGGTCCTTGCCGCAGCACAATCCCGTGGACAGAGCTTACTCCATCTAACTCATTTTCAAGTGCATGATTTTCACTTTCACTTTTCCTTTTTCCTTATTATTTTGCTTAACTTGTACAGTGGCAACTGAAATGCATTTCAGAAATAGGAGGTTTCGTCCAGCACCCTCTGCAGCCTTGGTGCCTGTAGCTCTGGACTTCCCTGGGCCTTTCCCTGTGGGAGGGCCCTATAGACCACATCAGGGTGGGGTGGGGGTCACTTGGCAAAAAGGGCCGAGGTCTGGTGATGTGGTTCCCAGGATCTGGAACCTCTCCCACCCCTCCTGCAGTTGGACTGAATTCTTCCCTTTCATCCGAAGAAACCCACTTGCTGTTTCCAGCCGCTGAATCTGCTGAGTGTGCAGCCTGCATCACCTGCTGTATGCCGATCATCTCAGAAAGGGCTGTGTAGAGTAGGGCCCTGTTCTCCTTAGGATGTTGCTTCTTGATTTTTTTTTTTTTAGGGGTGGGTCAGGGTTGTGACACACCAGCCCAGGTGAGAGCTGCTGCGGGTCACCTCATATTTATTTATCCCTTCTTGCCTGTGAGGACTGCGGCTTTTCGCTGTGGCTCGTCCTTAACATTTCTGAACCACCTTGGTGCCCTGAGCAGGAAGATGTGCCACTTCCTAGCAGGAGCAAGGCCTGTGCGGAAGAAACGCTGCTCCCTGCCACCAGGGCTGAAGATGCGAGCCCGTCCTCATGACGCAGGTGCCACCCTGCTGCCGGAGCCGGGCTTCGGCAGTCTTCTCCACTGAGGGACTGGGCTGGGAAGTCCTGTGTTTCAGTTGAGCGTATGAGCGTCAAGTCCTGCTTTCTCAGTAGCCCCATTGCTGGGCCCCACCATTCATCCTGTCTGAAGGTCCTGGGTTTGGTGTGACCGCTTGGCGGCTGGTGGGTGGGGTTTTCAAGTGGGTGACGGCGCTCTCCGGCAGCCGGGGATGGCCGTGTCCGCACTGACCAGGCCTGTGGCGAGTGCTTGGCCTAACCTTAGAACACATTTGTAACTGAATACAGTGTTTTCAATTTGTACAGAATAGTTAGAATATTCTATTAAAGTGGTGAAACATTGAGTCAGCACTGTGCCATGTGGGTCTTTGCAGGGGAATGTGGTGGGGAAGGCTCAGATGTGCTGCACACCTGTTGGGCTCTGTTGAGCCCTGGGTATTGGTGGCTCCAAGACCGGTTGTACAGTTTACTTCTGAGGCCTTGAAAACTCAGTTTGAGGCAGAGGCTGCTGTAGCCCCCCCACTACACCTAAGTTGCTGCTGTATGCAGGCAGCTTCACTGTGGGCCCAGGGGAAGACTGTTCCTGCCCCCAGGAGGGGATCATTTCTCAGAGTTAGTGGGACTGCGCTTTGTAGATCCAGAAGGCTCCAAGAGGAGAACTTCCTGATAAAGCCCATGTTAGGTGTGTTTGCTCTCTGAAGCTTTTTCCCGTGTCTCTTCCATACACAATGAGAGGAGGCACTCAACACCTGCTGCACCGGTACTTCCTGACCTGACCGTGGGAATCCCAGCCTTGGCAGCGCCGCCTGGTGAATGAAACGCTGTCATGAGAAGGCAGCCGTGGAGCTGGCTCATTGCTCCTCACGTGGCTGGCCCCGCCCTGCTGCCTCCAGCTCACCTGTGGGCTGCCTTCTCTCTCGGAGCAGCAGGAAGGGCAGGTGCAGGCTGGGAAGTGAATGCTTGCAGCATACCCCCAAGGGCTGGGGAGCCTGATGTCTGTGCTTCCTGTACCCGTTCCTCCGTCCCCATCCTGTGAAGTACCTGGGGGAGCTTGGTCTCAGGCTCCCCAGCCTCAGGGTGGCCCCATGGGTGAGCAGCACCCTGGCCTTACTTGGTCTGCCCAGGGTCAGACCCCATAATCCAAGGGGCATATGCTGTTTTGCAGTGACCCGCCCTTCAGCTGCGGAGACAGCCCTGCACACTGCCCTGTCCACTGGGTGCCCAGAGTGCCTTTTTAGGAAGGGCTCCACAGGCTTGGGGAGTGCCCCTCACTACCTAGCTGGGTGGTTTTAGATCAGATTTGCACTTTTCGATCAGATTTGCACAAGCAGGGGAAAGGGGATGTTAACATTGTGGCTTCTGGGGGTGGGGGTATCTGGATTTTCCCTTTTGAGTAAGAAGTGTGTGAGGACCCTGCACCCACCTGCGTGCATCCTTCACTGAGCTGGGTTCCTGTGTCCCCCAGTGAGTCTGACCTTGGGAGTGCATGGTTCGTGGATGCTGCCCAGTTCCAAGGACATCTGGGTGCAGGACCTCAACGTGAAGCCTGGGGAGCTGTGGAGGCCCGAGGGTGCAGGCAACCTGGTCTCCCCCAGGACCTCAGCACCTCCGGCCTCTGTCACCCCTGCATGGCCGCTGTGTCCTGCCTGCACCCCAGGGTCTCAGAAAAGGGAAGGTCATTCTCCAGTGGCCAAGGAGTCCAGGAACCATCCCAGGCCCAGGCCATTGTCAGCTCAGGGACCTCAGCCATCAGTGGTCACCGAAAGTCGCTGAGTGGTTGAGAGGTTTGCCCAGAGCCACCATCTGGAAGGCAGCTGGGAAGTGGGGGCTTGTGGCGGCCGCCCAGCCTGGCCTGGGTGAAGGGTGGCTGCTTCCCTTCTGGTCCTGGGGGCTGGGGGGTCCGCCACAGAACCTCAGCTCTGCTAGCCCAGGCCCTCCTTTTTCCCGACTGAGCCCCTGGCTGGGGAGGCAGACATTCACCGTCCAGCCCCACCCCACCCCACCCCGCTTGGGGCTCCCCCAGCCCCTGCCCTTCCTGTGACTGTTCACCCTGTGCGGGAACTGAGACTCAAAACCAGTGGCGCTGGGGTCAGGGCAGGAGTTTGGGGAGCAGCCCGGGAGATGGGAGGTGGGGCCTGGGGCACCCCCGCCCCCTGCACAGGTGGCTCAGACGCTTCTGTCAGCTGCCATCACACGGGTGCTCCTGGGCAAGGAGGGAAAGAACCCGCATGGCAAGCAGCCAGGCACAGAAGACCTGGAGGGCCCTGTTTCTGTCCGGTTCTAGAGCCTGCAAAGCTACAGTGCCGGTAACTGCCTGGGAGGGATCTGGGGTGGGGGGATTGACCAAGGAACGCTTTAGAGGGATGGAAGTGGTTACACAGGTGTATACGTCTGTCAAAATTCATTGAGTTACCTCAAAAATGGGTATATTTGGTTGTATATAAGTTAGTCCTCAATGAAGCTCAGCGTTTTGTTTTGTTTTTTTTTTTTTTTGGAGACGGAGCCTCGCTCCATTGCCCAGCCTGGAGTGCAGTGACACCATCTCGGCTCACTGCAATCTCCACCTCCCAGGTTTGAGCGATTGTCCTGCCCAGTCTCCCAAGTAGTTGGGATGACAGGCATGCACCACCGCACCTGGCTAATTTTTGTATTTTTAGTAGAGATGGGGTTTCACCATGTTGGCCAGGCTGGTCTCGAACTCCTGACCTCAGGTGAACCACCCACCTTGGCCTCCCAAACTGCTGGGATTACACGTGTGAGCCACCGTGCCTGGCCTGAAGCTCAGTTTTCAGAAGTCCCCAAAACAGGGTGATTCCACTTAAAATTATGTTTTTTCCCTTGAGTCAGGAGCTATGGCTCCCTAGAACCTGATGGCTGCTGCTTTCCCCAGCAGGGTCACCTGGGACCCTTGTCCACAGCTGCCTGGCATGTGGGTCCGCGGGTGGTGTGTACCCCAGGTCAGCCTACCTGGCCAATCTGCTCTCTAGGCTCATGACTCCCATTTATGTGGAGCTGGGACCAAGCCGACATCCCACTCTGCTCCTGTCCTGCTGCCCAGCAAACCTCCCCAGGCCCAAGGGCCACCCATGGGGCCAGAGCCCCCTTCCCCAAGTCCCAGGTCCAGGGCCTCCTGCCACCCCACCCATCTTGTCCCACTCTCAAAATGCCCTAGGCTGCCCCCAGCCCCATCACTGGGCAGGCTGAGTCAGCATGAGCTGCCAGGATCCAAGCTTGCCCCTAAGGTGGGAGGCAGGGGTGGGGTGGGTAGGGGACAGCCAGCTGGCTCCACCAGCCAGCCAGGTGGGTAGGTGGAGCCCCTGGCCTCTGCCTGGCTCATCCAGGCACACCTTGATATTACTGACCTCTGACCTGCCCCTGCTGGGTCCTTGGCTTGCCTGGCTCTGAGTCAGGGCTCAGGGCTGGGCAACTGGTGAGCAACAGAGGAACAGCCAGGGGCAGCGGTGGGAGAAGTGACCGTCCCAGACTCAGCCAACCCCGCTGCAGTGCCCTGAGGGAGCCCTGGGCCTGCAGAAGGGGTTGCTGTGTGCAGAAGCCTGTGGTTCCCCACCAGCCAGGCCAGCCTGGCCACAGCCTGGCATGGACTTCGGCCTCTGCCCCAAAACCCTCAGAACAGGTGCCTTCCCATGTTCCTTCTGCTGGAGCAGGCACCTCCTCCCCAGCCCACCCCAGGGAGCATCCCCATGTGGAGTGGGGGGCCCAGGGGACCCCAGGCCCAGCTGTTTGGGCCCCACCCACCAGGAGACACTGGCAAGCAGTGGCCCCCAACAGTAGGGCCTCCTGGAAGGACGCCTCCTCAGGCTGGCCCTGGCTGAGCTTCTGATGCGCTGAATTTGGCGTGGGTTTCCAGGCCCCTCATGCGCCTGGGACATTCCCCATTTAAGAGATGCAGACCCGAGTCTCAGGACAGAAGCCAGGGCCCAGCTCTTGCAGGGTGAGGCCTGGACGCCTCCTGCCGAGGCCAGGTCACCTTGGTGTGCCTGAGGGAGGCCCCGCCTGCTAGGCTGTCCTCAAGGTGCCAATCACTAGCCCATCCTGGCCATGCTGACTCATGGCTGAGGGTGGCAGCCGGATGTTACTTACTATGACAACCCAACAGCCTGGCCCAGCCCAGCCCAGCCCAGGAGAAACGGGGCAGCTACAGCTGTGTCCAGGACCCCACTCAGGGCGGACCCACACAGGTCACCCTTGTCGAGCTCCTCAAGAAGTCTGTGGTGTCCACCAAGTTTCCAAATCTCCCTAGGTCTCAGTTTCTGTATCTGGGACATGGGGAGAAGCTTCACCACCTCAGAACCCAGACCCTGGGCATGGCAGGGCTGCCCACACCGGCCCTCACCAGTGCCTGCCTGGCTGGAAGCCAGTCTGAGGAGGGAGGACAGTGCCTCACTGAGCAAGGCGGGTGCAGGGCTGGGAGGACAAGAGGGAACGCCTGGAGATGGGGCCTCAGGTGCAGGCACTGGCCAGAGTTGCTAGGGTCTGCTGCCCCCAGCCTGGGGGCCACCAGCGAGGGCCTGAAGTGGTCCCTGGGTCTCAACCTGCCCCTTTTCAGCAGGGGCTGCCCTCCCCAAGGACCAGAACACCAGACCTTATGTGGGGACCCTTCCTCGTCATCTGGGGGCTCCAGGCGTTCCTTGGCTTGCAGCCACTTCCCTCTGATTTCTGCCTCTGTCTCACGTGGCCTCCTACCCCTATGCCTGCTTCTCCATAGTTCTCCCTTGTGAGGCCCACCTGGGTAGTCCAGGGGAAGCTCCTGCTCTCAGGGGCCTTTCCTATATCACACCCTAGCCACTGAGGTCGTGTTCACCCATTTGCCATCAAAGGTAACATTCATGGGTTTTGGGGAGTAGAACATGGATATGTCTTATTGGGGGCCACCATTCAGCCCATGAAAGGGGTCTTTCAAACAGACCAAAGCACATGAAGAGGGGAAAAGACAGCCACGCCAAAGACCACAGACACCCAGAGAGATGGCTGCCCCCACCCCAGGGATAGAGAAATGTGTGTGAAGACCTCAGTTTTTGACCACCAGATTGTGGGGTTTTTTTGTTGTTGTTATTGTTTTTTTGTTCGTTTGTTTGGTTGGTTGGTTTTTCCTGAGACAGGGTCTCACTCTATGGCCCAGGCTGGAGTGCAGTGGCACTTTCTCAGCTCACTGCAACCTCTACCTCCCAGGGTGAAGCAATTCTTCTGCCCCAGCCTCCCGAGTAGCTGGGATTACAGGTGCATGCCACTGCACTAGGGTAATTTTTTCTATTCTTAGTAGAGACAGGGTTTCACCATGTGGGCCAGGCTGGTCTCAAACTCCTGAACCCAAGTGATCCACTCACCTTGGCCTCCCAAAGTGTTGGATTACAGGCATGAGCTATTGCCCAGATTGACTTTTTTTTTTTTAAGTACAGAGTGCCCACCATTGGCCTAGCCATGGGGAGATTGGCATTGCAGCCCTTGGGGGAAAGGGTGAATAGGAACAGCCCCACTGGAAGGCCATCTTGGCAGTTACCACACATCTGAGGGCCTTGCTAGCCCAGCAGTGCCATGTCTAGTGTGCAGGAAGGCAGTGCCATGTAAGATGACAGCAACAGGGACCCAGCCCAAGCCCAACCATCACAAGGGGTGGCTGAGACATGGAGGATTCCAGATAATGAGGGCTGGGGTGGGGGGTTCCTGGAAGATGGCCCAGACACAGGAAGAGACACAAGCTCATACCCCCCGCCTGCATGGATATTCATATGTAAATGCATTTCTAAAACTGGTAAAGGGTACATCACAAGTTACATGCTTAACCATTTTTTAAAGTGCACAGTTCAGTGCCACTAAGCATAGTCACACTAAGCATATTCACACTGAGCATATTCACACTAAGCGTATTCACACTAAGCATTTTCACACAGCATATTCACACCGAGCATATTCACAGCATTTTCACACTGAGCATATTCACACTGAGCATATTCACACAAAGCACATTCACACCGAGAATATTACAGGCATATTCACACCAAGCATATTCACACCGAGCATATTCACACTAAGCGTATTCACACTAAGCGTTTTCACACAGCATATTCACACCGAGCATATTCACACTAAGCCTATTCACACTAAGCATTTTCACACTGAGCATATTCACACCGAGCATATTCACACTAAGCGTATTCACACTAAGCATTTTCACACTGAGCATATTCACAAAGCATATTCACACTGAGCATATTACAAGCATATTCACACAAAGCATATTCACACCGAGCATATTCACACTAAGCGTATTCACACTAAGCATTTTCACACTGAGCATATTCACAAAGCATATTCTCACTGAGCATATTACAAGCATATTCACACAAAGCATATTCACACCGAGCATATTCACACTAAGCATTTTCACACTGAGCATATTCACACCGAGCATATTCACACTAAGCGTATTCACACTAAGTGTATTCACACTAAGCATTTTCACACTGAGCATATTCTGAGCATATTCACACAAAGCATATTCACACCGAGCATATTACAAGCATATTGACACCAAGCATATTCACACCGAACATATTACAAGCATATTCACACCAAGCATATTCACACCGAGCATATTCACACCAAGCGTATTCACACTAAGCGTATTCACACTAAGCATTTTCACACTGAGCATATTCACACCGAGCATATTCACACTAAGCGTAGTCACACTAAGCATTTTCACACTGAGCATATTCACACCGAGCATATTCACACCGAGCGTATTCACACTAAGCGTATTCACACTGAGCATTTTCACACAGCATATTCACACCGAGCATATTCACACTAAGCGTATTCACACTAAGTGTATTCACACTAAGCATTTTCACACTGAGCATATTCACACCGAGCATATTCACACTAAGCGTATTCACACTAAGCATTTTCACAGTGAGCATATTCACACTGAGCATATTCACACAAAGCATATTCACACCGAGCATATTACAAGCATATTCACACCGAGCATATTCACACCGAGCATATGCATACTGAGCATACTCTTAGCATATTCACACTGAGCATATTCACACTGAGCATATTCACACTAAGCATATTCACACTGTCATGCAGCCGCCATCAGCATCTGCCTCCATGATGTCTCATCTCCCCAAATGGAAACTGTGTCCCTATTAAACTCCCCATTGTCCTCTCCAGCTCCTGGCACCTGCCCTCCTACCTTCTGTCTCTGAATCTGACGACTCTTGGGACCTCGTACATGTGGAATCATTCAGTACTTGTCTTTTTGTGTCTGGCTTATTTCACTCAGCATAGTGTCCTCAGAGTCCATCCGTGCTGTAGCTTGTGTTAGAATTCCCTTCCTTTTTTTTTTTTTTTTTTTTTTTTTGAGATGGAGTTTCACTCTTGTTGCCCAGGCTGGTGTGCAATGGTGCAATCTTGGCTCACTGCAACCTCCGCCTCCTGGGTTCAAGCGATTCTCCTGCCTCAGCCTCCCAAGTAGCTGGGATTACAGGCAGGCACCACCACGCCCGGCTAATTTTTCAGGTGATCCACCTGCCTTGGCCTCCCAAAGTGCTGGGATTACAAGGTGTGAGCCATGCGCCCGGCCAGATTTCCCTTCCATTTTAAGGCAGTGACTATTCAGTGTGTGTGTGGACCACATTGTGTGTGCCCATTGTCAGTGGATACTTGGTGGCTTCTACCTTTTGGCATGCTGCTGGGAATATGGGTGTGCATGGATCTCTAGGAGAGACTCTACTTTTAGTTCTTGTGAGCATGTGAATGAGAAGTGGAATTGTTGGATCACAGGGCAATCCTATATTTAATTGTTCAAGGAGGTTGGGTGCTGTGGCTCACTCCTGTAATCCCACCACTTCGGGAGGCCAAGGCAAGTGGATCACCTGAGGGCAGGAGTTCAAGACCAGCCTGGACAACATGGTGAAACCCCATCTTTACTAAAAATACAAAAAAATTAGCCGGGCGTGGTGCCACATGCCTGTAGTCCCAGCTACTCAGGGGGCTGAGGCAGGAGAATCACTTGAACCCAGGAGGCGGAGGTTGCAGTGAGCCAAGATCGTGCCACTGCACTCTAGCCTGGATGACAGAGTGGGACTCCGTCTCAAAAACAAACAAACAAACAAAAAGCAATTGTTAAAGGAAATGTAAGTGCTTTTTAAAAAAGGATGAGGCCAGGCACAGTGGCTCACACCTGTAATTCCAATACTTTGGGAGGATGAGGCAGGCGGATTGCCTGAGCCCAGGAGTTCAAGACCAGCTTGGGAAACACAGTGAGACCCCATCTCTACAAAAAATATACAAAGTAGCCAGGCATGGTGGCATGTGCCTTGTAGTCCTAGCTACTCAGGAGGCTGAGGTGGGAGCATCACAACCTTAGGAGTCAAGGCTGCAGTGAGCCATTATTGCACCACTGCACTCCAGCCTGGGTGACAGAGCAAGACCCTGTCTCAAAAATTTATAATAATAATAAAAAGAGGCCAGGCTCAGTGGCTCATGTCTGTAATCTCAGCACTTTGGGAGGCTGACATGGGTGGATTGCTTGAGGTCAGGAGTTCAGGACCAGCATGGGCAACATGGTGAAACCCTGTCTCTACAAAAATACAAAAAATTAGCTGGGTATGGAGGTACACACCTGTGGTCCCAGCTACTCAGGAGGCTGAGGCGAGAGGATTGCTTGAGCCTGGGAGGCGGAGGTTGCAGTGAGCCAAGATCATGCCACTGCACTCCAGTCTGGGCAACAGAGCAAGACCCCATCTCAAACAAACAAACAAAAAGGGATGAGAGTGGCCCTAGGTGGGGACATGAGAGATGAGCACTCAATTTTGTTTTTATTATTATTATTTTTTTTCATTTTTTCTTGCTCTGTTGCCCAGGCTGGAGTGCAATGGTGCAATCTCAGGTCACTGCAACCTCCACCTCCCAGGTTCAAGCAATTCTCCTGCCTCAGCCTGCTGAGGAGCTGGGATTACAGGTGTGCACCACCATGCCCGGCTAATTTTTTTTTTTTTTTTTGCATTTTTAGTAGAGACGGGGTTTCACCATGTTGGCCAGGCTGGTCTCCAACTCCTGACTGCAAGTGATCTGCCTGCCTTGGCCTCCCAAAGTGCTGGGATTACAGGCGCGAGCCACTGTGCCCAGCATCAATTCTGAAATAATTCGAGCCTCTTTTTTACTTTTTATATCAACAATTGGTTAATATTTTTGGTAGGCGTGTTTTTTTTTTTTGAGATGGAGTCTCGCTCTGTCACCCAGGCTGGAGTGCAGTGGCGCGATCTCGGTTCACTGCAAGTCCGCCTCCCGGGTTCACGCCATTCTCCTGTCTCAGCCTCCCGAGTAGCTGGGACTACAGGCGCTGGCCACCACACCTGGCTAATGTTTTGTATTTTTAGTAGAGACGGAGTTTCACTGTGGTGTTGATCTCCTGACCTTGTGATCCACCCGCCTCGGCCTCCCAAAGTGCTGGGATTACAAGCGTGAGCCACCGCGCCTGGCCTTTTTTTTTTTTTTTTTTTTAAAGAGATGGAGTCTTGCTGTCTTGCCCAGGCTGGTCTTGAACTCCTGTTTTCAAGTAATCCTCCCACTTGGTCCTCCCAAAGCAGCCCTGGATTACTGGCACAAGTCACAGCACCTGGCCTATCTTTGGTAATTTTTTAACGTTGGAAATAATTAATGACAATACACCTGCCAGGGCTCCCCCAGACCGGCTGAATGAGAAGTTCAGGCCAGGAGGGTGAGCATCTGCGCTGTGAGAAGGCTGCCCCAGCGATTCTGCAATCTGAGCCCTGTGCGGGGCATGGGGCCACCTCAGTCCTCCCTCTCTCCCTTCCTGTATTTTGTTTGTTCCTTTGTTCATTGGTTCACTCCTTCAAGCTTCTGGAGACATCCCCACAAGCCAGGTGCAGGGCAGTCATGTTGGCTTGTTTTCCATCTGCGAGTGACTGCTGGGAGGGCCCTTCCCTGAGCTCCCCGTGTCCTGGCCCCATCTCCCAACCTCTGGAGGCTCCATAACCACCCACAAGCAGCCCTGTGGAGGTGACACCAGCCTGATGGAGCCTGACAGAGGCCCCACTCTGCCCCACGGGGCCCCCTCATCTTGGCACGCCTGACTGCCAGTCTCACCTGAGGCAGCAAGGGGCTGTCTGGTCTCATACACACGCCAACAGTCTGCACGTTTGGTAGTCAGTGCAGAGGGGGTCTTTTGGACAATGACGTGGATGCCTTTATTTTTTGAGACAGGGTCTTGCTCTGTCACCCAGGCTGCAGTGCAGTGGAGTAATCATGGCTCACTGCAGCCTCGACCGCCCGGGCTGAAGTGATCCTCCCAACTCAGCCTCCCAAGTAGTTGGGACTATAGTGCACATGCCACCATGCCTGGCTAATTTTTATTTTTATTTTTGTAGAGATGGGGGGGTCTTGCTGTGTTGTCCAGGCTGGTCTCAAACTTCTGGGCTCAAGCAATCTGCTCACCTCGGCCTCCCAACTTGCTGGGATCATAGGCGTGAGCCACCGAGCCCGGCCTCAGGATGCTTTTTTAGCCATTTCCTGAGTGCCTGGGCTGATCCCTGGGGCTCCCAAAGAATAAAACATTATCACTGCATTTAAGGAGCTGATAATAGCTTCTGAGCAGGGTACTGAGGGATAAACAGGAGCTCATCAGGGGCCAAGGAGAAGGGTGTTCCTGGTTTCTCAATCAATCCCCAACATCTTGTGAGGTAGGACCTGCCTGTCAGGCTCCAGTGGAAGAGCTCAGGAAGAGACACAGCAACAGAGAACACAGCCCTCCGAGGCCAAGATCAGGCTGACAGCAAGTGTCTGAAAACCAGGTGGGTCATGCCACGGGGCCTCTCACTTTCCTCAGGCTGCAGCTGGGAGAAGACAGATCGAGGGCAGGCCTGAGTCACAGGCCCTGGCACATGGGCCACGTTGGGCTCAGGTGAGGTGGCACCAGTGCACTGCTCAGGTGCTGCAGCTCCAGGCAGCTTAGGTCTTCCCCCAGCCTCCCCAGGCTCAGGTGGGCGGAGGCTTGGAGACCCACGGCCTAGCAGTATGTGGTTGGCAGGAGGCAGGCCTTAGAGTGCACCCTGGCAATCTGAGAGGGCTTCCTGGAGGGGGTGAGAGGAGCTAGGGGTGGGCCTTCCTGACTGTGGAGCAGTGGGCCTTTCTGCAGGGCTCTCTCTGAGCAACCCCTCCCACAAGAGGGTGGTGTCAAGCCCCAGGCACTGGGCCGGGCCCTGTGACACGCAGCTTCCTCACAGGCTGGCAGGATGGCCAGGCTCGTTGGGCAAGTGCCTGGAGGGCCTGGCCTCGTCACCATAAGGAAGTGACCTCACTCAGGGAGTTTCGGAGAGGTGCCTGCATCCTACTCCAGCTGCTGACAGCCTCACACAGCTGGGCTCCGGTGCCAAGGGTCCAGGCAGCTGGACAGGGCAGCCAGTGTCCCAGGCCAGATATTTGGGCACCCAGACTGTACAATGCCTGCCCGGGGGTGGGGGCCCTTGGCTCAGGCTCTGCATGAATCCTGGATGTGGCCCCTCAGATAAATATCAGTAAACCCGGTTTGGACTGATGCTGCCTGACACCACCAACTCGAGGCAGAGCCCCCTCCCCATCCTGAGAAGCAGTCACAGAACATCAGGGCTGTTTCCTGCCCCGAGCCACAGGGTGCCACAGAATCAGGGAAGCTGTGGATGTGGCCGCACTGGCCACTGTGTAACCTGGGTGAGTCACCACCTCTCTGAAACCCCCACCCAGTGTTCCCTGCAAACCCAAGAAAGCAGTCTCAACAGGGAGAAATGACCGCACAGAACTAGCACGGGGCAGGGCCACACGGACTCTCCTGCCGGTGCCTGGCCCTGGCATCTCTCCGGCAGGTGGTTCCTCCACCTCCAGCACGTGAGTGGTCCAGAACCCTCGTAGAAGCAGGTCCCATGGGGTGTGGCCGAATCCACGCCGGGTTCCAATCTCTGTGCTGTGCTGGAGAAGCTCCCAGGCTCTTGGCTATCAAATGGCTCCAGGAGGGGCATTCCTCAAAAGACCCTCATGTGGGGTCCCTGTGTCAGCACTCTTCTGCCTCAACATCCCTCCCCCACATCCCAGGAAGTGAGTGTCACAGCCCTCATCCTCCAGAGGGGACCCTCAGGCAGGCCTGCTCTGGGGGATAGAGATAGGGTCCCTCCTTGGAAAGGTGACCTTGACAAGTCGCTGCACCTCTCTGAGCTACCCTTTCTGCATCTGCTGCTTGGGGCCAGTGCTTTTCCTGGGGGCACCGCTCAGCCCCAGGTGGGACCAGGTGAGGTGGTGAGGCTCAGGCCTCAGGCAAGGGAGGCCGAGCGGGGGCTGGCAGAGGGCGGGTGGCTCAGAGGGGCAGACGGCAGTGTGAGTTAGTGGTGGTGGTAAAGCCCCTCGGGTGGATGGTGGAGCCCCTGTGTGCAAGGGCACACAGAGAGGATGGGGCAGCCCCTGTGTGCAAGTACCTGCCAAGTTGGCATGGTGTCCTCCAAGCCCCTCTCACCTCCTAAGGCCGTGGTTTATTTTTGCCCATGTCCATAAAGACACCCTGGGGGCTCCTGAAGTCACCTGCTGGTCCAGGGCTGGTAAGGCTTGGGAGTCGGCTCCCTCCAGCCCCCACATTGGCAACCAGGTTCAGGCTGGTTTGGCCGAGCAGGGGCCCAGGGTGTCTAGCAGCTGCTGGGGAGGCCAGGGCCACTATAACTGAGCCCCTGGGGCAGGGACTGTGGGCAGAGAAGCTGCCTGGGGAGGCCTGGCCTCCAGGACTCAGACCTGATTTCCAGCAGCCCCCAAAGGGCCATCCACCCCCATACCCCCCAGGTCTTCACAGTGTCCATGAGGGGAATAGCAGAGAGGGGCTGAGTGGGCAGGAAATCCCCTAGGGAGGGCAGGGCCTCTGAATCTCGGCTGCACACCCTGCCCCCTGGCCTCCCAGCTCCTGCCCCACCTGTCAGAGCATCACCCCTGGGTTGCAAGTCCTGCCCCCAGGGGAGTGAGTTTCCCAGCCTCCCTTGAGAGGGCCACTGGGGTACAGGCAAAGAGAGGAGCTGGGCGGGGCTGGGGGAGCACACCTCACCTGGCCTCACCTGGTTTCCAAACCCTCTTCCTCCCCCTCATTTCTCTCAGCCCCTTATCTGCTCCTGCCTGTTCTCTGTCCCTTCCCCAAGGCCCTCTCCATCCTGAACCAGTTTCCTCTTCTGTGGAACAGGGGCTGGAGTGCCCACTTTGGGGAGTTCTCTGGGTTAGGTGGAGGCTGGGCACAGTGATGGCATACGGGCACCACTGGCCCTTCAAGTTCTTCTTGGAATCTTCGAGGGCACGCCCTCCCCACGGAGTCCTCCAAGCTGTCCTCCTGGCCTCCAGTACCCCCGACCCCTATCCCCATCCTCATGTACCTGCTGTGCCCCTGGGGTTTAGAGGGATTCCTCTCCCCTCCTCTGGGGTCCCAGCACCAGCCAGGCCTGCAGGCACACAGTAGGCGCTTAAGCAACCATGAGTGTCGGGGGATTTGCCTGGAGCCGAAGTTCCACTGGCTGGCCCCTCAATGGGGTAGGCAGGCTGGTGGGCCTGGAGGTGTTCCAGGCACCTGTGGGCTGGCGCAGTGACAGAGCGCTCTGCCCCCGGCCGCTTCTCCTGGTCTCCCACTGCCCAGAGGTGCCTCTTGCCCAGGTCCCACTGCCCGGCAGCCCAGGGCCCTCTGGAAGCAAAAGAAGGGACACCAGAGTCCGCATCCTTCCTGCAGCCTCTCTGGGCCAATGCTCGAATCCCCTCTCCCCGCCAAAGGCTGACCTCCCCTCACCCACCCACCCTACCTGCTGCTCCCTCACCACAGGATCCCAGCCCTGCTGCAAGGACAGGTGTCAGGTAGGGGGCAGTGTTGACCCGCCGGCCCCAGGCAGGTGTCTCACTCCCAGGCCAGAACCCTGGCACAGCCCAACCCTGCCCTCTGCCGGCACTGCCCCTCCACACCACATCCCTGCCCACTGCCAGGTCCTCTGGCCACACCGGTGGGACCACCGGGCAGCTGCTACCTGCATGCCATTCACAGAACCGGGTCTGGGGCGCTCCTCTGAGCCGGACGTCTCTTTATCCTTTACAGTGACCCTGAAGGGCAGGTGGAGGTAGGGCTGGTCCCAGGTCTGGGTTTTACGCTCTGCTGCCACTGTCTTGACATTTTAAATACATTTTGAATCAGGGGACTCTCGTTTTCATTTTGCGTGGGCCCCGTCATTGAGGCCAATTCTGACCCCAGAGTTGGGACTTCCTGCTGTAACCACCCCAGGGCGCAGCTAGGGGGCAGGGGTGCGGGAAGGTGGGAGACGTGGAGTAGCCAGGGTCTCTGGGGTCCTCTCGGCCGGCTCCACCCCCACCCCTGGGAACCCGGGAAGAGCCGGCTTTCGCTTCCTGTCTATTAAACCCTTTAAAGGAAGAGGGTAAATAAAACCGCCCGTCTGCCCAGCTGGAAAGCGATGACTCAGCCGCCCCCGCCGACCCTCGCCCCCAGGCTGATCCCAGAGAGCGGGCGTCGCGGCCCAGCCCGAACCCCTCAGCTCCTGGGACCTCTCTCCGGTCCGGGTCGTGGGGGCGCGGTCGGAGCAGTCCGTACCCCAGTTCGGGACACTACGAGGGCGCAGGGAGGAGAACGGGCTTCCTCTTCCCCTTCCATTTTCTGAGCTCTATGGGTTGCTGGTCTAGCCCTTTCCACGTGTTCCCTAATCCAGCAAAGGTTACTGTTCCCATTTCACAGAAGCGAAAACCGAGGCTAAGAGAGGAGGTCGTTCTGGGCGCAGCCCGTGGGTGGCAAGATAGGAGCTCGGTCCGCTAGGGCAGGGCCACTTTCGGAGAGGGTCTCTGGGCGGCCCTGGGAAGGGCCTCCGAACAGGACGGAACGGCCAGGGCTCGGGAGTAAGGAAGGGGGCCTCGACCCTCCTTCTGCCCCGGGAGCCCGAGAGCGGCAGGGCTGGACTTGGGGCGCCTGGAGGGTGAAGGTCTGGTCCCGGCTATCTCCCCACGGTGGGCCGGCCCCGGGCCCGCGGGTGCTTCCCGGGGCTCCCCGGCGTGAGTCATCGCGGGCAGGGCTGGCTGCAGCGCATTCTTCCGCGGGGCCGGCCTGCGAGACGGTGCGGGCGAGCGCCCGGGCGGGGCGGGACCTCGAGTCACCCCACGGGGCCGGACAGCTGGGGCACGGGGGGCAAGAGGAACGCGGGCTTCTGAGATGGGAGGGGACGGCCGGGGACCGACCAGAGCGCGGACGCGACGTGCGGGCCCGGACGGCTGGGCTTGGGGAGGGTATGGCCCGGGGCGCGCGGGGCTCAGGCGGGCGGGGTGGCCCGAGGGCCGGGGCGGGGCGGGGCGGGGGCGGGGCGGGGCGGGGCAGCTATAAAGGCCGCGCCGGGGCCACGAGGAGCAGAGCCGGCGCCGTCACCACCCGCGTTGCCGCCCGCATTGCCGCTCCCAGTCCCGCGCTCGGCACGACATGAAATCCCCCGACGAGGTGCTACGCGAGGGCGAGTTGGAGAAGCGCAGCGACAGCCTCTTCCAGCTATGGAAGAAGAAGCGCGGGGTGCTCACCTCCGACCGCCTGAGCCTGTTCCCCGCCAGCCCCCGCGCGCGCCCCAAGGAGCTGCGCTTCCACTCCATCCTCAAGGTGGACTGCGTGGAGCGCACGGGCAAGTACGTGTACTTCACCATCGTCACCACCGACCACAAGGAGATCGACTTCCGCTGCGCGGGCGAGAGCTGCTGGAACGCGGCCATCGCGCTGGCGCTCATCGATTTCCAGAACCGCCGCGCCCTGCAGGACTTTCGCAGCCGCCAGGAACGCACCGCACCCGCCGCGCTCGCCGCACCCGCCGAGGACGCCGTGGCCGCCGCGGCCGCCGCACCCTCCGAGCCCTCGGAGCCCTCCAGGCCATCCCCGCAGCCCAAACCCCGCACGCCATGAGCCCGCCGCGGTGAGTGACTGCCCGCGTCCCGGCGAGCCCTGCGCCCTAACAGCCGGGACCGGGGCCTTTGGGAAAAACCACTTCAACCCCAGACGGCGGGGCGGGGGGCGGGGGCGCTGCACCTCCTTGGGGGACCCGGCGCCCCGCAATCGCGCTGGCCCCCGCGCGTCAGGGTCTCGGGGCCCCTCAGGCTGGACCCGGACCGGCCCTGGCACAGCTCTCTGACCCAGTCCTTTCCCCACAGGGCCATACGCTGGACGAGTCGGACCGAGGCTAGGACGTGGCCGGCGCTCTCCAGCCCTGCAGCAGAAGAACTTCCCGTGCGCGCGGATCCTCGCTCCGTTGCACGGGCGCCTTAAGTTATTGGACTATCTAATATCTATGTATTTATTTCGCTGGTTCTTTGTAGTCACATATTTTATAGTCTTAATATCTTGTTTTTGCATCACTGTGCCCATTGCCAATAAATCACTTGGCCAGTTTGCTTTTCTACCATCCGGCTGTGGCTCAGTGAGACTCCTGCTGGGAGGGTGGAGGCCCAGGAATGGGCGGGCAGGACACCCTCATCCAGTCTTGCGGGGCTGGTGTGAAAGGCGCTGGGAACCGGCTTTGAATGAATAAATGAATCGTGTCATCTGCTGGGCCTGGTCCACACCCTCTTTTCCAAGCAGCCTCCCCAGAGGCCAGGAAGTGCCCTGGGGCTTGACCCTGGCTACCTTCTGCTCCTTGGTGTGTCCTGAGGAATTGAACCTGGGGAGGACAAGGGCCCTGGGTCCGAGCTGCTGCTGCCTGTGGTGGGGGGACCTTCCCCAGCAGCACTTCCTGCCCACAAACCACCCGCGCAGTCAGACCAGAAGGAATCCCTCAGCCCTCTGGCTGCCCGCCGCCAGCCGCTCCTGGCCAGTGCCCGCAGTGTGGGGCGGGCAGGGTCGCCTTTGCTTCTGGGGGAACAGGAGAGAGTTCTGGGTTGTCTCCGATGGTGGGGCAGGAGGCAGAGGTCCCTGCACCTCCAGGTACTGGCCCAGGACATTGGGGTGGAGAGGCCTGAGTGCAGCAAATCCCTGCCCCTCTTTCTGAGATAGCTGACCACGGCTTTCTGCCCTCCGGTCTGGCTGTGCTCTTCGAAAGACAGGGATGGTCTGAGACAGCTAGGGTTCAGGAAGTGTGTCCCCCACCCAGAAGGGCTCCTGGTGATGAACAAGCTGAGGAGGTGATAAGGGGTACAGGCATGACTCCTCACCCCACAATGGGGCCTTCATTTCTGGAACCTTCGTGGTTGGAGGGATGCCAGTAGGGGAGGCAGAGAAGTACCAGAATTGGACCCTAATCTCTGTTGCTAGGAGGCCGATGAAGCCTGGTAGCTGGTCTGGGCTCAGGGCGGGGAGGGTGCTATCCCTTCACTGCATGGCCCGCAGGAGTCTTGGTGCTAGGTCCAGAAGAAACTATTGCCTGCAAGGAAGTTTCTCCCGAATGCAATTTGTGAAGCCCCTGTGCAGATGGGGGAGGGGCTCCTGCAAAAAGCAGAAAACAGCAGCCAAGGACGCTGCCTGGCTGGGCTCCTGGGCCTCCTGGATGGCCCACCAGAGCCTCACCTGGATGGATATCCAAGGTCAAGAGGAGAGCCCTTGCCCCTGGGTGCTTCAAGCATAGGCATGATCCGGCCTGAGCTTTAGGCGAAGAGGGTGGATGGCCCTTGGCTCACTGAGGCCACTTCTTGTTTGAGGAATTTTGGAATTCCTCAAATTCTGAGGACAGTGGAATTCTAAGGTTTGGGGAGTCCATGTTTCAACAGCTTCTTTTAAAAGCAGCCCGAGGAGAGGAGGGGCGGCCTTCATGGTCTCAGGGGCAGCTGCAGACCCTCGCTGAGGCTGTGGAAAGCCTGTCCTCTCCAGATGGGTCAATCGGTCACAGCGGCTGGGCTGGCCTCCTCATGCCCAGTTCTCCTCCCCAGAGCCCAGGGCCAGGGGGTGGGGGTGAGGGGTCGGGAAACGCTGTGGTCAGGAGGCTGGGAGGGCAACAGTACATGGCCTGGCCAGCAAATCAGCTATAGAAGGGACCCCCAGTTCCCAGGCCACGGATGGGTACTGGTCCATAGCCTGTTAGTAGCTGGGCCGCACAGCAGGAGGTGAGCAGCGGGGCAAGCATGACTGCCTGAATTCCACCTCCCGCCAGATCAGCGGCAGCATCAGATTCTCACAGGGACGAGGACCCTGTTGCGAACTGTGCACAAGAGGGATCTAGGTTGAGCACTCCCCATGAGAATCTAATACCAGATGATCTGGGGTGAAACAGTTTCATCTGGCCCACCCACATCCGTGGAAAAATTGCCTTCCATAAAACTGGTCCCTGGTGCGGAAAATGTAGGGGGCCACTGAGCTATAGGATGAAGAGGCTGAGATAAGGGGACACCAGAGGAGTTCTGGGGTTCATGTGGCTGGCAGTGTGTGGTACGGTTCTGGGGTTCGGGTGGCTGGCAGTGTCTGGTGCAGTTCTGGGGTTCGGGTGGCTGGCAGTGTCTGGTGCAGTTCTGGGGTTCGGGTGGCTGGCAGTGTCTGGTGCAGTTCTGGGGTTCGGGTGGCTGGCAGTGTCTGGTGCAGTTCTGGGGTTCGGGTGGCTGGCAGTGTCTGGTGCAGTTCTGGGGTTCGGGTGGCTGGCAGTGTCTGGTGCAGTTCTGGGGTTCGGGTGGCTGGCAGTGTCTGGTGCAGTTCTGGGGTTCGGGTGGCTGGCAGTGTCTGGTGCAGTTCTGGGGTTCGGGTGGCTGGCAGTGTCTGGTGCAGTTCTGGGGTTCGCGTGGCTGGCAGTGTCTGGTGCAGTTCTGGGGTTCGGGTGGCTGGCAGTGTCTGGTGCAGTTCTGGGGTTCGGGTGGCTGGCAGTGTCTGGTGCGGTTCTGGGGTTCGGGTGGCTGGCAGTGTCTGGTGCGGTTCTGGGGTTCGGGTGGCTGGCAGTGTCTGGTGCGGTTCTGGGGTTCGGGTGGCTGGCAGTGTCTGGTGCGGTTCTGGGGTTCGGGTGGCTGGCAGTGTCTGGTGCGGTTCTGGGGTTCGGGTGGCTGGCAGTGTCTGGTGCGGTTCTGGGGTTCGGGTGGCTGGCAGTGTCTGGTGCGGTTCTGGGGTTCGGGTGGCTGGCAGTGTCTGGTGCGGTTCTGGGGTTCGGGTGGCTGGCAGTGTCTGGTGCGGTTCTGGGGTTTGGGTGGCTGGCAGTGTCTGGTGCAGTTCTGGGGTTCGGGTGGCTGACAGCCTCCTTGGTACAGTTCTGCGACCAGGGTTTGGGTCTGTGTGCTGGACTGTTCAGCAGAGTGAGGGCATTTTTCCTTCCATCTAGGAAGGCCTCAGTTCCCTGATCTTTTTTTTTTTTTTTTTTTTTTTGAGATGGAGTCTCGCTCTGTTGCCAGGCTGGAATGCAATGGTGGGATCTTGGCTCACTGCAACCTCCGCCTCCCGGGTTCAAGCGAGTCTCCTGCCTCAGCCTCCCGAGTAGCTGGGACTATAGGCGTGCACCACCTCACCCAGCTAATTTTTTAAAAAATATTTTTAGAAGAGCCGGGGTTTCACCATGTTGGCCAGGATGGTCTCGATCTCTTGACCTGATGATCCTCCCGCCTCGGCCTCCCAAAGTACTGGGATTACAGGCGTGAGCCACTGCGCCCAGCCAGGTTCCCTGATCTTTTAAAGCAACCTGTTTCTGCTCTTGGGCAGGCACACTGTGGGCGGGAGTTGGGCAGTGAGCTCCCCATTGCTTGGGATGTGAGCAAGAGCTGTTTGTGTGGCAGCAGGGGGAACTCCCCCATGGGCGGACTCAGGGCTGTACTAATAACAGTGAACCAATTTGGGTGGTTCTGTCCTCCCCAGAGCTTTGCCCAGCTGTAGGCGCCCTCCTCGAGGAAGCCCTCCAGCCCGAGGCCCCATCCCTCACTGAAGGACGCAGGCAGACCATGCGTGAGCCTGCAGAAACCAGGCCGGAAGGGGTCGGAGGGATTTAGTAGGAGTTTATTGCCAGTCTGTGTCTGGGCAGCGGTCACCGGACTTTGTCCTTCCTCTGGGGCATAGGTTTCCTCCAGAGGACCAGGAGGACAAGGGTATTGATAGCAACCTGCACGTGGCCGAAGATGGGGACGCCAAACCTGCGGTACAGGAGGCCGCCGACCGTGGGTCCCAGAGTTCGGAGCAGTGGTTGTACAGAGGCGCAGAGGCCCAGCATGGTCCCTGGGGGGTGCATGGGGGTAGTCAGGCCCTGGGTAGCTCCCTGGGCCGACTGCCCACTTCCTGGACACAGCCATGGCCTCCCATCTCTCCTGACCCACCCTGACCTCACGGCGCAGTCCGCACCTTGCATAGTCTGGTGAAATACTCCCCCGAACACCCATCCTTTCCACCTGCCAGCTTCTAACCTCCAGTCCCCCACCCCCTGCCACCTGCCTGGCCTTTGGAGCAAACACAGCTCTCTCTACCCACTGGTCTGTTCCCCGAGGACCTCTCAGCCATGCAGGGTGCTTCCCAGGGCATTGGGCTGAGTCTCTTCCCTGCTCCAGAAAGTTTCCAAGCACAGGAGGAGCCTGGGAATGGGGCCACAGGTCACCGCAGAAGGCCCCGCCCTGCCAGGCCTGCCAAGGGAGATGGCATCTGTGCCTGGGGCCCGGAACCTCCCGCCCAGGCTGTCAGGGAGCTGGCTCTCACGGCTCTTTCCCAGGGTGCCTGCCACCACCGAGGGCTGGTGATGCAGTGGGGAGGCTAAGCCTGGCCTGTGAGACACCGTTGGGGCTTGAGTTCAGAGTGGGCATGACACCCCCATCCCACAGCCCCTCCTGGCCATCAGCCCCTCCTCCAGCCGCCCCACCCTGCAGAGCTCCTACTACTCCATGGAACTCCCCCTCACAGGGCTGGGAGGGGCTTCGGCAGCCCATGCAGGGCCCCTCCACCTGCCCCTCCTGTCCCCAGAGCAAGACTGAGCGGCTTCCGAGGCTCCCCGGACAGCCCCGACCTGTGCAGCAGCCTGCTCTGTCCCTGACACCGCATCTCCACGCCCCTGTGCCCAGCTACCCGCAGCATGGATGGGCACGTGGGCACTATCTGTGGCTGTTGTCAACACTCGGGCAACAAGGGGGGCAGCGCTCGCTAAGCGGGAGGATCCCCCAGGACTCCAGGTGGGAGGACACTGCCTCTGGTCCCGTGCCCAGAGGGTCTCTGGCTCCAGGGACTTCAGAGCCCAGGTCTCCTGGAGTTGGAACTCCCGGGGCTGGTCAGCTGTGATGAGGAGCTGGCCAGGCCCCACCTGGGCTCAGGGCCCAGCATGGAGGACCATTAAGAGCAGCCTCTTCTGCAGACTCAGGGTGCAGTTCCTGCCCCTTCTGTCGCTGGGTTTCCAAGCTGCTGCTGGGAACCAGGTGCTGGCTCCTTCCAGGCCAGGGGTGGTGTCTGCGCATGACGTGGCCCAATGGCCTGGGCCTGGTCTCCCTCAGCCTCCAGGGGCCTCTTCCCAGCCAGGCCCGGTCCTCATCTCCCCAGGCCTTCCTCTCCTGTGCCCTCCTCCCGGCCTCTCCAAAGTGCTGCCCAACCTCCTCCAGGAAGCCCTCCTGGCTCAGCCTGCATCAGCCCTTGCACCATGGAGTCACAGTCCCGGAAGGCCTTGGAGGTTCCCAGGCAGCCCTGAGAATAGGCCTGCCCTTTGCAGCCCGGCCACATCCGGGCCTCTAGACCTTGGTCTGCTGCCTCCCAGACAGGCAGGTGGATGGAGTGTCAGATGTGTGCCCTGAGCTTTCTGGATGTGCTGCTGGGGAGGCCTGGAAGAATCTCCAGTACTCCAAAGGACTCCTGAGTCCTTTGACCTCAACCAGCCCACAGGAGCCCCCTGCACTGGCCAGTGTGTACCCACACTGTGCCTGGGGTGGGGCAGGAGCCTGGATACCATCGGGCCCAGGACACCCCCAGTCTGCATGAGCGGCTTTCTTAGGCCTCAAGAAAGAAAGCTGGGTCGGAAGTGGGGACTGGGGGAATCTATGTCTAGGGGACCTGTGTCCCCTGCAGTGGCCTAGGGGCTTCCTGGATTTAATTACTGGTATGCATTCATTCACTCCCTCATTCATTCAGGAAGCTCCTGAGCACTTGTGTGCCCCCCCTCCCCGTGCTGGGGGAGGGCCCAGAAGTCCCCGGGGCCTCCAGGCCTGGCAGGCAAAGTCCTCAGGTGCTTCTCAGGGCCAGGCCAACTGCCACCTGCGGGCAGCCCCCTCCCAGGCCCCTGGCCTGCCCCCAGCTGGGCTAGGTGGTAGGGCAGGAGTCTCATGCAAGACCCAGGCTCCCCACCTTACTCATCCCACACAGACCCCAAGCCCCCCACCCCACCCACCCCACACACTCCACACAGACCCCAGGCCCCCCACTCCACTCAACCCACACAGACCCCAGGCCCCCCACCCTACCCACCCCACACAGACCCCAGGCTGCCCACCCCATCCCCACCGGGCAGCTCCTAGGGCTTCCTGGAGGAGGCTGCTCCACTCGCTGGCCACACTCACCTGTGTCCGAGGTGGAGACAGCCTTGGTCAGCATGCTGTCGGTGACCACGTTGAGGGTGCAGAGGCTGAACACCAGGCCGGGCACCAGGAGGCAGAAGTGGAAGACGCTGGACATCCAGGCCTGGGACGGCAGGCAGGGGCCGAGCTGAGTGGGGGCCTCATGGGACCAGGCTCCTCTCTGGGGTCTTACCTGTCCCTCCCCACCCTGACTGCTGTCCCTGCTGAAGAGCTGGCCCCGGGTGGGTGTGGGGGGTGGAGGTGGCCCCAAGGGCTTAAGCACAGACGGTACCGCCCAGGTGGCCTTGCCCAGTGAGAGGGTCAGGTGAGTGGGCCCAAAGCGGGGAGCCCTCACCATGGCCAGGCCCACCACGATGAAGACCAGCACGCTGGCCCGGAGCAGCGCCTCCTCCGAGAAGTGGCTGCTCAGCTGCCCGATGACCAGGCCCTGGGTCACCTAGAACCAGACAGAGAGGGTAGAAGTGGGTATGGGGGAGGCGAGGGAGGGGCGTCTGGACTGTGGCCAGCCCCCAAAGCTGGGGACCTCCAGACTGGCCTGTGGTGGCCAGGGCCCCTCTGCAGAGAAGGCCCCTCAGCATCTGCAAGCCCCGGGGTCTCTCCCTACTCCGCCAGCAGTGACTGCATCAGGATGGGTCTGAGATCCCTGAGGAGTTGGGGCTCCTCTCCACAAGGGAGGAAGGAAAGGCCCACACCAGGGACACCAGGGATGGACTCGGTGGGACAGGCTCGGCTGCAGGCTGCTCCCAGGGATGGATTCGGTGGGACAGGCTTGGCCGCAGGCTGCTCCCAGGCCAGGGCGAGGCTCTCTATCTGGTCATCTCAGCTCCTCCACTAAGCAGGGCGTGCTGGGCCAACGCGCCTGGGAGTGCAGGGGTGGCCCCGGCTGGAGGAGCCCCTGGGCTCAGTATCTGCCCACAGGGCAGGCCCAGCCTGCAGCACCTCTGCAGGGGACCAGTCACTCTCCCAAATTCCTGCCAGGCAGAACAGAAACTGCTTCCAACCGGAACCATAAATGGTTTAAAAATCTTACTTTCACACTTGCTTTATCTTAGGGTTTTTTGGGATTTTAACACCTTTTTTTTTTTTTTTTTTTGAGATGGCGTCTCGCTCTGTCGCCCAGCGTGGAGTGCAGTGGCGCGATCTCCGCTCACGGCAAGCTCCGCCTCCCGGGTTCACACCATTCTCCTGCGTCAGCCTCCCGAGTAGCTGGGACTACAGGTGCCTGCCACCAGGCCCAGCTAAATTTTTTTTGTTTGCTTGTTTTTTTGGTAGAGACGGGGTTTCACCATGTTTGCCAGGATGGTCTCAATCTCCTGACCTCGGGATCCGCCCGCCTCGGCCTCCCAAAGTGCTGGGATTACAGGCGTGAGCCACCGCGCCCGGCCTAACACGTTTTTTAAAGGAAGAGCTGGCAAGCTCACTTCGTGCAGTGCGTCTAAGAGGGGCTCACAGTGAGTGCCGTGAAGGACTTCAGATCCAGGACTCAGACACCAAGGTCAGAAGCCTATTTGTGTTGCGTCTCAGTTTGCCCATTAAGTTTAAAAAAGCTTGAACTTAGGAGCCCTGCAGGTTGTGACATGAACCTGGAGCTAACAAGCTTGTCCCTGACCGGACTTGGGGCCTGGGGGCTACTCTGCGGGCCCCCTCCTTCCCCTCCTCAGCCTCCTCTCCCGCTGCTCAGCCTGTGTCGGGGTCCCCAGGCCTCACCGTGCTCCTTCCCCGTCCCTGGGCAGTTCACCAGGCCCAGTTCCTGCGAGGGTGCCCCGACGGTGTTGGTCACCACCCCAGCTCTGTCTGTCTCAGGCAGGGTCCCCACTGCAGCCATGGCAGGCCCAAGTCCCCCACAACACAGGCCAATGACTGCTGTGTCCAGCCCAGCTGCAGGCTTCAGCCAGGGCCTGGCTAAGCGTCCTTCCTTGCAGTGAGCTGGGCGCAGCCTGTTCAGAACAGGCCCCATGGCAACAACCCCGGATTGTTACTATTATTGTTGCTGTTGTTTTTCTGTTTATCTCTTTTTACCCTGCCAGGGTGGCCCCTCCTGCCCCAAAAAGCAGAGGCCCTCTCTGCCCACGGTGGGGGTCCAGCCCCTCCCAGGAGCAGCTATTTTAGCACTAGTCTAGTCCTGGGCCCAGAGGCTGAAGAGCAGATGGCTTGGAGGTGCCAGGAATGCCACAGGCTTCCGGAGAGGCCGAGAGCCCCCACCCCCACCCCGGCGGGTCCCAGAATAGCACCCCCCTGCACTCTGGCTGTCAGGCGGCCATCCTGGGTGGCGGCACATCATCACCTGTCCCCACCACCCAGGGTCTGGTCCAGAAGCCCAGAGGAGCTGGTGGTGGAGGTGTCTCGCCCCGGCCCGGGAGCTGAGTGGTTCTGGGGGGCTGGCAGACAGACACCTGCCACATCGGAGCTGCCAGGGTTTCAGGGCATCCTTCCATGACAGCGTGGCCTCTGAGGGCTGGCGTCTTATCCTACTGTGACAGCGTGGCCTCTGAGGGCTGGCGTCTTATCCTACTGTGACAGCGTGGCCTCTGAGGGCTGGCGTCTTATCCTACTGTGACAGCGTGGCCTCTGAGGGCTGGCGTCTTATCCTACTGTGACAGCGTGGCCTCTGAGGGCTGGCGTCTTGCTCCTATGGGACCTCCAAAGGGGCCCACACTGGTCTAGCCACTTTGCCACGTTAGGTCATCTCATCTGCCAAGGACCCTGCAAGGCGGGCACTTTGGCCTCATGGGACAGATTTGGAGAGTTTGGGAGACTTGCTCTGGTCACACAGCTGGTGGGCAGGTGGGCTGCCACAGATCCCAGCCAGCTGCCCATCAGAGGCCGGAGTCCACTGTCCTCACAGCGTGCCCACCACTGCAGTTGGCTCTCCCTCCCTGGCCTGTATGCCTGGTTCCCTGTGGACCCTGACATGTGCCAGATGGGAGGCCAAGGGCTCCCCAGCCTCCGCCAGGGAGGAGCCTCTACTCTCAGAGGCCTGCCCCACTGGAGACCCCTGCCGTGCCCCCCAGCAGGCCCTGTGTGCCCACTCACCATCTGGAGGAGCCCGAAGAAGGACATGAGGTAGCCAGCTTGGGCGGCCTCCAGCTGGAAGAAGTCCATGGAGATGATGGAGAACATGACCATGAAGAGCCCTGAGCCGGGGCAGGGGAACAGGGGTGAGTACCCCCACACCCCGGCCTTGGCGCCCACCTCCCTCCCGCCTCAGCAGCCTAGCCAATCAGGGTGTCTGGGCCCTGGCTGGTGACTGGTTCAGGGAGGGGCCTGTGATGCCAGCCGGGCCAATGAGACCCTTCCCTGGGATTCTGCCGTATCCCTGGTGTGGAAAGTGCCTCTCATGTGGTTGCTAAGCTCTGGACTGTGAGCAGGAAGGTGCTGGAAGGGAGGGACCCAGGGCTGACCACGTGGGAGGATTTGGCCCCCAAGACCCACCACGGCTCTCTGTTATAAGAGCCCTCAAAGTCACGTCTGCAATCCCAGCACTTTGGGAGGCCGAACAGGGAGGACTGATTGAGGCCAGGAGTTTGAGACCAGCCTGGAAAACATAGTGAGACCCTGTCTCTACAAACACTTAAATTAGCTGAGCGTGGTGGCCCATGCCTGTAGTCCCAGCTGCTCGGGAGGCTGAGACAGGAGGATTGCTTGAGCCTGGGAGGTGGAGCCTACAGTGAGCTGAGATCATACCACTGCACTCCAGCCTGGTCAGTGGTCTCAAAAAAAAGGGCCCTCAAAGGGCCTGTTACTGAGGTTAGTAACTTGGGTTCCAGTTTTGAGAACCAACAGAGCTGGCCTAGGTGGGCTGGGTGGGACAGGGGCCGGGGCCAGTTGGAGTGCTGAGGGCCTATTCTCCATCCTGCTTCCTGGCTTCTCAGTTAGAGGAGTCCAGACGGGGCTTCTGAGGGACACGGCTGCTCGTGGGCTTGTCCGTGGCTCGCTATCCTATCTGTGGTTCATGACGCCCTAGGGTCTGCTGAGAAGGCCCAGGGCCAGCATGCTTCAGAAGGCAGTGTTGACACTCAGACCTGCTGTCCCTGCATCTCAGGCTGTCTGGAGAGGACGTGGGGCCACAGGGTATGAGGGTAAGAGCTGAGGAGCACACAGGGATGCATGGCTGCGAGCCAGGCCCTCTGCCCGTGGGGACCCACCCTGGGATCTGCAGGTGCACAGTGTAGAGGGGCTGGAAGGAGGTGGGAAAGACCCTTTTCTGCCTTCCTCCCGCTCCTGCCTGCTCTACCACATCTGCGTTGACCTGTGGGGCACAGGCCAGAGGAAGGGCTGGGCCCTGGCCGCAGCTGGGACTCTGCCAGGCTCTGGCTGCTGTCGGGGCAGTAGCTGGGACTCACCTGTGGGGAAGTTGGAGGCCACCTTCACCAGGAAGATCCTCGGGACGTCTGGCAGCCGCAGCAGGGAGGCGATGGCCTTCAGGTCGAACACACTGGCCCGGGGGCCGCCTGGCACGGAGAGGCCAGTCAGGCCTGCAAAGGCCATTGTCCCAATGCCCACCCCTCGCCCGGCTGCAGGCCTCGCCACTCGGAGGGTCCTGTTGCGCCTGCCAGGGTAAAGCTTCCTTCCTTGGCTTCAGCGCCGCTCACTTGTGGGAATGGGAGCTGGTGATGCTCCCAGCTCCCAGGTTGTGCACTGCCCCTCAGCACACTTCTACGCATTCCTAGGGGCCCCCTGAATCCCCAGAGGCACTCAGGAAAAGCATCCTCTGCACGCAGGTAGACTGGCCTCAACCTGGGCATGCAGTGGCGGAGGCCTGCGGCAGTCCCTGAACAAGGGACCAATAGCTGCTTCCTATATGGTCCTGGCCTGGGGCCTGGGGCAGAGCATGACCAGGCCACCAGCCCAGAGGAAGACAATGGCAATGCTGTACCACTCTCTGTGGCCACAAGTCACTGCCGTGGCCTGGCCCACCGGACACCTCTGAGTGCGAAGCCACAGGCCCCCAGCCCGGCTCACCGAGTCCTTCCTCCTTATTGTCTCAGGGGCTCCTGCCTCTCTGGCTCTGCTGTGCTCGCCACAGGCCCATCTCCACCCGGCCCTCCCCCTGGACTTTGTAGGTTAATTCCATGACAGCCTCCTGCCCCAGGATGGTCCCAGGTGGGTCCCTCCGGCCCAGGCTGGGCTCTTAGTCCCTAGGCACCGAGGCATGGGCCCTGCCACGTGCCTGGCACAAAGGGGCTGGGTTCAGCAGGGGGCCAGCCTTGAGGGGACCCCCTCTGAGGAGCCTTGGCCTCTCCTCGTGGGACCAGCCTGACCATCCTCTGCCCTCCACCAATGAGTGCCCCTCGGGCAGCACCCTTGCCTCTCCCTGGACCCTCAGAGCTTCCGGAGCCTTGCTGGCCCACCCACCCCATTGGGGGTCCCTCCTGGTCCTCCCCAGGCCTCTCTGGGCCTCCCCTCCTAACGCCTTCCCTGTCTGGGCCTCCCCGCCCCTCTGGGCCTCCCCTCCTAGCACCTTCCCTGTCTGGGCCTCCCCTCCTAACGCCTTCCCTGTCTGGGCCTCCCTGCCTCTCTGGGCCTCCCTGCCTGCCGGAGCCCCACTTCCACCTCTTCATGACCACACCTCACTTGGCTTCTATGATGTCAGCAGCTGGGAGGGGTTCAAGGAAGGCAGGAGGGTGTGAGTAGCCCCCAGATTTCCCCTCAGGCCCCCCGTACCCCTTGGCTAGAGCACGCAGGCCTAGCCAGTGCCTTCCATTGCCCCAGCATCTGGGCAGGGTGTACCTGGCGGGGCTTACCTGGCAGTGGAGCCTGGGCGTCAGTTTTGGCCCCTTTGGTGCTGGCGGGGATGCAGGTGAAGCTGAGGACAGCTCCCAGGAGGGTGGCCAGGGCAGCCAGGATGGCCGGGCACTGAATCCTGCAGGCAACAGCCTCGGCTGCACAGGGTGTGGGTCCCAGGGCCCAGGCGCCCCAGCCACATCCCCCAACCTGCACCTTCGGTTGCACTAAAATAGCTTAAATCTGACCTCCCACATCCCCACAGTCTGTGGCCTAAAGAGTGGGGACTGGGACCCTCAGAGCACATTTATTAGGTGATGGATGAAGGAATGGGTGGGGCGCTCACCATCCCTGACCCTCGCCACGCCATGCAGGCCCCGGCAGCCCCTGTGGGTAGCAGCTGTGGAAGCCAGGCTGGTGAGCGCCTGGGGCGGGCAGCGGATCCTCCCAGGGACAGCAGCTCCCACGCTGGCCAAGGTCAGGAGAGGCTCCAAAGGGCAAGCCTGGTGGGCGTGTCCCTGGGAGGGGCTCTCCGAGACCTGGGCACCTGTGCTGTGTCATGGGGATGGCCACGCTGCCTCCCCAGCGTGGGCAAGGGTGGGCCTGGCATTCAGCGGGCCCTCAGAAACCGCCCCCCCTCCTGTCGGCCCCTCCCCACTTTCTAGAGTGTGGGGCATGCTGGGCTTGGAGGGGGCTTTGGGCTGGGATCCCAGAGCCTTGCAAAGCCCCGGAGGTGCCCCTCAGGCTGCTTTGCCACCTTCCCACCTTCCTGGGCCACTACCAAGGCCTGGGACTCTGGCTCTACTGTCAGTTTCCCTGCCATGAGTCCCCACCTGGAAACTTGGCCTATGATTCCCCTGGAAGGAATCAGCAGGCTTTGTCACCTGGGGACGGAGGCACCTGAAGCTGGCTGTTCCAACTGTCACCATTGCTTCCTGGGGGCTGAGCCAGCCCCCTCCCCTCAGGGAGAGACAGGAGGAAGTTGGGGCTTCCTACTGAGCTCGTCCGTAAGGCCTCCAGGCCTGTGCTGGACCGCCACGGCCTTCCTCTCAGCAGCTGAGCAAACTCCTATACAGCCTGCAAGGGCCCTTCTTGGTGAGGCCCCAGCCCTCCTTCCCAGACAGCATGCCATCTGAGAAGGACTCGCTTTACCAGCTGACTGGAATCTGGCCCCTGAGGGCAGGTGGGCCGGGGTTGGACCCTGCACGGAGACCGCAGTGATCATTAGATGATCGGACAAATGTGTGAGCCATTCACACACGCAGCACAAGTTCTGGCCCAACCTCAACAGATCCTCCAAATCTGCCCTGGCCAGGGCCTCAGGGCACAGGCACCAGTAGGGGTCAGGGTCCTGGAAGATGCCCTTGCACCCAAAAACAAGGCCAGCCACAGGCCACCATGTCCCCACCAAGGAGTTCAAAGAAAGGACTTTCCTGGGCCCTCTTCACCGCAGCCACATGTGCACACACACGCACACGGGCAAACTTGTACACACACTTACCTGCATCCATTTGCCAGAGCAAGGAGGGGACTTGGAGCCACACTGACTAGGACAGTCAGTGGGGCCATCTCTGAGTCCAGAGAGTCTGGGCATTGGCCACCCCTCATTTCTGAGGTGGGACCCCTAAGCTCACATCAGTCTGGGGGGGGGTGCTGGCATATCCACCCCACCTGTGCTGCTGCCCCCGCCAATCCATCAGGGCAGCTCCGACTCCTGCAGTACCCACGGCCCAGGACGTCAGCTACTCAGGCTTTCTGGCTGCTGGGGTTCCGCACGAATGGGCCCTTCCTTTGGGAAAATGCCAGGGAAGGGGAACGGCTGGGCTCGGGCACCACAGCTTGTCCCTCCAGCCAGCAGGCACAGATGTATGGCGCAGGAGGGACAACTGGCCCCTGTGGCCAGCCCCAGAGAGACGGGCCCTTTCTTTGGGACCCTGGCCTCAGAGGCCTGCGTGTCACAGCTCAGGGTCTGGCTGGGCAGGGGCAAAACCTGCCTTATTTGCCAGATGTCCCAGAAGTACACAGGAGCAGACGCGCCACTTTGATGGCTATTTTAGGAGGCTGGTGACAAGCAAGGCATGGTGGCAGGAAGCCAGGCCCTCGAGTGGTGGCGGGTAAACCAAAGGCCTGTGCTGCTGTGGGCAACAGGAAAGCCTGGGGCTGGGGGACCCCGGAGGGCCCCAGGAGGTAGGGAGTCAGGTCCCACAACTGTGCCAGGGGCCGTGGGTGGCTGCTGGGGGAGACGCAGGCTGTCCTTCCCCAGTCACAGCTCTCTCCTGCTCCCCAAAAATGAACTGCCAGGAGGGAAACGGGAGTGGGAAGGAAATCCAGCACACTGGCCCCAGCCCTGGGGCCTCTGCACGCCGGACAGCCTGGGCATCCCCCAGGACCATTGACTGGAAGCACCCTTAGCACCGTGCCGTCAGCCCCTCCTGCTCAGCCCCCCTCAACCTCACCCCGACCTGCCAGACGCAGGGGCACGCTGGCTTCCCGGGGCTCATCCAACACTTTTATCAATGGAGCCACGACCAGGAAGGTGGGGACAGGTTAATTTGTCTTTGTCTCCTCCTGCTCTTTCAGTTGAATGGATTACAGGAGTGTCTATCTGGATGCTGTTGAAAGGACAGTGGACAGGACTCAGGGGACCCAGAGCCTCTGTCCCTTCTCTGCCGCTTACCTGCTAGGTGACCTCATTTCCTTATATGCAAATGAGGGCTGGGTTCACAGCTGCCGCTGCCCCTAACTCCACTGTTCTGGGGCCCCTCTGGACCTGCAGGGCGCAGTCCACCTGCATCCTGCCCACCAACCGCAGCCCACACCTGAGGCTGCCCGGACAGCAGGGCGTGGAGCTGGCTTTCAATCGCATCTCCAGGAACCTCTGCTGAAGTCTGGGCTTCTGTGTGTTCTACGGTGACAAGCCCTCATCAAGCCTCACCTTACTCTGAGGCTCTGAAAGGGGACGCACAGGGTGACAGCATGTGCCCAGGTCATCTTGCTGCCAGGAGCGAACCCACAGGTGGGGCTGAGGCTAGGTCAGCTGGGACCTGGCTTTGTGGGACACCTAGCTCACAAGAGGATGGGGCAGGGGGCCGTCCAGAGCGTCCCTGGATGTCCAGCCCAGGGCTGAGAGAAGTCATCCGTGCTCCAGGATGCTGCAGTTAGAACCATGTCTGAAAATGAACATCTTGCCATGCCACTCCTAACGCAGCTGCCCTCTGGCTTCCAGGGTGCCCCAGAAGGTCCTAAAGGCCCCTCTGGCCTGACCCTTCCCAGTCCTCGTGTCTCCTCCTACCTGGTCCCCCCATTCCCCAAACACATAGCCCTCCAACCAAACCACAAGCTCCCTCCTGCCCCAAATGGGCTCTGAGACTGGAGTGACTCACGGGCCCAGCAGGAGGCCTGTCCAGCCTGCTGCTCAACAGGGCTGTCCTGAGGGACAGCGGGGCCAGAACCATCTCAGCGGGGCCTGCTGCCTGCCCACTGTGGGAAGAACAGAAAGAACCGGAGTGTCCTGGGCACTGCGAGGCACACGAGCTAAGGCCGTAGCTGAGTCATCTGGCTGGGGGGTGGCGGCGGGCCTGGGTCGCCCATATCCTGCTGCTCCCTCAGCTCCCTGCCAGCCCCTGCCCTGCATCTATCTGCCCCCGAGAGCCTCTTCCCTGTACAGCAGGTGCCCTGATACAAACACCCCTGCACTCCTCAGCCTCCGCTCAGCGCTTGGGGTGCCCTGGGTCGTATGGGGCACTGCTCACCTCCCCTCCCATCCCCTCCTCCCTCTCTGAGCTCCAGTGCCCCTGGCTCCTTGTTTTTTCTTGGCTGGGCAGGGGTGTCCTGCCCACAGGGCCCTGGCACCCCCATGGCACCGGCATTGCCCTGGTGGCTGCCTGTCCACCCGGGGAAGGCAAACCCTGCAGGGCTCCCTGCTGTCTGGCTCAGGATAGGACTCTATGGCCTCTCCCCATCCCTCCCCAGGCTGTGAGGGGCTGGGCTCAGAACATGAGTCACAGAGCCACCCCACACCCAGCGTGTGTGCAGTGACTCAGGTCCCGGGTCCCTCCTCAGGCCAGCCTGGCCTCTCAGCCCTGGGCTCTGGAGGCTGGGCCCAAACCAGTTATACCAGTGCCCGCCCCCGCAGCTTGTGGGTGCCAAGTCCACTTCCTCCTCACACCTGCTGCCCAGGTGGGTGCGGATGAGGCAGGACTGGGGCCTTCCAGAGGAATGGGATACACAGGTGGGTGGGCAGGGAGGGAAAGCCCATGCATGTTGTGCCTCGGTTTCCATCAAGGAAGGGCAGGAAGGCTGCAAGGCGGGGGATGTTCACAGCTGCCCCAGACTCCTGCCCCGCACCAGGCCAGGAGCCAGAACTGGCTGCGGGCGTCGGGGCAGCCGGACCAAGAGGGCCAGGGGGCTGGCCCTTGCCATGGGGCACCAGGCTTTGGAGCCTGGCTGGCACCTGGCCCCGCTGCCTTCGGTGAGCCCCCGAGGGGGAGGTGTGGGCCTCCCTCACCCTGTCTGGGTTGGACAAAGGCAGAGTACCAGCCACAAGGTCACCCCCGCAGCCCTCCTGTGCAACCACCACTCTGGGCAGCCAGCTTTTGCCACAGTGCCCAAGCAGCACCCCGTGTCTTGGGTGTGGTATGAGGAACCTGAGGGAGTCCCACACTGCCTGGGCCTTGGACGGGGACTGGGGAGCTCCACGGAGGGAGCCTCATCATCTCCTGGGCCTCGGTTACCCCTCCCATCAAAGGAAATGTCACAGCTGGTCTGATTATGAAACGTCAAGATTGTAAAGCGCCTCAGATCTTGGGATGAATGGAGGCAGGGAAGCGAATGGAATGTTTTGGCAGGTGTGGGCAGAGGTAGAGGCCGTCTTGGCAGCTACTGGGAGGGAGAGGGACATGAGTGGTGTCTTCTGGGTCAGCAGCTGGGATGGGGGAAAGGGCAGGTGAGGACGGGAGGGGACCTGTGGCCTCGTAGACGGGCCTGCAGGAGGCACGTGTGCTGAGCTGCTCCAGCACCATGGCCACGGCTTACTGCCTGAGCGAGCTCGGACCCTCCCAGCATCCTTGTGGGTGAGTAAGGGCAGGGGAGGGCCCATTTCATAGGTGAGGAAGGCTGGCCAGGGAAGGAGGCGGCAGCAGGCGGCTGGGCCCTGAGCCGGCAGAGTACCTGGGGGTGGGCAGCACCCTGGGACGGCGGCCGCCCAGCTCAGCCACCTGCTGGGGCCCAGCGCTCCTCCCCGTGCCCTCCTCACGCCCTTCCTCACCCTGACCACCCTGGAGAGACAGGCCCTGGGTGGTGCCGGCTCCCCACACCTCACACCTGCCAGCCCCCTGGCCCCAGGGTGAGCCGTCCCTGCTGTCCCACCAGAGCTGCCCACACAAGTGCCCTAAGCCCCATCCTCCAGGGGCACCCTCCCAGCAATGTGCTCGGCTCCCACATCAGCCCTTCCCTCTCCCTGGGGCGCCTCCCCATGGCTCCTCCCACCCTGAGCATAGCCTCCTGGACCCACCTCTGCCCCCATTTATAGCACGACTTCCCGACCCCCTCTCTTTTCTCCCCATTTCCCTTGATCCGTCTATTGCATGAGGCTTCTGCGGCTGGCACTGACTTGAGGGGGTGGTGCTGGTCCAGCACTGGGGTGGCCTCCCTGCTGCAGATGGTGGGCCACTGTGGCTTCCTTGGCCACCAGCGGTAGAGGCACGGGTCCCTGACCCCCACAAACCCCGTGGCCCTTGGCTCCCAGGACGTGCTCCCTCCTCGCCTCCCAGCCCCGAAACATGAAGTGCTGGGGGGCGCAGGGCTCCGAGCCATCCATACTTGAAGATGCACCCCATTTCTCCCCCTTATCTGGGTGCCTACTCAGTAGCTCCCTGGAGTGCCTGACAGGCACCCAGGCTGGGCCTGAACAAGACCCAAATCCCAGTGGCACCCCAGGCTGCTTGGGCCTCTGCGCAAGGCGCCAGGCTCCCCAGGGTCAGGCACGGCCTTGGCACTGCCATCTTGAGTTCACACCCACATCCCACCCACTGGCAAAACCCAGCCAGAATCTACCCTCTGCTTTCTCTCATCACGGTCCCCTCCGGTCCAGCCACTGTCCTCCCCCACCTCGGCCGGCGCAATGGCTGTCCTACCGGTCTCCCTGCAGGGGAGCTCACCCCCCATTCTCACCCCTGCTGTGCCACCCAGGGCACCCCGGCCTGGTGCCTGCCCCTTCTTCCTCCAGCCACACGGCACCCTGGCTTCCACACCCAGGGCCTCTGCACCGTGGTTTCTTTGCCTCCCTCTCCTGCTTCAGGCCTCGACTCAGATGCCACCTCCTCAGACAGGCCCTAGTGATCCCATCCATCGAGCCCCCAGTTCTACTTTGTGACTTTTTGCTCCATGTAGCTCAGCCTGATGTTACGGGAATTCCTATCACATTCCCTTCATCCCAGGGACTCAGCCTGTGTTGTCTGCCGCTGTATTCTAGAACCAGAGTCCTGGGGGCAATGTTGAGGTGTTCAAACTACCCACCCCACCCCATTCCACCTCCTGCTCACAGCCATCAGCAGCCATCAGTCCCCAGCCCAGGCTCCAGTGAAAATGCTGGGAGAACGTTCGGGGACTCAAATAAGGCCGGCAGCACAGCCCTAGAGACCTCCGGAGAGGGAGGTGTGCTCTGGGCACCGTCCAACAGCTCAGCCCCGCTGCCACAGCATCCCAGCCCCAGGGTGCTCCTGTCCCCAGCAGGAGGCTGCTGGGAGGCCTCCCTCCTCTCAGGGCCTCAGTTTCCCCAGCGTCCCAGTGGGGCTGTGCGTCGACAGCTTGGCAGTCCAGTTGCGCCCCGGACAGCACTGAGACATCACCTGGCCCTATCCAGGGCCAGCCAGCCCGGGAGGTCAGGCCTAGGCCTCGCGCGGGGCCAGACGTCCCCAGTAGGGGCCACATCACGTGGCCACTCGCGCCCCACGAGCAAAAGAGGAAACCGAGGCCAAGAGGAGGCGGGGCGGGGCCGACCCAGCCGCGGGCGTCCTGACCCACAGACTCCGCCCCGGCCCCCACCACTCACCCGTACGCGGAGACCAGGGTCCCGCCCAGCAGGGAGCCGAGGATGACTCCGACTCCGAAGCAGAGGCCCAGCCGGCCCAGGGCCGCCGGCCGCTCCTCGGGTGCCGACAGGTCCGTGATGACCATCTGGGCGGCTGGGGACGGGGCGGGGGAGCTGAGCGGCGAAAGCCCCTCGGTGGGGCCCTTCCCCACCAACCTCCCCAAGCCCCTTCCACCCCTGACCCGCCCCTCCACAAGCCACGCCCCACGTCGCCCCCCACCCCCGTCCAGCCCTTAGGGCCAGACCCCGCGCGCACGCAGACCTCCCCGGCGGTGTCCCGGGTCCTCCGCAGGCTGCCCCCGACCCGGCCCCACCTGGACTCCAGTCCCCCGGCCCTACCTGGCAGCGTGTGCATGAGCGCTCCGGGCAGGCGCGAGGCGAAGAGCAGGTAGACCCCGGGCAGGGCCGGGCTGGAGGCGGCCGCCAGGAGCAGGTAGAGCGCCAAGGCAGCCAGGAAGGAGAGCGTGAGCGCCGCCCGCGCCCCGCGCTGGTCTGCGAACCTGGGGGCCGAGGGGCGGGTCAGACCCTCACGGAGGCGGTCAGTGTCCCCTTCCCCCCGTCCAGGGGCTGCCCAGGCGGGGCTGACCAGGGAGGCTGGAGTGCGGGATGGGGATGGAGGGCGGGGGCGCCTGGGCGGCTGCTGGGAGGCCTCCCTCCTCTCAGGGCCTCAGTTTCCCCAGCGTCCCAGTGGGGCTGTGCGCAGACAGCTTCACTGAGCTGGGAGTCTGACCCAGGGCAAAGACCAACTCCGTGTAAAAATAAATGGTGGAATCCCAGGGGACCAAAGGGTGGGCCCGCGTTTTACAGAAGGCGTTTCTCAGGTTGGGTCTGAGAAAGCAGCGCCTTTCTCCCTTCCGTTCTGGGCCACTGGAAACCCTCCCAGAGAGCGCTGCTGGTCTGCTGCCTGCGGAACCCTTCATTTCTGCCTACGGGTTGCTCTGAAGAGGCAACTCCCAATACGTGTCCCTTGCTCCCCTGTCTGCTGTGGCTTGTGGGAGGATGTCCCTGTCCTCTCTCAAGCTCAGTGTTCCCACAGCACTGAGACTCAGGGTGTATGGAGCTCCCAAAGTCCCTCCTGCCTGGTCTTGGCAGGCCTACGGGCTGGTGCTTACAGCCACGAGGTGTTCACCAATCACACTCTCTCTCTGGCCACAGGCAGGAGTAGTGGAAGGCGTGGGTGGGACACCCGGGAGCCTACCAGGGGCCAAAGTTCTTCTGCACCCCCATTGGCCTGTGACACAGGAGTGCCGTCATCCCAGGGGGGTCCGGTGTGGGGTCAGGGAACCTGGCCGGTCTGAGCCCATGGCGTCTGAGAGGGGGACTGGGTCACTGTGGGGAGAGCCCCTGTACACACACACACTGTACCTGCCAAACACCGGCCCGCCCAGCAGCTGCAGCACCCCGAAGGTGGTTTGCAGGTAGCCGAAGGCAATGGAATCCAGGCCCAGTTTCCGAGACAGGTACTGAAACACAGGAGGGAGCCCGGGGGAGGGGCTGGGAAAGACTGCAGGGCCTAGAATCTGGGGTCCCTGGATGGGCAGGGGGTGGGAGGGGACCGAGTGCCTGGGTTCTGTTGACTGCACGGTATGACCATCGAGGGGCCCTTCCCAGGGGGACCCTGCTCCTCCTCTCCTAGGTGGAAGCCTGTTGTGGTCTCTAGGGTCCTTGCAACTCCTCTCCTAGGCGGGAGCCCAGGGTGGCCTCTAGGGTCCTTCCCCTCTGGGGGCACGCCCCAGAGAGGCACCTGACCCCCACCATTTTGTCTTCATTCATTCAAAACTTTGTGGGGGACGCCAGCAGCACTGTCCTGGCCAGCAACAGATTGTCCCAAGGCCCCCAAGTGACCTCCAAGAGGTGGCCCATTGCCCAGCAGGACACAGTCTGCTCTGTGAGGCCCCAGCCCTTCAGCCCCTCCGGAGAAGTAGGTCCATGACAGCATCCCTCCCAGGGACACCCTTATATCCTGCCCTAATTCTCTGTGATTTGGTCCCCCTGCAGCCGCTCCTCCCCCTTCCCCTGCCTCTGAGTTCCCGACTCTCCTTCCAGTGATGTAACTTATTATGGGCTTCATTGTGTACCCCCCAAATTCATATGTCTTAACCTCCAGAACCTCAGGATGTGACATTCTTAGGAAATGGGGTTAATCAGGTTACAGTGAGGACATGAGGGAGGGCCCTGATCTAATGTGACCCGTGTCCTCATTAGGAGGAGAATTTGGGACACAGACACACTCAGATGGATGACGTTGTAAAAATCCATGGGAAGACAGAGTGATGTGGCCACAAGCCAAGGGATGTCTGGGCTCCCAGGGGCTGGAAGAGGTGGGAAGGATCCTCCCCCGTGGGTTTCAGAGGGAGCCTTGATCTCAGACTTCTGGCCTCCCAGACTGTGAGACAATAGGCTTCTGTTGCTCTAAGCCCCCAGGGTTTTGGATACTTTGTTATGGCAGCCCCAGATGCTAATACATCGCCCCCGCCCCCTCCCCTGGACCTTTCCCTAAGCTCAGTCTTGGGGTCCCACTCCCCTTCTTTCCACTGTCCCCCTTGGTCCACATGAATTCTCCCCAGAGCACTTCAGTCCCAAGGGCAGTCGGTAACCCCCCTATCCCCAACCCCAGACTCCTTCTTCCTTCAGCTCCATCCCTGCTCCCTCGAGGATGGGAAAGCCCTCTGTCTGCCAGATCTCTCCTTTGTTTGTGAGCTTGACCTGACAATCACCCCACATTCCCCTAGTAAACCTCTGCCTCCTCCATCCCTCCCCTCCCAGCGCCGCTAGTGTGAGGATGCTGAGCTTCTCTTTTTTTTTTCTTTTTCTCTATTTTTGTTTTTTTATTATACTTTAAGTTCTAGGGTACATGTACACAACGTGCAGGTTTGTTACATATGTATACATGTGCCATGTTGGTTTGCTGCACCCATTAACTCGTCATTTACATTAGGTATTTCTCTTAATGCTACCCCTCCCCCTTCCCCCACCCCACGACAGGCCCCAGTGTGTGATATTCCCCACCCTGTGTCCAGGTGTTCTCATTGTTCAATTCCCACCTATGAGTGAGAACATGTGGTGTCTGGTTTTCTGTCCTTGCGATAGTTTGCTCAGAATGATGGTTTCCAGCTTCATCCATGTACAAAGGACATGAACTCATCCTTTTTTATGGCTGCATAGTATTCCATGGTTTATATGTGCCACATTTTCTTAATCCAGTCTATCATTGATGGACATTTGGGTTGGTTCCAAGTCTTTGCTATTGTAGATAGTGCCGCGATAAACATACGTGTGCATGTGTCTTTATAGTAGCATGATTTATAATCCTTTGGGTACATACCCAGTAATGGGATCACTGGGTCAAATGGTATTTCTAGTTCTAGATCCTTGAAGAATCGCCACATGTCTTCCACAATGGTTGAACTAGTTTACAGTCCCACCAACAGTGTAAAAGTGTTCCTATTTCTCCACATCCTCTCCAGCATCTGTTGTTTCCTGACTTTTTCATGATCGCCATTCTAACTGGTGTGAGATGGTATCTCATTGTGGTTTTGACTTGCATTTCTCTGATGACCAGTGATGATGAGCATTTTCTCATGTGTCTGTTGGCTGCATAAAGGTCTTCTTTTGAGAAGTGTCTGTTCATAGAGGATGCGGAGTTTCTCATCCCCACGCCTGCCCACCTGTCCTCGCCTACCCAAGTCATCCTCCCTGCCTGCGTCACATCCCAACCTTTTGCCTCCTCAAGGGCAGGGCTCCCAATGTTCCTCTCTCCGTTTCTCTGCACAGTCCCCTTCTGTGGGGGCACCCACTGGACCAAGCTCCCAGTGCTCCTCTCTCCCCGTTTCTCTGCACAATCCCCTTTTGAGGGGGTGGCAATGGAGCATGCTCACATCCTGTTACTTCTCTTGCGTTCTCTTGACCCTCCCCTACAGCTACTCCCACATATTTGAGGGCGGAGCTCTGAGCAGCTGCCTCACCTTGCAGCCTCCTCTCTTTCCATCTCTTTCCTTCTCTCCCAGCCCTCGGAGCAGGCCCCAGGGGACTATACTATAAAGACACATGCACACGTATTTTTATCGCGGCACTGTTTACAATAGCAAAGACTTGGAACCAACCCAAATGTCCATCAATGACAGACTGGATTAAGAAAATGTGGCACATATAAACCATGGAATACTATGCAGCCATAAAAAAGGATGAGTTCATGTGCTTTGTACATGGATGAAGCTGGAAACCTTCATTCTGAGCAAACTATTGCAAGGACAAAAAACCTCCTGCTGTCTCCCCTCTCCCTGAGGTCCCCATTGACCCCACACTGCTGCCTCCAGTGGTCCGCTTTGGCAGGCCTCCCACTGGAGTGACAGTTGCCTTCGTGGCTTGTTCCCTCCTCCACGATGGTCTGCTGCTCTGGGCTGTGCTGGGTCCTTTGCCCCTCCTCCGCCACCACTGCCAGTTCCCCCAGCTCATCCGACCTCCAGCCTCCCTGCCTTCTGGGGGAGCCCACCCCATGACCGTCTCCATGCTGCAGGGCCCCAGAGCCTCTGTGCTGAACTGCCTTGTGTCCAGCTCCCTTCGGCTCTCCACTGGGGTCGAAAATCGTCTCAAACTCAACCCGTCCCCAACTGGGCTCCCATCTTTCCCTCTCCTCCTGTCCATGCCTCCTTCCTTATGGGCTCAGGCCCAGATCTTCCGTGCTCCCTGAGCCCTGCTTTCTCTCACACCCACTACAGTCCATTGACAACACATGCAAAATCCAGCCACCTCTCACCTCCTCCACAGCCATCACCAGCCCAGAGTTCTTTGAGCAGCAGGTGGGGTGTGGTCCCATTCTGGCCTCAACCGGTCCACTCTAGCCACTCTGCTCTCTCCAATGCCCCGGGGCCTCTCCTGCTTCCTTCCAGCCCTGCTCCAAGGTTGCCTTCTCTATGAGGAAGACCTCGCCCCCTTCCCACTGCAGCCCCTGTGCGTGTGGACCCCCAGCTCCGAGGGAGTGGGCTGTTGAGGATTTTTACACTCTGCAGTATTTCAGGTTCTGACATCAGGGTCAGCTCCTGGGCACTCAGCACGGAGTTACTCCCCATGAGAGTCGATGGGTGGCTGAAGCCACTCCTCCTGTGCTCTGTGCCCAGCTGTGGGAAGGGTTCTGACTTCTCATTCACTCTTCCCCGCACCAACCCTACAGGGAGGGACTGTTATTACCCATTTTATGATGAGAAAACCAAGGCTCCTGCCCAGCCTTCCCCACTGGTAGGGAGGAGATTCAGGGCTTGACCCAAGCCATTTAGCAGGAGTGGGCGGGGCTCCTGAGGCACGGCGGGGAGGGATCCTTAGGCTCACCATCGGGCTGGGAGCCTCTGCCAGGCCCGGAATGGTGCCAAAGGCCCATCCCCACTCCCATCTAGATGCCCAGGTCCAGGCTCTGAGGGCTGAGAAGAGGAGGGCAGGTGTCTGAGCCCACGCATGCCGGGCTTCCCAGAAGCAAACACAGGAAGGGCCGAGGTTGGCCCTGACTCGCCTGAGCTTCTTGGTGATGTGAGACTTTGTTCCCAAGCCTCTCCAGACTTGGTGAATATAATTTAATCATTACTATTACAGCTTCCAGAGCCACACACTGTGGTATAGACTACTGAATGATACACTAAACTAACATGAATTTGCCAATGAAATGTTTCCGCATTTGGCAACAGAGATAACAAAATAAGACAGCATTCTATCTCCTGCATGAAAAAGCTTGAGATCAATTTGCCGCCACAGGTCATTTAGTGGACAACAAGGACCCAAGAAGATGGAGGGGAGAGATAGAAGCTGCGGGCAGGTGCAAGGAGAGCCTCTCTGAGGGGTGATCCGCCCAGAGCCACACCGGATTGAACAGCCCTTGGGGCAGGGACTCCAGAGGGCAAAGGCTGCCGGGTGAGAGGCAGGAGGAACAGCGCTAGGAAGGTTTGAGGAGGTGCTGCCCCCAGGAGGGAAGTGGGGTGGCTCCCCATGGCTTCTCCCGGGGCTGGCACTGAAGCTGGAGCACAGGATGTGCTGACGGAGGTCCAGAGGCAGAGTCCTTAACTTACTCAGCTTAAGCGTGGCATGGAGTCCCAACTGGGAGGGGCCCTGGCAGCATGAAACCCCCACCCCCACTCTCTGCGACGGCCCAGATGGAGGGCAGGAGGAACAGCGGTTCAGCCCTGGCTGGGGCTGCAGGGGCTGGGGTGTGTTACTCACTGGCACGACAGAGAACTGCATGAAGAGGCAGGTAAGTTCTGTGGCGGCCAGCACGTAGGTAAGCAAGATGACCGAGGACCGGCCTAGAGCGCTCATCCTGCCGGAGGACTGGCCCTGGTCCCTGGGAGCCCGAGCTCCCTGCATCCTGGACAGGCGCGGCAGGGACACCCAGGAGAGATCCAAGCAGGAGGCTGGCGGAGCAGGGGGCAAAAGTCCAGTTGATCCGGGCAGGGGTGCTGAGTCACTGGGTCCCAGGCAGCACCCGCCTGGGCTTGCCTGCAAGAGAGGACAGCACTGCAGGACCCCCTCCCCAGTGGAGCTCTCCTGCTACCTGGACCTTAGAGGACACATCAGGGGGTCCCCCTCCTCCACTTTTGACAGCTCTGGTCTCCAGGCACACAGCCTCCAGGGGAGGGGAGACAGGGACAAGCTGCTCCCCGCCACCCCTGCAGGTGGGCCAGGCTCAGTGCCTGGTTGCCTGACACAGGAATGCACCATGCCCCACTTTTAGAGGGAGGCAGAGGCTCGGAGTGGTGGCTGAGTCCACCTCAAATCATCAGTGCCTTCTGCGGCCAGAGGGCTGATGTGGGTCCCTGTGCCTGGAGGTCCTCCGTAGGCCCACAGTGGCCCTGTCCCCAACACAGTGCAGCTCTCAGGGAAGGTCTACCTTCCCCTGTGGCCAGCAGCCAGAGCTCCAGGGGGCTTCTAGAATGGTCTTGCGTAGGGGAGACATAGCTCAGCCTTCCAGGCTCCCCAGTAGCTCTGCCTTACCTCCCACAGCGGAGTGCTGTCTGTCCCCACCCTTCCCCGCCCGGCCTCCAACTGGTGGGAACTGGATTTTGCGGCTGCAGAGGCCTTCCTCAAATTTTGCCACATTAACAGCTGACTGCACATCTGAGCCCCGAGGTACCGAACCCAGGCTGGTGGGGTAGGGCGGGGAGACCCCTGAGGGCCCGGGAGCTGCGCCTGGCGCCCTCCCCCATCCCGGGATGCAGGGAGGCTGGGGGGAGCAGGGCAGCCGCAGCAGGCACGTCAGGGGCACCTCATTGGGCAGAGGTGCGACGCTGCGCCGGAGTTCGGGGTTCGGGGCTCAGAGGCCGCCCTCTCCGGAGTGTGCTCGAGTACCTGCCTTTGCAGGGGCGGGCTTGGGCACGGGTGCCGGTGGGGTGAGCGCTCCCGGGTGACCTAGACACCGGTCCTTCCGGGATGAGCCCCGGCCCCGCCCTTTCGGGAGATGACTTGCAACAGGGACCGCCCCTCTGGGTCTGAGTTCCAGCCCTCGCGCTTTGCAATCGCCCGTTCCGGGAGCGCCCGTGCCACGGTTTCTGCGCTCTCACTGGCCGAGCCCGCCCCTCCCCTCGAAGGACCCGCCCCTGCCCCGCCCACCAGCGGGCTCGCCCCGTGCCCGGCTTCGCCCGCCCCAGCCCCCTCCAGCTTGAATCCTGCCCGGTGCCCGGGCTGCTGGAGGTGGACACTCTGACCCTCAGGCAGCACAGGTGTCCACTTTGGGCCTGAGGAGGGGCAGTGTGGGCAGGGGATGGGACCGGGAGGTGGAGGGAAGGAGAGAATGGAGGGGAGGCAGGGGCGGGGAGAGAAAAGCGGAGGAATGGTGATGAGGGGTTAGGGGAAGAAGTCGGGGAGGTGGTAGAGGGTGTGGTGTAGCCTGGCCCTGCCAAGGGTCTGCACAGAGCCCCAGAAGAGTGACCAGGAGACAGCTCTGGGCCCCTCCTCACTTCCCTCCTCAGACCCGGAGGCTGCTAGGAGCAGTTGAGAGCCCACTTTTCCCCATTTCACCCTGCCTGCCACTTCCCCACCCTTGCAGGGGCCACCAGAGATGCCAGCACACAGGTAAACAGGCCTCATGCCGCCCTCTGCAGCAGGAGCCGCTGGAGCACACCCCACGCTGAGCACACTTGGCCCAAGCCCTGCCCTTGGCCTGGGCACCATTCTCCGTGCCCCTGACTGTCACTAAGTAGGGAGATTCTCATTCAGGACTCCTGCCCCACCTCCTCCCCAGGCAAGGGCTGGGCACAGGCTCAAATGTCAAAACCAGTGTCCCCCTGCCATGTGTCAATCATCGCTCAACAGAGCAGAAAACTGCAGGGGTGAGACAGGGTGGGACGGACATCGCAGAGGCGAGCGAGAGCCGGCCAAAGTCCTGGTGGGCAGGGGGGCCAGAGCCAGGTGGCCCAAGGCCGGCTGGCTAAGCCATTCCAAGTCATCGTGGGAGTGGTTCAGCAGCTACCCTTCGTTCAGCAGCTCAGATATGTTGGGCATCAGAAAACAATACCCCAAAATGAAGGCCTCAGAAGCAGCTGCGGAAGAAAAAGTGTTTCTCTGACCTTCTCTTGCTCTCCTGTCTCTCAGTGCCATTTTCCCCGAAGCTGGCCTTAGAAACTAGAATCCATTTTCCCCAGGGCAGGTCATAGAAATCAGAACCCCGCCTTTCCACACAGCCAGACATCAAACCTAAAAATATTGCTCTAGCTTTCCCTCCACCTTTGTGTTTAGAAGCTGGCCATAAATTATCTGACCTCTCTTGTTTGACTGTAGGGCATAAGACCCCATTCCAGGAGGGTCCTGCTCCATGCCCAGAAGGAAGGAATGCTGCTCAGAAAGTTCAAGAAATCTAGACCAACAGCCCTCGCTGCGCTTCCCCTTGTGGTCCAGGAGCATTGGTGCAGGTCCCTTGGTTCATCTGTGTTCCCGCATGGATGTCCATACTTTGTTGAGCCTAAGCATCAGAAATGGCAATTTCCCCCATATCTTTTTTTTTTTTTTTTTTTTTTTGAGACGGAGTCTTGCTCTGTCACCCAGGCCGAAGTGCAGTGGCGCGATCTCGGCTCTCTGCAAGCTCCGCCTCCCGGGTTCACGCCATTCTCCTGCCTCAGCCTCCCGAGTAGCTGGGACTACAGGCGCCCGCCACAGCCCCCGCTAATTTTTTTGTATTTTTAGTAGAGACGGAGTTTCACCGTGTTAGCCAGGATGGTCTCGATCTCCTGACCTCGTGATCCGCCCCCCTCGGCCTCCCAAAGTGCTGGGATTACAGGCTTGAGCCACCGCGCCCAGCCTGTTTCCCCCATATCTTTGGGTCTTTGTTCTGAAAACTCCCATTCACACACGTCAATAAATTTGGGGACCAAATGCCTTTTGTCCAATCAATCTGCCTTCTGTGAGTTGGTTTCTTAGCAAACCCACGGGTGCAGTGTACCGCTCGAGGAGATTCCAGCCCAAAGAGTGCAAACGTGTTTGCATGTGGAGTGCGTGTCCCCAGATCCTCTGCCAAGCTCGTTTTCAAGAATAGTAACCACTGGCCTCCCTGGGGACTTGGGGAGAGTGCAGTCAAGCCGAGAGCCCAGGTCCAGCCAGAATTTCCTGGAAGGACTGCACAGAAAGGCCGGCTGTGTAAGGTGGGGGTGGGTGACAGGAGTCTCAGAGTGTCTTCGATTTGGGACTCCTGGGGGAGGATGGGCATCCACATGAACCCTTACTCAATGGGGCAGGAGTGAGGGACTGTCCCCAACAGGTTCCAGATGCCTCCTGGGTTCCCTGGGGAGGGCTTAGAGGATGAAGCGGCAGGAGGAGATGGGATGAGTTACCAAACTGCCCAGAGGTGTGCGAGGGAGGCTGAGGGTCCTCTGGCACTGGGGTGTGGCGGAGGTGCTGGAAACTTCCCACTGTCTTCCTCCGGGTGAAGCAGGGCCTCAGGTAGCCAGGGAACTGGTTGAGCAGAGGAAATCGGATAGACCTTTTTTTTTTTTTTTTTTTTGTCATGAACAGGCTCAGTGTGAATGGGGGAACTTCCTGGTTCTGAGGGAATGTGGGAAAATTGCCCTTTGGGCTGGGTGAAGAAAAAAGCAAGTGGAACCCTGGGACCCCTGGACTTCCTCCTCCAGAGGAAGCGGCTTTGGTTGTGGGCCAGCGAGCCTGTGCGTCCTCAGCCCCAGGGCATTCACCGCTTCAGAGAAGCAAGGCGACAGTTCTGCCGGATGAGAGGATCCAGGCTGACTGGAGGAAGGAAGGGCTTTGTCTCATCTGGGCTCAGGTTTGGGAGAGATGGCTTCTCAGAGGAGGTGATGCCTCAGCCAGTCTTAAAGGTGAGCACGGATTGTTTGGGTATGGGAAGGGCATCCTGGCTGAGAGAATAGCATAGATAACGGCTTAGAGGTGAGCCCAGGCTTGGAGTGTTCAGGAAGCTGAGCCACTGGAAGGGGCTGGGACCAAGGGTGTACAGTGGGGTGACGGGGCAGAAAGTGAGTCTAGAGAGAGGGGTGACCCTGGGAGGGCTGGGCAGGGACACAGCCAGACGTGCACTGAGAAGTATTGCTCTGAACACTGCACCCTGGAGGCTGGGACCTCTGAGGGGTCTCCCGAATGAGAGGAGGCCAGCTTCAGAGCTGACCCCTGCCTACACCACTGCCTGGACATTTGAAATGGCTTTGGGCCTATCTTAACCCAACACACATTTATTAAGCACCTACTGTGTGCATGCCCCGTGCCAGCTGTTTGGGACGTCAGCTGGCAAAGCTGACCGCCCGTTGGTAGTTTGCATTATTAGAGTGCATGTGCAGGCTTCGGGGAGGCACATGATCCCGGGTCACCACAATGCCTAAGGAAATGACTCACTGCCTACGAGCACTTGAGTTCTTCCTGTGTGTGCAGTGGACACCGCTGCAGGGTTCTGAGCCCCTTCTGTTCTCCAAGGAGCCTCTGGCTGATGTGCTGATGAAGGGTTGAGGGGAGGGGGCAGTGCAGGAGGTCTCTGTTGTGGTCCAGATGAGAGGTGGTGTGGACTTGGATGGGGCACGGGGGGATTTGAGGGGCAGGTTTGGAACCTCCCTGGAAGGAGGCCTGACAGGCTTCCTGCTGGTTGGGGCCTGGGCTGAGAGGGCCAACTAAGGGGGCCTTCAGGTGCGGCTGGGGGCGACATGAGGGGAGGCAACCCTGCAGGTCCATCCACGGGAGGGGCCTGTGGGCCAGCAGAGAGGGCAGAGTGTGCAGTGTGCAGTTTGCGGCATGTGGTCTGAGCTGGACGTGAGGGTGCCATTGACACTCATGTCCTGTTTAGAGCTCCCACCCTGGATGAGATGACCAGGAGTGGATGGGGCTAGAGAGGAGAGGGGCCAAGGGCCAAGGCTGGACCCCAGGATGAGGAGGAGGTGCCCAGGGTTCTGACCAGGGAAAGGGAGGGAAAAATAAAGGAGCTGGGTCTGGAGAGGAGAGGCAGGTAAGCGAGTGAAGGCCTGGAAGCTTCCTTGGGGCCGAGAGCTGGAGTCACTGGTGGCTTTGGCAAGAGCGTCATGAGCATGGGGGCTGACCCTCGGGATTCAAGCAGGAGGAATGGGCTGGACACCCTTCTGAAGGGTTTTGCACCAAAAGGGGGCTGAGAAATGGGACTGTGGCTGGAGGGGAAGTGGGATGAAGAGAGAGAACCTTTGTTTACAATGTTAAGATTTAAAAGAGTGATGCTGCAGAGGACGGAAGGGTGATGTGGAGGGAGCGGGGAGGGTCTGGCCTTCACCATCCCTCCATGATTCTGCAGAGGACTGAAGGGTGACCTGGAAGGAGCGGGGAGGGCTCTGGCCTTCGCCATTACTCCATGATGCTGCAGAGGACAGAAGGGTGATCTGGAAGGAGCGGGGAGGGCTCTGGCCTTCGCCATTACTCCATGGGTGAAGTGAACGTGTTCTCCTTGAGGCTTTGTACTCTTACTCCTATGATTCTCCAAGGACCTGTCTCAATAAAGCCAACAAGGTTTTGCCTGGGGCAGGACTAGAGCGGAGGCAGGGTTGGATGTGACTCCTGCCCGCCCGAACCTCGGTTCCCACCCACCTTACACCTTCTCAGCCAGGTGAGGTGCGGTTGCAGACCTTGGTCAATGGGGGCTGCCTGGATCCCACAGTGGGATCTGTGTCTGACACCCTGTGGGGCTCTGTCCCAGCACCCCAGGCTTTGTATGTGTTGTCTTGGGAATCACAGCCTTATGAGGGGCCTTCAGCCTGCTGTGGGCACTGGGTGCCTGGCCTCGGCTTCATCTGGGAGGTGTCAGGTTAAGAGTCTGGGAGGCTGGGTTCAAAGGTCCTTCACCCCCTGACCTGGTATCCTTGGGACCCAGGGGTCAGCCTTCAGCCCAAAGGGGCTAGGCTTGTCAGGTAGCCCTGGGGGTGCCTGGGGGTGCCCACTCAGCCTCTCATCTGCTAGGCCCCGGCTCTGCAGGTGCACGTGAGGAAGTGGGCTGTCAGGTGCTGAGGAACCTTCTAGAACTGGACTCTGTGAATGTGCTTCTGGGATTGGAGTTTGGGCAGAGACTTCTAGGAGGAGGGGCAGGGGCTGGACCTCATCCAGGGCTGGTTCTTGCCGGGCTGGGCACTGGGCTCAGACACATCCCATGAGAGGTGTGTGGAATTGTGGCCTTTAGGGCCAGGGCCCCGGAGGAGGCTCTGCCAACAGGGGCTTCTCCACTGGCCTCTAGTGAACCAGGGAACCCAGACGGGCTTAGGGCCAAGGGCCCAGTCCCTGACACCAGTGTCCAAATGGAGGGAGGGCAGCAACCTGCTATGGGCTTTGGGGAGAGTCCTGTGGTCCTGGATGGGCGAGCACTCTCCCCTCACTGGGCTCCACTGTGGGCCTGGACCTGGGGCTCCAACATGGTGGGCTGTGGTTCACGTATTTGTGTTCACGCTGGCCAACAGCCACAGCTGAAGGAGATAAAGGCCCAGATGGCAGCATGGGGGAGGCGTCCAGTGTGGGGCCTGAAGACTGGAGCCCTTGAGGCCTTTGGGGGACAGTGAGAGTGTAGTCTGGAGTAGCCCACGTCCCCTTTCTCATACCACAGGCCAAGGGACCAGAGGAGATGGGTGGAGGAGCTGGGACCCTGCTCTAGGAAGCGCACTCATTGCTTGGGGGAGACCTGGTTTGCTCGGGACTGAGGAGTTTGGGGATGTAGGACTTCCCATGCCAAAATTGGGACAGCTCCGGACAAACTGGGTCACCCTCCCCTCATAGGACCCTGGAGGCCAGAGGGACTCTCTCCGGTCCTTGACCTGGAGGCAGGAAGGGACGATGGTGGAGGTTGGGGAGGTAGCCAGGCAATGGCATAGGAACTGGGAACTGCGGGGTGGTGGGCCCAACCTGTGGACTCCCTTGAGGGATGCCTTGCCCGACCTCAGGACTCAGGAAGAAGGAAGAACAGCCCTTGCAAAGGACGGATGTCCATCCGGGGAGGCAGGGGGAGGAGCCAGCAGCTGGCGGTCCCAGGCTGGCAAGGGCTGTGGTGGGGTGTGTGCACATGTGTATGTGTGCATGTGAGCATGTGTGTGCATGTGAAGGGCATCGTGGGATCAGGAAGAGATGTGCCTCCGAACGGGGTCCTGAGAGAGCAGCCTCACACCTGCTCACCAGCCAGAACTGGGAAACTCAGGCAGGATGGGTGGCATGGCCACCAGTGCCTCTGTCCCCCCACAGGCACCTGCCTGAGGGCCTGGAGCTTAGCTACTGCCCATCTCTTAGGTACACACGTCTCCCTCAACTGCAGCCTCCTTTGGTCCCAGTCCCTTTCCCCCCCACAGGAACAAAGGACAGCCCCAAGCTCTCACCATCCAACCCACATCCATGTTCTCTTTATTTTATTTTTCATAAGACAAGGTCTTGCTCTGTCATCCAGGCTGCAGTGCAGTGGTGTGATCATAGCTCACTGCCACCTTGAACTCCTGGGTTCAAGTGATCCTCCTGCCTCAGTCTCCCTGGTAGCTGGGACTGCAGATGAATACCACCACACCCAGCTAATTTAAAAAAAAATTTTTTTTTTTTTATAGAGACAAGATCTTGCTATGTCGCCTGGGCTGGTCTTGAACTCCTGGCCTGAAGTGATCTTCCCACTGGAATTACAGGCATAAGCCATAGTGCCCAGCCTCCAGGTCTTTTAGAACCTTCAGAATTCAGTAGGGAATCCAGAAAGAAGCAGGAAGGATTTCCAAGACGCAAGAGGAGAAGTCGCAAAACCCATGCAATTACTTCTGACCCTTGGAGGCCTCTCAGCTCTCACCTGTCCTCACTGCCCCTAGACTTGCTGGCAGCTTCAGGGAGCCTGGCTATTTGGTTTCCACTGGGGGCAGCCACACTGGCATCTCAGTGAGGTGTAGCAGCCTCCCTTCCCTGCTCCAGGCACCCTGGACATGGCTGGGTGAGTTTCTAAAACTCTGGTGGTTCCCACCCTGGACCTCTGGTGACACTGCTGTGTTCCTGGGGCAGCCAGCCCCGGGGCCCTGGCCCCTCAGCCCCCGCTGGATCACGCCACATTTTGCAAACCAAAGAAGCATGAGAGATAGAGAGCTCCAGCTTCAAGCACTGTCTGCCCTGCACTCATCTTTGGATGGGTCTCTGCCTGTGTCCCCTGCCTGGAATGGTCCCCTTGCCTGTACGTCTCTTCCCTTCCATCCTTGGATCTCGGCACAAGTCGTTGCCCTGAAAATCCCCCGTCCCCTCCTTCATCATACAACCTGGGCACCACCCTGCCTTGTATACTTATTTCTGCTGCTGCCTGCCCACCCGGAAGCCCCTGAAGGCACAGTTGCCCCTGAGGTCCCAGGGAGATATTGCTGAATGGACGGACAGACAGGTGAGGCCATAAATCAGACACCCTTAGTCCAGGCCTCAATTTGACATTTGAGGAGGAGGCACTGCTTAGGCTGCCAAGCCCAGGCCCAGGTGCCCAGACACCCTCAGCAACATCTGCCAGGCTGCCATGGCTAATACCCAAATACAGGGCCCTGCGAGGTGGCTCATGCTTGTAATCCCAGCACTTTGGGAGGCTGAGGCTGGCAGATCACTTGAGGCCAGGAGTTTGAGACCAGCCTAGCCAACAAGGCAAAACCCTGTCTCTACTAAAAATACAAAAAATTGGCTGGGTGTGGTGGCGCATGCCTGTAATCCCAGCTACTTGAGAGGCTGAGGCATGAGAATCGTGAACCTGGGATGCGGAGGCTGCAGTGAGCCAAGATTGTACCACTCCACTCCAGCCTGGGCAAAAGAGTGAGACTCTCTATCTCAATAAAACCCAAAAAACTCCCCCAAAAAGCAAAAACCCAAAAGCAAATACAAATAAGACCCCACATAAGCTCAATTCACTAACTGCTTCAAATTAAAACCTGGGGTAACCCAGGGAAGGGGGCAGCTGTAGATAGGGCTCAGCAGGGGGGCCCCAATCTTAAAATCCCCAGCAGTCAGCATGCGTGCCAGAGGCCTGTGCTTATGACAGGGCCCAGCACTCTGCAGCCAGCCCCACCAGGCTGGCATCTTCACCACTGACCAGGGCTTGCCTAGGTCTGGAACTCTTGAGCCTCAGTTTCCCCATCTGTGAAATGGGGACAACGTTAATCCCTGCCTCACGGGATGCTTGTGAAGATTAGACAAGATCATTTGCACATCAAGTGCATGGCATGAGGCTGCCTGGCAGAAAGGGTGTGCTGCAGTGGCAGCTGGTACTGACCAGCAGCTAGGGGATGAGGCCACTGCTGGGTGCTAGGCACGTGTGCCTCAGTGCTCACTCAGGGCTGGCGTGAAGACTGATGCATGAGAGTCGGAGTGACCTGTATCCCATGGAATGTCCTGAACTCTGACAAAGGTGGGGTTCACTGCCCAAACTGCTCATCATGTAGATAACATTTCATCCTAGGCTTGGCACGGTGGCTCATACCTGTAATCCCAGCACTTTGGGAGGCTGAGGCAGGTGGATCATGAGGTCAGGAGTTTGAGACCAGCTTGGCCAACATGGTGAAACCCCGTCTCTACTAAAAATACAAAAATTAGCCAGGTGTGGTGGCAGGCGCCTGTAGTCCCAGCTACTTGGGAGGCGGAGGCAGAATTGCTTGAACCTGGGAGGCGGAGGTTGCAGTGAGCCAAGATCGCGCCACTGCACTCCAGCCTGGGCGACAGGGTGAGACTCCATCTCAAAAAACAAACAAACAAACCAAACCCCTTTCACCCTGCCTGCCTGTTTACATGGCAGGGGTGTAGGTGCCTTTCCTCCCCGCCAGCCCACATCTCTGGGTATAGAGTGAATGTCCAGTTTTCATTACAGCACAGCTGGAGGGGTGGCCAGTGGCAGCTCTCTGCCCTGCCTGCCCCTCTAGGTTGGAGGGAGAGGCTGATGATGGTGAGGGTAGTGGCACCCTACCTTCTTGAGGAAGAAGAAGGCCGCTGTGCCAGGCACATACTGACTTGCCCTTTAAGCCTCATCAGAAGCTTTACAGATGAGAAAGAAGAGGCACAGAGAGGTTAAGCAACTTGCCCAAGGACACACAGCTAGTAAGAGGCAGATGCTCTGCCCAACTCCACAGCCTACTTGTTTGCTGCTGGCCAGGCAGTGCCTGTCCCCTGTTCCCCATACTGTTCCCCTTGCTGGGCCAATGCTGAGGAGCAGGTCTGATAGCCTCCAAGGTGAAGCCAGCTCCTGAGCTGCAGCCCCAAGCCCTGCAGCCCTCTCCAGCGCCCTCCCCTGGGCCCATTCTCTGCTCACTCTCTGAGCTCGGCCTGTGTGCCGCCACCTCCCTAACCACTTCCCCAGCTGCCCTGATTGCTGGCCCCCAGCTCCCAGCCAGAAGCAGGACTATGATTCCTTGTTGTTCCGAAGCAGCCAGGGCACAGTTGTGCTCAGGACTGAAGGGTGTGAGTGTCCATACGTGCCCAGGCAGTGACCACGCGGTGGGCAGGTGCAGGCCCGACAGAGAGGCTGCAGCCTCGGGGCTGGCTGTCACCTAGGGGCTCCGGGCAGCAGCGCCAATGGTGGGAACGAAGGCAGAGGGCGCCGGGCTGCCGGCCGGGCCTGCGGGGGGATAGGGCAGGAAGAGGAAGAGGAGGAGCTGGGGATGAGGAGGGAAGGAAGGAGGAGGGAGGGGAGGAGGGGCAGGGGGAGCAGAGAGGAAATGGGGGAGGGGCGGCAGGGCGGGTACCCACCTCTCCGCAGAGGGGGCTCTTTGTCTCCCCTCCCCCACCCCCTGGAGACGGGCGAGGCCCACGTGCTGTTTCCCACTGAGGTGCGAGTGACACCGCCCCACCCCCAGACCCGAGGGGTGTTGGGGTTTTGTGAAAAATGTGCTCCTGCCCGCTGCAGCCCGGACAGCCACACTGGGCAGAGCCCCCATCTTACACTTGAGGGGACTCGGGGTCAGAGAGCAAGGCCCTGGCCCAAGTCACCCCCAGGTGTGAGGCATGAATGAGGTGGGTGGGGGTCCTGGTGGCTGTGCCGTTTCGGGACACCAGGGGGCAGCAGGCGCCCAGCTTCAGCCCTCAGGCTCCAGGCTCCAGTGGGCGGGAGGCTGCTTGGCTTCTGGCTGCCCCTGCAGCTGGGGAAGGGGGCACGGGCAACCTCTTGGTTGAGCATCTACTCTGAGCAGCCCTCGCCTGTGGGGTGCAGCCACCTGGGAGTGTGTTAACCTGGGAGGCCGCCAGGGCTAGCCTGCCGTCACCTCCTGGCCTCTGCTCTCGGTCTGGCCAACTGCCCTGGCTTCAAAGCTCAGCCAGGAGGAGGTGGAAAATGGGAGGGGGGAAGGAATGAAGGAAAGAAGGAAGGAGTTAAGTGTTGGGGGCTCCCCTCCTTCTCTGACCCTGGAGGTCAGTGGGGCGGGAACCCAGCCCAGGGCAGGAGGTGGCTTCATTGTCTCTGACTTGCTGGGGGACCCTAGGCCGGTCACTCCACCTCTCTGGGCCTCAGTTTCCTGCACAGGAAAGTAATAGGATTCAGAGAGGTCACGTCATGTAGCAGGCGCTTTTAACTGACATCTGAAATAAAGTCTCCCTCAAGGCCTGGGAAGCCCCTTCACCCCCGAGGGCCCAGTAGGGGTGAGGCTTCCTCAGTAACTGCAGGCCCCTCCTCCTGCAGTGGAGGAGGGAGTGGTGGGGTGCATCTGGGGGCCCTCATGCCACCTCTCTGGAGGCATCCCCACTCTCTGGCATTTCAAATAGGCCCTGAGCTTCTCTGAACACTGTGGCTTGGGTGTGGAAAGCAGGGTGGGAGGGAGTGGCTTGGAGAGGCTTTGAGGCCCTGGTGCCCCCCGTAGGCAGGAGATGCTGGTCACAGGGGTCTCCCCGAGCTCCAGCAGGAAGTCAGGGGGCTTGGTGGGAAGGGAGATCTGCTCACACCAGATTTGTTTTTCTTGCTGTTTCCCTGATAAAGTGAGCCATTGGGCCTGGGACCCCTGTGTCTGTGTCCTGTGGATTGGCAGGGAGAGGAGGAAAGGCCTGGTGGGCTCAGAGCTGGCTTCAGGGGTGTCTGACATAGGTCCCCACATGTCCTTGAGACCCTCCTCGGTACCTGCTTCCTAGCCCAGGAGCCCCCTTCCTAGCCCAGAAAGGCGCCGTGTGAAGCCCACGATGACCAGTGGCCCTCGGTTTCCTGGGACATTCAGTGCTGAAACCAGCAGTCTCAGGCAGGCTGGGACCAGGGGGTCCCTCTCTTCCAGACCCCAAGGGAAGCAGCCCCTGGTCCCGTTCTGGAGCAGGGGTGACTGTTCCCTATTCCCACTGGGCCTCTCCTCAGGGCCTGCCCAGCTCCGCCCATCGGTTCCTGGGGAGTGAGGACCCCTGGCCGGAACCCCCAGCACAAGGCAGTCCCTGTAATCGGAGCTTGTGCCGCATGTGGCCGCGTCACCGCAGGGAGGCCGGCACCTGCGGAGGACGTGCCTGGCAGCCGCCCCAAGAACAGCCTGTCCTGGGGGGCGGGGCGAGCCTTGCGCGCGGGGAACTGGTGCGGGGGAGCTCTCCTGGCCCAGCATGGCCCCCCGCCAAGTGTGTGCTGAGCCGCCTGTTGCGGGAGGGGGGGCCTTGGGTTAATCTGTCACTCCCCATGCCCCTGGGGCCTCTGGGCTGGATGACTCCCCACCCCATCTTATAGATGGGAAGGTGGAGGCTCAGTGGGGGCAGGGGGCTCTGGGGCCTTTGGGGGCACAGCCAGTCAAGCTCCTGTCCAGGGCTGGTCTGAGGACCTGCTGCTGGGTGATGTGGTTTGAGGCCAAAGGGGTGGCCTTTCCAGAGTCAGGCATCCCTGGGCAGGGTTGTACCCTGCACAGATGCCCAGCCCTGGCTCTAGGGCTTGGGGTGGGAGATGTCAGGGGAGATTCCCAGGGCCCTTGACTTCTTTCTTTTCCTGCTTTCTTGTGCCCTCACAGAAGTCCTATGGAGGGGCTCAGGCTGGGTGAAAGGCAGGGCCAACCTCAAGTCTCAGTGACCTCAGGCAGGTGGCTTAACCTCTGGGAGCCTGAGTCCCCTCCCTTGCAAAATGGGCACAAACACACCTCCCTCTCAGGGGTCTTGGAAGGATTAAATGAGGCAACGAGCCCAGCCCTGGGTTAGGGCAGGGCCCTGAGCAGGCACAAGATGAAGGCAGCAAGTGTTGTCATTGTTTATAATATCCCTCTGGTCCTCTCCACAGGGCACCACCTGGGGAGCAGCTGGGGAGGCAGCCGGGAAGGGCACAGACACCTCTTGCAGGGTCCCTGGGGTGCTGTGGGAGGGTGGTACTGCTGAGGGCAGGCTCCGGGTACCCGGAGACTCTCTAGTGGGCCCTGGAACAGCACAGATTCAGATGGTGTCCAGCCCTCACCTCCTACCCACCTTGACCCTGTGCCTGCATTCCCCAGCCCTTTGTGATTGATGGGTAATATGGGGCCCATGGCTCAATGGAACATTCTTTGAGGCCTTCGTTTGTTTGAAGACAGATAGCTCAGGGCCTCAGAACCCAGGGAACAGGCCCGAGGCAGGTTTCACCATGGCTCAGAGGGGAAAGAAGAGCTCCCGGCCTGTCCTTGGTCACTCCCTGATAGGGGCCATTGGCCCGCTGGCCGGGTGTCCTGTGTCCCAGAATTTGGGTTCCCTGGGGCTCTGGGTAGGGATTGGGCCTAACCTAGGACGGGCATTCCTAGCCCTGTGAAGCCACCTGCGGCACACATTCCTGATGGGGCCATGAACATGCCGACAAGGCAGCTGTACAGCTGCCACACCCGGGAAGGGGAGGCCTCGGGCAGCCGGGGAGGCACTGGAGTGGAGGTCACCCGCCAGAAAGCACATGTGGCCAAGGACATGGCTTCCTGGGCCTACCCTCGTTCTGCTACTCATGGGCCAGTGTGTTTGCCTCTGGAAGCCTCTGTCTCCTCGGCTGTAAAGCGGGCCTATGACATTGACCGACTACCCATGAGGTTGTGGTGAGGACTGGCCCATGGGTGGCCCCTGGGAAACAGCTGGCTTAACGATTCCAGCACAAAGATCCACCAGGATTGGGACCTAGGCTTCTCTGGCTTCTGGGTCTTTCCTAGCAGGAACGCACAGCAGTGAGGGCTGCAGGTTAATCCTGCCTTAACTGCTTGGGCAGCAAGTTTTTCTTTTTCTTCTTCTTCTTTCTTCTTCTTCTTCTTCTTCTTCTTCTTTTTTCTTTTAGAGGGTGTCTTGCTCTGTCGTCCAGGCTAGAGGTAGTGGCACGATCACGGCTCACTATAGCCTCAACCTCCTGGGCTCAAGCAATCCTCCCACCTCAGCCTCCCGAGTAGCTGGGACCACAGGCACGTGCCACCACACCCAGCTAATTTAAAAAATATTCGTAGAGATGGGGTTTCTCTATGTTGCCCAGGCTTGTCTGGAACTCCTGGGCTCAAGCGAGCCACCTGCCTTGGTCTCCCAAAGTACTGAGGGTATATAGGTGTGAGCCATGGCTGCAGTAAGGTTTGAATCTTCTCAAGCCTTGGTTTCCTTGTCTGTAAAAGGCCAACTGAAATCTACCTATGCCTTCCCTATGTATTAGGGTATGTAACGCCCCACTGTGATGGACAAGCCTACATTTCTAGTGGGTTAAGATGCAATAAAAGTTTATTCTTTGTGCCCAACACAGGCAATGCGGTGTGCAGAGGGTGCTCGGTGGTTCTCTCCTGATGGCCCCGCAGGGTCTGCAGCCTCCATCTGGCCAGCAGAGGGCGCAGAAGGACTGCCTGGGCAGCTCGGACGTGACCGCCTGGAAGTGGTGTACAGCGTTCCTGACAACGTTCCCGGCCAAAACGGGTCCCGCCGCCCACTTGTGTGCAAGATAACTGGAAAATGTCTTTCTGTGTGCTCCGAGGAGAATGCAAAGGCTGGTGGATGTAGTGCCTTTCCTCTACTGCTCTCTCAGCTGGGGGCAAGAATGACAGGACGTGAACATGCACACAAGGGCCCGGAACTCACGACCCCCCACAGCGGTCTCCCCCGCCCCCCCAACCCCGCGCTTGCAGGATTTAGGGCACTAGCACAGCACAGCCCACCCCTTGGGACTAGCACCCCCTCCGCAGTTCTGCTCTCTGCAGCAACATAGAGTACAAATATTGTTCCTTTTGTTTCTTTTTTCCCTTGGGATACATTTTTAATTACAAAAATAGAGCTTGATTGTTGCACCTAGACAGATGTTTGCTTGCTTCTGGGCCCATTGGGCCTCCTCTCAGAGCCTGGAACTCCCAGCCCCCAGCTCCTGGGGTGCCTTCCTCCAGGTGTGTCCCTGGCTTGGGCTGGGGGGACACAACCCCGCTCCTGGGACGTGCAGGTTTAAAAAGCTATTGGGTACCATCTTTGATCGAATTCAGAGTGACAGACTTAGAGCAGGTCACCTCTCAGCTTCTAACGAGGCCAAGACGGAGGAATCCCCATAGCACTGGGTTTGACTCTGTAATTAAGCTGGTAAAGTGGAAAAATAAAAGTGGGAAACCTAAGTGGAAACCAAACCAGAAAGCCAGGCAGCCCGGGAGTTCTGAGCCCTGCTTCCTTCCAGCTGTGCGGCCTCAGTGGCTGACGCGGTCTCTGCTGCTCTTCTATAACACAGGATGATGGCAGCTACACCCTCTGAGGGGTGTCACCAAGGCCAATGAGTCCTGATGGTTGGAGTGTGGGTATCCTGGGGCCTCTAGGTCACTACCCACTCTAGCCCTTTGCTCCTAGTCTCTGGGGAGGTGGCAGCATAGGGGCATGGAGCAGACTAGACTTTGCCTCTTTCTGCCCCCAGGCCAGTTGACATGAGCCCTGCTTGAGGGGTTCGCAGGGCCTGGGGAGCCTTCTTCAGCTTCTCTTTGTTTTCCTAAGATGAAAATTGTGACATCTGGGCTTGTTGCGGGAAATTTGTAAATTGTGCACAGAGAAGAATATGAAGTTGCACATAAATCGTGGCTTTTGGTTCCACCATCAAGAGCCAAGAATGGCCCTGGCCCCTCTCCTGGGTTAACGCCCTGTCCCATCCAGTTCACCCCCCTCACTTCAGATCTCGCTTCCCTGAGACCCAGAAGACTCGCCCTGCTCCCCCAGCTGCAGCTGCACACTGCCACAGCTTTCCATGGGGGTGGGGGTGTCTTGGGACTCAAAGGCAGGCTGGTTGGGGTTCAGGGGACCTCACCTTCCCTCCCTCCCAGATGTCTCTCTGCTGGCTCACAGGCTCACCTGAGATAGGGGCTTAGATCTCATGGGCTGCTGGACCCTCCAACAGGTGTCTGACTGTCCCCCTCCCGATCTGGGAGGCTCCTGGTTTGAGGAGGGGCTCCCTGCCTCATGGTAGGTGGGCCAAAAGGGAGGCAGCAGGAAATAATGGTCTCTTTTGGTCTGGCCTGGCTGGGGTGAAGCACCGTGTGTGTGCGTGCGTGTGTGTGTGTGTGTGTGCGTGTGCGCACGACCAAGGTCTGTACCAGGAAGGGCTCCAGGCGGGGGAGGGGCATGGTCCTTCACAGCCCCTTCCCCTATGACCTCGGGCAGATCTTTCACTTTTACCCAGTACAACAGCTTCCAGCCAGCCTGGACAGGCAGATCCCGGGGCTGGAGTGGTCTGGCCCAAGGCTGAGAAGGGCTGGGACCCCCGACAGTGACATGATGGGCTCAGCCTCTGTTCCATCTACTGGGCAGGGTGGGCCTCCGCAGATAGCGGCTTCAGACTCCAGCTCCAGGGGGCTGGTGGGAGTCTCTCAAGGTGTCCCACACATGGTCCCTCGGGGAAAGAGTGGAGCTGACCCCTGTCCCCCCTCCCGACTCGAGGGCCTTAGGGCCAGCAGGTGTGTGAGGGCTCCAGGCGCGCGGAGCCCTCGAAGGGACACCAGCCCAGCAGCAGCAGGCCGCGCGGGGGCAGCCGAAGACCCCATCCGGCGCAGGCCAGGGCCGAGCTGGCAGCGGCGGGTCCAAGCCTCGTCAGCTGGCGCAGGAGGCCCACGGGCGAGCGCGGGACGGAGCTGGGCGCCGGGGTCCGGACCGGGCCGGGGTCGAGTTGGGCCTGGCCGGACACCGGACCCGCCAGGAGCCGGCCCCTGCCGCGCTGGGCTGAGGCCCCCGCCTGCAGACAAAGGAGCCGGCGGGGGGCGGGAGCCGGGGGGGTGGGGGAGTGTTGCAGGGGGGATGGGGCGAGGGGGCGGGGCGTCGCGGTGTCACGTTACCGCCCGCAGCGCCCTTTAACTCCCGCCCCCGCCCCGCTCACCGCCCCCTTCCCCTGCTACAGCGCGCTCGCCCCGCGGCCGCCAATCAGCCGCGCGCCCCGGCCGCGCGCCCCGCCCCGCCCCCGGTGGGTGTGCGCGCGGCCAATGGGCGGTGCGCGGGGGCCGGGCCGCGGCGGGGCGGGGCAGCGGGGCGGCCGCCAATCGCCGTGGTGTTGTTGAAACTGAAAATACTACATTATGCTAATCGCGGCCGGGCCCGCGCGCACGGGGGTGGGGCCCGCGCGTATAAAGGGGGCGCAGGCGGGCTGGGCGTTCCACAGGCCAAGTGCGCTGTGCTCGAGGGGTGCCGGCCAGGCCTGAGCGAGCGAGCTAGCCAGCAGGCATCGAGGGGGCGCGGCTGCCGTCCGGACGAGACAGGCGAACCCGACGCAGAAGAGTCCACCACCGGACAGCCAGGTAGCCGCCGCGTCCCTCGCACACGCAGAGTCGGGCGGCGCGGGGTCTCCCTTGCGCCCGGCCTCCGCCCTCTCCTCCTCTCCTTTCCCCTTCTTCTCGCTGTCCTCTCCTCTCTCGCTGCCCGCGTTTGCGCAGCCCCGGGCCATGTCCGACGCGTCCCTCCGCAGCACATCCACGATGGAGCGTCTTGTCGCCCGTGGGACCTTCCCAGTACTTGTGCGCACCAGCGCCTGCCGCAGCCTCTTCGGGCCGGTGGACCACGAGGAGCTGAGCCGCGAGCTGCAGGCCCGCCTGGCCGAGCTGAACGCCGAGGACCAGAACCGCTGGGATTACGACTTCCAGCAGGACATGCCGCTGCGGGGCCCTGGACGCCTGCAGTGGACCGAAGTGGACAGCGACTCGGTGCCCGCGTTCTACCGCGAGACGGTGCAGGTGGGGCGCTGCCGCCTGCTGCTGGCGCCGCGGCCCGTCGCGGTCGCGGTGGCTGTCAGCCCGCCCCTCGAGCCGGCCGCTGAGTCCCTCGACGGCCTCGAGGAGGCGCCGGAGCAGCTGCCTAGTGTCCCGGTCCCGGCCCCGGCGTCCACCCCGCCCCCAGCCCCGGTCCTGGCTCCAGCCCCGGCCCCGGCTCTGGCTCCGGTCGCGGCTCCGGTCGCGGTCGCGGTCCTGGCCCCGGCCCCGGCCCCGGCCCCGGCCCCGGCTCCGGCTCCGGCCCCGGCTCCAGTCGCGGCCCCGGCCCCAGCCCCGGCCCCGGCCCCGGCCCCGGCCCCCGCCCCGGCCCCGGCCCCGGACGCGGCGCCTCAAGAGAGCGCCGAGCAGGGCGCGAACCAGGGGCAGCGCGGCCAGGAGCCTCTCGCTGACCAGCTGCACTCGGGGATTTCGGGACGTCCCGCGGCCGGCACCGCGGCCGCCAGCGCCAACGGCGCGGCGATCAAGAAGCTGTCCGGGCCTCTGATCTCCGGTGAGCCCCGCACGGCCCCGCCCCGGCCCGGCCCGGCCCCGCTTTGTCCGGCCGGCCGGTCCCCCCAGCCCTCGGGGGCCTCGCTGGGTTCCCGCCTCCTCCCGTGGCATTAAAGGGCCCGCAGCGCTCAGGGCGCGGCTGCGCCCTTACCCCCCTCCCCGCCCCGTTGTTGTGCCCTCCAGCGGCTTTGCGCGGGCGGGGTGGGAGGCTGAATCCCGGCCGCGACCCCCCGGGAGCGCAGTTTTCGCCCCCGGCCGCGGGAGCCCCTCCCCGGGCGCGGCCGGGCGCCGTGAGCACGGCGTGGAGGGGGTTAAGCGCGGCGGCGGCCCCGGGGGGCTTGGCCGCGGGACAAGGGGAAATGCTTACACAGCACATTGCGCGGCGACGTAAACAAAGCTGACCCGCCGCGGACCTCGGCGCGGGCGGGGACGGCGCCCCCACCCCGGCCGGCCCGCGCCCCGCGCCCTCTCCCGGCCCCCTCTCGGGTCTCCGGGCCGGCCCCGCCCTGACCGGCCGCGCGCGCTGTCGCCCGCAGATTTCTTCGCCAAGCGCAAGAGATCAGCGCCTGAGAAGTCGTCGGGCGATGTCCCCGCGCCGTGTCCCTCTCCAAGCGCCGCCCCTGGCGTGGGCTCGGTGGAGCAGACCCCGCGCAAGAGGCTGCGGTGAGCCAAGTGAGTACAGCGCACCTGGGGGGCGCGGAGGGCCGACCCGCCGGGTCCCCGCCGGCTTTGCTGACCGCCCCTCTCCTCGCAGTTTAGAGCCCAAAGAGCCCCGAGGGAACCTGCCGGGGCAGCGGACGTTGGAAGGGCGCTGGGCCTCGGCTGGGACCGTTCATGTAGCAGCAACCGGCGGCGGCTGCCGCAGAGCAGCGTTCGGTTTTGTTTTTAAATTTTGAAAACTGTGCAATGTATTAATAACGTCTTTTTATATCTAAATGTATTCTGCACGAGAAGGTACACTGGTCCCAAGGTGTAAAGCTTTAAGAGTCATTTATATAAAATGTTTAATCTCTGCTGAAACTCAGTGCAAAAAAAAGAAAAAAGAAAAAAAAAAGGAAAAAATAAAAAAACCATGTATATTTGTACAAAAAGTTTTTAAAGTTATACTAACTTATATTTTCTATTTATGTCCAGGCGTGGACCGCTCTGCCACGCACTAGCTCGGTTATTGGTTATGCCAAAGGCACTCTCCATCTCCCACATCTGGTTATTGACAAGTGTAACTTTATTTTCATTGCGGACTCTGGGGAAGGGGGTCACTCACAAGCTGTAGCTGCCATACATGCCCATCTAGCTTGCAGTCTCTTCGCGCTTTCGCTGTCTCTCTTATTATGACTGTGTTTATCTGAAACTTGAAGACAAGTCTGTTAAAATGGTTCCTGAGCCGTCTGTACCACTGCCCCGGCCCCTCGTCCGCCGGGTTCTAAATAAAGAGGCCGAAAAATGCTGCAACTCCAGTCTGTTTGTGCTTGTGCCTGCCTCCAGCTCCCTTCTCCTGCACCCCCAAAAGCTGGAGAGCTGGAACGCAGGAGAGAGCAGCCCAAAGTGGGCATCCCCAGTCCATCCAAAAGGGGAAGCCTCTCTCCTGGCTGGGCCTGGCCCACACCCACCTGCTCCAGTCCCCTTATCTCAGGAGGGGCGGCCGGCCTGCACTGCACCCTGCATTTATCACCTCTCACCTGCGGGGCTGCAGAAAGACAAGCCTGGACTTCATGTAGCCTCAGGAGGCAGGGAGCACAGCCCCTGACTTGCTGCCCAGACTCAGGCTTGTTTCAAGGAAACCACCCGCAACCCCTCTGCTGATGGGCTCAAGCCCCTGCTAGTTTGAGGATGCGCTGAGGTGGAGGGTGTGGAGCAGGGCTCCACCAAGACACATCCAGTCCTCCAGACTTCTTCAGGCCTTGCACCAGGGTCTCCCTAGGTCTTGCCACAAGACACTCAAAGTGTTCAAGGTCTAGTCACACCTGCAGTGGAGGAGGGGCAGCCTCGAAGCCTCTGAGGGGAGACAGAAATGGGAGCACAAGGGGGAGGTGCCCTGGAATCAGGAGGACATGGGGAGGGGTGGCTTCTGATGACCAGGCTTTGGTGGAAGAAGTCGAGGCTGAGTGCACCCCTGTGCGCCCCCACTGTCCGCCCTACCAGCCCCGAGTTTCAAAGCACTCCCTCTTAGTAAAAGAGACGTTTATTATTTTTTTAATAGCTGACCTATAAACCTCTGAAAATTATGGCTTACAATGGAAAGGGTGATGTAAAATAGCAAAAACAGAATGGCTAGCAGTATTTTTGCTGGTGCCTTGGGCTGGGAGAAGAAAAGAACTGCTGGACCCTTACGGGGCCCTACGTGACAGTTGCTGAGTTCCTCCTCCCACCTCCACCGGGGTCAGGGACAAAGGGGGGCTCAACTTGAGATGGTCGAGATGTATTTAGACATATAATTAACTGAGCTCCCCCCAGCTGCCTGGAAGGGCTGGGCGGGGAGGGTGATGGGCCTGGCCTCGAGGCCCAGCTGGGGCCAGACTCCGGGAAATGCCCCCGGGACCTGAGAGTGGCAGGTCCCACTGCTTCGGCTCAGCAACAGGGACCCTCAGCTGACGGTAATGAGGGACCAGACCCATGTAGACCTGGCTTCGGCCTTCAAACCTCTCCCACAGGGGAGAAAGCTCCACATTCACCTGTGTGAGCAGGACAAAGCCTTTTCCCTTCTGAGATAAAGGAGGGTGGCAGTGCCTTCTGCCTTGGGCTGCGAGGAGGCTGGACCGGGTACCTGGCAGGCAGTTAGTGGGTGCACAGCGTAACCTGAGTTAACTGTTTGTGGTGACCGATCTGCTGGGTTGGGGCCTCATCATCCACAGCTGCATCTGCTGCCAGGCCTCCTGCTGCAGCTGGGGCCGGCGGGGCTCCTACCTTGCTTAGCTTCTTGCAGTCCTGGCCCTTGGGCACAGGACATGTGGTTGCCCAGCACCCTCTTGTCACTCAAGGGTAGCTTTCTCAAAAGCAGTGTGAGGCCTTTGTGGGGACGTGAAGGTGAGGCCCAGTGCCATTTCTCAGGAGGAGTTTCTCCCCAGGGCAGGAGCTGGCTGCAGGGACGCACAGGCCACCAGCCTCCATGGGCTGCTAGTCACACGTGGGACTCTGGGCACATGTGACCCAGGCAAGCTAGCCTTTCCTTCTGGGGGGCCTCGGTTTCCCCATCTGGGCTAAGAAACGTCCAGGGTTTTTTCCAGCACTGTGTTCTGTGATTCTCACGTGGGGACAGCCATGGAAATAATACCTGATGGCACTGTTTGCAAAGCTCTCTTCTCACCCGTGCTGTTGGGAAAGAGCAGATAGGAGCGTGCGTCCTGGCCCCCAGGCCTCATCCAAGCTGAAAACACAGGCACCGGCTGGCAGCCAGCGCACTCATGGGTCTGCCGTGTGGGAGTCACGCTCCAGCTCCACTGGGGATCCACAACCATCATATGAGCGATGACACCAGGACCGCCAGGCACACAGCAATGGCTTTTCTCTGTGCCAGGCATATGCTAAGCAGGATCAGCATCAACCAGGTCCCACTGTTTTCCTTGTTTGAAGAGGAAACTGAGGCATGGAGTAATCCACCTGAGGTCACACTCCTGACCTTGGCAGGGCAGAGGGATGTTGGGCTGGGGTGCTCTGGGGCCGGGCCTGGAAACCATGGCACTATCCTGTCCCCTGGACTGGGCTGGGAAGACAGGCAGTTGCTCCGTTAACCTACAGACAGTCCAGATGAAAGTGATGAGGGAGAAGGGTGAATGTGTCGGAGCCAGGGGGGCAGGGGAGGCTGCTGGTGCCAGGGGGCCTTGGTGGGCCTGGCCTGCTGGTGTGTGTGAGGCCGGCACATGGGCGTACATGTGGTTCAGTGTAAGGGTGTCTTTTGGGTGTGCCTGCTGGGCCTCCCCCTTCCCTGCCCTGTCCTACTGGTCTCCTGTACCTCCCCGGGCCTGATGGACTGGTGCCAAAGGTTGGATTTTGTCAGCCAGCAGTGGGGAGCCCCGGAGGGACTGAAGCAGGGAGTAGTAGAAGCATCTCAGCTGCTGGGTGAGGAAGGAGGAGCGCCAGCAAGAGGGAAGGGGGTGAGGGGACCAGAAGGACACTGTGGCCATCCAGGCAGAGGGCAGAGGCACTGGGTTGGGTGGACACTCCAAGAGGCTCCAGCATGCCAGCCCCTGTTCCAGGCACCAGAGACTTAGCAATGAATAGAGAGACAGCAGTCCCTGCTGCAGGCGCTTTCTCCACTGGTGACATCAGAAAACCCCTCCAGTGGGCTGTGGTGCATACAAAGGTGGTTAGTGTGGGGGGGTGGGACAGAGCTGAGCCGAGCACCAGCCTAGCCTTTAAAACAGGAGGGGCTAGGAAGCCCCTCCTCCAGCTCCCAGCAGGTGACATAGCAGGTAATGGTGTCTGAAGAGCACTGTTTTATTGTTAGTTATTTTTTGGTTCAATATTATTAACTGAAGTCCATAGGTTACAGGAGGGTCCGTTCTCAGTGCCGTACATTCTACGGGTTTGGACAAATGCTTACTGTCCTGTGTCCACCATTACAGTATCATACAAGGTAGTTTCACTGCCCTAAAAATCCTCTGTGCCCCACCTATTCATCCCTCCCTCCTCCCTAACTCCTGCAACCACTGATCCTTTTACTGTCTTTGTAGTTTTGCCTTTTCTATAATGTCATAGATTTGAACTCATACAGCATCAGCCTTTTCAGATCGGCTTCTTTGACTTAATAATACTTAAGGTTCTTTCATGTCTTTCCATGACTTGAGCTCATTTCTTTTTAGCACTGAATAATATTCCGCTGACCGGAGGCACCACAGTTTGTTTACCCACTCACCTCCTGAAGGCTTCCGGGTTTGGGCAATTATGAATAAAGCTGCTATCAACATCCACGTGCAAGTTTTTGTGTGGATGCAAGTTTTTGACTCATCTGGGCAAATACCAAGGGGTACAATTGCTGGATGGTGTGTGGCGGATCATATGTGAAGGGTACATTTAGTTTTGTAAGGAGCCACCAAACCATCTTCCAAAGTGGCTGCACCATTTGTGTTCCCACCGCAGCTCCTGTTAAAGCCCAGCGTGGAGAGTTCCTGTTTCTCATCTGTGTACCACACCCACCACCAATTTCAGATGAATTAAAAAACAGAAACCCTACTACAATGTGGACACGACAAGCACGAGGCATAATTCCAAACGAACACTGATGACCGTGGCTTGATCTCAGGGCCCTGGCTGGTTCGGCCTGGCTCAGGATGAAGAGCCTGGGCCCTTGGCCGTTCTTCATCCAGCTGGCCCTGTAATGAATTGCATGTTGTCCAAATATCTGCCTCCCCAAATGCAGGAAGATTCTGCATTTCCCGCACGTCAATATCAGACGTGGCCGTGTAACTTGCTCTGGGCAGTGAAACGTGACCCACTTGGCATGTACCATTGCCGAATGGAGCCCGTCAAAGCCAGCATCCTGCCGTTTCATCCCTCTGCTGTGAGACAAATGAGACCTCAGACAGGGGCCACCCCTTCCAAAAGAGAAAATGGAGTACAACCCCAGCCCTCCAGCGAAGGGACTGTCGTGGTGAGTGAGAGATCCTCCATGCTTGATGTACGCTGCCAAGAGCTTTGGGCCTGTTTGTTATGCAGCATAAGGTAAGCTGACAGAGACAGGTTCCTTGAAGACCCAACTCACTGTTAGAGGTTTATGGGAATGACAGCAAGGGCCTGATGGCATTTCGAGTTGTTCTGGTTACTTGGACACATGTCCAGAAATGATGCAGAGACTCATCCCTGCAAGCTGTGTTCAGTGTCCTGCTGGTGTTGGTCTAGCTTGTCACATTTGCAGGCTGGAGGTCAGGTGTTTCCAGCTGGTAGTGACGGGTCCTGAGTTCCCTCTTGGTTACCATCTATCCTGCTATAGTGTAGTTTTATGTGTGTGCTTTAACAAGTGTCTAGTAAGTCATCTTTTTTTTCTTTGATGAAGGAATAAAATGATTGTGATTTGGGGAAGGGTCAAAGTCTCAGAGATGGAGCTGGCTGCCCACACTCTAGCATCCTTAAGAAATCCTGGCTGGGTGCGGACGCTCATGCCTGTAATCAAAGCACTTTGGGAGGCTGAGGTGGGAGGATCACTTGAGCCCAGGAGTTTGAGACCAGCTTGGGGCAATATAGCAAGACTCCATCTGTACAAAAATTTTAAAAATTAGCCAGGTTTGGTGGTGTGTGTGCACCTGTGGTCCCAGCTACTTGGGGGGCTGAGATGGGAGGATCACTTGAGCTCGGGAAGCGGAGATTGCAGTGAGCCATGATCAATTGTGCCACTGTACTCCAGCCTGGGCGGCAGTGTGAGCGAGACCCTGTCTCAAAAAAAAAAAAAAAAAAAAGGTGGCTGGGCGAGGTGGCTCATTCCTGTACTCCCAGCACTTTGGGAGGCTGAGGCAGTCAGATCACGAGGTCAGGAGATCAAGACCATCCTGGCTAACACGGTGAAACCCCGTCTCTAATAAAAATACAAAAAATTAGCCAGACATGGTGGTACGTGCCTGTAATCCCAGCTACTTGGGAGGCTAAGGCAGGAGAATCGCTTGAACCCGGGAGGCAGAGGTTGCAGTGAGCCAAGATGGCACCACTGCACTCCAGCCTGGGCGACGGAGCAAGACTCCGTCTCAAAAAAAAAAAAAATCGCAATTGCTTATTCTGAAAATTAAAAATTGTGTTATTTAAGCCTTGAAGTGGTTGTTTCAGGGGCAGCTGAGATATTGATTATATCACCAAGCTCTGCTCCATGGGCAAGCCCCTTGGGATAAAAAATGAAAATGGCCTCTGATGACCTAGTGGCGCCAGGAAGAAAACGCTCTGATCTTAGCTGTTACTTGAAAGCCCTCAGGGGCAGGACTTTCTTGGCAGGGCTTGCCTGCTCCAGTGTCAGACAGCTGTGTGTACTCACCATTCCCTTCTGCCCCAAATCACAGCCACTACTCTGCTGTTCAACACTGAGGCATAAAGTCGGGTGTGGACAGGCAGCCAGTACCTCCTCTTCTGTTAGCATGATTACACCTGTTCTCATGATCTCCTGCCAAGTAAACAACTATCCCAACACTTTGTGGTTTAAAACAGTGGTTTTAGCCGGGTGCGGTGGCTCACGCCTGTAATCCTAGCACTTTGGGAGGCTGAGGCGGGAGGATTACAAAGTCAGGAAATTGAAACCATCCTGACTAACGTGGTGAAACCCCGTCTCTACCAAAAAAAATACAAAAAATCAGCCGGGCGTGGTGGTGGGCGCCTGTAGTCCCAGCTACTCGGGAGGCTGAGGCTGAGAATGGCCTGAACCCAGGAGGCCGGAGCTTGCAGTGAGCCGAGATTGCACCACTGCACTCCAGCCTGGGCGACAGAGCAAGACTCCACCTCAAAAAAACAAACAAAAAAACCCAGTGGTTTTATTTATACCTATGATTCTATCAGAAATTTGGGAACAGTTGGCAGAATAGCTTGGCTCTGTGTTATGGGGTGTCAGCTAGAGTAGTTTGATTGGGGTTGAGGAATCAACTTCCAAGATGGCCCACTCCCATGCCTGGCAAAGCCCTGGGAGCTGCTGCCTGTGGCTCCCTTCGCAGGCCTGCTTGGGCTTCCTCATGGCATGGCAGCTGGGTTTCAAGAGCAGGTGTTCCAGGAGGCCTAGGAGCGGCTCTAGAGACCTGGCCTCAGAAGCTATGCAGCATCATGTCTGCCTCATTTGATTGATCAAGCAAGCTACTGACACCATCCCAGATTCATGGCAGGGGGATCCTTTCTGCTTGAGTGGCAAAGGGTTTGCAGCCATCTTTGCCCCAATACCCTTCTTACAGAACCCAACCCTGGTGATTGATTGATAGCCAGCATGTTTTGGGGGGTTTACTTCAGGACCCACAAGCAATTGTTACCTGAATTCAAAACAGCCTATAATCCCAGCACTTTGGGAGGCCAAGGTGTGAGGATCACTTGAGCTCAGAAGTTTGAGACCAGCCTAGGCAATATAATGAGACCCTGTCACTACAAAAAATATAAAAATTATCTGGGCGTGGTGGCGTGTACCTGTGGTCCCAGCTACTTGGGGCTGAGATGGGAGGATTGCTTGAGCCTGGGAAGTCAAGTCTGCAGTGAGTCGTGATGACACCACTGCATTCCAGCCTGGGCAGCAGAGCAAGACTCTGTCTCAATAAATAAGTAAATTCAAAACAAAAACAATTTTTTTCCTCTAGCATGGATTTTCAGTAATTAACAGAATTTAAAAAAAATCATCAAACACTTCTTGTGTTTGACCTGACCAAGTGCCAGGAGTGGCTTCCTGTCTAGCAAATTAGAAAGATGCAGGCCTAGTTGAGAGGCACACTGCTATGAGTTCATGTCAGCAAGGACCCCTGAGTAAGGGCTGCAAGGCCACTGTGATGATGTCACAAAAACTCTTGATCAGGGTATCTGCCCACAGCCTTTCTGCCTTCTTTTATTATATGTGCGTGTACATAACATGTATGTGTCTATATGTTATAGACATACACACGTACACATAATGTGTATGTATACACACAACACATGTATGTATGTGTGCATATATTGTCTATATGTACATAATTTATCTCTTTTTGTTAACTTTGTATTTGGTTTTACATTTTCTCAGCAATATGTAACAGTATCACTTCTACTTCCTTACAAAACATTCTTATGGAAATTTGCAAACATACACAAAAGCAATAGAATAGTACATCACCAGCCAGTTTCAACCATCATTAACATTTTTCCAATCTTGTCAATCTGTTTCCCACCTCTACTTTTACTTTTTTTTCCTTTCTGCAGTTTCATAAAGCAGATCCCTGGCTGAGCACAGTGGGTGATGCCTGTAATCCCAGCACTTTGGGAGACTGAGGTAGAAGGACTGCTTGAGCCCAGGAGTTGGAGATCAGCCTGGGCGACATAGCGAGACCCTGTCTCTATTGAAAAAAACCAACAACAAAAAAAGCAGATCCCAGACACTGCATTCCCCCAACTGCAAATTCTTCCTCCGTGCAACTCACGCAAGTTTCATTCTTACAAATGCAATGTGGACAGGAAGATACAGCGTGGGTTCTTTCCCATCTTCAGTGTGGTGCACATCAGCTTTGCCCTGGAAAGTGTCCCTTTCCACTCATTCTAGAACAACAATGCTAGCTCCCAGGGAAGGCCCTGGGCTTTGCTTGAAAATGACACAAAACCACTGCTGGCCTCATGCCACCATCTGGCCAAGTGTCTTAAGAGACCATGCACCTGGGACAAATCCAGGACATCCTGCGTCCAGTGTCACACTTGGTGGACGGTCCCTGCATGTAGGGGACATCCCACGTTCACCTTGAAATCCTGACGGGTCAATATTTGCTGCTTCGTGGATCCTCTTGTGAGCCACTGATCCATTTTTGGGAGCTGAAATAGTAATCCAAGTGGAAATGCCTCACACGCACACGATAATGCACAGACACTGGGAGCCAGGCCAGCTGGGGAGCCCTGCCCGTGGTCTTAGCCACGCGGACTTACATTTGGGAACGCTACAACCTTCACTCCTATGGTCTGCGTGAACAAAAACCACTTATCCCCCTTCCCTTTGACACTGTCATCTGCCTGTGGCTACCTTCGGCATGATCCAATCCTTTGGGGGTGCCCCTGGCCAACCACTGGGTGGTACTGGGGTCTGTGGGCAGGGGTTCAAGTCAGAGGGTGGTTGCCTGGTGGCCCACATGCAGGAAACACACAGGGAGTTTGCACGGGCCCAGCTCATCCTTAGGCGACTGGAGCCCAGCTTGGAGCAGGTGGGGTGTTGGTTTAGGGTCTGCACTGGTGCTGTCTTTCTGATTGTCTCCAATTTGGGACTTCCTCCGTCTTACTGGGGTCTGACTTCCCCTCACTGGTCCCTCTAAGGAGTGGGGCCTGTCTAGGGTGCAGAAGCCTCCCTGGGCCTCAATTTTCCCTCACTGAAAGGAGAACATAGGATCAGAGTCTCTGAGGGCCCATCTAGCTCGAATGTTCCTTGAGTGCTTGAACGAAGCTTGCCCATGGTTTGAGATTTGTCCCAGAACCCCTTTTGGTTCCTTTAGACCCTTCTGCTCTAGCTGGGTGCTGATTCCATCCCTGCAGCCTGGCCTACATGCAGGCCTGGAAGACCTTAATTGGTCTGTCTGTGTAGGAGGGAGCCCCGGTCCCCACCCCCCAGTGCTCTGGGGGCTATTCATTTTAATGGTCATATAGTCACATGGGTTTTTATCACACAACCCCAGCACTTCACTCTCAGTCCTGGGAAAAAGCACATGGTCTGGACAACAAGGCCTTACACCTGAGGGCTGTGGTGAAGCCGGAATTGCAGAGGGAGAAGTAAGGACACCTGAGACCTGGTGCTGGGTTTGACTATGTCCCCTCCAGAATTCGTGTCTGAAACTTACTGGCCAATGTGATAGTATTAATGTAAGTGGGAAGCTGGGCGCAGTAGCTCAAGCCTGTGATCTCAGCACTTTGGGAGGCTGAGGTGAGTGGATTGCTTGAGCCCAGGATTTTCAGACCAGCCTGGGCAACGTAGAGAGAACTTTTCTCTACAAAAAAAGAAATATTAGCCAGGTGTGGTGGTGCGTGCTAGTCAGGAGGCTGAGATGGGAGGATCACTCAAGCCTGGGAGGTGGAGGTTGCAGTGAGCCATGACCGTGCCACTGTACCACAGCCTGGTTGACAGAGCCAGAGAGCCAGATCCTGTCAAAAAAAAAAAAAAAAAAAAAAAAGGGCCAGGCACAGTGGCTCACGCCTGTAATCCTAGCACTTTGGGAGGTCGAAGTGGGCAGATCACCTGACGTCAGGAGTTTGAGACCAGCCTGGCCAACATGGTGAAACCCCATCTCTACTAAAAATACAAAAATTAACTGGGCATGGTGGTGGGCACCTGTTATCCTAGGTACTTGGAAGTCTGAGGCAGGGAGAACTGCTTGAACCCAGGAGGTGGAGGTTGCAGTGAGCTGAGATGGTACCACTGTATTCCAGCCTGGGCAACAGAGCAAGACTGGTCTCACAAAAAAAAAAAAAAAAAAAAAAGAAGAGAGAAAGAAATAGGGCCTTTAGGAGGTATTTAAGCCTGAGGGTTCCTCCCTCTGAGTGAGATTAAGGCTTTTATAAAAGAGGCTTCCCAAAGCGTTCGCTTCACTTACAACACAGTGCCATCTTGGAAGCAGAGAGCCCTCACCAGACCCTGATTGCACTGGCGCCTTGATCTTGGACTTCCCAGCCTCCAGAACTGTGAGAAATACATTTCTGTTATTTATAAATCACCCAGTCTCGTGGATCACCTGAGGTCAGGAGTTCAAGACCAGCCTGACCAACATGGAGAAACCCCGTCTCTACTAAAACTAGAAAATTAGCCAGGCGCAGTGGCTCACACCTGTAATCCCAGCACTTTGGGAAGCCAAGGTGGGTGGATTACCTGAGGTCAGGAGTTCGAGACCAGCCTGACAAACATGGAGAAACCTCATCTCTACTAAAAATACAAAATTAGCCGGGTGTGGTGGCACATGCCTGTAATCCCAGCTAATCAGGAGGCTGAGGCAGGAGAATCGCTTGAACCTGGGAGGCAGAGGTTGCAGTGAGCCAAGATCGTGCCATCACACTCCAATCTGGGCAGCAAGAGCAAAACCCCATCTCTAAATAAATAAATAAATAAATAAATAAAAAATAGAAAATAAATCATCCAGTCTCAGGTATTTTGTTACAGTGGCACAAATGGACTGAGATACCTGGCATCCACCCTTGGAGGCTACCAGTAGGCCAAGGGCCAGCCAGGTGCCTCTGTGCAGGAGCCACGCTGCTCCCTGTTTCTCTTCCAGAGAGCACTGTATGGGGCTGACCCACCTCTGCAGCCAGGACAGACATGGCCTGGGTCCTGGTCCCTGTGGAGGAGCCTAGCTGCGGTTTTAAGGCAAAACTGGCCATGCGCGGTGGATCGTGCCTGTAATCCCAGTACTTTGGGTGGCTCAGGCGGGCAGATCACCTGAGGTCAGGAGTTCGAGACCAGCCTGGCCAACATGGCGAAACCCTGTCTCTACTAAAATTACAAAAAAAAAAAAAAAAAAAAAAAAAATTAGCTGAGTGTGGTGGTGGGCGCCTGTAATCCCAGCTACTCGAGAGGGAGGCTGAGGCAGGAGAATCGCTTGAACCCGGGGGGCAGAGGTTGCAGTGAGCCCAGACCACACCATTGCACTCTGGCCTGGGCAACAAGAGCAAAACTCTGTCTCAAAAAAAAAAGAAAAAAGATAAAACCAAGTTCTGTCTTGTCTGTTTTCTTATGCAAACCTCTCTCACAGCCACTGCCCTCTCTGCATTTCTTGGGTCCTAGCACCCAATTTGGAGACTGCTCTGAGACGTGCCCTTTGGTTCCTTTAAGCCCAGAGCTGTGTGCCTCAACTAGATGGGGCCACGGTGATGGTGGGGTGAGCAGGAAGGAAGATGGAAAAACAGACAAGTTAAATTATGTCAAACAACTCATTTATTTTCTCTTGTTTTGCTTTCTTTCCAGTGGCTCACTTGAGGGGTTTTCTTTTTCAGTTTTCCATCTGCTTCTTTGGGGTCCCATGGAGTCAGGCTTCAGGAGAAGACCCCAGCCCCTGCTGCTCTGTTGGGCTCCTCCTGGCTCCTGTGTGCTCAAGGTGCTGGGGTCTCTCCCCAGCCTCCCGTCACACCTCTGCTGGGTTCACCCTCTCTGAGGTGGCAGAGTGAACAGGGCCGACCACTGAAAGGGGAGTAATCCCAGAAAAATGAAGGGAAGAATGCAGGTCTTTAGGAAGCCCCATAGAAGGATGGGCGCCCCCCTCAACCGTGAGGAGCCCTCCCTGTCCCATGGAGGGATGCCCCCCCGCCCCCCGTGAGGAGCCCTCTCCATGGAAACAGGGTTGAGGGCCTGACCTCCCCCTTGGAGCCCCAGAAAACAAAGTGGGGAGGGCAGGGGGAAACTGAGTTGGCGGCGGCGGCACACAGAGGACCAAATCCTCTCAAGCTGGCGTCTGGGCGGGGCATGAGGAGCAGACCAGCCACGCAGCCACGGCGGCCGGAGTCACTCGAGGTCAGAAATGCCCAAGCAGGAAATGAGATGCAACTTGTAACAGACATCAAAGGAAATGGAAAAACATTCTTCTAATATGTCAGGGAGGCTAGAGGAAGGTGGGGGGCGCTGGCCCTTTATTAGGGGACTGGGGAGGGGGCGATAAGAGATGGCACTGGAAGGCTAGAAATAATTAAAATCAAAGCACCAGACACCTGGGGGTGGGAGTGAGTGTCCTCCCTGCAGCCGGGAGACCTAAGGAGCATGCTCAGAGCCCTCCAGGAGTGCCTGGAGCAGCAGTGGCGGGCAAAGGCCTGGCCTCAGGCCCGCCTCTGTCTTAGCCAGCTCCTCCAGGCCCAGGGATGTGGTCCCCACAGGGTGCCTGCTGCAGGCAGCCAGCACAGGGCTGGTGTTGGCAGAGCCCTGGGAACTGAACACAAGCCTTTTCCTGGAAGAGAGTCCCAGTGGGATCGGGGTGCCAGCACGTGCTGGTCCCGAGGGCACAGCGTGGCCAAATGGTCTTGGGACTGAGTCCTGCTCCTTCCACACAGAGAGGCAGTGCCTAACCAAAGGTGCAGAGGGAAGAGGGCAGCCTCAGGGTCCTTGTCTGTAGCCAGGGGCCATTGCCTCCTTTTCTCTGCACAGGTCTGGGCCGGATCTCTGGTGCTCACCCGAGGCTGGCTGTTTAAAGCAGGACACTTCTCCTTGCCTCTTGCCTCTTGGGGAGCCTTTGATGGGCTGCACCCTGACGCGACCCCTTTCCAGGAGTCCAGGCGCACCCCTGGTGGTAGCATGGGGAGTTGGTGCTCGGCAGTGGGTCCTGACCACTTCCTGCCCATCTCAGCCACGGCTTCTCCCCTCTGAGGAGGGATTGCTTTCTCAGAAGGGCGAGCTGGTGCTGGGCATGCACGCAAGTGTCCAGAAAGTGGGAATCCAGGGCCCTGAGCCTGTGTCCCTGCCGACTCAGCCCAGGCTCTGAAAGGGAAGCAGATGGGAGTGGAGGGGACCCCGTGCCCGGGGCCTGGGACCAGGCCGGCTGGGTGTGGCTTCACCAGGATGCGCCGGGTTTCAGCCTCTGTTCTGGGGGCTGCATAAGTCAACTCGGGGCGAGTCCCAAACTGTGCTGGGCTTCGGTTTATCACAGTGGGGCTACCAGACACTAGGTTACAGCCCTGGGGTCGGGGGGCAGAGGTGGGTTGATTTTCCCAGGCCCTGGGGGAGCAAGGGAGAGCCTGCTGCTCCCCAACACAGCGATTTTCCAGGATCCGACGCTACAAACAGCAGCAACATCCTTGGTGGAAAAGTTCAAGAATCTGGTCCAAAGGCAGCCTGAGTGAGCCAGCCGGGGCCAGAACCAGGAGCCGCCCAGTGGAAGGGTAGGTGCTGGATGCCCTGCAGGAGGGACGGTGGTGCTGGGGCCTTGGCCACCGGCCGGGCAGCAGCCTGGAGCGCCGACTCCAGAGGGGAGGCTGGGCGCAGCTCCCGTCGGGGCGTGCGGGCAGCTGCGCCCAGGCGGGAGGGAGCGCGCGGCGGTGGCCCAGGCGGCCCTGCCCGACTGTCGGACCAAGCCTCCCCCTCCTGGCCGCGGCCGCGCTTCCCGCTAGCGGGTCCGCGGGGAGGGGCGGGAAGGCAGCTGGACGCGGCGGCGATTTATGGGCCTTTCAGGCAAGCAGGTGCCTCCTCGGGCCGCCCATTGTCTCGCCGGCCTCACAATGGGGCTGCTGCAGCCGCAGAGCCGGCCCCGCCGCTGCTCGCGGCCTGCACGGGCACGACGGCCCCTGGACGACGGGAGAGCCTGCGGTCGGCGCATCCGTCCGCGCGTCCGTCGGTGCATCGGTCCTGCTGCCCTCCGCGCGCCTGTCCACGGGAACGGGCCTTGGGCGTCCAGCGTCCATCCCTGCGCGCAGCACGGCTCCGCTGGCCCTCGGGGTCCCCGCGCCCCGACGGTGCACCCGCGCCCGCTGCGCTCGCTCGTCCTGCGCCCGCTCATCCTGAGCCGTCGGGCACCCGGCTCCGCCCGGCTGGCACGGCCCGCGCCGCTGCGTCCCGGTCGCACACACAGGGGCCCATTCTTCCTGGCTCCGCGCAACCATATGGCAAATCCGCGTCGACACAGCAGCCCCCGCTCATTCAGGCGCAGAATGTCCCGCAACAGGGAACAATCACGACTCTGTTCGCGTCTATTATGGATGCGAACGGGGCGAGAAAAAAAATCATTTAACTCCAAGAGATAGCCAGCTAATTAGCAACCATATGTGAGCCCGGATTCAAAGCGATGCCGAGGAGTTCATTCTGCGTCGGGCGACTTTATTAGGTATAGAAGACAGATGTCCCGACAGCCCACGCATCACAGAAAATCGTGTCGGGGAGTTCTTGAAATGTCCGGGAGAGCTCTTTAAATATTAAAGACCCAGCCCAGCTGATGGACTGGGCCGGGGTCCTCTGGGATCCCCAGGCTGCAAGAAGAGGACTTAGCAACAGCGACTCTGGCAGACGCTGGTCTGGCTGGCCCAGGGAGGGGGTCCCTCCGCCTCCCTCCAGGGCCCCCTCTGGCTGCCCCTCCGGTCTCAGACTCTTTCACTCAGGTGCTCTGGGGCCCCAAGGAGGAACAAAGGGGGTTCCTGCAGGCACGGTTGGCCCAGTTATGCTTCAGGGTGCTCCGAGGGTCACGGTGTGGCTCTGTGGGGGCGTCCCAGTCCAGGAGAGGAAGGCTGCCTGGGGAGTGTCTGGCTCGCCTTGCCCCCAGCCCAGCTGAGCTGGACAGACAGTAGGTCTTCCTTCCGAGTTTGCAGAATGAGTGAGTGAGTGAATGAATGAATGAATGGATGAGCCAGTGTGGCAGCCAACCCAACTATGAAAATCCCTCGGGGGGTGGGCGGGAGTGGGGACAATAGTGGAAGGAAAACACTCCCGATTTCTTTACCAAGAAAACAGCCTCTGGCCATGAGCCTCCGATTCTTTGAGGAAGGAAAAGGAGAAAGCTTGTTAGAGAGAGAGAAAAAAATCTTTCTCTGTTTTCCATGCAATGCAATTATGTTCCAGCTTTTCCTCCTTGTTATTCTTTTAAGCCAAATGTCTGAATAAAAGGATTATTCCCTGCGCCCCCCCAGGACTGACCGTACCGCTGTCAGCAGGCGGGGCGCTGCTGGCGAGATTAACTGCAGCCCGTGGCTTCCGCATTGCTTCTATGAAAATAAGTGAGGTCAGCTGCCATTCAATTGTCGCAGCATATATATTTGAAAATTTAAATATTTGAATCAAAGGAAAAAGGGGGATTTGCATTTCTGCCCAACGCGAGGAGCGCGTTCCGAATGCCGCACAATGGAAACGTTTCAATTGAAATGAATTGTCTCCTCGCAGGAGGATTCTGTAGAAAGGCAGCCAGTGCTTTCTCTTTTGTTTTCTTTTGCTTTTGTTTTGTGTTGTGTGTTTTTCTTTCCTCTTACCCGCTTCAATCCAGGAGGGTGTTTTCTGAAACTTGGTGACTGACTTTGGTTTCGAGGACATAAAGAAACATGGAAAAACTCCCCAGAAACACTCACATCAGAGGCCTCTCTGGCACAAAAGCAAAATTGAATTGAACATGTGCGGGTGAAAAAATAGATACAGGGGGTGGGGGGACTCCCAATGCCACTTAGAATGGGCTAATCAGCTGACTCCAGCTGGTCTGGACTCGGCTGTTAATGAAGGCCCCGGTGAGTGGGAGGGAGGCCCAGCGCCTCCGGCAGCCCCTGGTTCTTCAGGCAGGCCCTGATTGTCCAGGTCAGCAAAGCCCTCAGCCACTCAGAACTAAATGCCACTGTCCCCAATTAGCATTAGGGGTATACAGACGTCAACTCTGCACATGGCTTTTTTTTTGTCTGTGCCTTGGAAAATGGTATACTGGGGGACTCTCTACTTGCACAATGTGCCCCTAGGTGTTGGGATGATGCATCTGAGGGAAACTAGCCAGGAAGAGCCAGCTTCATGCGCTCAGTCAGAGAAGGTCTCTGAGCCAGGGGTACGTGGGGGTTTCCACTGGTCTGGAGGGCTGGGGTGTGGTCTCTCTGTCTGCCCTGGCTGTGCGGGCCTGGACAGATGTAATCCCTCTGTGGATGCTGGGTGTATTCCTGCCTTGGAGCTGCCATCACAAAGCATCACAGACAGGGCTGCTGAGACAGCAGATGTTTATCATCTACCAGTCCTGGAGGCTGGAGTCCACGATCAAGGAGTCGGCAGGGCTGGTTCCTCCTGAGGCCTCTCTCCTTGGCTTGCAGACGTCACCTTCTCCCTGTGTCCTGGGAGGGTCATGCCTCTGAGTGTGCCTGTGTCCTCCTCTCCTTATAAAGACCCCAGTCCTGTTGGATTGGGCCCACACCAATGGCCTCATTTTAACTGTTTTCTGTAAAACCCTGTATCCACATACAGTCATGTGCTGAGGTGCTGGGGGTGAGGGCTTCGACATATGACTTTTGGGAGACATGATGCCTCCCATAACACTGGGCTTCCAGATTGGGCGTCCTGCCCTGTGGCCCGGGATGCCTGCTGGTGAGTGGCAATGTCCAGACCTCTGGGGACCTGGTTCAGCATGAGAGCCAGGTTGAGCTGTGGCACCTGCTCCTGAGCTGGGGGTAGGTGTGGTGACTGAGGCTCATGACAAATGCAGGCTCCAGGGCCTCCTGCATTTCAGAGAGATCTCAAGTGGCATTTGGGGACCCTGGTATTCTCCTCAAAGGATAAGCGTCTAGACACGGATGCTGTCTCACCCCCTCCCGCCCCCCCTCACTGAGAAACGAGGCTCCTCTGGAAGCCGGCACCATGCCAGGCTGTGGGGAGAAGGCAGGGGCACCTCCAGGGGCTGGTTCCCTGCCAGGGGCTCTCAGTGCGGTGCTGCCAGCCCCACACCCGTGGTGTCTTCTGCTTATTTTGCTCTCTTGCTTCGGCCTTGGGCTTTCCTTGCCTTTTTTCTCTCTTCTCTCGTTCCTACTTTTTCTTCTCTTTCCCAAATCTGCCCCTGCCCCCGCCCCCCAAGAAATTCCTAAATCTGAATAAAAGCCCAACAGGGCCCAACAGCGAGACCCACCCCCCAGCTCTGCAGGATGACCTGGGCCCAGCCCTGACGTCTGCTCTCGCACCCGCTGCTCTGTTGCTGTGCAACCTAGGCAGGTTGGTTGACCTCTCTGAGCCTTGGCCAGCCTGCCCAGTGGCAGACACAATGCTGAAGTGTCTCTTGGGCAGAGTGAGAAGGAGCTAATGAAAATGGCTGAGAAAACAGTCTAGGCATTTAAAAAATGTCACGTAATTGCAAAATAATAACGATAACAACAATATACTTTGGAATTTTGCTGGAACTGAGAGCAGGCCTGAGTGGAATTTGGCACTGAGTGGGTCTGGCCTGGCTTCCATCCAAGGGGGTTTAGTTACTGAGGTGCCCCCAGGACTCCATTCTGAGGCAGCCCCTCTCGTAAGATGGTCCTGACAGTGGACTCTGGCATGGGCTGTGGCTGGGGTCCCTCATCGGCTGGGGCCAGTTCCAGGCATTATTGCTACAGCACCCAGGTCACAGGGCTGGCAAGCCAGTGGGGCTTTTTGTTTCTTTTGATTCCCAAATTGAAAATAGCCATATATTTCCCTTGGTTGTAGAAATAGCAGCATATGCTCATTGTAAAAAAAAATGCAAACAATATGGGAATGTATAAAAAAGACAGTAAAAATTCCCCCAGATAGATGCTGCTATCCTGAGATAAGCGCAGATGGCACTTTGGGGCTCTATATCATTTTACATCTATGGGACTCACATTTACTTTTTAAGTCCAAAGTACATATTTTATTTTAATTAAAAAATATTTTTTGAGATAGGATCTCATTCTGTCACACAGGTTGGAGTGCAGCGGCACGATCATGGCTCACTGCAGCTTCCAACGCCTGGGCTCAACCCTCCACCCACCTCAGCCTCCCGAGTGGCTGAGACCATAGGCGTGTGCCACCATGCCCAGCTAATCTTTAAAATTTTTTTTTTGTGTAGAGACAGGGTCTCCCTATGTTGTCCAGGCTGGTCTCCAATTCTTGGGCTCAAGTGATCCTCCTGCCTCAGCCTCTCAAAGTGCTGGGATTGTAGGCATCTGGCATAAAGGTATATTTTTAATAGAGACAGGGTCTTGCTATGTTGTCCAATCTGGACTGGAACTCCTGGGCTCAAGAGATTCTCTCACCTCTGCCTCTGGAGTAGCTGGGACTACAGGTGTGCACCACTGTGCCCAGCTCAAAGTACTTATTTTAAAGTATTAGAATGTCTATCTATTTGTATACACACACACAAACATATACTGTTTTAATTGAAAGTATTTAACCATAACAAACTGTTTAAGAGACCCGTAATCTGAGTGTGATAAACAAAGTAACAGTTTGGCAGAGAGTTGAGTACAAGCAGCTGGTGACAGTGCTAGGGCGGGAGAAGGCGGCTGGCGTCTTTTAAATGTGTTAGGGAAAGGCCCCAGGTTACAGGATTGGGAATGCGCTGTTGTTGAGAAGTGGCCGAGGGAGTACGAGGACAGTTCAAATGCTCTGGGTCTACCCTCGAGTGTGGGGTGAACATGGCGATTGCAGCAGTGGGTCCACACGGCACCTCAGGGCCCAGGGAGGGTTTGGAGGCGGAGGGCAGCTGGGCTGCACTGTCTTCCCCAGAGGAAGATGGAGGCCTCTGGTTCATGAAGCAACCACAAGGGGTTAGGACCAAGAGATGTTTGTCTCAAATGGGTGTAACCATCCCATTTGAACTGTTTCCTGGAAAGAAATGAAAGGGGGATTCTGACGGGGCACCTGTTATTTTATTGATAGGAAATGGTTTCCATCCCGTGACCATGGAAATTTCCACGGTGCGTCCTGGCCGTGCATATTCTATGAGCCAGCTTCCCCCAGCCCACGGCATGTCACTGTGCTGGCACCCATGAGACAGTGCCCTGCAGGATGGGTGACAAGGGTGGCTGAGCCCTCCGGCCTCGGCCTCGGTGTCTACTGGAACCCCCATTAGGTCCCCCAGATGGGCCTTGAGTACCAGCAGGGGTGTGGGCCAGGCCCTGAGCTTCACCCTGAGGGGAAGGTGGATGGGACTCCTTTCAAGAGCCAGGTGAGGGAGGTGTGGCACAGGGCAAAGGTCGCGGCTCCTGGGTGTCCAGGGAAGAGCAGCCCCTGAGAGGCCTGAGGACACTCAGAGGAGGAATGGGTGGAGGAGAGCTGGCAGCCAGGGTGCCCGTGCAAGGGCGCAGCAGGGCAGGCTCAGTGATGTGGAGCTGGAGGGTGGGCATTGAGGCGGAGGTGGGGGGTGGGGGGTGCGGCTGTGAAGGTCACGCCAGGGCCAGGGTGCCAGAGTCAGACTGGTGGCACTTGGGCCAGATTCACTCTGTCAGCTGACTTCAGTCCCAGCTGAGCCCAAGGCGGAGGGATCCGCCTGCACTTTCAGTCCTCTGGCTGAGCAAATTACGAAAGTATCACAGAATGTTTCAGGAACAGATGATTTTCTTTCTCTTCCTTTCTTTTTCTTCTTTCTTTCCTTTCTTCCTCCCTCCTCCTCCTCCTCCTTCTTCTCTCTTTCTTTCTCTTTCTCTTTTTTTTCTTTCTTTTTTGAGATAGGGTCTTACTCTGTCACCCGGGCTGGAGAACAGTGGCACAGTCATGGCTCTATGTAGCCTCCACCTCCCAGGCTCAAGTGATCCTTCCTGGGACTACAGGCGCGCCGCTACGCCTGGCTAAAAAAATCAGAAGATTTTTTTGTAGAGATGCGACCTCGCCAGGTTGTGCAGGCTGGACTGGAACTCCTGCGCTCAAGCAGTCCTCCCGCCTCGGCCTCCCAGAGTGTTGGGATTACGGGCGTGAGCCACCGCGCCCGGCACCCTTTTCTTTTTAAAGGTCTGTGGCTGAGTTTTGTATTGGGAGTATTCTTACTTACCCAGAATATGGCTCTGTCTCTGTTTCATCGCTGGTGGTGGAGCAAGTGAATCACCCACCAATGTATAGGTTTTCTAAGTTTGTGGTTGAAATTTTGCTAGTAAAGTGGACACATCACAAAGAAACTCCCTCCCTCCCTCACTCTGCCCAGCCTGCCCCAGCCCTAGGCTTCGAGGCAGGCCTGGGCTCCCGGAGGATGCTCCCTGGCGCTGTGGGGCCAGAGGCCTGGGCCAGGCTCCTGCTGGGGCTGGAGATGGGCGGGGTGGCGGAGGCCGGCCCTGGCCTGCCTCATTTCTGCGCTCCGACTAGCCTGGGAATCTGTTTCTGTCATGAAAGGCGAGGGTGACCTGGCGGGCTTCTGCTCCTGGTTGGTCAGAAAGTCCGGGGATCCTCGGCTCCGGTTAAAGGGGCCCCCACGTCTGCCGTCTTGCCCGGCCGCCTCCAAGTGTCGCCGGCCCAGGGCTGAGGAAGGCGGGCCGCGGGGAGAAGGCGCGAGGGCCGGGCCGGGCAGGGGGTCCCGGAGCCAACCCCACCGCCCGGGCCGCCCCGGGCCCGCGCCCGCCGCCCCCACCGCGCCGCGCGTCTGTTTGGAGAAGAAAGCGGGCCAATTTGTTTTCATTCAGAATCACTTAAGATCCCATTTTGGAGAAATGAAAAGAGAGAAGCGCGCTTCCCGGGCCCGGGCCGCTGGGTGCCCGCCCGTGCCCGGCGGCGCGTCGAGTGGAGGGACAGCGGCCCCCTCCCTGCCCTCGGCCCCAGCACGCCCGGCCGCGGCTCCCGGAGGTCCGAGGCGGCCGGCCCGGCGGGCCCGAAGGCGGCGAGGCCGCGCTCATCTGCATGAAGCGCACACTCGCGGCCCATCTGCAAAGGCGCAATTAAACGCGGGGGTGGGGGGGCAGGGGCACCCGAAATTAGCATTTCCGCGGCCATCTGGCGCGAGGAGCGGGCGCGGCCGGACAAAGGGCGCCGGGCGAGGGGAGAGGCGAGTGTGCCGCGGCATTGACCTGCAAATGAGGCTTTGTGCGCGCATTAAACCTCGCCGGACCCCCGACCCCGGCCCCCGCCCCGCCCGCCAGGCCCGCGGCCCCTAGCGGCCCAGGCTCGGACTGGGCACCCCGAAGGTCTGGGGGTCGGGCCGGGCAGTGCCGCGACTGGGCAGGGGGCCGGGCCGGGCCAGGACAGGCTGTGGAGCGTCGGAGCCCCCCACCCAGGCTGGGTCCTTCTGCAGCCTCCAGGAGAGCTCCTGGGACCCTGGCCCCTTGAACCCTACCCCTGCCCCCATGCGGTCCTCGCCCCTCTGGGCCGGCATTCCCCAGCCTACTCCTGGAAAGGATTTCTCAGGACGCAGGGGTCCTGGCTAGAATCCCTCGGGGTGGGTAAGTGGAGGGGGCGTGGACAGGTGGGGGCTGCGTGGTGGGGGCAATTTTGTATTGGGAGCTGCTAAAAACTGGCCACCTGGACGGTTTTTGTTTTTGCCACGGTCATTAATGCCCTCAATGTTTGAAAAAGGCCATTTCACAGTGTTTTATGGGCCTTAAAAATCAGGGACTCTTTGAAAATGGTTGTGGGGCAGCTTAGTGACAGCCACATGATTAGCAAGAGCTCAGTATCAGGTCTTTAGGGGACCAAGTGTGTGGGGTGGTGGTACAGGAAATCTGGGACTCCCCAGCTGGTACAACTGAGGCTGCAGCCAGGGCCGATGGGCCGGGGAGCAGGAGGCCGGGACTGGGAGCCCTGGGGCCAGCTGGGCTCTGCCAGATACCTGGGTCACTTGGAGGCCCCTGGAAGGCCCCCTGGACTTTGTGCCACATTGCTCAGGCTCTGGTTGCCTACAAACTGCCCCCCCATGCCGTTGGGCTGCTCATTAGGGGTTGTGGCCCAAATTAAACTGCAGTAGCCACCCCCAGAACCCCCAAAGGCCTGGGGGGCAATGAGGGGCACAGAGGACAGTGTGTGGCTATCTCTGGGTCTCTGTTCTCCCAGGTGGACCAGTGGGGGTTGTGGCGATGCTGTCCAGGGTGAGGTCCAGCTACGGTTGCCGTCCTGTCTGTCAGCACCAGCACCCAGCACATCTGTAGGGCCTGGGCCCCGGACCCAGCCTGAGGGTTATGAGGAGGTTTCCTGAAGGAGAAAAGCCAGAGTGGAGTCTGGAATGGAGCAGGGGGGACCATGGCCTGCCCGCAGTCTGCTAGGTGGGGCTGGAACCTGGGCTTTTGCTTGGGTGTGAGGAAGGAAGAGGCTGGGGATGCAGCTAGGTGCTGGTTCCTCATAGACCGAGTCATGATTTATGGGGACCCTCAATTATATCCCCTTAGCAGGGGCCACAAAGTCTCAAATCTGCCCAGAAATCCACACCTCGGAGCTCAGGTGAGGTCTTCTTCAGGTTCTCCTTCTGCAGTGCAGATACTGTCAGAAAGAGCAAGCTACAAATGGAGAAGTCAACAACACTCTAGTGAGAATTACCCTGCCAATTAATTTTCTCAGAAATCGGGGACTCAGGGACCGGTGTGTAAACACGAGTCCCTTAATGGGGGGTTCAGACAGGGTGGGTGTGGGCACACAGGGGTCCGTGCTAAAGCCTGGCACTGGATCCCAGGTGTGGGGACTCCAGCTCCTCCCAAGGGGCAGGGACTCCAGCTCCTCCCAAGGGGCAGGGGATCTCCCGTCTGTGATGTGGCTGAATGACTCACTGCCTCATCTGTGGGCCAACATGTGTGGTGGGGCAAAGGTCTCTGGCCTGGTAGCTGTGTGAGCTGGAGGGGGGGCACTTCTCCATCCAGGCCTTACAGTTTCCCTTAGGTAAATGGGGCAGAGTAACCCCCTCCTTCCCCTACCACAAGGGTTCTGGGAGGTGTGGAGCCTGGGGTGTGGAGGTGCTTGGCACTCCATGTTCTTTGGAAGCTGGAATGAGGTTCCTCAGGCCAGTTATGGGTGTGAGATGTCTGGAAAAACGAAGTAGACTGGACGGTGGCCTCATCTATCTGTGCTGGGCTGGGCACCAGCACCTCGCTCTCCCAACCTCTTGGGGTGCGCCCATGGAGGAGATGGAAGCACAGAGGATTTCAGAAACTCCCCACCTTCAGTGTTGCCTTCAAAAGTATACTGCTGTGGCATGTGGGCAAGGAGGGTTCTGGGGATGGGTGGGCTGTGGGGGGAGTAGGCGCATGGGTGGGGTGGGCCCAGGGGAGCAGGCATGAACCCAGGGAGAGGGTGCATAGATGGGGTGGAACCCTAGGGCTTCTGAGGGACTGCAGTGCGGCTGGTCTGTGTGGACAGGCGCTGGAGGGGGCACTGTGCAGAGAGCAGGATGTGGGTGAGCCCCTCTTTCCCCTCTGTCCTTCCCATCCTCCAGGACAGGGAAGCAGCCCTCAGCAGACAGTGTGAACCCCATGCCCCGTGTGAGCATGAGCACAGCTCCCTGCGCTTTGTCTTCAGGAGGTCTCAGATCCAGCCTGCATTGGCTTCCAGCAGACCCCTATTTCCTAATCCTCAAGGGTTCTTCTTGTCAGGCATCCCATTTGCAATGCCCTCGAGGGCCACTGCCCGTCTGGCAGGGAGATCAGCTTCAAGGACACAGACAGTGTCTGCGGTGGGTGCTGAGTGCCGTGAGGGAGACCCTGGGCTGCTTTTGGAAGAGGAGCATCATGGAAGAGGAGCCCTTTCGCTCTGGGCTTTGGAGGATGAGTAGGAGTTTGCTAAACCCAGATGGGGAGGAGGGCCAGTTTGGCAGGTGGCGTTTGGGAGGACCTGGGGCAGCTGCCACAGGATGCGCCAGGCCTGGAGATGCCTCCTGCACCTGGGTTTCCAGCTCTTGCTTCCTGAGCCGAGTTGGAGCTGATATCCATGCCTCCCAGCCACGGGATGCTCTTTTCAGTGTGACCAACCAGGCAGAAGAGCTGAGTGACAGGCAACTCGTGGCCTGGTCTGTGGAAGGCAGGGCTGCCTCTGAGCCTGCGGGTTGGGGCCAGAGTCCGGGCCTGGGCCTGCCACTTAGGAGGGAGCCCGGGGCAGCCTGGAGGAAGCACTGGGCCCTGGGGCCCGGCTGCAGAATCGGGGTGTGCCCTGCACTGCGGAGGGCCTGGCTGTCCCTGGGGCTGATGACTGGGTGTGGGTGGGGACGGGCCCCAGTGGCCTGAGAACACTAGCACTTCCCTGCCCCCTCTGTCCCTCTCTTTACACCTGGCCCATAAGCGGCCAGTCTGGCTGGAGACCCTAAGCTGGAGAACCACTGGAAAAGAAATGGTTACTTTCTGCCTGGAGAGGGGGTATTAAGCCTCACCTGGGGCTGAGGCCGGGTCTCTTTAGGGCCTCCATGGAGCCCACGTGGCTCCCAGGTGCAGCCATTCTCCTCCACGAGGTGCTTGGGGGATTTGGCTGAAGCCAGGGCCAAAAAGCCAAAGCCTCTTCCTCCACAGCCTTTGCCCAAATGCAGAGGCCAGGGCTGGGGATAGGGGGAGGCGATGAGGGACCAGCTATGGCTGGTGGTCTCAGGTCCTGCAAGATGATAAGGAGGGGAGGGTGCGCAGGTCTCCTGTCTTCGATGCAACTCACGCAAGGGCTGTCCTGGTGTCTTCTTGTCAGCTTGCTGCCGAGGCTGCCACCTCAGCTGCCTGTCTGTGAAATGGGTCCATGTGTCCCCATGCCTTGGCCCATCTCCTCTTCCCTACAACAGGCTGCTGTGCAGCCTGGGGCCCTTTCCAGGCCACCTTCTCCATCTGCTCACTGAGGAGGGACCCCTGAGGCAGCGAGGCTCCAGCTTGGCTGCACCCAGCTGAAAGGTGAGTTGGTTCCCAGCCTCAGGCTCCTCATACGTAAGATGGGGCAGCAATGCTTGGCAAGTTCAGAGGACATCCCTGTTAATGCTTGGCTTGGAGACTCCCTTGAGCCCACTCTGGGCTGCAGGAGGCCCTGGTGGTGGGGCAGGGTCTCTGCCACCTTCACCAGCCATCCTCGCACTTGTGGGTGCCCCAGGGTGGGGCACGTCTCAGCCCTCTCTCTGGTCAGCAGAGGCTAAGTGAGGCCTGGGCTCAGGCGCCGGAGGGCCCAGGTGGGGGAGGCGGCCGCCAGGTCAGGCCAGGCCGGCTCCAGCGGAGGCTGAATGGGCACTCTGTCCTGCCACCCTCGGCTGTCATCTGCCGCTGGGATTTGGTTTCCTGGACTGGTGCGGCTGCAGGTGGATTCTGTGAGGCCGGGTGACCTCGCAGCTTGGAGCCCCCGTGTCTCCTGAGCCAGGCGGTGGCCGGGGGGTGGGAGACAAACCTTTTCCTGGGGAGCAGGGGCCAGTCCGCGTAGGGGAAAGCAGTCTGCCTGTGCCCTGAGGCCTCTTGGGCTCGCTGGCGGCAAGAGGGGCCGCTCGGGACAGCGGTGCCAGGCCTTGGCAGGGCTCTCTGGAGGCTGGGCCAGCCAGGCGCCGGGTAACTGAAGCCACCTGGACACACGCGGGGGCTGTGGAGCGTTTTCAGGACACAGTTCTGCCTGCTTCACCTCAAGGATGGTGGCAGGGGGGCCATGGGGGAGGGAGGGAGGAGTGTGTTCGTGGCACCAGGGGGCTGGGGACTGACCCCCACTGGCCTCTCTGCTCCCTAGCGCAGCATGGCTTCTGCTGAGATGAGGGCAGGGGCCGGCCCTCTCTGCTGGCTCCTCCGGAGGCACAGGTGCTCCTGGTAGTGCAGGGAGTGAAATTGTCTCGCACCCCCCCCCCCGCCCTTGTTCTTTGGGCCATGTAAATTGAGCAGATTAACGGGAGGAAAGAAAGAATTTTCATTATGTGCATACGAGGGAAGGCCACAAAGTGTGACACCCAGAGAAGGGCAAGATGATTTAAGCTTATATGTCCTCCCAACCACAGAGAGGAATAGGGGCTGGGGCTTCTGGGGTGGGGGCCGCACCAGTCGTGGGAGGGCCAGGGAGGGAGCATGAGTGACGGTGGTCTCCAGATGCAGATGAAAAGTCCCCTGGGACCCACGTTGCCTCTGGGCAGCCCTCAGCGGAGGAGGTGAGGGGCCTTCTGGGCCAATGCCCCTGGCGGCCTCCTCTCCTGCCCGCAGCCCCGGGTGGTCTGCATCCCAAAGCAGCATAGTCTGGCGTTTCTCGAGCTCCTTCAGTGGTGGGGGTGAGGGGGCTTCCTGGTGGCACAGAGCTCCAAGTTTGAAGTCCAGCGGGTGCGGTTGGTCACTGGGTGCCCTTGGACGAGGGCTGAGCTTCCAGGGCCTCATTTCTGTCCCATCAGCTGGGGGCATGGTAGCATCAGGTAGTCGATGAGGGGCCCCGGCTGGCACTTGCACTGGAAGGCCTCTGTGGGGTGACTCTCCTCATCCCAGGGCCAGGGAAGGGGTGAGGCCAGGGCTGGGGGCACACAAAGCCCTCTTCCTGGGAGTGTTCCCAGCTTTCACTGGTTCATTTGTTCTGTCCACAGCCCCCAACCTGGGTATGCCCACCTGGCTGTCTTTGCCCCAGAACAGTGGTCGTAGCCAGCGGTGTCAGAGGAGTGGCCGGGCCTGGGAGCCCGAGAGGAGGCAGCTTCTGAGCCCGGACTGTTGCCCGTGCACCTGCTCGATGGGGCCGGGAACAGCTCTGGGAGAGTGATTTTGGCTCTTAGGGTGCATGTGGGGTGGCTGGGTGTGAGTTTGAATCTCAGCTCAACCCAGAATGGGTGAATTTCCATTTGCATAGGGAGGCTGGACACAGTTAGGTCACAGCTGTCTGAGAAACTCTTTGCAGAAGGTCAGGAGAACAGGAAGGTCTCCACAGATGAGTTCCATAGCATCAGATGGGTGAGGACAGACAGCTGCAGAACAATTCGGATCACAGGCCGCTGCTGTGTGGTTTCAGAGCCCTTAGCACTTGCAGGTTAACTACCCAGGTGGGAGAGGTGTGTGGCTGTGGCGGGGGTGAATGGCCCTGCTTTGTCCAGCCTACGGCTGTGGGACATTTGGGAAAGCACAATACGAAGGTTTTGTGTCTATACTTTGAAAAAATGCCCAAGGCAGCTGGGAGCGGTGGCTCATACCCGCAGTGCTTTGGAAGGCTGAGGTGGGAGGATCACTTGAGCCCAAGAGTTTGAGACCAGCCTGGGCAACACAGCAAGACTCTGTCTCTGCAAAAAAATAAGCAAAATTAGCCAGGCGTGGTGGTGTACTGTAGTCCCCACTTCTTGGGAGGCTGAGGTGGGAGGATCACTTGAGCCTAGGAGATCAAGGCTGCAGTGAGCTGTGATCAGGCCACTGTACTCCAGCCTGGGTAACAGACTGAGACCCTGTCTCTAAAAAAAAAAAAGTCCAAGGCAGATGATGTGGGGCATCTGGGGGGATTCTGAAGGAGCCCAACAGGACCATTGAGGACCGTGGGCTTGAGATGTCACTGTAGAACATTCTGGAAGCACCTATCACATGTGCTGCGTTGCCTGGCTCACAGCCCACCCTAACCATGTGAGGTAGGATGTGGTCTCAGCCTGTTTGATAGATGAGAAACCAAGGCAATGCACGGTCAAGCACCAGGCCCAAGTTCCCAGGAAATTCAGGCTCTGGAAGCTATGAAAGCGCCTCCCCATCCTGTGGCTCTTCTATGCCTCGGTTTCCCCTTCTGTAAGTGGTGGTTCTCAGCAGCTGCGTCGACGGTTTGGAGATGCCGCTGAGGCCTCCTCCTAAAGCGGTGAGATGAGACGTTTCCCTTGCAGACCCCCTCTGAGGTGGTGCCTGCTCCCTGAACTGGGCAGTGTGGGTTCACCCCAAGGATGAGGTGGAGGCCCAGAGAGGAGACAGGCTTGGCTGGGGTCAAAAACGGAGTTACAGGCGGAGCGAGAGCCCGCAGGCCCCCACGCCGCAGGGCCAGCCAGTCAAGTGGAAGACGCACGGGAAGTGTCTGCCCCTCTTTTCCTCTCCAGAGTCCTTTGACATGATCTCGTGGACCGAGAGGGGATTTGATTAAGACCCTTTGAAATTACTTAATGGCATTCACCACCATCCTGACAACCCCTCTTTAGAAGCCTTTCTCAAGCAGCCTCCTGCCCACCCCCAGGACGGGCCCTTTCCCTGGGCCATGCTACGGTCCAGCTCTCTGGGCCTCTGCTGGAGTCTCTGGGGTCGGCCCAGGCCAGGCCCATCAACACTCAGGGCCTGCACAGTTCCACCCTCAAGTGCCTTGGGGGGGCCCCACCCCGGGGTTGTGGCCTCTCCCAGCTGGAGCCTCCTCTTCCAGAGCCTGGCCAGTCCACCTCTAGCCCATTGCTCCCATTGTCCCTGGCAGAGATGCTTCCGGCCAGGCCTTCTTGGGGTGGCTGGGGGCACAGTTGGGGTGAGTGCTCCCTGAGTGCCCACCTGAAGGCTCCTCCCACAGATCCTCTGCCCCTCTGGGTGCTCGGGGGGCTTCTGACACCAGCGGCATCCTGGCCTTGCTATGGGGCCACTCTTCCCCATGGCACCTGGGCCACTTGTGACCTCCCTCGGCTGTTCTGGGAGAACTGGATGGCATTTGGGGCCCTTCCCTCTCTGGTCACCTGTGCTGACTCAGGCTCTGCCTGGCAGAAGTGTCCTGTGGGTGGATTTGCTGCGGAGACCTCTGTCTCAGGGGCTGTTTGTGTGCTAAAGCTCCAGGTTGCTGGGCTGAAGAGGACGTCAGTACACGGTTCTCCCTGAGCACAGTGAGCTCTGTCATTGCTGCTTGGTCTTGCGTTGGCGCTGGCTTTTGCAATATCTTCTCTTCCACTGAGGATCCTGGGGTCAGTTCTGTGGAGCTGTGGTTGCAGTGAGCGACTGAAACTCAGAGAAGCCTGGCTCCTGCCCCAGGGCACCTGAGAGAGGGGCTGAGCCAGGCTGTGAATGAGGGGATCCCTGGCTTCTGGCTTCAGCTTTTCCTTCATTCCCACTGCCTCGTGCCACACACACAGTGGAGGCACTTCTTGTGTTGTAGGTATGTGTGTGTGTGTAGCGGTGTCGGTGTGTAGGTGTGTAGATGTGTGTGTGTGTAGGGGTGTCGGTGTGTAGGGGTGTAGGTGTGTAGATGTGTGTGTGTAGGGGTGTAGGTGTGTAGGGGTGTCGGTGTAGGTGTATGTGTAGGTGTGTAAGTGTGTGTATTGTGTGTGCAGGTTTGTAGGGTAGGTATGTGTGTAGGTGTGTGTGTGTGCAGGTGCGTGTAGGTGTGTATCAGGGTTGGCCAGGGGAGGGATGTGGCTAAGAAACAACCAAAAGTCATTCAGTGGGGTTTGGTGAATCACATTTGCGGTCAGGCTGTAACAGAGTTTCTTGAGGATCTAACTGGGAAGTTTGAGATTTTCTGTGTGGCAGGTGCAACAGCAGCCTTCTTGGAGCCAGTCGGTGTGTTCTGAAGGCCCACCTGACCCTTGGCTGTATCAGGCAGGCACAGTGCTTTGTGGCTTCTTGGCCTGTGTGGGCCAGCAGAGGAGCTGTGCTCAGACCACCCTGGAATTTTGAACATCTCTTCCTCAGATCTGGCCTCTCTGGCCCAAGGTCTGGCAAGGCCAGCTCTTGCTTTCAGCCAGTCAGTTCATTCCTGCCCTCTGGCTTCCTGGCTGAGCTACCTCCTCTGCTGTGGAAGTCCCATTTCTTCTCTGAGGCTTTTCCAATGCAAAGTCACACAAACAGGCGCAGCACAGGCCCGGCCTTCCCCCAGCCTTGGTCTCCCTGTCTGTACCGGGTGGGGGGCTTCACGAGCTCTGAGGCCTTTTTGCTCTGGGGTCTCTCCCCTCAGCATGAGTCTTCTCTGTCCTCGGGCACCTGTTAACTCCTCTCCGTGGGTTTGCCGCTGCCACCGGCTTCCCAGGGCACAGGCCCAGGAGGGAGATGAAGCTGTGAGCCTGGTTCCCAGAGCCTGCACCTCCTGCCCTGATGCTGCTCAGCTGCAATGCCACAGAAAGACCCCATGCGTCCTGCAGGCTGGAAAGGAGCATGTCACGGGGAATGTTGTGGAGGGGCCGGCAGTGGGGAGAGGAGAAGGTGGGGGGGGTTTCCAGGGTCATGGGTCATGCAGGTGGGGATCACTGTGCCCAAGTGACAAGCCCTGGACTCCATCTCGACACCCCCACCCCTGCACCTTGGGGCCACTCCCAGGAAGTGGAAAGAGCTGTGTGTTTGAGGCCCCAGAAGGCACCAGGATGGATTCTGTCCACTGAGCCATCCATGGCCACCTCTGGGCCCGGCTTGTGTCTTCCTGGGCCTCGGGCTCGCTGCCTGTACGTGTGCGAAACCCAAGCCTGGGGATAGGTGGGCGGTGGGGCTGGGCTTGGCTCTGGGAATTAAGGGCGGCCTCGTCCCCTCTGGAAGGCATGGGTGAGGGTCTAGAAGGAAGAGTGGGGAGCGGGCCCAAGCATCTCCTGGAGTCCAGCAGGGCTGCCCTGGGCCAGGCTGTCCATCTCCTCTACGCTCTGCCTCACTCAGGTGCCTTGAGCTGTGGGGGCTGCAGGGGAGGGGAGTTGTAGGAGGCGTGGTACGGGGTGCTGAAGAGGAGGGCCAGGAGGTCATAGCAGGACCTACTGAGGGAGAAGGATCTTGAGGGCAGAGTGGATGCCCCGCCTCCTATTACCCAGCCAGTGCCTGGGTGGGACAGGCTGGGGCCCTGGCCTCTAAGGCCTTGGGCTGGGGTGGCAGCCCGCAGCCCTCCTGCACTGCCCGACTGAGGGCCCTCTAGGCTTCCTCACCAAGGCTCCACAGTGGAGTTGGGAAGGGCCGGGGTGGGACCTGTCAGCTTCCAGGGGGCCCTGGCCCCGGCTGTCTGCACTCAGAGGCCAGTGGAAACTGAAGCTCTGTTGGGCTTTGGCTGCCCCAAGCATCCTCCAGGCCTGGCTGCCTGGGACCCTGGCTGACCTGGGTGGGGACAGGAAAGGTGAAGGGTGCTGAGACACAGGCCACAGGCCTGATCTCCCAACTAGCTGGCCCTCCAGGGCCACAAGAATAGGGCCAGAGGCAAGAACGGGGTTGGTGCCGTTGGGGGCCGAGAATGGTGAGGCTGAGACACGCTTAAGATCCCCAAGGAGGCCGGGTGCGGTGGCTCATGCCTGTAATCCCAGCGCTTTGGGAGGCCGAGGCGGGCGGATCACGAGGTCAGGAGATCGAGGCCATCCTGGCTGACATGGTTAAACCCCATCTCTACTAAAAATACAAAAAAAAATTAGCCGGGCGTGGTGGTGGGCGCCTGTAGTCCCAGCTACTAGGGAGGCTGAGGCAGGAGAATGGCGGGAGGCGGAGCTTGCAGTGAGCTGAGATCGTGCCACTGCACTCCAGCCTGAGAGACAGAGTGAGACTCCGTCTCAAAAAAAAAAAAAAAAAAAAAAAAAAAAAAAAAAAAAAAAAGATTCGCAAGGAACCCCTGGGTCCTAGAGCCCGGAGGGCTGTGCTGAGAGGAGGCTGGGGTGCTGCCGGGAGCAGGCTTTGGCACAGCTCAGATGGGCACTCCAAATTAGGGACTTGATATAGTTGAGAAAGGGTAGTCTTCATCCCTGCAGGTGACTCAGCAAATCCCCTGGAGATGGGGGAGCTGTGTGTGGTGGCCCCAGGAGCCCTGGCTCTTGTCTGCCTTCCTGCTCCTTCCCCCAGCTGTCTGGCTGCCCCAGATCAAAACACCTGGCCTGATCCCTCCTTCAGGGCGCAGGGTGTGGACCCCTTTCCTGTCCATTGGAGGGACGCCTGGTGATGCCCTGCTTGGGTCCTGGTACCTCTGCTGCACATGCAGCACTGGGCAGCCTCCTTCCAAATTTTCATTTTATTCCTTAATTTAACTGGCACTTCCTGAGCACCCAGCTGGGGCCAGGCTTGTACTAGGCACTGCCAGCCCCGGCTCCTTTTTGGGGCCTCAAAGGCCCAGCACAGCCCCTCTCCCAGTGGTGGGCCTGACTCCTGACCACCACACTGGTGGGGGACTGCCTGCCAAGATGGTGCTCAAAGGAGGTCCTGAGTAGGGAGGGGGGCTGGACGTCAAGTACAGGGTGAGGATGGGGAAGCTGGGCTCATGGCGGGGGATGCCCAGGGTGAGTGGCAGGGTTGCAGCCTGTGGGGCCTCACAGGCCCACTCAGCAGTGGGGAGTCATGGTCGGCTTGAGAGCAGGATGGGGAACTGCCAGCTTGGGTTTGGACAGCTCTCCCTGGCACCGAGGGGCAGGGAGCTTGGTGGGGTAAGGCTAGATGCAGGAGGGGCCTCAGAAAGGAGCTCCGAGGCAACAGGCAGGAGAGCAGCAAGGAGGCAGAGCCCGGTATCACCCACCCAGGTGGTTTGTTTGGCTTCCTTTATTAAGCACCTCCTGTGTGCCTGGCCTAGGCCCAGAGCTCACATGTCTCACCTCCATCAAGCCCCTGCCCCGTACGCCCCTTCTAGGGGGCACTTTTACTGTTCCCCATTTCGCAGACAGGACTGGGGTGGGAGCTGAGGGGCTGCAGGTCGGCCCCGCCCTTGACTCCTCCTCCTCCTGGCCCCCTGGCCTGAAGATGGGAGAACCTCGGGCTTGGCTAGTGCCAGCCCTAGAGACGGGCTTCCCCACGGCCACGGCCAGCACCCACGAGGGGACATCTGGGAGCAGGCGACGGGGGAGGAGAGCCTGGCAGAGGAGGTGGGTGCCCCAGGAAGCAGGAGCAGCCCCGCCCCCAGTCACCCCCAGCAGATGCTCCTGGCACCCATTGGACCCCGGAGGACCTCAATAAGGGAGCCCAATTTGGAGACAAAGGCCGGCTCTGGGGACAAACACTCATGGCTATCCTCAGCCAGAGCAGCCAGGCAGCCGCGGTGAGGCCACAAAGGGCCCGAAGAAAGGGGCTGCGGGAGGGGCCGTGAATGGGTCGGGGCTGCACATGCCACCGTTGCCCGGGCGACGGCCCTCTCGCAGAGAGGTCTGCCGGGCCATTGTCCGGGGCCCGCAGGACGTGCCACACACCAGATGGTCGTGTGCTGTCTAGGTCACTTATCGGGGGACAGAGTGAAGGAATGCGGCCGGCACGGCGGGCCGAGGCGCCATCTGTTCCCTCAGTCCACGGGCACCGGCGGGCATTGAGCACTCGGCCGGCCAGGCCCAGCCTCCGCCATGGCTTTAATTAGCTAATTCCATAATTGGGCTTTATTTCAGGTAAATTGCATTTCACACCCGAGAGGGCTGCAATGGCCCGTCCAGGAGAGGAGTCCTCGGGCACTTTGTGCGCAGTCCATAATATGGACAACAAGGCGGGCTGGGTGCCGGGGCCGCGCCCGGCCCAGATGGGCGGCCCCACGGAGCTCCCTGTGGGCCAGGGTCCCGGGGTGGGCGGCCGGGGCTGGGGGGCCTGGGCGCTGTGGAGGGCCCTGCTTTCCGGCCGGCATCCCCGGGTTTCCACAAATATTTACCCAACAAGGAAACAACAGTTCCTGCCTTTCAGTAACTGCTGCTCCCGCTCCTCCCGGGGGGGTGCAGGCCAGGGAAGCCTGGGAAGCCCCGTGCTGCCCCTCCACCTCGTCCATCCCGGTCAGTGCTGGCCAGGCCAGATGCCAAGACCCATGGGTTGGGGGCACGGGCCCAGTGGGCTTGGCACCAGGTGGGACCCAGGGCCTTTCTCTCTAACAAGGGCTTCCACCCCTACTCCACACAGAAACCTGGGGCCCCTGTCCCTGCCACCTGCTGCTGGCCGCCTCCTGCCCCCAGTGGACTCAGGACAGCCCCATCCTTGATATCTCAGATGCCCCAAGCCCTCATATCCTGAGACTTCGGGATGGGCTCTGGAAAGAGGACAGAAGGCGGCTGCAGTCCTGAAGGACTGAGAAACGGTCCAGTAGCTGAGGTGCAGGCACAGCAGATGCACCTGCCCCGGTTGAGTGTGTCTGTGCCGAGAGTGAGGCACTCTTTCCACCTTAGGAGAGGCGGGCCTCACAGAAAGCTGCAGGAATAGGGTCAGGGCGAGCAGGGTGGTGGCCCCTCTGTCCCACTCAGAGAACTGGACAGGCTAAGGGAGCATCGTGTTACCAATGGGGAAATAGAGGCCCGGAGGAGGACAGGGGTGAGCATATGGGAGCCTCAGGGGCCCCAGGCCTTCCTTGCACCACACCCCCTCCAGGGTCTAGCCCTTGGCATCCTGGGGAATGGGCCTGGGTGGGGCCTGCTCCCAGAGTGGAGCATGTGGGTCCTTGATGAAGGGCCACCCTGGCCTGGGAGGGGCAGACAGAGAGGCCCAGACAGAGCCCATCTGCCCCAAGGGCATAGAGTCTGCTGGAAGACAGGCAGTGACCACACTGTGACTGCACTTCATGGCCAGGGCCAGCCCAGGGCCCAGAACAGGAGCGACATCGCTAAGCTAGAGCCTTTGATGGCATCTTGCAGCCCCTCTGAACCCTTTGAACCCTGACCTACTCCTCAGCACACGGACATAGCGTTCCTATTCCACAGCCACCTGGGCACTGCTTCCAGGGGAACTGCAGGGGTCCTGTCCGTGGGTGGGGGTCTCCTGGGGAGGAAGCAACCCAGAGGCCTGCAGGCATCGGTGGGAGCTGGCCAGGGATGTAGAGGCTGAGCCCCAGGTTGTCCCAGAGACCCCATGGATGCCCCAGGAACCAAGGTGAGAGCAGTGCCCAGCCCAGCCTGTGATTCTCCACGTTTATTAGGAAAAGCTTGCACAATTAATAATCAAAATCACACCGTGAAACTCATTAAAACACAGATCCAAATCACCACAAATTATTGATTTCTATGGGACGTAATGCCCAGAAGGAACCCCTGTCCTGTGTAGGAACCGTCACTTCTCTGCGGCTCAGCAGCTGGCAAGGGGAGGTGGCAGTCCCCTTCTGTGTGTTTGGCTGGCTGCTGGGACTGGGCGAGGGGTTGGAGGCGGGAGCCCCACGCACAGCGGGCTCAGGGGCGGAGAGGCGGGGCTCCTCTCCAGCTAGGAAGAGCTGGCAGTCTAACCCAGGGAAGTGGGTGTTCCCCCCCACTCAACCATGTGCCCTGGGGAAATGGTGAGACTGTCCCTCCTGCTGGAAGCTGGGGGCTCAGGAGCAGTCTCCACAGTCTCCTGCCCATGGGTCAGCATTTCCTGAGAGTGAGGGAGCCAGGCCCAGGCCCTCCAAATGGGCTCCTGGGCTTTTATTGCCGGCGGCCCTGTAGTCAGCATGGGCTGGTCCTGCCCTGCCTGTGCCTGGCAGGGTCCTGGATTTGAGGCTGGGGCCCAGGGGTTGCTCTGTCTCCCCTCAGGAATCCCCCTGGGCCAAGCAGGGTGGGCCTGCACTCAGCCTGTGCTACTTCCTGGCCATACATGGGCCAGGCCCGGTGCCCTGCCACTGGGTCCCAACCACCGTGCCAGTGATGTCAACATCACCATGTGGGGGCCAGGGCGCTTGGGGTAACAACTCAGACCTGAGACGGGGCCCCCACACCGGCCAGGAAGAGGTGGCCTTGCTGAGCCCCCAAGCGCAGGCTGTGCCAGACAGCATGGTCCATGGGGTATTGGGGCCTCTGAGAGTGGGGCTCTGCTCTCTGGGCCTTTTAGGAGGTGGCCTCCTTCAGAGAGGGCCAGGTGGGGCCACTCTTGGCCTCCCCTCTCACTCAGGCCCATCCCCCAGCCCCAACCCCTCCTCAGGACCCCTCATCGGGGCCCCTCCTGGGCACGGTCAGCTGCTCGTAGGTGGGCAGGGTGTTGCTGGGCAGGAAGAGCTCAGGGTCGACGGAGCCGCCACTGCCGCAGGGCTGGGTGATGTGGGCCCCGCCCTCTCTGGGGGGGCCGCCGCTGCCGGGGGTGCTGCCACCGTGCAAGGAGAGCAGCTGGTGAAGCATGTCGGTGATGAGTGCCAGCCTCTGGTCCAGCTGCGTCACCTGCGGGGACAAAGGCAGACGAGAGAGTCAGTGGTGGGAAGCACCCAGGTGTGCAGACAGCCTCAGGGCCCAGGTTTGGGGCTGGGGAAGGGAAGGTGCCAACCGTCTCTGCAAGTGCGTGCTGTATGCAGGCGGCATGCACGTGTGCACCCTATGTCTGCAAGGCCCTCGGTCGCGCCTGTGTGTGTGCAAGGAATGTGCACGTGTGCCCATTGGAGTCCATCCCGTGCGTGCTGGGAGTCCCTATATGTGTCCACAGGCATTCAGGCTCAGGGTCAGGAGCTCTCCTCTCCTCCTCCTCTGCTCCCCAGGCTGGCCGGCCTTCTGTGCCACATCCCCGCATGGCAGGGTCTGCACCAGGGACCCGGACCTGAAATATTTGGGTTTGCGGCAGCCTTTGGCTTCTTGAGGCCAGGCTTGGGGACATTTGGGTTAAGGGTCAAGGAAGGCTGGGGGCTATGTCTACTGTGTCTGGAGGAGAACTGGACAGAGGGCAGAGTTCAGCAAGGCTGGCTCATGGGCAGGGCCTGGGGTGGTTGAGGAGGCAGAGGGCTTGGGCTTTGCCTGGGTGTGCAGGGGATGCCCCTGCTGGGCCACTTCCAGGAGGGGCTTGCAGGGCACAGGGCTTGTGCCTCTGTGATGCTTTCTGCAAGGGGGTGGGGGTGGGGGTGGGTTTTTTGGTCATCCCCCAGGAACCATTATGCCATGTCTTTAACCTGGCGGGGACACCACTATTTTCCCAGACACCATCTGCACCCACATTCTGTGGTCAGAGCAGTGCCCTAGAGCGTGCCCTCTGGCTAGCCATGTGGCCTCCACCTTCTCAGGGGCTGGTTCTGCAGTGAGCTATGTGCCAGGGTGGCTGCCCTGCAAAGCTGGCAGGGAGGTCAAGGCAGGACAGAACCCGAAAGGCACCCAGCACAGAGAGTAGGTGCTCAGAGGCCTCGCAGTGCTGCGGAGGCAGCAGAGAAGCCCCAAATGAGTGGACAGCCAGGTGGTCTGAGAGCTCCTTGGAAGGACAGCACCGCTGGGGAATGAGGCTGGAGCCCGCCCCGGGTGGGAAGTGGCCATCCAGCCTTGATGGGGAGACTGGAAGGCCCTGGCCGGCAGGCCGGCACCCTCAGAGCAGGTGCTGGGTGGAGCAGGGCCAACCCCAGGGGCAGACTAGGGCAGGTGAGGGAGTCCAGGTTGGGGACCCCTCTCCCTAGGAGGTTGGACCTGGGGGCCCTAGCATGAGTGAGGGTTCGGGGAGGGCGCACAGCTCTGTTGGTGGCCACAGGAGACAGGGCTGGTCCTTCAGCCTGCGGTGTTCTTGCAGGAGAGCCCCTCAGCGTGCTCTGTGGAGAATGAAGTAGACCCTCCCCCACCGTGGGTACCTGGAGGCCTGGAAAGACCTAGAAGTGGCGGGGGAGGGGCAAACAGATCAGCACGCGATAAGGGCTGAACAGCAGAGCTGCTTCAGGGAAACGTATGGCTCCAGAGAGAGGCACGAAGATGACTCAGCCACAGCAACGTCAACCACTGGCCCTAAGCACAGGCAGCAGGCAGGAGCTGGCCCGGTCCACCTGGCCGTGCACTCCAGGGGTCTGCACCCTAGGCTGCGCCGGGCGGGCCTGGTCCCTCATGCGCCCGGGCCCACTGCTGATCCAGCTGGATAGGCTTGGGGTGAGGTGTGGGCCAGGGCTGGGTTCTGTGCGGGTGAGACCACCCCAGGGAAGATGCTGCTGGGTGACGTGGGCACAGGCCCCGGGATGGCCAGAGAGGGAGCAACCAGTTTGCTAGGGTCTGGGTGGACCCAGGGCCAGCTTCAAAGGCTGGGTGCTGTGGTCGTCACCCACAGCACCTACCACGGAGGCTGAGCAGGCTAAGGAAGAGGCGGCCAACAGGGTGCTGTGAGAGGCTGAGATGAGAGGGGGGCGCCTGCCTGAGTGGGGCCGAGCGTCTGTCTAGAGGGCTAGGTGGGCAGCCTCCACCTGGGAGGTGGGACTGTGCCCTGCCCAGAGCAGGAGCCCAGGGGACCCACTTCCAGCCCTGGGTGGTGGGGGCTGCAGTGTGGAGGCTCCCTGGCTCCCCTGTGGTTCTGCCTTGCAGGTATGGGGTGAGTCTGAGACCCAACTGTCCTGGGCACAAGGGCAGGTGTACGTCCGAGGTCTGACGGTCCAGGCCAGAGGGAGCCCCATGTTTTATTTTTCCCAGATAAACCTGATGTGAGGCCCAGACTATGGAGGAAAGGGGTGCAGGACTTCTGTGGTTTGGCAGGGGCCGGGGCCCAGGGCCATCCACCGGGGTCTCTCACACCCAAGGACCCGCCAGCACTTCAGTGCTCTGCAAAGCCACTTGGGGACGAGCCACAGAGGCCCACACTCCATCCCACAGATGCAGACACTGAGGCCCAGGAAAAGAGGGTCAGAGTCACTGGCTGAAAGTGCCATGTCTCCCATCCTGTCCCCACAGCTCCCACCCCAAGGCTCCATCTCGAGACCACGGAGCTGCCATATGGGGGGACGCAGTGTGTCAGGTAGGGAGCCGGCGAAAGCAGAGGGCAGGGTGGGGCGGGGCCTCTGGGAGGGGGACCGGCCTGAGGTCTCGTTCTTGTTCACCCACACCCTGACCCCCGTGGCTCCTGCTGCCGGCAGGACCAGCCCTCTCAGTCCCACGACCTGCTCATGCCTGGTAGGGGTCACGGGAGGTCGCTCAGCCTTCAGGGTGCACAAGAGGAAACTGAGGCCCAGAGACCTACGAGAGCATAGCAGATCAAAGGTGCAGCCAGCCTGGGTCTTTGAGGGCAAAGCCTGGGCTTGTGTCCTAGGGCTCACCTCAGCTCCCTGGGCCCTGCATACTGGTAGTGTGGAACGAGGTTTGCCCTGCGTGGCTTACTGTCACTAACTGTGCAGGCCCCAGCTTGGGTATCAATTGGTTTGGCATTAATTAAAGCACCAAATACATCACAGATGAACATTTGTGGTTTCATAAATTTTCACTTTATGGCACTCGAACATCTGTCCAAGTCCCACATGTGCTAATGGGTGTGGAGGCCTTCACAGGGGATTCTTGGGACAGAAAGAGACAGTGGGTGTCAGGGCCGCAGGCAGGCTGTGCAGGCTGAGGGTGTGGCTGGAGCCAGCGCTCAGTCCTGAGCCACTTTGGTGACAGCTCCTCCCGGTAGGGAGTCCCGGCACCGTGTAGAGAGGCACTCAGCCACCTTTGGGGTCGGGAGGCAGCCACAGGGCCGAGCTTGCCTCCGACTGACACTGAAGGGCTCCCTGAAGCTGCCTGGGCCAGCGTCAGCCCATGCCTGGCTCTGGCTGGTCCCAAGCTCACCTCAACTGCTGCCTGTGCCAACTGGGGCTTTGAGGGACTGGCTAGGGTCTCTGGCCCCAGAGACATGCTCTCATCATCCCAGCTGCTGGTGACAGAGGCCCCGGGGGTGGGCCAGGATGTGGGCTGGATGCCCGGGGCGGGTCCACAGTCTGATGCATCATGCTGCTGCCCCCCTTGTGGGAAGGGCCCAGGCCTGGGCTACAGGTGGCTCCTCGGCAGCCCCAGAGTCTTAGCTCTGACTCAAGCACTTGTCACAGCACGTGTCCCTGAAGAGTCCCACCCCACCACTCTGCGGGCAGGGCGCCTTCATCTCGCTGGCACGTTTGGTTTTTTTGGCGATGGAGGAGCCTGAGAAGCACCTCGCATGGCCGAGGCCAGACCCCACCCATGCGGAGGTGCATCCGGGCAGGTGCCATCGGGGAGCTGCCACCCTCGGGGAAGGCAGTGCATGCTCTAGGCACTGGGGCCGGTTCCCCAAGAACTGCTGGGACAGATCAATTTTGGGGATCTCAGCCTCCACCATTATTTGCAATTTGATAGTGATTAAAAGGCAAGGCAGACAAAAGCTGCTTTGTGCCCGGCCTGCACTCACCAAATTAATAACCATAAGAGACCTATGCAGCCCTCGGAAGAGAAAAAAGCAATTAGAATAACAGCTAGTTAGAGAGCCCCGGGCGGCCGGCGATCAAACCCAAGGCAACGGGGATTCCTGTTTGATGTGGTTATGAATTTGTTTTCAAAAGAAAATCTTGAAAAAGAGTCTTTCAAGGGAAATTTTTGCAGAACCTGCCCGGCCTTGATCCCCGCCTAGGACCGCCAAAGGCCCTGGCCTCGTGGATGGCAGACTGGCCAGGGACAGGCGGGAGAGGCCGGGCACACCCGCTGCTCCCAGGGTGGGGGTCCTGTTCTCTGCCTGGGCTGCAGTTCCCCAGGAGGCAGAAAACTCACTGCTCCTTCTAGCATCCTTGTCGGGCAGTGTCTAAAGACCAGGCAGGGCCTCCCCAGGGCCCTCTGTAGGGTCGCAGGGCAAAGGTCACCTTGGCCTTCCTCCTGTCTGTCCTGAGGAACCAGCAGTTACTAAGCCACTCTCAGGGCGGTACCTAGAATGTTTCATACCAGGCTCTGAGCAATCGGATGTCAGACCCGGCTCCTGTGTGGAGCTGGGCACAAGTGGCAATAGGTCACAGCACGTGGTAAGGTCGCGGTTCATGGCAGGGCATGGAGCGATTGTGTTTGACTTTGCTTTAGTGCTTCAGTTCTTGGACAAAAGTCGACCGTGTTTCTCGCTGCTGAGGTTTTACCGCCAGGCCCTGGGGCAGCTGCCCTGCTGGAGCTTGCTGTGCTGTGGCCAGTGGGAGATGGCCTCAGAACCCCCCACACTGCTGCAGGGCCTTGGGCACAAAGCACCTCCTCACGGGAGCGTGCAGGCAGGCGTGTGTGTGCCGCAGCGGGTCTGGGGTCAGATCCTGCCTCTGCCGCTTCCTGGCCGGGTGACCTTGGGCAAGTCACTTTGCTTCTCTGAACCTCAGTTTCCCTGCCTATAAAACAGGGCAGCTGTAGCACCTTCCCCAGGAGGATGCTGAGGGGATCAAGTGGACTGAGGCATGAAGACACCAGGGACAGAGCATGGTGCTCAGTGCACTGCGAGCCACCCGATGGCCATGATCATTAGGGATTCCTAGAGTGCACGTACAGTTGCACATGTATGCCTGTGGCCTGAGGCCAAAGGAGCACTGCTGTGTACACGGGAGGCATGATAGGTGAGCCCACATATGTGTACCTTGTACGAACCTGTGGCTGTATGAGTGTGGGAGACTGTGCGTGCAAGAAGGCAGGAACCACCCTGCACACGATCTTGTACAATTCCCTTCACTTTCCATTAGGTTGTTCTCTGGGCTGCCCAAGGGTTGGAGTGCACCTGCCTGCACCCCCAGGCCCCTGGGCCTTTGTGTGTGCCACAGAGGTGAGCACCCCCTGCAACCCATCACAGGAGTTGGGGGTGCTGCTGGGACAAAGCTGCGTGGAGAGCAAGCAGCAACTCCCATGGCTTGGGTGCTTGGGCAGGTACCAGGCGTCCTCTCCTAATGGGGAGACAGATGGCACTGAGTCTGGGACCCATGGTCACACACATACCAGCTGCTCCCCCTGTCCCCCAGAGCCCTTCACCCGGGCAGTGTCCAGGCTGTGTGTGTGTCTTGGCCCAGAGAGTCGAGCGTCGTGGCAGCCCCTGTGCTCAGGCTCGGGACTGGCGCCTGTGGTGGGGCTGAATTGGCAGGCACTGAGGGTGAGTGTGTCCGCTCAGAGGCTGCAGACCAAATCCTCAACCTTGTCTCTGTCCCTGGTGTCTGTTGTCTGCCGAGCAGCCAGAGGAAGCTCTGCTGCGGCTGGGGACCCCCACCGCTTATGGTCGGTTATGTCCTCAGCGGGTCCTCGGCACAGCACAGCCATGCGGCAGAGGCCTGGTCAGCACCACCCCAACACCCTTCCTGGGGCTGCCGCTGCCTGGCTGGCCCTCACTGACCACCCCCCAGGAGCGGGGTTGCCTCCCTCCGAGAGAGGGCCAAGATGCTGAAAGACCCTTCCCCCTGCTGCTGACATCCACTTTTGCCAGCCTCTGCCCACTGATGGATGCTTGGCCCCCCAAGGGCCTCAGGGGCGCCATGTCCCTGGCTGACCACTGTGGGGGAATATCTCAAGATCATCACCACACGACCCTCGTTCCCTTCCTGGGACCTCGGCTAGGATGTCCCCGTCAGCTATTTGCTCTCTCCAGGGGCTCCAAGGCCTGCAGGCCAACAGCCCCACAGCTCAGCGTGTCCCAGCGGGAGCTCAGATTCCTCCCAAGCCGGCCCGAATCCTGTATCCACAGGGCACGACCAACTACCCAGGGTCCCTGGTGTGCACCTGGTGTCTGTGGCTCTCTGGTCTGGAGCATGTGCTCTGAGCCTGCCCCCCATGCCCCTTGCCCAGGCTGGCAGCATCTTCTGCCTGGACTGTCACAACCACCTCACTGCCTGGCTATGCCCCCAACCCGTTCCCCGCTCGTTCCAGGCAACAGCCAGGCTGAGCCTTCCCTCCCAGCCTGGGCCAAATCCTTCTGCAGAATTCCCACTGGACTGGGAGTAAAATCCAGTCTCCTTTTGCAGTGCCCCCAGAGGTGTCTCCTCCGCTGGCCCCTCTCCGGCACTGAGCATGCCCATGTTGATCTGAGCGCCCATCTCAGTTGGGCCCTGGGGCCTTTGCACCCGCTGTTCCCTCTGCTTGGAACGCTGTCCTCTGCTGCTTTGTAGCCTTAGCTCAAAATCCTGGGCGGCCTCCTCGTCTCATCTCTCCCCACGTTCCTGTAAGCCTTCACCACTCCCTGAAATGTCCTGGTTTATTGATCTCCTTGCTTGGTGTTTTGCCACCAGCTGGAGGCCCAGCTCTAGGCCAGGCAGTCACCATCTTAACCCCAGACAGTCTCCCAGAGCCTGGAGCCTAGAAGGTGCCCAGTAAATACATGGAGGGTAGAGTTGGTGCTGCACAAATGTTTGTTGAATTAGTAAGTGAGGCCCCGGCCAATTTCCTGGGGCCCCAAGGCTGGAGTGAGGGGGTAGAAGCCCCCCAAGCCCACTCCCTCCCAGGGTGGGTGCTGAGCAGAGAAGCTGAGGCTGGGACTGGGCCTTTTCACGTTCATTGATTTGTAAGGACTCTATGTTAAGAAAGATGCCAAGTACACATCACACGTTTTTCCCTAGTGTGCTATTTGTCTCGTGTATGGGTATATGGCATTTATTATTTTTTTGTTTTGCCACACAGAGGTCTTACTTATGTTTTCACTTTTTCACGTGGTTCACGTGGTCAGAGCCATCCATCTTTTCCTTTATGCCTTCTCATCCTGTGCGTGCTTGGAAGGGCCTCCTCCAACGCCAAAATCTTTTTTCCTAATACTTTTTTGATTTGTGTTTTACCCCTAAATCTTTGAATCGCCTGGGATTGATTTCTGACCCACAGACTGACTTTTGCAGGTTATCCTGTTGATACCCCACCACTTATGGAATGATGGACCTTTTCCCCACTGGATTAGAAGGTCCTTTTTGTGTATCATCGACCCTGAACAACACAAGTTTGAGCCGTGTGGGTGCACTTCTACGCGGATTTTCTTCCTCCTCTGTCACCCGAGACAGTAAGAGCCACCCCTCCTCCTCCCCAGCTGACTCAACGTGAAGGTGACGAGGATGAAGACCTTTACAATGATCTGCTTATGCTGAATGAATATCTTTTCTCTTCCTCATGGTTGTCTTAATGACATTTTTCTCTAGCTTACTTTACTTCATTGTAATACATGAAGCATACAAAATGTTATTGGTAGGGCCTCCAGTCAACAGGAGGCTATTAGTGAAGTTTCTGGGGAGTCAAAAGTTATACATGGGTTTTTGACTGGGCAGTTCGGGGGTCGGTGCCCCAACCCTGCATTGTTTAAGGGTCGACGGCACAAAGTTCCTGCACGTCTTCCTGTACTTCGGCGTCTACGCAGAACTGCCCTAGAGACCGCTCTTGTACATGCTTTGATACTGGGAGCCAGGGCCCTGCTGTCTGGAGGTGAAAGACGACAGGCTCGTTCTGGCATCCAGTCGGGGAGTGGCGAGGGGAGCTGGAACCCACCCTCTCCCAGGTGACCTCATAACCTCCCCTCTTGTCTCCCTGGTCGGAGAGGTCTCGCTCGTCTGCTAAGAACCCGGAGAAGGCCTCTTCTTTGTACTCTGAGCAAACGACAAAGTCCGCACCACGGCTGTGGGGGCTGAGGGATCCCAGCCCCTGCTGCCTTCCCTCCCCCAGCTGGCTCCAGCCACCAGAGCCTCCCTTCTCTTCCTCTCGGCCCGCATGCCTTCCTGGATTCTCCCTCGGCTCAGCCCTCACCTCGTCATAGCCCCCAGGGGTCTATGTATGCCGTGTCTGCTGACATGAGCTGGTGCCACATGGCCCCATGCTCCTGGACACGCAGCCACCTCCCTCCCTGCATCTGGGTTGGGGCTGACGTTTGTGCCAGAGCCAGAGCTGTCACATCCACAGCCTCACAGACCTGCAGAGGCTGCTCCGTGCGGACATTCATGTCAACTTCAGGGTGGGGACAGAGGTCATGGAGTCAGTGGCAGAGCCAGGGGGGCCCACGTGGCACAACACTCCCTGGGTGGCACTGGAGCCCCTTTGCCCTCTTCCCTTGGAAGGGGCCTGGGCAGGAGGCCCAGGTGCACCTAGAGGCCAGGGAGCTGCCTCACTGCCAGGCAAGGTGGGAGGGGGTGGGGAAGCCCCAGGCTGGGATGGGGTCTCGAGCCTCCCCAAGGGCTGGCCTATCCCTAGCCTGGCCTCAGGAGCGTCCTGCCGGCAGACGCCAGGCAGGGGCGGCTCTGTCCAAGAGCCCGAGGCAGCTGCCCACCTGCCCACCTAGTGCAACCCCGGGCAGGGCTCGTCCCATCGGCCTCTGTTTGGGGGCCAGGCGGGCAGGAACGTCGGGCAGGCTGGGGGCCCAGGAGCCGTGTTTGTGCTGGCGGTGGGCACAGGCCCCACCTGCATTTGATTCTCTGCCACTGCCTCCTGAGCTGCCCCCTCTGGCGAGCCTGCAGAGGCCCGGAGGCCAGAGGACACCAGGCAGAACACTTCGTTCGGGCAGCCAGCGAGCGCTCTGCTGCCTCAGCCAAACCCCAGCCCGGCCACGGGGGCAGGTGGGCAGGGGAAGCCAGGGCTGCCTGGCCGTTCTCGTGTCATTGCTCCAGGTCTGCCCACATCGGCCCTGCTGCCCCCACAGCCTCCCCTACCCTGGGCCCTCAGCCACTTGCTGGGCCATCTGGAACCTCTGAGTGCACCAGCCCCTAGGACCCCAGCAATACCCCTCGCTGGCCCCAGAAATCCACAAGCAGACCTTAGATACTTCATCTCGCCTCCCTTCCCCAGCCCAGCAGGCTGGCCCCATACCACTGGAAGTCAGACCCCTGTCATAGGCTCTAACCCTCAGTGGCTCTGGATAAATGACAGAGTCCGCTCACAACCCTGTGGTCTGGCCCAGCCCCCATCCCTGGCCTCACTCTGCAGCCTGCTTCCCAGCGCGCCAGTCCCTGGCCCCCAGCCCCAAGCCTGCTTCCTTCTTTCTGCATGCCGTTTCACACTCCTCCAGGTGCCTGACGGGCATGTGGATAGTTTGGCACCTGTCCCCCGACCCTGCCAGTGGATGTGAGCCACGTGAGGTCAGTCTGGCTTCCTTCCATCCCCACCTCTGTCTGCCTGGTCCCTACTGGTGGTGTTTGCTTCTCAGAAGTAGGTCCCCTTCCTGAAACTGCCCTTGGCATGCAGCAGGTATACCCTAAATATTCCTGAATTTGGGACGGAACATTTCTGGGCTGGCTTCCTCAGTCTGTCCCAAGTTGCCACCATTTTTCTCTAAGACAGAGGCCTCTGGGGCCCATGACCCCCTCTCCTTCCTGCAGACAGAGAAAGCACTGGCACCTGCTGATCTCCCACACCACAATGTCCATTTGCTGGGTGAGAACCCTTGAGGCATCCCCGCTGTTCTCGAGATACCAGCCTCGGCTGAGGGTCCCTCGCCTCGGGCCCCTGCGGCCCCCTGGGCACTGCCCTTGTCGCCCCAGAGCCGGTTTCCTCTGGTTCCTACCTCAGGACCCTCACATGGGCTGGCCCTGCCTCCTGGAGCACCCACCCCTCTCCTTAGCCTCCAGACCCTTCTCATTCTCCAGGCCCCAGGTGAGGGTCTCCTTGGTGAGGCCCCCTCCCTTCCCCCTCCTGGTTTGGCTGTGGCCACTTCCCCTGCTTTCCATCCCCCACCTCTGTCTGCCCGGTTCCTGCTGGTGGTGTGTGCTTCTTAGAGGCCGCCTCTCCGAGGGCAGGGCACTGCACAGCCAACAACAGTTCAATGGCCTCTTGCTCGCTGGGAGACCCTGGGCCTTGGTCACCTCTCGAGCAGGGAGGGGCCGGGGAGTCTGTTCTGTGGCACAGTGCGGCCTGGGGGCTCAGGCCCGGGCGTGTCTGGGAACGGAGGCTGTGAGCGCGGGGCAGGCTCTCCTGGGCCCCAGGCCACTCCCTGGGCCTGAAGGGAGGGGCTCAGGGGAAGGATGAGGCCCCTCGTCCCCAGCTCCCTGGGCACCACTGAGAGGCCTCTGGCCACCTCCGTCCCTCAACATTGGCCACGCCCACAGCCTGCTGTGTTCTGTCTCCACCCAGGCCTCTCCCCGGGCGCTCTTGGCTGTCCCTGCTGGCTCAAGACGGTGTCCTCTCTCTGGACACTCGAGAGGCTGCCCAGGGTGCTCTCAAACACGCGCACCACGTGAGCCTCTTCCTCAGCCCTACCTGCCCCATCCTGCCCATCCCCAGGAGAGGGCTGCCATGCCCCGTGCCCCCAGCCCACGGGCTCTCTGCGGCTGGGGTGCTTGTCTTCCTGAACCCTTTCTGTGAACGCCTCACATGTTTGCTTCAAACTTCGTCTGCGCACAGGGTTTTTCATGGTATAAGTACCCTATGAAGACGATCTCCCGCCAAATACAGACATTTCAAAGACACGTCTCCATGTCACCTGCCCCATTTCCCTCCAGGGCCCCTGCCTGCCAGGTAACCAGCTTAGGGATCTGATATTTCTCCTTCCAGCAACTTTGATACGCAGCTCGTGCCTGGTTCTGCCTGGTCAGCGAGGTTTAGCACGAGTGAGGTGACGCGTGACGTGACACACGTGTGGCTCTCCACTGCTTGTTTCCATGCGACACACTTGTGGAGGCTGCACGTAGAATCACGGGGACAGTGCTGGCTCCTGGGACGGCTGTGCAGCCCTCCTTTCTGTGGGGATTGCTGACATCACCACCCAGTCCCTGCTGCTGGGCGTGGAGGCTGAGGGCTCCACAGGCCAAGTCTTTCTGCCTACATGTGCTGGCGTTCGGGGGGAGGGGTCCCCTCTTCTGGGGAGCTTGGTGGCAGCAGCCAGGCTGTGCTCTCCCACCTCCTCCCCTTGGAGTGCAGTCTGGCCTCACCCTCTACCTCCTGGGTGAAAACTTCTACCTCCGGGCTGAAACGTCACCATGCCTCCCCACAGACAGACGGATGGACAGATGGGCCTCCCTGCACCTGCTCTGTGGGTGTGGGCGCTCCTGCTCAGCAGCAGTTTCCAGACCCTTCTCCCTGCTTTCCCCAAGCCACCTGCCTTGAATCTGGGGTGCTCTACCAGACCCATCCCCTCATTTCTAAAGATTTGAGCCACTAGTCCTGTCCCTCTCCCTCAGAAATGCCTTTGTGACACTTGGCTGCTTTCAACTCTTCCACCCATCTGCCTCTTGGTCTCGTCTTTACCTTCTGCTAAAGGTCCTGACCCCCACCCCCGCCACGCCATGGGGCACCCCATGGTGGTGCGTCCTTGGGAGCAGCTCTGTCCCTTTCCCCGTGGCCTTTGCCCCGCCTCCTACGACTTCGATTCCCACCTGTCCCCGACCCCTGGGACCACTGACCGGGCCCGATCACCCTGTCACTGCCCTGTCATCTGCTTACCCCACACAGTGCTCTGCTGACCCAGGTCTTGCTGTCTCCCAACAGCCCCACGAGGCTTTCCGTCGCTCCTGGACACTGCAGGCTGAGCCCGCTGCCCCGCCGCCTCCATGAGGAAGGCTTTTCCTCTGTGAGCCCCAGGCCACCCTTTCCCTCCTTTAAGTAATTATTTAAGTCCCTTGCCAGGGCCCTCCCAGTACCCTTTCTAAAGACACCCCTGCCCCAGCATGCTGCAGGCTCCTGCTCCACTTTCCTCTCAGGCCCTCGTTGCTGTGGTGCTGCCTTTGTTTTCTGTCTCTGCCATGGCAGGGGGTCAGCTCCTTGGAGGTGGGGCTTCTGCCCTTGCTGTACCACTGCCTGGCACACAGTAGGTGCTCAATAAAGACTTGCAGGATGAGCTGCCTGAAGAATAGTCACCAGAGGCCAGAAATGTCTAGAGCTCTGCTGGTAGGGTGACTGGCCGAGGAGCCTGGCCTGCATGTATGCATGTGTGTGTGTGAGTCAGGGTTTATATGCAGGTGTCTACAGGAGACGTGCTGGGTTCTGTGCTGGGTGTGAGGAATATGGGAGCAGAACCCCAGGGAGGTGGCAGAGACTTGGGGACCAAAGGGCTGGGGTGCAGGGGGGCAACAGCCAGGTGCCACTGGCCACCCCAGCCGCAGGGAGCCCTGCCCACCCTCCAGGTGCCTGGATGTCCATCCTCACTGCTATTCCCACCTCAAGCCAGGCCTGGAGATGGAGGCCCCATGACTCAGCCAGGGCCGGTTTGCAGCTGCGGCTGACCCAGACGGGCGGGCAGCCCCCAGCCCCCGGGCCTGCACCCAGGACAGGGCCTCCCTCCCTCCCTCCCCCGCTTCTGGCTCCTAGGACAGGATTCTCTGAATTCAGCTCCCCTGAGGCTGGGGCCAGGTTGGAGGCCAGGCCTGGGGGCTCTGGGCTGGGGTCCCAGATAGGGGCTGGGCGGCCAGGCTTGGAATCTGGAATCCAGGCCCATTCCTGGCATCTGCAGGAGCCTCGTGGGGAGGGAGACTTGGGATGGACTTCAACCAGCCAGGGCTGGATTCTTGCCCCGGAACCTGCATTCCTGGGGCAGCCAAGGGATCCTTCCCACTTCTGGGCCCAGCTTGGCCCTGCCTGGCATTCGAGGCCCATCTGGGGCTTGGGGGTGTCTCCCCAACTCACAGACATAAGGACACCCTTCCAAGCTTGTTCCTTCACCTGGCAGGGCCCTGACCCCCACACCCCTCCCCTGTCCTTTCTCCATCCGACATCAAGCGCCTCCCTGCCTCTGCTCGCACAGTCTCTGAGATGGGGAACTCAGCACCTCACAGGTGGGCCCAGCTCTGGTGCTGTCTGTGTTGGGGGAGCTGGGGCAGCCCCCAAAAGACCTTGGAGACAGACCCTCAGAGGTAGGAGCAGAGGCTGGCAGTGGATGCTGTGCCTGGAGGCCTTGAGGGCGAGGTGTGATGATGAGGCCCAGGCTGCAGGGCTCTTTCTGGCTCTCCAGCTCCAGAGAACAAGGGATTTCCTCCTGCTCTGCCCACCCTCCCCAGCCAGTGCATGCTCAGCCTCAGCACCGCACCTGGGCGCTCTCCATGATCTGCCCCACCTGGACACATGGCTCGAGGGGCACACTACCATGCCATACACCATGTCATGCACCTTGCCACTCCACATGCTACACAACCCAGCCCCAGCCCCAGCCATGCCATGTGCCACACCATGTGCCACACCACTCCCACCATGCCACCACCATGCCATGCACACAGCCACGCCAGGCACAGCAGGCGCTAAGCCCTTCCTGCACGAAGGCAGCAGTGTGTGTGTGTAAGGGGACCCAAGCCTCTGCCCATGTCCTCCCGGGAGCCAGCCCCTGGCTGCACTCCTTGTGGCTAAGTGGGGTTCTGCTGCCCCCCAGCCCCTGCTGACAGTCTGGGAAGGGGGTGAGGAGGTGGGGGAGCAGGGTGGGAGGGCAGGAAGTTGCTGGGGCTCCTGGCCAGGCCCTGAGCACTCCAGCCCCATCTGGACATATTTGGCAAGCCCCGCTCCCCTCTGCTCCTCAGCCTGTCGGAACGGCCCCTGGCGCTGGTGCTGGACACTCTGGCCTTCCCCCAGCTGCCTGTCCCACCTTCCCCACTGTTGTCTCAGTCCCGTCTCGGGGCACTTGCCCCAGTTCCTGCTGCTGGGCCCAGTGGACTGCACGGTCACAGCCAGGTGCAAACATGGGACCTGGTGTTTGCTCACCTCTCTGAACCTCCATTTTGCCTCTGCAAGACAGGGACTGCAAATGGAGTGAAGCGGGGAAGCCTGCCCACCCCAGGAACCCAGCCTCTTGCCTCCCAGTGACACGGTTGCTGGCGGGGCAGCAGTGGGGATGCTCGGGGACCCCTGCCCTTGAGGCTGGCTCCCAGGTCCACGTGCCTGGGGCTGACTTGGGGCCTGAAAGCTGCGCCCAGGTGCCCACCCTAAGGCTGAGACTCCCTCACATCTATGCAGTCTTCACAGAGGTCCCAAGGGGCTCTGGGATCCTATGAGGGGAGAAGCTTGGAGAGGGGTGGGGCATGTGGGCAGGTGGGGGGAGGACTCGGCTCCAGGGCACTGGCCCGGCTTGGCTGCCCTGACTCTGCCATTGTCTCCAGAAGTCCACAGGCCTCCCGTCCCTCAGGGAAGCAAGAAGGGGCTATGTCCTCTGCCCTGGCGCGTGGGCCCCTTGCGTGCAGGGGCTTCCACAGGGCTTCTAATTGCCTAGACTCCAGAGGCACACAGGCACCCCTACCCAGCATGTTCTCCCACACCCACAGCCTCCTAGCTGTGGGATAACCATGGACGATGCTGCCAACCTCTTATCCCCTGGTCTGGTGGGCAGTCCTTGGGCACCAGCCTGCCCTGAGCAGGGAACAGCAGCTGCATTGCCCACATCTGTCTCCCACTGGGAGGAGGCTAGTGTCCAGGTCACTCTGGGGGAGAGGGGAGGGACCAGGTCAAAGTGGGAGAGTGGAGTGAAGCCCCCTGAGCTGGGCATGGCTTCTGCCCCATGGAGCCCTGGCCAGGCCCTGTGGACCACAGCGGTGGCAGCCACCTTCCCCACACCCTACAGCTGTCACCTGGGGCAGCCCCAGCCAGACCATGGTCTCCTCCTGCCTTGGGGAGCATCAGCCCCAGCCTTGCCTTTCACCCCACAGCTGGGCCGCTCAGTGATGCCATCAGCAACCTTCTCCACACAGGCCCTACCGGGAGCTACAGAGGGAACATGCTCCGGGGAGGCGGGCAGACCTGAGGAGGGCTTCCTGCTGCAACTGTGGTCTCCCAGGCAGCAGGGTGCTTGGTGCTTTGCCTGCACTGGCTCTCCTGACCCTGCCAAGGCCCTGGGCATGGGCGGGGACTGCGTCCCATCTCCCTGATCTTGCAGTAGGGGAAGGTGAGTTGTGGAGTCACAGAGCCCGTCTGAGCGAGCAGCTTGTGGGTATCCTGGTTCCTCTTGCTCCCCATGACCCTGTGCGGTCGGAGCTCTGACGGCCCCACTCCCAGGAGGGGACACAGGCACCCTGTCCTAGTCTCCCAGCCCGGAAGCCCCCACCCTGCCAGGTCCCGCACAGGCATCTGAGCCTTCAAGTCCCTCATCTAGTTCAGCCCTCTGGTACCTCCATTTGCAGGGCCAGGTCCAAGGCTTCTCTAACGCTGCCCATCTGCCAAGATGCCGGGCAACCCCCACTGTGCCTGCGGGGCCAGGCCTTCCCTCAGGGGTGCTGGGAAAGGGTAGGGTGGGGACCGGGCTGGTGTGTGTCCTGGGGACAATGAAGCTATCACCTGTCAGGAAGGCTGGGGGTAGTCTAGGCAGTTGTCCCAGGTCCTAAGCCTGAGGCCCAGCTGTCCACCTGCAGGGCTGCCTGGAGGTGGAGGTCTGCCTGGGCCTCAGGCCACCCCCCTGGAGCAGAGGCTCCTGGTACACGGGCAGGGCCTTCTTTCCAGCTTCCTACCAGGGGCATGTCCAGCTCAGGCCACTGCAAGACCATGTGCCAGGGGCTGAGTCAGGCATATCCCATGGACCCTGGACAGGTGAGACTCTTGAGGCTCAGAGAAGTGATATCACTGGGGGTCATGGAGTGGCCACTTCCTCGCTGTACCTAGCCTTCCAGGGCTCTGGTGGGGGAGGGAGGAGGGGGCAACGGAGAGAGGCAGAGGAGGGCAGCGGGGAGGGGAGGGGAGGGCAGCGGGGAGAAGGGTGCTGGAGGAAGGAGGGGAGCAGTGGTGGAGAAGGGAAAAGGGAAGGAGGGGCAATGTGGAAGGAAGGAGGGGAGAGAGGAGTGGAGGGGACACTATGGTTGTGGCCATCCAGGACATCAAGAGGAAACTGACTGAAGTCTAGAGAAGGATCAGGAATAGATCTGGGCCTAAGGGTGGTGGTTCAGGGCACAGAGTACCAGAGGGAACCAGAGAGCTTCTTGTGTCTCCACAGTCAGGGAGGGCTTCCTGGAGGCAGAAGCATCTTGGACAGCCCCACAGTGTTCCAGGCCTACAAGGCATTCACCCCTTCTCTCCCCTGTTCATGGGTTATTTCCAGCCGCCACTGGTCCAAGCACCCCCTGACGGTGTAGGGCAGGCCGGGCCACATACTTCTTCTCATGGCCCAACTGTGGGCACAGGCACCCATCACGTCTGCTGAGGTGCCTCCTCAGGGACATCCTGCCCTGCACCCGATGGCCATCCCTGTAGCAGCTGCTGCTGATCACAGAGCACCTGTCATTCTGAGAACATCCCATTGATCGCCGCCTTTGGCTTCACAGCCATACTGGGAAGCAGGCAGGGCTGCCCTCTGCATGCCAGAGGCCAGAAAATGGGGCGCAGAGAGCATGGGCAGCTTCCCTCAGGGGGCCCATTGGGCGGGTGCTGGGGTGGGGCCGAGCACCCAGACCAGCTGCCTCTCATCATCACCACTTCCCTGTCCTGCCTTGACAAGACCTGCACGGGGTCTCCCAAGGGTACCCTTGCGGTTTCAAAGACTCCCTGGTCAGCTCCTAACCCTGCATTTTCCTGACAGGAAAGCTGAGGCCTAGAGAGGGGTTGGGCCAGCCTGTGCTGGGTTACCTGATGATGGGGAGAGGGGAAGGCCCAGGTGTGTGGCTCTGTGGCCAGGGTGCTGGAGGGCACACACGTGGGGTGCCCTTGGGAGGTCTGAGGGCCACGGAGATGTGGGGGTTCCTGGGAAGGCCCACAATGCTCGGAAGGTGAGTGGAAGGGTGGGAAGGTCTCCACCCAGGAAGGAGGTCCTGGGCTGGCCCCCAGCCTGCCTGGCCCAGGCTGACCCTGTGAGTTGATGAGAGATTCAGGCCCCATCCTGCAGCTCCCAGCCCGCCCTTCCTGCTCCCGGGGCTGGAGGAAGAGGTTCTTGGGACACTGGGACTGGGGTGTGGGGACACATGCTGACTAGACTGGGTGTGGTTTGCAGGCCATTGGGAGGACCTAGGTCCTTTAACAGGGGACTTAACAGGGACTTAGATCCCGGGGCCTTGGAGACCATCTAAGATATCATTCAGGTCATAGCTCTGGGACGCCTGCCCAGGGAAGAGCCCAGATCCCTCTGTCAACCCTTGCTAAAGGTGGGGAGGAGGCACCCACCAGTGAGTCCTCTTCTCTCACTGGCCTTATCCTGCACAGCCCCAGCCCCAGCTAGTCAGAGGGCTCCTGCGTAGCACCCAGCCAGTCCTGAGCCTGTGCCCACGGTGTAAAGGGCCTGCTGGTCTTTCCCCTTCACCACACACCTGCTGTTCCCAGCCAGGGTGGCATGCACCCACTTTCCCCTCTCAGAGCTCCTTGGCCAATCTCTTCCTTCTCTCTCTTCCTTCCTCCTCCTTCCTCCTCCCTCCTCCTTCCTCCTCCCTCTTCCTTCCTCCTCCCTCCTACTTCCTCCTGCTTCCTCCTCCCTCCTGCTTCCTCCTCCCTCCTGCTTCCTCCTCCCTCCTCCTCCCTTCTCATCCTCCTCCCCCTCCCCCTCCCCCTCCCCACCAGGGTATTGGCAGAATTCCCTATTCTCTGGCACCATCACTTCCTTCTTAAATTTTCTTACCCTTAGTGAGAAAACCCGTGAAGCTCTCCCATCTTTAAACAGCCTTCCCTGGGCGCTAGATCTTCTATCTCTAATTTCTGTTCCCAGAGGCAGCCCTTCAACCCTATCGACTATCTCTTGGCTTTACTTTGGCATTTCCAAACTACACATTTGCATTGCTGTTCCTTGAAATTTTGTCACTTTAGACATTATCTAGTGACTGCCTAACATGGAAGAGAAGTGATCAAGATTTTGTTCTCATGCCCCTGCCCTCCCCACTCCCTTATCTTTCCAATACAGTTAAATTAGAATTCTAGGCTAAATAAGTACTTACTGTTTGTGTTTTACACAAACAGTATATAACTCTTTATGTCACTATGTAATCACTGTTTTTAGCTGTGTCCTGTGGTCTGTTATGATTACATCTTCTTGTTTTCCCTTGGGTTACAAATGGCCTTAGGTTTTGCTTGTTTTTTACTGCATCTGTCACTAATTCATTCTTGAACTTTCTGTAAGAATTGTAAAACTTCTTTCATCCTATTGAGAATACTGGCAGTCTATTACCTTCATTTTTTTTTTCTTCTGGGATTTCTTCCTGGAGTCTTAGCAGGACTGTTTGCACTGTAGGCATGCTGAGCAGCTGTAATGCTAGAACTTCTTTCACTCATGTTGAAAATTCTCTTGGCCTTTTGTTTTTGGTTTTGGAGTCTCCCTGGTTCTTGAATTGTGTTTCTCTTTGTTTTTTCCTCTCATTTTGCTAGAGCACGTCCTCAAGTAACTTTCTGAGAAAAGGCATGTGGTAGATACAATTTTTGACTGTGCATGTTTGGAAATGTCTTTATTCTATTCTCATACCTGAGAGTTTGACTAGGTATAGAATTCTGGATGGGAAATCATTTTTTCCCTCAGATGTTTGAAGGCATTTCTCTACTATGTGCTAGCTTTCTGAATTGCTGTTAAGAAATTGGATACCGTTTTGATTTTCTATTCTCTTGTGTGTGACTTACTTTTTCTCTCTGGAAATGTGGAGTGTCTGCTTTATTGCTGGTGTTCTGAAAACAATGGTGTGCCCCACCGGGCATTCTGGGAGTTGATGAGGGAAGTGGGGGAGGAGGTCTTCCTTTTTAGCTTGAATGCATTTACTGAATCCCTGTTGTTTTCATCACGAGAGCTCCTGCCCCACCCACAGCTGCTCCTGGTGGCTCCAAGTTCAGAACCTCTCAGGCTCAGCTTTTCTGGAGACTCAACCTGTCTCTAGCTGAGCTTGAGAATCAGTAGCATCTGGCTTCATGGGCTGGGGTGAGACCTGCCTGTCAGGGTCCTGGGTTGGGAACTGCCTCATTCTTGGTGGCTCTTCTTCCTGCATGGCTTGGTGTCTACCCTCTCCAGTCTCCTAGGCCGGTCTCCATCTGTCCTCCTGCTTCCCAGCTTCCAAACCTTTGTCAACATATTTCTGGTCTCCTCTTTTCTCCTGACCACTTTACCCTAGTTGATTTACATGTTTCCATGTTTTTCATGCCTTTACTGTCACCTTAGTGGGATTCAAAGAAGCTGAAATAGACATGTGTTTACCCATCACGTTTAACCAGTGCTTTCAGCTCTGGCACCTGCTGCTCCGGTCACCAAACCTTCCAGCAGCCCCCTGATGACACCATCTCCTGTCCTGACTTCTCAGAGTTTTCTTCTTGGGTGCTAGTCCCTGCCTGCTGAGGTCCTCCAGCTCCCAGGAGCCATGTTCCCATGGGTGCCTTTCTGCACGTGGCTGCCTCCTCTGAGTCCTGGCTGTGGCCCCTTCCCTGCTGGCTCCTGTGTGGTGCTGCCAGCCTTTGTCCTGCCCTCGCCCCTTTGCAGGTAGTGTCCCCTCTGTTGCTGGCCTCCCCACATTCGAGCTTTCAAGACCTCTATGTGCCCGGTAGTGCCTGGCTTGGACTCAGGGCCAACACCACCATAGGGTTCCCGGCCCCTGACCTCACCACTTCCATGTCTCAGAGGCATCTTGAATTCGACACATCCCAAACAAAGCTCTCGCTGCCTTCTGCCCGCCCCTTCCTCTTCATTCCGGAAAACAGTACCACCACATACCTGCTACTTACACCCTGGCCTGAGCCGCTGAAGTGTACCATTTCCTCCCTCAAGTGCCCAACTCCTATCTGAGTCCTTCTGGTCTGGCCTCCAAGCCACATGTGGAATTTTCCCTCTGGCAAAACAGCCACTTGTCCCCATAGCCACTCTCCCCCGCCCCCCCGACCCCACTTTTTTTTTTAATCAACAGAACCCTGAATTAAGCTGAGTGTTTGCCTGCCTGGAATAGAGACTCCATCCCCAGGGGCCCTTGCAGCGACTCAGGAGTGCGTCACATTCTGGCGGGTGGACAGAAAGGGGGATGACGTGGGCCACTTCTGTGTAGGGTTTTACAGGAGTGGGGCCTGTCCTTCATGTCTTTTACCTCCCTCCTGCTGCTGGAATGCAGATGTGATGGTGAATGCAGGAGCAGCCGCTGGGGACCATAGGACAGAAGCACTGGATTGTGGACAGGAAAGCAAGCAGAGAGAGGAGGTCTGGGGCCAGGCTGATTCACCAGGCACACATCAGCCCTGAAGCTTCTGCTACCCTGGGACCCTGCGGGTGGCAAAGTTCTCTCTTATTTTGGCTGTCCCCTGGGTCACTGTCTCAGCAGCAGCTGAACCAAGAACCTCCCCTCCTCCCACCTGCCCTGACTCTAGTCCCTTATCTCTTACCTGGGGGACAGCAACACGAGGTGACTGTGCCTGGCCTCCTCTCTGCAGCCCAGCCTGTTCCCCTCCCGGCTCTGTGACATCTAAGCACATCACCTCTGAGCTTCAGGCTGAAACCCTCCTGTGGCTTGTGAGTGACTGAAAATGACTCCAAACTCCTTAGAGGACTGCTCCGATGTCACCTCCTTGGAGATGTCCCCTTCCCCACCTACTCCACGGCTCATGGGCCACCTGCCTGGCTTTCTTCCTCTCTGTCCTTGTCACTCCAGGACCAGACACCCCACACCCAGTGGTTTACAGGCTGCTGGCCTGTGTGTCTCTCTGGCTGTGAGCATATGGGGAAGTGGTTAGTGTGTCTCCCCAGCACCCAGCATGGCTCCAAGCACATAGTGGGATTCTGAGTGGAGGCAGGGCAGGGGCCCCAAGACGAGCGGTGCCCAGGGGAGCCCCATGCCTCTCTGGCCCTCTGCACCCCTCTCTGTTCTCCCTCTGGGAGCACAGTGGTGGGCTGGGTGTGCTGGGCCAGCCCTCTTGTGCCACAGCCAATCCAGGGCATTTCTACCCTGTGGGTGCCCAGCTGCAGGTCTGCTGGGGAGGCCTTCGGGGAAGCAGCAGCAGGAGGGGGCGGGGGAAAGTGCTCCCACACTGGCCTGGCGCACCCAACGCCGGGTCTGCCTGAGTTTCCGTGACTGTCTGCGCGGAACCGCACGGCGGTTTCCATCAGCGCTGCCAAGAGGCGGCTGCTGGGCCTGGCCGCGGGTTCTGACCCCCAGCTGGCCTGGTTACTGCCAGGAGACCCTGGGAAGCTGGGGAATACTGGAGCCCGAAGGGTTAACCTGCCCTCCCCGCCCCCAACCCCGGCTCAATTTCTTCATTTTTCAAAGGCCGGGCCCTCTTTCCTTCCAAGTCACAGCTGACGTGAAATGTAGCCTTAAAATGCAGCTGACATGAAAAACAATAGCACTCCCTCGGAGAGGTTCTGCTGTGGGCTGGACAGCCCCCGCCCCTCAATAATTACTCAAGACATTGGCATGAGCCAGGCCTGGTTAGGTAACAGGCTGCTTGCTGTGGAGGCTTATAACTCACAGGCAGTTACACATAATCTCTGCAGACAACAAAATCATTTCCAGGATGGCGGGGAGGACGAGGCCTCGGGGAGAGGGTACTGGGGCAGGAGGGGCTGAGACCATGCCAATGGGGACAGGATCTGAGGAAGGGGCTCCGGGTGGCCCTGGGGAGCCAGCTTGTCAATGTGGGGAGGTGGTAAAGTGTCTGTGGAAAGGGGTTGCCCTGCCTCTCTCTCTACTCCAAACTCTACCCTTGCCCCAGTCCCTGGCGTGGAGGCCGCGCTGGTCCAGTCCGTTACTGAGCAAAGTACCCGGAGACTCATTCATACTGAAGTGTGAATGACTGACTGCTTTGGGAGAGCTGCCCCCGCGCAGCTCCGCGAAGGATAATTAATTGTCTGTTTATTGTTCATGGCCCCACTGTACTGACTTCCTCATGGGCAGGTCCACATACTTTCCCCTGTGTTCCCAGAGTCTAGTACATAGCAGACATTCAGAAAATATTTGTTGAAGACGACGACATCTAACCCAAAGAAGGAAGCGTCCAGGGTGTGATTCCAGGCACATGGGCGGGGCCCCTGGCAGCAAGGGCTGGACGACTGGAGGGACACTGGTGAGTAGAGGGCTGGGGCGCCCCTACCCCCCCGCGTGGTGCTTGCTCTTCCAGCACCCGGGGCCCCTGGCACCTTCCCACAGGAAACGCCCATTTCCCTGGAAGGACACTGAGCTGAGCAGGCTGAGGGCTCGGAAGGTCTGGGCTGCGGGCCTCCCTTGGCCTCCCATTGGTCTGGGTCTGCACCCTGGCGGCCTGGCTGCAGAGCCCACCCTGCCAGGAACTGGCTTCCTGGGCTATGAAGGCACACGCCCGACAGCAGGGTCGGGGAAGCCGGGCCCCAGCCCCAGTCCTGCCGCAGGGAAACGGCACCTCCCATGTTCTCTGGACTCTCTTTCCACCATGACCCTGTCTCTGCGCATGGGACAGCCGTGTCCAGGCTGAGGCCCAGCACACTGCGCCTCCTGCACCAGCCACATGTGCAGACCAATGTCTGAGCTCGGAGCTGGCCCACAATCCCTGGCCCAGGCCCCATCGTACAGCTTCCATCCACACCCGGCCTCCCCTGTCCAAACGCCCCTGTCCTTGCCCAGTCACTGAGGCCCCAGAACTCACTGGGAACCTGCTCTGTGCCCGGCAGGGGAACTCGTGTCCCTGATCAGTGTACCCTCCGGTGCCAGGGGCAGGATGGATGCGGCACGGCACTGAGACAGGCCAAGTACAGAATTCTATGGCTCTGTGGTGTGGAACCCAGGGGACGTTCCTTCCTCAAAGCTGTCCCAGGGGCCTCTAGGATGCCCAAGCTCCTGACTGTCTTCTTCCCGCCACCCCCAGCTGCTTCCTGTACTGCAAGGCCCTGTTCACCCCTTGAGTGGCCCCATTCTCACTCTCTCCTCTCCCTGCAATCTCTTGCCAGGCAACCTTGTCCACACCCCTTCTTCAGGTACCACCTCCATGTTGCAGCCTCTGTTTTCAGCTCCAATCTCCCTGCTGAGCCTTGCAGCCTAAACTGCTGGGCAAACACCTCCACGTGGACACCTCAGAACTTTTCAGGCCCTGCATGTCCTCCTCCCTGCTCCTGTCTGGATGAATCGTTTCAGTCTCCAACATATGGCTAAGCCAGAACCTGAGGGTCTTTCCTGAAGACTCCCCTCCTTCACCACCATATCCAGCTCGTCCCCAAGTCTGGGGATTGTGTCTCCAAATCCCCTCTCGTATCTGTCTTCTTTCCACCCCTGGGCCTAGCCTCCCTCCTCCCAGGGCCTCTGTGTAGCCTCCTCACACACCTCCCCTCTACTCTGGCCCCTCCATGGACAGCCTCACACTTCAGCCAGGGGGTGGCTCTTGCTGGAAGAGTTAGTTATCCATGTGCATGCATGTGTCTGGGTGTGTTTGTGTGAATGTGTGTGTCGAATATGGATGTGTGTGACGGTGTGTGTCAAGGTGTTTGTGCTGTGGAAAGGGCAGGCCTGCTATATGATGGATAAGCACAAGCCTCCAGGCCTTAGTGTGCATGCCCAGCTCCACTCCCGGGAAGCCCATCACTGGTCCTCTTATCAGCTTTTGGTGACATGCTGGCCACATGGTTTCTCGACTTGTCAATCTTAGCTACTAGAATCTTCCTTCTATGAAGGTGAGGCTTAAGCTCTCACCCCACCCTCGGCTTTGTCCACCCTCTAACTGTCCAGCACAGCTTCCCCATTGTTTTGATGAAATCTATGCCCAGTGCCTGGGTCCCCCACAGAGCCAGGAGGTATACTATGCTCACATTTCCTTTCTGGGTTCTCCTGCTTCTCTGCTCTCTTCTCTAATAACACCTCCCTCAGGGAGATCCTCTGCTGTTTTGGAAGCTCCGTTGCAGATTTTCTTCCCAGTCCCACCTATTTTCTCTTCCTGGGTGGCCTCTTCAGGAGTATCCTGTCCTCTGCTCCTGCCTGGGCTGCCTGGGCTGGAGGCCTGTAGCCCTGAGCTAGCTTCTGGGCTTGGACCTCCCTGTTCTGTCTGTGTAGGGTCTTCTGCCTCCTTGTTGTTGGTGCCTTCCTTTTCCCTGGTTTCCTCCCACGTTTTGCTGGAGTGCATTCTCCAGAACCTTCTAAGAAAAGGGATAGAAAGCAAATTCTATACTTTTTTCCTGCAGTGACTTGGAAAAATTTTATAAGTTCTTGAGTATCTGAAAATGTCTTTACTGTATCCTCACCCTTGATAGATACTTTGGCTAGGTATAGAATTTTATTTTCCTTCACAATTTTGAAGGCATCTCTCTTCATAAATTTTCTCTACCAAAGACTGATCTGTTCAGAGGCCCATGTTTGGAAAATCACCTGTTACTTCTTTGAGAAGATTCTAGAATGTTGTCTTTATCTCTGCTGTTCCTGAAGGGCATGATGACACAGTGGCTGCTCTTTTCTGCTAGAGGTTCTCAGTGGGCCCTTTCTTTAGTCTCTATTTCCTCTCATCTCCCTTTCTGGAACTTCCAATAGCAGGATATTGGATGTCCTTGGATTGAGTCTGCATGTTTCTTGGGTGTTCTGATTTTCTGTCTTTCAGTCTTCATTCCACTTTCAGGGAGATTTACTTCCATCTTTTACAGATTTTTTTTTTAATTCAGCAGCATAATTGACATTTCCAAGCACTCTTTCTGCTTCTCTAATTGTTTCTTTTTCACAATGTCCTACTCTGGCCTATGCCACCTTTCTGAATTTCAGATCTTACAATGGTGAGATTTGTTCATTGCTCCCTTGCCTCACATCCTTTGGGGCTCCCCCTGTTCTGAGCTGAGCCCCTGCCAAGGACTCCACTTTCCCTCCCTAACTTTCTCCTTTGGCCGGTGTTCAGCCCTCTCCATCCTCTCAGACCCACAGACCAGGCCTATTCCTTCCTACCTTGGGGACTTGGCCCATGACTATCCCACCTCTCCACTTAGTTGAGCTAATTTCCACCCATCCTTTGGGGTTCGGCTCACAGGGAGCTTCCCTGGGACACCTCTGCTAATACCCTAGGTAGGCTCACAACTTATTATGTAGCCTTTAGCTCTCTTTACGCACTTAGCACAGTTCTAACTAAACACTTGCATTCTGCCATAATGGCCTAATATCTGTCCCCATTTCCCCACCTCCACCTCCTAGAGGGACATCCCTAGGAGGGTAGGGTCCAGTCCATCTTATCCACACTATACCCCAGGGCCTGGCGCTGTGCTGGTGCTTGTGTCAGCATCCTGCACTGTGGTGCCATGTTACCACAAGCATAGTGCAACACGTGTGTGACATCTTGCAGCTCTGGAGGTCAGGAGTCTCACTGGGCTAACAAGGTGTCAGCAGGGCTGATACCTGCTGGAGGCTCTAGGGCCGATTCATTCCTCACCTTCTCCAGTTTTCTAGAAGCTGCCTGTGCTCCTGGGCTGTGGCCCCTCCTCCGTCTTCAAAGCCAGCAGCACAGCACCTTCACCCTCTCTGAGCTCTGCTTCCATCCCCCTGTCTTCTCCGCTGACTGACCCTCCTGCCTCCCTCTTAGAAGGACCCTTGTGATCACATTCGGGGCCCCTGGATAACCCAGGATCATCTCCCCATCTCTGGATCCTTCACTTAGTCACCCTGCAAAGTCCACTCTGCCATGAAGGGACAGGGATAGAATGAGGACATCACTGGGGCCATGACACGACTACAGAGCTCACACACACTTGCTGGGGTGGGGGTGTGCAGAGAAGGGATGTGGCTGCAGAGGAGGGCAACAGGAGTGGCTTGGAAGATGCACCCTTTAAGGAACCCCTATAAGACCAGTACATAGCAGCCAGGAAAAGGTGGGGAGATGTCATGGGCACAGGGAACAAGGTGAGCAGAGGGCAGGACCTCAAATGGCTGGGAGGGTTTCCAGCAGAAGGGCAGCATGCAAGGCCCATCCCAAAGGCCTTGGAAGCCACTGTGAACAGTCCAGAATTACCACGTGGGGAAGGGGACACTATGGGTGACTGTGTGGGGTCAGTGGGGCTCTGCCCTCATGAGGCTTTTTACCAGCCACTTCCCAATGGCCTCCCACTCCATCTGAGCTCATCCATCTGGCCCTCATGGGTCCCCAGACTCCCTCAGCCAGAGCAATGATTCAGGACACACAATGGCCCTGTGGCTCCACTTGAAACTTCTCGAGAAAGTGTGTGTGGCTGGCGTGACCCCATGGGCACCATTCTCACCACATTCCCCAACCCTTGCCAGGCCCACGGCCACCTTCCCATCCTCTCGCTTGCAGTGCTCCTGCCCCACGCGGGGCCTCTGCACCTGGAGTCACACAGCTGAGAGGCGAGGAAACGGGACTCGCACAGAGCACCAGGCTTCGGTGTCCGCCCTCTGACACCCATGTTGCTACAGCACCAGCCAGGGGCCACCGAACACTTGACAGACCCACCCCACCCTGCAGGGACGAAAGCTTCCCACCAAGGCAGCAGAGCAGGCCGGACCTGGCCTCCGAAGAGTGCTGATGTCCTTAGAGGGAGGTTCAGGCAGCTGCAAAAGCAAGGAAGATTAAGGAACCCCTCGCTTAGATGGGCCTAGAAACAGCCCCAGAGATGGCCGAGGCCCAGCACGGGCCAGGGGAGGGTGAGCAGCAATGGAGGTGGGGTGTAGGCACTCCCCTTGACAGCTCTGTCAGGGAGAAGAAAGTATGGGATGAAGGAAGAGCCAGGGGAAGTGGAGGACGTGGCTTCCAGAAGCTTCCAGAGGGGCTCTAGCAGGAGGAAAGGGAGGCGGAAGCCATGCAGACTCAAACCCTCAATGGAGACCATTTCCCCAGACGTAAGGAAAGGACATATGTGCCCAGGCTTTAAGGGCCCAAAGGATGGGGCAGGAAAAACAAATGAACAAAACCAACACATCAAGAAATCCACAATATTATTGGCCATCCTAGTGCCTGTCTCTCAGAAACTGACAAACCACAGTGGGAAAAACTAACAAACAAACAAACAAACAAACAGCAAGGTAAGTCAGGAGGTGGAGGAGTCGCAGAACTCCACTAACAAGTTTAACACAATTAACAGAAAAGACTCCACTGCCTCCACACATATACAAAAAGGTCACAGAAATGATCCTATTAGGCACCAAAGGAAAACTCCATAAATTTCAAAAAATCTGTACCTTGATGTAAAATAGAAAATTATTAATAAAAATAGCAACAGATGGATACATCTTGAAGTTTAAAAAGTACCCTTCTAAATAACTCTTTGATTAAAGAGAAAATAAGGCAGAGAGAAAATCTTAGGATGGATTTAAAATGAGCTGATTACATGCCAAGAGTGTGGGATGCTTCCTATAGGGTATTTGGAGAAGTATCGATGGCAATTTTAGAAAATAAAAAAGATTGAAAATAAATGTGCTAAGCTTTCAACTCAAGAAGCTAGAAAAAGAACACCAAAACAAATACAAAGAAAAGAATGAACAAAGTCAAAGGAAGATATTAGCAAAATAGAAAAATATTTTATGAAAAAGAATTGACCAATAAAACCAAATGCAGGTTGTTTGAAGAGCCAGTAAAGTAGATAAACCTTAAGCAAGTAAAGTAACAAATAAGAATTAGGAATGAATACTACTGCTACCGAGGGAATTGAATAATTGTAAGTGATTATGATATATACTTTCATATCAATAAAATTGAAAACACAATATGATGGGTAAGTTTCAAGGCAAAAAATACCAAAAGTGGCTTATGTGGTAGAAAATCCTAAGAAACATAAACCCATTGGGGAGACACAAATGCCAGTTACCTACCCTCCTCTAAAAGGTTTCCAGTCTAGTTTTTGGGGGTGATTTCTATAATTTCCTAAAAAAGCAGACGACATCCATCCCATCCATCCCAGAGCACTAGCCAAAAGGGGAGGTTGCTCAACTTATCTGACAAGGTAAAACCCCAGGCACCATAACTGCTCAAGCAAACACAAGAAAATTCTAGGCCCAAATCAGGTATGAACACAGATGCTAAAACCTAAAAATGCATCAGCAGCTGGACTTGAGTCAAGATCACATAAGGTTTACCTCAGGAATTCAAGGAAGGTTCAATGTCAGGAAGGCTCTCGGCACCTGGTGTTTGGACCCTGCTGTTTCAGGTGTGTTTTCAACTGGACTTCTACCCTCATGTATGGGCTGACACGTGTTGGATGTCTCCCATTCCCAAATCCCCAGCTTGCCCAGGGGAGGGTGGGCTGGGCCTCATAAAAGCCTTGCCCACTCCTCACTTAAACTCTGGTTTGTCTTCCTCCTGCTCCTTCCTCAGCACATGGGCAGGCATAGAGCACACAATGCTCTGTCATCGTCTGTCCTCCTAGTGGGCCACAGCCCTTGGGAGGAGGGACTTTGGCTGTCTGGCCTACCACTGATGCCTGGAGCATAGGGATGCTTGGCAAATACTTGTTGAATGAATGAATGAACCAATGAACAAAGGCCAGGTGAGGGTACTCCCTAATCCTGTAGGGCAGAATCTCCCTGGAGAATGTCCAGCTGGTCTTTTCAAAGGGGCTGGAGAGGACTAGCTCCTTTCAGGCTGGAGCTGGAAGCAGGATGTGGGTCCTGTGGGGCTGGGTAATGCTGGAGGGTGGGATGAACCTCTTGTGCCACCTGCCTTCCAAGAGGCATGTGGCCCACTCTCCTAGATGTGATTCTGCTGGGCCTGGGGGTTGGGGGAAGAGCAGCTAAGCTGAGCTGTCTCCTGGCAGTTGTGGAGACACCTGTTGGGGAGTGTGTGGTGGGGGCTGTGCTAGCAGCTGAGCACAAGGCTAGCCTGGGCAGGGGGAAAGGCCTGGGTCATCAGACTAGGGTAGGGGCTGGGGGCTCTGGGCAGCTGGTGCTAAGGACCCAACAGGTGGGCCCGGTTAGGGACCAGCAGCTGGGCTGGTAGGGAACAACTGGAGACAGGGTGGGCCGCATTCCGGGGGCTTCCAGCCTCCAAGCTGTGTGCGTGTGGGGATGGGGGGTGTAAGGCATCTGGTGGAGAGGGGTTTCTAGGCCCCTCACCCCGGGTGGCAAAGTCCTGTGACAGCTCCCATCATCTGGCTCATGCCAGAGGCACCTACCCTTGCTCTTCCTCTGAGGAAGGCCTCTTGGCGCTTTCTGAGGACCTCTGAACCACCTTAGGATGCACACTCTGTGGGGGCCTTAGCCACACCTGGGACAGTGGCTCCAGGAACATGGGCTGCAGCCTGTGTACATGCTCAAGCCAGGGCTTGGGGTGTGACTTTGCAGAAAGGGAAGCTGTGTACCCACAGGTGTGGGTGACAAGGGCACAAGGACGCCATTCCTGACCCCCACACTCTTGGGTCACCTGACACTGAGGGGAAGAGCAGACAAGACCCTTTCCTAGGACTCGGAAGTTGGGGCATGCGCTCCCACTCTGAGGGCCAGCAGACACTGGGTTAGATGTTGTGGAACTCAGGGTGCAGGGTGGCTGGCCATGTGTTTTTCAGACAATCCTGCCACTTTTTTGCCAGGATAGTGGGTTTTAGGTGTTAATGCATATTCTTTAATGATAAAAGAGAAAAATATTTTGTAGATAGAGTTTGGGAATAGGTGGGTTATACAAAGTTAGTTTTTTTCACTGCAGGCCTTCTCAGGGCTTTTAAAATGCAAATGTGGAGCATTTGCGCAAAGCTGGTAGGTGCTGGCTGGGGAGGGGAGAGTGCCACAGGTTTCTAACATACATGTGACTCTGGATTCAGGATCTCTCCTTGGAATTTAAGTTGCAGCCCAAAGGGATATCATGTCTCTTTGAGTCTAATGTATCACCTTTGCCATGGAGGAGAGGAGGTGGGTCGTAATTGGGTAGGCCCCTGTGAGAAGGGGGCCTCGGCTCAGGTCTGTGCTAACAGTCCCCAGGGCCGGGGTGGCTCTCACCACCTCTGTGATGGCCCTGAGTTAATGCCCAGGGCTCTGCCCAGCGTCCTCCACCTCCCTGGCCAGGGACATCATCTGAAGCCGTCATCTCAGGCACCATGAACCAAAATTGGGGAACCTGTTCTTTCACAGGGTACATGCTGCTCAGGATCTGAAATGCCCCAGCAGGTCCTTCCCTGACTGCTGGGGTGGCTGCCACGACTGGGGTCAGCTTCATCCTAAGGGTATTAGTGTCTGCACAAGGCTGGGGGTCAGGGGGCACTGGTGTGATTCTCATCCTGGGGTGCAACAGGGGTTCAAGGTAGCGCTCAGAAACTGGCTGAAGCCACGGAAAGGGCCGCCGTGGGTTCTGTCCAACGTAGTTAAAAACATCTGACTGCAACCACAAAAATGCTGGCATCCGGGCCTGCTGCAAAAACATTTTCATGTCAAAGGCAAGCGCACTGGTGCCGTGAGGAGCTTGCACCGTTAACCCTTGAAAGGAGTGTGCGCAGAGTTGGCCTGTGGAGCAGAGCCGGGTGCAGGCTGGCGCCACAGGCCTGGGTCATGGGTCGGGCATGTGGACTAGGGTGAGGGTGGGTTCCCTCTGTCTCCTGGGGTCAGGAGTGCCACTGGGCTCTGTTGCCCTGAGACCTCCCTGTCGACCTCAAGCTCTGACACCCTCTGCGGACAGGGACCAAGGTTTTGGAGGGGACCTCCAGAGGCAGAGGGGCAGCCACTGCCCAGGGGTTGGGCTGTGGTCACAGACATGTATTTGTGCATTTGAGGAGCCCTGAACAGACACCTGTGTTGTTCAGGGCTCGGACATCAGATGGAGATGTCTGAAATGGAGGGGGCAGGGGCTCAGGGAAGGCCTCCTGAGCAGGGGACTTTGGAAAGCATGAGCTGGGAGGAGCGTTCAGTGCAGGGAGTCCAGCCAGGGCAGTGGGCCTGAGGCGGGAGTGAGCCAGAATGTTCCAGGAGCAGCAAGTGCTTTTCTCCCTTAATGAAACATCATGGTTAGTCCTTGAGTCAAAGGGTCCTATAGCCCCCTTTCTGCTGCCTCCAGCCCCTCATCATATGTGGTGTGGCTTCACCACAGGGTGGCTGTTTGCTCCCTCTGGATGACAGGCAGTCAGAGTCCAGCTTTTCACCACTCCTGGACAGCGATGACGCACAACCCAGAAGCCATTCTCAGTCCCAAGGGTGTTACTGCTCCAGGGCGGATTCTCAGAAGGAGATCACTGGACCACAGTGTGAGTGTGGTCTCACTTTCAGCAGCCTGACCATTTTCACAAAAGGCTCTTGAAATTCTCCCCCACAGCGCTGGAGGCCCCTCTCCCCAACATCGTCACCAGCACTGTTTAGTCTTGGCCAACTTGCCCTTCAAGTCTCCCTCCCACAACCTGAATCTTTATCCACTTCACTCGCCTGTTTGTCTTTTCCACACTGCAGCAGGAACTCTCTGGTGGCCACTGACCCTTCAACCACAATGCCATGGTGAGTTTCCCAGGATGGGCAGAGGCGTGTGAGGTCTTGCCCCTGGCTACTGTCCTCTTGCTCAGGGACTTCTTGATCTCCCAAGCCCCGGCCGCCAGCCATCCACATTCATCTAATGGAGCCCTCACCCAGGGCTGTGTGCACACTTGGACTCCCCAGAGCCCTACCCGCCTGCAAGGGAACATATCCAGCTGGCTGGTCCCCCAAGTCCCCTGCACCCTGACAGGTGTGCGGTGACTCAGCGGTGCTTAATTTTTCGGCACAGGCAGCTGTTAGATACAGCCTGGAGACCCCCTGAGCAACTTGCCTTGGGTGAGGGTGTGGCCTCAGAGCCTGGAGCTCTGGGGAGGCCAGCAGGAAGGGCTGGGGGCAGCTCTACCCAGTACCTCCAGGGCCCCCATCCTACTCCCGTGTCTGCTCCCACCCTCTCCTGAATAGTCTCCAGCCTCTTCCAATTGCCCCTCTGCCTGCATAGGGAGGGACTGGGGCCAGCCTGGGGCTGGGGGCGATGGTGCCTGCCCCCCTGCAACTCTACTGTCAGGCATCCTGGGTGCCTCATCTTTCTTGGGCTTGGCAACTACAACAGGACACCCTGTCCCCACTCTCAAAGGCTCTGGGATGGGGCACTGGAGTGGGGATCCTGAGCTGAGATCAGGTGTTTGGATCTACATGAGGTGGGCTCCCAGGACCTCCTCTGACCCCACAGGGCCAGGAGAGGGTCCCCTGAACTCAGAACTACCCTGTGGGCCTCAGCATAGCTTCTTAGAACCCAGAGGTGCCCATGAGCTCCCTGACAAGCCCCCCACCAAAAAGCACAGAGGTCCAGTGGGGTCCCTGCTGTGGCACCCATAAGACCTATGTGGGCTCTAGTGGGGAGTGTGGATGCTGTGGTGGCAGCCTAGACACCCCCAAGGCCCCTAGAGAATAAAGGCTGCCCAGGTTCAAGCTGTGACCTGGCCACCCCAGACTTGGGACCCTCAGTGACACCCTGAGCATGGGGGTAATTTGGGGAGGGATTGGTACTGACCACATAAGGCTGTTGAGAGCACAGGAAGCACCCAGCATGGTGCTCAGCACGCAGCAGGTGCCTGGATGATGGTTGCTAGGACAACTCCTGCCCACAGTGCATGAGGCCGGGATGAGGAAAGCTGTGTGTGCAGATCAGGCCTCAGATGGGCATAGCGCTGGGGCTGTCTGCACAGGTGCTTTCTCTCTAGATCCCAGGCCAGGCTCCAGAGGCAGCTGGGTCAGCCTGACCAGGAAGCTCCAACAGTACCCTCTGATGAGCATGGAAGAGTCCAGAGTCAAGACCTAGGCCTTTGTAGGACAGCAGACTGGTCTGCCCAGCAGGCAGAGGCAGATGGAGCAGGAGGGGATGCCAGCCTCGAGGACTTGGAGGCACATGTATTTCTAAGGGAGACACCCTTGCTTGAGGTGCTTTAGCTACTCATCCAAGCCTGCTTGCTCCCTCTCCCTCCCTCCCTTCCCTCCACCCTTCCTTCCTTCCTTCCTTGTCTCCTTCCATCCATCTACCCATCCACCTATCCATCATTTCTCCATCAGCTCACCCACCCAGCCATCTCTTTATCCAGCCTTCCTTTCCCTCCATCTCCCCATCCATCCATTCATTCACCACTCATCCATCCATCCACCCACCCATCTCTTCATTTCCCCATCCATCCATCCACCCACCCACCATCCTTTTATTCAGCTCTCCTTCCCTCCATTCATCTATCCACCTCTTTATCCATTCATCCATCTCTCCACCCACCCACACACCCATCGATCCATCCATCCATCGATCGATCCATCCATCCATCCATCCATCCATCCATCCTTTATTCAGCCCTCCTTCCCTCTATCTCTGCATTTATCCATCCACCTCTATCCATTCATGCATCTCTCCATCTACCCCCCCACTCAACCATCTATCCATCCATTCACCCACCTACCCATTCATCCATCCATTATCCACCCATCCCTTTATTCATCCCTCCTTCCCTCCATCTCTCCATTCATCCATCCACCTCTTTAACCATTCATCCATCTCTCCATCCACATACCCACACACCCATCCATCCATCATCCATCCATCCATCCATTTCTTTATTCAGCCCTCCTTCCCTCCATCTCTCTATTCATCCTTTCACCTCTTTATCCATTCATCTATCTCTTCATCCATCTAACCATCCATCCATCAACCATCCTTCCACGCATCCCTTTCTGCAACCCTCCCTCCCTCCAGCTCCCCATCCATCTACCTACTCATCCGCCACTCACTCACACTCATTAATGCTCCCCACACCCCAGGCCTATGTGCCCGCCCTCATTCTTTCCACAAGCAGTGAGCAGCTGCCTCCTGTGTATCTTGCGGCAACAAGATCAAAAGGCACTGATGACGCAGTCACTGGCCTCCGGAGTGACAGCCCACCACCAACTAAAAATAGACCAGGATCAGCCGAGATGTTGGTCCTCCCCTCTGTTCCTTCTCTCATCCTTTGAGTCCCTGCCCCCTCGACAGAGGACATACTCCATGTGGCTGAATGGCTCCAGATCAAAGAGGGGATCATAGAGACAGGGGCTGGAGGTGTTGTCAGGGCTTGGTGACCAGGCGCAGGGTTGAGGAAGGGGGTGAGTCATGAAAATATGGTGGGGGAGGGGCATTTGCTGTAAGCGCTGATGGCAGGCGGGTTTGGGGGTGAAAAAGAGGTGCAGGTCTCCACCCCTGTGAGAGTGGGGAGCCCAGGTTCCCTGAATGGAGGTGCATGAGGACGCAGGGTAGATGCCCTTGAATGAGCCCTGGGCATCAGAGGGCCTGCTGGCATCCTGAGGCCATCAGTGACCTCCATAAGCGACTCCAGGCACCTTGGGGCTGGGATGGAACTCCCTCCAGCTCTGCCAGCCCCTCAGTTTGACAGGTGACTCATGGTGCCAAGAGGAAGACAGGGCTCACAGTCTGTCGGGTTCTTCCTCTGTACCAGGCTCCGTTCTAGGCACAGGGTTCTCACAGGAGAGATGGTGCTGGCCAGCTCTGTCTTCTCAGAGCTTCTGTTCCAGCTGGAGAGCCAGGCCACAGCCTCCAGGCACAGGCACAGGCTGGGGCAGTAATGAGGGATTGGAGGCTGGGGCAGAGACCTGAGGCCATGAGGGGGCAGCTTTGCAGCCAGGAGAGGGCAGGTGCCAACAGCAGACTTCAGATGGTTTGAGGGCTGGCCATGGCACAACTCCAGGGTGCCACTCACACAGGCACAGAGGCCTTGAGGCGGAAGCCCCCAGGAGGCTGGGTGGAGTCAGGAAGGGGATGTTGCAAGGGCAGGCATGGGGCCCTGGGGGCGTGGGGCCTCGGGGGCGTGGGGCCCACGGCCATGGAAGGGTGCCTGGATTGCTTCCTAGGGAAGAGGGAGGCCATGGGGGGCTTGAGCAGGCAGTGCTGTGGTCTGGTTTATGTTTTAAAGTCCCTCTGGCTGCTGCATGGAGACAGGAATGTAGGGGGAGAGAGAAAGCCGGGAGCCCCTGGGGACGGGGCTGGCCCTCCTCTCCGGGAAGGAGCTCTGCCTTCATACATGCTGTTCCCGCCTCCCGGAAATGCCCTTCCGGCCCCGGCAGAGGCTGCAGTAGGAAGATCAGGGGCCACAGAGCCGGCTGGGCAGGCTGTGATGCAAATGTGTCCCCCATCATTTTCAACTGGAGCCCCCGAGCACTGCCAGGGTGGGGGAGGGAATGGAACCCTCCTCTGCGTCCCAGGTCTCAGGGAGGAAGGAGAGAAGGAAGCAGAGAGGGAGGGAAGGAGGGAAGGGGGAAAGAAGGAAGGAGAGAGGAGGAGGGAGGGGAGGACTTTGAGGAGGGACTCAGGCTTTTCATGTATGTGAGTTGACACATTTCCTTCTTAGACAAGTTTCAGGGGTGTTTCTGTTCCTTGAAACAGAAAGTTTGTGTGGGGACCAGCCGTCTGGGAGTGCATGGCCAAAGCTGGGGTCTGGGGGTCAGTGCAGGGAGCATGGGTGCCTGGGAGGCTTCCTGAGGAGGAGGCGGCTTAGAGAACCATGAGGGCTGGGCTGAGGGGTGGCCGGCGGTGCCAGGAGGACAGGAACGAGAGGCGGCACAGCCAGTGGGGCTGCGTGCCAGGGCGTGGGGTCTGCCTGGGGCAGGGCCTGAGCATGCCCCTGTGAGGACTGTCCCACTGTCACCCTGCGGCGGGCACTCGGGAGCTCAGGAAACTGTAGAATGGGAATGTGTTGCTCACTGAGCGCCATTTTCCAGGCTTGAGCCTGCAGGAAGCCTGGCTTTCGCCGGCCCCTCCTCTTTGGTGGTCTCCACCCATCCCAGCCACCGTTGCTCAGCTCCCAGGCCCACTGCTGCACCGTCTCCCACGCAGCCCCCCACACTGACCTCCTCCAGCCAGGGGTCTGCTGACCTTTGTGCAGCACGCCCACTGGGACATCCCCATCCTGAATATGCAGCCCTAGACTGCAGCCCAGAAGGAGGACGATCACAGAAGGTGGCTGCCAGCCACCCTGACGCTCGGCAAGGGCCCCGCCTGGGCTTGTCAGACCAAGCAGGGCCCTGTGTTCACCTTCTGTCCCCTCATGCGGCCTTTAGGGCAGTGAACCTCAAGAAGGTCTCCAGCGGCACAGACACAGGCACAGCCTCATGCGTGCAGGCCCATGGACTTGGCAGCCATTGCTCAACTGACCCAGACACTGGCTCAGGAGAACGTTCTGCTGCCTTCACAAAGCACTGATAAGGGTGGAGGAGCTGTGTTTGCAGAGATGATTCCCCACCCCAGGAGGTCACAGGCTAGGACCAGTTGCGATAAGGGAAATCTGGGTTGTAACAGGGACAATGAGCCAGGGAAGCCGGACAGGGGTCGTGGGGACTGATTCCCACCAGGGGCTTCCTGGGGGAGGCTCCATTTGGATTGGGGTAGCTGTACAGGGGTGTGACAGGCTCCAGACGGGACACGGCACTGCTGAGGTGCACAGCCTGAGGGTGAAGGGACGCTAGGGTCCACGCCTACCCGGGTCTCGCTGGGGCTGTAAGGGTGCCAAGACTGGGCGGGGGTGAGTCTAAGCCATCTGCTGCTCTGAATGCCATGCTGGGAAGGCAGGAGTCCTTGTGGAGGCACACATCAGGCCCACAGCACCAAGACGATGGGAAGGGGCTGAGCATGAGGTCCATGTCCTGTCCCTCTGCCACACCAGAGCGTCCTACAGGTGGGACTCCCGGCTGCCAGCCCTGTACCTCGAGCCCAAGCTCTCAGATGCAGCAGCCTCAGAGCTCTAACATATGGGGTTCCTCAGTGTAATGACAGGCACCTCCCCCAGTCATTGTCAACACATCCTAAATGCCAGCAGGCCCATCCATGCACAGATCCCGAGCAAACATTGAAAAACATTCAGAACATGAGAGAGAGGGGCCTGGCTGGCCAAACATAAACAGAAGATCAAGGAATTAAGCAGAACTTAAGATATAAGATGTATCTGGAGTCTCCAGAAAGATCCTAGGAGCTGTCGTGCCCATCAAATGAGGGCGGAATGCCATGACCACGGTCAGAGAGCAAGCGTGTGCTCTGGGATATTAAAAACAGGACTGCTAAAAACATTTCCTAGAACTCTGAAGAGATAAAGTTAAGAATATAATGCCATAAAAAAGGGGAAGAAAGTTGAGACATCAAAGTGTCATCAAAAATGTCTTCAGTCTGACTTAAAAGGAATTTCAGAAAGAGAGAACAGAGATGGTGGCCTCCATGATGAGAAATCATACAGAGACCTTTCCAGAGCTCAAGGACTAAAGTTTCCGAAGAGCCCACCAAGTGCCCAGAACAGTCAATGAACAAAGCCATCCACAGGGAACTTCTCTGGGAAATTGAAACCCCTGAGTACAGATGGTAGATACTAAACATTTCCAGGAAGAAAAGAAAGGCCACTTAAAAAAGTATGAGACTAAAGCAAGTATAAGACTTCTGAATAGTAAGTCTGGATGCTAGAAAGCCATAGGACAAGGTCTTCAAAATTCTGAAGGAAAATTACATTCAGCTTCAAATTCTATACCCAGTTAAACTATCAATAGGGCACCATGGTTGAATGAAGATATTTTCACCATGTAAGAACTTTGAATGCTTACCTTCCACACAGTCCTTATCAGTAAGGCCCCTGAGGCTTCCCCAGAAAACTGAAGAAATGAGCATTAAGCAGGTCTGAGTACCAGGGAACAGTAAACCCAATCTAGGATGGCCAGAAAAAAGGTCAGTTGCAGAATTATGCAAGGAAGGAGGGTTTGGGAGGAAAACACATCAATTAGAGACAGAGAGGGAAGAGCTCAGGGAAACATGGCTAGAACCAAAGGGGATTTGAGAGAAGGGCACTGGCCTGGAGTGTTGAGCACGTACGTGGTGGAGATGATAAAGGCCAACAGTGCACAGGAGGATAGCAGGGAAGCAGGCATGAGCCGTGGGGCCCTCTGTAGTCAGCGACCGAGGCAGAAACCCAACCAGTCAGGAGATGAGTCCAACTGGAAACAAAGAACTGAGAAGAGGTGTCTGTGGTGAGAGGACTATGGGGAGTCTGTTGCCACCTTCATACACAGCACCAAGACGAACAAACAGAGGGAAGCAGAGCCCCCAAGCTGTGCACAAGTATCGCAAACCTGGACCAATGCCACGGTAACAACAACCCATAATGAACACGTGCTGCATCAGGAGGCTGCGGGGGCGGGGTTGCAGCGTCGCTGGCTACCACACAAAGCTGAGAGAAGACCGCAAAAACCCACAATGAGTCCAGCGTCCCACATTTTATTTTCCTTAACCTGAAAGTGACATTTAGAAATGAATTTCTCTTTTGGTGAAGAAACATTTATCTGAATTCAGCAATTCCTTCTGTTTTACTTTGGTTTCTTCTTAAAAAAAAAAAAATCAACAATTCAAAAGCTGCAGGCATCCCTTGATTCCATATTTATATTTGCTTCTGATGGTGTGTCTGTCTGTCTGCCCACTCATTCATCTACTCACTCACACATCCATTGTCTGGCCACCCACCTACCCACCCACCCACCCACCCCTCCATCCATCCATTCCTCCATTTATCCATCCCTCCTTCCCTCCCTCCCTCCATCTCTGCATCTATTTCTCTGTCTCTCCATGCATCCATATATCCATCCATCCTTCCATCTGTCCACCCGTCTATTCACCCATCTACCCACCCATTGTCCATCTGTTCATCCATCCATCCATTTATGCCTCCCCTAATCCTCCATACAACAATGTGTCCATCCATTAATCTGCCCATGTATCTAACCATCCTTTTTCTATGCAACATACAGAGAAGTGTCTGGAATGCTGCTCTCCTCACACTAAGGATGGGTATTTCTAGGATAACAAGGGGTATCCTAGGGAAAGGGGGCATGGTCATGAAGGTATTTACCTTTCATTTCAGACCTTTCTGTACTGTTGGAATTTTCTAGAAATTCAAATAGAACCAAGATTATCAATCAATCAATCAATCAATCAATCACTCAATCAACCAACCTACCTAAGGACTCCCATTTAAAAAATTAATGATAGTTCTCTGTGGAGATATTATGGTCCTCTTTTGTTTTCTTCTCTGCTCAGTTCTGCATCAAAGCCTATTAATAGCAACTCTGAATGCTATTTTCAAATGCCCCTCCTTCGGAGGTCTTCCCTGACCACCCCTGTTCCTCTCCGGCACAGTGCCCTGCTCTGTTCCTGCACAGTAATTTTCCTGGTCTGTAATTACATGGTATATTTTTGACCGGGGTAGCTCTGTGATGCCAGGACCGAGTTCTAGCCCATCCCCGTAACACCTCCATTATCTTCCACTGGGATATCGCAGGGGCTTGGTGGGTGCTGGGGGAGGGCTGGAAGGCGGGCCAGCCTGGATGGGTTCACCCTCAATGCCCTGGGCAGATGGCATCAGATCTTGGTCTGGTGCTTGGCAGTGGGCAGGGAAAATAAGCCCACAGGGTGCCCAAGTGGTGCCCACAGTGGTGTCCATGAGAGGGGCGGGAAGCAGCCGCCTTCACTTGCCACGTGCCGGGCACTGGGCCAGGTGCTCAGTGGGGAGGGCTCCAGGTACCACCGGCCCTGCCCCCAGAGAGACCGTTCCTGTCTCATCCTTACAGATGTGGAAACCGAGGCTCCAGGAGGCTGTGCAAGGTGCCCAAACTTGGCCTTCTCTACCGCTGCTTCCCTCATGCTGCAGCCAGGGCTTGTCAGGGGCAGCCTCAAGTTGGTGACCGGATTGGGGGCCAGGAGGCACGGTGGGCAGGGAAGGTGGCCACTGGAGTATCGTGATGGGGGAAAGAGGCAGAGAGAGGTCGGAAGAGGCTGGTAGGTGGGAGGAAGTCAGGGAGGAGAGTGCGGGAAAGGCAGGCAGCTCGGGTGGGTGGGGAGGAGGCTGAGGGAAGGGGGGCCCTGGAGGGGTGGGGGGGGCCCTGGAGGGGTGGGGGTGCCCCTCGCCCGCCTGTGCCCACCGCCGGCTGTCCTGGCGCGGGTTGCGGAGGCGCTGGGCGGGAAGGCCTGGTAGGCTGGGCCCGAGGAGAGCCCGGCCCGGGAGTGTTCCGAGGAGGGATTTATTAGTGAAACAAAAGCATATTTTTCAGCAGGACTGTTTGTTCAGTTACCTCATGACATCGCGCTGGCCCCGGGCCCGGAGTGGGGGGGCGAGGAGGCCCAGTGCAGCGACCGCGGGCGGCACAGTCCCGCTCTCCATGGAGGGTCCCCTCCCGGCCTTATCTGGTCCCGGACATCAAAGCGGGGGCTTTTCATAAGCGAATTAAAATAGCACACAAACAGCACAGGGCTGGGAAGACCCCGGGCCAATTAGCTTCCAGCAGAATAGGAGGCCTTTCAGAGCTGGCCACGTTTGAGGCGTCGCTGCGGCTTGTCAGGCTCGATGAAATATTTCGCCCAAAGCTCATTATAATAATGAACCTGCATTTCTTTCCTCAAGAGAATAATTAGCAGACTTCCAAACGGGCTAAAGCAGCCATTTAAACACTGCCCCTTCATCGTCCCATTTACTTCATTCTGTGACAAGGAAACACTGGCGCCTTCCGAAAGAGCCGAGACTCCCAGCACCCTCCCTGCACGGTCACAGACTGTGGGGCCTGCAGAGGGGGGCTGCGCCCCAGCCCCAGGGACCCCGCCCAACCTGTCACCCCTCCCCATGCCCCCGCTGGTGCTGTCCCGGTGCTGTCCCTCTCGGGCTGGCCTGAGAGTGGAGAAGCGGAGGCCTTTGTGTGTCACCGGAGCCAGCACGCAAGCCAGGCTTTTACTGTCTCTGGGGGCACGCTATTCTCTCAGGGCACAAGAGAGGCGCGGGGAGGGGTCAGGTGGGGGCCACCCTCAAGGGAAACCTGAGCCCGAACGTACTCCCGGGCAGTGGTCTGGTACAGCTGGGCCTCTGATGATGCCCACGGAGAGAATGAATGGGGATCCCCCAGGACAGGTGGAAGATGGAGCTGGGGGCTGAGCAGGTTACAGAAGGGTTAGCTGCAGCCTCCTCGGAAAGCAGACACGGCCCAGCTGCTCGGTGGGGAGCACAGACAGGTTACCTGGTGCCTAGCCACTGGCACAACCGGGGTAAGGAAGAGGCAAGCCTGCGTTACACAGCCCAAGGCGGGTCGCCTACCCTCCCACATGGCTGGCACCACAGACAAGGAAGCCAGGCTTCACTGGGCACAGTGGCCCATGTGGCCCCAGGCACGCTGGAAGGACAGACAAATTACGGAGGGGCTAGCGTCCTCAGCAGGGAAGTCCCCTTGCTGCCTCCCTGCGTACCTCCCTCCCTTCCTCTCTCCCTCCCCTCTCTTCTTCCTCACTCCACATTGATTGTTTACTCTTTTTCTATTATAAAGGTAAGAACCACTTACGGGAGAAATTTTGAAAAATATGAAAAAATCTGTTTCAAAAACATATCTCTAAGTCCACCCTCCAGAGACACGTTTCCGGGCATTTTCTGTAAGGTGATGTTTTGGGCACCACCCCCCACCCCAGAAACTGGGACCATGTTTGTCTCCAGTAACCTTGTACATGGGGCATTTTCCTGGGTCACTGAGGGATGACTGAAAGCTGCATAATTGTCCCTAATGTGCATAACAAGAACCAACATCCCGCAAATGCTGCACATGCGGTCTGTTTCCAATTTCTCACTATTATAAATAAGGCTGTGATTAGCTTGTTTGTGCATAACTCTGATTTGTTCTTTAGGGAGAGAATCCTGGAAGGAGGATTATGAGGTCAAGGGGGGAGGAATGTTTTTTAATCCCCGTGATACGTGTCATCAGAGCGATTTCTGGAGCAGGGAACCGGCTCATACTTCCATTTCTCCTCGGCTTCCCCAGCACGGAAGACCACACAATTAGGTTCATTTCTGCATCTTGCGTCTCTTCACTGAAACTCTTAGAGCAAGGGCTAGCACGCTTTTCTCTAAAGGGCCAGAGAGTAAATCATTCTGGCTTCGTTGGTCACACGATCTCTGTTACAACGACTCAACTCTGCCAAGGTGGTGTAAGGTTAGCCAGGGACGATGCATCCACCGGTGGGCATGGCTATGTGCTATTAAAACTTTATTTACAAAAACAGGCAGCGGGGCCAGATGAGGCCCTCCAGCTGTGGTTCACCAAGTCCACCTTACAGGATGAGTGCAGTGAGGACCTTCAGATCCTTTTGTAAATTGTCTTTCTAGTTCTTTGCCTGCTTTCCTACTGCGGGGCGAGTGCTTTTCTCATGGATTTGAGTTTTCACTCGCAAAATGTCGTCCCTCTCTGTCGTCGGCTGCAGTTTTCTCCCCAGCTTGCTGTCTGGTAGCAGCTTTGGGCAGGCAGGGAGGGGCCCTGTGCAGCTGCAGCCTTTGCTCTCCCCGGCCAGGCTGGAGCTGGGGGAAAGGCTCTGTGACCTGGGTCCCCAGGGGCCTGTGAACCACCCCTGTGTCTTCTAGAGACAAAGCCCTTGCTTCCGGCTCTCAGCCTCATCTCCACGTCTGGCTCAGCCTGACCCGCTGACACACCAGAGGGCTTGTCCGGCAGCTGCCCATGGGCAGAAACTCAGGCCCGGGATGGCCAGACACTCTTCCTGGTTTTGTTTTCAAACTGCTTCATTTTTACCCCGGGGGCCTCATTGCCTGTGGAACTCTGCCGTCTCTGTCAGCATTGTATCTGACTGTGGTGCTGCCTCTCCCTGACCAAATGTGTTGTCACATGTTCCAGGGACCTGAGCCAGGTGGCCTGGGACAAATCCCAGCTGCGCAACTGTGGGCCCATGCCTCAGTCTCCTCATACACAAAATGGGATGAACAGCAGCATCAATTTCACGGTGGGGACACATATTTCCAGCGGCTCCAGACGCTGGGTGTGGGCGCAGGGGAAGGCCTTGGTGTCGCCTCCGTCTGCAAAGCTCGTCCTGTGCCAAGGGCCAGGAGAGTGTGGAGAATGGTGGCTGCAACTTCACGCTGGGCAGTGCAACCCCACTCGTTAGCTTTTGCCTTTAGAAATATCAGCTATTTTCACCTCTTTATGCTTCTATATGAGCCCTGGAACCACTCTGTCAAGTTAGAAATTTCAGTGATGCTCTCCACAAACCCACAGACAAAACTGGGGTGACACCCAGCCCTCTGAGGGGAGCAGCCGGCTCTGTTCCGGCCGCCATCCCTCCTTCCCCTCATCTCTCCCAGCACCGTCAATACAGCCTTGTTTCTGCCCAGGGCGGCGGGGTTCTAGTTCACAGATGGGCTTGACCAGGCGGCCTGCATTCAGATCTCAGCTCTACCACTGAGTTGGGTGACTTGGTGGCAGTGGAGTACTTTGTGCCTCAGTTTTCCTTCTGCAAAATGACGTTGCAGGAGGCCTGTGCTTGCTGATGTGCCAAGGCATTTGCAGGGCTCGGTGGAGAGCAGGCACGTGGCATGGGTGGTGTGGGAGCTGGTGCACAGCATGGGTGAACTGCAGTTGTTCCTGGCCCTGTGAATATTGCTGCCTCTGTATCTTCTAATGGGCTACTGGGCGCTGTAGAGAATCCAGTGGGTCCCTGCAGCACTTCCTAAGAAAATGCAGAAGGAGCTCCAGGCTCCTCCCCGTGTGGTTCACCCGCCATCCCGTCCTTTCCCCTCTGCCTTCGACTCCCTGAGACCTTCCACTGCAGTTGGGGCTGTGGCCACATGCTGGCCAAGGCTCTGGGTGAGCCGAGTGGGATCTGCCAGGTGGCTGGAGCAGGTGGCAAAGGCGGCCCCATCCAATGGCTGGTGTGGGGTGTCCTGAGTACCTGAGTGTGCATAAAAGCTGACCCTGGGGTCCACGGGCATAGCAGGGTGGGAGCTGGTGGGCCCGAGGTGGGGATGAGAGGGGAGGAGGGAAGTGGGGAGAGGATCAGGGAGTGCTTCTGAGAGGCCAGGAGAAAGAAGGGCACAGGAGCTCCCTGGCAAGTCTGGGCAGGCCACAGCCCTGGGCATTTGGGGGACAGGCTGGGGGTGGGCAGGCTGGGGCAGGCCGGGACCTGGAGATGGGGCTGCAGATGGTACAGGCCTAGGCTTGTGTCCCCAGTCCTGGCGGGCTCCACTGAAGCCCCATCAGCCCCAGCTCTGCCAGTGCCTGCAGGGACAAGGGGCGAGGTTTGGGAACAACTGGCTCCTGCTCCCCACCACACCACCTGGGTACCCCTAAAGCTCCTGGGAACACAGGTGCATTCTCCAGAGCCCAGAAGGCACTGTGGTCTGGAGGGAATATCATTCTACACACACCATGGGAACTCTGCCACATCCTCCAAGCCCCATCCTCACCTCGCCGAGTCCTGCCACCGTCCAGGCTGACCTGGGCCCCCAGAAAGCCCTTGCTGACTCCGGGGCCCTATTTTTTCCTGACTAGGGGCGAGTCCTTGGGAGGATGCTCCGGACAGTCCCAGAGTCTTCTGGCAAAGCCATGGCAGGTCCTCCAGCAAAGCCAGGGCGGTTCCTGGGTGCCCGTGGGGGGGCCCGGTTGGGTTTTCTCGGCTACCCTGAGCCCCTTGCTCGCTCTGCCCCTCACCATTGACTCCCGTGGCCTTCCGGCTGATGGACACTCCCATCCTGCCACCTTCCCTTCATGTCACCTCCTGCTCTGAGAGAGTGGCCACGGCCAGCTCCTCTGGGTGGCGAAGTGGAGCTGAGGGGTTGCCCTGTGGTGGCCAGGGCACTGTCTAGCCCACCTCCCTGGCTGGCCGGTCTGGCCTTTGCAGGTAGCACTGTAGGGTCTGCTGGGGCTGGGGGCTTCTGGACTCTGAGTGGGGAAATGCTCAGGGAACGTCCAAGGGTGGCTGGCCACTCAGCTTCCCCATTCCGGGACTGTGAGGTGAAGGGCTGGGAGCATGCAGTGGCTTCTCCCCTCTAGCCCGCAGTCTTCAGGAGACAACCCCACCCTGCAAATGCCTCCTTTCTGGACCCAGCCCCTCTGTTCCCCAATGAGTGTCATCTAGGGGTTTGACCGGGAGAATGAGCATCTGCTGGGCCTCTCGCCACTAAGCCTTGGGGTCTGGCCCTATACCCTGGGGACCCAGGAGGCACTGGGCTGGTGCCTGAGAGGCAGGGTGGCTGCCAGAGCCATGGTCCCCAGAGAGCAGAACTTTATGAGAGGGCACCGAGCCAAGGCCCCCAGCTCCTGGAGTCTCCAGGGGGCTTAATTAATAGACATTGGGCAGGCCCATGAAGGGCTGCCTGCGCCCGAGGATGGCACATTCCAGGGCAGGCTCCCCGCTGCCTCAATGGCCCCCTTGGGATGACAGTTAATACTGGTGAGGGCTGGGAGGCTGTGCTGGTGGCCCCAGTGCTGCCGGCTGGCGACAGGGCCGGAGCCAGGGCTAAACCCCTGTCCTGCTGCCCTCAAAGCCAGCTCTGTCACTGTGAGGACAGAGGCAACAGCTCACAGACCAGGTGGGCTTCGCATTGTCAGAAGGCGGGTGTGGCTGAAGCTGGGCACCCCGTGGCCTCCCCCTGCCTGACCCCGGGAAAAGCGGAGTGGAGGGTGGATGGGCCCCAACACCCTCAGCACGTCCTGGGCCGGTGTGAGTCTGGGTGAATGTGCCCACCACGCCCCGCTCTGCAGCTGGCGAGATCGCCTCCAGCCACAGAGAATACGAAGCTCCCCCAACACCCTACTGGAGACAAAGACCCCAGACCCTGCTCTGGCTTTTTCCGTGCTTGGGCCTGCCCGGGGCTCCAGCCTTCTGAGGTCCGTGTGCTGCCAAGAAGAGCAAGGGAGGAGGCAGTGTTGCCCCAGGGGCTGCGGGGACACCATCCCTGTCACTGCTGGTCTTCCCTGGCGCAGGCAGTGGGCGTGGCCCTGAGAGGCAAGGACACCCCCGCAACAAGCTCTGCCCTCCCTCACTTCCTGCCTTTCAGCATGCAGTGGGGGCATCTCCCCAGGCTCCAGTGGCCCGACGGAGGACTTGTGTTATGAACTGAACTGTGCCCTCCTAAATTCACATGTTGAAGCCCTAATCCCCAATGTGACTGTGTTTGGAGACGAGGACTTTAGGAGGTGATAAATATTAAAGGAGACTGTGAAGGCAGGGCCTTGATCCCATAGGACTCATGTCTTTGCAAGAGAAGGCGGCAGCACCAGGGATGTGTAAGCACACAGGAAGGACCCAGCCTATGAGCCAGGAAGAGGGCTCTCACCAGGAACCAACCCTTCCACAACCTTGCTCTCGGACTTCCAGCCTCCAGAACTGTGAGGAATAAATTTCTCTCACCTAAGTCCCCTGGTCTGAAGCCTTTGCTGCTGAGCCAGCCGATACGACTGGCCAGCAGGAAGCTGGAGAGCTAGAAGGGACTGCAAGGGCAGGTGAGTGCCCGCCCCCACAGGCACAGGGCAGGGTCTGGCACCCCGAGTGGGTCAGAAGCCAGTCCACCTACAGACAGCTCCACGTGACAGCCATGGAGCCCAGTATCCTGTTGGAACTGGGGAGCCTCTAGGGGGCTGGTCTGTGCAAAGAGTGGACCCACTCCAAACCTGACTGCACTCTACCCTTCCACCATCTCTAGTCTGTCTGGGCCACCAGCACCCCAGGAGCCACTGCCTGGCCCTGCCCCAGCCCTGCACCCACCTCCATTGCTTCTGTCACTAGCTCTGGCACCTCCCATTACCAGTGTCCCCACCCTGGGCACACCTGGTCCCCTGCCTCCCCATGCCTTCTGGAACATTCCCTAGAGTGGGCTCTGAGACTCTGTCCTCATGAGTGCCTGCCAGCCACACCTTCTCCTCCTGCCCCAGCGCCATCCTGTTCTCTGCTCTTACCATAGCTGAATTCTCCCATAACTTGGGGAATGGTGATGGCAGATGGTCACTGAGTGGACAGCACGTGCTCTTCTCCGTGCTCAATGGGGATCTCCTGAACCCCCGCAAGCATGTCCCCATTTTAGGGTTGAAGAAACTGAGTCACAGAGAGGCTATGTGTGGTTCCCAGATTTACACAATGATAAGCTGGGCGTTGGACCTTGGCATCAAAACCCTTTGCACTTCAAGCTTGGAACCTTCACGGCCACAGCTGCTCTGGCCCCCGGTTCTGTAAACGCCACCTCAATCCTGTGCGGGACCCAGGCCCCTTCCCCCACTCCTTGGGCCCTACACAGCCTCAGAGCAGGCAAAGTGGGGAGGGCTGCAGCTGGGAGTACCCAGGTTTGGGCCGAGGTGAGGCAAGTGGGGTGGGGAAGAAAGAGGCTACAAAGCTGGCAGGGGCTGGGAGTGGTTCCAAGGACAGCCCAGGGGTCTGGGCTCAGCTGCCTGCACTGAGGCGCTGGAAACCTCCTCTATAGCCTCTGCCCAGTAGGAAGCAGGAACGGCTGTCGGCCCCCTCTTTGCAGGGTTACCCTGCTGGGGGAGGCCTCTGTCCCTCCCACACCCTCAGGCCACTGGGATGGAGCAGGAAGTGGCTTTATTCCCTTCTTGAAGGTGGCGGGAAAGGATCCCAGATCTGTGACCTCCTGGCCTTTTGGGTGGGGCTGTGGGCTCTGGAGACAGGGCAGGGTCAGAGCCCTGGGAACTGTGGACGTCTGCATCTGCTCACAGCCCCCAGGTCCCAGCAGCCTTATCGGAGCCCTTGGCTGGGAGCCTGGAGACCTGAGGGTGGCTGAGCCGGCACCATGCTTCTACCCCACCCTTAGGCAGCTACCCAGGCCTCTCCGGACCTCAGTTCTGCATCTTCAAAATGGGGTCGCCCAGGTAGATATGAGGACTGACGGGCAGGCGTGGGACACTTGGAGCTCAGGAGGGCAGGCACCGAAAACACACACCCTCTGTGCTGTGACTGTAACCCCCCATGCAGCCTGCCGATTCATTTCCACTCTGTACAACTCTACTGACAAGCTCCTCTAAATGTTCCCGATTCCGACCCAGAAATTCTACGCCTGGCAAATCAAACGCAAAGGAAAAATGCAGAGGAGGGTATTTGCCGTAACAGGATGGAGAACGGTGACCACCTGCAGACAGCACAGATGCTGCTCCCTGGACACCGAGTGCACGAGCCCCTTGGAACTTCCCTTTGGCTGTCTTGGATACAACATATACACACCACACTCACACACACAAACACCACACACACGATACATGCAGACGCAACACACACCACACTCACACGTAGAAGACACACCACATACAACAAAACACACACACTGCTCTCACATACAAACACACCACGCCACACATGCAAACACATACTGTGTCCAGGCATGCAAGCATGCTACACACCACACCACACACACAGACACCACACACACACACACGATACATGCAGACACAACACACACCACACTCACACGTAGAAGACACACCACATACAACAAAACACACACACTGCCCTCACATACAAACACACCACACCACACATGCCAACACATACTGTGTCCAGGCATGCAAGCATGCTACACACCACACCACACACACACACACACACACACACACACACTCGAACTTACAGCTACAGAAGTTAAACATCACATTCCACTTCAGTCCATTCCAAAGAGCGCTGGTTGTCACCACAACAGTGACCTCCTGGCCCACCATGGATGGACAGCCACATGGAATCTGGGCACCACTGCCCCCGTGGTCCGGCCTCCGCCTGCCTCTGAGAGTTTCTCTCCTGCGCTGCTCTCTCACTCACTTTGATGCAGACACACTGGCTCCCTTTCTGTTCCAGGCACGTGCCTGTCCCAGGTCCTTTGCTTTGCCCCTCGCCAGCTGGTGTCCTCTTCCTAGTTACCCAAGGGAGCTGCTTTGTCCTCCTTTGAAGGTGCCTGTTTAGATTTCACCTGCCAGGTAAGTGCCGCCTGACCACCTGCATTCTTGTCTAATGTCCCCTTCCTCGTGGGTACCCTTCACATGGGTACCCTCTGCTCTCCTTCCTCTTCTTCCTCTCCTTCCCCCGTCCTGTTCCTGCTCCTCCAGCCCCTTCCCCTGTCCCAAATTAGGCAAATGTACATGCATAGATCAACCCAGCCCTGAGCCACAGAGGCGAGAGTTCAAACAACGCGACCAATTTATAAACAATTTTCTCTGCTACGATTAAGTTACATTTTCCCCAATAGCTGCTTCATTTTCTTGTCAAAAATACACAGTTTTCACATTTGTCTCGCTGCAAGGGTAATTAATTTCCAGACCATAAGTAAGAACTTAATTTGATACCTGCAAGGATTATAAACTATTTCAAGCTGTTGTTTACACGAAATCAAGAAAATTCGTTCTGTTTGCAATTATGTTAATGAGGAAATAGAGTGGGTATTTTTTTTTTTTTCAGGGAACTCGGCATAATTTTGCCATTACCAATGAATTAGTTTAAAAACGTCTGCTGCTGCTGCCGCAAACCCCTCTACAGCTGTTTTTGAGGTGACCCCAGTGAGGAGGCCCCACAGACGGCTGAGGATCCCAAGGAAGGCTTTTGTGGGAACAGCTCAGATGACCATGGGCAGGTGAGTTCTGAGGACTGGGCACAACCCCAGGTGGTTGGCAACTAGCTGGGTCTGTAGGTGGGGCTGAGGAGTCTTCTTCAAGCCCTCCTGATGCCAAGCCGAAAGGAGGTGACCAAGAGGGGAAGGGTGGTTGGGAACCCAGGGCGTGGACGGTCCAGCCCCTTCCTCTTGGACAGCCATTCCTGGGCCCTGGGCTGCCATGTGGGTTTGCACCATGCAGGCTTGCTTGGGCCTGGGCCACAAGTGGGGGCACTGAGGGTGGGAAAAGAGGCTGCTCTCAGGGTTGAGGAGAGACACCCCTAACTCAAGACTCAGTATTGTCCCATGGCCGCTGTGGATGGCTGTGCAATTGGGTCCCCTGTGAGGGTGAGAGGGCTGAACTTGGCCTGGAAAGGGGCTGCATCTGCCCACCGCGGTGCCCTGGGTTGGCCATGACCCTGAGCAGCCCGGGCTGCCTGGGCCAACCTGGAGGCTGGCACAGTACGCAGGGCAGGTGCCCAAAGGGAAGAGGTATCCCCTGTGCCTGGGGGAACCGGCTGGCTTCACAGGATGGGACACTCAAGCTGGGTGCCGAAGGCCATGTGGTCAGGGTGAGGCAGGCTCCCAGGGGAGGGAGTGCAGGCACAAGCAGGGGGCTGTAAAAAGGTCCCGCACACCTGAGAAGGGGCAGAATGGAGGAAGTACGGGGCCCGGGGGAGGAGGAGGGGCCAGACTACACTGTAAAGGGCCCTGCTGCACAGAGAAGGCAAAGAACCTTCAAGACATACAAGAAGGCGGTCAGATGCTAGTGGGGAAAGGGCCCTCGAGCTCCCGAGCAAGGGTGGTGGGTACGCAGGGGCAGGTGGCCAGGAGGTGCAGGAGGGCTGGTACAGCCACGGGAGTCTGGGGGGTTTCGGAAGGTCTGTAAGGAAGAGGCCAGCCAAGCCCGACCTTGATGACACAGCAGCTGGAGCTGGCATCACTGAAAGCCCAAGGAAAGGTTGTCTTCAGCCTCCTGGCCCTGTTAGGCACACCTCTGGCTGCCCAGTGGGGGACGCACAGCATGAGGACTCATTCGCGATGTGACCGCTTGGTCTGCAGGCAGGTTGGGGCCCGTTCCTGGCTGGCTGTCTCTGGGGAGCTGGGAGCTGGGGGCTGGGGCCAGCGCTGCCCGGCCTCTCCGTGGTCCAGCCCCCAGCACTGTCCTCCTCTTCACAGGGCCTCCCCCCGCCACCCCCCCAGGTCTGCCTGGAGCGGCCGGCATCGAGGCTCTGGGCCGAGTCCTCGTAAATCCTGGGGTGCTGGGAGACAGCCCAGGTGAGGCCGTGAACAATGCCCCATTGTGGCCCCGTGGGGACGGTTTGCCGCCACTTGCCACCAGCCCATACGTTGTAAAATCTCTCCCCACGGATCTAATTTCGCCTCTCTGGCCCTTGGGGGTTTAGGCCCGGGACAGGCACAGTCTCACTCCACACAGAAACCATTTACGGTCGGGATAAAGGCCGCCTTTATTGGCACCGAATGGCGAACGTTTCCCTGCCCCATCGTTTTCTCACCGCCACATCTGTCAGGTGGCGCAGGAGGGACGGCGCAGCAGTGGGGGCTTGTGTGGGGACAAGGACAGGCCGAGAGCCGCTGCCGCCGGGAAGAATGGCTCCCAGTCTCTGTCTTCCTGGGAAACCCACGAGGTCTTCCCAGGTCTGTCCACCGCCTGCACCTCAGCGGGCCCATTATCTTCAGGCCCAGCTCTGACGCAGGGAGACACGGCCCCGAGGGGCTGAGTGGGCAGGAACCTGGACACAGGCCCCTTCGGGGCACGTTTTCCTTCCCCATGGAGAGGGTGTGTCGGGGTGTGAGAGTGAGGAAATGAGGACTACTTCTCAGGCCCCATGATAGGCCTGGGTCGGCAGTGGGAGGCCTCGCCTGGTCTCGGGGTATAAAGGCTGAAGGTGGAAGGGTGCCGGGAAGATCCGGGAGAGGAAAGCGATGGGTGCTTCCTGCCACCCTGCCATCCATGCCCAGAGTCCTCCATGCTCCTCAGTTTGGGAGGAGCCGTGAGAACTGACGTGGCCGCCTCGGCCTCAGCCAGGCGGTGATCTCAAACAGAGCTTCATCAGCACTGTGGCTGCCATGGGGCAGCGTCACCTGGCAGGGGGCCAGAGGCCGTGCTGGCTTCTGGTGGGACATGGAATGATTTCAGGTGGTGTCCGAATAGTCCCTGTGTATTTTGGTATTTACGTTTATGTTTTCATGCATGCCGGGAGGAAGTGCATTGCGCCATAAGCCAATGGTTTCACACGTGTCAGTTCTAGGCTGCTGCAGTAGAAGTACTTAACGGGCACCAAGCACGGTGGGTTCAAGAAAACGTCATCTAAGAAATGTCAGTGGCTCTCAGATGTGGAAAAACACAAAGGGTGTCCCTGTGTGAGTGGGGCAGGGGGCCAAAGGCCGGTCTCACCTGGGGAGGGGCCTCCATCTCCAAGCCCTGTGCAAGGGGTTGGCCACACTTACCCCCTGTTCCCCCGGCCCCCGCCCCATGGGACCCCTGCTTGTGGAGGCACTCAGGGGATGAGAGCTGGAGAGACTCCAGGGCAAGGAACCCGTGGGGTTCCTCACGGACCCGGGGAAAGGCAGGGTCCCGCCAAGTTTGTGGAGCAGAAAAATATTGTTTCTTGCAAAACGGCAGGGAAGATTTGGCGGGATCTGTAGCTGGGGGCTGGGTGTCACCATGGCAACGGAAAGCCAGAAGCTGGCAGAATTAGGGGCGGGCTTCTGATTTCTAGGGATGCTGGCCAAACCCCAGGTGAGCCCCAGTGGGTGTGGGGTAGGGTGGTTTAGATCAGGGGCCTGCTCAAGCCAGGCTGGGTTGGGGGAAGCTCTGTGGGGCCCACTCTGGGCCCAAGCATGACTGTTTCTTTAGCAATTGCTCTGTGACTGGGCGTCAGTTTGGAGGAGGAGGAGCCCCTCGGCTCACAGCTCAGGCTCTTTTTGCTCCAGAACTTCACCTTTAGGGAAAGAGAGAAACGAAGTGGGATACACAAGACAGGTCACCTGAGACCCTGGGGCCCTGTCCGTGGCCTCCCCAGACATTGGTGCAGTGCCCCAACTGCAGGTCTGGCAGCAGCAGGGACTGCTCTGAGCTCCAGCCCGAGGTGAAGGCCTCCAGTTCATAGCCACCACTCCTACCTCATCCCTACAGCACTCGAGAGGTGGGGGGTAGGGGTGGCGAGATGCGGAGACTGACGCAGGGGAAGGTCAAGTGATGCCCTGGCTTCTTGGCTGCTGTGGGGTGGAGTTGAGTGGGACGTGGGAGGAGGTGGCGAGTTAGATGGGAAGACCCCTTGGACCCCCGCCAACCACAGGCAGAGGACCCTCTGAGTCATCAAACTCAGGTCTTGACTGTGCTGCCTGCCTGCCTTCCTCCCCGCACAGCTTCTGGGGGTGTGATGAGCTATACCCACTCTAGGCTGGGCCTGGTCTCTGTACATTGGTCCCCACTGGTGGCATCTTGCTTTCAAGAGACAAGGTAATCTGTGGACCTCCCGTCTTTCCCTCCACTAGGGAGAGCAAACTTGGGAAGAACAGGTATGTGGTTCTGGGCGGTGGCTTCAGAGCTGAAGCTGAAAGTGGGAGATGGGGGCCAGAGGGGCCCTCCAGGCTCAGGCTCTCTTGCTGGGTCCAGTCCAGCCCAGCAGAACTTGTGCCTCCTCCAGGACACCCTCACCTGGGAAGGTGGTGTACTCCCTGATGCCCCTCCATGCGGCATCTGCTCCCCGCTAATCTGTGAACACACATGCATCACGTCTTTGTGTCTTTAAGGTCCAGCGTCTTTGGGGGCCCGGCTGGGCTCAGGGCTGAGTCACATGAGCCTGCTTCTTCCCTGTGCCGCCCCTGACCACGGCCTCCCCAAGGCTTCCCTCGCTCACTCCCCCATCTCTCTCACTCCCCCATCTTCTCTCACTCCCCCATCTTCTTCCTCTTTTCTTTTCCACCTGATCTGTAAGCACTGGGGTGTTGGTTGCCTGCCAAGTCCAAATACAGCTCCGGACCCTCCTGACCCTCCTACCTCAGCACCCCTCCGAGCAAAGCATCCCCACGTGGGGGCTCACAGCAGAAGCTCGGGGTCCTTCTCCAACCTCTCTCCCCTCAGTCTGCTTGTTCTCATCGGTGGGACTGGCAGACTGGGGGCTGGCTCCCCAAGGCCTCCACCCTAGTCCAAAGTGCTGATGCCCTCCCTCATCCCACAGCAGCCCCTCACCACTCCTGGAACTGCACCCTCACCTGCATGTAACCCTCCTCCCATGAAGCCGGAGCCACCCCTGGATCCTTGGCCCGGCCGGGCCATTCCTCGCTCACAAGCTCTGCCTCACCTGCTCTCATGGCCTCAGGAGGACGTGCCCTCGTGCCCTAGGGCCTTTGCAAGGCTGCACACACTGGACACTCTTCCACCCTGCGTCACCCTCCTCCTCACTCACTCCTGGTTGGCTCTGGGCTCCTGACTCCACTGACTGGGAAAACCGAGTACTTTCTCCTTCACACAGACAGATACGTAATTACGGGTCACTATGTGCGTCCCCCTGCCCAGCCATGGGGCTGTGCACTGTAAGGAGCAGGGGCCAGCCCACCCTACTCACACTGCAGCCCCAGGCAGTGGCACAAGGTGAATGAATAAATGGCCACAGTGCTTCAGAAGTATTCCTTTGCTTTTTTCCTTTCTGCTCCTGTGACTTCTGGTCCCTCCATCCCTCCAGAAGGGCCTCATTTAAAAAAAAAAATACTTCTTACTTTTATTTTTAGAGACAGGATCTCACTGTGTTGCCCAGGCTAGAGTGCAGTGGTGCGATCATGGCTCACTGCAGCCTTGAACTCCTGGGCTCAAGCGATTCTTCTAACTCAGCCGGCTGAGTAGCCGGGACCACAGGCACACACCATCACGCTTGGCTAATTTTTTATTTTTATTTTCATAGAGACAGGGTCTCGCTATGTTGCCCAGGGTGGTCGTGAACTCCTGGCCTCAAGCCATCCCCCCGTCTTGTCCTCCTAAAGAGCTGGGATTACAGGTGTGAGCCACTGTGCCCAGCCTCAGTTTTGAGGATATTCCTAGGTTCTGGAGAAAGCTCGGAGCCCTCACATGACCCTGCTAGTGCAATTTCCACCCGTTATTGGATATGGTCCCTCTCAGTAAGCGGGGATATCACAGAGCCTTAGAACAAGAGCCCTTGTGTTTGTCGGGTGCACCCAGGCAGGCCCTGCCTGATGCCCATGAGGCTGAACCCATTTGTAGCCCAGTGAGGATGGGTGGCCAGGTAGCATGAGTCACCCAGGCATCAGCATCTCCTCAGAAGCTCCTGCCCTGACGGGGTGTTCACCCTGCTGGACAAGCATCCCTTTGCGGGCAGCAGACAGGCAGCCACCTTGCCGCCCACACAGATGGCTCTTGTGTGCCTGACCTGCGGCTCCCGGGGGGCGGGGAAGAGAGGGGGCGCTGTGCACTTTGACACCTATGTGGGGGACTGGGGGCAGGGAGGGGGCGAGGGGCAGGGGGCTGCGTGCTGGCCCCGCTGTCAGGCTCACCTTACTCGGCTAATCCTGAACGTGCAAGAACAATGCTGCCAAAGCCATGAGCTGGATCTCAGCCCTCCGGGGCCCCAAGCCCCCATCTCCTCTAATTGAGGCCTCACAGGGTGGTCTGCGCCCCCAGGCTCCCCCTTGTCCGTGGCTCTGGCCAGTGCCTCCTGCTGTTGCCAAGGTGGTCCAGGCACTGCCTCAGCCCGCACCCCACAACCGCTGTGCCCTCCGCCCAGAACGCTCTTCCTCTAGATACCCATAGGATGCGCTCCCTCACCCGCACAGACCTTTTCCTGGCAGCCCGCACACCCTGCAACCTCTTCTTGAAAGGCCTGGGTCTGACCTGATGGAGAGAGTTGCTCTTGGGCAGAGGGAGGGGTCACGGCCCCGTCCCTCGTATCCACCTGGCGCTTTCCACCTTCCTGAGAGCAGAGGCCACTGTAAAAGGGACCCTGTGCTGGGGGTTTTCTGGGTGCTGGACTTGTGGGCACACCCCATCCACTCCTGCCTGGTCCACACACTGGCTGCTCTTTCACAGACAAAGATCTGGCGGCCAGAGGGGCTCCAGGTTTGAGACGGGCCCTCAGAGGAGCAGCCCCTTCCTATTCCTGCAGCGTCTTCCACACGTGGAGAGGGGTTCAGGCCTACGCTGCTCTGGGCCTGCAGGGCCACCCCCTGGAGGCCGCGGGAGTGCGGGAGGGGACGCCGGGCCTGCAGGGGTGGAGGAGGGACCCGGGAAGGCATGAATGGAAGCGCCGGACCAGGGCGGGAAGCAGCGGACGCGGAACGGGGTGGGGAGGGCTCAGGTTGCCAACCCAAACAGCCCAGCGCGCCTCGGCCCCGTGTTGAATCCACAAAAATTTCCATCTGCCTCTGGAGCACTCGGAACCCGGGCAACGAAAGGCTGTTCGCGCGGCAAAGTAAACACCGGCTCCGTGCAGGGACTGCCGTGCGCTGCGTCCCAGTTTTAAACGGCCGCGTCAGCCATTTTGTGGACGCCACCGTCCAAAGTGAGGCGGAAGCCCCCACCTGCGGGCTCGGAGCCAGGGCAGGAAGCCGGTCCCACTGCCCGGAGCGGCGCGGCGAGGACCTGGGCATCCACCTGCCGCCAGCGCCACCTCTGACCTGGGGCCAGAACCCGAGCCCGGGAGGCCCGGGCCCCCCACCCCCACCCCCACCCGCAGCTGCCGCCGAGCCCCTGCACAACCTCGGGGTCCACACCTGACAGGGAGGGCCCGGGACGTGCTGGGCCTGTGCCGCCGGTTCGCCCCGTCCTTCCTTCACCGCCCGCGGTTTCCCAGCCCAGCCGGCACGGCCAGGTCCCCTCCCCGGGAGGGAGGGGAGGCTCGGGTCGGGACATCTATTTTTGGTGGTGACCAAGCCACTGCTTAATATGCAGAACCGGCTGGGGGCAGGCTGTGCCCTGACCCACGGGGTGACAAGTTTAAAAAGGGGCCCATTTTGACCAAAATACATGTTTTTCTGAGGTTGGCCAGGGCAGCCAGGCAGGGTTTGCCGCACAGACAAGGCTCTGCACCGCCCTCACGCCCTGGCCCCTGCAGGCGGCCAGCCCAGCCGGACTCCCGCAATTGATGCTGTCGATTATAGATCCGCACACGGTGCCCAGTGAGGGCTCGGCCACTGCGGGCTCCGGCCACCGTCCTGCTCGGGCACCTGACACGCCCCTGCCGCCTGCTGTCCTATCCCAGCCTCTCTCTGAAGCAGTTGCCCTCACAGAAGTTGACACACACTTGAGCTGAATTTTTAAAAAGACTTAAATTTCCTCTCTGGCCAATATTGGAGGCCTATAAATAGAGTCATTCAGGAGAGGCTTGAGGGTGGCAACTGTCCCCCACAGGCAGGCTAAGAGAGAAACACCCCAAGAAAGAGAGACGCTACTGTGGGGAAAAGAACAGTTCTTGGGGGATTGCTGAGGGTAAGAGAAGCAGGAAGCCGCTGGATAGCTGGGGAAAGCAAGACCTGGATTCAGGAGGCCTGGCCAGGGCCACGTAGTAGGGTTGAGGTGGAACTTGAACTTGCAGAGAGACCCCTGATGCCATCCTCATGCTCACACCCTCTGAGCTCTGCCATCAGCCAAGCAGCCCTCCTGGGCCAGGAGCTTGTGACACTGCCCCCGCCACAGGGCCTTTGCACGTGAGCGATCGGCATAATGGTGCCTGTCCCCTCCACTGGGGGCCAGGAGGCTGAGGCGCTGAGAGCCCACGTGACTCGCCGAGTCTCACAGCCATCACGTGTAGGGGGCAGAGCTTGCACCCCAGCCACTGGCTCCAAAGGCGTGAGAGGAGGTCAGGCTTTTGCCCTGTGTGGGATGGGAAGGGGGGATGGGAAAGGGGTCTGTGTGTGGCCCTGTGTGCACAGCTGGATGCTGGGTGTGGATGGGCCACACCTGGATGAGGACCCTGAGTGATGAGCCCCTCCTATGGGGTTCAGGGTCCCATGGGTAACCAAGAGTGACAAAGTGAGACTGCACCTGCAGGATGGGGCTTGGCCCGGCTGTCTCAGTAGGTGCTGGGCCAGGCTAGGGCACCGCTGCCAGGGCTGTCTGGAGCAGTAGAACCAGAGGCAATGCCAACTCCTGGTGTCACCGAGTAGGGACAGTGTAGACAACGCCAGCAGAGGAGGACGGGAGCCACATCAGACAGGCTTCTCCTCTGAGCTGGGCACTCTCCACGGTCCCATCACCCAGTGGCAGTTAGTGGGGGCTGTCTCTGTGGCGGGTTGAGGGTCATTTGGGCTCATGGTATGGCAGAGGGTCATTGGGATATGATCTGGGGGTCATGACCTGGTGGTCAAAGGGATATGATCCCCTCCAAGTCCCAGGGCAGGGCTGGAATCTGCAGCTGACAAGTGCCCTTTGCCAGCCTCTGGCAACCTCATGGCAACCTATCCGAGGATGGGTGGCACAGAGAGGAGCCTCTGAGTGGGGAGGACCTCACAGGATGTTAGGATTGGGGGTGGTCCTCCCAGGGGAGACCAGAGGACCAAGGTGGGACCTTGTTTCTGAGGTTCCCTTTCCCATCACACTCACCTCCACGTGACATCACTTTACTGGGGGGAAAAAGAAACACCTCGAAATGAGCACACCAAACTACCTGGCGCATCTCAATCTTGGACAAAGCGAGAACTCATGGTGGATCTCAGAGCCAAGCCCACGGTGGTCCCAGTGCCCAGGAGCTGGGCCTGGGAAGGGGGAGGCCGACGGCCCCAGCATCCCGGAGCGCAGCTGTACCCTGGCCTCCCTTCCCAGCTGCGTCCTGGGTGCTGTGGCTGCACAGAGATGCGATCACGTTCCTTGGCAACTTTGGTTTCTTACTTAGCAACACATCAATAATATCCCTCCCGAGTAACGACTGCCGGCAAAAGCTTGTCTGTGGTGGGCACTGGGGCTGCGGCGTCGAGGTGTCTCAGTATATACCACGCTTCTCTATGGACAAACCGATGGCTTTGAGCTTGTCACATGACAAAGCTTGCATGCAAAGCCCGACCCTGGTGCTTTTCTTTCCTAGGAGTGACGACAGGTTTCTAGTTTTCACAGGCAGTGCTAGAGTCCCTTCCAGGAGTTGTTACTTTCATTAATTCCCACCTCCTAGTAAGACAGAAGAGTGTCTGCTCTTCCGCACCCATGCCAGCACAGGGTATCATCATTTCCTTACATTTTGACTTTAGGGGTGTGCATTCCCCTGGCCACTGGTGGGTCTACTGTCTTTCCAAAGAAGGTGGTGGGCAGAGCTGGGCTGCGGTTCAGAGGTGCCTGCTGAGCCTGGTTCCAGGTGTGGCCTTTGGGGGTAGCCTGAAGTTGGGGGAGGGTACGGGGCCTCGGTCCCTGGCCAGGCGAGCCATGATGGCTGTGAGAATGCCAGGTCTGAAGACCTCCCACCTCAGGCTCCCTGGGAGCAGACTCAACCTGGCCCCAGGGGCCTCCTGCAAGCCTCCCCGGAGCTTGCTGGGCACAGGGACTCCCTGGCAGACACACCCACCCCTGCGCAGGAACGGGGTGGCGGTGCTCAGCGTCAAACGCTGCTTTCATTATAGGTTTATCTTTGGAACCCCAGACAAAACAGGGCTTGTGTGGTTTGACTGAAGGGCAGCCCCTCAGGACTCCGCCATCCACTAAGACGGCTCCTCAGGAAAGAAAAAATACACTAACCTTAAAATAACCAGTTCCCAGAATAGCAAACTAATGACGGCTTCTAAAGGGAGCCCTTTGATCAGTCAGAGCCCCCGCCTTTGCCTATTTACGGCCCTGTCACTCAAGAGCAGCCCAGCAGCAGAGAGAGGAGTGTTGGGTTGGGTGTGGGGGGCGGGGGGTGGCGCAGAGGGGAGGGGGAGCTGCCGAGGAGAGGCAGGTCTGGGGCTGCCAGGGCAGTCCAGGCTGCCTAACTTTCTGATGCAACCAGCCCTTCAGTGGCAAGGTGCTCCCTGGCCTCTGGGACAGCCTGGAAGTGTGTCCTGCCTGCACCGACGCACACTTCTCACAGTCTGCTGAGCAGCACCTTCCAGTTGCGAAGCTACGCCAGGGAACAGACCTGGCTGCAGAGAACCGGAAAAGAACCAGAATCCCAAGCGGACATTCCTTAGGGACCTCGGGGAGGCGTGGGTCATGAGCTCTGGGGACTCGAGGCAGGGGAACTTGGGGAGGATGCTGTGGAGAAGGAGCCCAGGAGGGGTCTGCAGGGATGCATCTCTGTTGGGGGCATGGGGTGGAGAGGGGCGCTGGGGCCATGAGATGGCAACTACTAGAGTGTGCTCTCCCGTATGGTCCCTGCCATCCACATTCACCACATTCTATGGGCACTCACTGAGCATTTCCTTGGGCCTGGCCTGGGTAAACGTTGGGGGAGCCACACTCACCTCCCCACATGCCCGTCCAAAGCAGCGCTGTCCCATAGCTGAATCTGTGTGGCACAGCACTTAAAAAAGTGGTGACTGACATCCAGGAATGGAATTTTCTTTTCATTTTAATAAATTAAAATTAAAATTTAAAGATAGATCCTTCACTCGGTTATTAGAAAACCCTTCAGTATGTTTGAAATGACTTAGGCATGGGAATCTCCTTTTTCAATGGTAAATTTTATGAAATCTAAATACAGACCAAGTCGTTCTCATGAAAACTCAGTGTCTAAATTGAAACGTGTAAAATATGCGGTGGCTTTTGAAGACCCAGTATGAAAAAGAAGAATGTCAACAATTTTAAGAGTTTTAAAAATATTATATATTGAAATGATATTTTGGATCTATTGCGTTAAATAAAATATATTATTGTAATCAATTTTACTTATTTCTTTTAAATTAAAAAAGTGGCTATTAGAAAATTTAAAATGATATCTGTGGCTAGCATGGATGAGCTGACCAGGAAGTAAGGGAGGTTAGAGGCTGAAAACTCAGTGAAAGTGGAACCCCAGAGGTAATAGGGGCCCTGAAGGTATTTGATGAGTGAGATGAACTTGAGCTTTGGTTTCACCAGGAATAGATGATTATGTGTCAAAGCCCAGGCCTGCCCCAGGAAGTCTCATAGCAGAGACTTACATAAAGCTGGGACCCTCAAAGGGCTCTGCTTTCATGGTGAGGGCCAATGAAAAATCTCCTACTCCCTGAGAAGACTGTAAAGAAAACTGCATTACTGCTAAGAGAAGGAGAACAAGTTCTGTCCTGGAAATTCATGTTCACAAGTTAGTCCATGCTCCGCTTGGAGGCTTGAATTCATACTACCTAAGTGGCCTAGAAAACTTTGAGCCTAGAATTAAAAGTCCAGGCTGGCAGTACACCCACATATGTGGCAATGGAAGGGGTAAACATGATTCCTCCCTGAGGACCCCAACTTCACACCAGACTTCAAAAATTCCCACAGATAAATTCTAAGATATATAAGTTTACAATGAAAAAAAAAAACAAAACCAGAAACGAAATGAAACACCATGAATGAGAGTCAGCAGAAGAAAAAATCAAACAGGGAGGTGAACTCAGAAATACTTTAGATACTGGAATTAAGAGAAGCTCAATATAGAATAGCCATATTTAATACACTTCAAGAAAATTTAAAGTTTGAACAGGCAAGTAAAGAGGAAGATACGATTAAAATGACCTATCAGATATGAATAAGAACCCAACAGAACTTTTATAAATAAAATAATAATAATTGAAGTTTAAAATTCACTGAACAGTTTTAACAGCAGATTAAACACAGTCAAAGAAACAACTAGTGAACTGGAAGATGGATTCCAGAATACAGTACAGAGAGACAAAGTGATTTAAAAAAAAAAAGGTTAAGAGATATGAAGGGGAGTGACATGGTCTACTACTGGCCAATAAAAATTTCAGAAGGAGATAATGAGACTGAAGTGAAATCTTAGGAAGTATTAACTGAGAATAATCTAGAACTGATGAAAGACACCAAACCACTGAGTAAGGTAGCTCAGGCAGAAAAAAAGAAACCTATTAATATATCCTAGTGAAAATGCAGACTAGAGTCAAAGGAAAGATCTTAAAGGCAGCCAGAGAAAAAAGACAGATTGTCTTCCAAGGAGCAACAATTCATCATCTTCATTCTCAACGGTAACAGTGGAAGCCAAAGGATAGTTCAATAACATTTTTAATGTGCTAAGAAAAAAGAATTTTGATAACCTAAGGCCTATAATTTTATAATTGGAGGAAATATTTTTTAACATGACAGTAAAATGGTCATTTGCAGACAAAATCTGAGAGTTTTTCACTGAAGAAAATTTAAATGAATCCCTCAGTCACATAAAAAGGTAATCCCAGATGTAAGATCTGAGATAAAAAAGAAATAACAAATGACAAAGAGGCAAATGGGTGAGTAAATTTAAACAAATATTGATTGTATAAAACACTACCAATTAGTGAGTTAAAAATTAAACACAGTTCAACTAAAATATACAACAGCAAAGTACTAAGTCAGGAGGAGAATAATTGAAGTTAAAGTGTTCTAGGATCCCTATTTTATTACAGATATGGGTAGATATAGCAATTACTTCTGATATATATTCATTTAAAATGTTCTAGGTTAACCTTTCCAAGGATGGTAGTAGAATACATAACTTCAAAACTAGTAGAGAGAAAAGTAGAATGAGAAGTAATAATCTAATGAGAGGCAAGAAAGAGGAGAAAAATAAATATTACAGATTTAGTACAAGTGGAAAGCACAAAATACACTGCTAGAATTCAATCCAAATCTATTAGAAATTATATTAAATATAAATGTATTAAATGATTTTTTAAAAACTCAGTAATACAGTGTTTACAAAAGACAAACCTGAAATCCTATGGTTGTAGGATTAAAAAGAAAAGGATTTAAAAATCTGACATCAAAGTCAGAAAAGAAAACCGCACCAGTATCCTTTATGAATATAAAGTACATTCTTTTTTTTTCTTTCAATCAGCTTTCCTAGGTTGAAGACACAAACATTCTTAACAAAATATTAGCAAACCAAATCCAGCATTATATAAAAAGGATTATATATCATGCCCAGGTAGGATATATTCCAGAAATGTGAGATTGGTTTAACACCTGAAAATTAATGTATTATACCAAATCAGTAGAATAAGGAATAAAAACCACAGGACCATCTCACTAGACACAGAAAGAGCATTTGACAAAATCCAATATCCATTCATAATGAGAGCTCTCAACACACTAAAAATAGAAGGAAATATTCTCAACATGATAAAAGGCATCTATGGAAAACTCAGAGCTAATGGAAATTGATTGAATGATTTTCCCCACAAGATCTGCTCTAGCACTTCTAGTCAATAATTTTTTTGAAGTTCAAGCCAGTGCAATTAGGCAAAACAAAGAAATTAAAGGCATCTGATTGGAAAGAAGTAAAAATTGTCTTTATTGCCACAAGACATGATCCTATATGTAGAAAATCTTAAGAAATCAATAGCAACAACAAAAATGGCTAAAGCCAAGAATAGAAAAGTCATAGTTTACAAGATTGATATAAAAATTTAATGTTACTTCTATATACTAGTAATGAACAATTAATTCAAAATGAAATTAAGAAAACAATTCCATTAACACTAGCATGACAAATAAAATATTTAGGAGTAAATGTAACAAAAGATGTATCAAATTTATATGCCCCAAACTGCAAAATATCACTGAAAGAAATTAAAGTAGATCAAATAAATGGAGGGATATACCATGTTCATTGATTACAATACTCAATTTTGTTAAGTTGTCAATTTTCCCCAAATGGATCTATAGATTCAACACAATGCCTATCAAAATCCCAGCAGGCCCTTCTTTTTTAATTGACAGGTTGAACCTAAAATTTATATGGAAATTCATAGGACTTAGAATAGACAGAAACAATTTGTAAAGAGATGAACAAAATTAGAAAACTTACATAATTTAATTTTAAAACTTACTGTAAACCTACAATAATCAAGACAGTATAGTATGGGTTTACAGAAAGGCATATAGACTTACAGAAAGGCATATAGACCAACATAATAGAATTGAAAATCCAGAAATAAACCTATAAATTTATGGTCAATTGATTTTTGACAAAGAAGCCATGATAATTCAAAGGAGGAAATGGAGTATTTTCAACAAATGTTCTGGGGCAATTGGATATGCATAAGTAAGAATAAAACAAAACAAATCTAGACTTTACTTCATATCATACCCCAAAATTACCTCAAAGTAAATATAGACCGAAATGTAAGAGCTAATTCTATACAACTTCTAGAAGGAAAAAAACCCAAAACAAAACAGGAGAAAATGTTTATGGCTTTGGATTAGGCAGAGTTCTTAGATAAAACATCAAAAGCCTGAGCCATATAAGAAAAGACAAATTGGACTTCATTAAAATTAAAAACTTTTGTGATTTAAAAGATGTGATTAAGGAAATGAAAAGACAGCCACAGAATGGGAGAAAATATTTGCAAGTCATAGATCTGATAAAGGACTTGTATCCAGAACATATAAAAAACCCTTGCAACTCAATAATAGAACAGACTACTTAATTAGAAAATGGGCAAGAGAGTTGAATAAACATTTCACCAAAGAAGACTATGAATGGCTAATAAGCACATGAAAAGTGGCTCAACATCATTAGTCATTAGGGAAATGCAAATCAAAACCACAATGAGATACCATTACATACTCACTAAAAGGGCTAAAATAGAAAAGACCATGTATTTGCAAGGCTGTGGAGAAAGTGGAACCTTTATACTTTACTGGTGAGAAAGCAAAATGGTATAAATCCTTTGGAAACAGTTTAGAAGTTTCTTAGAAAGTTAAACAGAAATTTGCCCTATGCCTTCTCAGTAATAATAGATCAGGCAGATAAAAACATTCCAATGAGAATATAGAAGATTTGAACAGACCAATTAACAAGCTTGTTCCAGTGGATATGAACATAACACTGCACCCAACAATGTCAGAATATACCTTGTTTTCAAGTACAGAAGGCACATTTACAAAAATTGACCACATTTTTGCCGTAAATCATATTTCAAAACATTCTAAAGGATTAATATCATATGGATTGCTTTCTCTGACAAGAGGGCAACATTATGAGAAAGCTGTGCTACAATTATAACAATGACAAAAACCACATTGCTACAGAACTCCTAGGATAAACAAGAGATCATAATGGAGATTAGAAAAATACTACAGTGAATGAAGATTAAAATTAAATGCCATATATCAAAATGTGGGAGATGTAGTTTGGATGATATTTAAAGGAAAAATTTATAACCTTAAATGCATACCTTAAAAATTTAGAAAGCCATGAGATTGACAGTGGTTAGAAAAATTAAAACGAAAAGGAAATTTAGGAAGCCTGAAAATTAAGAATTATCCTATTCTTAATTTAGAGAGGTTAGAGAAAGAACAGTATATTAAGGCCAAGTAAATAGAAGGAATAAAATAAACAGAAGTGAATGAAACAAAACAAAATCACAATAGAGAGGATCAGCAAAGCCAGAAGTCCATGAAACATTTAATAAGACAGGGGAATAGTGTCAAGTTTGACCACTAAGGGGGAAAACAGTGAAGGCACAAATAAATAATATTGAGAATAAAAAATGGGACTAAATGCTAATGGACGGACATTAAAATTATAATAAATGCCAATGAACATGGAAACTAAAATGAAATGTATAAATTCCTAGAATATATAACTTATCAAAACTGATACAAGAAGAAATAGAAAACCTGAACAGTCCATAATTATTAGAGCCATTGAATCAGGAATGATGAATCTTCCCACAAAGAAAACACCAGGCCTAGATGTCTTTACCTTTAAATTCCACCAAACATTTGAGGAAAATAAAATTCTAATCTTATACAAAATATCCCAATATAGGAAAAGAGGGAACACTTCTTAAGTTAGTCTGTGAGGCTCACATACATTTGACACCAAAACCTGATGAAGACCATACAAGAAAGGAAAATTATGTCATGTATGTATCTCACACATAAATACTGGCACAAAATTTCTGATATATTAAATATTAGTAAGTGAGATTTCAGCAGTGTTTAAGAAATAATATACAATGTGAAGGATTGGTGGGTGTGAGGAGAGGCCGGAGACCACATATATGGCTGGAAAAATAATCCAAGTAAGAGATGATAAAGGCCTGAACTCAGCAGGGGTTGGGCTGAAGGGAGAGGATGAACAGCAGCACGGCGGCTCTGGGGGCGCAGCTCGGGGAACTGCCCAAGACAAAAAAGCCTTGGGGTCCAGCTTGTGGCCTGGTTGATGGAGGAGTCACACTGGAATGAGGGAAAGGGTAGCAGTGTCTGGGGGCAAACACCCAATTCTGGGAGGCTGGGCCTGCCTGCATCCTGGAGGTTGGGGTCATGCACGAAGCTTGGTAAAGGCATGGGCAGGGTGTGGTTTTGGGAGTCCCGGGTTGGGGGGCATTCTCATCCTGGAGGCCTGGATTCTGCGACCGGAGGCAGTGAAGGGAGTGTCAGGTGGTGGGGGCCCCTTCCCGCCCAACGCTTTCTGAACTGCGGCATGGAAACCCAGGACTCCCCTGTGTCCGGCTCTCAGCCATGAACATTTCCGGCAAAAACAGAGAAGAAAGAAACTCTCCCAGCCCACTGTGCTCCTCATATCAGCAAAAGCAGTATGAGCTTAGCTTGCAAAATAAACAGGGCCCAACGTAAACAGTGTGGCAGGTCCTGGAGACCAAGCTAAGAATACTTGCTGGGGGAGGAGGGCTGGAGCGGCCTCTGCCATCGATTCCTCAGAATGTCTGGGGTATGCAGCCCCCACACAGACTGCCAGCCCTGTGTGGGACTTCAGGAAGCCCAGTGGGGCCACAGGGGGAGTGGGCAGGGCCAGCTCTCTCCGGACCTCTCCCGACCGCCTGCATTGGTCCCTGGCCCACACTGAAGGCCCTGGGCCCTGCTGCTGGCGCCCCCAGCCTGCCCCTGGCCTCAACCCTCCTCAGCCTCTCCATACGGACTTTGGGTGATATGAAACCCCTCCTTGCTCTCTCCACCTCATCTCCCACCCCTGTCTGTGTCCTCCTTGGGACCAGCTCTTCACCTAACTAGCTGTGTGACCTCAGGCGACCACTCAGCCTCTCTGAGCCTCGGTTTCCCCATCTGTAAAAGAGGATTTATGTGGGCATTTGAGCAAATAAGAGTCCTCTCCAGGATAAAGAAGACAATAATCTAAGATGAAAACAGAAAGGGCATGAGGCAGCTTTTGTAACTTTTGACCCTAAGGACACAAGCAGGAGTCAAACCCTCTCATTTGACAGGGGAGGGAGGCCCGCAGGAAGTAGACTCGCTGTGAGGAGGCCCCTGGATCTGCGGGTGTGGGTGGGTTTCTGCTCTCCACACCCTGGAGTGAGGCAGAACCTAAGCCACCAGGACAGGCACAGGGGTGGAAGGGATCCCTGGAATGGGGACGTCCTGCAAGGTAGTTGGGAGGTCTGTGTTGGAGCAGACACTGCACTGTCAAGCAAGAGTTTTGACGAGGCCGCAGGACTGTGACAAGAAGGGAGACCCCCAGACCCCTCTCTCCAATGTGGGTCCCTAGCCAGGACACCAAGGAAGAAGAGGGCTGCCTGCCAGGGAAACTGAGGCATCCCTGAACAAGCTCAGCTGGCCTGCACTAGTGAACTCCCTGCAAGGGGACTCTCTAGGCCTCCCTGGAGGGGTGACAGCCAGCTGTGCATCCCGGAGACCTCTCATCCTATGGCTAGGCAAGCTGGCCTGGGGTGGGACTCACTGCACAGCCCAGCTGAGGGGCTGAGCTGAGCTGAGAAAACAGTTGGAGGCTGGGGCCTTGACTCCCTTCCGGCAGGCAGCCAGACCGGCGGGATGGGGTGGGGGAGGGTGCTGGTGGGGAAGGCCAGGGGCTGTGGCTGGGGTTGGCGGGGCCGGCGGGCATTGGCACCGCTGCACGCCTGCTGGGCCTCCGAGGGCCGGGCGGCTGCTGGATTTCCTGCCCCTACTTCCCGAAGTCAGCAGGATTGCGCTTGGGGTATTTACGGTCCCGATGGCTGCACTGATAACGGAGAAAACTCGAGCCAGGCTGTGCCACCAAGCCCTCCAGGCCCAGCCAGGCCCTTTCCTAGGGTCTGTCCCTGAGGGGTGCACCAGTCAGTGGCAGGGCAAGGACCGGGTAGGCTACCACCTACCCGCCTAGGTCAGCACAGCTCTGTCAACTCCTTGATGGGCAGCCAGGTTCCAGGTAGACCCCTCAGCGGGGCTGAGATTTAGTGTCGACTGTGGGTGCCACTCACCACCTCAGAGACCCCAGGCAGAGGACTCAAATGTAACGGCAGGGAGCCAGGGCCCACCAGGGCTGTGCATGCAGAATCTACCAGAATCCTCGTGGCCCCGGCTCAGAGCCTGACAGGGCACCAGGATGTGGCCCCAGCCTTGTTCTTAAACCTTGCCCTAGGGATCAGGGACTCCGGAAAATGCTTCCCTTTGTTGCTCAGATGTGAAGAAATTGGGTGCATAATTTTGTGCCTTCAAGGCCAGCGCTGGCCCCTCTGCAGGCCCCCACACCGACCTTGGCTGACTGAGGACTGTGTCCTTGTTCCCAGGCCCCAGCAGGCTGCTGGACGGCCACTGTGCACGTCAGGAAGGGGCCACTGCACTTCAGGAGGCCCTGTCTGCCACCCACCATCACCCCCGCAGGATGCCAGACTCCAGGTCTGGGCTTAAAGGGTGGCCTGTCCCATGGAGCAGGGGCAGAGCCGTAAGAAAGGTCTGGGACAGTAGCGTAGGCAGTGGAACCAGAGCTTGGCAGGGAGTGGCGGGGAAAGGCAGGGGCTGTCCCCAGCCTGTGCTGTCCAGAAAGGGCCACCGACACTCCTGCACGTCAGGGATGTTCACGCCCCGCCTGCCTGGCTGCAGCCGAGATGGAAGCAGGAGTGGAGGTTGGGGAACTGGGTGCCACTCCCTGTCTCTACCACGGCTTTCCTTGATGTCTAGAAACTCCTGGCCATGCCAACAACACAGGGTACCCGGCCCTGCTGTACTGGGTGTGCCAGCCAGGAGTCACCCAGCCCTTGCGCAAAGAGAAAGCCAAGGAAACACCGTGTTCCCCGGGCAGCAGAGAGGCCAAGGCTTCTGGGCCTCTGAGTTTGCCAATCCTGTGAACTGACCTCTCCCGGGTCTTGCTTCCTGTCCTGCCAGATGGGCGCTATCTCCCACTGGGCCATCTGCCTGGCAAAGGCCTGCACCAGCCCTGCTCAGGTCTGTGCTGACAGAGGGTGGCCAGGCCCATGGGACTCAGGGTACTGTGGTCACACAGCCCCATGGGGCCAGGCACCTGAACACCAGCCTTCGCTCTTTCTGCATGACCCAATTTGCTGGTCTCAGGGCCCCACGGCCGCCCCAGGCCATGGGCAGATGGTGCCAGGTGGGGAGAGGGTGACGCTGCAGGTCCTGGGGGCCAGGACGGGTGGGGCAGGAGCAGGAGCCTGGGCTGGGCTGTGCCTGCCCCGCCTGCCCGGCTGCAGCCGAGATGGAAGCAGGCCAGAGCCAGGCGTTGCCAGGGAAACCGGGCGGCAGACGCACTCCCTGCCCAACTGAAACTCCTCTATTTTTAGCCTCTCAGCTACTTTCAGATAAAGTCCATGTAGACGGACTTGCTGTTCGGCAAGATAACAGCCCGCTTCAAACCACAGAGACTTCAAAGGGCAGTGGTGGGCTCAGCCATGGGCCCGAGAAAGGCCCTCCCACCGCCCAGATCCTCCGGCAGCTCCCAGGGTGCCTGGGGGAGAGGCTCCGGCCTGAGGGACCGAGTGATGGGCACAGAGCCTGGTGGGGAGTGGGGGCCTGGTGGGTTCGGGGTGAACAGAAGATGCCTCTCTTCCCATGAACCCATCCCAGCTGGGCCCTGCACCTCCCTGAGCCCTCGGCCGGCCCCAAGTGGAGGCCCCAGACAGCTGGGCCCAGGAGAAGGCTGGGATGTGAGGCCAGCTTCTGCCACCCTCCACTCAGGACACAGCCAGGAGGCTCGCAGAGCACAAAGCAGACTATGAGAGGCAGCGGGAAAGAGCTGGGGGGAGGGGGCACTTGGTGCCACCTGCCAGTAAAGACGCCACTTGTCAGAGGATGACAAACCAGCCTGGCCTGGCTCCTTCCATGGGGGACCAATGCCCCGCCAGGTGGGCAGTGGGCCTGGGCCCCTCTTGGGAGTTGCTGGGCAGGCTGCAGTAGGCACTGGCGGGAAGGTGGGGAGGCCTGCAGGAGCTTCACGTTCACACGCAGACCACAGGGAGGTGCCTGCTGGCCCCAGAACGCTAACCAGAACCACCGCGGGCTGGCGCGTGAGCCTACCTTGTCTTCTACTCGGTTCAGGCGGGCGCCGATCGTGTTGCTGCCGCGATCCTTGCTCTTTTCTATGGGGGATAAAACACCCAAATCAGGGCCAAGTGCTGGGGTGGGCCGGGGACCCCAGCTGGGCTTGGGAAGTGGGGTGGTAGGGCTGGGGGAGGTAGCTGAGAGTCAAAATGCCTAAACCTACTAGGACATTTTTAAAAAGCATCCTATGACAAAAATACCAGGGGTGGTACGGTGGCCGGGCATGGCTGCAGCTGGGGACCTGGGCTCCATCCTGCTCCACGCTCTCCACCTCTGACCTCTGAGAGCCCTAGGGGGCTGCCTAAGCTGGCCACACTGCCAGCTGTGCAAGCCCATGCCATTCCACTCCCAGGGCGGCATAGGCCTGACTCCAGGCTGGGGGACACAGCCATTCCGCTGCCCCTGTTACACCAGCCCACACTGTGAGCCATGGCTGCTGTTTGCATTTGGGCTAGGGAAACCCCAGGGAATGTGCCTTTTCCCTGTCATTCCCCGGAATGACTCACAGCCCCGTGTCCAGGGGACCCAAGGAATTTGGTCAAGGAGCCAGAAAACCAGCCCCCAGGCTGCAGCCAGGTGCTTCTGTCCCTCTCAACTTGAGCCCTGCAAGGCCCCCACCCATAGTCTCTTGAATTCTGGGCTGGCAGCTCACCCCACCCAAACCCCACCCCAGGCCCAGCCCCAGGATCACCCCCTTCTGCAAAGTTGCCCTGGGTTCATGTTTCCACACCTAGAGCCTAACCTCAACGCCCTGGAATTTAAAGGGACCCAGGTAAGTTCTTATGAAACCTGAATATTCCTTTGTAAAACGTACTTTGGAGCCACTTTGCTAAGGGTGGGGTCTACCTCCCCTTACTCCCTGGCTTTCATTTCATGTCATGCACTTTGGAGGTGCAATGGCCCATTCTGACATCATGGGGAGAGCCAGGAGGGCAGAGGTGCGGGAGAGTCCATTGCAGGCTGCTGGGCCCAGAGTAACTGACACAGAAACTCACCTGAGACGGAGATGAACAGTGAGGGCTTCCCAATGGACTGGTCCAGCCTGGAGAGAAGGAGACAGACACCAGTTCACACCTGGCCCTGGCACTGCACAGATGCACTGTCGTCTGTGGGACAGACAGCTTGACGTGCCCGGCAAGACAGTGGACTGTCCACCCACTCTGGGGACACCCCCGACCCTAAGACCTGCCAGGTCACTCCCAACCCCCCAGAGGGCCATGCTCCTGAGGGGGCTGAGCAGGGATCTCGGAAAGGGGGAGTCGATGGGCTGCCTCTCAGACTTCCTCCCTGGGGGTAGGAGTGGGAGGCAGTGGATCAGCCATGGGCAAGGCAGCCTGACCCCTCACCTGTGGCCAGGATGGACACGGGCTCCCAGCCATACCCTGTAACACACGGAGCTAGTTCCCAGGCGAGCCCATCTCGGAGGCACAGCTGCTCTGAGTCTGTGCAGGCCCGGGAGGATGGTGCTAGCTCCATGGGAACACATTAGCTCCCCACAGTCAGGGTCTCCAGCTCCAGGCCAGTCTGGGGGAGACCCGTGCGGTGGGGCCTGGCACCAGGCAGTGTCTTCCCAGGGCTGGGCCTGGCCCCTTGCTCAGAGGTGACAGGGAAGGTGGGTGGGCTGGCTGCCGAGTGTCCTGAAGTTGTGGGGAGTGTGAAGCTGGTGTTGCTACCTGAGCAGGGACGGAGGCGGGTGTTTGCCTCCCCTACGCGCCTCCCCTACCCCAATTCCCCCATCATCTCAGATCTGGGCGGGGAACAAGGTAGAGCTGCCTGGTGGGCTGGCTGTGAACCATGGCCGTGGCCAGCTGCCCTCCCTCTGCAGGGGTGGGGGTGGTGAGGAGAAGGGGGTGGTTGAGAGGCAAGAACTCAGGGTCTCAGCCCCTCCCTCCTCCTGCACCGCTCATCATGCAGCTGGGGCTGGGCTGGGCAGGACCCGGGCACCCTCCCCGCTGCCGTTTGGCCGTGCCCACCTCCTCTGCAGGGGTGGGGGTGGTGAGGAGAAGGGGGTGGTTGAGAGGCAAGAACTCAGGGTCTCAGCCCCTCCCTCCTCCGGCACCACTGATCATGCAGCTGGGGCCGGGCTGGGCAGGACCCGGGCACCCTCCCCGCTGCCGTTTGGCCGTGCCCACCTCCTCTGCAGCTCCTTGATGCGCACCATGAGGTTGAGGTGGCCCTGCGAGTACTGCTCAATGACGTCCCGCACATCGTAAGGCTTCCGCGCTTGCTGCGGGACAAAAAGACACGCATCACTTCTCCTCCCTGTGCCCCAGCCATGTGGCTCAAAGTGCAGGCAGTGACAGTGTCTGCCCTCGGGAGGCTTGTGAAGACCTGGGAGCTCGCCTACGTGGTGATGGCATAAGCCTGGTTCCAAGCGTGCACAGTAGCGAAGCTTGTCCCCATCAGCTTGGCCATGGGTCTCTGGGTAGTCCTGGGCCATCAGCTCGGCCTCTCTGGGTCCCAGCTTCCTGTCTACTCACCAGCAGGGGCCTGCTCTCTCCTCCCTTCCACCCCCCACCACCCCAGGCTACCAGTTCTGGTTCTCAATGGCTTCAGGAGGAGAGCTTGTCCCCATCAGCTTGGCCATGGGTCTCTGGGTAGTCCTGGGCCATCAGCTCGGCCTCTCTGGGTCCCAGCTTCCTGTCTACTCACCAGCAGGGGCCTGCTCTCTCCTCCCTTCCACCCCCCACCACCCCAGGCTACCAGTTCTGGTTCTCAATGGCTTCAGGAAGAGCTGGCCCCCCCAAGGGGTCAAGGAGCAGCACAGTGCCAGGCACTGACCAGGAGGCACAGCTCTGCATGCCCACTACCTACCTGGGCCCCAGACTGACCCTTGACATGCTCACTGGCTGCAGCCCCCACTGTCCTCAGGGTAGGGAGCGGGTCTCCTCTGCATTGTTCCTGGCAGTTTGTGCCAGGCAGCAGGGGTGGCCCCAGATGACGCCCTTAGCCTGCAGCACTTGCTGTGGGTGACGAGCATCTGCTTTGGCTCCCACAGTGGGGCTGGGGCCATGTGAGGCAGGGCAGGGGACCCCAGGGCTCCCAGGCTTGTTGCCAGCTCTAAGCCTATAAGTGGGACTCAGGTGACATCTTGAAACCACAACAGAGAAAACAAAGCATCTCATGATATCAGGAAACCCCAAGCCACATTTGTGGCCTTGCTCCCAAGGGCCTCACTCAGGTGGAGCAGCCAGGCTGAGCAGGGGTTTGATGGCCTAGGAAGGCCTTGGCCCTGCAGGCAAGCCAGCACATAGGACAACAGACTGCTTCTATCCCGAGAGGCCACTGGGTGACCGGGTGAGGCCCAGGGTAGTCATCATTAGTGCTCAAATAGCCACCTTAGCACTGAGCTAGTGGCTTTCCTGCCTTTTGCTGGGGAATTTGCAAGGCCCAAGAGACAAGCCAAGCGGCTTGGTGGGGAGGGGTGGGGCAGGGCCAGCCCAAGTCAGAGGGAGGCAATTGAGGCCCAGGATGAGAAAGGAGGAAGCTCAGGTACCGTTGAGGGCCCGGGCTGGGTCTGGGAACATGCCCTCCCTGCCCACCTGCTACCTCTCTTTGGGGTCCTACTCCTGAGACCAGGGTGACCTTAATCTGAGGATGCAGCCACTTCTACCCTGGGAAGCTGCAAGTTCCCAGATGGGGAGACCCTGAGGTCAGGTCTCCATGTACCCACTTTCAGCTCTAGACACACTTCTGACATGCCCAGGGGTTCTGCCACCAATGCCGGAGGCTTGGTGGAGTTCTTACAGCCTGCCCAACATTGTTTTGGACCCCAGGAATCCCAAGACAGGGCAGAGACCTCCTCCCTACCAAAGGCTGGGCCTCAGAAGTTCAGGGGGTTCCTCTTCCACCTGACACAAGCAGGTAGGGCCCTCACTGGCAACACTAGCCACTCTCTGGGCCCTGAACGGGAGATCCTGAGATCAGGAGGGCTGGGATGGGGCCCGTGTCCTCACAACACAGCTGTGCCCCATGGAAGAAAGGGCCTCCTGCTCCTGGGGCCACACTGGGCACCAGAATCGCCGGCATTGCCCAGAAATGACACACCAAGAACTGTGATAGAGGCAGGCATGGGGTTGGACTCTAGGCAGACCCTCTGGCCTGTAAAAACCGTACTTATGTACAGGCTAGTAATAACATCCTCAGGTCTCAGTTTCTCCTGTAATATGGGAATGCTAAGTCCTTCTTCTCTCTTCTGTAAGATAAAATGCTGAGCCCTGTCTCTCTCTTCCGTAAAAGGGGATGCTGAGCCCTGTTTCTCCTTCCTATAAGATGGAGATGCTGAGTTCTCTTCTATGAAATGGGATGTTGAGTCTTGATTCTCTTTTCTGTAAGATGGGATGCTGAACGCTGTCTCTGTCTTCTATAAGATGGGATGCTGAGCCTTGATTCCCCCTTCTGTAATATGGGATGCTGAACCCTGTCTCTCTCTTCTTTAAGATGGGATGCTGAGCCTCAATCCTCCCCTTCTGTAAGGTGGGTTGCTGAGCCCTGTTAGCATCTGGTAGCATCTCTTGTACCTGGTAGCATCTCCTGTAAGATGGAGATGCTAAGCTCCCTTCTGTAAGATGGAATGCTGAGCCTTGATTCTCCTTTCTGTAAGATTGGATATTAAGCCCTGATCCTCCCTTTTGGAAGATGGGACACTGAGCCCTGTTTCTCCCTCCTGTAAGATGGAGATACTGAGCTCCTTTCTGTAAGATGGAATACTGAGCCTTGATCTTCCTTTCTGTAAGATGGGATGCTGAGCCCTGATCTTCCTTTCTGTAAGATGGGATGCTGAGCCCTGATCCCCCCTTTTGGAAGATGGGATGTTTCTCCTTCCTGTAGGATGAAAATGCTGAGCTCCCTTCTGTAAGATGGGATGCTGAGCCCTGATCCTCCTTTCTGTAAGATGGGATGCTGAGCCCTGATCCTCCTTTCTGTAAGATAGGATGCTGAGCCCTGTTGGTATCTTCTATAAGATGGGATGCTGAGCCTTGATCCTCCTTTCTGTAAGATTGGACGCTGAGCCCTGTCTCTCTCTTCCATAAGATGGGATGCTAAGCCTTGATCCTCCTTTCTGTAAGATGGGTTGCTGAGCTCTGTTTCTCCTTTCTGTATAATGGAGCTTCTAAGCTCCTTTCTGCAAGATGGGATGCTGAGCCCTGTCTCTCTCTTCTATAAGATGGGATACTGAGCCTTGATCCTCCTTTCTGTAAGACGGGTTGTTGAACTCTGTTTCTCCCTTCTGTATGATGGAGATTCTACGCTCTCTTCTCTAAGATGGGATGCTGAGCCCTGCCTTGCTCTGCCTTAAGGGAGGGAGTGAGGATGACATAGGATGGGAGTTGAGAAAGGTCAGGGAATCCTAAGCCAGCACCATGCCAGAGCCAGAGTCACAGCCAGCTGTGGCCGAAGCCTCTCTTCAGAACACACTGAACATGGCATGAGTCATGGTGGTGAGCCTCCTGCAGACCACAGAGCTCTGTGAAGCTGAAGCATGGGGCACCTCCAGCCATGCTGGGTGCGGTGTGGGCAGGTGAAGGGAGGCAGGGCAGGGGAAAACCAAGCCCTAGGAGTCTCTGGGCCACTGTGACCAGGTGGGTGTAGGTGTGTGTGTTAGGAGCCTCTGCAGATGCGAGTGCTTCCAAACAGGCCTGTTGTGGGCAAGGAAGTATTATGTACCTGAGTGTGTGCACGTCTGCAGGAGCAGGGCTGGGTGGGCCTATCAGCAGAGAGCTCCCTGCACCTTCAGCCACAGCCTTACCTGGTGTAGGGCATAGCCCAAGAAGGCTCAGCAATGCCCGCAGACCATGAGGACCCACGGCCCGGTGGCATCCCAGCCCACAGAGACTTATCCTGGAGCCACTGAGATCCCTGCTAGGATACGGTTAGGGCTCACGGGGGCCTTTGTCCAGTGGTCATCTGGGGTTGGGCTGGAAAGATCATCCTGACTTCAGGAGCCTGAGATGAGCCGAGATAATGCAGGCCTGTCCAGACTGACTGATGGTGGACAGGGAGTTCAAGGCAAACTTGAAGGGTGGAGAGGCTCCGGCTCCTTGGGCCAGACACAGGGGTGGTTGGCCAAGGACTTATCAGCCAGCAAGGTAGGCAGAGGGGTCACCTGCCATGTCAGCAGCCCCTGAGGCCAGCGGGGGTGGGGTGGGGTGCAAGCAAGCAGACAGGCAGGCGTGGAGGAAGGGAAGTATCCTGAGAGGTGGGCTAGGGGAGCCCCTGGAGCCACACACAGCTCCTCACTGCCACGGGCTACTGCTCCCCTCACCCTGGCCCCACCCCTCCATGCTGCCCCCAGCAATAAGAGCCAGCTGGTGAGGTCGGAGGGAGCCCCAGCGGCTTTGTGCAGGAGCCTCTGTGCCCTGCGAGGATCCTGCTGTTGCCAGGTTTCTGCAAGGCTCCCAGGGCCAGGGAGCAGTGGAGAAGCAGACAGTGGGGTGGGGGTTTCCCAGTCTGCTTCAGGAAGCCTCCTGGGCCATTCTCAGGGTCCCGGCCTGTGTCCTAAGACAGGAAAGGGGACCCACTCCCTCCTGCCTGGAAGGGAGTGCAGGGCTCACTGTGTTCCTCCCCAGGGACCAGCTTTTTCACCTGTGGCTCAGCGACAGGGCCTGCTGGGGCTGGCGCAGATGATCTCTCTCTCTCTGTCCCTCTCCCTCTCTCTCTTTTTGTATTTCTTAATTGCTTATTTACCAAGAGAAACCATTTCTTGGCCCATATATTCATGTTTCACAGTTCAGGAACACAGGTCACTGACAAGCTTCTAGGTAATTCAACCCAAAGAAATTCTTTATATTCCAAAATCACTTTGCACTCCGAAAGATGCCAGCCTTCCTCATCACCTCAAAATCTTTGATGGCATCATAATATCTGTAGAAATCGTGTGCCTTTTTTCTTGGTTCAGCCACATCAAACTTACAGAGAGCTGCAACTCCCAGGTATTCAACGAATGCTCCAACAACATGAAATTGCAGACGCTTGGCCAGGAGGCTACGCATCTGAGGTTTCACCACAAGACTGGAAGCCATGGTAGTTATTATTACGATGGGATATCCTTGATATCAACCTCAATGCCAGTGTCCTTCCTGGCTGAGGGAGAAAGGGATGGCTGGATGATCTCTTGACCTGAGCTGGAAGCTGCCCACACCACCCCTGGAGCTAGGCCTGCCCAGGAGCCATCAGGGTCTGCATGCTCTGCTGGGTTCCCCCAGACCTTGGAAGCAGCCCCCAGGATGCCCAAGTGGCGCAGTTCTGCAAGCCTTGGTGGGCTCTGGCTCTGCCCTGCTGGGACCTGCTCTGCACCCTCAGGCCAGACACCAGCCCCACCCTGGGAGGCTCCCTGTGTCCCTCTGCTCTACTGCTGGGGTGACGTCAGCTGCTTCGGCTGTCACGACCATGCTGTTCTCCAGCAAACTGACACACCCTGGCCCTTCCCATGGTCTCCTCTGCCCTCGGGGGACTGCCCTGCCCAGACCTGAGTCCCAAAGGGGTTCACGCAGCCCCTTCCCTGTCTGGGAGAGCACTGGTGCTGCCAGGAGGCTGGCCTCTCTCTTCCATTGCCCCCGAGCGAGCTCCTTGCTCCAGCAAGGCCCTCCATGCCAGCACCAGAGAGAGGAGATGGTCCCAGAATGGAGACACCCTGGTCCACAGGGGCTGTCAGATCTCCCCTAGAACATGCCAGGCAGATCTCCGGGCACTGGCCAGCAGTGGCATTTGCCATGGCTTTTATTTTGACTGCAAGAGGTCCCAGGCACTGCTGGGAGCTTTGACACAACTTGGTTCAGTTGAGTCATGAACCACCCCCTTCCCTGGGGGGATGCAGGTGGGAGGGCCAGCTGAGAAACACCACTGTGGGAGGGCTGTGCGTGCGAAACCCCCCTGGAGATGGCGGCCCGGTGGCCAGAACGAGGGCCCGCATACTGCTCTTGGCAAGGGCCTGGCCGAGGGCTGCTCTTGGGGCTCAGAGTGACGACGAGCCTAGCGGGTGCTGGCCTGGGGTTGCTGGGGGCAAGGCCCGGGTGAGGCACGTGCATATGGTCTTATGCCAAACCCTTAGGCTCTCATTCCCCTCACAGCTGGGGAAGAACTTGCCCAGGGCTGCCTGGGCCAGGGTCTGCACCCAGACCGCCCTGTGAAGTCTGGAGGCTGAGGTGGCTCCAGGGCCCAGATGGGTGGGGGCTCCACCAAGGAGACTGTGGGGGGGCCTGTGTCAATCCTGGGGCCTGGAGTGGAAGGTGTGGCCTGGTGTGAAAGACATGGCTGCAGGGGGACCAGACTTGAATGCCACTGTCAGTCCGTCTGGATGGGCTGTGCATTATCTTGGCTCATCTCAGGCTCCTGAAGTCAAGATGATCTTCCCAGCCCGACCCAACGACCACTTGACAAAGGCCCCCATAAGCCCTGACCAGACCCTAGCAGGGAGCTCAGTGGCTCCAGGATAAGTCTTGGTGGGCTGGGATGCCACCGACTGTGGGTCCTGGTGGTCGGCGGACATTGCTGAGCCTTCCTGGGCTGTGCCTTATGACTGGTGAGGCTGTGGCTGAGGTACCAGGGGCCCCCAGCTCAGAAGCCCCACCCCGCCCTGCTCCTGCAGACACGCACTCACTCAAGCACGTCACACGCCCTCCGCTCCAAGGGACTCAGGCAAGTCACCCCCCAGCCTTCCCTGCTTTGTGATCTATGCCTTCTGGATCACCCACCACAGAGGATACGGGGTTCCCACACCTACACATGTATTTCCAAGCCAGGACTCAGTACCCCCCACCACCGCCTTCATCCGAGGAATGTCCCCAAGGCAGGAGGGGAGACATGCCTGCCATCAATGGCATTCTCTGCGGGGCATGGACTCTGGGGGCTCTAAGGGGCTTCTGTAGGGGGGACATGCCCCTGGAGAAGTTAGGGCAGCTTATGGAAGCCCCGGAGCTCCAGCCTCACCTGGCCAAGGGGACCCCACCTCTTACAGGGCAGGGCCCAGCCTCCCTCCATCCTCCCAACTCACAGAGGGTGGAGGAGCAGGGAATGAGAGCACTGAGCCAGCGGAGGACAGGGCTGGGGGGTCTGGGGGGTCTGGGGGACCTGCCTTCCCAGCTTGGTGACTCAGGGCAGGCTCCGCACCATCTCTGAGTCATTCTGATGTCACCCTCACATCTCTCACTAATGCTGCCTTGCACGACCCACCCCACGGGAGGACTGAGCGAGCTACACGGCTGCTGCCTTCTACTTGGTGAAGAAGACACTGCATGTGTCCCTGGTTCCAGGCCGGGCCTCCAAGGATACGTCCTCTGAGGGGCCTGCTGTCTGGGGTTCGGTGGAGTAGGCACTGTCAGGTCTCAGATAGGCCTGCCTGTGTGGCTTGGGGGCGGAGGCCTTGACACCCTCCACTATGGGCAGGAGAGAACCCAGGAGAGGTGTGGGCAGCTGCATCAGGCTGCGAGGGGCAGGCTGAGGGCAGGAAGGCTCAGCACAGGCCTTACCTGGAATTTCTTTTTGGCCACAAAGTACTGCATGCGTCGAATGACCTTAATGGTGGCCCGATGGCGTTCCCGCAGCCTGCAGTGGAGAGAGGAGAGGAGATTGTGAGTGGCCACCCTGTGCTGGTCATCCCCTCACTGCCCCTGCACTGCCTGAGGAGCACGCAGGCTGGATCCTTCCAGAAACAAGGAGAGTGTTCAACTCCATGGGATGGAGATACTTAGGCCATGTCCCAGTGTGGGCTCGAGGGGAGGCTGGGGGCAAGAGGCTTTTCAAGGTGAAATGTTTCACCTCACCTGTGAGTGGGAAGGGGACCCTTACCTGGAGTGTCATTCAGAAGGGGGTCAAGTAGGAGTCAGGGCCCTGAGTTGGCCATGGCTATGCTGCTAACACATGGCAGCCATAGGAACTTCTTTCTATGCTTGGGCCTTCAGGATCCTTGTCAGCAAATGGGATAAGAGGGTACATGCTGGCGATGCCCACAGCCCCTTTCAGCTGCTGTGTCCTGTAGCCCCACAAACAGCAAGCGCTTGGGAAAGTAGGGGCTACAGGACAAATTAACAAGGGAAAGTTGCCACCAGAGCCACTCTGTTAAGGGGGCTGCATTGTTTTTGCCTCCTAAAGTTTCTTCTAGAAATAAAGATCCTTTTAGAAACAGCATCACAAAAGGAAACAAAGGGGATGATGTGTCTGTGCATAGAAAAAAGACTGGAAGAAAACACAGCGCCATGGAGGCCACAGGAGATTCCCTCCTGGCAGTGAAGCTAACGCCTGCCTGACTTTCCTGATGCAAACACCGGGGACTGTGAGACTAAGTGATGCCAACAGCAAGGAACAGCTGTGTGAGGCTTTGGAGACCAAGAAAGACATAGAAGGTGAGGATCCCACATAGAAAGGAAATGAACTGAGCTGCGCCTGCATCCGAGCATTTCCTCCTCAGGGCACTTCTCAGTTTAGGGAGCACTGACACCCAACAGGGTGGGGGCCCAGTGGGCTAGTGATAAAAATGTGGAGTCCAGGGTCAAAGGACAGCCAGGACATGAGGGAAAAAGATTCTGGTCCTCTAGCCACCTTTCACACAACTTCCTCTGGAAACACTTGTGAATTCCTAAGCCACACGGGTGGGTGAGAATCACAGAAAATGAGCAAAAAGCAGTTGCTGAAGGGGTAAAAGCTAAGCAGAGTACTCAGTAGACTCATGGCACTGTGGAGAGAAGCTTTGGGGTTTAGAAGCTATCTAGAAGGCAGCCCCAGAAACTAAGCAATGCCAACTTTCTATCACATTAACCCCACCTCTCTCAATCCCTTACTGGAGTAAGGTGCTTTGCGCGTGGCAGAAGAAAATAAAATTATCTGTAGGGAGATAATACCCTTGAGCATCTACAATTTTATACACGAAAGACTAAAAGGCAAGGGAAAAGAGAGATCATACAGCTCTAAAGGTGTGGTACTTCCAACAGCCTTAAATACTTGTAGCTCCTTCCATTAAGAGATGGAGTCTGTTTTCCTATTACTTGAATTTGGGGTCACCTTGTGACTTCATTGATGAAAGAGTACTGGGGAACGTACACGGTATATAATTCATGTCCTTTTGGAATGTGGCCCTGCAAACAAGCTTGCTGATTAGAGAGGCCACATGGAGAAGAGAGAGGCCTCAGCTAACAGCCAGCACCAACAGAACAACTTCCTAGCTGAACCAAGTCCAACCTCCTAGCTAAGCAAAGAAAAAAAAATACACACACACACACATATAGATGGAGTCTCGCTCTATTGCCAGGCTGGAGTGCAGTGGCACAACCTCGGCTCACTGCAGCCTCCGCCTCCCAGGTTCAAGTGATTTTTCTGCCTCAGCCTCCTGAGTAGCAGGTGCACACCACCATGCCCAGCTAATTTTTGTATTTTTAGTAGAGACAGGGTTTGATCATGTTGGCTAGGATGGTGTTGATCTCTTGACCTCATGATCTGTCCGCCTTGGCCTCCAAAAGTGCTGGGATTACAGGCATGAGCCACCATGCCCGGCCCAAAGAAAATATTTGAAGCCACTAAATTTAGGTCTAGTTTGCTACGCAACAATAGGTAACTGATACAGAAATAAGGACTAAGAAATAGGTAATGTCATATCAATATCCTAAAACTTACAGCATTAATTTTGGGACAAGGAATTGGACAGAGGCTGGAAGAAGGGGCAGATCACAAGATGTCGGACTTTGAGCATGATGCCACATGTAATTGGGTGAGAATTTTAGGTATCGTGGGGAGGGGGGTGAGTGAATTTTGCATAGGGGAGAATGCGAAAAGTTATGGCCAGAGGGCAGACTGTGATTAATTAAAGATGGGCACAATCCATTGTGGTTTCTCCCATTGCAGGCTACAGTCTATCTCCACCATGGTGGAAATGATCATGTCTTCTGAAGCTCAGCCTCAAGGACCTTGTGGTATCTACTCTTACCCTCTTAGAATTCTGTTGGCTCATGGACAAGTCTGAGCTAGCCTGCTGGAACAGCCACGTGAAGGAGAGCTGAGAGACCCTGGCTGACAACCCAGTGGCTCCAGACACGTGAGGACAACGGAGACCACTCAGCCACCACCACATCACCATGCAAGTACTGCCATGTCATCAAATCCAAGTGAGACCACCCAACTGGGCAGCCCAGATTGCTGACCCATAGATTTGTGAGCTAACAGATGATTGTGCTTTGCTTCAGAATATTTAGATGAAGATTTCAAAATAACCATGATAAATAGGTTCAAGAAAATAGATGAAAAGATAGACAATTTTACCAGAGAAATAAAATTTATAGATACATAAAAAGGAAGTTCCAGAAAAGTAAGGACCATAATGGAAATGAAGAATGCAATAGGTGAGTTGGATAGCAGGGACGACAGAGTAGAAAAGAATAGCTGTGAACCCAAAGAAAATAGCCAGCTTGGAGCATGAAAAGAAAATAGACTTAAAGGAAGAGATGAAACAAATGAAAAAGAAGCATAAGATGGTAGATTGCATACATTATAAGTGGATTAATAGTCTAATTAAAAGATCAAGATTGTCATGATTAAAAACAACTATATAAATCCACTTTAAAATATAAAGATACAAAAACATGTTGGGAAAAGATAGAAAAAGATAGGTCATGGTGTAGCCAAATGAAAACTAGTAAAGGAAAACCGACAGCAGACTTTAAGTATTACTAAAGAAGAATATGTCCTATTTATAAAAGTGTCAATTCAGCAGGACGAGATCAATTCTAAATTTGTATGCACCTAAAAACATAACCTTAAAATACATAAAGCAAACTGGCAGAACTAAAAGCTAAAAGAGAAAATGGTGGGAGATTTGAACACACCTCATCAGTAACTGATAGAAAAGCAGTCAAAGCTTTGTCAAGTCAGAGACAAATTTGAACAGCCTGATTAGCAACTTGACATATACAGAACACTGCTCCCTACAACTGGAGACTACATAAGCTTCCCTAGTGCACACAGAACATGTACCAAAAGAGACCATATGCAAGACTTCAGAAGCAAGTTCCAACAAATTTCAAAGCAGGCAAATCATATTTATTATGCTCTCTGACTACAGTACAATTACATTAGAAATCCATAAAAAGAGATAACTAGGGAATCTCCATGTATTTTGGATATTAAACAATCTAAATAACCCAGGGGTCAAAGAAAAATATATAATGAGAATCAAACAACAGTTTAAATTAAATAGTAATAAAAATGTAAGGTATTAAAATTCATAGCCAAATAGGTACTGAAAGTACAGTGAAATAAGCACAGACAGTGAACCTCGTGGCTTTAAATGCATATCTCAGAGCAGAGGAAAGGCTGAAATCCATCTCAAGCGGTTAAAAAAATGGCAAATTACACCCAAAGATAGTAGGAGGGAAGAGATAAAGTTAAGAGCACAGTCTATGAGATAAAAAATGAACATTATTTAAGGAAAATCAACAAAGCCAAAATTTGGTTCTCAGAAGAGACTAATAAAACAGACACACTTTTGGGAAGATTGATCAGATGGGGGAGGGGACACAAATGACCACCATCAGGAGTTAGAGATGGAATGTCACTATAGACCTAGAGGTGCAGAAACATTTATTCAGAGGACATTACAAACAAAAATACTTTTGATGATTTAGATAAAATATACAAATTATTTTAAAACACAGTATGTAAAAGTAGACACAAAAACAAAAATAATCCAAATTGCCCAATATTAATTAAATAAGTTAAATTTGGAATTTTAATGATCTTCTGGCAAAGAAAACTCTGTATCTAGATGACATCACCAGTAAATTCTTCCAAATATTTAAGGAAAAAATAATGTCAATTTTCATAAGGCAGCATAACCTTGATATCAAAATCTGACAAGGATATTTCAAGAAAGAAAAAAAAAAAATCACAGGTTAATCTCTCTCGTGAACATACGTGCAAATATCCTAACCACCACCAGCAAGCTGCATGTAACACTGTGCCCAAACACATGCTCGAATGTGGTTTAATCCACTTGTGCATGCTGAGTTTACCCTCTAAGGACCAAGCAGCGTCACTCTTCACATCAACAGAATAAGTCAGAAAAAATAGAATCAACACAACAGATTGTAAAAAAGCATTTGATAAAGCGAGACCTGTTCATAATTAAAAACACAACTCTCAGCAAACTAGGAATAGAAACTCCATTACCTAAAAAAAAAAAAAAAAGACAAAAACTAAAACAAAAAAACCCAAACCCTAAGCAGACATCATACTTAATAGTGAAATGTGATACGCTTTCCTCCTGAGACAGGAAGCAAGGCAAGGATGTTATCGTTTCTATTTCACATTGTCCAGAAAGTCCCAGCTGGTATGTTAAAAAGGTAGGAAAAGGGAGATAAAAGGTACAAGGATTGGACAGGAAAAAATAAAACATTTGTTATTTGCAAATGACATAACCATACATGTAAAAAAAATCCCTAAGAATCCTCAGATAAACTGTTGGAATACATGAATTTAACAAGAACGCCGGTTTTAAGGATGATATATAATAATTATATTTCTAGGCCTGACAGAGTGGCTCACATCTGCAATCCCAGTGCTTTGGGAGGGTGGGGTGGGAGGATCACTTGAGCCCAGGAGTTTGAGATCAGCCTGGGGAACATAGTGAGACCCCATCTGTAGAAAAAATAAATTTAAAAAATAGCCAGGCTTGGTGGTGTGTACCTGTCGTTCTTGCTACTCAGGAGGCTGAGATGGGCAGACTGCTTGAGCCCAGGAGCTCAAGGCTGCTGTAAGCTCTGAGCCTGGAATGCAGAGACCCTGTCTTTAAAATATGTATATGTATATTTCTATATGCTAGTAACAATTAGAAAATAAAACATATCAATTACAATAGCATCAATAACCATCAACTTGACCAGAAACTTAAGAATAAATCTTTCAAAAAAGTTTTTTGTTTCTTCTTTACTGTCTTGCTTTCACAATCTTTATTTCTTTCTTTCTTTCTTATTTTTTTTTTCTTCTAAGATGGGGTCTTGTTATTTTGCCCAGGCTGGTTTCAAACTCCTGGGCTCAAGTGATCCTCTCACCTCAGCCTCCCAAGTAGTTGGTATTACAGGTGTGAGCCATCGTACCCAGCTCTAAAATAAATCTGTTTAAAGATGTGTAAGACTGCTACACAGAAAAGCACTGAGCATTGGAGAGACAGATAAAGAAGACCTAACTTGACTTGGGGATATAGTATGTTCATGTATAAGAAGACTCAATATTTATAAGATGTTAATTTTCTGCAAATTGAGGTGTGGATTAAATATGATTCCAATCAATATCACAGTGCTGTTTGTTTGTTTATTTATTTATTGGAAACCGACAAGGTGATTCTAAAATATTCCTAACAACGTGAAGGGCCAAGAATAGCCAAGACGATCTTGAAGAACAACAAAGTCAGAGGTCTGACACTCCCAGGGTTTCATGAGGCCACAGGGCTTGATTAAGAGCGTGTGGGCAGACAGATGAACAGTGGGGGTCTGACGGAATAGGGCAGTGGTTCCCCAACCTTTTTGGCACCAGGGACCAGTTTCGTGGAAGACACTTTTTCCGTGGACAGGGGTGGGGTGGGGGGAGATGGTTTCAGGATGAAACTGTTCCAGTTCAGACCAGCAGGCATTAGATTCTCATAAGGAGCACTCAGCCTAGACCCCTCACATGTGCATTCACAACAGGGTTCGCGCTCCTGCGAGAATCTAACGCCACCACTGATCCGACAGGAGGCGGAGCTCAGGTGATCACGTTCACTTGCCAACCGCCCACCTCCTGCTGCACGGCCCTGTTCCTAACAGTCTATGGACGGGTACCGGTCTGTGGCCTGGGGACCCGTGCAATAGGACATTAGACACACAAACCCTCCTGTGGCCACTGGTTCATAGAAAAGACGCCTTTGCCGTCGAGCTGGCGGAAGGATACGCTTTTCAATAAATGGTGCTGGAACAATGTGCATCCAATGTGGATGCACCTGTGAAAATATGTCAACCATGATCCTTACCACACACCGGTCACAAAGTTAACCCAGGGAGAGTCACAGGCCTAACTTTGAGGCAATCGGGCCTGTCGAAGAAAGTTGGATAATATTTTCACGACCTGGGATGGGCGAAGACGTCTTTAATGGAACGCAAACAGTATGAACTGTAACAGAAAACTATGTGACAAATTGGAGGCTCCAAGATCTCCGTGATGGTCTCATGAAGGCCCCCCTCCCAGGCCTGACACACGAGAGGAACTATTACCCTGGCCTCACGTCCTGGCCTCTTTCCATCACCCCAAACAGCCTGGGAGCAGGCAGGGAACGGGGAGTCATAGGTGCCTGACCGTGAAGGGTCTACCACTGGCTGTCACTTAAGGGCCTTGGGAGCCTGTGGCCATGACCGCCAAGGTCTGGATGCGGCCCCACATCCAGTGAGAACACTCGGGGCTCCTCAGATCCTGTTCTGCACAGAGGGCCATGCCCCGTGGCTGCTTCACAGGCCGCTAGAAGCTGCTGCAGGCCTCCCCTCCTGCCAACTCCCTAGAACACAGCCGGAGCCTTCACAGGCAAACAGCCGGCCGGGACTGCAAGCAGCCAGGGCTGACGGTGCCAGGCCAGGCCCCCAGCTCTGTCCAGGCCACGGTGTGGGTCAGCCACTGCTCTGGTGACAGCGCTGGCTACCTGGCTTTTCTGCTGAACACAGTCGACCCTGTGGTCTCAGAGAGAAGGGCCCGGCTTGCTCCTTTGCAGGGGGTGGTGTCTCTCTCTCTCTGTATTGGGTGAGGCCTGGGACGGGGCCAAGTGGCCTTTCCTGGTAGTGATACGGAAGAGGGGCAGGGAAGTGCTGGGAGGAGAAGGGCGGGTCCCTGGCTAGGGTTCCACCCTACGGCCTATGTGCACGGACCCAGGTGAGGACAGACATTTCGGTGTTTCTGCCCAAATGTTGCATTTCCCAAGAACACCCTGGCCTGCCATGCTCCCATCCCGTGCCTATAAAAATCTCGAGAACTTAGTGGGCAGACACACAAGCGGCTGGACATCAAGAGGAACACATCGGCAGAAGACACAAGCGGCTGGACGTTGAGGGTAGGTCGAGAGGAACACACCAGCGTAGGAGCACACCGACAGGCACCAACAGGCACCGACAGGCCGGCAGACCATTGACCGGAGGAACGATGCAGGGTTTGGCTGGGGTGGACGCAGGAGAGCCCAGGCTGCTGAGCGGCCTGATGCCAGGGGAAAACCACCCTCCCACTCCATCTCCCTTCTGGCTCCCCCATCTGCTGAGAGCTACTTCCATTCAATAAAACCTTGCACTCATTCTCCAAGCCCACGTGTGATCTGATTCTTCCAGTACACCAAGGCAAGAACCTCGGGATACAGAAAGACCTCTGTCCTTGCCGTAAGGCAGGGGGTCTAACTGAGCTGACTAACGCAAGCTGTCTATGGACGGCTAAACTAAAGAGCACCCTGTAACACACACCCATGGGGCTTCAGCTGTAAACATTCACCCCTAGACGCTGCTGTGGGGTCAGAGCCCCACAACCTGTCCGACTGTATGCTCCCCTAGAACTTTGAGTAGTGGGGCACTGAAGAAGCGAGCCACACCCATGTCACATGTCCTGCGAGGGGGACAAGGAAACCTTTCCCATTTCAGTAGCACTGATGCAGGAGCGAGCTGGTAAGAGACAGGGGGCAGGACGGAGGCTTTGGGCTCACTGGGCCCTGAAGGAAGTGACCCCTGGACCCTGGTTGCAGGAAGGGATTGAGGGCCCGGGGCTGGCGCCCTCCTGCCTGGGCTGGGCCACCCTCCAGGCCTGTGGCTTCCTCACCTACTGAAGGGAGGATGGGCCCTCTCCCTGCCCGCACCACCCAGCTTGGGAGAGGAGGAAGGGACATGCTGCCCAGCGGGGGCTTGGCCGTGGGTCAGCTGCTGAGAAAAGACCCGCTTCATTCATCTCCTCACTCATTCATGCACCCACTGACCTGTATCTCACCTGTTCATTCATTAATGAACAAGTTATTGTTAATAATTTGTAGATGAATGAGATGAGCTCCCCACCCCCATCCGCTGGTCCATTTGTTAATGTGCTGCCTAACTTACCCATTACCTCCTCCACGCCTGCCTGCCCGCCTGCCCCGTCCACGTACATGAAGTGCCGCTGGGCACACAGCCCAGGCTGAGTGGTCTCAGGGGCTGAGCCCACTGAAGGACCCGTTGTTTCTGGATAGGTCAAATTCAAAGCCAGGAGCCCCCAGTGCTGCCCAGGCTGGGCTGGCTGGGGTGGGGGCTGCTGGGCTGCCCAAGGGGCCAGCGCCACATTCAACACACGTCACTGGGGGCCATCGAAGGACACTGTGGGAAAGCAGAGGCAGGAAGTTTCCCGGACTGGGCTGCCCATGGCGGGCCGACCTTCCCACCTGTGGAACAGATTCCCAGCAGCTCAGCGGCCTGGCCTCCATCCAGGCAGATCCTGAGGCCCAGGGTAGGGGCTGGCATGTGGGAGGGCTGGAGGTGACTCCAGGGGGTCCTGGGGCTTGGGTCCAGTACAGCTCAGGGTGGGGCTGGGCCTGGAGATGCCCAGGGTGGAGGAGGGGCTGGCCTCACCTGTGTCCCTGAGCCTTCAGCCCCTCCCAGGACCTCTGTCCCCTCTCCCCCAGCCAGACAGTTAAGTCAGATGCAAGCCCCTTGTATCCACCCTGCCTGGACAAGCTCTCGGCCCCTTCTGGAGGATCCTCTAACTCTGGAATAAGGAAGAATTTATCAGCTTTGCCTGGGAGTGGAGATGGAAAGAAAATAAGGAAATAAGAGCTCTCTCCCTTCCTTCCCACATGCTGGGGTGTCGCTCTTTGCAACTCCCTCCCGCGCAGTGAGGTCCCACACCTGTGCGTCCTAGGAGACACAGAGCTGTCTTCAAAGGCCCGAGCTTGGGGCGCCCTCTAAGTGGCCACAGCGCCTTGGGGAAGGAACATCCCCTGGGGACCCCTGCCCTCTGCACACATGCAGGCTTGTGAGATGAAGAGAGGCAGATGGGTGGGGGTCTTGGCAGAGGAAACCCAGGGTGTTGGAGGACCCAGGAGACATGAAGAGGGAAACTGAAGTCACGCTACGTCACATCCCCCTAGCAGCCACCTCGTAGGCATGAGGGCCTTGCAGGCCTTCCAGACTCTTCCTTGAGCACTTATGTCAGCAGACGCAAGCACATCATGTGTGTGGTTTCCTGCACCTCCCAGTGTGTTGTTTTGCTTGTTTTTATTTTGAAACAATTATAGACTCCTAGGAAGTTGAAAAAAAAAAAGTACCAAGAGGTCCTGTATGCCCTCTACGTGAGTTCGCGACGGTCACACCTTGCATAGCTGGAGTATCAGATCAACGCCAGGAGATTGACATTGGTACAGTGTGCCTGGCTCTGCCTTGTGTTCGCACGTGCAGATTCGCGTGATTACCACAGCAATGAGGAATGGAAGTCCTCCCCACCAGAAAGACCCCCTCTGCTTCTCCTGTGCAAGTCACTCCCACCCTCACCATTCCTAACCCCAGGAACCACCATCTGATCTCCATCCCTACAGCCTGGACTTTGAGAATGTTATCTACACGGAATCACACAGCATGCGACCTTTCGGGGGAGGCTTTTTCTCCTCAGCACAATACCCGCTTAGGTTGTACCAATAGTGGGTTCCTTTCTACTGCTGGGTAGTGTTTCGGGGTATGTATGCACCACTGTTTGCCTGATCCCCTGCTGAATGATACATAGATTGTTCTCAGCTTTCAGCGAATTAGGAATAAAGCTTCTATAAATTTTCATTTAGTTTTGTGTATGAATATGAGTCTTCGTTTCTTTGGGATAAATGCCCAGGAGGAGTTCAGTTGCCGGGATGTGTGGTAGTCGCATGCTGACTTTTATAAGAAACGACCACATTATTTTCCCCGAGGGCTGCATCAGTTTACATTCCCAGCAGCAACAGATGGGCAATCCTGTTTCTCCACATCCTCACCAACATTTGGTGTCATCATTACTTTTCATTTTAGCCATTCTGATAGGTGTGTAGTGACCGCTCACTGTGGTTTTAATCTGCATTTCCATCTTTGCTAACGAAGTTGATCATCTTTTGGTGTACTTCTTCCCTATCTATTTTCTTTGGTGAAATGTCTCTTCATGTCTTTTGCCCATCTTCTAGTTGGACAGGCTGTTTTTTACTGTTGAGTTTTGAGAGTACTTCATGTTCTAGATGCCAGGTGTCAAATATGTGGCTTGCACATATTTTCTCCAAGTCTATAGTTTGCATTTTTATCCCCTTCACTGGGGCTTTCACAAAACAAGTGTTTTAAGTTTTAATGGGGTCCATTTCATCAATTTTCCTTAAACAGATCATGCTTTTAGCATCCAGTGTGAGAACTCTTTGCCCTTCCTAAATCCTAAATACTATCTCCTCTCTGTTTTTCTAAAGGTTTCAGAGTTGTACACTTCATATTTAAGTCCAAGGTGGCTCTTGAGTTAATTTTTATATAAAGTGTGAGACTTAGGTCAGGGTTTTAATTTATTTATTTGGCCTATGAATGACCAACTGCTCCTGTACCGTGTGTTGAAAGAGGAGTCTTCCTCCACTGAATTTTGCATCTTTGTCTTAAAATTAGTCAGGCATATTTGCGTGTGTCTATTTCTGGATTCCTCGTTCTGTTCTGTTGAGCTACATGCTTATTCCTCCAATATCAAATCATATTGATTCCTTACTGTATAGTAGGCCTTAAAATTGGTAGAGTGATTTCTCCCACTGAATTCTTTTTCAAAATTGTTTTAATCTACAGCATGTGCCTTTCCATATAGATTTTAGAACAAGTTTGTCCATGTCCATAAGAAATCTTGCTAGGATTCTTGTTAGGAATTATGCTATATTTATAGGTAATTCTAAGGAGAACTGAAATGTTTACTATTTTGAGTTTTCCAGTTCATGAACATGGAATGTCTCTCCATTGATTTAGGTCTTGATTTCTTTCATTGGCATATTGTAGTTTTTAGTATATACATCTTTACATGTTTTGTTAAATTTATACCTAAGTATTTTAATTTCTTTAGCGCAATTATAAATGGTATTATGTTTCTAATTTTGGTTTTCACAGGTTCATTGTTAGTGTATAGAAATGCAAGTGATTTTTGTGTGCTGAACTCCTAAGTTCCAGATATTTTTATTGTAGATTCCTTGGGATTTTCTATATAGACAATTCTATCTTTGCAAATAGAAACAGTTTTAGATCCTCCTTTCTAATCTACATGTCCCATTTCTTTGTCTTGTCTTATTGCAGTGGCTGGAACTTCCAGTACTATATTGAATAGAAGTGGTGAGAACAGACACCCTTGCCTTCTTTTTTATTTTAGGGGGAAAGTATTCTGTTCTTCACTATTAAGTGTGATGTGATGTTAGCTGTGGGTTTTTTTTTTTTTTTTTAAGATGCTCTTGATCAAGTTGGGAAAGTTCCATAATAGATCACATTAATTAAGTTTTGAATGTTAACTAGCCTTGCATTACCTAGAATAAATCTCTCCTGGTTGTGCTAATATAATTTTCTTATAAAATGTCATATAATTAGTTTTTAAAAACAATGTAGAAAGCTCCCAAGGACTCGTTATTCAAAATAAATGTTAGACGGCCAGGTGTGGTGGCTCACACCTGTAATTCCAGCACTTTGGGAGGCCAAGGTGGGCGGATTGCTTTGAGCTCAGGAGTTCAAGACCAGCCTGGGCAACATGGCCAAACCACATCTCTACAAAAACAAACAAACAAAACACAAAATAAATGCTGGACCCTGATAGCTCCACCCCAACTGTATCCTTGTCTCCCCTATCCTGGGTAACCATCAACCTGAATCCTGTGTTCCTCTCTCCCTTGCTTTCTTTTTTAATATAATATTATTGAATCTATATGTGTCCCAAAAGTCATGTTTTTTTTTTTTTAATTTTAGTAATTTAAACTTGATAAGAATGCAGTGGGCTTTTCCTTGGTATTATATTGCCAAGCCTTCCCACATGGTTGTCTGTCACTCTGGCTTGTTTGCTTTAATTAGTTTAAAATTCTCTTTTGTATGGGCATTCCATGTTTACTCACTCTCCCTCCTGCTGGGAGGCAAGTGGCTGGTTGTACGTGGAGCTTGTGAACAGCGTTGCAACACACACTCCTGTTCATTCTCACTCGTCCACACACCAGAGTTCCCTTTTGGTGTATGCCCAGATATGGGACTGCTGGGTCAACAGGTATGTGAATTCACCACCTTGGAGGTGATGCCACCCTTTTAAAGTGGTAGTCCCACTGTACACTCCCATCAGCAATGTAGGAGAGACCCAGGGCCCTACATCCCTGCCACCGCTCCCAATGGTCAGACTGTGGTTTATGCCAATGGAGTGATGTAAATGGTTTCTGTAAATGGTGCCTTCACATACTCACTGGCCACATGTGTTCCTCGACCATGAAGGGCAGAACAAGTCTTTGTCTTTGGCCATTTTTCTGTCCGATAATTTGTATATTTATTGATTCGTTATTTTAGTTTCTATTAGTGATTTTATTGGTTATACACACACATATATAAATACCTTATACATGTTATGTATTAGTTATACGTACACCAATTCTTTATCAATTCATTGTATTGTGAATATCCATTTCTTTGGTAGGCAGAATAAGGGCTCCCCCAAAGATGTCCTAGAACCTATGAATATGTTACGTTATATGGAAAAGGGACTTTGTATCTGTAATTAAGGTCATGAACACTGAGATGGGGAAATCATATTGAATTGTCCAGGTGGGCCCAATTAACCACAAGTCTTTAAAAGTGAAGGCCCTGGCCAGGCACAGTGGCTCATGCCTATAATCCCAGTGCTTTGGAAGGCCAAGGGTGAGGTGGGAGGCTCACTTAAGGCCAGGAGTTCAAGACCAGTTTAGGCAACATAGACAGACTCCACCTCTACAAAAAATTAAACAAAATTAGCCAGGCGCGGTGGCACGTGCGTGTAGTCCCAGCTACTCAGGAAGTTGAGGTGGAAGAATCGTTTGAGCCAGGGAGTTCAAGGTTACAGTAAACTATGATTGCGCCAGTGCACTCCAACCTGGGTCACAGAGCAAAACCATACAACAACAACAACAAAAACAAAAACAACAACAACAAACAGTGGAGACTCTTTCCTGGCTGTGGTCAGAGAGAGCTGTGATTACGAAAAAAATGTCAGAGAGGAGGAACATGATGGCTCTGAAGATAGAGGAAGGGGCTAAAGGCCAAGGAATGCAGACAACCCCTAGAAGCTGAAAAAGGCAAGGACACAGATCCTCCCCTAGGACCTCTAGCCCTAATGACGCCCTCCAGCCCCATCAGACCTGGGGTTGGACCTCTGACCGACAGAAGTGAAAGATAGTAAACGTCTGTTATTCTGATGTGTGTTGGGGGTCACCTGTTAAACCGGTGCCAGAAAACTAGTGCAATCGCCAGTCTGCAACTTGTCACGTTCTTTAAGGTATCTTTGGATGATGAGGGATTCTTATTTTGTAAAATCGAATTGACCAATGTTTTTCTTTCATAGTCAATGCTTTTGTGTCTTGTAAAATAAATATTTCCCTATGCCGAGTTATAAAAGATACTAATAAACGTATATTATCCAGTAAGAGTTTTAAGGTTTGCTTTTAACATTTAATTCCTAGATCCACCTGGAGTCAGTTTTTATAGATTGCTTGAGGTGGGGGCCCAACTCTAGCTTTTTCCTTCTGGAGGATGATTGATTCCAGCAACCTGCAACACCTCCTTGGTCACATGCCAATGTCCCACATTTGTATGGATCTCTTCAGGGCTCTCTGTCTTGTCCACTGGGATAATGGGCTAATTGTCTACCCTTGTGCCTACACTGCAACATCTTAGTTAGTATAGCCTCTTCCACATCCTGATATCTGGAAGGCAGGGCCCTTCCTTGATCTTCTTGGTTATTTTTATTCAGTTCTTTATTCAGCCATAGAAATTTTAGACTCATCATGTTAAGTTCCCTGAAAAACCCACTGGAGGATGCCTGGGCTGCAGGTGAGAGGCTGGGGTGGTGAGAAAGCCCAGCAGAGGCTCTTTCTGGCACCACTGCCTGTGCCCACTGCATGGGAACACACAGACATGCAATGGGCACACCCCTCCAGGGCCCTCCTCCAGATACATGGAATGGCCAGTCTCGCTTTGGCAGTCCACATCCTTGCCAACACTTGTTATTGTCTTTTTTGTTTTAGTCATCCTACTGGGTGTAAACCTCACTGTGGTTTTGATCTGCATCTCTTTAATGACTGCTGAGGCTGAGCGTGTGTTCATGTGCATGTGTTCCTGTGATCATCTGCCATTTGTATCTGTTCTTTGGAGAAATGTCTGCTCAAGTCCTTTGCCCATTTTTTAATTGGGTCAATGCATTATTGAGTTATAAGACCTCTTTGTATATTCTGGATACACATCCCTTATCAGATATACAGTTTGGAAAAACAACAACAACAAAAAAACCAGCCACAGATGTCTCAGTTCCTTGTGTTGTAATGGAGTGAGCCTCAGATAGAGGGAAGCTGGGAAGTTTCTCAAATGTGTGTGTCCCCGGCCAAAGGAATACACCAGTGGATGAAAGAAGAACTAGAGTAAGGCCCAGGGGCAGGATTTGCAGCAGTCACAAGCCATCCCCATGGGGCCTGGTATGGCTTTGTACCTGGGATGCAAGGGACATTTTGAGGGTGATGAAAATGCTCTAAAGTTAGAGAGTAGTGATGTTGCATGACTCTGAATATACCAAAAGCCACTGAGGCGTATACTTCAAAAGGTGCATCTGACTGTCCCAGATCACTCCCAGGTGGCAGGTACTTTGCTCGGGAGAAAGGCAGGCTCCAGAGGGAGGGGACACAGAGCAGGTAGGGAGGCTTTGAGACATCCCCAGCTTTCCTGGCTCTGCCCAGGGCACATGCCTTTTCTGGGAGGGAGCCCTTTCTCAGGGGGATCAGGGACCCAGGCAGGAACCCTCAGGACAGCAGCTGAAGCTGGCCTCCCTCCTTCCCTGGGCAGACACGGAGGCCTCTGAACTCCCTATTCGGGCTCCAGCCTCACCCCTTCCAACCCATCCCCCTGAGTGGCGGCAGGAGGGGCTTTCTGAGGGACAGACTGAAGATCTCGTGACTCCCCCGCCTCAGATACTGTATGGCTTCCTACTGCTCATGTAATGACATCCACACTGGCCGGGTGGCCTGCCAGGCTCCCCGCAACCTGGCCCAAATGCAACAGAAACAGAGCTTGTGGCTGAGAGAGTTCTGCGTGAATGCACGTTCTCTCTTCCCCCTGGGTTGATGCATCACACATGACACTAAGCATGTGTGGTTCTTACGTCTTTGTGAGATTGTTTTCATATCAGCGACCCACAGAGGAGAACGATCCCGTGCTGGTCCTCAAGCCCAGACCAGCCAGGGCAGACCTTCCTGGCTGGCAGTGAAATTCTGCGAGGATCCTCGGGAGAGGTGGCTGAAACAGATTCAGCAAAGGGAACTCATTTTGACATAACCCAGAACCGAAAGAAAGGAACCAGTTTCCTCTGTTTCCCCAGGAGCAAGGTGCTGTAGTCTGAATGTGTGTGTCTTCCCAAAGTCCCTATGTCGAAAGCTAACCCGCAGCCCTGATGGTGTTAGGAGATGGCGCATTTGAGAGGTGATTCGGCCGTGAGGGCAGAGCCTTCAGGAAGAGGATGCGTGCCCTTGGAAAGGAGGCCTGAGGGAGCTTGTTTGCACCTTATTTTTGCCTCTTCTGCCACGTGAGGACACAGGCCGCTGACTTCCATGAATCAGACAGACCCCTTACCAGACACCAGATCTGCTGGCGCCCTGACCCTGTGCTTCCCAGTCTCCAGAACAATGAATTCCTAAGTATGAATCACCAGGTCTAAGGTATTTGGTTATAGCAGACTGAACAGATTAAGACACGAGGTATCCCATCGGACCCCCCGAGAGACCACCTGGCACACACCAGCTAAACAAGCTGCTCAATGAAACTCAGTTTAGCTTAGTACAGATCAGCTTCATGGAAGCCACTCAGCTGGGTTCAGATCAGCTCCATGCAAGCCACTCAACTGGGTTCAGATCAGCTCCATGGAAGCCACTCAACTGGGTTCAGATCAGCTCCATGGAAGCCACTCAGCTGGGTTCAGATCACCTGTGAAGCTAAAATCAACCCAGTCACCTCAACTCAGTAACACTCAGCACAGTTCAGCTCAAGTCAACACAACACGATGCAACTCAAGTCAACACTACACAACACAACTCCCAAGCTCGGCTACAAACAGTCTTGTGGTGGAAACAGGGATGACCAGGGTGAGTGCTGCCTAGGACGGCCCCTCAGGGCGTGGGGAGGACAGGGCAGTACAAGGTACCCCAGAGAGGTGCCAAGGTGGCAGCGGCAACCGAGAAAGTGCAGCTTTGCAGAAGAGCATCTTTGAGGAAGCGTCTTGCCGTGTGTGGGCATCCACGAGGCGCTCAGAGGAAGGTCAGCCATGCTATGGGGGGAATAGGGCAAAGCTGGCCGGGCCTCATGTTCTGCAAGTGCCATTTTGCCCTCACCCTGAGCCAGTGGGAGAGGCACTCTGTGTAGGGGACAGGGCGGCTGAACACCTTGGCTATGGGGACCAGTCCCTGGGATCCCGATCTGCCTGCCCTTGCAGGGACACAGCGCATCTGCAGATGCTTTAATTTAAAAACCATGGTAACGCTACGCTCACCGAGGGCTTCCCTGGGACAGCCACCGCTCTCAGAACAGCCGCCTGTCAGACGAGGGTCGCCGCCCCATTTGAAAGAGGGAGAACACACTAGTGGCCTGTTGGCCGGGATGGTGCCCACCAGCAGTGAACTCAGATGCTCATTTCGGAGCTGCACTGTCCCTCCACTGCCCTCTGCACTGAGACGCAAGTCCCCGCGTCAGGAGAGAGGGTTTCCTGGGGGTGGAACGTGGGACAGATGCTCACTTTGGGCAGCTGCTCAGCCTTGCCTCCCCTTTCCCATACAGCCCCCTTCCGGGAGCCCACCCGCTCCTAAACGCTGGCGTCCGTTTCCTGCTGAGAGCATGGGGCTTTCTCTGCAAGTGGGGGGTGGGAGATGAGGGTTTGGATGAGGGTGTGGGAGGACCCTAAACTGATTCCCATGCTAGGCCTCAGAGAGTTGCAGAAAGAAAGGTGTGGATGAGGATAAAGTTTTCATGGTGACCAGGGTGACCCTCCGCTCAGAGGGACGAGCAGAGCCCGGCAAAACCAGTCACTGCCTTGCAGTTCCAAGCTTTGGGGATGATCAGCTCCCAAGAAATTGCTGTGGGGTGCGGGGGCTGTGGGTGACCCAAATTGGGCAGAGGGCCTACAGGTCTGAGGCTGCCTGCACAGAGCTGCCAGGAAGGAGCTAGCGAAGAAATACATCTTTGTCCTGGCTTTTTCCCAGGAGGGGCTGGGTGGGTGCACAGACAGAGGTAAAGAGCCTCGAGGTTGGGGTGTAGGCAGGCAGCTGGGGAGGACCCCGTTTAAATCCTGGGGAGATTATGAGGACGTTTGTCGCAGGCTGTCAGCCCTCATTAAGTTAATGGAACTGGCGAGTTGGCCGGCTTCCAGCATGCCGGAGAAAGAAAACAAGAAAAGTGTTTTCAGTGAAAGAGCCAGGGGATCCCATTTCGCCCAGCAGCCCAGGAGATTATGAGCCATTGGTAATGGCCTGACTGAAATGACTTATCGGGAACTGGTTGATTAAAACAAGGGAGAGAAAACCCCTAATGTCTCAGAAGAATGACATGGGCTTCTTACCGGTCTTCGTCTAGAAAAGTGATTTGTGAGCACTGCCTTCCAAAGCCTTGTGAATTGCAAAGCAACTGGTCCAGCCAGGGCCTCTGCAAAGAGGGTTACCAGGCAGGAGAGGAAAAGACGTGGGGTGAAACTGGTGGATTCCACACAGACCCTGGGAGCCAGAGAACTTGGAGCTTGGGCCAGCAGGAGCCTGGACATTCTGCTGGGAAGGCTCCCCAGGGCCCCTAAGGAAGGCCCAGCAGTTCACAGAGCAGGGCTAAAGCCTCCCATGGATTCCCCCAACTGGTTAGGCCAGGACAGCCACAAGCCCAACAGCTATACCCCCGTCTCCCATGTCCTCCGCCCTGGGCTGAGGGCTCTGTCGTCCTGTTTCAGCCTCCGGCCCAATTCTTCCCTGGAATACACGTCATTCCTCAACTTCCCCAGAGATCCAGCCCCTGCTGCCCCTGGCGCTGACCTGGACCCTGGGCCCACAGTGCCTCACTCAGGTGGGGTTGCGCAGGTCTCTCCCCAGCTTCACCAGCAAGATGCCCCTGCGCCCAGGCTCCGCTTCCTGGCCTCTTGGCTGTTCCCACTCCCTCCCTCTCACCCCATTTTCACTCATTTACACACAATTCTCAGGGCGCCGTGTAGAGCCCCTGTACTTTTTATTTTTTTTTTTGGAGACAGAGTCTCACTCTGTTGCCCAGGCTGGAGTGCAGTGGCATGATCTCAACTCACGGGTTCAAGTGATTCCCCGCCTCAGCCTCCTGAGTAGCTGGGATTACAGGAGTCCACCACCACATCCAGCTAATATATATATATATATATATATATATATATATATATATATATATATATTTTTTTTTTTTTTTTTGAGATGGAGTCTCGCTCTGTTGCCCAGGCTGGAGTGCAGCGGCGCAATCTTGGCTCACTGCAAGCTCTGCCTCCTGGGTTCACGCCATTCTCCTGCCTCAGCCTCCTGAGTAGCTGGGACCACAGGCGCCCGCCACCACGCCTGGACAATTTTTTTTTTTTTTTTGTAGTTTTAGTAGAGACAGGGTTTTGCCATGGTCTCGATCTCCTGACCTCGTGATCCGCCCGCCTCAGCCTTCCAAAGTGCTGGGATTACAGGCATGAGCTACTGCGCCCGGCCTAATTTTTGTATTTTTAGTAGAGACAGGGTTTCACCATGTTGGCCAGGCTGGTCTTAAACTCCTGACCTCAGGTGATCTGCCCACCTCAGCCTCCCAAAGTGCTGAGATTACAGGCGTGAGGCACCACGCCTGGCCAAGCATCGGTGCTTTTAAACACATGTTAACTCCTCGATCATTCCCGCTGTACGAATAAGGGAACTGGGGCCCAGAGAGGCTCAGCAGCGTGCCCAGGGTCACACAGTTGGCACCAGGCAGAGCCCTGGCCTTGGGATCCCCCATTCCCAGTGCAGACTGAGTGACACTGAGCTGCTTCCATCCTCATCTGTGCTTGCCCCCCAGCCGAGGCCCCGGACACCCCTCAATTTCTAGGTCTCCCAATCTCAACCCCAAACCCCTCCCTGCAGAGCCCTGGCAGACAGGTTCTGACACCACCCTGGAAATCATGGCATCCTCCCATCCTCCCTGCTGGGGTGCTGGCGGAACAGCCCCCCATTTGGTAAAGGAGACAGACCTGAGGTCTCTGATGCTTGGCCTGGCCTGAGCCTCCTTCCTCCTGCGGCCCCATGTGTGTCAACTGTAGGGCCACCAGGTTTCAGAGCTACTTTTTATGCTATCAGTGGCAACAGGGACTTGCTGGACATAGCCACCACTCTCTTTCCTTGCTGCAGAGGCCTCGCCCCTCCCGCCATCTTGAATAGCTCACGTCAAAGGCAGCACAGCCCCAGTTAGACTCGAGGACAGGGTGACAACCGCAAAGAGGGGAAGAGGGCACTCTGGAGGTCTGGGGCTGCCCCTGCACGCCCAGCTGCCAGACCAGAGGTGGGGATCTTGGTCCCCAGGGGCACCATTCACCTGGCCAGAACACAGTCTCTGCAGCTCACAGTGAGTTCAAGAAAGGCCTAGCCTGCCCCTGTCACGTGACAGATGGTCTTGAGGCCCAGAGGGAGGGGCAGCAGCAGCTGGCTGGATCCTAAGCTCTGTGATCCAGCCAGGCCTGGTGTGGGGAGTCCCTGCTGTGGGCTCTGGGTGGCCTCTGAGCCCCCACATTCCAGGCTGGCTGGGGCTCCTGCACCTGCAGTTTCATGCTGGGTCCTGGTTGCCAGGCTTGTCCCATCCGGGCCCCACACCTCCACGTGGACACCCAGCTGGGCCCTCGGGCTCACCTGGAGGAAGAGTGGAGCCTGGTTTGGCATCAGATGCTGAGGGCCCTGCCTGGGGAGGTACCCAGGGGCATCTGATAGGGACTCTCCCCACCAGCACACCTTACCACATTTACCCAACACGCACAACCACCCTTACTGGGACAGGTGGGGCAGGCACACCTCTGGGATTCACTCTGGGAGCAGGCCCTGCGTGGACCCAGGGTGAGCTAGGGGGTGGGGGCATGCCAGCTTCACCAGCATTCCTGAGGGGAACTTGCTTCTCCCTCGCCCGAGGTCTGGGGACACAAGGAGATAGGGCTGACTGCAGAGCTGGGGGTCTGTGGAGGGGTCTTTCCCGGCCAGTTCTGGGTGTCCCAGGCCACTGAGGATAGTGCTGCACTGGCCACAGGCCCAGCCCTGGGAACCTGCCCTTTCCTAGGGTAGAGTGTGGGTGAGCCATGGTTTTCTGAAAATCAGATATTGCTTGCAGAGCCCTAGGCCTGAGTGGTCTTCTTGAAGTATTCTGCTGGTGGTGGAAGCAGCCGGTTCTGGTCTGTTTTCAAGACGGCTTGCTTCACGCCAGAGGGATTGTTTTGAAACACAGCCCTTATCGCTCCCCATCTGGTAAAGCCCGGGGAAGCTGGTTCCTGGCTCCTGAGGCTCGGCTGCCTCACCTGCCTCCAGCCAGCCTCACCCTGCGTGCCTCTTCCCACCACCTCCTTCTGATCTCTGGAACCTGCCCCCATGACCCCCACTCCCTGTGGGCAACCAGTCCTCCCTTTCCCGGCATTCTCCTGCCTTCCCACCATCCTAGCCTGTGGCCTTTCTGCAAGAAGCCTGCCCAGACGTGTCCACCCCCAAAGCCATCTTCCTTTCCTCTGGGCACCTGTGACAACAGTGAACTTATGGCCTTCAGGGAACAGGTTGTTTCTTGAGGGTCCTGTCTTTCTCATGGCCGTAATCCAGTGACTGGCACATGGTGGATGCCTAGTGAACAAGAATAGATCAGCGGGCACTGGGGCAGCCCCAGCCCAGGCCAGCAGGGACCAAGCACCGGCTGCCCCAGGGTGCAAGGCTGTACTGCTGGGCAGAGGAGCAGAAGGCTGGACGAGCCCCTCCCGGGGCCACCCCCAGGCCCCAGTCTTTCCCTCCCTCCCTCCCTAAAGGGAAGGAGAGGTTAATAAACCAATTACTTTGGGCAACGAAGCAAAATAAGTCCCATTAAAGTAATTAATGTCCTTTGCACAGTCCCCATTGGAGAAGACTAATAAATTGGGGCTTTGTCACCATCCGGTAATTTCTTTCTAAGGCGTTTCTTCATCCCCGTCCAACAGCACAGTTTAAGGCTCTGTTAATACTTTTAAGACGGGCTCAATGCCAGACTAATTAGATTTGCATTTCCACCATGGGCCAGGCTGGGCTCGGATGTGCCCAATGAGAGAGGCTCCAGGACCCCGCCGGAGCCCCAGGGACAGCACCCGTCTTTGAGAAGGGCCATGTGTGGATTCCCACGCCTGCCTGGGGCGGTGGCCCATTACCCAGGCTGCCTGCACAGCTTCCCTATCCCCGGGGAATGGGGGCCATGGCTTTGATCCAGGCAGAGGCCAGACCTCATTCCCAGGAGGTCCCTTCCTGGATCTGTCCCCAGTGGGGCTCACAGGGGTCACCAGCGTGATCCACATCCCAGGGTCTCTCTAGGGCCCCAGAGCCAAATGCTGGCGGGTCCAAGGACAGTCTGCAAAGGGGGAAAAGAACAAATCACAGTTGAAGAGATTGACAGCCATGGCCTCAGAGCCAGGAGACAGAGACAGCATCGCCCATGACGAGCCACACCGACAGGATGGGCCCTCGGAACAGGGCGATGAGAAGGGCATTTCCCTCTGTGCTCTCCCTCCTCACACCCACAGCCCAGTCTAATCGTGAGGACAGCAGAAGACGGATCCTAATAAGGGACACCCTACAAACACCTGACCTGTCCTCCTCTGAACCGTCCAGGTCACCACCAACAAGGAGAGCCTGGGAAACAGTCACCGCCCAGAGGAGCCCAGGGAGACGGATGAGGGAATGTCACATGGGACCCTGGGTGGGGCCCTGGGAGAGAAAACAGACAGTAGGGAAACTGAGGAAATCTGCATCAAGCATGGACTCAGTTAACAGTCATGTAGCACTGTTGTTTCCTTGTGACAAATGCATACTAATGTGAGATGCTGATAATAGGGCTGGGGGAAGGGCACCTGGGGACTCTTGGTGCCACCTGTGTAAGAATTTTGTAATTCCAAAACTATTCTAAAATCAAAGTTTATTTAAAATAAAAAAAATGACGGCAAGAGGCTGGGCACGGTGCCTCATGCCTATAATCCCAGCACTTTGGGAGGCCGAGGCGGATGGATCACTTGAGGCCAGGAGTTCGAGATCAGCCTGGCCAGCATGGTGAAACCCCACCTCTACCAAAAATACAAAAATTAGCTAGGTGTGGTGGCGCACACCTGTAGTCCCAGCTACTCAGGAGGCTGAGGTGAGACAATCGCTTGAACCCGGGAGGTGGAGTTTGCAGTGAGCCGAGATCGCACCACTGCACTCCAGCCTGGGTGACAGAATGAGACTCCATCTCAAAAAACAAAACAAAACAAAACAAAAACCAAATAGTAGTGAGGGAGAAGAGGCAGCCGAGGATGAGCTGCCTTGCTGCTGCCGCCTGCTCCTGGTCCTGGCCCCGGGCTCAGGTCTGAAGGCGGCCCTCGCTGAGCGGCCTTCTCCAAGGCACGCTTAGTGAGCAGAAAAGGAACCATCAGCAAATCCCTGTATCATGTTAGAGGAAGCCCCTGCCTCCGCCGGGTGCTGAGGCCCAGCAGAAGGATGACAAGCGTCAGGTAACCCCAGCCTCTGCCAGCCTCGCACCTGAAGACATGAGGCAAGAACATTAGGGGCTGGGGAATGGGGGCCTGTGGTCACGCTGACTCCTCCTGATAGGACCGATCCACTTAGACAACCAGCAGGATCAAAAGATCAATCAATAGAGCTGATAGAAAGTATGACATGGTTGTCAGGTGTGAGATCTACCCACCCAAATCAATGGCATTTCTTTATACCAGCAGTAAACTCCTGGGAGAAATAAATTCCAAAATAGCAGGGGAAAGAAGGTCTCATCCAGGAATAATGGAAGCAAGACCCCACCAGCCCTTTCAGGAAAAGATGGCAACAGAGGTCCAAGAGGACCTGACTCAATGCAGAGAGACTCCTTGTTCTTGGAGGAGAAAATGCAACATGAGAGAGACTCCAGTTTTTCCCAAATTTAACCTGCAAATTCGAGGCAATCCCAAGCAAACTTCCAGTTGAAATTTTTAAGAAATGCAATAAACTTAACTTTAAAGTTGGCATGGAGGAATAAAGGTCCCAAACAGATAAGTCAAACTTAAAAAGAGATTATTATAAATAGGGGTTTAGGAGCTCTTCTGGGCATTAGAACCCGTTTCTAAACCAGAGCAGCAGGTCTTGGGGTGCCGCCATTGTCCTTCCGACCAGCAGACTATCAGTGCAAAGAGGGACCCCGATCACACACCCTTGTATACTCGGGAACACACTAGACCACAAAGATGACACCATCGACCACCATAGACAGGATGGAATGGCTGCAGGGCAGGTGGGGAAGGGGAGTCACTCCACGGAGGAAAAGGAAGCTGGATTCTTCCGAATGCAAAGGTGCACCAGGACACGATGAAAGGCCTGAATGACAAAGGCTGAATTATAAATTTCACAGAAGAAAATGTAGGAAAATACTGCCCGACAGCACATGTGACGAGGCCAAGGGTGGATGCATTCGGTACACCGTAATTTAGAAATTTCCATTTAAAGAAGGACGCAGTTCACATCCTAAGCTCTAGGATGAAGGTCTCATCTCTTTTGTCCTCTTTTTTATCCCCAGGGCCTAGTAAGGTACCTGGCATGGCATGGGGCCCAGGAAACACTGGCGAATAAATGAACGAATGAGAGAGTGAGGGAACGCCACCTCATGTGCTGGCTCTGCGTCAGGAGCAACCGCAAACAAGTCTTGGCTATGCCTGCTCTCAGGCACCTCTTGCACCCCTGCAGGTATCACATGCTCTGCAGTACTGGAGCAAGAAACACATTCTTCCCTCCCAGAAGGCTCTGCAGGAGCTCAGCTGCTACAAGAGCTGGTGCAGCCAGTGAGCCCATCAGGGGCCAGCTGGCTAAGAGCCTTCTCTGAGTGCCGCATTGGTGTTCCCGATGCCACATTGTCTCCTGTTTGAGCAGAGACACTAGAGTGGACACACGGTGGCCTTTTATCCTAAACAGGCAGGGTGCAAGCCTGAGTCCCCAGCTCCCTGTAATAATCTCTTCTTAAGTTTGACTTTTTAAGTTCAAGGAGGGACTAAACATTGATTTTCAGAATGCGGCCAAGAGGGTGGTGAAGGTGCCATGGGTACCGGCAATGGGCTGATGATGTCCCAAGCTACGTGGGTGAGGGCAGGCACCTGGGGCTGAGAGCCCAGGAGAGACCTGCAGTCAAGAGGCCCCGGATCAGGCCAGAACAGGCAGGAGCAGGTCTGCAGGCCAGCACCCTCAAGGCCCACCAGGGGAGGCCCCAATCTGCCGTTCTGTGACAACACCTGTTTACCTCCCGCTGAAATATCCCACCCTACCAGAAGAACCCGCTGCCTGTGAGATTCCTTTCTGAGGCAGTCCGCTGACTAAACAGGCATCCGATGTCATTGCTGGGGGCAACTCCTTTTAGGCTCAAAGGCCTGTCACGAAGCACAGTTGGGCCTTAGATGGCGGCTAATCAAGAAGGCTGGTTAAAGCTGGGAGGTCGTGAATCTGACCCTATGTAGCTTAGACGTGCAGCCTCACCTGGGACATCCTCGCAGGCACTAAGGGGAGACCCTGCTGCTCAGGCCCAGGTCTGTCTGCACGCCATGACCTTCAGGTATCCCCTGCGAACAAAATTCTTCCAGAATCTCTTGCAATAGTCTTCCTTGTCTTTTCAGCTCTTTGATTCCAACTCACCTATAGACTATGTCTCCCCTCAGCTGGTAAAGTTTCACAGAAGGCTGAAATCCATTTCTGGGCACACTCACCTGGGTACACAAAACTTAATGAACCCACCTACTTACAACCAGGCAGTCACCTGGCTGAGCCTAGCTGGGTCCTGGGGCAGAGGTGCAGTGATTGGGGCGAGGGAGGGTAGTGTGCGGAAAGGCAAACCACGTGCAGGCCATGAAAATTTTAAAATGTGGTTAAAACAATAACTATTCTATCCAATTGTTACTAGGTTACATACTTTATTCTATTATATTTATTAAAGTAATAAAAACTACCTTAAAAATAGGCAAAGTTGGAATGGGAAGCGTATGTGTGCATGCATGTGTATTCTTGTGTACATCTGGACCACAGGGAAGATGAATCCCACAGTGGGGTTGTGGTCACAGTGCGCCGGCCACTTCCTGGAGGATACTGAGTGGTCTGTGGGCACCAAAGAGAGGGCTTTAGGGAGGACATGGGGGGCTATAGGATGTGGTGCAGGAGAGTATCAACTCTACTCATGCGGGCACCGCTGGCAGATGCGAGCCCTGTGGCCCAGCTGTGCAGACTCCAGGAATCAGTAAGAGAGGGCTGTGCAGGGCTGCTCTCCTCCGGGGAGACGCAAGTCCCCATAGGGCCATGCAGGGACTGGCGTAGGGATTCGAGCCCCTTCCCTTCCCTGCTCAAGTTCTCCCTCTGGGAGCTGCATGCCGGGGAGCTGGGAGGGAGGCCACAGTCAGAGCAACAGCTGGCAGGCAACCTGACATCTTGGGCCCTGAGCTCTGGGTAAAAGCTGGGATAATTTCTACCCCTAAGTGAACCAGTGAGTTGGGTGGTGGGCCTGCTCTGAGGTCTGTGCCAGGGCCTGAAGGGGTGGGGTCTTGCCTCATGACTGCTTCTGAAGAGGTGAAGAGAGACACCCAGCAGCACCTCAGACCCCACCTTCTGGAGGAGCACAGGGCCCTGAAGACCCTCGGAGTCAATGAGGGGCCCCGCATGGTACGGGAGTCTAGGTGGGCGGTGGGCTCACACCAGTCATCCCTGTGATTTCTGGGAATGCCCCTTCCCTCTCAAACATGACAACTGGGTCTCCAGGCCCAGATCTGCCCAGTTGTGGCCACCTGCTCTAATGTTCATCAAAGCCTGCTCAGGCCGACTGTCCTCACAAGGAGCTCTCCAAAAATATGAAAAATTCACCAGTGGGTTCAGGCAAAAAAGCTGCTATCCTGGATCTGAGGCAAGAACAAACCACCTGCACTCCCTGTGCCCACCTGGCAAGGGTGGCTGCCCACGTGGCCTCTCGGTCCAGTCTTGCTGGGTGGCTGCCACACCCCAGGTGTGGGGGCTCGGAGCACTGGATTTCCTGTGGATCTGCCTGCTTACTCGGGGGTCCCTAAGCCGCTGGCCTACTTTGTTTCACCTGCATTCCCTCAGCAGCCGTGCAGAGGAGGCCACAGCGGGCCCCCGCACATGGCTGTCAGGACCGCCCCGAATTCAGCACATGGGGAGGGGAAGGCCTCCTTCTCTCTGAGGCTCTTGTTTGCAAAGCTTTAGAGGAGCCAGCAGGACAGAGCCTGGACAAACACCGAGCATCCTCAGCCCCAGAAAACCAAATCGGTAAACATTCCCCTGCCAGGCATTTCTGCCCCTGATTGATTCAGCTGCAAAGTGTAAACTGCCCCGAGAAAGGGCCGGGGGGAGCCCAGGGCCCCCAGGACCAGCACTGGGATGAATCCACCACATGAGTGGGCACAGCTGGGCAGGCAGACACCCCACAGGCATGAAGGCCCCACTGCTGTATCAGGGTGCAGTGGCCAGGTGGCCGTGAGTATGAGACAGACTGCAAATGGGCACATGGGGACTGGCTTGAGGGCCCGAGGCCGCCTGATGCCTCTCATTGTAGCTGATGTATCTGATCTTGGGGCACAGGGCTTCCCCTGCCCTGGACTGCCCTGCCCATCTCATAGAGGCTGATTCTGGCCAGCACCACCCAGGGTCTCAAATCATGGTGGTACCCCCCAAGCCACCCGCTACAGGGATGGTCGTTCTGTGCAAAACCTCTGTTCACCTCAAGGGCAGGGCGGAGGCAGGGCAAGTCTGTTTCTTTCAGAACTTATTTTTCTTCCTTCTACCTTCTAATGTGGAGAAAACCTAACCATGTCGCAGCACCCAGCAGAGTGTCTTGCAACAGGTTAAACAGTCAACGCTGACTCATATACATGAGAGCCAAGAGTTCTGGGGGTTACAAGGCGGCAGCCCGCCCTGGGGCAGGGGGATAGGAGGGGTGCTGCTGGGGGCCCCTGAGGGCTTCTGCAGATGGTGACCCACCCTGGCCCTGCCTGGGGTGGCAGAGAGTGGGGCCTTGGCCAGGAGAAGGAACTGGACCCTCCTAAGAAGGTCAAGGAGGAAAACCACAGGCGGAGGAGCCATGGAAGAGGCCCCCAGCCCCAGCTGTCTGCATGCCCGCAGCTGCCCCTGCAAGGAGGCCGGCTGTGCTCCGGCCCGAGCACAGCTTCCTCAGCCTGCCCCCACTCACAGCGATGGGGTGATAATTGCAGGCCAGTGGTGGTGGAATGCTCTGGAATGTTCTGTCAGTAAGAGAGGAGGCTAAAGGGCAGGAGGATAGAGACCCGAACAGAGCTCAGGCCTGGGTTGGAAGAGGGTGAGCTGGGAGGGCTGGGCCTGGGTAGGGGACAGGCTGTAGGTGGAAGGGATAACCAGGGGCACAGGGGACAGGCACCAGGTGTGGACAGGGGTCACACTGGGCATGCGTTTGTGCACACACTTGTGTGCAGCCCTGAGGGGGCACATAGGGCCTTGCAAGTCTAGACAATAAAACAAAAAGAAAGAGCAAATATCTCCAGGGCCCCAATGCCTGCTGCACATAGCCACCCCAGCAAGCGCCAGTCAGACCTCTCTGGGGTGACCGCCTGGGCCACGCAGTCACTCAGCGGCAGAGTAAAAGTCAAACCTGCCCTCTCACAGGAGGCCCTGTCCTCACACTCCCTCCAGCTCATAGGGGCCTCCCCTGTCTCCACTCTGAGGCCTGTCTGAGACTCACCAGAGACTCTTGACCTCCCCCGGAGGCAGCACTGCCTGAGCTGGCCATGTGTCCAAGCAGGGGCTGCAGGGAGACACAGGAACACCCCCAAACCCAGGGCGCCCCCAAAGGAATCTATGCCCTAATCCTTGGAACTCACGCATGCGTCACTCAATTCCCCTTTGCCACTTGATTTCCTTTGAAGGGGAATCAAGGCTGCATGGAATTCAGGCAGCCAAGCAGCTGATCGTGCAATGGGGAGAAAATCCTGGGTTCTCTGGGTGGCCCAATGTGATGACAAGGGTTCTGATATGGGAAAGAGGCAGGGGATCAGAGTCAGAGGAGGAGACGTGGCCTCAGGGGATGCACAGAGTCTGTGATGTGAGGATGCCATGGGCCGCGGCTGCCTTTGAGGGTGAAGGAGGGGCCATGATCCAAGGGATGTGGGCGCCCCTAGAAGCAGGAAACTGCAGGACAGGGACTCTCCCTAGAGCCTCCAGAAGGGACCAGCCCTGAGGACACCTTGATTTTAGGCCACCAAAATTTTGGTGACTTGTTCCAGCAGCCACAGGAAACTAACCCAGGCCCCTCCAGAGACCCTCGCTCCAGCTGAGCTGAGGCCCCCAGGAGGCCTGGGTCCACCCGCTCACATTCGGGGCCTGCCGGGAAGGACTTCAAAGCCCGCGTGCGCTGTCCTCTGGGTGGGGCTGCATCGGGGTCCCTCGCCCCATCTGTCACTCATTCCATATCTTTGAACACCTGTACTATTGTTTGCTTAACATTGTTCCTTAAATAGACTCTGTTTCCTTATCTAAGTATATTTGGAGAGCCAGAAAAAAGTGACTTTAAGTGAAGGCAGTTGTCGAACACACACAATAAAAAGAAGAATTTGCTGAATTTGTTAGTTGCCCAGCAGCGTCGATGGGTAGCAGCACCCACTCCCCATACCCCGCCCTCCCTCCTGCCATTCCTGGAGGCTCCTCAGAGGCCAGGCCCAGCCCATCTCACAGAGGGGTAAAGAAGTTCTAACGTTTCTCATGGTTTGAGAGCAACCAGAGTCACTGGCACCCTGGGCGCCACGCAGGGCTTGCCTCTGTCTGTTCAGGGCCTAGGCGGCAGCACGCTCAGGGTGAAGCCACGGGGACCAGGCCGGCCAGCTCCGCACAGCTCCACAAGCAGCCTGCTCTAGTCACCAGGGGCTACTGCCGCATGGCTCACCACCCCACCTGCACACCCAGGCCTCAGCCCCAGTGACTGGATCCCACCGGTGAGGCCTGTGTCCCGACCCATAGGGGCTGGCCTCCCTTAGGACACTGCTCCAAGCTACATCTGCAGAAAGGCTTCCAACAACCTGCCCCTCCCCTCTCTCTGTCCCCTGGACACGGTCAACTTGGCCAATACCAGCTGGGCAAGGACACCATACTGACAGGGCCGGCAGTCCTCGGAGCAGCCGACCTGCCTTAAGACGGAGCATGTCAGCTCCTGGAGCTCTGCGGGCCCAGTGCCGTGGATAGGAGCCATGGCTGGGCTGACAAAGGCTGGGGCAGAGTGAGAACAACATCTTGTTAAAAAACCAGGACACCACCAGCCCCTGGTCTGAGATGGAGTCCTCAGCCTTTCTAGAATGAAATGGTGGTATTTCATTAGAGTAATGTTGTTCTATGAAATGTCCTTTTTTGCGTAATAAAAATGTTGGCCACCTATGTCCATCCACCTTTGGGGGTGGGGGTATATGTAACGGACCTTTGATGGGGCTGTGACATCCAAATGGCTGGGAACCACAGATAGGGCAGAAACAACTGCCGGGTGCAAATGTGTTACCATGTGACCTCAGGCAATCTCGGGCCTGCCACCTGTCATCTGTGGCTTTGGTTGGTCCATCTGTGTGATGGGCTCTCAGTACCTCACACAGGGGCTGGGTTGGTGTCACCTGTGGCCAGTGGCCAAGTATGAGCCAGCCAGGATGGATGGGGGCCCTACTGCGACCCTGGCCCTCCCAGACATGCTGGGCACAAATGTGGGGTACCTGCCTGTGCCAGACGCACTGCACACACTCAAGGCCACCCCAGGACAGGGGATGTCAGTCCCACTTCACAGGGAGGCGGAGGCAGCAGAGAAGTCAGTTCTTTTTCAAAGCAGCATGGTGGTAGCAGGGCTCGAGCCATCCTCTGCAGACCCCTGGACTCCACCTGTACCAGGGTCCCCCCAAGCCCCAACCCTGCTGGTGAGTGACAGCCTGCACCTCGCTCACCCACCTGGCCGCAGGCACCTCACTGCACCCGCAACAACAGGGCAGGCCTGGGGCCAGCGTCTGATGATAGCCCACTCTTTGGCCTGCTGAGTGTCTGCAGAAGGCCGGTGTGCCAATGCCCAGGTAGCAGAAGGACAATCCCCCCAGGGTCTGTCTGTGCGGCCAGTGCTGCAGCCCACGTTCTGCTGGGAGGACAGCCTGGCCCAGCTGTGGGGCCCCCAGGAAAAGCAGACATCCCCCCCCACCCCTGAACACCCAGGGACCGCACAGGCCCCTCTCCAGGCTAAGCCCTGCATCTCCTGGTGACTCTGGGGCCCAGGAGGGATGGGACAGGCTGACTTGGCCTCCTCCAGCCTCCAAGGGCACTCTGCTCTAGGCCTGGCTGGGAGTGGGGGGAGGTTGGCCATGGCTCTGGCCAGGGTCTCTGCCCCCAGCAGAGGTGAGCAGAAGCCTGAGATTCCCTTGTCACACACGCTGGTGCCAGTGGCCCCGACCTGCTGCATTCTCACATGGCGCTTAGCCTGGAAGAAGGATCTTCTGCCTCTTTCCTTGCTTGGTACAAATGTCACCTCCCTCAGAGAGCCTTCCTTGATCTCCCGGCTTCATGATAACACATCTGCCCACCCCCATGGCCAAGGAACCCGCTGTGCCCCCACACTCCAGACCCTGCCTCCCCCTGGGCTAAGTAAGGAACCCGCTGTGCCCCCACACTCCACACCCCACCCCCACTGGGCCAGGGGCTCACTTCTGCCCTCGTCTCTCCTCCCTCCCCACCATTTGGAGCAGTTTCTCCTTTCCTCGTTCATCTTCTCCATTTCCTGCCCTGACCACAGGCCCAGGCTCCTGGGGCCAGCAGTCCAGGCCAGGCTGGGCCCCTCCCAGCAGTGGAGGAGGGTGTGGTTCTCCCTTGAATCCCTGCAGCCCAGGCCCAGGGCCCTGCCTGGAGCAGGAAATGGATGAAGCTGAGAGGACCTAGTGTCATTCTGTGCCCCCAGGTGTGCCTCCCCTGGGCAGGGGGCACCAACCCCTTTCCCTGCCTCCAGCCCACTCCTGTGTTATGACCGCCTCACATCCTCATGTCCGTGATCACAACAGCAGGCATCCATCACAGAGTTAGGGCTGTGACGGTCGCACCCTGCTGCAGCCCCACTCTTCCTGGCAGCGAGGTGGACATGGCATTAATACGGATTTTGCTGTGACCCCATATCCCTGCCGGGCTCGGACCCACCAGCCGTGTTTTATGGTCTGTGAGGGCCGAGTCAGCACGAAGCCTTCCCGGCATTTTACACAAAGCTTCTTCGCCGTGAACGGAGTCAAATTCACTCACGTTGGGATCATAAATATAATTAGGAGACTTTTATTTTCAAGTAGCACTTCTGAAATCTATAAAATTAAGCTAATATACTGATTTTTAAAACACAAGAATTTTATTGCTCTGTGAGTCAGAGTTTGCCAGCCCACAAGGCCAGGAATTAACTCCTTGCAGCTCGCGGGCATCCAGCAGGCCTCCAGGGGCCCCCGTGGGTCTGGGCCTGCTGCACCCACTTGAGGTGCACATGCCCCAGGAGAGCAGGTTCCTGGGACAGAGAGGTGGCTGGGCAGTGGCCAGACATCCACCCACACGGCAGCAGCTGCCCGGGGCTCTCCCTCTCCACCGGCACCCCTTCACTTCTGTGCTGGGTGCCCTGGGAACAAGTCCAGATGCTCTCGGGATCCAGCCTCTGCTTACCCTGTGGAATACACTCCCCCCAGAATTTCCCTGCCTGCCTCCTCCTCTCCTGGGGCAGTCCTCCCTAATCCGCTGCCCTACCCTGAAGGCTGCCCCTTCCCGCTGGGATCTCTTCTGGACCCACTAATGGAATGTGGTACCCCTGGCTCCTCCTCCTGGAATAATGGGATCCCCGAGCAGGGAGTCCTGGCTAGGGGCACTCAGGATGTCTTGGGAAGGCAGGCGGTGGGGGTCGGGACTGGGCTTCCTCAGCCACCCTCGGCTGGCACTTCAGGGTAGCCTGAGGCAGGCCCAGGCTCTGCGCCACTCCCCACCTGTGACTGTGGGGTCCCTGAGCCGTGGGCATCTTATCTTGACCGAGTTTTCACCCTTAGGCCCCACCAGGCCCAGCAAAGGCGCAGGGCGCATGCCAGCCAGCCAGGAACCCACCAGGGCAGCCGCATACCAGCGGCAGATGCGCAGGTGAAATGGGAAGCCGCCCTTTGCTCTGGGCCACACCTATGTCAGTGGCGGAAGATCACAAGGGACACCTGGAAGGGGCTAGGTTGGGGTTTGCAGGCTGTGTAACTGGGGGGTGGGAGGGACGGCCCTAAGCAAGCCGCTATGGCGATGAGCTGGCATTGACTCCCTCAAGGGTCCAGCTCCAGAGCCCCCTCCTAGGGCCATTGGCACCTAGCGCCTCCCATCCCCAAAGTGCACCTTCTCTCCAGGCATGGGGGCCACCGTCTAACCCCAGAGGCCCCTCAGGCTCTCCCAAGCCCACTGGTCACAAGTCTCAGGAAGACTCCAAAAAATCCAGACTTCCCAGAGACCTGGGACCTGGGCCCTTGGCACTCCAGGGCTCCAACTATTCACAGCCCCTGGTGGGCCCCAGATCCCAGATACAGCCCAAGCTCGGTCGCCTTTAATCCCATTAGGTCCCCAAGCCTTAGAATGGAGTTTCAACTGGTCCCAGTCCTCTACTCCCCTGGACTGCTGGTTAGGAAAGGCTTCCTTCAGATTTGGGAGCACAGGGTAAACTGAAGGGCAGGCAGGAAGCCTGGGCTCCTTCCCAGGTAGGCTCTGCCCAGTGAGCCCCCTTTGGCATCTAAAGTATGTATAAGGACCACCCCCCAACCCCAGGCAGCTCATGGGCCCTCTGCACCCACATCCTGGAGGGCCAAGGAGCCCCCTCGCTTCTCTGTCCCTTTGTACACAGGGAAGGGGCTCCAGACACACTGGAGGAAGGGCGTGGGGTCCTCTCACTCACCTCCTCCTGCCTCTGACTGTGACGGTGTGTCTGGAGATGGGGTCTTATAAGAGGTAATTAAAGCAGAATGGGGGTATAAGGGTGAGCCCTAATCCCACCTGACTGGGGTCCTTATGAGAGGAGAAGGTGACTCGGGCACACACAGAGGGATGGCCCCATGAGAACACAGGGGAAGGTGATGTCTACAAGCCATGGAGAGAGGCTGCAGGAGGACCCAGCCCTGCAGCACCTTGACCTTGGACTCCAGCCTCCAGGGCTGTGAGAGGATGAATGCCTGCTGTTTAAACTGCCCCACTGTGGTCTTGGTGGTGACAGCAGAGTGGACTCATGTCATCCCCCAGCTCCTCCAAGTGCTCCTCAAGTGTGCTCAACAGAAAATGGTGAGGAGGGAGAGGGTGGTGGGCCAGGCCCTAGGATACCTGCGGAGTGTGGATGAGTGGGTGAGGGGCACTTCAGGACGGTGGCTGAATGCAGTGGAGTGTGGCTTCGGGCATCCCTGGCCTAGGAGGGGTGGGAAGGAGCAAGCAGTGGTTGGGCTCTGAAGGAAGGGGAGAAGCTTGTGGGAGGGGAGGTGTGGGCAGCCATGGCCCACCCTCCACCGGGCAGGGCCTCAATTGCCATTAGCCTGTCCCTACCTCCCACCCCAGGGCCCCAGGCATCTCTGGCCATCCAGGGGCCAGGCTGTCCCCTGGGGCCTCAGGGCAAGTGGCTTCTCATGGGGGGTCACCATCAAGGAGAGCCCCCTGAGCAGCCCTTCCCTGGCTCTCACACACAGTCCTTCCCTGTCCTGCTGCGGTGCTGCTGTCAGGTTTAACACGTTTTATGGGGGAGTTCAATGTAAGCCAGATGCGCGCTGACAGCCACGGCACAGGTGATGACAAGGCAGGGCTTCCCTGGCACATGTGCCTCTCGTTAGTGTGCCCTCCGAGGCGCTTACCCCACCAGCCTGGGGCAGCGTGCACAGCCGGCTGGGCACGCGGCCACTCCGGGGCACATGTGTCGCACTGGAACATGCTGCTGGCCCAGAAGCCTCCTGGAGACATCACCTCTGCGGTGGTCCCAGCCGGGGCCTGGGAAGCCACAGCCAGGCCCAAGCACAGGAGGTCATTCCTATTTCACAGTGGGGGAAACTGAGGCTGGAGGAGGCAGGAGGCCCATCTAACACAGTTTATGGCGGAGGAGCGGTGGTCTTGTCCTTGCTTCTGTCTACATAGCAGCTTCCAGGATTACCTCTCACCTCCCTGGCTGGCACTGAATGTGCCTGGGACCTGACTCATCTCTTCAGGAAGCTACCCCCGAGACCTGCTCCTACTCTCCAGTCCTTCAGGGCCTCTGAAAACTCCTGTTATCCCCCACCCAGCAGCCGCAGCAAGCATCCTGAGATCAGCCTCGACAGCCCCGCTCCCCACATCTGGCTCTCAGCCAGGGGGCCCGTCCTACCCTGCTCCCCACATTCTGCCCATCACCAAGGGTCCCGTCCTGCCTTGCCCAGCACAGCTGGCTGCGGGGCCCTGGGGACAGTGCTCCCCCGACCTGCAGTGGCCGGGGGGCTGTGAAGCTTCCTCATTCAACCCATCCATTGCTCCCCTGCCTCTACCCTTGGTGCTCCCCGCCACCTCACGGAAAGTCCAGCCTTCTAGGCCCCTTTTGGCCACCCCTGCCCTGCTCTGCAGCTGGGCTCCGGCCTGAGGCCTCTTAGGACCTGACCCTCCCAATCTGCCTCTGGCCTGTGCTTTGGATGGTTCATTCATTTATTCTTTGGACGTCCACCATGCACCTTTCACACACACCTGCAGGCCCTGGGGCCAGAGCAGGACCACCCCTGCCAGAGCTAGACAAGCCTGAAACTGTGCCTGTGATCAGAGGCCAGAACCACTAGAAAGGCAAGGCTGGGGCTGGGAGAACCGCAAGGTGGTCCTGATTTAGAGCGCGCAACTGCTCTGAGGAGGATGTTCAGGGGAAGCGTGGGTTGAGGCCTGAAGACTCAAGAGGATTAAGCAGGGAAGAGGAGAGCGTGTGCGTGTTTCGGGGGTGGTGCGCCAGGCAGGGCAGGGGAACAGCAGGCGCGAAGGCCCTGAAGTAGGGGGGAGAGAGAAAGAGAGAGAGAGAGAGAGAGAGAGAGAGAGAGTGTGTGTGTGTGTGTGTGTGTAAGGCCTGAAGTCCCCCTCCTGCCTGCTAGACCCCTCTCCACTGCCTCTGCCCTCCAGGAGGCTCTATAGCTTCAGATCTGAGGCCAAGAGGGCAGCACACTTGGCCCGGCTCCTCCCCCAGGGCTGCCCAGGCCTGGCTGTTCTTCCTCTCAAGGTGCCCACCATGCCCGACTGTCTCCCTAGGAGCTGCCAGCAGCAACCTCGGGGGTCCCCTGCTACTCTTTGGGGTCCCTATGCTCTACCTGTATCTTTGCAACTAGAATGAGTCCCCCTCACTAGGGGTACCACCTATGGCTGCTGTCCCTGCCTGACACCGCCCAGGGAAGCCAAGCCGTGGGGAGGGCCTAGGCCAGCCTGTCTGGAAGGAAGCTGAGCAAAGGAGACTGAGGGTTTGTGGGAAAGTGAGGGTCGGGGTCACAGCGAAGGAGGGCGAGTGTGGGGAGCCCCTACGTTGAGTGCAGCTGAGAGGCCTGAGTGGGGTCAGTGCTGATGGAGGATGCCCCTTCCCTCTGGACACACAAAGGAGCACTAGGGAAGGCAGAGAGAGGCCTGGGGGTGGGGGTGGGGGTGGGAGTGGATCTCAGAGCTCAGGGCTCTGCTCTTCAGACCCCAGCTGCGGGGCCAGAGCTGTTCTGAGGGACACTGGAGACGTGCAAGGCTGGGTGATGCCTCCTATTTTACAGAGGGGGAAACTGAGGCTCCAGAAGGTAAGGGGCTGGCTCCAGGTGGAGGATGGGCTCAGGTGTGGCTGTGTCCCAGACCCCCTCTTCCCAGGACCCTGGCTGGCTTGCTGCCTGTGGGTGGTCACCAGCCCCCAGCAGGAGCCTCAAGTTTCTGGGCCTCCAGAGGGTGGGTGGGACCAGAGCCACCCCTGCCTCAGGCAAGATGGGGCTGGGGCCCATGGGGCAGGGGAGACCGCCAGGGCAGGGGTCCCCTCCCTGGGCCCCAGTGGGTGGGACAGAGGCCCCCAGGCTCCGGCTGCAAGGCGAGGCCTCGGTGGCGGCCACAATAAATATGTTTGTTCAAGGGAAGCCAGGCTGGGAGCTGTGTGCGCCGGCCCGGTGAGGAAGAAAAGGCCGCTTGTGCCTTGCACACTGGGGCGATTGTTCCTGCTCACGCAACTGCTGCCCCGTGGCCGGAAAGGTCAGACGGCCCTCGGGCCCCGTCGGAAGCACCGGTGCCTCGGGCCCCTTCGCTCGCGCCTGCTGTAACATTCGCCTGCGCTCCTCACTGCCCAGCTGCATCCACATCACCTCCAGGCCTTGGCACGGGGAGAGAAGGTACCAGGCAAGGTCTGAAAGATGGCCCAGCAAAGGCGAGGGAAGAAACGAAGCCAGGAGTCCCCTGCCCAGCCCAGGCGTCAGGAATAGTGTGGAAAGAGGAGGCCCCAGCTGGTGGCCTCAGCACTCTGAGGGAGTGGCTCTGGCCCCGAGGGTCTTCGCAGTGCCCACGGGGCAGCTTGTTTTGTGGACTATTGTTTGGATATTGGGGGATGCCAAGGTGAGGGTTGGGGAGAGGCCCAGGAGCACATGAGAGATGCCAGCAATGCTCCTGAGGCAAGACCAAGCACCGTCCTCACCCACCAAACAGAAGGCTGAGAGGCACTGCCTGGCCGCAGCCCCGCTTCAGAGCAAATGGAGTCGACAGAGGCCACCACGCAGGCACTCCTGGCTCTCCCACAATTTAAAAACCCTAAAGGGCAAAAATCAGGAACTCAAGCCTGGTTTCCTCCCATTCCTCTGAAGGGGGAGGAAGGAACACAGGAGCCCATGGCTTGCAGGCCACACCTCGCTGGTCCCCTGCTGGCAAGGCGGCCTCCCTCTCCTCTCCTCTCTGCAGGAGACAGCTCTGTGAGATGGCTTCATCCAAAGGGCCCTCAGAATTGTGGTCCTGATGGTGAAGGCTGTGAGCAGCCGCTGCAGTGGTGTGATCAGACGCTCTAGCTGAGTGAGTTACCCACCACTGTCTTCCACCCGGAAGAGCTGGGAGATGGGGCCATAGGAGCCTCCTGGGTGGCTGGCAGAGGGGACAGGGGCTCTGGACCAGCCCTCCCCTCCCTTGCTTCAGGCGCCTTTCTCTGGGCCTCAGGCCCTCCTGTGTGCGCTGCTGGGGGTGATTCTAGGAACCTGATCTCCATGACCACAGGGTCCCCCAAAAGATGGGTCTGTTCCGGAGGCCTTGCCTCAAGCAGTGAAGGGGACGCTGACATGGGAGGAAATCCCTCTCCTGGGTGAGAACCTGGAGCCGCACCTCCTGTCCCGAGAGATGGCCGCCCTGGGTGTCCGCCTTCCCTGTGTCCGGTGCCCGAGTGGGCGTGTGGTGGGCAGCCTGCAGTGCTGGCTCCCTTTCCCAGGCCTCTCCCGCTGACACACAGCCGGAATGTGCCAGACTCACCAAGGCCTGAATTCCCGAGGGGTCTGGCATGCCGACTGTGGGACGAGGGCATTTGGGCATTGTTCTCTCCATGCAACAGTGGGGTGCATGGGCGGTGAGGCCCCTTGGATTCCGCCTGCCACCCTTGGCTTTATGAAGCTGCACCAGGTCTGACTCAGGCCTTGAGGAATTCAGCACCCCCTCGAGTGGGCACAGGGGACTGTACCTAGGGGCTGCCTCCCTCTGCCAGGCTGGGCAACGCAGCCCCTGCCGTGAACAGAGGTGCCTGGCTGCCCTCTCTTCCCCCAGGTCCCTGAGGACCTTTGGGTCCAAGGTTGAGCTGTGAGGCCAAAGGAAGTGTTTGCTCCCAATGCAGGGCAACAAGGGCCTTCCTTTTCTATGAGCAAAGCTGGGCTCCCAGAGAGCGACGGCTGGGAGGAGGCTGGGCCGGGGCTCTCATTTCTGTAGTTGGTTCAGCTGGGGGCAGCCTCTGGTCCATCTGGCCTGGTGCCCAGCCCTGCTTCTGGCCACAGCCACAGAGGCCTGCCACCAAAATGGCTCCAGGGTCTGTCCCCCATCCCTCCATTCTTCCCTCCTCTGCCCTTCGAAACCACCATTACTGAAGAACCCTGCGTCTCCCAGGGGCAGCCCCTCTTGGGCCACCTGCAGCAGTTCATACCATAATTCGCCTCCCCCAGGGTAATGGGGCCTGGATAGGGAGACTCTGTGGCCATACAGGTCTCACCTCTGCACTGGATGCCTAGGGACAAAGTCCACCTGCCTCCTGGGGCCTCCCAGGCCCCCTGCAGTCTGTCTCTGCCAGACCTCCCCACCACGCTGCTATTGACCGGCTCCTCCAGATCACCCCTGCACTCCCCATAAGCGAAAGAGGGAGGAAGGGAGGTTGTGAAGAGCGCAGGACAGAAGCAGAGACAAGGGGGCCGTGGGGAAAGGCCACAAGCTAAGGGAGGCGGGGCCTCCCTTTGAGCTTCCAGTGGGAACCAGCTCTGCTGGCTCCTTGAATATAGCCCATGTCGGACATCTGACCTCCAGAGCTGTTAGATAATAAACGTGTCACTTAAAGCCACCAAGTTTGTGGGAATTCATTACAGCAGCCGTAAGAAGCTAAAATGGTCCCTCTCAAAACAGTCCTGAATCTACTACTTCCTCCTCGCCCTCCTGGTCCAGCTGCCATCCTCCGCCTGGACTAGTGCAGTGGCCTCCCTCCTGGTCTGCCAGGTCTGTCCCAGCCCCTCAGTGGTCCATTCTTGGCTCTGCAGCCAGAGTGACCCTGTTGCCATCTGCGCCAACCACACCGCACTCGGGGCCAGCCAGGGCTTCACGTGCCCTAGCTCTCGGGGTCCCAGCACATGGGCCTCCTTGCTGTCCTGCCAGCCTGTGGGCCCATCCCCACTTCAGGGCCTTTGCTGTGGCTGTACCCTCTCTCCACAATGCTCTTAGCCCTGACACCATGAGATTCACCTCGCTTTGGGGACACTGTAAGGTCCTCCACGACCCCATCCACAACAGGCCCCTTCCCCAAACCAGCCCTGCCTGTCTTTGTTTTCCCTTCCAAGCACTCTGTAGATAAATACTAAAGTGCAGCTGTCCCTCAGCACCGATGGGGACCTCCCGCAGGTACCCAAATCCACAGGTACTCAAGCCCCCGATACGAAATGGTGTGATACTGACATGGAGGCCACATACATCCTCCCATCTCCAGACCACTTACGATACCTAACAACACAAATGCTGCGTGACCCACTCTATTGTTTAGGGAATAATGACAAGACAAAAAGCCTGTACAAGTTCAGATGTTCAGCACAGATGCAACTTTCTTTCCAAATATTTTCCATCCACAGTTGGTTGAATCCATGGATGCAGAGCCCTTATACGTCTCCCACTGGTGGACATCCCTTTGGAATTTGGTATCAGTTTTGTATTGTCACTGCTGTCCCTGGCACCTGGAGCAGGCACTCAGTATTTGTGGAGTAAATGCCAACACATCTCACTTTAAGGACTTCACTATCTTCTTTCATTTAATCCACCTGGCAGTGCTACAATGTGGGGACTTTATTACCCCCATTTTATAGGTGTGGGCACCGAGGCACAGAGATTTGTCACGTCCAGGGCAGTCACTCGAGCCCACAGCATGGCCCTAGCCCTGTGGCAGGGGGCTCAAGGGAGAAAGAGCTAGGCCAGACCAGCCCTTGCCCCTAGGCCTTGCTAAGCAGCTTCTCGGCAACAGGTCTGGACCCTCGGCCCTGGGAGAGCCCAGCTCATGGGTTCCTGGCCCGAGCGCCCTTTGTGCCCGCCTGGGGCAGGCGGGGGGTGGGGGTGTGCTACATAAATGGGCTATTGTTCTGTGACTACAGTTGCCAGCCCTGCATGCACAACAGCCCCTGTGTCTGCAGTGGCTCCCAGAACCAATCAACACCTTATCACGAGCATTAATCACCCCGCTATCTGCCCCAAATCAGGCAAACACTTCTGGGGACTTCAAACCCCTGACTGCACAGAAGTTTCTGTGTAATAATAGATTAAGTTTCTGGTGGTTCAGCAGCATCCACTGCGGCCGGCCCTCTGGGGTGCTGAGGGGCCAAGGGCTGCCAGGACCAGGAGGATGCTCTGCTCCAGCCTCAGCTCCTCCTGAGATGCTCCTCCTGCAGCTGGAGCCCTCAGGGACTTCCTGTCCCCCTGGCACTCTGGGCCAGCAGAACCCCATGCCCAACTGGCCACCCTTAGCCTCCGTCCTGTAGGCCAGCTTCTGGGAGGATGCAGTAGGCTCAGGCCCTGTGCCCTCATGCTCCCCAGGCCTGGCTCTGCTGGTGGGCTGTGCCAGAGTGTTTTAGAATCTCCTAGAGGAAGTGACCTGGACCCTAGTGGGCGGGAGGCTAGCAAGCCAGAGGCTGCAGAATTAGTAGGAAGCCAGCCTAGCTCTTGTCACCAAGCACCAACCCCCGGTTCTAGAGTCAAACGCTCGGTAGGTCCTATAGAAAAAGCAGCTAACCAGTTGGCGTTCAGCTGGCTGTGGTCCCCTGAGGGCTGGTGCCGGGTCAGGCATAGCACTGTGAACAAGAGTCCTGGCCCTGGCCTCAGAGCACAGCCACCTGGGGTCGGACTTACCCTACGAGGTGCCAGGAAGAGCCTTGGGAAGCCACAGAGAAGTCAGGGCAGAAGGGTGGGCGAGTGGCCGCTCCAGAGGTGGAGGGGACAAAAGAGGTGAGGCCTGTGTGAGGGGAGGACAGAACCATCGGAAGTCCTGGAAGGGATTTGTGCAAAGGCCCTGGGCAAGAACACTCTGGAAGGAGCTGAAGGACAAGGAGAAGGCCAGAGTGGCTGGGGAGGGAGGAGGGGAACAGGGAGGCAATGAGGCTGGGAGGTGAGCGGGAGCGGCCACATGAGCCTCACGCAGGGTAAGAGGGTTAGATTTTGCACCACATATGATGGAAATGAAGCGCTTTGACTAGCGCGGCCCCGGGGGCCATCAGATGCTCCCTCTGCCTCCACAGCAATGCCCCACAGTGCCCACAGAGGAACGAATGCCTGGCCACGTCCCTGCCCCTTCATAGTGCAAGACGAGCCCACACCAGGCCAGGTGCTTGGTGTTGTACATTGACACCGTTGTGGAATCCTGGGCTCTGTCTGCTTGCCCTTCTGCATACAGCCCTTCTCCATTCAGCTCACTCTGCCCTAGGAGGCTGATCTCTGCAGGTTATGTCCACAAGCTCCTGGCCCAGGGCTTCAGATTGGGTCTAGCCAACTGGACCCCTGGCAGGAGGCAAGGAGGGAGGAGAGCGAATCTGGGGTGTCTGCTCCTGCTCCCTGCCGTGAAGCTGCTGGGGCCAGTTGTGAGCCTCATGTCAGACAGCCATCATTCTGTTAAGCTCAGGCAACCTCCTCCTCCTCTTCATTCCTCGAGTCTGGGGTAGGATTTCCCCCAGGGACACTACCCCATGTTCCTGCACAAGGCCTGGTGGTCCCTGACACCTGACTCACACAGGAATGATCCTTGGGTGCCGTCCTGCGCCCCACACGTAGCTACCGTGATTGTCCCTGTTTTACAGATGAAGAAACAGAACCTCAGAGAGGGCTTGAGCTGCCCTGGGCCCCTGAGCTGGGATTCAGACCCTGATGTGTCTGCCTCCAGGGCCCGAGCACATCCCCCAAGCTGCCTCCTTGTCCCTAACATCTGTAGACGCTGAGCTTTTGAGGCCTCTGTTGCTCCAAAGCCCCATTGCCCCATGGCTGCTCCTTCCTGAAGTCTGGCTTATGTCTGTCTCGCTCCTACAGGGGCAGATATATCACAGGACCTAAGAGGTAGAAGCAAACCTAACAGGGCAGAGGAAAGGGCATAGCACAAGCCCCCAACCAAGTGGCTTAAGTGTCCCCTCCCTGCTGCCGACCTCCATGCCCAGGGCCAACCCTTCACCTGGGGGCAGGGACAGGGCTTGGAGAGTCAGGATCGGAGGCAAATGTGTTCCCTTTCTCACTGTTTTTGGGCTTCAGGTGTTCTGCTGGGAGCTACTTGGGAGGGGCCTCTGGAAGGGCAGACCTGGCTCCCATGCCAGTGGGGCACGGGGGATACCTCTCTGCCAAGCAGTGAGGAGATGGGCACAGTCACAGGAGAAGCACATTCCATGGGAAAGCCGGCTTTAAAATCACTATTTCCCCCGTATTAAAGTCAGCTCCTATTCAGGCCAATGCAGAAAAATAAAAATTTGGGGGAAAATATAAACTACTATTCCTCCCTGCTAGGAATGGGTCATCCCCTTTTTCTCTGGCCTCAGTCCACCAGATCTTCACCGGGGTCCCACCCAGCGTCCCTCTGGACTTCTGGCCACCTCCCTCACATCAGCCATGGTGGGGCAGGGGTGGGGTGGCGGACGGCTGGAACCTGCAGTGGGTGGTGTCTCCGCCTGGGGCCTCAGTTTCCCCACTCTGACAGGGCAGCATCCATCTCCTGAGCTGTGTCTGTGTCCTTTTGGAAACCTACTGCTGGCCCAGGAAGAGCACCACCCTCACTCGACACACCGTCTGTGATCTGAGGATGCTGTAGTTCCCCCAAACCCATCCAGGGGCCCTAGGATCCTCAGGTCAGGGGGCCAGGCAGCCACTCCTTCATGAAGACTCCCGCCCATCTTGCCACGTCAGCACACATCTCGTGAGCGAGCTCAGCTTCTCTGGGCCACTGCCCGGGACCCACCCTTGGCCTGCTCCTCTGCCCTGGCCAGCTGGAAGCAATCTGCCTGGAGCAGGCAGGTGGTCCTCCTTAGTGGGCTCCCAAGAGGCCATCCCCAGCCCTTCACCCACGCAGAGGTGGCTCTGTATGCATGGCTGCCTGGGGCCCCTTCTCTGCCGGAGTGAACCAAGTGCTCTGGAATTCATGAAGAAATCAGGGGTCTTTAGCCTGCTGTTTTTCTTGGCGAGGCCTTATCACAAATTAGTGGGGAAGCCCGAAGGTTAGGGTTTCAGTTAGTTCAGCAGAATCTGAGGAGCGGGGAGTTGGCCTCCTGCCTCTCCAAGTCAGAAAACGCTTGGCCTGTGGGGCCCCAGGGAGCTCTCAGAGCCCAGGATGATTAACCAGGCAGGTGACCTGTGCTTTGGGCGGGGGCGGGGGTGGGGCCTGGGGGAGATAGCTTTCACACAAGCTGACAGGTTTCACAAAGCCCAGTGATCTCTCGTACCTTCCCCAGGCTGCCCTCGGCTGGAGTGCGCAGCCTGTGGGCCTGGGGCTTTGGCACTGAAGGCAGGGCAGGGCGACCAGCCTCATGGAAAGGGTACGTTCGGGAAGGGGGCGAGGGCAAGTCTGACTTGGGTTCCAGGGGCAGCCCTTTGAACTTGGCGACTTCACGTGAATGCACTTCCTAAACCACAGCTAAACGCAGAGGTTCTATATCAGTAGCTCGAAGATGATTGGGGACCCCCAACCGGACAAATGGCAGGTCACCTCCACGCAAAAAGTGGGCTCTTCTGAGGAAAAAGCAGGCCAAGTTGCCTCTCCTGTTTTGGAAGGCAGGAACCCGAAAGCCAAACCACTAAGTATCCACCAGCCACTCACGAACTCAAAAAAGCTGGGAACATTTCTGGCAAGTGCTGGCCCCGCGGCTGAGCCCCCGACCCTGGAGTGTTTCACAAGTCCAGCCGTCTGTCCCGGATGGATTATGGGAACTTGTCTTAGGCTCACCACTGGGTCTGAGCACAGATGGCCGTCGGCTTCCTCCTGTCTCCACGTCAGGAATCCGTGCCTGCCCCACCCTGCCCTGGCTCTCCCCTGGAGCTGAAACGGGTCCAGCACTGCTTCAAGACGTGAGCTTGTTTAGGAGTCATTGTCTGATGCTTCTCAGACCCTGTGCTTGTCTATTGGGCCCACAGGCTTTTCTTAAACGGACAGGGACCCTGGTGGCACACCAAGTTCCAATCCAGTGGCTCCTGATAGCCACACCAGACCCTGCCCTCGGCACCCTGTCCAGGTTACTGGATCAGTCATCTCTACCCTGTGACAGAGACCACCGTGTTCCCATTTCACAGTTGAGAACGCTGAGGCCTGGTACCTTCCAGTGCCTTGTTCCAGCTCCATACGATGGCCAGAAGCTTCAGCCCAGTGACTCCTCCCTCTGTGGGTGAACTGGCCCCTTCCCCCAACTCTGAGCCCTGGTTCTGTTGCCTGTGTCTCCTTGGGCAGGTCCCCACGTCCTCCTCTGTGAGCCCAGGACAATCACAGTGTCGCCTCCTGGGGAGCGAAGTGAGAGGGAAGGGCAAGGCTTGGGTGCAGCTGCAATGGCACCCAAGGGGAGAAGCTGTGTTTGCGCGGGAAGGGGTTCCTAGTGGGGCCCTTCCTAGGTGACAAGGCCCCTTCTGCCCTCAGTGCAGCCACGGCCTTGCAGGACAGCCTGCGCGCTGCCACCCACCACTTCTCTCTCTTTGCCCTCCCACCCTCCTTCCTCCAAGGGCAGTGTTAGCTTGCCAGGGAGGGTTCGAGGCCTAGGGCTGGCGGGACAGGGACCCTGGCTGCCAGCTCCATTCCACTGTGCAGAAACCCAATCCGGGCGGGAGGACGCTGTCACTCCTGAGGATTTAGGGCCGTCACCTGGTGGAGCGGGAGGGCTCTCCTCCCTGACAGAATAAGTGGTTACATGCCGAAAGGTGACACCGCAAAGGGGTCCTGAGCCGGGAGGAGGACTGTATATCATCTGAGCCTGGATCTGTGCATGTTTTTCTTTCTGTCTTTCCTTCCTGGTCTCCTTGTCGCGGCCCCCTGGCGATCTTACCAGAACGTCCTGGTCCAGATGTGATTCTCTATCAAAAGCCTGGGCCCCCAGGCACCACCGGAGGGGCTGTGTGCAGAGGTGGTGGGGGCTGCATAGATGGAGTTCAGGGCTCTGTGTCAGACACAGACAGCCATGTTCTGATTTCTGCTCCCCCGGTGAAAAGAGTAAATGCCTCCACGCCCACGGCAGATACAAAGGCTGAGATGCCCCATCCCTGCGGCACATCCCCCAACGTGTGACTTCCTCGTCCCGAGGTCCCCCTGGAATCCGTGACTTGCTTTGACCACCATGTCATGAGCAAATGGGACACAGAGAGGCTGGAGTACATGTGCACCGAGTGGCTGGGAACCCTGCGGCCACCAGCGGTTAGTGAGGCCCCGCTAGCTAGTAGAGGAGAGGCTGTCTGCCAAGGGTCTTCTCCGGGAGCAAGGCCATCCTAGACCACTCAGCTCGGACCAGTCCACCCGCCCAGCCAACCGCTAGGTGTGAGGGATTCGAGGCTGTTGCTACTTCGAGCTGCTGAGTTTGAGGCTGGCATCCCCTCTTTGGGCTTCAGGGTCCTCTCTAAATGCCACTGCCTCCAGGCCCACTGCTACAGTAAGGACAGAACAGCGGACCAGGTGTGGGGCTGCCTGTGTAGGGCTTCCACGTGCCACAGCTGCCAAGTACCACCTGGTCTCACCTAACAGCTCCTCTCTCCCTGCCCATTCAGCAAGAAGGGTATTGTCACATCCCACTTTACAGATGGGGACACCAAGGCTCTGAGACGGAGGGGCTTGCTGGGAGTCTTGAGGGTTGCAGTGTCCCGGGGGGAGGCTGCGGAGCCTCCTCGTCCCTCACTTGCCCCAACGGTAAATGGGACAGGGCCGTGGGCACCTTGTCCAGGGCGGCAGGGAGTGGGGTAAGCAGCTGTGGCAGGCGTGTGGAGCACCACGGACAAGCAGCACCACACCCCTCTCAGGCCACCACGGAGGAAGGCGGAGCCAAGAGGAAGGCGGAGCCACAGAGGAAGGCGGAGCCTGTTTTCAGGATCCGTCTGGGATCCCCCCTGTCCTCTCCGCTCAGACCACCCTGGCACGGGAATGGAGGCCAGGAGGCTTTTGGGCCGCAGCTGGCCCACAAGGGTGTGAGGTGAGCCTGCCCCGTGGCACCCCAGGTGGCAGCTGCAGTGCCCAAGGACCTTCATCTGCCAGTTGGTCCTGGGAGTGACACATGCCCCCACCCCCACTCCGCTAAGGCAGCAGTTGCCATAGCTCCCACTCAGAAGGGTGGCTCAGATACTGCCTCACAGGGCCCTGGTGTCAGTTGGCTGAGCCTGGTGGGGTAAAGGGAAGGAGGGAGGAAGGGTCTTGGTCACAGGGCACAGCTATCTAGGGGCAGCTTAGCCACCTCACTAAGTTCCAAGAGGCTGCCATAGCCTATTTACTAAACAGGTCATGACTCCCAACCACGTGAGAAGGGAAGCACTCTCGGTCCGCCACTGCCGACCCTGGCTACGGCATTGCTCTCATCAGCTCCCCTAGGACCTCCATGTGGCCAAACCCCACTGCCAGTTCTATTCTCAGCTTCAGTGGGACCCACCAGCCGTGGCTGACATGCTGGCCTCTCTTTCCTTAGAAAAAGCTCCTCCTGGGGGTGACCAAGCCTCCACCTTCCCGATCTCCTTTGTGAGGTCCTCCTTGATCCCTGACCTCTGAATGCTGCAGTCTCTGGGCTCAGTTCCAGGCTGCAGCCCCCATGGTCCAGCACTCAGCTCCCAGGATGGGCTGGCCTTGCCTCGTTCTGTACAAATGTCACTGCCACAGAGAGGCATGCACCCGAGGCCCGCCCTGGCCTCCCATAGTCCTTTCCTATCTTCACCCAGCCCACCTCTCTCCACCTGTCAACACCTGGTAAGATGACACATCACCTGGGACCCCCAAAAGGCAGGAGCATGCTGGCTTTGTGGCTCCCCAGCCCTGACTCACCAAGCTCAGGACCTCAGGATCCAAGCTTGATCCCAGGGGCACAGGGCTTCCCATACCCTGTGCCTGCCAGGACCATAGTAGGCTGTCTGTGTGGGCCCTGCGACCCCATGGAGGTGAGGCAGCCACCAAATGGAGGACAGGAAAGCTCGACATGTGCCTCCCAGGGGCAGGGGGTGTGCGTAGGGACAGGCTCCTTGGGCTTGGGGTGAGGGTATCCCCAGGCAGTGGAGTTGGGTCTCATTGGAAGTCCCAATGAGAAGTCCACGGTGGGGTCTCCCTGCACTGGCAAAGGGGACAAGGCCTCTTAAAGGGGCCAAGGGACAGATGGATGGATGGACAGATAGCTCCAGGTGAACCTCCTCGGAGGCTCGGTCAGCCTCCAGCCAGGGCTGCTGCAGGCCAGCCAGGCCGAGGGGACCATCACCACCGCTGCTGTCAGAAGAGACAAATGGCCGGAGGCCTGCCTGGCGTGATCTGCAGCATCAGAAGTGGCCCAGAGTGAGTGGGTCCTCCTGAAACACCCAGGCTCTGCTGCCCCCACCAACTCTACGCGAGGCCTCCCACCCCTGCAGGCGGAGTAAAGCCTCCCAAAGGCTGCTGACCGCCGGAATGTAAATCCCCAGAAATATTTCTTGATACAATTTGCTGATTCCACTCACACCTTGGGGGTGAAACACATCCCTGGACCTGCCCCTCTTGCGAGCTGGAGACAGCAATTTGCTGATCTGCCAGCCCTCTGAGGCAGGGAGGCTGAGCTGGGACTGGGAACAGCGGCCTTGCTACAAAGCGCCCAGCGGGAGTCGGCTTATTAGCTGCCTCTGAACAAAGGCTGCAGAGGCCCGGGGGTCCCTCACGAGCAGACCCCTGCGGGTAGCTTTTCAACCCCCGAAGTGCTGCCTTTTAACTCGACCTCCACGGTAGGACAAACAGGGGGAAGAAATTAGTCGTGGATGCTGCTGGATGTTTCGTAACTTGTCGAGTTGTCTCCCTGGAGTTGGTCTGGCCCCAGCAACATGTCCCCCCGGCGTCCAGAATGGAAAACATGAGACAGGCCCCCACCAATCCCCTCCCCACCTTTTAGAAACTCTTTACAAGCTTTAAGAAACAAATACCCTTTCTTGCATCTGGGGCCTGGCTGCTGCAGGTGTCCAGGGACCGTCCATGGCTCTGGCCTGGAAAGCTGTGCCTGCCCGAGTCCCTGGAAATCTGAGAGCCCCTGGGATGAGGAAACCCTGGGAACAACCTCATCTCTCTCAGGTAGCCAAGTCCCCAGTGGCCTCGAGGTCCAGGCCAGGCCCCAACTCCCAGCAAGGCCATTCCCCAACTCAACACCATATAATGAAGAAAACGAGGACCATTTGCCCCAAATGATCCAAGGGCACGACTTCCCATTGGCTGAGAGGGGCACACTATGAACCCCACAGATAGCATGGACTCCTAGGTTCTGGGAGCCACCCTGCAAAAGGGGGAAGGGGCTGGTGGTGGCTAATGCTGTTTCCATTTCAGTGGCCAAGGAGGCTCCCCTCTTCAGCCTTGACACCCAGGCTGACACCCCCAACATAGGACACTCAGAGAAGGACCCACAGGAGCTCAGAGTTCTGGACAGGTAGGGGTTAATGGCACACTGCTTGCTCTGGTCAGCCCTGGGTCCCTCTCCCCTTACAGAGAGAGGCCAGGTGAGCTTCGAGGGGGCTGCCTCTGCTTCGAGAGGCCTTCTTGAGGCCAGCAGCTTCCTCCTGGCCTTCAGCTGTCCCCAGGCAGGGCCGGCACATGCTCAGCACAAAGGAGGCCTGACTGTAGCCGGGCCCCAGAAGGCGGCTGAGCCGGGGAGTACGTGCCTGAGTGTGCACATAGGACGGATGAGGAGAGCTGCCAGGACACTCAAGCCCCCATGAGCCCACCGATACTTTTTAAAGATAACAAATGGCAAGGGCACTTGGCTTCTCGATTCTTTACACATCATGCCCACAGTCCATTTGGAAGACTGTGCTGTCTAACATACTAGAAGCGTCTCCTTGCAACCCTCCAGTGGGTTTGGAAACTGAACCCCACCTCTTTCAGCAAGAGCCCCTCCAGTGAGCTGGCATGAAGGGACACGGATAGTAAGGGACTTGTTTTGGGACATTTTGCAGTTTGCTACATTTGCATGTATGGTGAAGCGGCTCCACCTCTGCCCAGGCGTGCAAGGGGTCAGACCCTGGGGTCTTTTGAGTGGTTCACTGATCTAGCTATACATCTGTGATGCAGGTTTGATCTGTGTCCATTTCCGTCTTTCTGTCACTGAAAATGATGGACTATTCGGACACCTCTAAGGGCCACAGCTACATCAGGGCTGTTTGTTTCTCTGAAACCAGCACGGTGTTTGGCTCCGAAGCTGTGCACCCAGGCCCATTCTCCAACCCAACACTGTGTGATGAGAAACACAGGTGCCAATTTCCCCAAATGATCTGAGGGCACAACTTCCTACACTGTCCTGCCCTGGTTTCCTTTGCTACTGCTGGGCCTTCCACCACCAGCAAGGCTCGCCAGCCAGCAGGCAGCATTTGGGTGATAACAAATGAGGGTTTTCAGCTGGAGAGGATTCTCTGACTTCTTATTTTGATCTGTGTTCTCTGAACTCTGGGATTTGTGTGCAGGGGGTGATAATGGTTTTTGTTTGTTTGTTTGTTTTTGAGTGCCTGGTCAACACGTCAATCACAGTCATCATGGCTCACTGCACTCTTGACCTCCCAGGCTCAGGCGATCCTCCCATCTCAGCCCCCAAACAGCTGGGACCACAGGCACGCACCACCTTGTATGGCTCTTTTTTTTTTTTGGCAGAGACAGAGTCTCGTTATACTGCCCAGGCTGGTCTCTAACGCCTGGCCTCCCAAAGTGCTGGGACTATAGGCACCAGCCTGTGATAATGGCTTTAGCCAGCACCACCTTCTGTGTGTTCTCCTAATCTTATGTACATAGCCATTGTTACCCCCAACTTGAGAGACAAGAAGCCTGAGACTTGGGAGGTCAGCTCTGCACCCGAGAGCACACGGCTGGAGATGATGCTCTGTGGTTGAGGCTCCACTCGCCACAGGGCCTCCTGCCCCAGCACACACTCAGGGGCGGGAGGGGGGTCACAAGCGTAGATGAGTATCTGTGGTCTATGGTCCCTGGCAGACGCCAAGCCTTCACCCCAGGGTGGGGATTCAGTAACTCTTGGAATAGCCCAGGAATCTGCATTTGAATGGACTTCCTGACCTTAAGGTGCATGGCAGGGAGGGTGCAGACATGAAGGCCCTTACAGGCCCAGTAATGACCCGGGATGCCTGCCTAGCCAGCTCTCAGATCCCTGTAGTAAAATGGGCACCTGGATGCTGATGGGAGTGCCTGGCACAGCAGGGTCCAGGGCTTGGTCAACACCTGCGTGGACATTAACCTTTTAGTGTGGTCCTAACTGCAACTGCCCTTCCCCTGACAGATATAAGTGGCCCTAGCCCAGGTCATCTAGTACGGAGCCAGCTGGGGAGTCGTGCGTCTACACAAAGCACGTAGACGACTTCTGGACAGTCCAGGCCATGCATGTGCTCCAAGGAGCCTCAGCTAGCTCAGATGCCCGAACTATCCTCCATGACATGTACGAGTCAGCCTTGCATCTACTGGAAGCCAATTCCTGGGGTTCATCATCCCTGTCCTCCCCTCTGCTCATCCACATCCTCGGAGCTGTGCCCCATGAGGCTACGGGGAGGGGCTGGTGCTGCAGGGAGCAAGTTCCGGCTTCAGGAGGGGCCCTGAGGTGGAAACAGGCAGGTGAGGAGGGGGTCAGCCAGATGCAGGGAAGCCAGTCTGGGGCTAGGGATGGAGTGTGGTGAGGCACCCTAAGTGTGGGGGTCTACCTGGGGCTCAGGCCCCTGAAGCCCAGAGCAAGCACAAGGTGTGTGAGGGGGATGTGGGGAAGGAAGGAGCAGAGGAAGGCAGCTGTCAGGGTAGGGCCTCTGGGCTGCAGTGGGGCTTTCAGCTCCCCCGAGGGCAGGGAGGGCCTCAAAGTGTTTAAGCCAGGACGGGGCACGCGGGCTGTCAACCCGGCTCTTCCAGAAGAGGCAACTCCACAGACATTGAACAGGCCCTGAGACTACACCCATCAACAAAACAAAACAAGGTTCACTTCTGCGACAGACGCAGCTTTCCCAGCCTTCAGAAACCAAGGAAGCCATGCCAGGTGTAGTCTTTACTCCATGACCACGGCAGCCCCTAAAATGCTGGGCTAATACCCTGGGGGGCTCAAACCTGGAGGCCCTGGGGCGAGTGGGCCATCGGGGGAGAGGGGGTTCCTCTGGCCCAAGGTCTTGGACAGGCGTGTGCTCCCTGCTCTCCAGCCGCTGTGAGCTGCTTTCCTGTCTACCCGCTCTCTATCTCAGGCTCCCCAGTGCTGCCCTGCGGCACCTCCTGCCATCTGTCTTTCCGTTTCTGCTCTTCTGAAAGCTTGTGTTTAAAACAAAATTAAGAAGCCAGTTCATACGGGCCTGGGGAACTTTCCTGAATATGGGGATGGGAGGATTGGGACAGGAACGTTCCTGGGTGGGGCCGTGACCTCCTGGAGCTCCTCTCCCTCACCCGTCCTAAGCCAGGCCCTGGTGGGGCAGAGGCACTGTCATTAAAAGGTTCTGGAAGAAAGCCAGGGAAAAGGGTGGAAAACTGGGAAACAGGGAGGGAAGAATTCCACCTGGGCTACCCAGAAGTCTCCTTGTGGCTTTGCTGTCTACCTTCTCAGTACATAGATTTTGGGGAACATTGGCATACTGTGCGCAGAGGTGTGGGCTGCGATCACAGAAGCCTGGGGGGGCCTGGCTGTCAGGGCTCTCACTCTGGGGTAACCCTCAAGCTGACATCCAGCTTGTGATTCCTGCTCCCCAACAGCCTTTGAAATGGCCCAGGTGACCCGACCAAGCCGTGGGGTCTGAGGGACACGATGCCAGGCCCAGTCTGTGTCGCACTGCAGCCATCAGTGTAATTGCCTGCCCTGCCAGGAGTAGGAAGGAAGACTTGGGTTGTCTGCAAGAGCACCTGGGTCCCTGAGCAGAGCCCCGGCCACTTCATGGTGGACAAGCAGCACCAGAGGGCAGGACATCTGGGGGGCTGTTTGTCACTCAGCAGGACCATGGCTGTGCTGGCGAATACAGGGCCCACTGAACAGCTCCACAGGCACCACTGAGGTTCCTGTACTCACGGAGGGGGTATGCACTGAGCTTCTACTGCAGGCCTGGCCTTGGGCCAGGGTGATGTCTGCCAATCACCCAGTATTCAGGATGCACTGGGTCCTGGCTCCTGCCTGCTCTCGGCTCCCTCCAAATGTGGGAAGAGATGGTTGCTTTGGATCCAGAACACCAGTACTCCTGGCCTGTTCAATGCGGGCCACCCAGTTCCACCTCCTGAAGGAGAAGCACCGCGCTGCCCGTGCCTTTCACGGCTCCCTTCCGTAGTGGGGAATCTGGAGTCTCTGGGGCTTGGGGCCTACTGTAGCTGAGCGGCCCTCAAGATAAGATGTTCTGGGAGGCAGGGAATGGAATTCCACCAGGCCCTGCAGAACTGAAGCTGCGTGTCCTAACACCGCTTGGCAAGCCAACCCACAAGAGCCTGGGTGGGAACCACACGCCTGGGAAGCTGGAGCCTGGCCCTGGAGGCTAGGGACAAGGCTTTTCTGCTGAGAAAGGACACCCAGCCATTCCTCGAGAGCCTAGCTGAGGAGGCTTGGGGACTGTGTTCTGGCCAACGGGCCACCTTTTCCCACTGTGGCTTGGCCAGCTGACCACGCAGCTCCACTCCCCAAAGCTGTGCCCTAGAGGGTTCCTTGAGAGCCGCAGCACATCTGACGCAGCGGGTAGGTGTGGGAGCTTCAGCTCGGAGCTTTTTTTTGACTTCTTTCCCTAGTGAGAGGACCGCTTGAGCCTGGCCTGGAGAGGGTACATGTTGCTTTGGGGTTATTCATGACCCCTCCAAAAGTGAAAAATTGTTAAGTGATACAAACAGCCATTAATGAGGATCCAGCAACCAAAACGCTCAAGGGAGGCTAGGAATAGGGGCTCCGACCCCGGCGGTGGGGTCAGTGCTCTGCAGACAGCGCTTGCCCATCACTCTCAGTGCATGAGAGGTCAAAGGCAGGGCAGCCTCTCCCAGGGCCATTCCTCACCAAGAGGCCAGCCCAAAGGGTTTGGAGGTGACGTGGGGGACAGGTTTATGGTTTGCATCACCATGGTTCCCACTCTGGCCACCCCCTCTACCCACTCAATCACCCAAGCTCTGGCTGGTGTGGCCACCCTCAACCTCAGGAGGCTGGGAGGCATTTAGACCAGGGCAAGGCTGCGGGGATGTGGGATGCGGGGCTGCTCCAGCTGGTCAACCCTCACAGGCAGGGCCAGCTGGAATGTGGCCAGAGGGACAGGGTGTGATATGAGGGTGCCCCAGAGGGCTCCCCATACCCCCTGAGCTGGTTCCCCTTCCCCCAAGAGGTCCTTCTGTGTTTGACCACCTGGGGAGTCACAGGTTCCAAGGCTGGCAGGGGCTTGGAAGGATGGGTCCCAGGGGACCCCAGCAGGGGTGGTGGAAGAGGAAGCCTTGGGCACAGGCATCCCCAGTTACACTCCGGCTGGAAACAAAGTCTACCTGGCTGCTCTCTTCCCCCGGGCCTTCACACATGCCCCTGCCTGAGCCAGGCTGCAGGGGGTCCTCCCTGGCCTCCCCCCATTCCCACACTGGCCAACAAAGGGTCTGGGTAATCTGCAAAGCCCCCTCCTGCCCCACTTCTGCCTGCTCTGTCCACCTTCCTGGCTCCTCCGGGGTAAGGGCCCTCCATGACACAGCCCGCAGGTCTTTACAGGTTCCCTTGAGCTCTCCAGAGAGCAGAGAGTCAGACAGAGGCTCAGCACCAAACCCCAGCTGGCCACTTTCTAGCTGTGTCTCTACTGAGGCTCCTTGGCTGTAAATGGAGCTGGTGGCATGGGGTGCCCATGCTGAGGTTCATGGGAGGATGGGTGAGGGGCATCTCATGTTTGGGTCAAGACACTTGCGGTCATCCTCGCCAAGTATCATCAGTGGCATTACCGCTGGACCCCACCCTGCTACTCCTCACCAGCACCAACCACCGGCAATCTGCCCAGCTGCACCCTGGAGCTCTGCTTGTGTGACACCTGGCCCTGGCTAGGCCCCTCCTGCAGGCTCCCCCCCGGCTTTGTGCCCCCATTAGAGTATCCAGGTAACACTGACGAGCTGGAGAGCATGTGTCCTGAGGGACCCAGAAGTCAGGTCCCCAGGACCTCCATTCTTTCTGAAAGGCACCTCTGTCTGCATCATTCCCTTGCTTGGGGAAGGGATGCCACCATTTGAAAGATGACGACGACGATGCTGCAGCCACCCTCAAGATGCTCTCCTACCCCTACCACCCCGGCCCCAAGGGCTTCGTGTCCCTTTCTGGGATGCTGGCTACAGCTGGTGCCTTCACCTCCCAGGCGTTTGCAGGTGCTATGTCCGCCACCTGGCATGCCGCTTCCTCCTTTGAGATTCCACCTCTGTGAAGCCTGGCCTCGCCCCCCACACCCCATATGTCCACCCAACACTCCCTGCAGCTGTGAGCTCCTCCATCTATCTAGAGCACCTATGGCGTCACAGCCCTGTGCCCAGCCCTGGGGATTCAGAAGTGCACAGGGGAAGCAGAGAGAAGACAGTTCTCACTGATGGCAGAGGGGCTGTCCAGCTGCCCTGACTCCACTGCCACCACACTTAGCCCTACCCCGGGAGCCCCAACCCAGGAGAGTACCAGAGCCTGTGGCCCAGCAGGCAGCTCGCCCATAGTGCCCGCTGCCTCTCACGGGCCTGGGAGGGGGCTGACCTTGCGGCTTAGGCCATGTGAGGTGAGTGGGCTGCCAGGGAGGTGAGGCCCAACCCCCACATGAGATGTGGAATGCTGGAATGCTCCCATTTGACTTATCCTGTGGATGAGATGGAGACGCAGGACCTCTCCAGCCTGGGCACTGCGCCTGTCCAGGACCGTGCCCTTCAGGGAGCAGGCCCCAGCAACAGGAGAGGCTCGGAAAGAGTCCTGGCCCGCATCCTTGGCGCTCTATCTCTGTGGAGACTGCCTGTGTGGGGGAGGGCTGCAGGCCTGGGTGCCCCAAGGCGCCCCCCACACACCCCTGAGTGGCAGCCACCTGGAGCTCCCTGAGTTAGCAGGAACCGAGCAGGAAGCAGAGAACAAAGGCGCGGCAGTGAGCGGCGTGCTGGGCCATCATGTCTGCAGGGCCAGGCTCCGAGCGCGCGTTTGCCCATCTGGAAGCAATATTGCAGTAATGTAAGACGGCCAGAATACGGTATATCCTCTGAATCCATGAACTCTACAGTGAGGAATATGGATTTAATGGATAATCTTACCAGCAGCCAAGAGAACCCAGATTCCTCCCCAGGCCTTCACCCAGCACTTGGCTTCTCCTGCAACCCAGCTCAGCCAGAGGCCCGCAGAGCCCGTGGCTGTGGCCTCCAGAACAGGGGCCGACCCATAATGTGAGCTCACTTTTTTCTCTTGCTGGGTGGGTTGAGGGAGAACAGAAACCTATCCACGGCCAACAAGGGTGCCTGTCCTCCAGACCCCCTTCCCACAGTGGGAAAAATTCGGCTGGAGAAAGTGAAGAAATAATGGGGATGGCGATTAATCAAAATCTACAATGGCTGTGACTTGTTCTGGAATCTGGGGGAGAAGAAACCATTTCTGTAGCTCTTCCCAACGTAATATAGCTGGAATAATAAAATAAAACAATAAAAACCACAGCGGAAAAGATGACTGGAGAGTTTTTATGGCGAGCAGCAGAGGAAGAGCCCAGAAGGCCTGAGAAGCGCAGTGAACAATGTGATTCAGGGAACGTTTCCAGGGAGCGGAGGAGGAGCGGGATGCAGGTCCGGCTGGCTCGGGACACCAAGCAAGTAGGGGCTCCAGGCTGCTCAGTCCATGGAAGCCACATCCCAGGCATGGTCCTGGCCCCTCTCCGGGATCTCATTTCAGAGGCTCATTAACCCTAATGTAAAATCCCCCAAATACCAAATGCTTCACAAAGTTGTTAATTTCATGGGGAGTCGTTAGCCTGCTGCCTTCTGGGTGCCCCATGCCAAGGGGTGGTTCCTCATACTTACCAGGCCTCTGGTTCCTCATACTTACCAGGACCCCTGCCCCACCCTGTTTACAACCCGGGTGTCTTCCAGGGAGCTGATCTTGCTCTGACAACTGCCTTGGAGGGAGGCGGGGGCTGCAGTCCTTCCATTTCCCATGCTGCCTCCTCCCTGTGTCCAGCCCCCAAACTCTCTAGGAGATGCCATGTGTGCTCCCAACCCAGAGGCTGTGAGGGAGTCCCGTGCAGAAAAAGTGCAGGAGCCAGGGGACTCTGGCTTTCCAGCCACTGGTGTGGTTGTGGATGGCAAGGAAGGCTGAGGCTGGAGTGTCCACAGGGCTCTCCTGTAGGCCTGAGCAGGGATGGGGGCCTTAGCCAGCCCCTTCTTCATGTTCCAAGGGGAATATGGAAGCCCCTAAGTCTCCTCAAACCACCTAAGAGAGAAGAGTGTCTAACATTTGGGCCGCCAGCATGCGTTCAGCTGGGGCGGTGTCTGGCCTGGTGGCTTCGGGAATATGTGGGCGAGATCTCCACTCTATCCCTAAAAACCTCACTATGATTACTGGGGGCTCTGCTCTGAGTCTCCCCACAGCTTTCCAGGGGATGGCTGGTGAGTCTAACATCCCCCAGGCCGGACTCCTGTTCCTGCCCCATTTGCACCCCAGCCCCAGGGAGGGTTGTGATGATCTCCTGAGGCCAGGCTGCCCAGCTAGAGTCTGCTTCCCCCAGGCAGGGGTCACCAGTGTCAGTCCATCCCACACCGTAACTCCCACATCTAGTAGAGGGCCGGGCACCCAGAAGGCACTCAATAAATGCAGGGGGTGTGGATGAATAGAGAGCCAGCAAGTGTTCATGGCTTAAATGAGATGCAAGCACAAAACCCCACTCAGGTTTCCAAAGGGCTAGAAAGCCGTTACCTCCTTGGATCCTGGCCTCTCCCTGGCTCTCTGGGAGGCAGGGAGCACAGAAACGATTTCTCCTTTTTACAGATGGGTAGAGATTCAGCAAGGCTGGGCATACCATTTGGCAGTGATCCAATTTGGTCCAAAAGGACTTGGCTGTGTGCTGCCCAAGGGGATGGACACAGGTAAGCAGGTGAGCAGTCCCAGCCACCTGCCACCTGCCATGCCTCAGGGCGAGCCTTTCCTGTGAGCCAACTCTGCCTCCCCTCAAAGGCACCCTCCTCAGAAGCAGTGCCAGGACCCTCCCTCCTAAGTCTGCTGAGTGGATTTGAGACCCTCGAGTTGAAAGGAAATTTGAAAAATAAAATTCCTTTGTAAGCTGCCAAAGTTCTATTTCCCTGGTGGTAAAGCCTTAAGATACCTCGCTTAGTTTAAGCACAGTTTACCGATTGTGGGGTCTGACTGGGAAATAGCTCCATTGTACCCACAGACCCTCTGTGGGACCCTGTGCCTTGTGCATGGCCGTGGGGTACAGAGGTTGGTGGGATAGTGGAGTCACCCTGGCCTCCGAGAGCCCCGTTCTGGGCAGGCGACACCCAAGGTTGAGAAGATTCCACAAGCTGCCACAGAGCACTTGGATAAGATGGTGGCTCAGTAAGCCCACAGGAGGTGTTTCATGACGGCTCACAGAAAAGGGAGGAGAGAGAACACTCCAGGCAGGATGCAGGATGTGCAAAGACTTGGGCAACAATTTGTGCGCGAGACAGGAGACCACAAAGAAGCATTACCAGAAGCCAAGGGCCTGAAAGGGGCCATGAGCCCTGGAGTTGGGGAGAGACTCCAAGGGAGATGGGCTGGAGGATGGGCAGAATCCAGTACATGGGGAGGAAGTATGGCTGCCAGTCACTGTCACACAAAACCCTGTAGGATTTACAAAGTAGTGCAAAAACTATACTGAAAACTATGAGATATTCTTGAACCAAATTTTTAAAAATCCAAATACAATGAAATACATGCTCTTGGATTGGAAGACTTAACACATTGTTAAGATGGCAATACTCCCCAAGTTGACCTACAGATTCAATGCAATCCCTATTGGTATCCCAGATGGTTTCTTTGCAGAAATTGACAAGCTGATTGTAAAATTCATATGGAAATTCAAGGGACCCAGAATAGCCAAAACAATCTTGAAAAAGAAAAACAAAGTTGGAAAACTCACTTTCCAATTTTAAAACTCACTACAAAGCTATAATAATCAAGACGATATAGTACTGGCATAAGGATAGACAAACAAATCAATAGAATAAAATTGAGAATCCAGAAATAAACCTTCATATTTACTGTCAACTGATTTTTGACAAGTGTATCAAGATCCTTCACTGGGGAAAGAAGAGTCTTTTCAACAAATGGTGTTGGGATAACTGTCTATCCACATGACAAAGAATAAAGTTAGACCCCTACCTCATACCATATGTTAAACTAACTGAAAGCGGATGAAAGACCTAAGTGTAAGAGCCAAAACTATAAAATTCTTGGAAGAAAATATAGGGGTAAATCTTTTTGACCTCAGATTATATGTTGTTATTTAGTTATGACACCAAAAACATAAGCATCCAAAGAAAGAAAGAGATAAATTGAACTTCATCAAAATTAAAAACCTTTGTGAGTCAAAGGACATGATCAAGAAAGTGAAAAGACAACCCACAAAAAGGAAGAAAATATATCTGATAAGGAACTTGAATCTAGAATATAAAAAACTTATATCTAGACTATAAAGAACTCTACTAAATAATAAAAACACAACCCAATTAAAATTTGGGCAAAGAATTTGAATACATACTTCTTCAAAGAAGAGATACAAATGGCTAATAAGATGCTCAACATCATTAGTCATCAGGGAAATGCAAATCAAAACCACTAGGAGATATCACTTCACACCCACTAAGATGGCTAAAATGAAAACGGCAGACAGTAACAAGTGTTGGTGAGAATGTGGAGAGATAGGAACTCACATACACTACTGGTGGGAATGCAAAATGGTGCTGCCACATTGGAAAACAGTCTGGCAGATCCTCAAAAGGTTAAATATGGAGTCACCATATGACCCAGCATTTCTACTCCTCTGTGAATACTCAAGAAAAATGAAAATCTATGTTCACAATAAAAACTTGTACCCAAATGTTCCTGGCAGTATTATTCACTAATAGCTAAAAAGTAAAAATGGCCCAAGTGTTCAATGAATGAATGGATAAATAAAATGTGATAATATCCATAAAATGGCATATTATTTGGCCCTAAAAAGGAATGAAACACTGATACATGCTACAGCATGAATGAACCTCGAAAACCTTAGGCTAAGTGAAAGAAGTCAGCCACAGAAGTCTGCTTAGTGTGTGATTCCAGCTATGTGAAATGTTCAGAACAGGCAAACCCGTGGAGATAGAAAGCAGAGCTGTGGCTGACTGGGGCTGGGGAATGAGAGAAGGGAAGTGGGGAGTGACGGCTAAAGAATGCAGGGTTGCTTTTAGGGGCACTGAAAATGTTCTGGAACTAGATAGTGTGATGGTTGCGCAACTCTGAACGTACTAAAAACCGTTGAATCGTACACTTTAAATGGGTGAATTGTATGGTATGTGAATTTTATCTTAATAAAGCTGTTACAAAAACAAAAATGAACACCAAAAAATACAAAATAAAAAAAAACAGCCCTGCAGGACCGTAGCACCAGAGCAGACACCGAGAGTGGCTCCCAATTCCAGGAAGCCCCCGCAGGTCCTGGCGTCTGAGCCTCTGCCCGCTTCTTGCTGCACGGTTCCCAGGTTTGATATTTCTCATGCTGAAAGCCCAGGAACAGGGAGCCAGAAGTCCTCTGCAGCTGGGGCTGGGGGGTGGGGGGGGGGGCCTGGAAGCCGTGCAGGAGAGATGGAGGCTCCCACGCTCCAGGGCCAAGCTGACGTGACTAAAGCTAAACAGACCCCGTGCCACAACAGGGTTACAGCGAATTCTGTGCAGCACACTCAGCCGCTCGCCAGTGATGGCAGCCTCAGGGAGGGGCGGTGGAGCAGGCAGCCCCAAAGGTAATTTGCACACGGAGTTTATAAGGCCCCTCAGCTCTTTTAAACATATGCTTCTCTGATTATAAACAGCTGATGGCTCACAAGATTCAGATTTTCCAGCAGGGCTTCCAAAAAAAGATTGCACTCCAAGCAGAGAAAGGTGACCGGGTGCTTTGCCGCAGACGTAAATCCAGCCATGTTCTCGCACAGCTGGAGCTGCCCCTGTTGCCAGGCTTCGAACACGTCACATCTTTAAAATGTTTGTTGCTATTGACATGTCCCAAGGAGGGCTTTAGCCCTGGCCATTGGCCTGGGGAGAGAACAGGGAGATGGAAATGGACTGCCCCCCCACCCCCATATAAACTGTATCTTCTGCCTCCTAAGAGCTGAGGCTGCCTGAAACCCTCACCTCTTGCTCAGAGGTGCTTAGACCCAGATCAAGGGTCAAAATTAGAGGCCCTGGGGTGAGTCTTCTGGTCACTGCCCACCCTGTGCACCCCAGGGGTCTCCGCACCGACCCTCTTGGGGTTGGTCCCTTTGCTGCCTGCCTGGCTCACCAGGGGGATAAGCCTGGGCTCCACCTCCAGCCTCCTCAGCCCCACCCTCCTTGGGGGCTGTGGGTGCCCTGAAGAGAAGTTACAAAGAAAAGAAAGGAGCAGGGAGCAAAACAGAAACGCCAGCAAGGAGCCTCAGGACCACGTGCCTAAGTGAGCTCCCAATTCACTGCTTTGCCAAGTTCCGCTCAGCCATGCCAGCGGCCCGGGCCGCAGACACCAGTGAGGAAAGGGATCCTGTTGAGAAGAGTGTCAAAGTCAAGTCTCCAAAGCGGCTGCTGCAGAAGTGTGCACGGTGGGTTCAGGAGCTCTCTCCCTACTGAGGAAAGAGTCACAGAGGACTCCCCAGCCCAGTTCCATAAAAAACAATGTTGTGTTCAAGTGGAACAATTCATGAGCATGGTCTCCTGGGGGCCCCCGATCTTGGCCATCTGTTTGGGAAATCTTGGGAAACAGGAGAACAGCCCTGAGGGGCCTGGTGCTTTGGGAGGTTGGCTGCCCACACCACCTCCTTGACCTGTGCACATTCACCCGGCCACACACAGGAACTCTGGGGGGTGGCACATGCAGGTTCGGCACTCAAGAAGCCAAATGTGGGCCAAGGCACACCTGCCCTGCCCCCCATGCTCCATGAAAGGAGCTGCCTCTGCAAACAGGGGCTGTGTCCCTCACACCAAGGCCGTGTGGCAGAGGGGGAGGGATAGACCCTGGCTCCAGGATACCCAGGTGCAGCCCAGCTCTAGTAGCTTCTACATCCTAAGGCCTGCCCAATCCCTTGACCTTGCTATGCCTCAGTTTTCCCATCTCTACAGTGGGTGGTAGTGTGGATGAAGCCCTCAGAACCATGCCTGACATACTAAGTGCTACAGGACTAATTGTGAGATAAACAAAGCCTCCCTGCTTGGAGTGTGCCAGTGCACATCCATTTATCGCTCTCCTGGGTCCAGGCTGCTCTGAGAGCCTGGCAGGTCTCAGAGCTGGACCTATGAACTGACGGCCCAGAACACCCGCTAGGAGTAAGGTTGGAGGCAGGGGCTGCCTGGGGGTGGGGTGGGGGCACAGTCCCCAAAAGGGAGGGCTCTTGGAAGAGTGGTGGCAGATCTGTGCCCAGGCAGGGCCTGACTAGGGCAGTTCTGTTCTGTTCTGTAACTTGCCTCCTGAGGGCTAAAGGAATTTCTCAACACTGCAATGTCTGCTTTTTATTCCAGTGGACGTTAGAGCAGAAGCAATCCCTGCTTCTGGCACAGGCCTGTCCCTAAGACCCAGGGATAAGAGAAAAACAGGAGTGAGCTTTGGTGCTACTTCTCATCCACCTACAGCATCCCATCACCATCCCATCACACCTGCTCCCCCTTCTCTGTGGCTGACCCCAAGAGGGCCCTTTGACATTCCTGGGCATAGAAAACAAATTTGGGACAGAATTGGCTGTTGAGAACCCCCCTCCTGGTCCTTGTGGGTGTTGCCCTTAGCCTTATCCATGTCCCAAGGAAATGGATTTGGTGTTCTCTTGGGGAGAAAAGGTCACCCGTTACATTTCCTAAATCACATTCCAGCTGTCAGTTTCTCCCACCCATCACACACCCTCTCCACCCACTCCACCCAAAATGCCACAGCTCTCTGCTGCCTTAGAGACTGCAGGAGTCAAAACCTCTCTCCTTTCTGGGAGTGGGACCTGCACCGGGGAGTGGTTCTCACGAGGAGCCTAGGTTAAGAGCCACTGGTCTGGTGGGCAGAGTTCAAACTCTGCAGGAGCAAAGACATGCTATGTATGCCTGGGGTGGGCATGCTACCTGGGCACAGTACCCTTTCTCCTGGGAGCCACCAACCATCAGTAAAAGCCAACAGGTAGGCCGAGCCCACTTTGCTGCCCCTGACAAGGGTCAGACTAAGCCTGGTGAGAGTGGGTGGCTCTGTCAGCTGGCCTTTGCTGTGTGACAAGTCACCCTACAGCTTCATTCCTAAAGCAGCCCACATTTATCATCCCACATGGTTTCTGTGGGCCAGGGATCTGGGGGTGGCTTGGCTGGGTGGTTCTGATCTCCTGTGAGGCTGCAGTCAAGGTGTAGACCAGGGCTGCTGTCTCATCAGAGGCTTGACTGGGGCTGGAGGATCCACTCCCAAGCTCATACAGGAGGCCATTTATAGGAGGCCTCAGTTCCTCACCACAGGACCTCTCCAGAGGGCTGCTAGTGTCCTCACACCATGGTGGCTGGCTTCCCCCAGAATCAGTGATCCCAGTGAGAGGGCAGGGAGGCTGCAAGGCCTAGTCTTGGAAGTCATGCTCTGTCACTTCTTCCATATTTTATTTGAAAGAAGCAAATCACAGTCCAGCCAAAACTTAATTAGAGGGGAATTAAGTGCCACTTCCGGAAGAACGGATTGTCAAAGGCCTTGTAGACACATACTAAAACCACCACAGCCACACGGTACCCCAGGTAGGTTTCCCTTTCTTTCCCATTCTTGTCTTTTTCCTCCAAATTACATCCATCTTCTGAGCCTGCCTAGCTTGATTAGAATATTCTCATCAGGTTCTCTAAGGATCTTTACTGCCAATGACTCTGCACCCACTGCTCACCAGAGGCCTGGTGGGTTTCATTTTAGCAGCCTCACCCTCTACAAGTACAGAGCTGGGAATGGAGTAGGCTCTCTGCAAATATCTGTTCTCACGACAAATACCGATCCAGGGCCTTTTAATGCGTAAAACAAACGATAACCACCAGAGCGACAGGGATGGGGCTTTTTGTTAACACCTCTCCCAGGACTCAAGAGATAATCAGAAACAACTTCCCAGGTTGGCCCTGGCTGTGGCAATGTCCTCAAAGGCCTGGGCCCACTTTTCCCTGGCAGGCTGAGGGGATTGTTCTTGGCTGGGGGGCAGCTGTGGAAGTGGCAGGCCTGCACAGGAAGGGGGGCACACACCCCGAGCTTGGGATGCTTTGTGGGAGGAAGCTGCCTCTGGAAGGTGGTGGTAGAAAAGGCCCTGCAGGCAATGGGTCTGGCAGGCCCAGTTCACTTCATTTTCCCACCCCCCGTGCCTGGCACCCAACCAGGCCCCAAGCAGGTGCTCAGGAGACAGCTGCTGAGTTAACCCGCGTCGAAGTGGGGGCTCTGGGAGAGTTGGGTTCGGCTAATCAAGGCTTGGCTGAGCAATGCCCAAACATATACACACACAGCACAGCTGCCCTCCCAATGGGAACTGGCCCACACCCCGTGCTGCCACTCATGGAGACCGCCTGAACTCCAGACCCCCCACCCGTCTGGCCTCACGTTATCACTGACCCCAAATGCAGGAACGCAAATCTGCCTGTGAGGACAGGCTGGGAGTGACCCTAACACAGCACTGTTGTCTGAGGGCACTCCCCGAGCAGCCCATGCTGAGGCTGCTCTTGCATGGGGGCTGAGACTGTCCTGGAACGGGGGATTCCCTGAGGGAGCAGGACCTGCATCTGTCACACTCTGTCAGCCCGAGCCGTGTGCCTCTCCCTGGGCCCTGGGTAGCTAAGACAGCAATGGACACCACAAACAGGCCATGCCGCAGGGTGACAGTGCCCCAGAGCCACAGAGTTGTCACTGCAGCTGGGTGGAGGGATAGGGGCTGACCCCACTATATCCAAGCCAGATCTTCAGAAACCCTCCAAACCCGTCCTTCCCTTGGGCTCACTCGTGGTCATACATGCACTAGGCTGCTACCCCTGTCGGATGCTGAGGGCTACCCTAAGCTCCTCCCTGTCCTCAGCCAGAAGTCTAGACAAAGTTGCCACCTGAGGGAGCCCAGCCTGGCACTTCTCACACCTCCACAGATGCTCGCTTTCTCCAACCCTCCCATCTCTCTCACTGGGTGACGGCAAGTCCCCCGTAGTCTTCCCCCTCACCCTGCTGCCTCTCTTCAGTTCTCTCTCCGTTCAGCAGCCAGAGTGACCTTTCTAGAAGGGAGATCTGATCCTTGGCACTGCCTTGCCCAAAACCTCCTAGAGACTCCCCACTGTGCCTCCCCTCTGACGATAGCCTACAAGGCCCAAAAGGACCCAGAGCCTGCTCATCCTGGTGGGGGTGTGATTTGGGTGGGGACATGAGTCCATGCCACCTGTGGGTACAGCAGAGACCTGGGGCAGGAAGTCAAGTAAACATGTCTCAAAGGAATAGCCATCTCATGGGCTCAGTGGGAACAGAGTTGACAACAGGCCCATGTACCTGAAACCATCAAGTTGGAAGGGAAGCCCCAGTGGAATGCAGGTGCAGGCGACACACAGGCCACAGGAGGCGGAAGATTCTGGAACAAGGACATGGGCTGCAGGGTCAGCAGAAACCTATGACCAGTGAAGGAAGAAGGTGGGGGTTGCAGGATCACAGAGCCCTTACCCAGGACAGCTGCAGTGGTGGGTGTGTGGACCAATGCATGCAAAAAGCCTCACTGAAGGGGACCGAGGAGGGGCCACAGACTGCCAACTGCAAGGGCTGACCTTAAGAGCAGGCTTCCTGGCAATGCATCAGCCACTCAGGGATAACCCTGAGGTCCTAACCACCCCCAGTCCCCCACGTTCCTGTCCACTCCTGAGAGCAGCGTGGGGTGGGGCCTTTCTTCAGATGGACTGCGGAGGCTGCCACATGGCCCTGGGCCTCTCAGCTTCCGAGGGAAGCAGCAACTTGGGAACCTGGCTGGGTCTGAAGATGGTTCCACCCTTAGACTCCGAGGGTGGGGGCAGGGTAGGGAGAGAATTGAGGCCCACAGAACCCCTTGGCCAGGGCCTGCCACACATCCTGCTGCTTGGGTGAGGGGCTCCCACAGCAGTTCTTTCTCCTGCCTTGCACTGCAGAAGAGGACTGGTGTTTCCCCTGGGACACCGCCGGGGCTCTGGGCCCCATCTGCACTTCTGTGCTGGCAAATGCAAAAGAATTAGCTCAGCAACTTCCTCCCCTAATCCCCCACCCCCACTCTAAATACCTTGGAATCAAGAGAAAAGCCGAGTGGACGTTTTGAGCCTAATTCTCTTCAGCTGTGAGTGCGTGTGTGCGTGCGTGCTCTCGGGTGCACAGGCTTGCAAGGGAACCTTTTGAACCCCAAAGAGTAAAGCTGGAGGGAGTGCAAGGAACGCTAGCTCAGCCCCTACCATGTACAGATGAGGCAAACCAGACACAAAAGGAGAATGGGACCTGCCCTCTGTCACGTGGGGAGCTCAGGGAGTGGCCACCAGGTGCCCAGGCTCTCTGTCTCACACCCACCCCTGCAGCCTTGAGTCCCAAGAAGGTGACAAGGTGCAGGCGCCAAATTTCAAAGCCTTCCACAACCCACAGAACAATTCAGAAAGGGAGCTGGCCGTGACTGCAGCCCCCTCCCAGAATTCTGCCATGGTGCCCAAGGCCAGCCCTGGGCTCAACTCCCAGCCTGCCTGGCAGCCCCCATCTGCCTCTGGGGCTGGCCTGGAGTCCGCCCAGCCTCACATGCTTCTCTAGCCAATTCCCACGTGTCTCTTGTCGCCCGACGAGACAACAAACCCCTCTCAGTCTCGGCCTGTTTTCCTCTCCACTCTTCCCCCAAAGGACTAGAGGAGGCGGGAGTGGGGGCACACAACAGGTGCGCTGGGCTGGCAGGCGGCGCTGGCTGATTGACGGCGCCCCGTGTGTGGCGAGGGGGTGAGGAGCAGAGGACATAGGACACAGAACTGTCCTTCCTGACCACGTCTGGTGAGCTGGTCACAAACAACAGTGACAGGCTCCTTGGCCTGGCAACCCCACTGCTAAGAGTACTCAAGGAGACCTCACACAAGCACACAAGGTGAGGTGCCCATGGAATATCACAGGCGGGGAATTTGTCAGGGAAAAATCCAAGTGCCCAGGAGCTTGGGGACTGAGGTTCCAGGGTTAGGTAGAGGGCGGAGGCAAGCCCAGAACATGAAAATCTATATAAATGAATCAACTACTTGTAAGATATGTCCCCATCCAGGCCCACAATTAGAACCCACAGTTTTGTTAAGTGTAAGACCAAATAAGCTCAATTTTCATGACTTTACAAATCAGTTTTCAAGATAAAAATCCTAACCAACACCCTTTGTCACTCTTTAGTAGGAGGGTGGACACCATTTTAAGTGAAATCGATTTAGGGAGCTTTTCAGCCTGTGTTCGACATCCTTGGAGAAAACAACAACAAAGGCTGGGAGACAGCTCTGTGTCCAAGAGCGAGGACTGAAGGAGTCCACCAGGCTACCTCCTCCATCTGATGCAGCTAACAAAGGCCCAAAGAAAAATGGCCACGTTTCGAAAATCTGTCTTTCCCACCAGAATGTAAACCCCACATGAGTGGGACTTTTATTCTGGTGAAATCTGTGAAATTACTCTGAAGACCTGGGATCCTGCTCCCCTGACCTCCTGGGGAGGTAGAAATGGACATGCAGGGAGGGTGATCAGGGGAGGATTCTGGCCTCCTGAGGAAGGCTGAGGAAGGCCAGAGGAGGCCTGGGGGCCACAGTGAGGCTGGAATTGAGCTGCACCCCAAGCAGCAAAAAGGAGCAGGACAGGGGCCTGAGGCCACCCTCAACTCAACATTCCTGACCCTGTCTTCTCACATAATCTCTCTCGTTTCCTATCTCAATGGCTCCAAGAGGCTGTCAGCATCACCTCCATCCTACAGGCGGGAGTGGACTCATCTGGGCGTCGTTGCTGAAGGCCAGAAAGGAATCACTTGCTGCCTGAAAAAATGACACCATTTTCTCTTTCTCTTCTGGGCTGAAGAACAACAAAACCCCCAACCCAGTCACCCTTGGAGAGAGATTCCTGGCTCTCCCGTAGACGTATATTTTCGGCAGAGGCAGTGAAGATGAATGGCCTCCTTGCGTGCCTTGGTGGGGGGACGGCTGGCTCGCTTGGCTGGCTCCAGCCTCCCCCTTCCTCCTGTGTTTGAGGTCAACCCTGGGTTGGGGTTGTAACAACTTTCAAGAACATACCCAGAGTCCTGCATTCCAACACTGTTTTTGCAGTCCACATGGAAGGGCCAAACGGCCCCCAGCCTTGCCAGGGAAGCCTCAGGGTGTGAACTTCTAGAGGGGGCTTTTGTGGCCCAGGCTTTTGTCCCCAGAGTTTATGGCAATGCTTGGCACTCAGAAGGCGCGCGCCAGCGGCGCGGAGGGGACGGACAAGGGGAGGGGCCGGCAGACGCGGTCAAGTGTCACGCCCGGGTGGGGGATGGGAGGTGGGCAGGGCGGGCCCGGCCGGGCGCTGGCAGGCGCGGGGCGCCCTCGGCGCTGCCCTTTGCCAGATGGGTGGCCTGGCATGTCCCGGCCACCCCTGCCACTCACCCCCTGAGGTCCCAAGTCCTCAGGGGTGAGCGGCAGACACGGGTTTTCCAGGCACAGCAGTGGGGGCTTCAGAACATCCCGATCCCCTGCATGGACCCGCTGGGAGGGGGGAAAACGCCTCCCGCACCCGGTGCCACGGCGGTGGAGACCTTGCCCGGGTTCGAGGGTCGCTGCATTGGCGCCGGCGGAGGGGCTGAGCTCGGGCGTGGCCTGGACGCCCACAGGCCTCCACACCGAGGGCCCACAGCGGTGTCGGAGTGCGGCCGCTGTCCTCACGCGGTCACCCCGGGGTGGTGAACACAACACGCAGAGAACTGGCCCGTGTCTCCGGCTCACCCCGGCGATGCCAACGCTGAGGCTGGCGCTGGCCCCGGCCCCCGGTGGTGCTCAGGGACGACGAGTGGGGGCAGGGAGGGCGGCGGCTCGCGCCACCTCACACCCAGCCAGTGCCTCATGCGGCACTGGACCCGCTGGGCCAATCTGAGCCCGGGTGGCATCAAAACCAGACCCTTTCGGCCAATGACAGGACACGGCACATCACTTCCCGCACCCAGCCAATCCGTGCAGCAGCCCGCCGCAAGCCTTCCCCTGCTGCCGCCCAATCAGCAGGTGGGGGGCGGTCGCCACGTCAGCTGCGGCGGGGGCAGTCGGAGCGCTGCAGCAGTCTCCAGGCAGAACGGTCGCCGCGTCGCCTCAGCACGGACCTCCAGGGCGCCCCTCAGCGCGATTCTGCCGGGGTGCCCCTCAGCGTGGTCCTCCCCGGGGCTCCTCAGCACGATTCTCCGGGTGCGCCCCTCAGCGCGGTCCTCCTCGGTGCGTCAGTCATCGTGGTTCTCCCCGGCGCGCCCCTCGGCGTGGTTCTCCTCGGGGCTCCTAGGCGCGGTTCTCCCTGGGGCTCCTCAGCGCGGCGCTCTTCCGGGGGCTCCTGGGCGCGGTTCTTCCCGGGGACTCCTCGGCGCCGTTCTACCCGGGGCACCCGGGACTTTTCGGCGCCGTTCTCCTCGGGGCACCCGGGGCTTTTCGGCGCGGTTCTCCCCGGGGGTTCTTCGGCGCGGTTGTCCCCGGGGGTTCTTCGGCGCGGTTGTCCCCGGGGGTTCTTCGGCGCGGTTCTCTCCGGGGGCTTCTCGCCGCGGTTCTGTTCTCCCCGGGGGCTCCTCAGCGTGGTTCTCCTCCGCGCGGTTCTCCCTGGGGCTCCTCAGTGCGGCACTCTCCTGGGGGCTCCTCAGCTCGGTTTTCCCCAGGAGCTTCTCAGCGCGACTCTCTCTCTGGGGCTCCTCAGCGCGGTTCTCCCAGACTCTCCTCAGCGCGGTTCTCCCAGACTCTCCTCAGCGCGGTTCTCCCAGACTCTCCTCAGCGCGGCCCTCCCCATCTCTCTGGGAGGGTTTGAACACGGTCAGCACGGAACTGGGCGGACGGCGCGGGACGGGTGATCACTGGCGTTGCTGAGGTGAGCTGTGTGCCCCGCGGCCGTCCCAGATCCCAGGCGTCAGCAGTGCAGCCTGGCCTGGGCAGTGCGCTCCCATCTGCACCTTATGGACAGCGTGGCCAGGGTCGAGGTCCGAGTTCCTGGCCGCGTCCCAAGGATCGGATTCCGGGTCTATAGTTTTCATGGTGGTTCAGAGTGGGCTGAATTGGGATTGGAGTCTGGAATCCGCATCGTGGTTCCGAGTCCGCGCTATTGGGATGGAAGTTGGGAATCCATGTTGTGGTTTTGAGTCAAAGCCCGAATTGGGACCGGAGTCGGAAATCCACTCAGTGGTTCTGAGTCAGGGCCCGAATTAGGATCGGAGTTGGGAATCCCCGTTGTGGTTCTGAGTTAGGTATCCTAGTTGGGATCAGAATTCGGGTCTAGGGTCCACATCCTGGCTGGGAGTTTGCCTGAGTTGGGATCTGAGTAGTTGGGGTCCCAGTCAGTCCGGGTCTGGAGTCCGCATGGTGGTTTTAGGTAGGGCCTCATTAGGGACAGAGGACCGGGAGTCTGAGTTGGGGACCTGAATCCCGGTCTGGAGTCTGCATCATGGCTCTAAGTTGAGATCCAAGGGAGGTCCGAGTTGGCGACTGGAGTCAGGGTCTGGAGTCTGTCTTTGGGTAGAGGTTCTGAATGGGGGGCTCTGAGTTAAGAGATTGGGATTGGGGTTAGAGGTCTCAGGGATATGGGAGTCAGGAATTGAAGTCGAAGTTCTGCCTCTAGGTGGGGATTCTGAGTCAGGAATTAGGGGGCGAAGTAAAGGTTGCAGTCTGAGTTGGGGGTGGTGATCACCTGCCAGGTGAGAGGTAGTGGTAGAAGTCTTGGTCATATTGGAGATGAGAGTTGATTGGATGCAGGTCTCAGTCTGGGTAGTAGGCTTGAAGGGCCACCACTATGTTCAGATCCCAGTGCCCCACTGTGGTCCCTGAGCAGGTCAAATAGCCTTTTCTATAAAACTGAGGGTAAGAGTGCCTTCCCACAGCACTGTTCTGGTTATGAAAGAGAATAATTCATCCAGGTAGAATAGTTCTGTCTTAGATTATCACAAAGTATAAAAACTTTCCTGATAATATCCACATTTGATGTGCATTTACCAGTTCTTTCTTTACTGTGGTGCCCCTTTTGCTAGACCAAAAGCTCCCAGGGAGGAACTCTGTTTTGTTTTCTGCTGCCTGCTCTGTACCCAGCCAAGAGCCTGATACACAGCCTTACTCAGTCAGTACTTGAAGGAAAGCAGGCAGGCAGGATTAACCAGATTTCTATGGTGTCTCAAATGATCCATTTCTGCACCTGTTTTCCAGATACTCAGTAGGAGAAAAATTTAAGGATTGAGTTGCTTGATTATGGTTGTATTTTAATGTGTTTCCTAACATGCTGAGGAGAAAAGTGGGTCTGTTTCAGGATTTATGCTCCAGCTAGAGGGATTTTTTTAAATTGCGAATCAGAGCATGTCCAAATTCAGATAGAGAGCACAAGAAAACTATAAAGAATTTCCCTTATGAATGTAGATGCAGAAGTTCCGTGTACAATGCTAGCTAACTGAATCCAATAATATATATTAAACAACAATTCTTAAACAAGTGAGATTGCTCTTAGGAATGCAAAGATGATCCAATATCAGAAACTTTATCCATGTAATTCACATTAAGAGGCTACAGGAGAAAAACCATATGGTTCCCTCAATAGAGGCAGAAAAAAATGATGTGATAAAGTTTAACGCCTATGTGTGATTTTGGGGTAGTGGAGTACACCACTTAGCAAGCCAGGACTAGAGAGGAACTTCTTCAACTTGATACAAGTTATAAACCAAAACTTAACTTTTCAGTAAACTTGATAGAGAAATTAAAAGTGTATCATTCTCTTGAAGATAAGGAGTAGGCCAAGGATGTCATCCTGGCCATACCCTAATACAAGAAAAAGAGATGGAGATGTGAGGATCAGGTAGGAAGTGATAAAACTTAGTGTAGCTCATAGGGTTGATGGTCTCCATAAAGGTTCTCAAACATTTTGGTGTTACGACTTGTTGTATTCTTAAAAGTTATTGAAACCCCAAAGGGCTTTTCTTGATAGAGATTCTATCTATTGATAGTTACCATCTTAGAAGTTAAAACTAAGAAATGTTTAAAGCAGAACTATACAAGCACATATTCCACTGGGGTCATGGTGTGCTGCCTCTGGAAAACTCTTTATCTTTGTGAGAAGGAAAGAAAAGGCAAATAATGTCTGAGTATTATTATGAAAATGTTTTTGACCTTTCCTGAAAGGGTCTGGGGGGCTCTCTGGAATCCCCAGACTACACTTTGAAAATTACTGGGCTACATGGAAAAAAAAAATTAAGGAACTTAACAACTAAAGAGAGATTTCAGATTTCAGAGAGGTTTTGGATATAAGATCAGTGTACTCAAAACAAAAAACAAAAACAAACCACATTTCTTTATGCCAATAGCAACTGACTAAAAAAAAGCATAATAGAGATTAGGACAGCAATCAGAATAGCAGCAAAATTTATACCAGTCTAGGAATTAACAAAGACGATGACTTTTATGGAAAAAATTTTAAAACTCTATTGGAGGATATAGAGGGAGATCTTTCCATATGCAGAGACATTTTATTTTCTTGAACGGGGCAACTTGGCATTAGAATGACGTCAGGATTTTCCAAATCTGTTAAGTTCAATAGGACTCCACTCAAACTTCCAGTTGGAGGGCTTGAGTAATTTAACAAACATATTCTAAAATGTATGTGGAAGAAAAATATTTGTAAATGCCAACTGAACTTTTGAAAAGGAGAGCAGAGGACTTCTGCTGGCAGATACCAGGGCACACGCCAACTTCAGCAATCAGAGCGGTGTGGTGACAGAGGCCCAGAAGAGAGCTCAGAGGTAACTCCAAGTCTAGAGGAAGGGGACATGTGATAAAGGTGGCACCACATATCAGTGGGGACTGTTCAGAAGATGATGTTGGAAAGCCAGCCCTAAAATGGAGGAATAGGAATATGGATTCCTAACTGAGCCCCTAGGAAAAGTAGACTCCAAATGGACTAAATATTTGAAAGCAAAAGGTAGTTGCCATTTGTTTAATAGGAGAAAAAATGAATCATCTCCAGGTCCAGGGTGGCCGTGGGGTTCTTAAACAGGATCCAGAAAGCACAAACCTCAAGACTAAAATGTATGAACTTGAATGCATTAATGATTATGGATTAAGGATTTCTGTTAAATAAATCCATCATGGCAAGGGTCAGGACTGTTTTCATAATAATACTAAGGAAACAATTTGCGTTTTTCACTTTTACACTCATGAATGTAACTTTGCCATGACTCATTACAAGATATTTGAAACAATTAAAGCTGAGGAGGGAACAACAGCTAAAATATACCAGAAAGCACCACAAATCATTAAGAAAAAGGTAGGAAGATTGCCAGTTTGCAGGAGGGTTAACAAACAGATGAAAATTTGCCCAAGCTAATCAGTTATCAGAGAAATGTAAATGAAATCAACAGCTATTCTTCATAGGAGAAGCATTAGAAAGTAGGATAAGGCCAAGTGTTGGCAGAAGGCAGGGAACAAGCCTCCCTGTGTGCTGCAGGTGGGGACGGAGACAGGCACAGACGTTCTGAAGAGCTGGCCAACACTTCTTCCTCAAATAAAATATTTTATACCTGTGGCCCAGCAGTTTCCCTCCTAAGTAAACATGCTGGAGCAGTTCTCACCCAGAACAACGAGAGGCTGTGTGTGTGCATGCTCAGGGCAGCGTGGCCCATAGGGGTGGGCAGTTGGAGCTGGTCACTGTGGTTAGGAGCAGGGGACTAGATGTACACTTCACAAGATAGAGACGCGTGGAAACACAGTGCTGAGTGACACAAATGCCAAACAGAAAGAGGGCCTCAGTACATGACTGTGTATTTAAATTAAAATTACACACCACCCAGACACGCAGTACTAGGGAGTGCTCGTGAGTGCACACACACACACAATGATATAAATAAATTACCCTGGAGAAGCTGTTTGTGTAGGGAGGAGAGCAAGGATAGAGGCTAGAGATGCAGTGGAAAAGCATGGAGAGGAAGAGAGCGGTGACTTTATGCAGACCCTTACAGGGTGACAGTGTTTCATAGGCTGAGGGCTGTGATCAACTCTGTGCAGAGTCCCAAAAGCCAAGAACCAACGAATGAATGTGCCTCCATGACTCTCCTGCCAGATACCCTCTAGTGGCTTCTATTTCTAGGAAATAAAATTCAAATTCCATCAGGTTTTTACAAGATCTGCCCTGCTTACCTCTCTGACCACTGTCCTCCCTCACTGAGCTTTGGCTCTGCCAGCCTTCTTCTTCTTTGTTGAATCTGCCAAGTATCCCTCCTGCCCCAAGGCCTTCACCACCTCTGCCTGGCTTGTCTTTTCTGGTGATCTTCCCTTGACAATTCCTTCTTCTTCTTTAAATCTCACAGGAAATTTTGCTCTGACCTGCCATATCTGTCATCCCCTTCAGTCACTCACTAGCTGAGGACTACCTTTCAAGTCTCTGCAAAGCACAGGCTACGCTTTTCTAGTTCCTTAGACATCTACTTATTTGTTGGCTGCCTATCTCTTCCACCGGAAGAGAGGCCCCAAGAGAGCATATCTGTCTTCTGTATAGGGTCCGCACATGGTGGGTGTGTGACAGATTTCTGTTGAATGGTTTCATTCATTTATTGAACGAAGGAAGAGGCCAGGCCAGGAAAGTGTGCCTCCATTTTCACAACTCAGTGAGAAAGCAAATAGCATGTCAAAATCCGACCCCTTGCAACCAGGGTTTCTTAGCCAGCCACACTGGTAATGCTTGGGACAGGATGTATCTTTGTTGTGAGGGGCTGTCATTTATATTGTAAGATGTTTAGCACCCTGCCTGGTCTCTACCTAGTTGATATTAGTAATTCTCCCATAGTCATGATAGCCAAAAATATCTCCAGACATTGCCATATGTCCCTTGGGGGGCACTGCAGATGACAGCCACTTCCTTAGACCAGCTCTTGGGACTGGGATGGTGTCTCTGCTGTGGCTCTTTAAAGGCAGCAGGCCCTGGCTTGCATCCTGCCACATCTAACACCTATAGCCTCACCACCTCGGTGAGAAAGACCCTGGCCCAGGCCTGGCCAATCAGAGTACCCTCTTCCCTGGTCAGCAGTATAATTTGTTTGGCAAGCACTTCCAGTCCCACAACCTATGGGCTGCCACCCAGAGGTTTAGTTGGAACTACGTATCGGCTGCAGTCCCTCAGCCATCTATGGCATGGGCACCTGTGGCTTGACCAAGTTGGAGGTGGCCTAGAGAGGCCGGGCTGGGCCTGCTCACCTTCTCCAGTTAGTGCAGACTGATGAATGAGTGGTTCTCAGTGGATACCGGATCCAGGTTTGCAGTACACTCCAGGAGGAGGACGAGTAGGGTTTCCCTCAGAGCAGGCCTGGATGGGAGGGCAAGGGGTGGCCTCTAATACTGCCTTTCCTTCCGGTGCCTTTATCAGCCTGTGCCATGCTCCTCTGAACTGGCCGGCCCCAGCATGTCCAGGTTACTGGCAGGAGCCTGTATAACCCAGGGTTCCAGTCACACCAGCCAGGAAGGCCCATGAGGCTGGAGCGCACCCAGTCTCTGGCTGCTCTGTCTGCGGAACTAAAAGCCTTTCTCCCAGAGCCTTTCCTACGGCTGGGCGAGGCTCTTGTTTGCAATTTAAATGTGGCCTTATTTATGGAAGAATCCCTGCTCCTCCGAAAAGCCTTGGGCTCAACCTCCCTAGCAGCCCGGGCCTCAGCCAGGAGAAGAAATGGATCTAAAAGGCTTTTCTCCTGCTAATTGTAGCAATTAGCATTAGAGAATGGGGACTCGATGGGGGGCCAGCGCCTGGCAAAACAAGCTTATTCCCAGCTTAGGCCCAGGCCCAGCTCCACACACTGCTGCTTGGCCAGACTCGGCCCCCACCCAGGGTCTGGCTGGCTTCAGGGCAGGGAGAGAGGGCCCAGGCCTGCGGGTGCTAAGAGCAGTTGTGGAGGGTGTGCCTCTGAGTTGTTAAGCCTGGTAGCTGTACAGGTAGCCCTGGGCTATGACTTGTGGTCCTCTCAGAAAAGGGTCTGACTGGAACGCAGAGCCAGACCAGATATTCATGAGTGGATCACAGAGTGTAGACTGAGGGCTATCTGGTGATTGACAGAAAGTAGTCTTGGGGCAAATGACTCTTAAAGGGTAAGGAGCCATTCCCCTTTATGGCTAACTGGATGCGTTTCTCTCCCCCTGCTCCAGAAAGGACTTCCTGTTCCTTCACTGAGTGTGCTTGCTTATGAGGCTTCTGGAAACCAGGAGAGTTCAGTGGGCCTCATTATTGAGCATATGGGCACCACAACCTGCTTGGGACATAGGCCATGCTACAATTGATTTTAGCCAGCTTGCTGCATCTACACAGCACAGTGCCTTCCCAGGCAGTGAATTATGTCTAACAGGCAGGGGAATGATCATTGCCTCATGTTAGGGATGCAGTCATTCAAGAAATATTTGTCAAACACTCAGCAGGTACTAGACCCTGGCCCAGAGGGAGGGATTTGATAGGAGCAGGGACCTGCCTACCCTCCCAGGGTTAGTGGACAAAGGGGAGAAAGACTAACTAATGTTGAAGGACCGTTTGCACCCTGAGGGGAGTGCTGAGGCCTGGGAGCACAGAAGGTGTATAGCAGGAACCCACTGGAACTAGCCTGGGGTCTGAAAAACTCCTTTGGGGAAAGTGGCAGGGGCAGGCCAAGGGCCCTCTGGTGGTAGGGAGCCCGTGAGCACCTGGGATGGAAAGAAGCCAAGCATCTGAACTACCAGAAAGGCAGCTGCAGGATTAAGAAAGACCCACAGGTCTCTAAACTTTGAAAGGATTTCTGTCCACTGAGTAGATAATTGATTGGAATGGGGCAGGGGATGTGAGAATGCCAGTTAGGAGGTGCCTGCAGTACAGAGAAATGGTGGCCTATCAGGACAGTGGCAATAGGGATGGAGGGAAGCAGGGAACCTCTAGAACTATGGATGGGTGAAGTAAGCCTGGCTTGGTGATGGGCTTGAGGTGATGGGCAGGTGGTGAGGAAGCGGGTGTATCGGAAATGACCCCAGAACTTCTGGCTTGTGCCACTGAAAGGATGGGTGACACTGAAAGGACAGGGGCCTTCAGTAGAGTGGGCTATAAAATGGGAGGCTGTGGAGAGGAGGTGGGGGCAGGTGACTGGAATGTGGGTCTGGCTGGGTTGGAGAGACATTTGGGGGTCAGGGCCTCACAGGTGGTCTGGAAGCCCTTGGTGCTGAGGGAACAGCTTAGGGAAATGGTTTGCATAGAGAAAGGCACTGGCATTTAGTGGCCATGCCAGAAGGGAAAACCTGCCAAGGAGACTGAGGATAGAGCCAGAAAGATGGCAAGAAAGCCAGGAGAACTGGAGGGATGGAAAAGAGGACCTAGGGGTCATGGTCCTGGCAGAGGTCACATTGGATCCAGTGCTTGTGATTCTCTGATTGCTGGCAGTGGATGGCCACTGGCCTGCAAATGGCCCTAGTGGAATGTCCCCTGCCTGTGTGGCTCCCTGTGGGCTGCCTTTCCGCTGGACAGATGGGGAGAGACCCCTTCCCCACCTGGTTCTCTGTTTCACCCTTGGAACTGTGGCGGTAAAGAGGACCTCCCCACAGTACGTGCAGGGAACAAGCTAGGTTGACTCCCTCAGGGAGGCCTCGTCCTTGCTGAGGTATTTCATAACCTCAGAAGGATAGAGAAATCCCCCCAACTTTAATGCAAAGCCAAGCAAGCTGAAAAATGGCCTTGAATAGGCTGAGATGAAAAAACAAAGAGGCTGTCAACATCAGAGACTCAGTGGGGGCAGGGAGCTTCAGTGGACTCCCCACAGACAGCAGTTCCTGGGCATCTATGCCCAGACCCAGAGGCCTGAGCCCAAGATGTCAGGATGGGTGGTCACTGTAAGTGCAGTGGATTGTAGCTCAGGGGTGAGAGATCGCCTTTTTCTTGTCAGCTCTCCTTCCTGATTAGTGGCTCAAACAGCCTTCCGAGACTCAAGGGGTTAACTGCAGATCCTCTAACTCCTCCACTTGCTAATTTTTAAACACAGCTGAGCTCTGAGCACCCCTCCCAAGGCTGTGAGAGGCCAGAGGCCAGCACAGACTCTGCACCAGGTCTGCACAGCCTCCACCCCTACTGTTGTCAGGAATCTGCAGGCATCTAGAACAAAGGTGCCTCCATTATTTCCCTCACCCAGCATATCCTGATACCTGAGCCAAGAGTTCACCCAGAGCTTTTGCCCACTTCACTGATGGTCTGGTGGGCTTTTGCTGACACATACCCGTGACTCCCAAATGAACCTTTCAGGTTGGCTTAAAGCCGCTGGGACCTACACATGACAAAACCCAGACGGAAACAGTGGCTTACACTCCTGTGTCCCTAAAGGTACCTGTTCCTAACAGTGGGAGTGCCAGAGCCTGGAAGCTGGAAGCCAAGGAGACAGGGAGCTCCCTCCTGCTGACCCCCTGCCAGGCCACATCCACCTAAGGGATTTGGGATCATACTCCATCTTCAACCACTGGGATCAAATGGAAAGCCCTCAGGAATTCTGAGAGACAGCCCCTATACCTATGTGCACTGACACACATACACTGACAAATACGCATTCTGACACATATATGAACATGCACATATGTGTGCCCCACTCCCTGCCAGGAGGTGGGTTCTGTCCCATCTTTGACATGTTACTTCTTGTCCTTCCCTAGGCCCAGTGGCACTTTCTTTGTGATAGGTGCTGAGACCCCCCCGACTGGGCCCAGTGGCTGTTCCCAGGACCCAGTCTCTGCCCTTATCTTACCCAGCTCTAGCTCCCAGGACCCCAGCTTTTCGCAGGGAGAGAGATAGCTCTTTTGGTCTGGCACATGTTCCATGCCAAGTAGTTGAAACAGCAGCTGCAGGGCAGCCTCAGACTTGACATCATTTAATCCTTGTGACAATCCTACAGGGAGGAAGACACTACACATATGTGCAGATGCAGCAAAGAGCAGCTCAGCCACATGGAATGACTTGCTTGAGGTCACCGGACACTTGACACAACAGAGTTTAGCCCAGTCTCTGGAGAGACCAGCCTTCCACATCCTGTCATGTTGGGGAGGGCTGCCAGCTTTTTGTCCCTGCTCCCCCAGTTCTAACCCCGGAAGAGTGATTGTCCCTGCTGTGCCTTCAGCCCAGACAGAAGCAGGCTAGGAGAGGGGAGGAGAGGCAGGGCTGGCCCTTGGAAGGCTCACCTTCCTCAACAGTTCTCTGCTTGGGCAAAGGTCTTCCAAGCAGCCAGGCTCTGAGGCTAGTCACTGTCATCGTTGGGTGAGGCAGCCTAGGAGTACCAGAGGTTGGAGCAGGTGGGAACCTTCCCCAGGGATGGGGCTGGATAGGCAGGGGTGGGTGCTAAGTGGCAGGCCACAACCAGGCACCTGGGAGGGCCAAGTACCACACTGAGAACGCAGTGCTTCCCCTCCCCTCCTAGGCTGCTCAGGAACCCATCAGTCTCCTGTAAACAAATGAGACTAAGTCTCTGGCACTCTAGGCCCAGGTGCAAAGGACAGCTGCCCCTGCAGCTACTCACTCTGCCCTGGCCCTCTCAGGAGGCTATGTGACCTCTGCACCTGCTGGCTTGTTTTGTTCCTAAAATACCCGGATCCTTGAGAATCTAGAAGACACCACTGCTAACAGATTTCCACATCATTCATTCTGTTCTTCCTGTGCAAGCTTCATGCTGGGACAGGGACCATAAAACAAGGTGACCCAAAACTTTCAGCAGAATGCAGGTAGGCAGAGCAGAGGTCTCTGGGAGTGTCATTCCAAGGCAGTGTCTTCCTCCTCCCCTATGCTCCCCATTTCCCAAGAGTGGGCTTCTTCCACCCCACTCAAGCACCTCTTCCCAAGGCTGACCTAAACGTCTCAAGCTCTACGGATAGGGGCAGTCCTGAGGTGGCATTGAGTCTTAGGGTTGGAGTGGGAGATATCTGTGCAAAGGCTGATAGGAACGTCCTCCAAGGGCTGACTTCAAAGCTTGGCCTAAACGACTGCATCAAAGTCAGCAAGCTGAGCTGTTTGCACAGAAGAGGAGGAGGAGCAGGCCCTTGAGCCAACTGTAGCTCTCCTTAGGGTCTCAGGCTTTCACACCAGGGCAGGCCTTGGGCCAGACTACCCAACTTCCAGGCCGGATGTGCCACCGGGGAGGAGGAGGTAACTGCCCCTCAAAACCCTGCAGCCCAGGGCTCCAGGATTCCAACCCAGGGACCTGCAGGCTCCCCTGCTCTCCAGATCAGACCCCTACTCTCAGAGCCCTAGGCCCAGTGGGTGACAGCCTGTGAGACAGGCCTCTGTGGGGTGGCCCTAGCCCCACCTCAGCTTCCAACCTGACCTTGCTGCATGACCTCTGGCCCAGCCCTCTCCACCTGGAGTGCCATCTCTCTTTGTGGGATGGGCCAGGTGGGCTGTGTGTGGGGGAGGGCAAGTATATAGGTGTGGTATAGGTGGAAACTGCCACAGTACCCAGCAGCAGCTCAGAGCCGGGCCACCCAATTTGTATGCCAGCCCCAGCTGGGCCTAGGCACGTGGTGTGTGGAAATGAACGAAGCAGGCAGCCCTATGTTTAGGAGGCAGGTCCAGAGCTCACCCAGGCACAGCACAAGATGAGTGCCTGGCCTCAGTGAGCGAGCACTGGCTGCTATGAGGCTGTGGTGTGGAACCTTGACACTAGGGCCACTGGCCTGGCTGTGTGACCTCTACCTCATCACCCAGAGCAGGGCAACCAGAGGCAGAGCCTCAGTATGGTGTTCTCCTGTGAAATAGTGATGGCACAGGCAGGGGCTGGGGCCCAGTGCCTACACAGAGGATCAGCAAAGGATGGCAGTTATTGAAACCTCTACGGGGAAGTTCCCCAGACACGAGAGGAAGACCCCCATGGAAGCTGTGTGTGTGACGTGCTTAGATTTTCCAGAGTCTTCATTTTCCTTGTCTAAACAGAGGTCATGGCACCTCCCTCTCAGATCAAACAGCCCTGTATGAGTGGCTACAACCTTTGGTGGGCTCAGTGCAGCCCCTCCTGCCCCCTTGCTTGGGAGCTGTCTGCAGAGGCCTAGGGAGCTGCGTGGGGTCTTTCCACCTCAGCCTGTATCCCCACCCCCACCAGGTCCCCTGCCTGACTCCAGCATACCCAGGCCCTAGAAGCACCAACTCCATGGCTGCAGCTGAGTGGAGTGTGTGCCTGCCCAAGCCTAGAGGGGTGCTGACCCCTCCCTCGCACGAGGAGACATCAAAGGGAAGCAGGAAGCAGCGGCCTGGCTGACCCACAGCGGGTGGGAGAAGTGCAGCCTCACAACTGCTGGGGATTTTCCATCCCACCAGGATTTCCGCGGGACACCCCAAGTCCAGCCTTTGAGGCTCCTCAGGAACCAGAGTTTGGCCTGGAGCCAGTTGGGGCAGAGGAGGGGTGCCAGGTTGGGTGGCTTAGGGGTGTGGTTAGGCCTGCTAAGGGGCTCCTCTTCTCAGTCTCCCCATGATTTGCTGGTTACTGGCTTGAAATCCGGGCCCAGACCCATTCCAACACTGAACCCTGACCTCCCTGAGACCTGGCTGGCAAGGACAGGTCCCAATTTTTACAGGGGCCTGAGAGGAATGGAGAAGGGATCTCTGCCCCTTCCTTTCTCAGTCACACCTCCTTGACAGGGGGTCATCAGAGTGGGCTGTGGTAGGTGCACCAGGGAAGGGACCATACAGAGGAGGCTGGTCTCAAGTCCTAGGGTGCCTGGGATGGCCCTATTGAAATGCTGTAGCAGCTCTTGTGCAGGCAGGGATCTGTATGGACAGCTGGGTGGACACAGGTGCCTACTGACCTCCCAGATCCTTCAGCAGAGCTCAGCCCTGAGTGACAGCCCAAGGCAGACCTGGCTACCTCAGCCTCTGGCTCACAGCCCTCAGCCAGAGCCCTGAGAGGCCTGGGATCTCAAAGCTGCAAGGTGGGAGGCCAGAGGAGAGAAGCCCGGAGCTGGTAGTGATGCTGGCTGAGTGAAAATTGCACATTTCCCAACAGTGTGATGCTCCCTATCCAGCCTGGGCTTTTGGCAGACTTCTGTGCTTTGTGGAGGAAGCTGGCTCAGATTCCTCCCCTCCCTGTGCAGTTTGTGTGTCAAGGTGTACTTGTCACACCCAACTCAGGATATCTTGCATCACTTTGTGGGTCCTTGTCCCCCAGAGCTGGGACTGCTGAGTTTTAGCCCTAAGCTCTTGCTCCCATCTTAGCAAGTCAGGGCCCAGTGTTGTCCTTGCCTCTGCATCAGGATGGTAAGCTGGGCATGCTCTGCATCACGGAGACCTGCATGGACCTGGATTGGGTTGCCTCTATCTTCAGGCTGGTCACTGGGCAGACACAAACCAGGGCCTCTGGCCAGAGGGGACAGTGGCTCTGAGTTACTTGTGCTGCTCTTTAGGGGTGAGCAGGGGCTGCTTGTGCATCATAGTGCATCACAGGGGATGCACATTTACAATTGAAAGCTACTGGTCCTGGGTAGAAGTGGGGCCGAGTAGGACTTCCCAGCCTTGAACATGGGTTTGTCATCCAACTGGGACCCACATTTGATCCAGCGGCCACGCTCTGTGCAGCCTGGGCCTGAGGGCAGCCACGCTCATGTGAAAAGTGCTAGTAGCCAAGCTGCCATTCTAGTCACCACAGCTGTCCTTGCAGGAGCACATTGCCCAGGGCTGGGAGCTGTCATTTCCGTGACGGGAGTGAGACTCAACACTGGATGAGGGTGGGGGTATCTGTTGGGAATTATTTCAAAACAATTGTGGAAACTTGGCAGTGGAGGGGCTCTGGGCATAGGTATCCACAATATCCTAGTCAGGGGTTGGGGTACCTTGGCTCTGCTGATAAGCCCAAGTGAGCATACTCCTCCCCCAGCTTGGAACAGGTGGGACGGGCCAGGTGACACTAGTGTGGTCTGTGGTCTGGCCTCCCAAGCCAGTGGCAGTACTGGGGTGGCAGACATTTGCTGTGTGCTATCCCAAGGCCTAAAGGTCACACAGCTAGGTTGGAGCAGGGTTTTGGGCAGGATGAGTAGGCATTGCTGTGCTCTCAGAAAGGCGAAGCAAACCCCAGAAGCAAGGGGGCGAGACAGGGCAAAGGCCTACACTTTGCCATCAACTCAGGCCTACTCAATGCTGGCCCTGTCCTTCCCCTGCCCCTGCCCCATCAGATGGTGCGAGCTGGCGGGGCTTAGAGTGAGCCCCCCTGACTCTTCTTGGTGTGGAGTCTGAGGCCCAGAGTGTACAGGCCTCATCCGTGTGACCCAGCAGGAGGATGGGAGAGTGGGCCCAGAACTTGGTCAGGCTCATCCGTGGAGAACAAGTTCTTCCCTAGTTTAGTTGTGGTCTGAGTCCTGGGTGAAGCAGGAGGCAGCCTGGGAAACAGGCTCGTTCTAGTAGGAATCGCATTCTCAGGAACGCTGACTGTGCAGGGCCCTTTCTCACTGCCACCTGGGAGGATGCCTGCCTGCTGGCCATTTCGGCGGACTGTCAGAGCACCCTCCCTGGGGTCCCAGACCAAAGGCCTGAAGTCCACATGGGACCCCTGAACTTCTGGTACCTGTGTGGGCTTGTCCCCTCAACCCTGAGTGGAATGGCAACAGCCAGCTGCAACCCTCCTAGCTTCCTGTCACGTGCTGTATGGAAGGGCCAAGAGCTGTAGTCATCTGCAGATCCTCCCACTGCACCTGTAGGACTAGCGTCTCCTGTCTGGATGTGAGCAACTTGCTGGTGGCCTGTGAGATGGGAGTTGCACTGGGCTTCTGGATAAGGGCTTCTCGTTCAGGTGACAATTCTATGTGAAGGAGACCCATGGAAACACATCTATCCCCTGCCCATGTACCAGGCAGAGATGGTACCTGCCCATGTACCCTCCATGACATGGCTGGGTCCCTGAAACATCAGACAGATCGATACTCTGTGTGCATGTTTGTGGGCAAGACACAGTGGCATGTGTGCCATGGAGTTTGGTAATGGGAGGACTGAAGTAGTGCCTCCGTGTGTGAGCTGTGCCAGCCATCCCCACGAAGGGGGCATTCCATGCAGATGGGGATCCTCTCCAGGCAGCTTCTTCCACACCTGATTAGCTCTGACCATCAGACCCCCCGTGCCAAAAGGGGCCCTTCCCTGGAATCTGTAATTCTCACAGGCTGTCCCATACATTTTAAATCCAGGAAATGTGCTCACCCATGAGACAGGGATGGCAAGAAGATATGAATGAAAAGCAGCCAGTCCGTAAAATTGGAAGCCATTTCACTCCTTACCAGGTACAAAGATAACATGCTGCATGGATCAGGGACACAAACTTACCCACCTTATGATGTAGTGAAAGAATCTGTAAAACTTTTGTCTCAGCAGACTCCCTGGAGGAAGCCAATAACAGGAGGCCTTGACTAGGAGACCTCAAGCCTTGGCATGTGCCCAGACCAGTGGGGAGGGAAGGCTGGGAGGCAGTCCTCCCTTACCCCTTTTCTCCCAGGCAGACCTACCCTGGGTTCTCTCCAGGCCCCTCCGCCTGAGCAAGTGCTCAGTTGGCCACTAGCTCCCTGCACATCCAACAAGCCTTTCTTTCCTGTTCCTTCTTCAAGGAAGGCTTAGCCTCAAATCCAGGGCCACAGACAAAGGACAGTCACTCTCCTCTGCCAGAAAGTCATTTATGGGACATGGAGAAAGCATCAAATATATTGCTTTTCCAACACCTAACAGTGGAATAGGAGGAATAGAAGGAGAACTCAGCCAGAAAGTTCTGGAGCATAGTCTTTTTGCCAAAAGAACACGTTTTCAAATGAAAGAACTGAGGAATCAGGGGGATGGACCCCACTGGAGCTTGTCTTATGCTGGCAGCAAGTCCCAGGCCTCAAACACATACCTGGGCCACCTCAGGAGAGAGACTGCAGGGAAGAAATGAGTTGCAATGCTCCAGCCTAACCAACTCCCCTTTTGTTAATCCAATCCCAGAAGGTACTGGGTAGGGTCAGTTAACAGACAGCTGCCTGTCTCCTGGCAGAGTCTGACCAAGCCCCAGTGGGCGCTTCTCTTCCTAAGTCCTCTGGTGTACCCCATTCTTCAAGGGAAACGGTCCCCTTAAGAATCTATGTGAAAGGGTTCTGAAATTGCTGTACCAGTTAATGAATTATTTACTCTAAACAATGTCTTGATAAAGGGGGAGGATGAAGTTAGCTGATGTTGACTAAGGAGAGACGGAGTTGCCAAGGAAATTCTTCTAAATGAAAAAAAAAAAGTAAAAGCAGTCAGCCAGTTTTGTCTGACTATGAAACGTGTCACAGAGCATGCACCTTTGGCCATCTTTTGCATTTATGATTTGGAAGAGAGATGTAGCAGTGAGTGTGGGGCCAGGGAGGGGAATCCAACAAAGCCATTCTGCAAGCTAGTGGCTGGGATTTTGGGGTATAGAGTAAGAGCAGCCAGCCTTAGAGGCCCATGTCATCTGGGCTGCCTCAGAGCTAAAGCTAGGTAACCAGAGGGAGTAAGGAAAGGCCTGAGTCCCAGGCTAGGCTTTTCACAGTTGTATTGAGATGGGAAAGTAAGGGATGTTCCTTGCAGCAGATGCAGGGCCCAGTTGTCTAGAGCAGTATTTGAAATGAGTTGGCATTTCAGGGCAGTGTTTGTGATGCCAGTCAGTAGGTAGGGGCTTCTACCTCTTTTTTAAGCCTTGCTCTATGTTATAATCTCTACTTCTTCTCAGAAGTTTGAAATGTTTACTCTGAACTAAGCTCTATGCTTTAACAAGTTATGTTTTAATAGGAAAACTGTCATTGATGGAATCATATGTAATTCCTACATTTTTCCAGTTACCCATTCCTGGGGAAAGCTTAGCCATTGGACAAACCACCCAGAGCCCCAGGAACCTGCATTTGCAGACAGCAGTGGCAGGCACAGTGGCCTAGTGTTGAGCGGGGGAAACCTGGCCTCTATGTGTCTGGTTTTGCAAACTAAAACGCCATTGCCCATACTCAGACTGACAGGTTCTGGAGGTGCCATGGACTCCTGCTCTGTATCTCACCTCTAGTTCCATCACAATGCATGAGCTGTCAGTGGGAGCCTTTTAATGCAGATGCTAATACCCATTCCTAATGCTAGCCCATCCCCACACCTCCTGAGTTGGTGCGATATATCCTGGGAACAAGAAAATCTGAAGGCTCCTGGTCCTCAGGCTAGCAAGAGCCTTGCCTGTAAGAAGTGGGAGAAGGTCACCTCTCTCAGGAGGCAGAACTAAGGCTGCACAGCACAAGGGAGATGTCTGAATGCACAGTCTGGGTGGCAGAAGGACTCCTGTCCTTTCTTCCACACAGACCTGAGCACCTCTCCAGGTGCCACCATTTTCTGTCTGGGAACATCTGCTATCCCCAAGCCTCAGTTTCCTGGTCTACAAAACTGAGATGGTCTCTTCTATACAAGGCCCCAGGAGGATCACTGCAAGTCACTGCATTTCATGGTGCCCAGATTTCCCTGCATTTCTAGAATGTCAACAGAGATGAGTGGGCTCAAGGGGAAGAGATTCTTTATGACTAGAGATATTCTGGTCGACTTTGGACCCCAGCTTCTATGGACAATAGCATGTGGACATGAGCCCTGGGGAAGCAGGGATGACTGAGCCTGAAGAAGAGCTCTCAAGCCTTACACTCTCCAGACCAGCCTTGGGTTGCCTGAACCCCAGCATAGCCTTATGGAACCCCTGCCAGGGTCCTAGCACCTGGTTTGACCTGGGCACAAGTACTCACTCACTCACTCACTCGTCAAACATTCACTGAGGGTCCGTGACAGGCTCCATATGGATTAAGCACTGAAGATAAAACAATGAATAGAAACAGCCAGCCTATACCCTCATGCTCCTTGAATGTGATAGAAGGAGCCAGCCAGTAAACCCTTTACCACAAATAAACACACAGTTACACATTAAGAATGGGAGGGGAGGTATGTGATTTTTTACAGCCCAGTCTTAAGCTTTAGAAATTGGCTCCTCTGAGGAAGGGACATTTCAGCTAAGAACCACAGGATAAGACAGTCCTGGCCTGGGGAAGGGGAGAGAAGGTCAGGAGAGAGCTTGATATGTTTAATACTGAAAGAATATTTGATGAGCTGGGACATCTCCTGCAGATCCATGGCTCCCTAGCTTTGTGACCCTGGGCCCTAGACTGAATCCCTCAACCCTTAGGAGATTATCTATAAAACAGGAGTGATAATATTCTTGTGTTAAAAGCTGCTGTGAGGATTAGTGAAATGATGTCTATATTTGCCTGGCAAACAGGAAGTGTAAGTAGTAGTATCATTTGAAGATTATTCTTCAGCCTAAACGTGTGTTCATTATGGCCAGTGTGTTTTCTCCCCACCTAGATGGTAGTGCTGGGCCTCCTTTGGAGTACCTTGATGTTTGGGGAGCATGGATGATATGACCATAACCTGAGAAGGCAGGGACTGTACCCATTCTGGTCCTCCCAGGTCCCAGGGCCCCCACAGTGCCCTGGTGTGTGATCAGTGCCCACAATACTGAATAGAGGAACAGACACATGGGAAGCAACGGCAGTTGCCTGGTCTTTAAGGGTGAGGGAGCACCTTCTCCTGAGAGAGGGAGAGATAGGTTGGGGGAGGTTGGGTGGGGGTGGGGAGAGCGAGTGAGCAAGCAAGCTAGAAACTTCCTGAAAAGGGAAGTTACTCTAGAAAAGGGTAAGTTCCTTCCAGGCATCATGGGCTGGCTTAACCTGGACCAGTTTGACTTTTACTAAGTCCCATTTCTCATCTAGGGAGCCTGAGGCCATTAAGGTTATCTGGTCCCAAAATCCCCTAGAGCTGTCACAGGGATCCCCATTCTTTGCCTTTAGTCACCCCAGCCCCAAGAGCCATCCTCCACATGGAGTGAGCAGGGAGCTACAAGGAAAAGACGGTCACAATTGGAGAAAGACAGAGAGAACCAGGTGGGCTGGTAGGACAGGAAGATATAGGGAGAAAGTGAAGCTCTCTCCTGGGGAGGGAGGAATACTCTCCTGCTTCCTTCTACCCACTCTTCATAGAACACAAACACTGCAAAAATGACTTTTTCCAAACCCTCTTAGCATTCAGAAGTAGAATTGCTATGTAAGAATTTTTTTCATAGGTGCTTTTTTTGGGGGGCATCTATTTAAAAAATAACCACATCATTAGTGAAATCTTCCAAAGTCTCTTTTTGGAGCCCACATTTCACTAATGTCCACATCTGAGGAGGCTTTCATAATAAAAGAACACATACCTATTTCACCTATGATGGTCAGTGCAATCTTGAAAACACTAGTAAATGGTGTCCATCAGCTTTAAAAATACAAACCCAAATTGGGTCATACCAAAATGCAAGGATACACACAATAACCTGGGTGAATCTTCAGGGAATTGTGCTGAGTGAAAAGAGCCGATCCCAAAAAGGTGATTTGCTATGTGGTTCCATTTATATAATTTTCTTGGAATGATAAAGAAATGAAGAATAGGTTAGTAGTTGTCAGGGGCTAAGGACAGGGTAGGGTGGGAGGGAATTGGGGGTGGCTATAAAAGGGGGACATGAGGGATTCTTGAAGAGTTAGAAATGTCCTGTAGTGAGACTATCAATGCAATATCCTGGTCAGAATATTGTACTACAGTTTTGCAAGATGTTACTATCGGGGGAGACTAGGTAAAGGAGTATGTAAGATTTCTCTGTGTTGTTTCTTAGAACTGCATGAGAAATCTACAATTATCTCAACATAAAAATTTATTTTAAAAAATGCCCAAATTAAAAAAAATCAGTAGTCCTCCTAAAAATACCCAGAAATGAATTTTAGAATGTCCAAAATCCATACAAAGATCTAAAAAATATGGAAGGATGTTGCAATGGATTTGAACATGTGGGTAAATTGCTTCTATTTGTGGCTGGAAATACTTTTTTTTTGAGGCGGGGAAGGCAATTCTTCATAAATTAATCTAAATTGAACGAAGTTTCAATAACAAATGCCAATGGGATATGAGTATACACACAGATAGACAACTTTTTTTTTTTTTTAATTAGGCAAGCTGAGGCCAGGTGCGTTGGCTCACGCCCGTAATCCCAGCACTTTAGGAGGCTGAGGCGGGCAGATCACTTGAGGTCAGGAGTTTGAGACCAGCCTGGCCAACATGGTGAAACCCTGTCTGTAATAAAAAAAAAAATTAGCGAGTCATGGTGGCAGATGTCTGTAGTCCCAGCTACTAGGGAGGCTAAGGCAGGAGAATTGCTTGAACCCAGGAGGTAGAGGTTGCAGTAAGCCGAGATTGTGCCACTGCATTCCCGCCTAGGTGACAGAGTGAGACTCTGCCTCAAAACAAAATAAAAATAAAAAAAAAATTAGGCGTGCTAGTTCTAAGTTTATATGAAAAAAATGCATGTCCTATAAAATTCAGAAGTAGCAGCAGTCTGGCCCCTTGTGCTCCTCTAGCCCTCAACTGGCCTAACAGGCCCTAGTGTGCAGCAGGGACTATTTTCCCATCATCACTGTCCACAGCATCTGGACAAGAATGCAGAGAACGGCTGATTTAAAAAAATCTAATCTGGGATCCTATGCATCCTAAATAATCTTATGAGGATGCACTTGTATTTTTTCTGATGCTGATACTATTCATTCCAACTCGCCTCCCCATCAGCTTTGTCAGGCACTGTGAATTGCATGGTACACATGATTACAATGGATGGAATGGCCATCATGAGGTATAGCAATACATTTAAGTAACATTGTGTCACTCCTATAGGACAGGCACTTTTCTGCATACTTTATATTATTAATTTGTGTAATCCTCCTAACAACCCTCTGAGGAAGGTACTCTTATGATTCCCATTTTACAAATAAAGAAACTGAGACTAAGTGACTCACTCAAGGTGTAGCAGGTAGAAAGTAGTGGAATTAGGATATGAGTTCAGACTCCAGACCCTGTTATTAGCCCTGTCTTTGGCTATGGATTAGTAAAGGAGAGCACAGCCAAGGGTGGGACAGGCAGCTGTAGTCCTCTGGACCAGCTTCACATGGATGGGGCTGCATTGCTACAGGTGGCCTAACTCAGACATGGAAACTGAGTCGCTGCTGCCCAACTCATGCCATGAAACCATTTTGGCCTGCACAGCTTATAATAGCACTCTAGCTCTAGCTATGACACTTTGTGGTGTTAGTGGGTTTTTTTGGTGGTTGGTATGGAGGAGGGGCTGGGCTACAAGTTTTAGATTATGTTTCTTATTGCGGGTTTTTAAAAATTCTTGAATTAGGCCTATTTGCTCTTTTGTTCTCTATTGAGTTAGCAAATTCAGTTTTTCCAAGATGCCCTGAAAGTATGATCATACATGTATATGAAATGGTCCTTGGGTCCAGCTGGCAACTCCTGTGCACCCCCGACCTGGATTCTGCCTTCCTTGAAGTGAGCCTTGGAAGAAACAAGTGCTCATGCTCCCTGACATTATTAGCTGCCAAGATGAAGCCTCAGTCCCAAACACCCCAGCTTCCTGTCTAACTCAAGAGCTAATCCTGTGTTTAAATCTTAAGAGTGTTTAGATCTTAGGCCATGCCATGAATTCCCCTGGTTGACTGCATTGTGAAAATGAGCTTCCCATTATTGGCTCTTAAGTAATGGAGATGAGGGGGAGTCCTGCTACACAGATAAGTGCATCATAAAGTTACATAATTAAAATAACTGAGCTCTGGCCTATCAACAGGCCCATCAGCAGTCCAGAATAGAGTCTAGAAATGGACACAAATTAAATGAGAGTTTGAAATATGATAAAGGTAGCAGTTGAAATTAGTAGAGAGATGATGATGTACTCAAATAAATAGTGTTGGACAACTGGACAAATATATGGGAAACCAAATTGGATTTAATTACTATGTCAAAATCCCGATAAAGCAAGGATTTAAATGTAAAAAATGATATAAAAAATGATAGAAGAAAACATGGAAGAATTTATTAAAACAATTTCAGGATGAGAGGTTATTTCAGAATTTAAGATAAGGACGTCAAACCATAAAAGACTGACACAGTTGACTATGTGAAATTAAAAAAATTCTGCCACCAGAAAAATATTATAGAGAAAGCCAAAACACCTAAGGAAAATGAGGATAAAATATTTTCAATGAATATGACAAAGCAAGTTTCTACAAATCAGTAAGACAAGGTATTTTACAAAGTCCAAAGGGTATGAAGAAATAGTTCACAAGAAAGAAAAAACAAATGATTTTAAGCATTTGGAAAGATAAAAACCTCATTTCCAACAAAAGAAATGTAAATTAAAGCTCCAGTGTACCATTTCTCATCTATGAAATGAATGAAGATAAAAACCTGAGTATACACTTGGTAAGGGTGGGGGAAGAAAGTGCATTTGTGCAGTCAAAGTGATGTAAATGGTACAGCCCTTATTTGGCAGTATCTATCACAACATAAATGAATATTTTAATCCTGCTGGAAATGGGGGGAAAGGGAGGATCTCTTAAAGTAAATCCACTGAAAACGGAGACCAAAATTTTACAATAGAGATATTTGATTGGGAAGTTAATTTGAAAAATAACAGTAGTTAAAATATTATTTTATCTCATATGTAATAACAGTTGTTAGAGTTACAATTATGTACACGTTTTAGAAAAAAACAAATCCAGAGGGGATTTTGGTTTGTCTTTTGTAAAGCATTATATGGTAACATCTGAGGGCATCTTTTATACTTGGCAGAGGATGTTGGCAGCACTTCCACAGAGAGGATCATTTTTTGTAGAAGTATGGCATGGTTTCACTGCTTGACCAAGAGGCCACCTGCATCAATTATCATCTCCCCTGCTGTCCTCTGAAATGCTTATCTAGGCATCGATCTTGGTTTCCTCTTCAACTGATTAACTAACTGGTCTACTCTGCCCAGTCTCTATTTGAGAAATCATTTGATATCATTTTCTTTAACTTGATGAAATCTCCTATTTTGACAAGATTTACAGTTCCTCTTTATAAGTTCCTCTTTACTTTGTGTGTGCTTTGTATTGTCTTTGGTTGACAAGAGACAGCCAAAGAGATCAGTCAGCAGAGATACAAGTAGGGATAAGATGGATAGGGAGAAACAACAGTGTTCAATAGGGAGGGATGTTTCAGGGAAACTAATTTCATAAGTGGTCATTTCAGTAGTGAATATATTTGAATGGTTAATGGCTGCTGTTTTTTAGCTGCCCTACATATCCATCAATAGAGGATCTGTTCCATAAATCATGGCACAATGAAACTCTGCAGCTGTTAATGAAAAGGAGATTTGCTAGATGTCTTAATACAGATCCATCTCCAGAACATACCAGTGTCTTCCTTTTAAGTGGTGCACACTGGGGCTGAACACTTACTAAGAAATGAAAGGGCTCCCCAGTCAAAGCTGACAGGTGTCATTACAACATGACCCCTGTGGTAGATCTCAGCACAATACACTGGCCATCACTCCATTCTCTTCAAATGTCCTAGGGTTGCTTCATACAGCAGACCATTGTACCCAAAGCCACTATGCATATGACTTGGTTATCTCCTGCCAGGCTGTAGTCCAGTTAGTGCTCCCTTGGAAATACTCAAGACCTTAATGAACTATCTATCTGTGAATCTGTGAAGCTACCCATTTCTTAGAGGCCTCTTTGGAGAGCTGGCTGTTGAATACCCAGTATGATGGTCCTTAGCCTTCTTAGACCTTTCCTGTACCACTACCTCTATGCCTTTTGCCAAGTCCAAGTGTTCACCAGAAATGGAACTGATGCCAGAAAGACTACAGCTAACAATCTGAGCAGAACAGTGAGCATGTCCTATCTGGGAAAAGCCCAGCCCATTGGGCTAAATCTCTAGCTGAACACAGAGACTATGCTCCTTCCAATTATACTGGAAGCCCAACCATGAGAAAACAGCACTTCAACTACACTGTTCAGAGCCATCACCTGTTCACACGTGTGTCTGTATACATGTAAACACACATTTTGCAATAAAAATGCTTCTCAGATGTACTGCACCATAATAAATCAGCATTGTATGTACAGCTCAAAAAGAAGTATGGCATACCTATGGAAGAAGTCAAAGGCAAAGTGTAGAAAAATACATACAGTATGTTACCATTTGTATAAAAAGGAGCCGTATCTACTAAGTACATGCACACACAGACACACGTAGATTTGTTTATATAAAATACGTCTGGAAAGATGCAATAGGAAAGTGTTGAGTGGTAACCTTTAGGGAAGGAAACTTGGGAATTAGGGTTGGGTGGGGAGAGTGTTATTTTTCACCCCTTTTGTACTCTGAATTGGTTTTACCATGTGTGTAAAGACTGTTGTATGATTTTTGTAGCACAACCCTTGAATACATAAAGCACGATTGGCTCCCCAGAAGGCAGGTGTTGGCCAGGCAGTGGATGCACGGTAGGGCAGTGTGCAGCCCTGCATGCACGTGGCTGGTATGCCCTGCGGGCAGCAGCTCCCCGCACACGGTGCTGTGAGTCTCTGGTTCATGTCACTCTGTGGAGCAGGGGCTGCTCCAGCACAAAGAGGTTTTTGACAGGGAAAGGCAGAGCCAGAGTCAGGGCAGGCCCTGGGCGGGCTCCTAGAGAGCCCAACCACCCTCTAATAAGGGGTGCTCTCCACCCTATCTGAGGAGCAATTGGGATCTCCTAGGAAGTGAAACTGTTACATATGTCTTATTACAGAATTTCCAGTGGAGTGATTCTGAAAGAAATGTGTATGGCATGTTGTGACTGCTATGTCTCATGAAATATTTACGTTTTTATGTAACTTTTTTCCATTTTCAGATCATCTTTTATTTTAACGCAAAATGACAATATATTTTTCAATTAATTTGCCCAATATCTGTGTTTAAATGTTTTCTAATGCACACACGTGTTTTAAACTCATTAAAAAAATATGACTTAGATCCCATCCCACTTTCATGTTTTATATTGCCAAAACTCTGCTTTTGGGAGAGGTGAGTTATCTTCACTTCTGAAACAGTACTGCTTGGGAGCTGGTTTGGCCCTGGCTATTCTGGGGAAATGACACAATATTGACCTAGAGGGGCCCTAATCTTTCCCCACTAGAGCACTACCTCTAATAGGGGGAAGGATGGGAGAAAGAGGCTAGTGAACCCACCATCAGGTCTGTCCACTCAGGACATGCCCACACTAGCCTCTCCAGGGGCTCTGCCCTTGGCATCCCCGTCCCCCACCTGGGCTCTGGCAGAGAAGTCAGGCGGGAAGAAGCCGGCTGAGTGCCCGCCACTGTAAGAGGAAACGAAGAGAAACAGCTCCAGTCAGCCCCAGAAGCGAGGCCTGGAAAAACTCTGCAGCTGGAGCTAACACAAAGGACTTTTCAGACCCTGCAGCCAAGGTGCCCAGTGAGCTTTTTTTTTTTTTTTTTTTTTTTTTTTAAAAACAGCTATTAGGGTGACAAGCCTTTCCAAAGGCCAGCAGTTGGCGAGAGTTTCCAGGAAGCTGGTCTGGCACTGGGCTGGGATTGGAGCAACTTTAACGAGTTAAGTTCAGAAGGAAGGAGTCATCAGGAAAGGTTTAAGGTTCAACAAACTTTTCAAATTATTTTGCAAAAAGTTCTGGCTTTCCAATTCAAAGGCATGTTTCGCTGTGACTGTTTTAAGCCAGAGCCTATTTAAAAGGCAACACAACTAGCATGCTTCAGATTCACTCACTCGAGGTATTTGTCTAAATCCTCCGAGTGGGCTTTCCAAGTGCCATCTAGTGCCTAGTAACACTGGGGCCATCTTACACATCTCGACAGGCAGCCCTCCTCCCCACGTGCCTCCCCCCAGCCTCTGTGGTCGTGTGTGCGCGGGCGCGCACACACACACGCACGCATGCACCTTCCCTAAGCAGGAAGCTGCTCTTTGCCAAGAGCGAATGGAATTCAGATTTCCAGAGGGTGTCCTTGGCCTCCAGCTCTATGGCTGCATGATGAAGAAAGGTCCTAGTGTGTGTGCTGGGGGCTGGGAGAGAGGGGCCTCCAGCTCTGCTCACATCTATCTGGGCCCCAAGAAAAACCCACAACTGGCTGTGCTCTCCCCAGCCACACCCAGCCTTGGTCACATTCCTTCCCTTCCTGAGCCCACACTGGGTGGCCCCGGCAAACCAGCTTCCACACCTCCCTCCCCACCGGCAGGGAGACCTAGCCCAAGCCCCCATGGGGCAGCCAGCAAGTACAAATGAGGGGCTGCACCCCAGGCCCAAAGAGCCAGAAAGCACGGAGGCCCTCCCCCCACCCCACCCCCAATGCTGGGCATCCCCTTGTGGCTGCTGTCACTCATGGGGAAAGAGACACACTCCCTTGTCTAGCACCCGGTGAGCTGAGCTCCCATCCCTTCCTGTGCCTGCTTTCAGGAAGTCCCTCTTCATATCCAACCTTGACTCTCCTGGCTGTGGTGCTTGTGGGCCTGGGATTGAAGGGCCATCACTGCCCTTTGCACCAGAGCTTCCCAACATACCAGCAAGAAGGGACTGTACCCCTTCCCCTGTCCAGTCTGGGCCTTCCAAGCCCTGAGATTCAGCAACCTCAGGAATTAAACATTTATAGGAAAACACCTATGCAGACAAGGGACATGAGTCAGGGTGGTCATCAGCAGTAGCAAGGTGGGTAGGCTGGTCACGTTTAGCTTCTCTTTAGCCCAAGTAATAGGGTCTTCCACCTGCGTGGCCAGGGAGGGGATAGGCTGAGAGCAATCTTTCTACAGGCTGTCAGCATCAACAAGTGGTTGTGATGAGCAGGAGTTTGTATGGCTTTTCAGGTGTTCCGGCTCAAGGAGGCCCAACACCAAGTTGGAACCTCCAGGCCTGGTGCCTAGGCAGAAGGTGGGCTAAACAAAGGCCAAGGGGAGCTCTGCTCTGTCACTTCCCTTTGTTTGCTAATGAGACTGTTTCCAAAAGCTGGCCTGGTAGCCTGTGGGATTGTTTCTCTCAAGATTTCTTCTAGGGGAGAAGGTGGCTGAGGCTTTGCAGTCTGCATCACCCAGTCCCCAGAATCTACAGGGGACTCAGCTTGCCTAGTCACAGTTCGGCTTTTGGCCTTGGCTCCAGGGCCCATTCTGATCCTCGTGCTTGGGTCAGGGATGGTCAGCACCCCTGCCCTGATGCTGCCTGCTGGGGTCTCCTGCTGAGTACCGTGAAGGCCTACGGTGGCCTGAGAAGCCAACTTCACTGTCCCTTTTGGCCAGCCCTAGACCCTATATTTGTTCAAGTAACACATTGATTCACTGGCTTCTCCTTTAGGCAAGGCCTGCAGGGGACTCAGCTGGGGTTCATGATTCCTTGCCACCTGTGGTGGGCCTGCATGGCCAGCCCAAGGCCTCAAGTGCCACATACTGCTCCCCTGACAGTCAGGTGGCTAGGGTATGACACTCAAGAAAATGCCCAGGCAGAACCCAGAGTTGGGGTCACTTGGTCCAGCCCTTCTGAAGGGGACTGATTGGATCTATTGCAGGGAGGAGACAGGCCATGCTGGACCAGCAAAAAAGCATAGAACTTGGAGTCTGGAACCTGACATCTGGCCTTGGCTCTGCCATCAGCTGGCTGTGTCCACTGGGCAAGGTCCTATCATATCTGGTCTCAGTGCTTCCATTTACCCAGAGTCCTTCCATCACCTGACACCTACAGGGATGCTTTCCCAATCAAAATTCAGGCCATGTGGTTTGATAAGGCCACCTTCCAATGTGGAAGACAGGCTGGTAATGGAGAGGCCTGGGAGCACAGAGCTCCTAGGCACTGCCATGGAATGTGGGGACCTTAGGGAAGGATATCTCAATTGAAGCTCTTCAGAGCCCCTGGGGTGGACTGTTCTGTACTCTCATCCCCTAACCCATACCAGCCTGAGCTCAATCATACCAGCCTGTGAAGGCTGCCCCACCACACTGCTTCTGCACCCACCACACCAGGCCCCCTTGAGCTCCCACCTGGAGCCCACACACCCAGCTGGTGGGGTTCATGGGGCAGTTCAAAAAGAAAAGCAGAAAAAAGCATTTGAGTATTTCGGACTGGAAGGAATTCAATTTAACTTAACAAATCAGGACATGAACCTAAAGAAAACACTGAAAAACAAGCCCAACTTTGAAAGGCCCAAAGAGGGAGGATTAGGTGGGAGAAGAAAGGTCCCCTTTGGGCAGAAGACAGCTGCTCAGTCCAGACCAGGGACCAGGGGAGGATACTGGGCTTGAGTGCAGACCGGGCCAGGGTAGGGAGACAAGCCCAACATACACTCGAGGACTTGAAGTCAGGGGTGCTAGCTGACTTTTTAGCCCACTCTTTCTACCCCAGATACAGAGACTAGCTGCCTGAGGAAGCATAGCGGGGCCCACAGGCTGGCTGCCTGGTGCTGCCCACCTCCTCTCCAGGGCTTGGCTCCCTGGGGCAGAAGGCTCAGACCTATAACCACAGTGGGGTTGCAGGGATTTATTTGGGGGAAGAACCCTGACTGGGTCAGAATGATTATGTGCATGCATGTATGTGTATGTAGCTCCTTGTTCTCTGAAAAGCCTTGCCTACCACCCTACTTCCCAAGTACCCTCTATTGCCTTGCAAAGTCACCCCTGCTCTCTGCCTCAGTTTCCCCAGCAGGGCACCACAGGACACTGCTGTGGCAAGGTTTATACTTAGGGTGCAGTGCAGTCTGATCTTGTATAAATGCTCAGTGCCAAAGACTTAGGAGATAAGTCAGGCAGAGTCAAAATTAACCTTTGAAAAATCCCTTGAATTGGCCCTAAAAATAATCCCTTTCTCAGATCTTTGTGTATATCCCCTGCTGGGTTGCTCTTCTGCCTGCTAAAGTGGGAGAATCTCTGGGTGCACATCCAGAGTACCCTGGGAGAGGCATGCCAGGTGTTCCTGTACCTTTTTCAGGATATTCCCAGTGTCATCTTCAGAGGGAGCCTCTGAGGCTGCAGCCACACATGGGAAAAGATTACTTATGGAGAAGATCAGAGGCTAAGGGGCTGGGGATGGTGGGGACATCTGATTTTGAGGTCAGACCTGGACTTCTGTCTACTTCTGTCTCTCTACCTTTTATTTTTCTTTCCTTTTCTCCTAACAAGGCCCTCTTTCTAAAATGGCACCTCAGGCCTCCCATGGGACCAACCAGGCCTGACAGACTAACTGCCAGACTTCCTCCTGCTAGCCAGTCACTACCAAGGATGTGTGCCTCAGATACAGCCCCTGCCCAGGACACCTACATTGTCCCTAACAGGGCCCACATATCTAAAGCATGAATGCCTAGCCAGGGGCTCTGGGGCACCATAAGAAGGCATGAAGCTGGGCCTGCCAATTTGCATCCTGGGAGGGCAGGTCAGCCTTGTCCAGGCAATCCAGGAGGCTTCCCAGTGGCCCACTGGCCAGTGAGGACCTTTGACCTCCTTGGCTGGTGGCACCAGGTTTATGATGCACATAGAGGCTGAACTTGAAGAATTCTTATTGCAGAGGGCAGCCACAAGAGCCACTGGCCAGTGCCCAGATAATATCTGCAGACTGTTCCCTCCTGCTCCATGGGCCACAGAATCCCTTTGTCTTGTTACTGCTACACTGCCTTCCTACCAATCTTCAGGGTTCATCCTGGCCTCTGCCATGCATATCCAGGCTCCCCCAGAGATTGTGTGTCTGGGAATGAGCCCTGGCTTCTGCTACTATCTCCCAGTGATACTGGCAAGTCCCTATCCTTCTTGAGGCTTCAATTTCCCCTTCTGTAAGCTGGGAGGACAGGCCCACTAGATGCTCTCTGAGGGACCTACCAAGGATGTGGGCTGTGTGTCTCAGCCAACAGCAGTATCTCCTAACCCCAACACAAGAAATACACATAGTAGGTGTCTGGTTAATGTTCTTGGAATTTCAGCCTATACTAAGCATCTGAAAGCCACTGAGTCTGAACTCTGCTACCATATTTGAGATTATCTCTCCATTGGGCACCTATGGGTTGCCTAGAGACAAGCTACCATGGTCCTCTTCCCTCGCCCATCATGTGCAGGGTCAAAGGCAGGTGAGCTACACAGCTCGCCCTGCTCTTCATTCTGCTTTAATGTGGGTGCTTGCCTTGGCAGATGGGCCCGACAGTGATAAGAACAAATGACAGATGCATACTGGGGCACCTGTGACTGCCATGAGACACAGTCCACTGATTCTGCCTCCAACCCCCTCCCCAGAGCAGAATAGTGAGTGCTAGGTTTCCGCCTGTACCTCCACGGGACCCCAACAGCTCCTGAACCCCATTCCGAGACTTGAGGTTGTGACTTGGGGACCTCTAGACTTCCCTTCCCTCCACCTGACTCCAGACTGTCCTGGAGCTTGGGACTCTCAGGCCTCTAGGCACATCTTATTAAGGACAGCAGCTGACAGCCATATGTTGTGACCCCATTTGTATCCCATGGTAACTCATGACCTGGCAGTCTCAAAAGCTCTCAGGCCAAATAAGGAATGTCCCCACAGGATCTCCCATCACAAAGAGACATTCTATGCTGGCTAATATTTTCAGGCATTTCCCCGAGTCAGGTATGTGGCTGGATGCCTAACACCATCTCCTCAAGGCCTTACACTAATACTGTGAGATATACTCCCAATGTATACAAGAGGAAACTGAGGCTGATAGAGATTAGGTGACTGCCCCAGTGTCCTGTGGGCAGGATGAAATGACCCAAGCTGGCCAGGGCTCCCTGACAGACCTTGTCCCTGGATTCAGCGAACATACATCAAACCATTAGCTGACAAGGAATGAATCTGACAAGCTGTTCATGACCACCACACTGAAAACTACAGGGCAAGGTAAAAGATATGAAAGTCAACCTAAATAAACAAGGGACACATGATGCCATGTTTCAGGAGCCCCAATACTATAAGGATACCCATTCTCCCATGCCCATCTAGAGTCTGCTGCGCCTAGAGGAGGCTTTCCATGGCAACTGGCATATGTATGGTGAGGAGAAACCCTGCAAAGACAGCAAAGCCAGTGATGGGGAAGGAGAAGCAGCCAGAGCCAGCAGGACCAGCTGTCAAAACCTGTTAGCAAACTATAGTGAGAAGGAAGCAAGGTCCTGGCCACAAAGAACAACTTGAATCTGACCAGTGGCACCCAATAGGGTCCAGAAACAGAGCCACACGTAGCCAGTGAGCTGATTGTAAAGACACTGATATGGCAGGGTAGTGGGGAGAGGACGGGCCTTCCCATGCCGGGTGCTGAGCTAGACTGGATATCCAAGTAGGGGAAGAGTGGACCTTGACCTCGGCCTCACATTGGACACAAAAATCAATCCCAGATGGAGTGCAGATCTACATGGGAAAGGTGAGCTAATAAAGCTTTAGAATAAACCAGAATATCTTTATGACCTTGGAGTAGTCAAAGTTTCTTAAATAGGACACAAACAGCCCTATCCAGAGAGGAAATGTTTGATTAACTGGACCACATGAAAATTAAGACCTTCTGTTCATCAAAAGACACCATCAAGAGAGGAAGAAGGCAGCCTGCAGAGGGGGAGGTGATATTTGCAATGTGTGTGTCTGTGAGAGAGTGTGAGTGTGTGTATCTCTCTCTCTCTGACAAATGACTCCAGAATATCTAAAGATATATAGGACCATAAATCAACATAAAACAGGCAGAAGATGTAGGCAATTTATACAGAATAATGTATCTGACTAAATGATAACATGGAAAGGGACTCAACTTCATTAGTCAACAGGTTACTGCAAATTAAAATCACCACTTGATGCTGCTAGACATTCACCATCATGGCTGAAAAGGAAACGACGGAAAATGCCAAGTGTTAGGATGTGGAGCAGCCAGAATGCTGCCTGTGGGAATGAAAATTGGAGTGACTCCTTTGGTAGACTGCTGGGTAGTATTCACTAAGAGTAAACATATGCCCACCCAGGACCCTGCAGCTCCACACATAGGCATATATTCCCCAGAAACGCAACCCGATGCTCACCAAAAGCATGTACAGAATATTCTTAAACAGCAACCTACACCAGAAACTGCCTGCTGGCCACAGGTGGTAGAATGGATGAATGATGTAGGCCATGCACACAATGGAGCACCAGTCAGCAAGGAGCATGAGGGAGCACTCTCCCTTCAGCCCCATAGAGAGGCTGCCAGACATCAAATTGAGTGAGGGACATTGGACACAAAGGTGTATGAGTTGCATCATTCCCACCGCATAAAGTTCAAATGTGGGCAAAGCTGGTCCTTGCTGCTAGCAGTTAGGCCTGTGGTTAATCTCAAGGTCAGTGACAGGAAATGGGAGCCTGAGGGGCTTTCTGGGGGTTCTGTTGCTTCCTCTGGGTGCTGCACACATGGGTCCCAGGGACTGAAGATGCCTCAAGCTGCGCACTTGAGACCTGTGTACTAATCTGTGTGCATGCACATTACCCTTTAACTAAAAGTTTAACACCACCACCCTATACCAGGGTAGCCCAGGTGAGTCTAATTAGGTGGATAGCCCTGGCCTTCAGGGCCGCTAGGCCCAGCCCCATCCCACTCCCTCACTTAAGGGGACACGGCTTCCAGACTTCCTGACTAGGTCACCTCCGTGCTTCAGCCTCCAGAGGCTCTGCAGTTCAATCTCCCCTTTCAGGTATCAGCAGAGCACACAAGAGATCTATATGGGATGTGCCCCCCGCCCAACCCCGCCCCGACCCCCTGCCCAACTGCCAGAAGTGTCTCCATGACAATATCAGTGCAGTTGTGAAGTCCTTTGCCCTCCAGCCACCTCTGTGGTGTGAATGTTCTCTCTGTCACATCCTCCAACACCATCTGCTTGGCTGAGGACCTGAGCAGCATCATGGCTGGGAGTTCACAAGTGGAGAGGGCTGAGCCTGGCCAGAGTGCACTGGGGCAGGGTGATTTGGATGGCCTTTCCCTTGCAGAGGAAATGTGAAGCCTCACTGCTTTCTTCTGGGCCATCCACCTAGACAGTGTGGCCCTCTCCCCATAGCAGCAGCCCTAGGCCAGCCACTTCTTCCTCACGTGCTCAGATGGAGGAAGTGAAATTTGGAAAGGTTAGGGGGCCACGGGGGGCCGCCACAGCTGGGCTGATGCAGGCTGGAAGCCAGATTGAGGGCATCTGATTCCCAATCCCATCTCTTTCCCACTGAGCCATTACGCCTCGGTTTTAATTTAATTAGAAGAACATTTAATCCCCCCGTGCATTTCAGAGACGGGTTTGAGCCTGGCTGGGGCTATGTGGGGCTCTGACGGGGATCCTATGACTCATGCAGCCCTGTACAGCCCTCCCGGGCGGGCCCCCAGAGGGCTTCCTTGGCATCTCGTGCAGACAGAGGTGGTCTGGAGCTTTGCAGAAAACAGGACACTGGTCTAGAAAGACAAAATGGTCTCATCTGTTCTTGACAAGCCCCTCACTCATCCTTCTGGACACTGGTTCCCAGAATGTCCTTTCTGTCCTTTCCCACCAAAGTTTACAGGGAGAGAAATATGGTGAGGAGCTTAGACACTCTCAGAGCTGCAGTGCCTCGTACCCTGGGGTCTGTGGGAGTAGGTCACAGTGGACCTGGATGTCTCCAAAATGTCCCAGGCCAAGCTGGTCCCATCAAAAGAGCTAGCCCCTTGGTCCATGAAGCCAAATTTGGGGCCACCCTTGTGACGTTTGCCCTTATTTCCAGACGGCACAGACTGGCCCTGTCCTTGCTGACAAATGCAGAATTCAGGAGACATTAGTAGTGATGTGGATGAAAGCCAGGCCACAGCGGCCTTGCTGGAAAAGAGCAACTTGAATGTCTTGGCGTGAGATTCTGCAGGGTCCAGGAGAAAGTTGAAGACATGGAAATTCTAATTAACGCACACGGGGCTGTTTTTGCTCAAGGATTTGCGAAGCTGTCATGTCACAAGAGGCCAGGCAAGCACATGCTTGCCAGGGAGGTGCTCACAGTCACCTGGTGGGGGTCTCTGCAGCTTTCCCTCTGCCTTCTTTCCACCCCCTCTGCCCAGCCTCGGGGGTCCTGGTCCTCCCCCATGCCCATCTCAATGGGCCGGGTGCTCCCTGAGTGTCCCTCTGGAGAGTGGGACTGAGGGTGGTATCTGTTAACCTCGAGCTGGGGCTTGCCCATCTAAGATGCCAAAACAGAAGAGACAGGGGCCCTTCAGAGAAACCACATGACTGGGCTGGGCAGAGCCATAGGCTGCAGGGCTTATGGGCCTGTCCTCTTGGGCTGTCTATCTCAGGTATCCATGTGCAACCAATGGGGCAGACGTGTGAATTCCAGGCCAGTCCTGGCTGGCTTGGCAGTTGGGGATGCAGTGTGAGGGAGGATTTCACAAAAATGATTTCAGCCTCCCAGGGTTGCTTGGAGAAGCTCACCCAGGCCACACCTGCACACAGCCCCCAAGTTCAGAGCCGCAGATCCTCAGGCCCCTAGCCCTGTGCCTCAGCACTGGCACAATGTGTCTGCAGTCCTTGCTTCATCTTAGGCAGGGTTGAGTGAGCAGCAATCCTAGGGCTTCTCCATGCCTGGGGCTTTGGGGGTTCTGGGGAGGAAGAGACCAAGAGGGCTATACATGCCCTTCTCCCTCCTGGCACCATTCGAAAGGCTTAGGGAACTGGTACTGAGGGCTTTGAGAGCCAAAGGAGGACACAGCCGTACAGCCTAAGTGTGTCCTGGGGGGTTTGCTGAGCAGACGTTGGGAAGATGAATGGAAATCTGGTGGCTGCAGATGGGTGACAAGGGCACTCTAGATGGCAGGTTACCACACGCAAGGCACAGGGATGCACATAGGCATGGCACCGTCCCCGCCCACTGTCGTGCCGGTGACCCTTGGTGAGCAGAGGATAGTGAGTGGGTCAGAATCCCAGGAACTCATCCTGGCTCTTGGGGTACAGGGCTCCTCTTGTCATGGGGGTGCTCCCCAACTGCCCATGCAGGCCTACAGTCTCTACTTCCCACCTTTCTCTCAGAAGCCCTGTCATATGGTTCTGGGTGGGAGACACAGGCTCAGGGAGTTTGAGGCTGGCAGGGACTCTCTTGTGCCCCATTCAACCTAGGAAGACAGCTTCTGCCTGAAAGGTGTGTTCGAGGCTGAGTCCTGGCCGCCCAGAGCTGGTTGAGGGTCCTGAGGCTGAGCAGTAGGGCCCACCTATAGGCTGGGGTGCAGCGACACCACTCTTTATCTCCTGGGTACCCCGTGCCTCAGCTTGTCATGACTCCCTAGCTTGCATCAGGCCTGCTCACCCCCCACCCCACCTCTGGCTAACAGGCCCCGGAAAGAGGAGCTTCGCCCAGCCCCAGGGACCTTCCCGTAATCAAGGCTATAGTGACCTCACCTCTCTGGGGCCCTGCGGGTGGGGAGAGCTCAAGATGGAAACAAAATGTGTCTTTATTTATGTTTTTAATTTGAATTCTGGAACTGGCCCAGCATGGTAATACATTTAACATCAGTAGAATGCTGAAGAAAAATGGAAATGTTTTTTGGTAACTGCCTCCCACCCACTCTGCCCCCTGTGAGACCCCAGCACACATCCCTGTCCCTCACACACACCAGGGCGTGTGCCTCTCTTCCCAGTTCAGGGTCCATGGGGCCAGGCTGCCCACAGGAGCTTCGCTGCATCCCTGAGCAGCTGGAGCCGAGTTTAATTATGGGCATCACTGGGCGGGCTGTGCAGGAGGTGGAGGAATGCAGCCCCAATGCGGGCAGAAGACCTGCACGGCCCCCACACCCCTGCCGCCAGGCGGTTTGGGCCCTGAGGAAACAGGGTGCCCACTGCTGCCAGCCTTCTCCCCCAGATGGAGTGGGGCCTCTACCCAGCCTGTATCCCAGAGGAGCCTGGGTTCCTAGGCCCTGACACTGTACATGCCCACTCTCCCCTTCAGGCCTCTCTGGAGGGACCGTACCCTGACTTCTGAGGATGCAGGAACCCAGCTCCCCTGAAGCCTCAGCCCTGAGTCTTCCCTGACCAGAACACAATGCCTCAAGGTGGCCCCTTTGCAGCAACCTCCTTGTTTTTCCCTCTCCCAGTCCCCTCTTCAGATCCCTCACCCCAAGCCCCATGCCTGGGCTCCTTCCTGCCTTCCCAGGCTGGCTCATATCTAGCAGCCACTTTTGGAACAGCCTGCTCTGAGAGAGGCCTTGGTAAGTTACAGGGCAGGGACCTGGTTGGGTAATGACTGGAGTCTCTGACCTGCCTGGGCCCACTTCTCGCTGGAGGCCATGGGAGTGCCAACCTGAAAAGGCTGCAGGATCTTGCAGAATGGTAATGTGCCAGACCCAAAGTGGGCAGAGAGCTTGGGGATGGATGTTCAGGTCTCTCAGGCCCTGTCATCCTGGAGTGGAACAAGAAACAGCCCAGTGTCCTAGATGACACAGCCACACTGGCTTGGGGTCACCCTTGGGCAGGTGGGTAACCTCTGGCTCCAGGGAGCTTGGCATGTGCTGATACCAGCACTGGCAGCCCTCACCCCCATAGTGGTGATTTACTGGGCAGCTGCAAGTTTGGCCGTGATCCACATAAGTGCCTGGTCTCTCACCACCTTCACCTGCAGGGGCCTTGCAAGACCCAAGAGTTGGTAAGGCCTGGCTGCCCAGCTAGATGGACTGTGGGTGATGGCCCTCTCCTCCCAGTAGGACTTTTTGCATGTCTGGATGCTGGTCCGTGACCAAGAGAACCAAGGTGAGCGAGAGCTCCAACAGGAGAAGCAAGCAGCCAGAAGGATGAGAAGGGACAGTCCCCTCTCTGAGGGGACAGCCAAGAGGCAATACAGGCACTGCCACCTGTATTGCATACAACATGAGCCACTAAACTAACACTGATCACTTTGGAGGTCCATCATATCCAGGACTTAGTACAGGCCTTGGCCACAGTGTAAGCCATCATTCTGCCTTCTGGTGCTGACCTGTACCTGGGCAGCCCATCTGGCTACCAGCCTGCTCACACCTCTGCTCCTGCCTTTTTACCCAGCCAGGAGGGGCCCAGAAGCTCAGAGCCCTATTCTCAGGGTGTCCATGACTAGTCACCCCTGCTTTCCAGTGATCTGCTGGCTCCCTTGGAGCCTCTTCACACCCTACCAACCATGAGGTACTAGTAGCCAACCTCTCTGTGAACTGGGGGGACCTGGAAAGACAGTGGGCAGGTCCCGTCTGATCATAATTACCCCTTAAGATAGCCACTCCTTCCCTGGAGATGGCCTCATTCTGGCTACCCAACCCTGCCAGTTCTCTGGTTACACCTGCAGCCCCCAGCACCATGGGTCCCGATTTCCTCAGTGATTTGCAAGGCCAGGCCTTGCACCTGGCTGGCTGCAAAGGCAGGAGGCCTCACTACGACAAAGACACACATGGCTCAGGACAACCTCCTGACCCCCAGAGAGTCCAAAGTACAAAACACCCTTTAGAAAAATGTCAGTAGAGAGGAGGAGAGTTTCCACAAGTGACCCTCAGAACATGTCGCAGGGGAATCACACCGTGGCCAGGCACTGGGGATTGGCCTGGCCATGCCGTGACGGCGGGGGAGGACGGGCATGCATCCCAGGCCAGCTGTGCCTCAGGGGAAGGCCAACTGGAAGGCGTGGAAAATCAGCCATTTCCTCCACCTGAAGGAGCCCCTGAGGACAGCAACAGCAACTGGCAGACTGCACCCGGCATCTGCCCCATGGCTTTGGCCAGGGTTCCACGGGGAAATGCTAAAAAACAAAGTCGTCTCTTTTTTGGGGGGCAGGGGAGGGGGCTGGGGGAGAGAAAAACAATCTCAGACTCTCAAAGCATGAAAACAAGTGGAAAATGATCAGTCTGGTTTTCCATAAGTCAAAACAAGAGGATCATGTTCCCAGGCTCAGTGGGAAGTGCCCTTGCTCTCCTCTCTTGCCTGGTGCCTCCGTGTTGGGGCCAGGCAGACGGCAAGTGGTGGGCACTAGGCGAGTAGATAGCACTCTGGCCAGAGAGCAAGGCTTCCCCAGCACCAAGTCTGACTCCTTGAGCCCCAGTCCCCTCCAGCCCAGCCCTTCACGCACATGTAGGCACTCACTGTGAGATGTGGGTGATGGGTGTCAGCAGAGTCTCCCCTTCCAGGTCCAGGTCCTCGGCGAAGCTGTTGGTTCTCATGAAATGGGGCATGCTCACTTCCAGCAGTGTTGGGCTCTTCCTTACTGAGGAGAAAGTGTGGGGACAGCACGTTAGGCCTCCCACCCAACCTGCCAGTGCTGTGGAGCCAGGCCTGTGAGCTCCCAGGGCCAGGTGAGGAGTGGAGCTTGTGCCTGGAAGCTCCAGCCCTGACAATCAGTTTTATAGTTGGGTGTTGGGGTGGGTGGGTTTTTAAGATGGCCCCAAAGTGCCTGACACCTCAGTGTCTGAGGAGAGTAAAGGCCAGTGAATCATCTTCGGAGTGGTAACTGTGCCTGGGGCTGTGCTCAGGTGTCCAAGACTCTCCCCACCTCAGGTTCTGGGCCTCTTCCCATGTTCACAACTGACACTTGGGTCAAGAATAAAACAGAGGTGACAGGCACAGGCCTGGTAAGGGACAACAGCTCCCACCACCATACATTGTCACACTCATACATTCACAGAGCAGTGGGTCAGGAAAGATGGGGTGATAGGACCTCTGACTCATGAGGAATGGCAAGCCTGGGAGGTGGGGGCAGCCACAGAACTCCTTCCTCAAAACACGATGCCACATCAACCAGTTGTACCCCCAATGAGGCACAGGAGTCCCTCCAACAGCTGGCTTCACACTATGATTCCTGGGCCCACCTCTGCAACTTTGACACAGGAGCTCAGGATACTGATCCTTATCACTCCCCACTCTCTGTTGACACTATCAGTATTTGCTCTTGGCTTATATTTGTCTTCATTTAAATATTTTATTGCAAAAGGATTAAGTACTCATCTGTGAGAAGTGGAATAATTCAAAGATTCACAATGGCTTTCCTCCCCCAAGGTCAACAGTGTTAACTGCCAACTAGATCCCTAGCCCACCCTCTCTGCTCATCCGAGCAGCAGATGCCAGGTGGGAGTTGCTTTTATACACATGGGATGTCACTGTGACTCTGTTCCTGTCACTCTGTAACATAAGCTCATTTCATTTTTCTCTAGGTATTTTGGCATGGATTTAATTATTTTAGTCGTTACATAATAGTCCACAGTTTAGATTGGCCACAGCTAACCATTCTGTATATCATGGACATTCAGGCTCTTATAGTTTTAAGCTGCTTAATTATTCAGACTATGATGCCATATTCATCTTTATTCTTAAAAGCTGACATACTGGAGCAGGGTGAGAGGGTGTGTCCTTACTAATTTTAATAAATGTTGCTAGATTGCTTTCCCAAGAAGTTGTAGCAATTCAGGCTCCCCCAGCTTTCCCACATCCATGCCTGAATGAAGTGTTGAAGGAAGCCCGAATGAAGGTTGTCAGCACCTTTTGCAGGGACTACCAAGCATGGATGAAAACTGAGGCATTGCTGTTATTTCCATCTGTGTTGAATACCTTTTATGGGCTTGGCATCTATTTGGGTTTCCTCTTGCAGAATTGCCTGTTCATGTCCTTTGCTCGCTTTTGCTTATCACTTTGTAGGAATTTTCTACACATTACAGACATTAACTCCTTGTTATATGAGGCATAGATAGCTTCCCCAGTCTGTTTTTTCACCTGAATTATGTTGCTTTTATCCTAGAAAATGTTTTATGTTTTTAAAGTGATACATCTTTTGCTTTATAAAAAAGGAAGGTTTTCCCACATCAGCGTAATACAATTCTCTCTTAAATTTATTCCTAATTTCACTATTTGAATGTGTTGTATGTATACATATGTATGTGTGTAAAAGTTTTAATGCATTTAGTATTTATGCCTGATAGGACAGATGATCAACAATTAGAAAATGAAAATTTAAAGGGTACTACATACAAACTTACTGAAAAAAAATCTAAAATAAAACATAAAACCATAAAATGTCTTGAAGAAAACATAAGAGAAAATCTCCAGGACCTTGGATTTGGCAGTGAATTCTGAAATACGAAACCAAAAGTTTAACTCGTAAGAGAAAAAGAATCAACAAATTGGACTTTATCAAAATTAAAAGCTTTTGCTGTGCAACAGACACTGCTAATGGAATGAAAAGACAAAGCACAGACTTGGAAAGAATATTTGCATATCACCTATCAGGTCAAGGACTTGCACTCAGAATATATAAACAATGCTTACAACTTGACAATAAAGTGAACAATCCAATTTTAAAAATGGATTATAAATAAGCACATGAAAAGATACACAATTAACATAAATATGGAAATGCAAATTAGAATCACAATGAAATTCCATAAATTAAAAAAAAAAATTCAAAACCTGACAATACCAACCACTCTTGAGGATGTGGAACATGTAGAACTCTCATATGTTACTGGTGGGAATGCAAAATGGCACAGTGACTTTAGGAAATAGTTTAGCAATTTCTTATTAAGTTAAACATACACATACCACATGACCTATCGGTTCCTTTCCCACCCAAGTGAATTGAATTTTTATGTTCACAAAAACCCGTACATAAATGTGTATAGTAACTCTGCTCATAATTACCAAATACTGGAAACAATGAAGATGTCCTTCAACAGGTGAATGCATAAACAAAATGTATATATTCATGCAATGGAATACCACCCAGCAATAAAAAGAAATTAACTAATGATTTATGCAACAACATGGATGAATCTCAAATGCATTTTGCTAAGCAGTGAAAGAAGCCAGATGCAAAAGAATACATATTATAGGATCCCATTTATAGGACATTCTAGAAAAACAAAACTACAGGGACATAAAACAGATCAATAGCTGCCAGTGGTTAGGGGAGAAGTACTTGACTTCAAAAGACTCACCCCAGGGTATTTTTAGGGGTATGGAACTTCTGTGAATGATACTGGATTGTGGACACATGACTCCAGACATCTGTCAAAACCCACAGAACTGAATCTCAAAGAGTGGATTTTACTGTATGCAAATTTAAAAAATTAACCCGGATGTTGGAGGACCCTACGATGAAAAGCAGACTATGATGAGCGAATTCTATGTGTGTTACAAACAAATGACATAGCAGTGAAAGGAAAGGAGGAGGAGGAGCTGGCATATGTTGCTTTCAAAAACACTGTTTTGACTGGACACTCTATGGTTAAAGTAAAAGTCTGTCCTAAACACTCTAATCTAGTAGGTAAATTTGCTTCACATAGGGTACTACGTGTACAATAGGGTTACACAAATAAGTAAATGAACTGTAGGTAATGGGAGCCAGGTTTCTAGCTGTCAGAGAAAAAGCTATAAATAAGTCGTGGGGGAGGGGGCAAGGATGAACTCTGGTCAGAAATGTCAGTATGAACTCATGGTTAGCTTTATATAGATACAGATATGTAAAGATGTATGTGTACTCAGGTTACATACATACATATATTTCCTAGCTCTGTCCACTGAGAGGAGACTGAAGCAATGACACCCCAGTAGCCACGAGCATACCCCGTGCCTAGATCCAGGTTTTCTATTCATTCTCCAGGGAGCCAGGGCTCTCTGGATGAATGGATGATTCTAGGGCTAGGGTAGGGAAAATAAAAGATGAGCCTGAAGTATTGTCAAGTGCTAGAAAAGAAATGCTTAAAAATAAATGAAAAGGATGGGGGGCACATCAAAAGGACACATGAACCCACCAGTGGCCACAGCTTGAACAATTTGAGCAACAAAATAAATAATATTGGACTATAACTCAAAAAATAAATACTCCCAAATCCACACTGATAAAATTAAATAAACAATTGGAGGAGAGGGACAAATCTTCCTTATAAAGGAATTCCAAATAAAAAATGTAGAAGGAATGAGGAAAATAGAAGTACATCACGGTAATATTTGCTGCAGGAAAATGATCCATGAATGAATGCTGAAATTAGTTAGTGAAACTCAGAAACTTCACAATTTCTTCCTTGAAATATATTTTAATTGCTGTGGTAGTTTTAACATATTTGCAGATTTTTTTTGATACTCTCCTGCAGGAGGTAGAGTTGAACTCCTCCCTTCCCCACCTTGAGTGTGGGCTATACTTAGTGACTCGCTTCTAAAGACTAAGCTATGGAAAGGGAAAAACAGCTATTCACTTACAGTGGAGGAGCCTGGCCGACACCACTTTAAACGAGTGGCTCAAGGTTAATATTACCAGTGATAAACCATGTTGATGTCATGTTCCACAATGAGGAAAGCATCTCACCTCACTGGCCTCCTTCCCCTAAACCTATAACCCTGGTCTAGTCCTGAGAAAACACCAGACAAACCCAAAGTGAGGGACAATGACACCTGACTGGTATTCTTCAAAAGTGTCAAGTTAATGAAGAACAAGACTGAGAAGCCCATCACCGATCAGAGATGACAATAAATGTAATGATCGATCCTAGATGGGATCTTGGAACAGAAAAAGGACATTAGTAGTTAAACTGGGGAAATCCAAATAAATTTACAACTCTAGCTTAATAGTGTACCAATGTTAATTTTTTAGTTTTGGTCAATGTACCATGGTTATATAAGATGCTAACATTAGGGGAAGCTGGTGAAAGGGATGTGGGTACTCGGTACTATTTTTGTTTCTCTTCTGTAAATAAAAAATGTGAGATAACAAGAGAAAACAGAACCTGTATACAATAGCACAAAAGAATATTAATTATCTAACTAAGGATATGCAAGAACTCTGGAGAAAATTGTAAAACTTTAGTAAGAGACAATGAAGAAGATATAAATGGAGAAATATGCCTTCATTCCAATGACTAGAAGACTCAATACTGAAAAGATTATCTCGAAATCTGAATAAATCTCTCCAAATCTTAATAAAAATCTCAAGGCTTCTGTTGAGAACTTTGGCAAGCTGATTCTAACTGCGACTTGGAAGTGCAAAAAGCCAAGAATTGGCAATATTCTTGAAGAAGAACAAGGTGGGAGAACTTGCTGTACCAAACATCAGTACTTCTTCCAAGGCAGTGGTCATTAGGGCAATGTGGTATTGACACAGGGAGAGACAAATAGGCCAATGGGACAGGATTGAGCATTGGGAAACAGCCCACACAAATATGGAAGCTTGCTGTGTATCAGAGGTGGCCTGCACATCCTGGGAAGAGCATGGACTTTTCAATCAAATGTTCAGGAGCAGTTGGATACCCACACTGGAAAAACATTAAGTTGGACCCTTAATTACCTCACATCATATACCAAAAATTCATTCTTGTCATTCTAGGGGATTGAAGACCTAACTATGAAAAGCATAACTATAAAGGTCACATGACTGAATATAGAAGAATATCTTAATGACATCAGCATTAGGATGGTTTTTTTTAAAAGAAGCAATAACCATGAGAGAGAAGACTGAGTAATTTGACATTAGAGTTAAGACCCAATCATCAAAATACACCTTAAAGAGTGAAAAGACAGTGCCCACAAAATGCAAAGGACTCCTACAAATCAATAGGAAAAATATAAATGACTTAATAGAAAATGGGCAATAGACAAAGTAGCACATCACAAAAGAGGAATCCAAAAGGCTGATGAGCATGTGGAAAGGTGTTGCGCCTGACTAGCAATCAGGGAAATGTAAATAAACTCAGGAGCTCATGGCCCATGGGGGCGAGTGGCAGACTTCCAGCAGGAAACCACACAGACATTACTTAGTCACAGCCAGGAGAAGGGCTCAGAGTGAAAGGGCTCTGTGCCCATGACATCCTTAGAGAGACCAGGGAAGGACCTGTAAGGCTTGAAGAATGTGCAGATTTGGAGACCCACAGGTCTGGGACCTGGCAGAAGCATGTTACTGCCCCCATTTTAGAGATTTGGGGCTGAGATTCAAGTACCCTAGGTTATATAATGCAGTTGTCAAGTGACAGAGCTAAAACTTCATCCAGGATTCAATTTTTTTTAAAGGGAGGAAGAAAGAAAAAACATATTTTGATGTTTGCATCACTTGTATGTAGAAGGAACGATGGAGCACAGGCTAGAACGTAGAGTTGCTTTCCAAACACCCATGATGACAAGTGCCCATCTCCAAAGCCTGAGGGCCAAGGGTGAGCCACCTGACCCCTAAGGAAGGTTCTGCCCTGGTGTTTTAGGAAATTAAAATGTGCACATCAGTTGGCTGCCCAGAGTGGGTGGGACCTGCACCTGCCAGAGAGGAATGTGTGCTTTTTGGTTTAATCCTGGGAACGGCATATGGGGCCCCTATAACAAGGGGCAGAGAAGGGCTCCACAGGTTTGTTTTTCCAATTCAAGAGGAGAGGTTATTGTCTGCTGGCTTGTGTGTTGGAGACTGTGGGGCGTGCTTTCTCCACCACAGGGAGGCAGTGACCAGAGCTGCCACCTCTTCCCTGTTTTCACCTGTGGTCGTAGCCAGGTCAGGCATCTAGGAGAGCATGGAGGGGAGCTGGGGGTGGGTGGGAGGGGTTTCAGCTCTTTCCAGACACACTGGTGCTGCCTCTTTCAGGCCAGGGCTTGAGGGCAAGTGCTGTGCCCTAACAGGTCTTGCTTGTCACCCCCACCTCTGAAGTGGGTATTTCACAGCCTGAACTCACAGCTGCAGAGAAGGTTGAGCCCATGGTGTACTTGAAAGGGCAGTTCATCTGGATATCCAGGCTCTGCAGGAGGTACCGGAGCAATGCCAGGTGCCCTTTGCTGAACTGCCTAGAGTGGCTGGCCCTGGGGACAAAGAGCACAGCATCCTGGTGACAATGAAGTCACACTTTCCTAAGACAGTCCTGGTTTTTGATGCTTTAATTCTTTGGCTGCCTTTGCTTTGTCAAGGCCAGGATCTGGGCCTAAATTTTCAGGGCAGAACAAAACAATTTTGTTTTCTAGGAAAATGGGAGGTCTGGGATGGCAAAGGCAGCCTCAGGCGTGGCGACTACCCCAGCTGGGGACGCTGGCTGCCAAGTCTCACCCTCTCAAGAGAACAGGAATCAAACTCAGCACAGCATCCTCCTTTCTAGTCAGTGGTCCTGCTCGATAGGGGGATTTGAATTTTATTTTTTTAAAAATACAGGCACAGAAAAAAGACTAGAAGGAAACAGATCCAAATGTTAACTTTGTCTTTGGGTGAAGGGACTTTGGGTGATTTTCATTTCCTTCCTTATTGTGTCTGTGTTTTCTATTTTGCATGATACTTTTCCAAGTCAAGAAACAATAATTTGTGGAAGTCTCCTGTATCTGTGCCTTGCTCTCTGGCCCACGACCTTGCACATCTTATCCTAGAGTTGCCAGAATATGTCCCTCCACCTGGCCTGGAGCTGCCCATGAGGCTACATAGAGCTCTCCTATCATGAAAGTCTTTGAGGCTTTCTGTTCCCAAGAAATTCTGGTCTCACTTCCTCTGCCTTCTCATCGAGCCCCAGACCCCTCCCTGCCCAGATTAGGTCAGCATTCAAGCCCCAAGTCCAGCCTATGACAAAGCTCAAAGCTCCAGCCCATCTCTGCTGCCCTCTGCCCTCAAGAGACTCTCGCCAGTGTCTGGGTCCTTCCTAGTAACTTCGCCCAACCACTCACCCCCTGCCCTTCCCCTCCTGATTGATTAAAATCCGGCCTAATCTCCCAGGTGTAACCCAAGCCCTCTTCCACAAGCTTTCCAGGGCTCCGGAGATTGCCCCCTCCCCTGTACGGCTGCAGGGCTTATGTGTGCCTGGCGCTCAGCACGGGAACCTTGCCTTCTGCCTCACCCATGTCTCCCCAGGGTTTGCCACAGGCGAGTTCCCTGAGCCAGCCTACTTCACAAGGATGAACAGAAGCTCTCCCTATCCTTTGCAAGTAGAAGCCCCCTCCCTGGCCCCCTCAAGAAATCTCCCCCTCTCAGTGGATTCACCAAAGCCCTGCGGATCCTGCACTGTGAAGGAGAAGCCCTCCCCAGGGGCATCCGGACAGCTGCAGCCAGGCCCTGCGTGACATTGCTGAGCCGCAGCCCCACAGCCTGTGCCAGCTGCCCATGCCCGGCTCATAGACCCTGAGCCAGAGTGGCCCCGCCACCACCTGTGTCTCCACTCAGAGGCGAGAAGTAAGGGACATGGATGGAAAGTGTAAAAGCCATTCCCACAACAGCTGCCAGGAACAAGGCGAGGAATGGAGTGAAAATGTATATTCACAGCTGGCACCCAGTTCCGCTTAGGAAAATACCTTGCTTGAGTGGACACCTGTTGTTTTTGCCTGCCCAGCAGCCAGGCCTGGCTTCTGGGAACAGCTTCTCAAATCTTCCTTAGGGGGCTCTTCCTTTCCCACTCCTAGTGTGCAGTGTTTAGGTACCCTCTGGCCATCCCCAAAGGGGTCCCTGTGGACCTTGCCTCAGCCATCGGAGGTACAGCTGCAGGTCCAAGGATGGCTTGTACCCCAGCTGAGGCCAGTAAGAACCTGGCCTTAGATTCTGGCAGGAATCCTGGAAGAGATGACCTCGTTCTGCTGGGCTTCCTGAGCTGTTGAATGCAAGCTGGTGGCCATTTTGCCCCTTTTAGAAAGTAGCTGCCTAAGGATACAGCCATCCCAGGGGGCCAATGGATAGAGAGCAAGGGAAAGGGAGAACAAAAGAGGGAACGGGAAGGGAGAAGGGGAGTGCAAGAGGGGGAGAGTGAGAGCAAGTGAGCAAGATCATCTCAGCTCTGGGGTCCAGCTGTGTCTGAAACAGCTGGGTCCAGCTGTGTGAGCCAAAAAATGTCCCTTTTGTGCTTAAGCTTGTTTGAGTTGGGGTTCCATCATTTGTTACCAAGAGAGTCTTCAGGAATGTGCATGACAAAGTTGGGGGTGAGGTGTGAGCCTACGGACATGGGCCTGGGGGCAGTCAAGGTTACAAAATAGTTAAACTGGTCTGCACTGCCCCCACTAGTTTTCAGGGCAGAGGGCAGGGAGAAGGCTTGTGGGAAAGAAGCTGGCATGAGGCCAAGGCCCTGGCCCTAGCCCTGCAACAGCACAGGGAACTCTTGGAAAGGGATTTCCTAAGGTGGGACATTGGCGTTCTACTGTGATGCAAGTCCTCATCTCCCCAAACCTTCAGTGAGCCTCTCTCCACACCCTGCTGTATGAGGATGTTTGATGCAAATTATGGAACATGTTGGATCTCACATTGGATCAAAGGTGTGCAGAATAGATTTGCCTCAAGCATGACAGTGATGTGACACAGTCAAAGATGACTTCAGGAATCCTGAGAAATCCCAGGGAGGATGCTGGGCTTTCCAAAACCTAAGTTTAGGATACTGAGGACCACACCCCACACCCCAAACACTTCTCCTTAGAATAAGTATAGCAAGCCTCAGCATACACAAATCTCAGAGTGAACGGAAATGTCTCTGCAGGCCCAAGGGTGGGGTCTGAGTAGCGGGGGCGCTGAGGAAGACAGGCAGTGACAGAGCCAGGACAGGGTCAACCCTGAGCATGAGTGAGCCCAGGAAACGGAAAGAGAGCAACACAGCCACCCACACAACTAAAATCGACCCACCCGGGTCTCCATGCTGCAGGAAGTCACTGTCTAGGTCTCCCAAGACACATTTTCAGGGGAAGGTTCCAGGCAGCAAGAGCAGCCCTAGGAAACTTTAATATACAATGGAATCTGGGTTAAGCACTATCTTCTCCAAGAGTTGAGCTCACAGGACATTCCCCAGAAACCTCTGGAGAGGTGGGGAGGAAAGTTTCTGGAGGTCTTTGGATGAAGAAAACAAAAAAGTGGCCTTGATTTTCGAGGCAAAATTACACAGGAAGAAAAAAATGTTTTTAATCTAATTAAGAGCGATCTTTTCACCTTCATCACAACATCGCGGAAATGTGCCAGTTCTTAACTTCACACAATAATCAAAGCAATTAGTGAGGGAGAAGCCTTGGAAACCGGTGCAGATGTTCTCAGAATGTTTAATGGGGAAATGAGTTGCAGGCCTCATTCTCAGCATCCGGCTCCAGGCCCTGGCTACCAAATCCAGACATCTGCTGGGGCCCCACCCCCAGGCCCCGAGGGCGCGGGCTTGAGAAACACAGGTCCCTTCCCAGGCCACCTCCCAGCCAGGCCAGAACTGGGGCCGAGAGGCTCCCCATAGCTTCTCAAATTGGAGCCTGGACACAGTCAGAGCCACCCCAGAACTGGGGGGAGGCTCCACATCAAAATTATGTTAACAACTGATGTCAAAAGTAATCAACTCAGCTTGGCTCCCCCACTGCTGCTGGCTACAGGAGGGCTGTGAGTAGGAGGAGAGCAAGCGGCCCCAGGGGGACCCTCGGCTATGACCCCCTCAGCCTGAACACTACTTCAAGAAAAGATGTGGTGGCATCTGTCTGGTATGGTCCTGTGGGCTCCATTCCAATGCTAATGGACTCTTAAGGGGCCCAGGAATCAAAATGGTCAACACTTGAGGAATTTCCAGTAATCAGAGAAAACGTATAGAAATGAGGATGATGCTTACTTAGGAAATGGCCTATTACAGGAAACAGAGGGCCACGTGGCTAATGTCAGTGAGCTGTGGGAGAGACAGAGACCCCAGGTGGGGCAGGCAGATCAGCAAATCTTGGAGGACCTGCTATATGGCAGGCACTGGAGACATGGAGGTAAAGAACACAATATCCATGTTCTCAGGGACACACTCATATGCCCTTAGCATTCACGTTCTTCACACTGACAGCTTCTTAATGCAAGCCCACCAGATACTTTCATAAGCACTACCTCTGACTTCAGGCACTTGCTAAGCTGCACACAGGGCAGGCCAAAAGGATTGGAAAGTGAGCCACCACCGGGGCAGCACTCACTAGTGACAGATAAATACCCCAGCTCTCTCAGCCGCTTGTAGAACTCTGAGGAGTGTTCTGTGCAGCTTCCCAGCTGCCCACCATGAAGCTCTTTCTCAATAAGTGACCAGCACAGCTTAATTCCTGAATTAAGCTGTGTGTGCTGTGAGACTGATACAAGACAGGGTGACAGGAAGCTGTCGGAACATTTGAGTAGGGAAGCAGCAAGATCCACTGTACATTTAAAGAACTCCCTTGAGCTGTTATGTGAAGAATGGAGTAGAGGAAGCAAGAGTGGAAAGCAAGAGACCAGTAATGAGGTATGGACAACAATGTAGGCAGAGAAATGGTGGTGGTTTTAACCAGGGAGATAGCTGGAGAGACTAGGTGTGGGCAAATCCAGAGAGTTGATAAGACATACTGATAGATTAGAAAGGGGTACTAAGAAAAAAGGATAATTTAAAAAAGACTTTCAGCCAGGCTTGGAGAAAAATAGCATGCAGCTCCTCATCCCCTCTGACTATAAATCATCTCACTCATCCTCCCCTAAAAGCATAAAATCAGTAAGTGCAAATAAAACCACATGACCCATGCTGTTAGCAGTATTAGGAGAAAGAATACCTTCAAATTGCCTGTGGGTAGCAAAGTGAACCAAATTCCAATAGCATTCTAGTCCCCTGCCCAGCACTGCAAAACTGCATACAGAATCAGAGAAGAGGCTTAAAATGCTTTGTCAAAAAGTTTGAAGGTAGTTAGCAACATCAGCAAAAATAGAGGAGTAAGTACCTCTAAGGAGCCTTCTTGCCTTCACAGACATCCTAAGCACCAAGCAGCCTAAGCCACTGATGAACTTGCAGATACCACTGATGTGGATTATAGTCTAATTAACTGTAGAGACACCACACTTCTGCACCGAACCAGAACCAAAGCCAAAGCACCCTACCCAAATGATACTACAGACGCGTGTACAGGAAAAGTCCTTACTAAGGCTACTCCATAAAATTGGAAGTCTCCGTTATTCCAGATATGCAGATATCAACTTGGGGACACAAAAAACTTGGGGGGAAAAAAACAAGAAAACATGACTTGCCAAAAGAACACAATAATTCTCCAATAATAGACTCCAAAGTAAAGGAAATCTTAAGGAAACCCAATGAGATAAAAGAGAACACAAATAGACAATACAAACATACCAGGAAAACAATTCATTATCTAAATGGGAAATCCAGCAGAGTTAGATATGAAAAAGAACCAAACAAAAATCCTGGAGGTGATAAATTAAATGAATGAAATAAAAAATACAATTGAAGGCTTCAAAAGTAGGCTAAGTCAAGCAGAAGAAATAATTTCTAAATTTGAAGACAGGTGTTTTGCAATAAACCAGACAGATTTAAAAAATAACAATAAAAAAGAATGAAGAATGCCTGCGTGACATATGAGACACTATTAAGCTAACAATATTTCACATTTTGGGAGTTCCAGAAGAAGTGTTGGGATAAGGACCAGAAAATCTATTTAAGAAGATAATACCTGAAAACTGCCAAAGTTTGGGAGAGAAAGAGACTAACAGATAAAGGAAGCTCACAAATCCCTAAATAGATTCAACCCTAAAAGGGCCTCTCTGAGGCACATTTTCATCAAACTGTCAAAAATCAAAGAGAGAATTTAAAAAACAAGAGAGAAGCATGAAGTCACATATAAGGGAATCAACAGCAGATTAACAGATTTTTCAGCAGAAACCTTCTAGGCCAGGAAGGAATTGAATGCCATATTAAAAGTGCTGCAAGGTGGGGAAAAGCTCACAAAATTGCTAGCCACAAATACTATACCCAGCAAAGCTATCCTTCGGAAATGAAGCAGAATGAAGGAAGAAATTTTGCTTCCCTCAGACAAGCAAGAACTGAGGGAATTCATTACTACTAAATCAGCCCCACAAGAAATGCTTAAGGGAGTACTACATCTGGAAGTAGGAGGATGATATCTACCATCATGAAACTACAAAAGCATAAAACACTAGTAGAGCAGATACCCAAATGAGAAAGGAAAAGGAATGAAAGATTATCACTACAGAAAACCAAAAAATTGCAAAGAAAAACAATGAGAGGAAACAAAAGTATACAAATCAGTCAGAAAACAATAAAATGACAGGAGTAAGTCCTCACCTATTGATAATAATCTTGAATGTAGGTAATTTAAATTTCCCAAATGAAAGATAGATACTGGCTAAATGAATTAAAAAAATAAAACCCAATTACATGCTGCCTATAAGAAACTGACTTCACCTGTAAAGACACCCATAGACTGTAAGGGAATGGATAGAAAAAGATATTCCACACAAACAGACACCAAAAGCATGCAGGAGTAGACAGACAAAAAATACTGAGTCAAAAAAAAAAAAAGAAAAAGAAAAAGAAAAAAGAGACAAAGGAGGTCATTATATAATTATAAACGGATCAATTCAGCAAGAAGATATAACAATTATATATGCAACCAACAACACTGGGGTACCCAGGTATATTAAACAAATATTATTAGTGCTAAAGAGATAGACCTCAATACAATAATAGTTAGGGATGGCAACATTCCATACTCAGCATTGGACAATTCATTTGGATGGAAAAATATCAACAAGGAAATATTAGATTTGAACTGCTGCTTCGTTAGCACACAGCACATTCTCCAGGATATACCATATGTTAGGACACAAAACGGGTCTCAATAAATTTTTAAAAGTCAAAATCTTATCAAGTATCTTCTCAGACCACAATGGAATAAAACTGGAAATCAATAACAAGAGGAACTTCTGAAATTGAACAGATACATGGAAATCAAACTACATGTTCCTGAATGACCACTGTGTCTATGAAGAAATTGATTTTAAAAATTTAAAAATTCTTTGAAACAAATGAAAATAGAAACACAGCATACAAAAATGTATAGGGTACAACAAAAGAAGTGTTATGAGGGACATTTATTTCAATAAACACCCACATCAATAAGGTAGAAAGTTTTTAAACAAATAACCTAATAAACGCATCTCAAGGAACTAGAAAAGCAAGAACAAATCAAACCTAAAATTAGAAGGAAATAAATAGTAAAGATCAGAGCAGATCTAAATGAAATATAGATAAAAGATAAAAAAAGACAAAAGATCAATGAAATGAGGCCTCCCCCCCACCCCTCGAGACACGGTCTCACTCTGTCACCCAGGCTAGAGTGCAGTGGTGTGATCTTGGCTCACTGTAACCTCTGCTTCCTGGGCTCAAGCAATCCTTCTGCCTCAGCTTCTGAGTAGATGTGCAGCACCACACCTCGCTAATTTTTTTTTTTTTTTTTTGGTAGAGATGGGGGTTTGCCATGTTGCTCAGGCTGGTCTCAAACTCCTGGACTCAAGCGATCAGCCTGCCTTGGCCTTCCAAAGTACTGGGTTTACAGGTGTGAGCCAACAAACCCAGCCAAAAAATTGATTTTTTGAAAAGAGAAAATCAATAAACCATTAGCTAGACTAACCAAGAAGACCCAATAAATAAAATCAGAAATGAAAAAGGAGACTTACAATGGACACCACAGAAATACAAAAGATTATTAGAGACTATTATGAACAACTATATGTCAACAATTAGAAAACCTAGAGGAAACAGATAAATTCCTGGACATATATAACCTCCCAAGATTGAACCAGGAAGAAAAAAAATCTGAACAGAGCAATAACAAGGAATGAGATTGTATCAGTAATAAAGTCTCCCAGTAAAGAAAACCTCAGGATTGCATGGGTTTTCTACTGAATTCTACCAAACTTCTAAATAACTAACATGAATTCTTCTCAGACAATTCCAAAAGACTGAAGAGAAAGGAATTCTCCCTAACTCATTCTGTGAGGCAAGCAGTATCTTGATACCAAAACCAGATAAGGACACAACAACAGCAAAAAAGAAAACTACAGGCCAATCTCCCTGATGAACATAGATGCAGAATCCTCAGAAACAAAACACACACACAGACACACAAACTAGCAATCTGAATCCAATCGCACATCAAAAAGATAATACACCATAATCAAGTGGGATTTATCCCAGGGATTCAAGGATGGTTCAACATATACAAATCAATAAATGTGATACATCACATTAACAGAAGGAAGGACAAAAAAATACATGATCATCTCAATAGATGCAGAAAAAGCATCTGATAAAATTCAAAATCTCTTCATGATAAAAAAAAAAGCTCAACACATAATGTCTAGAAGGAACATAACTCAATGAAGGTCTTATATGACAAACCCACAGCTACCTGGGGAAAAGCTAAACACCTTCTCTCTTAGAACTAGAACAAGACAAGGATGCCCACTTTCACCATTCTTATTCAGCAGAGTAAGAAAAATCCTCACCAGAACAATTAGGCAAGTAAAAGAAAAAGGGTATCCAAATTGGAAAAGAGAATGTCATATTGTCCTTTGCAGATGGCATAATCTTATACATAGAAAAACCTAAAGATTCCACCAAAATCTTTTAGAACTGGTAAAGGAATTCAATAAAGTTGCAGGATAAAAAAATCAACAAACAAAAATTAGTAGGTGTGGACATGATGGCTCATGCTTGTAATTTCAGCACTTTGAAAGGATGAGGCAGGTGGATTGCTTGAGCCCAGGAGTTTGAGACTGTCCTGGGCAACATGGCAAAACCTCATCAGTACAAAAATGAGCTGGGCGTGGTGGCCTGCACCTGAAGTTCAGCTACTCAGGAGGCTGAGATGGGAGGATCACTTGAACCTCGGAGGTGAAGGTTGCAGTGAGCAGAAATTGCACCACTGCACCCCAGCCTGGGCAACAGAGTGAGACCCTGTCTGCACTCCCCTGCCTCCCCCCAAAAATCAGTAGCATTTCTGTGAAACAGCAAATTAGCCAAAAGAGAAATCAAGAAAGCAATCCCATTTGCAATAGCTACAAAAAAAAGCAAAGCTTAACCAAGGAGGTGAAAGATTTCCACAATGAAAACTATAAAATACTGATAACAGTAATTGAAGAGGCTACAAAATTTTTTGAGACATCCCATGCTCATGGATTGAAAGAAAAATGTTAAAATGATCATATTTACCTATAGCAATATACAGATGCTATGAAATCCCTATCCAGATATCAGCAGGGGCTTCAAGATGGCTGACTAGAGGCATCTGGCACTCACCTCCTCCACAAAATATAGCAAGTAGGTAACCACAGTTTATATAGATCGCCTCTGAGAGAATGCTGGAATTCAACTGAGAAGTAATAAGAAAAACCCAATGCAAGGGATAAGAGGGGAGTCAGGCAGTCTGCTTCTATGGGACTGGCTGGGATCATGAAGAGACTCCTTGATGTGCAGAAAGGTAAGTAAGTGAGCCCCTAGTGGTCCACATTCCCACAGCAGACTCCTGAAATCCTAGTCAGAGAACCCCCTGACCCATAGATGCCTTGAGACTAACAAGAGGCTACCTACAGACTGTGAAATGGCAATGAACAGCTCCCAGAGAGGGAGATCACCCTGAATCCTCAGGCAATTCACACATCCCCTGAATCCTCAGGCAACTTCAGGAAAGTCCCATTTTGATAGCCCAACCCCCACCAGACTGCATCTGCTGTGGGCCGCACATCCCTGTATCTCATCCCTGGAGCCCCATGGACATCCCTTACACAAAGCTGGTTGCCACTCCTGACTCCTCCCTCCAGGCCAAAGCATGAGCCATTGGCAATACTCTGCTACCTCCGAAGCAAGGCTGCCATGAGGAAAGGTGACCCTGCCCATAGTCACCACCTGGGGCCGAAGCATGCATTGCCCAACTGCCTGTTTATAGCTGCTGCCACTGAAAGCAATCCCACCCAACTTCCCCAGGAGTAGGGCTGCAATAGAGTTGCTGCTGCCCCCACATGAGCATTCAGCAGGGTATACAGGGATCTTCCTGTGCCTGCCTACCACAGTCAGTACATTCTTGCATTACTGGAGGGCCTCAGGACAGGCCCACCTGGCCTGGTCCCACCCTCTTTTCTCCCAGTGCCAGCGCTTACCATCTCTAGGCCTAGGGATCACCCTGCCCTATCCAGTATTGTTGGCACCTGAGCACTCCTGGGGGCTTGAGGACTGCCCTACCCAACTAATCATTACCACCACAACTGGCATTCACTTGAATTTGCCACCTGTGGGCCTTGGGACAAGCTCATCCAGCTTATCCCAGCCATCCCAATACCAGCATGGACACCTTGGGAGGCAGAAGATTGTTCTGCCACTGCTACTGCCATTGCCCAAGCCATATCTGCTGCTCAGAGCTCAAGGACCTACCCACCCTGTGGCCCAGCTCTGTCATCATTGGCACCTAAGCAAGTTGCCTGGAGGCCCAAAATTGGTTTCCCTGGACTTGCTAACACTGGTACCAGCATACACTACCATTGGGCCCAAGGATAAGCATTCGGGGCCAGCCACTACTGCCACTGGGGCCTGAGGACTGGCCCACCTGGTGTCCCTATCCCCAGCCAGACTTTACCACAGCCTCCACCAACAACTGCATCCTAAACTACAGAGGAACTCCCAGACACTACTGGTGCTGTTTACAGCTGAAAAAAATTCCATGGAGATCACACTACTGCAGGAACCCAGAATCAAAACCAAAGTGCCCTGCCCAAAGAACACCATAGATATATCTTCAGGAACAAGACTCTCTTAGGAAAGACAGATCAAAAAATTGGAAGAAACTACTGTTACACCAGATGTGCAGATACCAATGTAAGCACACAAGAAACATGAAAAGGCAAAATATGACACCTCCTAAGGAATGCAATAATTCTCCAACAGATTCCAGTGAAAAAGAAATTGATGAAACCTTGAAAAATTCAATATAATATTAAAGAAGATCTGATAGACTATACAAAGAAATCAGAAAAAACAATTCGGGGTATGAATGAGAAATTTGTCCAAGAGATAGATATAAAAAGAACCAAACAGATATTCTGGAATTGAATAATAGATTGAATGAAATAAAAAACATATTTGAAAGCTTCAATAACAGACCACACCAAGCAGAAGAAAGAATTTCACACCTTGAAGATAAGTCTTTTGAAATGACTCAGACAGAAATATAGAAAAAATAGAAAAGAATGAACAAAGGCTATGTGACTATAGGATGCCATAAGGTGACACCTTCAGTGTCCCAGAAGGTGAAGAGCAAACTAAAAGATTATAAAACCTATTTAATGAAATAATACCTGAACACTTCCCAATCTCCCAAGAGATTTAGATCCAAATATAGGAATCTCAGAACCCTAAATAGATACAATTCAGAAAGGTCTTTTCCACAGCACATTATAGCAAATTGCCCATCCCAAGACAAAGAGAGAATCATAAAACCAGCAATAAAAGAGGTTGTAGACACTTACAAGGGAACAACCTGCAGACTAACAGATTTTTCAGCAGAAACTTTACAGGCCAGGAGGATGGGATTATATACGCAGAGTGCTGAAAGAAAAAACAAAACCAAAAACCTGCCAGCCAGGAATACTGTACTTAGCAAAGTTATATTCGTCAGAAATGAAGGAGAAATAAAGTATTTCCCTTAAAAGTAAAAGCTCAGGGAATTAATTGCCACTACACTGGCACTACAAGAAATGCTTAAGGGAGTCTTACAGGAAGAAGTGAAAGGACAACTTCATGAAAGCACACAAAATAATCAGAAATCAATTAATGACAGGAATAAGCCCTCACATATCAACAATACACTTGCATATAAATGGATTAAACTTTCTACTTAAAAGAGACTGGCTGAATGGACTTAAAAACATGACCCATCTAAATGCTATCTACAAGAAACGCATCTCACCTGTAAAGACACATAGTTGAAAGAAAGGAATGGGAAAAGATATTACATGCAAAAGGAAACAAAAACCAAACAGGAGTAGCTATACTTTCATCAGATAAAACAAAGGTTAAGCTAAAAACACTAAAAAGAGACGAAGTCATTATATAGTGACAGAGGGATCAATTGACCAAGAGGATATAACAATTCTAAACATATATGCACCCAACACCAAAGCACCCAGATATATAAGGCAAACATCAAATCTGAAGGGAAAGGTAGACTTCAACACAATAATCTTGGGAACTTCAATTCTCCATTTCCAGTATTAGACAGATCATCTAGACAAAAAATTAACCAAGAAACATTGGATTTAAACTGCACTTTATACCAAATGGACCTAACAGACATTTACAGACCAGTTCATAAAACAGCTGCAGAATATACACTCTTCTCATCAGTACATGGAACACTCTCCAGGATACATTATATGTTAGGACACTAAGTATGATTTTAAATATATATATATTTTAAATTGGATTCATATCACATATCTTCTCAGACCACAATAGCATAAAACTATAAATAAATAAGAGGAGCATTCAAAACTGTATAAATAAATGGAAATTAACATGTTCCTGAATGACCACTGGGTCAAAGAAGAAATTAAGGCAGAAATAAAAAATTTACCGAAACAAGTGAAAATAGAAGCACAACATTCTGAAACTTAAGGGATACTGCAAAAGCAATGCTAAGAGGAAAGTTTATTGTAATAAATGCCTCCATTAAAAAAGGTAGAAAAGATCTTAAATAATCTAATGATACACCTGAAGGAACCAGAAAAGCAAGAACAAACCATACTAAACATAAAATTAGTAGAAGGAAAGAAATAACAAAGATCAGAGCAGAACTAAACAAGAAACTAAATAAATATAAAGGATCAACGAAATGCAAAATCGGTTTTTGAAAAGAAACAAAATAACCAGTGGCTAAACTATCCAAGAAGAAAAGAGAGAAGACCTACATGAATAAAATCAAAAATGAAAAAGGGGATATTACAACTCATACCATGAAATACAAAAATCAAAACTCTTCAGTCTGATCAATAAATTGATTACAGTTACAGGATTTAAAAATCAGGCTTATTTCTATATACCAATAAAGAACCAGCTGAGAAAGAAATCAAGAAGGCATTATCTTTTACAACCACTACAAAAAATCTAGGAATGAGTTTAACCAAAGAGGTGAGAAACCTCTAACAAGGAAAACTACAAAAGTCTGATGAAAGAAATTGAAAAGAACACACAAAAAACATCCCATTCTCATGGATTGGGAGAATTAACAAAATTAAAATGACCATACTACCCAAAGCAATCTACAGATTCAATGCAGTCTCTCTCAAAATACCAATGCCATTTTTCATGGAAATAGAAAAAATCCTAAAATTCAGATGGAACCAAAAAAGAGCTGGAATAGCCACAACAATTCTGAGCAAAAATAACAAAGTTGGATGCATCACACTGCCTGATTTAAAAATATAAGGCTATAGCATCAAAAGCAGCACGGTATTGGAATAAAAACTGATAGACCAATGGAACAGAGTAGAACCTGGAAGTAAATCCATGTATTTACAGCCAACTGATTTTTGACAAAGATGCCAAGAACATATACTGGGAAAAGAGCACCCTCTTCACTTAATGGAGCTGGGAAAATTAGATATCCATGTGAAAAATGAAACCGTTTCTATCTCTTGCTATACTAAAATCAACTCAAGATGGGTTAAAGACTTAAACATGAGGCATGAAACTATAACATCACTATTAATGAAGGAGACATTGGGGAAACACTTTAGGACATTGGTCTAGGGAAAGATTTTATGGATAAGACGTCAAAAACACAGACAAAAACAAAAATAGACAAATGGGACTATATTAAATGATAAAGCTTGTACACAACAAGGGAAACAATCACCAGAGTGAAGAGACAGCCTGTTGAATGGGAGAAAATATTTGCAAACTACTCATCTGACAAGGTACTAATACCAGAATATACTAGGAAGTCCAATAACTCAATAGTAAACAACCAATTAATTCCAATAAAAAGTGAGCAAAAGACATGGATAGATATTTCTCAAAAGAAAACATACAAGTAGCCAACAGGTATATGAAAAAAAAAGCCCAACATCAGTAATTATCAGGGAAATGCAAGTCAAAACCATAGTGAGAATGGCAATTTTAAAAAGACAAAAATTAACCAATGTTGGAGAGGATGTGAAGGGAACTCTTATACACTGTTGGTGGGAATGTAAATTAATACTATAGAAAACAGTTTGATTTCTGAAAAACCTAAAAAGAGAAATATGACATAATCCAGCAATCTCACTACTGGATATTTATCTAAAGGAAAAGATATCAGTATACTAAAAATATACCTGCATCCCCGTGTTTATTGCAGCACTATTCACAACAGCAAAGATATGGACTCAGGAACCTAAGTGTACATCAGTGGATAAATGGAAAAAGAAAATGAGGTAAATATATACAATGGAATACTGATTGACCAAAGAAGAATGAAATCATGTCCTTTGCAGCAACATGAATGGAGCTGGAGGTCATTATTTTAAGCCAGGCACAGAAAGATAATTATCTTATGTTATTATCATATGTGGGAGCTATAAAAGTTGATCTCATGGAGGTAGAGAGTAGAAGGATAGATACCAAAGGCTGTGAAAGGTATGTTTGGAGGGTGAAGAGAGGTTGGTTAGTGGGTAAAAATACACAGCTAGTTAGAATAAATAATTTATAATGTTTGATAAGAGTCGGTTGACTATATTTAACAATGTAATGTATATTTCAAAATAAAAAAGAGGACTTGAAATGTTCCTAACTATAGAGACGATAAATTGAGGGTGATGGACACCCTGACTTGATCATTACACATTCGATGCATGTAACAATAGCACATGTACCCCATAAGTATTATGTATCGGTCAAAAAAAAAAAAAAGGAAATCCCAGTGCTTTGGGGGGCCAAGGCAGAAGGATCGCTTGAGCCCAGGAATTCAAGACCAGCCTGGGCAACAATGCACGACCCTGTCTCTACAAAAAATTAAGAAGTTATCCAGGCATGGTGGTGCATGCCTGTAGTCCCAGCTACTTGAGAGGTCAAGGATGGAGGATGACTTGAGCCTGGGAGTTAAAGACTGCAGTAAGTGGGGTGGTTCCAAGATGGCCGAATAGGAACAGCTCCAGTCTATAGCTCCCAGCGTGAGTGACGCAGAAGATGGGTGATTTCTGCATTTCCAACTGAGGTAGTGGGTTCATCTCACCGGGGCTCGTCAGACAGTGGGGACAGGACAGTGGGTGCAGCCCACTGAGTGTGAGCTGAAGTAGGGTGAGGCATCGCCTCACCTGGGAAGCACAAGGGGTCAGGGAATTCCCTTTCCTAGCCAACGGAAGGGGTGACAGACGGCACCTGGAAAATTGGATCACTCCCACCCTAATACTGTGCTTTTCCAATGGTCTTAGCAAACGGCACACCAGGAGATTATATCCCGCGCATGGCTCGGAGGGTCCCACGCCCGGCTCGGAGGGTCCCACGCCCATGGAGCCTCGCTCATTGCTAGCACAGCAGTCTGAGATCGAACTGCAAGGCGGCAGCGAGGCTGGGGGAGCCTGCCATTGCTGAGGCTTGAGTAGGTAAACAAAGTGGCCAGGAAGCTCGAACTGGGTGGAGTCCACCGCAGCTCAAGGAGGCCTGCCTGCCTCTGTAGACTCCACCTCTGGGGACAGGGCATAGCCGAACAAAAGGCAGCAGAAACCTCTACAGACTTAAATGTCCCTGTCTCACAGCTTTGAAAAGAGTAGTGGTTCTCCCAGCATGGAGTTTGAGATCTAAGAATGGATAGACTGCCTCCTCAAGTGGGTCCCTGACCCCCGAGTAGCCTAACTTGGAGGCACTCCCCAGTAGGGGCAGACTGACACCTCACACAGCTGGGTACCCCTCTGAGACGAAGCTTCCAGAGGAACAATCAGGCAGCAACATTTGGTGTTCAGCAGTATTCGCTGTTCTGCAGCCTCTGCTGCTGATACCCAGGCAAACAGGGTCTGGAGTGGACCTCCAGCAAACTCCAGCAGACCTGCAGCTGAGGGTCCTGACTGTTAGAAGGAAAACTAAGAAACAGAAAGGACATCCACACCAAAACTCCATCTATACGTCACCATCATCAAAGACCAAAGGTAGATAAAACCACAAAGATGGGGAAAAAACAGCAGAAAAGCAGAAAATTCTAAAACTCAGAGCACCTCTCCCCCTCCAAAGGAACGCAGCCGCTCGCCAGCAATGGAACAAAGCTGGACGGAGAATGACTTTGACAAGTTGAGACAGGAAGGCTTCAGACGATCAAACTTCTCTGAGCTAAAGGAGGAAGTTCGAACCCAAAGCAAAGAAGCTAAAAACCTTGAAAAAAGATTAGACGAATGGCTAACTAGAATAACCAGTGTAGAGAAGTCCTTAAATGACATGATGGAGCAGAAAACCATGGCACAAGAACTACGTGACAAATGCACAAGCTTCAGTAGCCGATTTGATCAACTGGAAGAAAGGATATCAGTGATTGAAGATCAAATGAATGAAATGAAGTGAGAAGAGAAGTTCAGAGAAAAAAGAGTAAAAACAAACGAACAAAGCCTCCAAGAAATATGGGACTATGTGAAAAGACCAAATCTACATCTGACTGTTGTACGTGAAAGTGACAGGGAGAATGGAACCAAGTTGGAAAACACTCTTCAGGATATTATCCAGGAGAACTTCCCCAACCTAGCAAGGCAGGATATTTTCCAGGAGAACCTCCCCAACCTAGCAAGGCAGGCCAACATTCAAATTCAGGAAATACAGAGAATGCCACAAAGATACTCCTCAAGAAGAGCAACTCCAAGACACATAATTGTCAGATTCACCAAAGTTGAAATGAAGGAAAAAATGTTAAGGGCAGCCAGAGAGAAAGGTCGGGCTACCCACAAAGGGAAACCCATCAGACTAATGGCGGATCTCTCAGCAGAAACTCTACAAGCCAGAAGAGAGTGGGGGCCAATATTCAACATTCTTAAAGAAAAGAATTTTCAACCCAGAATTTCATATCCAGCCAAACTAAGCTTCATAAGTGAAGGAGAAATAAAATCCTTTATAGACAAGCAAATGCTGAGAGATTTTATAACCACCAGGCCTGCCCTACAAGAGCTCCTGAAGGAAGCACTAAACATGGAAAGGAACAATTGGTACCAGCCACTGCAAAAACATGCCAAATTGTAAAGACCATAGATGCTAGGAAGAAACTGCATCAACTAACGAGCAAAATAACCAGCTAACATCATAATGGATCAAATTCACACATAACAATATTAACCTTAAATGTAAATAGGCTAAAGCCTCCAATTAAAAGACACAGACTGGCAAATTGGATAAAGAGTCAAGACCCATCAGTGTGCTGTATTCAGGAGACCCATCTCACATGCAGAGACACACATAGGCTCAAAATAAAGGGATGGAGGAAGATCTACCAAGCAAATGGAAAATAAAAAAAGGCAGGGGTTGCAATCCTAGTCTCTGATAAAACAGACTTTAAACCAATAAAGATCAAAAGAGACAAGGTCATTACATAATGGTAAAGGGATCAATTCAACAAGAAGAGCTAACTATCTTAAATATATACGCACCCAATACAGGAGCACCCAGATTCATAAAGCAAGTCCTTAGAGATCTACAAAGAGACAGACTCCCACACAATAATAATGGGAGACTTTAACACCCCACTGTTAACATTAGACAAATCAACAAGACCGGAAGTTAACAAGGATATCCAGGAATTGAACTCAGCTCTGCACCAAGTGGACCTAATAGACATCTACAGAACATTCCACCCCAAATCAACAGAATATACATTCTTCTCAGCATCACATCACACTTATTCCAAAATTGACCCCATAGTTGGAAGTAAAGCACTCCTCAGCAAATGTAAAAGAACAGAAATTATAACAAACTGTCTCTCAGACCACAGTGCAATCAAACTAGAACTCAGGATTAAGAAACTCACTCAAAACCACTCAACTACATGGAAACTGAACCACCTGCTCCTGAATGACTTCTGGGTACATAACGAAATGAAGGCAGAAATAAAGATGTTCTTTGAAACCAATAAGAACAAAGACACAACATACCAGAATCTCTGGGACACATTTAAAGCAGTGTGTAGAGGGAAATTTGTAGCACTAAATGCCCACAAGAGAAAGCAGGAAAAATCTAAAATTGATGCCCTAACATCACAATTAAAAGAACTAGAGAAGCAAGAGCAAACACATTCAAAAGCTAGCAGAAGGCAAGAAATAACTAAGATCAGAGAAGAATTGAAGGAGATAGAGACACAAAAAACCCTTCAAAAAATCAATGAATCCAGGAGCTGGTTTTTTTGAAAAGATCAACAAAATTGATAGGCCTCTAGCAAGACTAATAAAGAAGAAAAGAGAGAAGAATCAAATAGATGCAATAAAAAATGATAAAGGGGATATCACCACCGATCCCACAGAAATACAAACTACCATCAGAGAATACTATAAACACCTCTATGCAAATAAACTAGAAAATCTAGAAGAAATGGGTAAATTCCTGGAGACATACACCCTTCCAAGACTAAACCAGGAAGAAGTTGAATCCCTGAAAAGACCAATAATAGGCTCTGAAATTTAGGCAATAATTAATAGTCTACCAACCAAAAAAAGTCCAGGACCAGATGGATTCACAGCCGAATTCTACCAGAGGTACAAGGAGGAGCTGGTACTATGCCTTCTGAAACTATTCCAAACAATAGAAAAAGAGGGAATCCTCCCTAACTCATTTTATGAGGCCAGCATCATCCTGATACCAAAGCCTGGCAGAGACACCACAAAAAAAGAGAATTTTAGACCAATATCCCTGATGAACATTGATGCAAAAATCCTCAATAAAATACTGGCAAACCGAATCCAGCAGCACATCAAAAAGCTTATCCACCATGATTGAGTGGGCTTCATCCCTGGGATGCAAGGCTGGTTCAATATATGCAAATCAATAAACATAATCCAGCATATAAACAGAACCAAAGACAAAAACCACATGATTATCTCAATAGATGCAGAAAAGGCCTTTGACAAAATTCAACAGCCCTTCATGCTAAAAACTCTCAATAAATTAGGTATTGATGGGACGTATCTCAAAATAATAAGAGCTATTTATGACAAACCCACAGCCAATATCATACTGAATGGGCAAAAACTGGAAGCATTCCCTTTGAAAACTGGCACAAGACAGGGATGCCCTCTCTCACCACTCCTATTCAACATAGTGTTGGAAGTTCTGGCCAGGGAAATCAGGCGGGAGAAAGAAAGAAAGGATATTCAATTAGGAAAAGAGGAAGTCAAATTGTCCCTGTTTGCAGATGACATGATTGTATATTTAGAAAACCCCATCATCTCAGCCCAAAATCTCCTTAAGCTGATAAGCAACTTCAACAAAGTCTCAGGATACAAAATCAATGTGCAAAACATCACAAGCATTCTTATACACCAATAACAGACAAACAGAGAGCCAAATCATGAGTGAACTCCCATTCACAATTGCTTCAAAGAGAATAAAATACCTAGGAATCCAACTTACAAGGGATGTGAAGGACCTCTTCAAGGAGAACTACAAACCACTGCTCAACAAAATAAAAGAGGATACAAACAAATGGAAGAACATTCCATGCTCATGGATAGGAAGAATCAGTATCATGAAAATGGCCATACTGCCCAAGGTAATTTATAGATTCAATGCCATCCCCATCAAGCTACCAATGACTTTCTTCACAGAATTGGAAAAAAACTACTTTAAAGTTCATATGGAACCAAAAAAGAGCCCGCATTGCCAAGACAATCCTAAGCCAAAAGAACAAAGCTGGAGGCATCATGCTATCTGACTTCAAACTATACTACAAGGCTACAGTCACCAAAACAGCATGGTACTGCTACCAAAACAGAGATATAGACCAATGGAACAGAACAGAGCCCTCAGAAATAATACCACACATCTACAATCATCTGATCTTTGACAAAGATGACAGAAACAAGAAATGGGGAAAGGATTCCCTATTTAATAAATGGTGCTGGGAAAACTGGCTAGCCATATGTAGAAAGCTGAAACTGGATCCATTCCTTACACCTTATACAAAAATTAATTCAAGATGGATTAAAGACTTAAATGTCAGACCTAAAACCATAAAAACCCTAGAAGAAAACCTAGGCAATACCATTCAGGACATAGGCATGGGCAAGGACTTCATGTCTAAAACACCAAAAGCTATGGCAACAAAAGCCAAAATTGACAAATGGGATCTAATTAAACTAAAGAGCTTCTGCACAGCAAAAGAAACTACTGTCAGAGTGAATAGGCAACCTACAGAATGGGAGAAATTTTTTGCAATCTACTCATCTGACAAAGGGCTAATATCCAGAATCTACAAAGAACTCAAACAAATTTACAAGAAAAAACAAACAACCCCATCAAAAAGTGGGCAAAGGTTATGAACAGACACTTCTCAAAAGAAGACATTTATGCAGCCAAAAGACACATGAAAAAATGCTCATCATCACTGGCCATCAGAGAAAGGCAAATCAAAAAACCACAATGAGATACCATCTCACAGCAGTTAGAATGGCGATCATTAAAAAGTCAGGAAACAACAGGTGCTGGAGAAGATGTGGAGAAATAGGAACGCTTTTACACTGTTGGTGGGACTGTAAACTAGTTCAACCATTGTAGAAGACAGTGTGGTGATTCCTCAAGGATCTAGAACTAGAAATACCATTTGATCCAGCCATCCCCTTACTGGGTATATACCCAAAGGATTATAAATCATGCTGCTATAAAGGCATATGCACACGTATGTTTATTGCGGCACTATTCACAATAGCAAAGACTTGGAACCAACCCAAATGTCCATCAATGATAGACTGGATAAAGAAAATGTGGCACATATACACCATGGAATACTATGCAGCCATAAAAAAAAGAATGAGTTCATGTCCTTTGTAGGGACATGGATGAAGCTGGAAACCATCATTCTCAGCAAACTATAGCAAGAATGAAAAACCAAACACCGCATGTTCTCACTCGTAGGTGGGAACTGAACAATGAGAACACTTGGACATAGGAAGGGGAACATCACCCACCAGGGCCTGTTGTGGGGTGGGGGGGAGGGGGGAGGGAAAGCATTAGGAGATATACCTAAGGTAAATGACGAGGTAATCAGTGCAGCACACCAACATGGCACATGTATACGTATGTAACAAACCTGCACGTTGTGCACATATACCCTAGAACTTAAAGTATAATAAAAAAAAAAGGGAGAGAGAGAGAAAAGAGAAATCTAAAAAAAAAAAAAAAAAATACCAAAGACAATCTTCACCAAAATAGAAAAAACACAATCCTTAAACTTGCATGGAACCACAAAAGACTACAAATAGGACAAACAATACTGAGCAGGCAGAATGAAGCTGGAGGCACTACACTGCCTGACATCAAAATACAGTCGACTCTTCAACAACATAGATTTGAACTGTATAGGTTCATTTATATGTGGATTTTCCCCATAATCTAACAAGGATAGAATGCACTATTCACAAAAGTGAAAACTATGTATACAGATGACTGACATTTTGTATATGCGCATTACACAGAGCTGACTCTGGGACTTGAATATACATGGCTTTTGGTATATACAGGGGGTCTCGGAAGCAATCCCCCTTGTATACAAAACAATGGTAACCAAATTAGCATGCAATGGGCATAAAACAGACATATAGACCAATGGAACAGAATAGAGAACCCAGAAGTAAATACATTTATTTACAGACAACTGGTTTTTGACAAAGGTGCCAAGAACACACTTTGGGGAAAGGACACCATGTTGAACACATCATGTTGGGAAAACAGGATATCCTATGCAGAAGAATGAAACTAGACTATCTCTCAGCATATAAAAAAATCAACTCAAAATTGATTAGAGACTTAAACATGAGACCTGAAGCAAACAGTACTAGAAGAAAACAGAAGGGAAACCCTTCAGGATATGGGTCTAGCGAAGATTTTATAGGTAAGACTTTATAAGCACAGGCAACAAAAACAAAAATAGACAAATGGGACTATATCAAACTAAAAACCTACACATAAAAGGAAATAATAAACTTAAGAGATATCCTGTAGAATGGGAGAAAATATTCATCTGACAAGGGATTAATATCTGGAATATACAAGGAATTCAAACAATTCAACAGCAAAAAACACCAGATTATCTGATTTAGAAATGTGCAAAATAGAACAACTGGCCAACAGGTATGTGAAAAAATGCTCAACATCTCTCATCACAGAAATGCAAGTCAAAGCCACAGTGAGATATTATTTCACCTCAGTTAGAATGGCTGTTTTCAAAAAGACAAAACATAACAAATGCTGGCAAGGATGCAGAGAAAAGGGAAATAATACACTATTTATGGGACTATAAATTAGTGAGTTATTATGGAAAATACTATGGTGTTTTGTCAAAAAAACTAAAAGTAGACTATCATACAGTTTGACAATCCACTACCGGGTATTGACTCAAAGGAAAGGAAATCAGTATATAAAAAAGATATTTGCATTCTCATGTTTATTGCAGTACTGTTCACAACAGTTAAGATATGGAATCAACTTAAATCTCCATCAGCAGATGAATGGAGAAAGAATGTGGTATGTATACACAATGGAATATTATTCAGTCATAATAAAGCATTAAGTCCTGTCATTCACAGCAACATGGATGAACTTGGAGAATATGTTAAATGAAATTAGGCACAGAAAGATGGAGGATTTTGACTGCTCACAAAACAGAGAAATGATATTTGAGTTGATGAATATGCTAATTACCCTGATTTGATTATGACACATTATATACATGTATCACAATATCACTGTGTATATCCCATAAATATCTACAATTATTACATGTTGACTAAAAATAAAAGGACACAAAGAAAAAGACTCCTAGAAGAAAAACCCACAAGGAGCATCATAATGGTGAAAAGACTAAGAGCTTTTCCTCTAAGATCAGGAATAAAGCAAGATGTGCATTTTAGCCATTATATTAAACATAGTAGTGACTTTCTAGCCAAAGAATATGGAAAAGAAATAAAGGCATCATTTGGAAAGGAAGAATTAAAATTATGTTTGTTCATAGATATGATCATATTTGTAGAAATCCCTGAAAACTCACCACAAAAACTGAATAAATTAATTCAACAAAGTAGCAGGATAGTAAGTCAGTACACAAAATTCAGTTGCATTTCTTTTTTTTTTTTTTTTGAGGCAGAGTCTTGCTCTGTCGCCCAGGCTAGAGTGTAGTGGCGCGATCTCGGCTCACTGCAAGCTCTGCCTCCCGAGTTCACGCCATTCTCCTGCTTCAGCCTCCCAAGTAGCTGGGACTACAGGCACACGCTGCCATGCCTGGCTAATGTTTTTGTATTTTTAGTAGAGATGGGGTTTCAACATGTTAGCCAGGATGGTCTCGATCTCCTGACCTTGTGATCTGCCCTCCTCAGCCTCCCAAAGTGCTGGGATTACAGGCGTGAGCCACTGCGCCCAGCCTTCAGTTGCATTTCTATACATTAATCACAAACAATCTGAAAGGGATATTATTAACACAACTCTATTTACACGACAGCATCAGGACACTCAGCCTTGGCCACCAAGGACCTTTGTAATGTTTGCCACTGCTGACCTCAGCTGATGGAGCTGCAAGAAGAGTATTCCATTATATCCTCATCTGGGCTACAGCTGCTGCACCCTACCTACTTAACACTCCATCAAGTGAGCAGATTTCAATTCATTGTAACAAGAAACAGAAAAACTAAGGAAACATAGCACCCACCAGAGAAATACAATAATTTTCAGGGACTGACTCCAAAGAAATTGGGATACATTAATTGCCTTACAGAAAATTAAAAACGACTGATTTAAGGAAGTTCAGTGTGCTACCAGAGAACAGAGAGACAACCTAATGAAATCATTAATACACAAAAGGAGACATTCAATAAAGAAATAGAAATCCTAAAAAAAAAAAACATTTTGGAAGTGAAGAATATAGTGCATGAAATGAAAAGTGAAATAGAAAGCATCAGCAGCAGACTTGATCAAACAGAAGGAGGAATTCATCAACTGGAGGATAAATTATTTGAAAATAACCAGTAGAGGAGAAAAATAAAGAATGAAAAGGTAACAAGGGAAGTTTACAGGATTTATGGGACACCATCAGGAGAGTTAATGTTCACATAGGATTTATAGAAGGAAAGTAGAGAGGTAAAGGGTAGAAAGTTAATTCAGAGAAATAATGGCTGAAAACTTCCCATATCTGGGGCTCTTCCCAGATTGATGGACATCTAGGTACATGAAGCTCAAAGAATTACAATTAGTTTCCATCTAAAAGAGGTTTCACCTAGATATATTGCCATCAAAATGTAAAAAATGGAAGACAAGATAATTTTGAAAGCGGCAAGATAAATAAAGTTCTTACATCTGCAGGAACCTCCATAAGGCTATCAGTGGATTTCTGAGCAAAAACTTTCCAGGCCAGGAAACAATAGGATTATATATTCAAAGTTCTGAAAGATAAAAAAAACTGCCATCTAAGAATACTTTACACAGCAAAGCTGTCCTTCAGATATGAAACAGATACAAGACTTCCTCAGGTAAACAAAAGTTGAAGGAGTTTATCAGCAACTACTCTTGCCTTACAAGATATGCCAGAGGGAGTTATTCAGGCTTAAATGGAAGGATGATAATTAGTAACATGAAAACATATGAAAGTACAAAATTCACTGATAAATAAATATACGGGCAACTTAAGAATACTCTAATAGTGTAATGGTAGTATATAAATCACATAACTCTAGTATAAAGGTTAAAAGAAAAATAATTAAAAATTACTATTGTTTTAATAATTTCTCAATGGATATGCAATATTAAAAGGTGTACCTTGGGGCATCAAAAATAAAATGTAGCGGGGGAAGTATAAGATCAAAATATTCCCCCCAAACAAAGAGGGAACAATCCCAACTTATTTTACAAGGCTAGCATTGCCCTCATACTAAGGCCAGACAAGGACAATATAAGAAAAGAAAATAACCGGCCGATATTTTTTTATGACTATACATTTAAAATTTTTCAACAAAATATGATCAAACTGAATTTAACAGCACATTAAAAAAATCATATATCACAAACATGGGATTTATCCTTAGTACATAAGGACAGTTAAGTGTACATATACAAGAAATGGGATACTTTAATAAAATCAAAGATAAAAATCATACAATCATTTTGATAAGTGCAAATAATGCAGTTCACATAATTCAACATCCTTCCATGATAAAAACTATGAACAAATTAGGTATAGAAGGAATGTACTGCAACACAATAAAGGCCATATATGAATAGCCCACAGCTAACATCATACTCAATGCTGAAAAGCTGAATGCCTCTCCTCTAAGATGAGGAACAAGAAAAAGATATTCTCACCACTTCTATTCAACACAGTACTGGAAGTCCTAGCCAGAGGAATTGGGCAAGAAAAATAAATAAATACACTCAAATCAGAAAGAAGGAAGTAAAATTGTCTCTGTTTGCAGATGACATCATATATGTAGAAAATGCTACAGACTCCACAAAAAAAACCTGTTAGAAGTAATAATCTAACTCAGTAAAGTGGCAGGATACAAAATCAGCATTCAGAAGTCATTTGCGTATCTATACACTAATAATAAACAACCTGAAAAACAAATTAAGAAAACAATTTCCTTTAAAATCGCATCAAAAAGAATAGAGAGCTCCCAAATAAATCCTTTCATATATGAACGCATGATTTCTGACAAGCATGCCGTGTCCATTCAATGGCGAATGGATTCTCTTTTCAACAAATGGTGCCAGGAAAACTGGATATCCTCACGTGAAAGAATGAAGTCGAGACCTTTACCTAACTCCATATATAAAAATTAACTCAAAGTGGACCACAGACCTAAATGTAAGACCTAAAACTATAAAACTCTTAGAAGAAAACATGGGGCAAAAACTGCATGACATTGGCTTTGGTATTGACTTCATTTGGATATAATATGAAAGGCACAGATAAAATAAAAAATAGAGAAATTGGACTGCGTAACATTTAGGCATACATTTAACCAAGGAGATAAAAGACCTAGACACTGAAAACTATGAAATATTGAACAAATTCTAAGATGACACAAATAAATGGAAAGATATCTGGTGTTCATAGATCAATAGAATAAATATTGCCGAAATAGCTATACTACTCAAAGTGATCTACAGATTCAAGGCAATGCCTATCAAATTTCCAGTGACTTTTTTTCACAGATATAGACAAAAAAATCCTAAAATTTGAAAGAAACTACAAAAGACCTTAAAGATCTAAAGCATACTTGAGCAATAAGAACAAAGTGAAAGATATTACACACGCTTATTTTGAATTATATTTCAAAGTTATGGTACTGGTATAGAAATAAACCAATGGAACAGAATAGAAAGCATAGAAATAAACCCAAACATTTATGGTCAACTAATCTTTGACAAAGACACCAAGAGTACACAATGGGGAAAGGGTACTCTCTTGAATAAATGGCACTGTGAAACCAGGATATCCACATGCAAAAAAATGAAATGGGAACCTTACCCTACACTGTACAGAAAAGTGAATAAGATTTAAACATATGACCTGAAACCATAAAACCTATAAAAGAAAACAGGGAAAAGCTCCTTGCCATTGGTTTTTGTGATAATTTTTTAGATGTGACATCAAAAGCACAAGGAATAAAACGCAAAAATAAATTAGAACTACATCAAACAAAAAAGTGTCTGCACAACAAAGGAAACAACAAAATGAAAAGGCAGCACATGTAGCGGGAGAAAATATTTCCAACCATATATCTGATAAGCTATTAATATCCAATATATATAAGGAACTCATATAACTAGCAAAAAAACTTAATAACCCAATTAATAACCTGTTAAGATGGACAAGGGACTGAATAGACATTTATCCAAAGAAGACATACAGATGGTCAACAGGTATATAAAAAGGTGCTTAACATCACTTATCATCAGGGAAATGCAAATGAAAACCACACTGAGATATCACCTCACAACTGTTAGAATCGCTATTACCAAAAAGTCAAAAGATAGTAAGTGTTGGTGAGGATGTGGAGAAAAGGTGTCCCTTATACATTTTTGTTAGGAATGTAAATTGATACAGTCATTATGGAAAACACGATAGATCTTCTTTAAAAAATTAAAATTGGAACTGCTATATGATCCAGCAGTCTCAGTTCTGGGTATATCTAAGGAAAACAAAGTCAGTATCTTGAAGAGGTATCTGCACTCCCATGTTCATTGTAGTGTTATAGTAGTCAAGAAATGAGCAACATAGTATTCATAGGCATGGTGGCTTGTACCTGTAATCCCAGTACTTGGGGGTGGCCAAGGTGAAGGATAGCTTGAACACAGGAGTTTGAGACCAGCCTAGGAAACATAGTGATACCCTATCTCTACATAAAATTTTAAAAATTAGCTGGGCATGGGGGTGCATGACTGTGGTCCCAGCTACTCAGGAGGCTGAGGCAGGAGGATCACTTGAGCCCATGAGGTTGAGGCTACAGTGAACTGTGATTGTGCCACTGTACTCCTGCCTGGATGACAGATGGAGACCCTGTCTCAAAAAGAAAGGAAGAAAATAGTGTGTGTGTGTGTGTGTGTGTGTATCACGAAATTCCCAAATAAACACATCACATACATATACATACAGACACACACACACACATATATATACACACACAATGAAATATTCATCCTTTAAAAAGCAGGAAATCATGTAATTTATGACAACATAGATGAACCTGGAGGATATTATGCTAAGTGAAATAGCCAGACACAGAAAGACAAATACTGCACTATCCCAGTTACATATGGAATTCTAAAAAGCTTGAACTCAGAGAAACAGAGAGTAGAAGGGTGGTTACTAGGGGTCAGGGAGTAGGGGAAATAGGAAATGTTGAAGGGTACAAACATAGAGTTATCAGATGAATAAGTTCTTGACATAATGTCCAGATTGGTGACTATAGTTAATATATTCTATACTTGGAATTTGCTAAGAGAGTATAGCTTAGGTATTCTGACCACACACACGCACACACATGGCAACTATGTAAGGTATATGTTAATTGGCTTGATTGTAGTAATCATTTCACAGTAGGTCAAATATGTTCTTAAATATATGCACTTTTAATTTGTCAATTATACCTCAATAAAAGCTGAAAAAAGCATCAAGAATAACAAACTTAGGAATCAACTTTACCAAGGAGGTGAAAGTCTTGTACAATGAAAATTACAAAACAATGCTGAAAGAAATTAGAGTAGACATAAAGGGAAAACACATCCTATGTTCATGGATTGGAAGGCCAATATTGTTAAGGTGTCAGTACCACACAAAACAATCTACAAATCCAAGGTAATCCCAATAAAAATCCTAATGATGTTATTTGCAGAAAGAAGAAACCCCATCCTAAAATTCACATGGAATCTCAAGGGACCTTGAATAGCTAAAACATTCTTGAAAATGATGAACAACATTGGAGGACTCACACTTTCTGATTTGAAAACTTACTACAGGCCAGGTACAATGGCTTACACCTGTAATCTCAGCACTTTTGAAGGCTGAGGTGGGAGGACTCCTGAGCCCAGGAGTTTGAGACCAGCCTGGGGAACACAGGGAGACCTCATCTCTACAAAAAATAAAATAATTGGCCAGGTGTAATGGTACACACTTCTATTCCCAGCTACTCAAGAAGCCGAGGTGGGAGGATTGCTTGAGCCTGGGAGACTGAGGTGGCAGTAAGCAGTGATAATGCCACTGTACTCCAGCGTGGGCAACAGAGTAAGAATGTCTGGAAAACAAACAAAAACCCCAACTTATTACGAAGCTACAGTAATCAAAACTATGTGGTATTGACATAAAGATGTAGAGACCAATGGAATTGAATAGAGAGCCCAAAAATAAACCCTTGTATACATGATCAAATGATTCCTGAGAAGAGTGCCAAGACCATTCAATAGGGAAAGTGCTGTATTTTCAACAAATGGTGCCAGGATAACTGAAGTTGGGACCCTTACCTAATACCATACACAAAAATTAACTCAAGAGAATGAAGTTGAGACCCTTACCTAACACTGTGTACAAAAACTTACTCAAAAGGGGTCAAAGTCCTAAAACTATGAAGTCTTATAAGGAAACATAGGGGAAAAACTTTACATCATTGGCAGTGCTTCTTGTATGCGACACCAAAGGCACAGGCAATAAAAGTAAAAATAGATAAATTGTACTTGCACAGGCAATAAAAGTAAAACTAGATAAATTTTAAAAATTTACATTGTGTGCATTAAAATAATATCAACTAAGCAATAAGACAACCTACAGAATGGGAGAAAATATTTGCAAATCACATACCTGATAAGGGATTAATGTCCAGATTATACAGAGAACTTCTAAAAGTCATCACCAAAAAACAATGCACCTGAAAAATGGGCAAAAGGGCCAGGCACGGTGGCTCACGCCTGTAATCCCAGTACTTTGGGAGGCTGAGGCGGGAGGATCATGAAGTCAGGAGATTGAGACCATCCTGGCTAACAGGGTGAAACCCTGTCTCTACTAAAAATACAAAAAATTAGCCAGGCGTGGTGGCGGGCGCCTGTAGTCCCAGCTACTCGGGAGGCAGGAGAATGATGTGAACCCAGGAGGCAGAGGTTGCAGTAAGCCGAGATGGCACCACTGCACTCAGCTTGGGCAACAGAGTGAGACTCCATCTCAAAAAAAAAAAAAAAAAAAAAAAAAGGGCAAAGGACTTGGACAGACATATCTCCAAAGAAGATATACAAATGGATAATAGTACGTGAAAAGTTGTTTAACATCTCTAGTCATTAGGAAATACAAGTCAAAACCACAACCTTACATACACTCAGATGACTACTATTAAAAAAATAAACACAGCCTAGGCAACATAGTGAGACCCATCTCTAGTACCAGCTACGTGGGAGGTTAAGGTGGGAGGATAGCCTAAGCCCAGAGGTCTAGGTTGAGGCTGCAGTGTGCCGTGATCACGCCACTGCATTCCAGCCTAAGTGACAGAGCCAGATCTTGTCTCAAAAAAATCCCACATAAACAGAAAATAACCAGTGCTGGAAGGGACATGGAGAAATTGGAATCCTTGTGCACTGTTAGTGGGAATGCAAAATGGTACAGCCTCTGTGTTAAACAGTTTGGTGTTCCTTCAAAAATTAAAAACAGAATTATCTGATCCATCAACTCCACCTCTGTGTATATACCCAGAAGGATTAAAAGCAGTCTCAAAGATATATTTGTATACCCATGATTGTAGTGGCATTATTTACAACAGTTAAAACATCAATGCAACCCAAATGTCCATGGATGAATGGATAAGCAAAATGTGGTATATACATACAATGTAATATTATTCAGCTTTAAAAAAAATAGAAATTCTGACACATGCCACAACATGGATGAACCTCGAGGCCATTATGTTAAATGAAATACAGCAGTCACAAGAAGAGAAGTACTGTATGTTTCCACTTATATGAGGTATGTAGAATAGTCAAATCAGAGACATAGAAAGTACAAGGTGGTTTCCAAGAGATGGCGGTGGTGGGGGGATTCGGGAATTATTGTTTAATGGATATAGAGTTTCATAATTACAAATGACAAGTGTTATGGAGATGGATGATAGTGATGATTGCACAGCATTGTGAACGTATCTAATACATTCACTGAATTGTACACTAAAATTGGTTAGGATGGTAATTTTTATGTTAAGTGTATTTTGCCACAATAAAAGATTTGGAAATCAACAACAAATAGAAATCCCAGAAGATAACATAGGAAGAAATCTAGATGATCTTTAGTTTGGTGATGACTTTTTAGATATGACACCAAAGGCATGATTCATGAAAGAAATAATCGATAAGCTAGACTTTGTTAAAAATAAAAGTTTCTGGCCGGGCGCGGTGGCTCACGCCTGTAATCCCAGCACTTTGGGAGGCCGAGGCGGGCGGATCACGAGGTCAGGAGATCGAGACCATCCTGGCTAACACGGTGAAACCCCGTCTCTACTAAAAATACAAAAAATTAGCCGAGCGTGGTAGCGGGCGCCTGTAGTCCCAGCTACTCGGGAGGCTGAGGCAGGAGAATGGCGTGAACCCGGGAGGCGGAGCTTGCAGTGAGCCGAGATCGCGCCACTGCACTCCAGCCTGGGCGACAGAGCGAGACTCCGTCTCAAAAAATAAATAAATAAATAAATAAAATAAAAGTTTCTGCTCTGTAAAACATACTGTCAAGAGGATGAAAGGACAGGCCACAGAAGGGAGACAATACTTGTAAAAGATATACCTGATAAAGGACTCATCCAAAATATATAAAGAACCTTAAAAACATAACAATTAGAAAACAAACAATCTGATTACAAAATGGACTGAAGACCTTAACAGACATGTCACCAATGAAGATATACAGATGGCAACTAAGTATATGAAAAGATGCCCCACATCTTATGTCATTAGGGAAATGGAAATTAAAACAAGAAATGTGATATATCTACACGCTTATTAGAATGGCCAAAATTCAAAACACTGACAATACCAAATGCTTGCCAATATGTGGGGCAACAGGAACACTCATCCATTGCTGGTGGGAATGCAAAATGGTACAGCCACTTTGACATATACCATTAATGGGAATGTAAAGTGGTGCAGCCCTGGTGGAGAAGAGTTTGGTGGTTCTTCAAAGAATTAAGAATGGAATGATCATAGGATCCATCAATTCCACTTCTGAATGTGTATACATATCCCCCGAAGAATCCAGAGTATATCGAAATCAGTGGTTTCTTATAAAATTAAACATATTCTTACCATGCAGTTCAGCAATCACATCCTTGGTATTTACTCAAAGGAGGTGAAGACTTATATTCACATAAAAATCTGCACAGAGATGTTTACAGAACCTTTATTTGTGATTGTTGAAATTGGAAGCAACCGAGATGTCCTTCCATAGGTGAGTAGACAGATAAACTGTAGTACATCCAGGCAATGAAATATTATTCACCACTAAATAGAAATGAGCTATCAAGCCATGAAAAGATATGGAGGTAATTAAAAAACATATTACTATGTGAAATAAGGCAATCTGAAGAAACTACATACTGTATGATTCCAATCATATTGCATTTTAGAAAAGGCAATGCTATGGAGGCAGTAAAAAGTTCAGTGGTTGCCAAGGGTTGTTAGGGAAGAAGGGTTGAACAGGCAGTGCACAGAGTACTTTCAGGGCAGTGAAAATGTACAAATATATGTAAATATACGTATCTGTATGATACTATAATGGTAGATACATGTATATTAGTCCGTTCTCACACTGCTATAAAGAACTACCTGAGACTGGGTAATTTGTGAGAAAAGAGGTTTAATTGACTCACAGTTTTGTAGGCTGTACAGTAAGCATGGCTGGCAGGCCTCAGAAACTTAAAATCATGGCGGAAGGCAAAGGAGAAGCAGGCACATCTTTACCACGGCAGAACAGGAGAGGGAAAGAAAGTGAGATGGAAAGTGCCACACACGTTTAAACAACCAGATCTCATGAGAACTCACTATCATGAGAACAGCAAGGGGGAATTTTGCCCCCGTGATTCAATCACCTCCCACCAGGCCCCTCCTGACACATGGGGATTACAGTTCGGATTACACATGGGGATGAGATTTGGGTGGGAACACAGAGCCAAACCATATCAACATGTTACACATTTGTAGAAACCCACAGAATGTACACCCCAACAGTGAGCCCTAATGTTAACTAGGGACTTTGATAATAATGTGTAAATGCAGATTCATAAGTTGTAACAAACGTGCCACTCTGGTGGGAGAGTTGGTAACGGGAAAAGCTCTGTATGTATGGGTGCAGTGGGTATATGGGAAATCTCTGTACTTACCTCTCAATTTTGCTGGAACCCTAAAACTGCTCTAAAAATATAAAGTCTTTAAAATACACATACACACATACAGACAATCGAATAGAGAATCATAATGGTACACTATCAGAAAATCAACAAACACAAAAAAAGGCAGTAAGGGAGGAAATGTTGTATTTAAAAAATGTAAGGCAAAAGAAAAGGCACAAAATGTCAGAATTTCTTTTTTATAAGTAAGTACTTTAAATGTAAGTCGATTAAATTCTCCAAAAAGCAGAGGTTGGCAGAATGGATTTAAAAGAAAACCATCAACCTATGCTGTATATAACAAACTCACTTTTGGTCTAAAGACACAAGTAGATTGAAAGTGAAAGAATGAAAAATGATATTTCATACAAATAGTAACCTAAAGAAAGCTGGAGGTAATTATACTAATAAAAGAAATAAACTTGAATTTAAAAATTGTTATAGGAGACAAAGGAGGACATTACATACTGAGAAAATGGAAAATTACTCAAGACTTCGCAATTGGAAATGTATACACACCAAAATACAGAGCCCCAGAATATAAGAAAATATATTGACAGAATTGGAGTGAGAAAGACAGTTCTACAATAATACTTAGGGACTTCAATAACTTACTTTCAGTAATGGGTAGAGTCAAAGAAGAAATGAAAACAGAAACTTAAAAATATCTTCAGACAAATGACAGTGGGAACACAACATACCAAAAGCAAAACATGCAGCAAAAGCAGTTCTAAGAGGGAAGTTTACAGCAATAAATGCCTTGCCTACATTAAAAAAGAAGAGATATTTCAAATAGCCCAAAATTGTACCTCAAGGAATTAGAAAAAGAAGAACAAACTAAAGCCAAAGTTAACAGAAGGAAATAATAAAGATCAGAACAGAGACAAGTTAGAAAGAAAAACCATAGGGGAAAAAAGTCAGTAAAACTAAGACTTCAATTTTTGAAACAAAGAATTGATTTTTGAAAAATAAAATCAACAAACTCTTGGACTAAGAAAGAGGACAAAATCAGAAATGAAAATGGAGAATATATTACAACAGGTACTTCAGAAATAAAAAGGATCATAAGGGACTTTTATGAACAATTATATCCCAACAAATTGGATAACCTAGAGGAAATGGACAAATTCCTAGAAAAAAACCAATCTGCTAAGATTAAATCAGGAATAGAAAGCCTGAACAGACCAATAGCAAAGAGATCACAGTGGTAAACTAAAGAGCTTCTGCATAGCAAAAGAAATTATCAACAGAGTAAACAGACAACATATAGAATGGGAGAAAAAATATTTGCAAACTATTCATCTGACAAAGGTCCTATATCCAGAATCCATAAGGAACTTAAACCAATCAACAAGCAGAAAACGAGTAATCCAGTTGAATTGGCAAAGGACAGGAACATACATTTCTTAAAAGAAAATACACAAGTAGCCAAACAAAAAAACATTCTCATGATCACTAATAATCAGAAATGCAAATAATGAGGCCAGGCACAGTGGCTCCTGCCTGTAGTCCTAGCACTTTGGGAGGCTGAGGTGCGTGGATCATCTGGGGTCAGGTATTCGAGACCATCCTGGCCAACATGGTGAAACCCCGTCTCTATTAAAAATACAAAAATTAGCCAGGTATGGTGGCGGTCACCTGTAATCCCAGCTACTCAGGAGGCTGAGACAGGAGAATTGCTTGAACCCGGGAGGTGGAGGATGCAGTGAGCCGAGATTGCACCACTGCACTCCAGCCTGGGAGACAAAGCAAGACTCTTTCTCAAAAAACAAACAAACAAACAAAAAAGCAAAAAACAGACAAAAACAAAACAAAACAACAACAACAAAAAAACACCAAACCATAATGAGATGCCATCTCACACCAGTCAGAATGGCAATTATTAAAAAGTCAAAAAAATAAAAGTTGCTGGGAAGGCTGCAGAGAAAAGGGAACGCTTATACACTGTTGGCAGGAATACAAATTAGTTCAGCCACTGTGCAAAGCAGTTTGGAGTTTTCTCAAATAACTGAAAACATAACTACCATCTGACCCAGCAATCCCATTACTGGATATATATTCAAAGGAAAATAAATTGTTCTATCAAAAAGACACATGCATTTGTATGTTCATCACAGCACTATTCACAACAGCAAAGACATGGAATCCACTTAGATGCCCATCAGTGGTGGATTGGATAAAGAAAATGTACATGTACACCATGGAATACTATGCAGCCATAAAAATGAATCAATTCGGCCAGGTGCGGTAGCTCTCACCTGTAATCCCAGCACTTTGGGAGGCCAAGGCGGGTGGATCACCTGAGGTCAGGAGTTCGAGACCAGCCTGACCAACATGGAAAAACCCTGTCTCTACTAAAACTATAAAATTAGCTGGACGTGGTGGCGCATGCCTCTAATCCCAGCTACTCAGGAGGCTGAGGCAGGAGAATCACTTGAACCCGGGAGGCGGAGGCTGCAGTGAGCCGAGATCATGCCATTGCCCTCCAGCCTGGGCAACAAGAGCGAAACTCCGTCTAAAAAAAAAAAAAAAAAAAAAAATATATATATATATATATACATATATATACACACATACATGAATGAACTTACGTCCTTTGCAGCAACATGGATGCAGCTAGAGGCCACTATCTTAAGCAAATTAATGCAGGAACAGAAAACCAAATACTGCATGTTCCCACTTGCAAGTGGGACCTAAACACTGAGTAAACATGGACATAAAGATGATCAGTAGACACTGGGGACTACTTGGGGGAGGAATGGAGAGGTGGGCTGAAAACCTACCTATTGGGTACTATGCTCACTACCTGGGTGATAGGCTTATCCACACTCCAAACCTCATCATCATGCAGTATACTCCATATACCATGCAACATACAGACCTGTACATATACCCTCTAAATCCAAAATAAAAGTTAAAAAAACCCCAAAACCTCAAACAAAGAAAAGCCCAGGACCAGATAGCTTCATGACTGAATACTACCCAATATTCAAAGAATACCAATACTTCTTAAACTCTTCCAAAAAAATGCAGCTAAAGGGAATACTTCCAAAAAAAAAAAAAATGCTGCTAAAGGGAATACTTCCTAACACATTTTATGAGGCCAGCATCACCTTGATACCCAGGTGAGCCAAAGGCATCACAAGAAAAGGAAACTACAGGCCAACATAACCCAAGAATACTGATGCAAAAATCCTTAATAAAATATTGGCAGACTAAATTTAACAATACATCAAAAAGATTATATATCATGTCTATGTGGAATTAATTTCTGGCATGCAAATCTCATTTAATATACATGTAGCAATCAATGTGATACACACTAACAGACTGAAAGGTGAAAACCACATGATCATCTCAATTGACACACAAAAAGTATTTGATGAAGTTGAACATCCTTTGTTGATAAATTCTAACAGTTCAGGTATAGAAGGAACACTCCTCAATATAACGAATGCCACTTATGAAAAGCCCACAGCTAACGTTATAATCAATGAGGGAAAACAGAAGCCCTTCTACTATGAACCAGTACAAGGCAAGGATGCCCACTCTAGCTACTACTACTCAACATAGTACTGGAAGTACTAGTAAGACCAAACAGACAAGAAAAAGAAATGAAAGACATTCAAATCAGAAAGTAAGAAGTAATATTATCTTTATATGAAGATGACATGATCCTACATATAGAAAACCCCGAAGACTCTGACAAAGCAACCTGTTAGAACTAATAAATGAGTTCAGTAAAGTTGTAGGATATAAAATCAATATAAAACAGTAGTTGCATTTCTATACACAAATAATGACCTGGCCAAAAAAGAAATCAAGAAAACAATCCCTTTTATGATAGCATCAAAAAAATTGCTTAGGAATAAATTTAGCCAAAAAGATGAAAGACCTGTACACTGAAAACTATGAATCATCGATGAAAGAAATTAAACAAGATACAAATAAATGGAAAGATATCCCATGCTCATGAATCTGAATAATATTGTTAAAATGTCAATAATATCCAAATCAATACACAGATTGAATAAAATCCCTATCAAAATCCCATGGAAAATTTTTTTTAATTCTAAAGTTCATTTGGAATAGCAAGAACCTTAAGTAGCCAACGAAATTCTGAAAATTCTGTTCTGAAAAACAAAGGGAGACTTCATATTTTCTGGTTTATTTTACAAAACTATTGATCAAACAGTATGGTCCTGGCATAAAAAACAAACATGTAGACCAGTGGAACAGAATAGAGAGCCCAGAAAGAAATTCAAAGATATATGATCAACCAATTTTCCACAAGAACACGAAGAAAACAACGCAGAAAGATAGTCTCGCTCATAAATGACATTAGGAAACCCAGTTTTGTGGGCTTGTCCAACCCATGGCCCACAGACCACATATAAGCCCAGGATGGCTTTAATGAGGCCCAACACAAATTTGTAAACTTTGTTAAAACATTGAATTTTTTTGCATTTTTTTAGCCCATCAGCTGTTGTTATTGTTAGTGTATTTTATGTGTGGCCTAAGGCAATTGTTCTTACAGTGTGGCCCCGGGAAGCCAAAAGATTTGATATCGCTGCCTTACACCATACATAGAAATAAACTCAAAATGGATAAAAGACCTAAACATAAGACCAAAACCCACAACCAGAAGAAAACATAGGGGAAAAGCTCGACATGGCTCTGGCAGTGATTTTTTGGAGATCACACCAAAAGCTCAGGCTACAAAAACAAATAATTGGTATACCATCAAACTAAAAAACTTCTGCACAGGAATGGAAACAATCAACAAAAGGAAAAGGCAACCTATGGACTAGAAGAAAATATTTGCCAACCATATATCTTATAAGAGGATAATATCCGAAATTTATAAGGAATGCATACAACTCGATAACAAGAAAATAGATAACCCAATTAAAAAATGGGCAGTGGAACTGAGTAGACATTTTTGCAAAGAAGTTATAAAAATGGCAAACACATATATGAAAAGACATTTAACATCACTAATCGTCAGGGAAATGCAAATCAAAATTACTATGCGATATCACCTCGCACTCATTAGGATAGCTATTAAGTGTTGGCTAGGGTTAGGGAACTCTTGTACAGTGTTGGTGGGACTGTAGATTGGTGCAGTCATAATGAAAAACAGAATGGTGGCTCCTAAAGAAATTGAAAATATACTATCATCTGACCCACTAATCCCTCTTCTAGGTATATTCCTAAAGAAAATGAAATATCCACCTCGTAAAGATATCTGCACTCCTATATTCATTGTGGCATTATATGCATGAGTCACGATATGAAAACTTACGTGTCCATTGATGGATGACTAAACTGTGGTGTGTATGTCTACAATGGAATATTATTCCGCAATAAAAAAGGAGATCCTGCCACTTGCCACATGGATGAAACTGGAAGACATTATGCTAAGTTAAATAAGCCATATACAAATGAGAAGTTTTAAATAATCTCACCTATATGTAGAATCTTAAAAAGAAAAAAGTCAAATATACAGAGATAGAATAAACTAGTGGTTACCATGGGCAAGGTGTGGGGGAAGAAAATGGAAAGATGTAGGTCAAAGGATACCAAGTAGCAGATATATAGGATGAACAAGTCTAGAGATCTCATGTAGAACATGAGAATAGTTAGTATATTGCATTTGGAATTTTTGCCAATTGAGTAGATCATAGCTTTTCTCACTCATACACACAAAAGAATAACTGAGAGATGATGGACATATTAATTTGCATCACTATGTTAACGATTTAACTGTATGTTTTATACACTAAATATGCATATTTTTAAAATTAAAAAAAAAACCACAACAAGATAATGTACAGCCAGACAGAAGCCCAATAAGAAAAGAGAGGACTTGAACAATACCATAAACCAACTAGACCTACAAACATATATGGACACTCCACCCAACTACACATTCTTCTCAAGTGCACATGGAACATTCCCTAGGAGGGATGATATGTTAGGCCACAAAAGAGTCTCAATAGATTTTAAAATATAGAAATCATAGAAAATATCTTCTCTAACTACAATATAGTGAGGCCAGAAATCTGTAACAGAAGAAAAACCTAAAAATTAACAAATTCATGGAAATAAAACTACACACTCTTTAAAAATTATTGTGTCAAAGAAGACATCAGAAGGGAAATTATAAAATACTTTCAAAAAGTGAAAATGATGACACAACATACTCAGACTTATGGGATGTAGTGAAAGAAGTGCTCAGAGGAAAAATTATAGCTGTGAATGCCCACACTGAAAAAGAAGAAGGATCCATAACCTAATATTATACTTTACGTAACCAGAGAAAGAAGAACGAAGTAAGCCTAAAGTTAAAAGAGAGAATGAAATAATATGTATGAGTGGAGATAAAACTGAATTCGAGCTTAAATAAACAACAGAGATAATTTAACAAAACCAAAAGTTGCTTGTTTTTGAAAAGATCAAAGTTGAAAACCTTTAACTAGAATGACTAATAAAAAAATTAGAGAAGTTGCACATATCTAAAATCATAAACAAAAGTAGGAACACAACAAAAAAAAAATAAGAAAAAAAAAACAAAAGTGGGAACGATATAACTGACCTTACAGAAATAAAAAGTGTGATAAAAGAATACTGTGAATAACTGTATACCAACAAATTATATAACCTAGAAAAAATGGACGAATTCACAAAATACAGACCAAAACAGAAATTGAAATTATGAGCAGACCCATAACAAGTAGAAAGTTTGAATCAGTAACCAACAACCTTCCAATGAAGAAAATGCTACACAGATGGCGTCACTGTTGAATTATACCAAACACTTGAAGAATTAACACCAATCCCTCTCAAACTCTTCCAAAAAACAGAGGAGGAGAAAACACTTTGCAATACATTCTATGAGGCCAGTATTACATGGATTCCAAAGCCAGACAAATATACCACAAGAAAAGACAAACTAGATACTAAAATCTTTTATTTAACAAAGTACTAGTGAGCCAAATTCAGCAGCATATTAAAAAGGATTATATATCATGACCACATGGAATTTATCTCAAGAATGCAAGGGTGGTTCAGTACAAGAGTATCAATCAATGTAATACACCACATTAATACAATGAAGGATAAAAAATCCATGCAATCATTTCAATTCACTCAGAACAAGCATTTGACAAAATTCTACAACCTTTCAGGATAAAAACATGGAACTTTCAAAATGTGTTAAAGAGGATTTGTGAAAAATCCACAGCTAATATACTTAATGAGAAAAAAACTGAAAAATTTCTCCCATAACCAAGAATAAGATATGGCTGTATGCTTTACCCAGTGCTACTGAACAAGGTACTGAAAGTTTTAACCATGACAATTAGGCAGATGAATAAACAAACAGGTAAATGAATAGCATCCAAATTGGAAAGGAAGCAGTAAAACTCTTTATTCAATAATGACATCTTCTATCTAGAAAATCAAAGAATCCACAAACTAGTAGAGCTAATAAACAAGTCCAGCAAAATTGCAGGGTACATGTTCAACATTTATTTTAAAAAAATAATTTGTGCCTCTATATACCAGGAATGAACAGCCCAAGAAAGAAGTCAATTTTTAAAATTCCACTTACAATAGCATCAAAAAGAGTAAAATAGCTAGGAATAATTAAAACAAGGTGAAAGACTTCTGCACTAAAGACTACAAAACACTGTTGACAAAAATTAAAGAAGACTTAAATAAATAGAACTATACATCCTGTGTTCACAGATTGGAAGATTGAATATTGTTAAGTTGGCGATATTACCCAGTGATCTACAGATTCAATGCAACCCTTATCAAAATCCCAAGGGCCTTTTTATTTGCAGAAATGTAAAAACTGATTTTAAAATGTAAATGGAATTTTCCCAGGGCCCCAAATAATCTAAAATCATATTGAAAAAGAACAAAGTTGGAAGACTCAGGCCTGCCATTTTCAAAACTTTTACAAAGCTGCAGTAATCAAAATAATGTGGTACTGACACAATGTGGTCTCTAGGACACAAGGATGGACATATAGACCAATGGAATATAATAGAGAATGTAGAAATAAACACTCACATATATGGTCAATTCATTTTCAACAAGTGTATCAAGAATTCAGTGGGAAGAGTAGTCTTTTAACAAATGGTGCTGGGGCAACTGGATCCTCATATATCAAAGAATGAAGTTGGACCCATACCTCATAGCATATAAAAATTATCTCAAAATGTATCAGAGACCAAAAAATAAGAGTTAAAGGCATACATTTCTTAGTAGAAAACAGGAGTAAATCTTTATGACTTGAGATTGGAAATAAATTCTTAGAAACGACACAAAGAACACAATATTGTAAATGTACTAAGTGACACTGAATTGTACATTTTGAAATGGTTTCTGTTACTTAAAAAATTTAAAGGGTGCATAGAAGACTAAAAAGCAGCACAGACAGAATTATCACCAGAAAAAGAAGACTCTATATTAAATATCAACATGGAGAACACATGTCAGAAATAGGTAGTCCAGAGCAGCAGCTATAGTGGAGGCTCTTGCGAATGACTAAGATTTGAGGTGGCACCCTCAGAGAATCACTTCTTGGGGGTAGATTCGATTTATAGAGTAGATGTATCTCAGAGACATGGTAGGAAAGCCAAAGAATGGTGAGCATAGCTGCCATGTAGAAACCACCTACACATGCAAGCATAAGAGATTGGTTGAAAGGTTATAGCACAGTCACACTAAGGAATACTATGCAACTTTAGCAATACAATGAGAAAGATCTCTGTGAATGGATGTTGAGTGATTTCTAGGAGATGTTGTTAGGTGAGAAAAGCAAAGTACAAAAGGGCATATATAGAATAGTACTTTTTTGGGAAATGAGAAAATAATCATGTCTTATAAAGAGCAAACACACACAAACTATAAACTAGAAAACACTGAAACTGGTTACCTATAATGGGTAGGGGGAATTAGGATGGAAGAGATATGGGTGAGAGGAAGATTTCTCTCAGTAGCTCCTTTTGTTTAGTATTGACTTTTGGAAGTATGTTAATGTTATATGTATTCAAAAAATAAAATTAACAAGATAGGGACCACTTCTGAGGTGGTGGAACGAGCACCTTGATATAACCACTCCCTGAAAAGCAATGATAAAACTGGACAAAGAAATATAAAATTGAAAAGTGCTAATTAAAGAAAAAATATTAAGCCTTCCTAAGAATAGCAGGGTTATGATTTAACGTGGGGCTGCCATCTCCCCACCCAAGCTCAGGGGCACGGTAGGCTTGAGGACCAGCAACAAAGAAGGCTCATCTGATTTTGAATTCCATAGAAAACCCTATGCACTATGTTAAGCAACAGTGATTTCAGTGGCAAATAATTGGAGGCAACCCACATCACAGCAACCTAATGTTCCAATACTGGTTGGGCAAGGGACAGATTTAAGAAAAATTTTAAAAGGAATTCTGGAGATATGGAAGTTGTACATGCTCGCAGGAGAGATCAGAGAGGTTTCCTGCTATCTACTTATCCTTGGCTGACTGTGAGACCTTTTGCAAGCAGACAGTAAAATACAGGACAGAGTTATAAAGTGCCTGAACTTTGAATGTCCCAACCCACACATAGATCCCCTCAGCAGAGGGTGGAAGATTCACTGGCTCAAGATGTTTAAACAAATGTCTGACTAATCATGGCTTGACCACTAGGTTATGCTGATCCAGGGGTGACACCAATGAAGCCAGGCTTACAAAACAAACATAAGAATTAAAACAAACAAAACTGAGCAAAGACACCAGTGGCTGCACACTGCAGGAGAACACAGACTCTGCAGAATCCATGCAGAGAAGGCATACACAAGCGAGCAAACAAATAAATGAGCAACAGAAATCATCCCTGGTTAGGGAGAAGAATTAGAATCCAGAGTTTCTACGATATATTATCTAAAGTAAGTTTTTAACAAAAAAAATGAGATATGCAAAGAAACAGAAAATTGTGACCCTTAAACAAGAATAATGAGCAATAAATAGGAATTATCTCTGAAGGGCCCCAAATGTTAGGGCGCGATTTCAAAATAAGTATTATAACTATGTTCAAAGAACCAAAAGAAACCACATTAAAGAATGCAAGTGTGATGACAAAGACTCATCAAATAGATAATATCAATATAGAGATAGAAATTAGAAACCAAATAGAAATTCTGTAGGTGAAATATAATAACTTAGGTGAAAAACTCACTAGTGGGGCTAAGCAAATTTGACCTGGCAGAAGAAAGAATCAATGAACTTGAACGCAGATCCATAAAGATGATTCAGACTGAAGAATAGAAAGAAAAATAATGAAGAAAAATGAAGAGATACCCATTGGATACCATAATATAGTGGTCCCCAACCTTTTTGGCATGAGGGACCAGTTTTGTGGAAGACAATTTTTCCACAGCCAGTTGGGGGAGGCTTTAGTTAGATTCTCATACGGAGTGCACAACCTAGATCCCTCACATGCTCAGTTCACAATAGGATTTGCTCTCTGTGAGAATCTAATGCCATCACTGATCAGACAGGAGGCAGAGCTCAGGCAGTAATGCTTGCTTGCCTGCTGCTCACCTCCTGCTGTGTAGCCCAGTTTCTAATAGGCCACAGACTGGTACCAGTCCATGGCCCTGGGGGTGGGGACCCCTGTCCTAACAGGATGTGTAACAATGTATGTGTAATTAAGTTGTAACACATATGTAATTAAGAGTAGAAAACATATGTGGAATTAAGGAGTAACAACATATGTGTTAATAAGAGTACTCAGAAGGAGAGAATAGGGCAGACAAAAATATTTGAGTAGATTATTAACCTGAAGCAGATTGTTTTTGCTTAAGCTGCTTATTGTAACCTCCAGATTACACTTTAAAAATGGGGGAAATAAACTAACAAAGGAATTAGAATGGTACTCTAGAACATATCTATTCAACCTGCAGAAGGCAGTAAAGGAGGAAGAGAGGAACAAAAGCGATATGAGACATATAGAAAATAAATAACAACATGGTAGATATAAATCCTTCCATATCAATAATTATATTACATATAAGTGAATTAAAAACTCAATAAAGAGCAGAGATTGCCAGACTGCCTTAAAAGCAGGATCTAAATATATATGGTCTGCAAGAGTCACATTCTAGATTCAAAGACATAGTTGAAAGTAAAATGATGGAAAAAGATGACATGCAAACAGTAATAAGAAAGCTAGAGTGACTGTACTAAAATCAGACAAAATTGGCTGGGTGCAGTGGCTCACATCTGTAATCCCAGCATTTTGGGAGGCTGAGGCAGACAGATCACTCGAGGTCAGGAGTTCAAGACCAGCCTGGTCAACATGGTGAAACTCTGTCTCTACTAAAAATTGGCTGGGTATGGTGGCAAATGCCTGTAGTCCCAGCTACTTGGGATGCTGAGGCAAGAGAACCGCTTGAATCCGGGAGGCAGAGGTTGCAGTGAGCCAAGGTCACGCCACTGCACTCCAGCCTGGGCAACAGAGTGAGACTCCATCCCAAAAAATAAAATAAAAATAAATAAAATCAGACAAAATAGACTTTAAAAACAAACCATGTTATTAGAGATACTGAGAAGCATTTTACAATGACAAAAGGGAAAATTTAACAGGAAGAAACAGAAATCATAAACAGAAGTCATAAAGAAATAAAAATTTATAACAGCTAAAAACACAGCCCTAAAGTATATGAAATAAAACTGTCAGAAATGAAGAGAGAAACAGACAATTGAACAATAATAGACAACTCAACAATAATAGTACTAACTCTTGTTGATTTTCTGTCTTGTTGTTCTATCAATTATTCAGAGTGAATTATTGAACTATTACCCAACTACTGTTGTTGGATGAAATGGTGGGAGGTGAGGCTATGTGGCACTCTGCTTAATACCCTCAGGGAGACAAATGTGGAGCTGACTTTTCGTCAGAAACAGTGGTACCCAGAAAGTAGTGGGGTAACAGATCCCAAGTACTCAAAGTAAAAAAAAAAAAAAAAAAAAAAAGCCAACCAAGAATACTGTGTCCAGAAAAGTTTCTTTCAAAAAGAAGGCAAAATAAAAGCATTCCCAGATAAACAAAAACAGAATTCCTTGTTAGCAGACCAGTTTTGTAAGAACTACTAGAGGAAGTTCTTCAGGCAAAAAGGAAGTGCTCCCAGGAAGTTCACATATATCCAAAAGCAAAGAGCAAGGAGGTAAATAGGAGCAAAGCTGTTCTAGAGTAAGGAAATACCACCAGTTGGTAACTCAAATCCATAAAAACCAAAAAAGTGGATCAAATATGTGATATAAGGAGGTTAATAAAACAGAAACTAGAAATATATACTTGCTCTCCTTTCAGCTTCTTTAAAGATATATCATTACATAGTATGATCATTATAATAGTGCCTAATAAAGATGTAATATATGTAACAATAATACCACAAAAAGTGGTAAAACTGAATAAACTCATACAGGAATAACTTCTGTATCTCACCAGGATTAATATAAACATGAAGTAAATTTTGAGACGATACATAAGGTAAGCCCTAGAGCAAACACTAATAACAAATAGAATATTGAAGAATCATAAAAGAAATGAAAATTTATATTAGAAAACAGTCACTAGATGGAAAAGAAAGCAGCAAAGGAGAAATAGAGGAACAAGAAATAGTACATAGAAAAGACCAAAAGTAAAACTGTGGATATAAATCTAATTATATCAATAATAATATTAAATGTGAATGGATTAAACAATCTAATCAAAGGCAGGAATTGTCAGACCAGATTTGAAAAACAGGATCCATCTGTATTCCATCTATATGAGGCACACTTTAGATGATAAATGCCAACTGAAAGTAAAAGGATGGAAAAAGATATATCATGTAAGCAGCAACCATAAGTAACCCGAAGTGCTATAATAAAGTCAAAGGAGACTTTAAATTAAGAATGTTACTGAAGTTAAATATGAATATCTCATAATGATAAAATGTCAATTCATGAGAAGATACAATGATTATAAACATATATTCACCTAACAATAGAGAACTAAAACATATGAAGCAAAAACTGACAGAACTGAACAGAGAAATAGCCAATTCAACAATAGTAGTTGGAGACTTCAACACTCCACTTTCAATAATGTGTAGTACAAGAAAGAAGATCAATAAGGAAACAGAAGATATGAGCAACACCATAAACCAACTAGACTCAAAAGGTAATTATAGAGCACTTCGCCCAACAACCAACATTGAATATACAGTATTTTCAAGTGCACATGAGACATTCTCCAAGAAGGACCATACGCTAAGTCACGAAACAAACCTGCATAAATTTAAAAGGATTGAAATAATACAAGGTATTTTTTTTCTGAATATAATGGAATAAAAGTAGAACTCAGTAGCAAAGAAATTAGGGAAACATACACATGTGGAAATTAAACAACACTACATTCTTAAATAATCAATGGGTGAAAGAATTCACAAGGGAAATGGAACGTACTTTGAGATTAATGAAAATGAAGATACAACATAACAGAACTTATGGGATACATTTAAAGCAGTGTAAAGATGGAATTTTATAGCTATGAATGCCTATATCAAAAAATAAGGCTTCAAATCAATAAGCCAACTCTCCACCTCAGGAAACTAGAAAAAGAAGAGCAAACTAAACCTAAAGCAAGTAGAAAAAAACAAAATAATAAATATTAGAGTAGAAATAAAATAGAGAATATAAAAATAATAAAGTCAACAAATCCAAAATTTGGTTCTCTGAAATTAACAAACCTTTGATAGATTGGTAAGAGAGAGGGAGAGGGAGAAGAAAAGAAGGGGAGGAAGAAAGAGGGGGAGGAGGAAAGACAGAGAGGGAAGTGCATGAGGCAAAGGGGGAGAGAGAAAACTCAAATTACTAAAATCAGAAATGAATGACAGTTTTACAAATTAAAGGGAAAAAAAGAGGCTAGCTGCAGTGGCTCACACCTGTAATCCCAGCACTTTGGGAGGCCACGGCAGGAGAATTGCTTGTGGCCAGGAGTTCAAGAATAGCATGCGCAACAAAGCAAGACCCTATCTCTACAAAATATTTTTTGAAAAACAGCTGGTGTTGTGGTGCACACCTGTCGTAGGCTAAGGGACAAGGATCACTTGAGACTAGGAGATCGAGGTTACAGTGAGCTATGATTACACCACTCTATTCCAGCCTGGGCAACAGAGAGAGACTCTGTTTCTCAAAAAGAAAAGGAAAAAGGAATGAATGAGGGAAGTATACTACCAACCTGACAGAAATAAAAAGGATTATGAAGGAACACTATGAACAATTTTGTGCCAATAAATTATACAACTTAGGTGAAATTGACAAATTCCTAGAAAGATGAAAACTATGAAAACTGACTAAGATATAAGTAGAAAATGTGAATGGATCTGTAACAAGTTAAAGAGACTGAATTAGTTATGAGAACACTAGTTGAAAAGAAAAGCCCAAGAGGGCCAGATGAGTGAATCTAACAAATATCTAAAGAATATCAATTCTTTATGACCTCTTCCAACAACAAAAAAATAGAAGAAAAGGAAAATTTTTCCAATACATTCTTTCAGTCCAGTATCACCCTGACACCAAAACCAGACAAAAACATGAAAAGAGAACTTATAAAATCTATTTTACCCATTTTAGGTATATAGTTCTGTGGCATTAGGTAAATCCACGCTATTGTGCTTTATGCTTTCTTGATGTTGTAAATAGAATTGTTTTCTTATTTTCAGATTGTTTTTGACAGTGTATAGGAATACTATTGATTTTTGTATTTCATTACAATAACTGTGATGAAAATGATGTAAAACCCTCAAAACCCTCAACAAAATACTAGCAAGTAAAAACAATCAATGTTTAAAAAGGATTATACATTATAACCAAATGGGACTTATTTCAGGAATGCAAGGTTGAATTAACATCTGAAAATCAATTAATGTAATGCGCCATTATCAACAGAATAAAAGACAAAACACCACGATTTCTGTCAGTCTGTTCAGACTGTTATAACAAAGTATCACGAACTGGTGGCTTATAAACACAGAAATTTATTTTTTGCAATTTTACAGGCTTGGAAGTCCAAGGTCAAGGCACTGGCAGATTCAGCATCTGGAGAGGACCCGCTTTCTGGTTCATGAACAGTTGTCTTCTTGTGTCCTCATATGACGGAAGAAAAAAAGGAGCTCACTGAGGTCTCTTTTACAAGGGCACTAATCCCTTCCATGAGGTCTCCACCCTCATGACCTAACCACTTCCCAAAGGCCTCACCTCCTAATACCAACATTGGGGGTTAGGATTTCAACATATACATTTTGAGGAAACACACACATTCAGTCTATAGCAATTAATGATAGACTAAAAGACACAGAAAAGCATTTGGGTGATAAAATTCAACACCCTTCCATGATGGGAGAAAAAGCCCTACTCAATATACTAGGAATAGAAAGGAACATCCTCACCCTGATAAAGGGCATCTATTAAAAATCACAGTTGGCCGGGTGCAGTGGTTCACACCTGTAATCCCAGCACTTTGGGAGGCCGAGGCGGGTGGATCACGAGGTCAGGAGATCGAGACCATCCTGGCTAATATGGTGAAACCCCGTCTTTACTAAAAATACAAAAAAATTAGCCAGGCATGGCAGCATGCGCCTGTAGTCCCAGCTACTCGGGAGGCTGAGGCAGAAGAATGGCGTGAACCTGGGAGGTGGAGCTTGCAGTGAGCCGAAATCACACCACTGCATTCCAGCCTGGGTGACAGAGTGAGACTCTGTCTCAAAAAAAAAAAAAAAAAAAATCACCGATAATATCATACTTAACAGTGAATTACTGAATGTTTCCCCGTTAAGATCAGGAATGAGACAAAGAGATCTGCTCTTTCCACTTCTATTCAACATTTATTGAGTGTTCCATCCAGGATAATTTGGGAAGAAAAAGAATCCAGACGAAAGAAAGAAGTAGAACTATTTGGAGATGACATAAATTTGTGCTGGTCCAGTTTTGTGTTACTATAAAGGAACACCCGAGGCTGGGTGATTTATAAAGAAGATTTTAATTGGCTCACAGTTCTTCAGGCTATACAGGAAATATGGCACCAGCACCTGCTCCTGGTGAGGGCCTCAAGAAGCTTACAATCATGGCGAAAGGCAGAGGGGCAGGCATATCACATGGCAAGAGCAGGAGCAAGGTGGAGGGAGGTAGCAGATTCTTTAAACAACCAGCTCTTAGCATAAACTACCAGAGTAAGAATTCGCTCATTACCACGGGGATGGTACCAAGCCATTCATGAGGGCTCCGTCCGTGATCCAGACACCTCCCACCAGACCCCACCTCCAACATTGGGAATCATTTTAATGAGATTTGGAGGGACCAAACATCCAAACCGTATCAATGTTGTATACAGAAAACCCCAAGGAATCCATCGTGAAACAATTATAACGAATGAGTTCAGTAAGGCTGCAGGAGACAAAATCAGTATATAAAAATCAATTGTATTTCTACACACTGTCAAAAAACAATCTGAAAATATAATTAAGAAAACAATTCCATGTATAACATCAAAAAAGAATAAAGCACAACAGTGCGAATTTATCTAATGCCACATAACTATATACTCAAAATGAGTAAAATAGTAGATTTTATGTATATTTTTACCATAATAAAGAAAAAATAAAATACCTTGGGAATAAATTTAACAAGTACAAAACTTATCCTCTGAAAATTACAAAACGTTGTTGAAAGAAAAGAAGATACAAATAAATGGAAAGACATTACATGCTCATAGACTGGAAGACTTAATATTGTTAAGATGGCAGCACTCCCGGAATCGTGTTGATCTACAAACTCGACACAATCCTTACCAGAATCTCAGCTGGTTTCTTTGTAGAATAATAAGCTGATGTTCAACTTCATATGAAAATGCAAAGGACCCAGAATAGCAACAATTTTGAAAAAGAAAAGTTGGAGGCTTCACACTTCCTGATCTCCAAATTGACTACAAAGTAACAGTATTCGAGAAAATGTGATACTGGCATGAGATAGATATGTAGATCAAGGGAATAGAATCAGAGTGTAAAAACGGAGCCATGTATCTATGGTCAATTGATTTTTGACAAGGATGCCAAGAACGTTCAATGCGGAAAGAATAGTCTTTTGAACAAATAGTGTTGAAACAACTGATATCCACATGAGAAAAATCAATTGGACCACTCCACATCATACATAAAAATTAACTCAAAGTGGATCAAAGACATAAATACGTAACAGATAAAGCTATAAAATTCTTAGGGTAAACATACGGGTAAATCTTTATGACCTTGGATTTGGCAGAGGTTTCTTAGCTATAACGCCAAAGAACAAGGAACAAAAGAAAAAAAGTAGATATATTGGACTCCATAAAAATTAAAAGCTTTTGTGCTTCAAAAGACACCTTAAAGAAAGTGAAAAGACAACCTACAGATGGGAGAAAATATTTGCAAATAGTCTATCTGATAGGGGACTTGTCACTGGATATATAAATAACTCCTTCAACTCAAAAACAAAAAGACAAATATCCCAACTTAAAGAATGGATGAAAAATCGGAATAGAAATTTCTTCAGTGATGACATATAAACAGTCAATAAACACACGAAAAGATGCTCAACGTGAGTAGTCACAGGGAAATGTAAATCACACCCAAAAGGAGATACCACTTAACAACCACTAAGATGGCTATAATTGAAAAAAGATAATAGCAAGTGTTGGTGAGGATGTGGAGAACTTGCGCAGTGCTCAAATGCTGGTGGTGAGAATGTAAAATGATGCACCCACTTTGGAAATAATTGGTCAGTTCTTCAAAAAGATAGTTATCGGCCGGGTGCTGTGGCTCACACCTGTAATCCCAGCACTTTGGGAGGCCAAGGCGAGTGGATCACGAGGTCAGGAGATCGAGACCATCTCGGCCAACATGGTGAAACCCCGTCTTTACTAAAATACAAAAAATTAGCTGGGCATGGTGGCACGTGCCTGTAATCCCAGCTACTTGGGAGGCTGAGGCAGAGGAATCGCTTGAACCTGGGAGGCAGAGATTGCAGTGAGCTGAGATTGCGCCACTGCACTCCAGCCTGGCGACAGAGCAAGACTTCATCTCAAAAAAAAGATAGTGATCATTTGACTCAGCTTTCCACTCCCATGTGTTTTCGTATCTCTTTCTTTTCTTCCTTTCTTTTTGTTTTTTGAAACAGAGTCTTGCTCTGTTGCCCAGGCTGGAGTGCAGTGGCACAGTCTCGGCTCACTGCAACCTCTTCCTCCCGGGTTCAAGCAATTCTCTTGCCTCAGCCTCCCGAGTAGCTGGAATTACAGGCACCTGCCACCATGCCCAGCTAATTTTTGTATTTTTAGTAGAAATGGGGTTTCACCATGTTGGCCAGGATGGTCTCGAACTCCTGACCTCAGGTGATCCACCTGCCTTGGCCTCCCAAAGTGTTGGGATTACAGGCGTGAGCCACCAACACACCCAGCCTTTCATATCTCTTTCATGCCCAGGAGATATGAAAACACATGTCCACACAAAAACCCACGTGTTCTAGAAGCATTATTCATAGTAGTCAAAATGTGGAAACAATCTAAAATGCTTATCAACAAATGAATGGATAAACAAAATGTTTATTCATTGTATATCACACGATGGAAGATTATTCATTCATAAAAGAATGAAGCACAAGGCCCGGGTGCAGTGGCTCACACCTATGGTCCCAGCAGTTTAGGAGGCCGAAGTGGGTGGATCACCTGAGGTCAGGAGTTCGAGACCAGCCTGGCTAACATGGCGAAACCCCATCACTACTAAAAATACAAAATTTAGCCGGGCTTGGTGGTGCGTGCCTGTAATCCCACCTACTTGGGAGGCTGAGGCGGGTGAATTGCTTGAACCCGGGAGGCGGAGGTTGCAGTGAGCCGACATCGCGCCACTGCACTCCAGCCTGGGCGACAGAGGGAGACTCTGTCTCCGGGGGGGAAAAAAAAAAAAGAAGCACTGAAGCACAAACCTTGAAAACATGATGCTAAGTGAAAGTAACCAGTCACAAAGGACCATACATTGTATGATTCCACTTATATAAAATGTCCAGAATAGGCAAACCCATAGAGAGAAAGATTAGTTATTGCCTAGGGCTGAGGGGGATGGAATAGTGGGTTTGGGGGTGATATTTAAAAGGCACTGGATTTCTTTTTGGAATGATAAAAATGTTCTCAAACTGGAGTGGCAGTTGCACAGCTCTGGGGATACACAGGCACACATCACTTTTTTGCACTTTGTGGATATTGTGTTTTTTAAAAATTAAATGTGTGTGGTAAGCCTGCATTGAGCAAGTCTATCAGTGCCATTTTTCCAACAACATGTGCTCACTTCATTCTGGGTCAGCATTTTTTGGCAATAAAGTGTCTTTCAATTAAGGTAGGCACATTGTTTTCTTAGACATGGGGCTATTGCACACTTAATAGACTACAATATAAACATAACTTTTATATGCAGTGGTAAACCAAAAAATTTGTGTGACTTGCTTTATTGCAATATTTGCTTTATTGCAGTGTACTGGAACCGAACCATAATATCTCTGAGGTATGCCTATACTAAAAACCATTCAATCATATTCTTTAAATGGGTAAATTGTATGGTATGTAAACTATATCTCCACAAGGCTGTTAGAAAAAAGCTATAGCAGAAGATATTTGGGGTCCAGGGCCAAAGACTTCTTAGACCTGACATCAGAAGTGTAATCCATAAAAAGGATACATTGAATCTCATCAAAATTTAAAATGTTTGCTCTGTAAAGTACCCTGTTGAGATGATTACAATGAAAGCTACAATGAATAAATATTTGCACCCTGTTTCTGACTTAGGATAAGTATCTAGAATATATAAAGATCTCCCAAAACTCGACAGTTAACAAAAAGTCTAATTGGGAAATGGAAAAATGATATCAACAAGAATTTCACTGCATAGAATATAAAAATGGCAAACAGGCACATGAAAAGATGTTCAGTATCATCCTAAGGAGGAAATGTAAATGTAAACCACAATGAGATCTCACTACACACCTATCTGAATAGAGAAAATTAAAAACAGTGTGAACATCAAATGCCAGCAAGAATGCAGAGAAACTAGATCACTTAGACCTTGCTGGCAGGAATGGGGAATGTGAAATGGTGCAGTCACTCTGGAAAATCAGTTTGGTAGTTTCTTATAAAACTAAACATGCAACTGCCACACAACTCAGCAATTACAAGCTTGGGCTTTTATCCCAAAGAAATAAAAACTTATGTTCACACAAGAACCTTACAAGAATATTCATGTCATCCTTATCAATGTATAAGGTTCCCATGGCTGCTGTAATACATTTCCACAAACTTAGTAGCTTAAAACAACACACGCTTTTTTTTTTTTTTTTCTCACAGTTCTAGAGGCCAGAAGTCTGAAAAGAGTCTTAGGGGACGAAAAATCAAGGTGTCAGCAGGGCTGGTTCCTTCTGGAGGCTTCAGGGGAGCATCCCTTCCCTTTCCTTGCCTTTTCTTCTGGAAGCTGCCTGCATTCTTTGGTTTGTGACCCCTTCCTCAAATCACATTGCCATTTCCTGCCCCTGCTTCCATGGCCACGTGACCCTTTTTCTTTTCTGTAGTCAAACATTCTTCTGCCTCTCTCTTATAAGGACCCTTGTGATTACACCGGGCCCATTCAGATAATCCAGGATGATCTCTCCATCTCAAGGTCCTTAATTTGACACATCTGCAGAGTGCCCTTTGCCATAGAAGGCGATAGTCACAGGTTCTAGGAGTTAGGACCTGGCTACTTTGGGGGCCATTGTTCAGCCTACTATGATTTGTAATAGCCCAAACTGGGAATGACCCACATGTCCTTGGATGAGGGAATGGTTAAATAAACTGGGGTATATGTCCATACCACGAAATTCCACTCAGCACTATGATTTAATGAACTGTCGCGATACAAAACAACCGGAATGAATCCAGAGAATGATGCCGAGCCAAAAGACCCAGTTTCTAAGATATTGTGTATTGTGTGATTCCATTTACATGGCATTTTTGAAAAGACAAAACTACAGAATCAGAGAACAGATTAGTGGTCACCAGGGATTAGAGGGATGGGGTGGGAGAAAGTTGGTGTAAAAGGACAAATAATGGGAATCCTTGTGGTGATGGAAACACTCTGTATCTGGACTCTTGCTGTTGACATCCTGGTTATCATATTGTGCTATGGTTTTAGAAGATGCTACCACTGATGGAAACTAACTAAAGGGTGCATGGGATCCCTATTATTTCTTACCATTGCATATGAATGTCTAAAAATAAAAAGCTTGAAAGTGTCATTTTTTTAAATGGGCAAAAGATCTGAATAAATATTTCACTAAAGAAGTACACAATTGGGCACTAGGCACGTGGAAAAATGCTCAGCATCATTAGGAAAATGCAAATCAAAACCACAATGAGGTAACCATTCCAACTGGACAGTATTTTTTTTTCTTTCTGTACTTTCGTGGAAGGGGTGCTAGAGTTGGAAAATTATCATTTTTGCAACTACCACAGTAAAGCCTGGTTTCCAAAAGCATTTAAATCTGGAGAGACTTTTTTTTTTTTTTTAACCAGTAGCAGGGTATATGCATGGCCTTAAAGAATCTCCCCCGATTGTTTATTGGTTGCAAGGCAAAATATAGTAACTGTAAGGTAGAAAAGTGGATACGGCCTCAATTTGGTGATCAAAATAACATCGTTAATAAGGGGCAGATACACTGTGTGCCTCAGGATGTGGTACACTGAGAAGGACATCAGGTCACTTACAGAGTACACAACGTGGATCTAACCTGAGGAAACATCAGACTCCCCCAAGAAGTGGCAGGACTGTATCTTTAAAAAATATCAGTGTCATAACAGAGAAAGAGACTAGAAATGTTCCAGATTAAACAAGACTGAAGAGACACATCTAAAGGCAGTACTGACCCTGAACTGGATCTTGCAGTGGAGGAAAAAATGCCACAAAGGACATTGTCATGGCAACTGACAAAATGGGAACATAGGCATTAAATTAGGTCAAAGTATTATATTGATGTTTAATTGCAGAAGTCAATAACTGTATTACTGCTTTCAAAGATAATATCTTTATTTTTCAGAAATACACAGCAAAATGTTTAGGGGCAAAGAGCTGTGGAGTATGCAACTCACAGATGTTTCAGAAAAACATGTTATGTGAATATAATGTAGAGAAAGGGGTTCAAATGATAAAGCAAATGTGGCAAAATGTAACAATTAGTAAACTGGTAAATCTTAGTGAAGGGTATGTAGGTGTTTTATATCTCGTGCTTGTAATTTTTCTGTAGTTCAAAATTATGGCCAAATAAACAGTTTGTTTTGTTTTAAGAAACAATCCTGAGGGACTGCTTTAGCTCAGCAGGTCACAACTGGGGGCAATTTTGCCCTCCAGGGGACATGTAGCAACATGTGGAGATGTTTTTGGTGGTCATAACTGAGGCCGGAGATGCTGCTAAACATCCTGCAATAGACAGGACTTCCTCCCTCAACAAAGAATTATCCGGCACTAGATTTCAATAGAGGTACAGTGGAGAAACTCTGCCCCACTTGGCTGACAATAAGTCACTCTGCCAGGACTGGTGGGCAGGAATGCCGGCCGGGAAAGAGGAACCCTGCCTGTGGAATTCAAGGTCAGACAAAACGAGAAAAACAACCTGGCTACATCACTGAAATTAACAAGCCTATTCCTGTGTCACGGGCTGAATTGTGTCCCACAGG